>NC_092714.1:243058912-244376095 GCF_047496885.1 Scyliorhinus torazame | reverse complement strand
TCACTCCAGGCTCCCAAGATCACCATGTTTTGTGTTGCAGGATCACCATCAGCGAAGCCAGGCCGTCTGGGTTCACAGCTCCCCATCCAGACCCTCAGAACATTCCAGATCACCACTCCGGGGGATGACACAGTCATCTGGACACTGCTTTTGCTTGAACCATCCACCATCGCAGAAACTATCACCTCAGTGGGTAATGTTAGAGATCAGGCTCCTGGGCCACCCTCTGGTGAGGCCCCACAGGCATGCTGCAGCATATCATGGGAGCCAGGGACTCCCTAGGGAGCGGTTGTTTTGAGGGCTGCCCGATCCCAGGGAACAGCTGTCACCCAGACAGATGTTGCGCTTCTGGAAAAGATGAACCCATTACTAGTGCAGAAGCAGAACAGGAGCAGGTGTCAGCAACATTTCTGTGCCGGCAAGTACAACTGTAGGAGTCCAATCACCTTCAGGCACAGGAGATGGTGCCAGCAATGTAGCAGCCAGGCCAACACTGAAAGGTTGGGGATCACCCAGGCGGACAGCGGTGTGTTACCTTAAACACACGAGTCAGACTTTGACGGACACAGAGGAGCAGCACAGCTCATCTCACAGTGAGTCTTCCTCATCCTCTGCCTCGTGGACAAGACCCGCTGATACTGCAAACCCAGGACCAACAACTCTGTGTGATGCTGGTATGATGCTCGGAGGGGGGAGGAGAGCTGTGGTAGTGGGAAGGGGTGGGCAGGCTAGCGGGAAGGTGGAATGACGGACTAAGGGAGAGGGAAGGGGCAAATGGATGAAAGGAGAGGGAAGGGTGGTGGATGGACTAAATGAGAGGGAAGGGGTGGATGGAGTAAAGGAGAGGAAGGGTTGAGAGCCACAGAGCAAGGTGGATTTTGTGTGGGAGGAGCGGGGTTTGAAGTAGGGGGAGTGGAGAGAGACAGAGAATGTCAGCAAGATGAGGATTTCCTTGACCATCCAATGCCACCAGTTTGCATGGTCAGCCTGAGTTGTACTGCTGTGCCAACCTCAACATGTACCCCCCCCCCCCCCCCCCCCCCCCCCCCCACACCAGCCACACCGCCCCCTCCCCCCACAGCCCCTTCGAGATAATGAAGCCCGGACTGCAACACTGTCCCCATCAGTGACTGGCTTGCGGCCTGTGAGGTAGGGAGCCTCTATCCTCACCGTCACCCTTTGCCAGCAGGGGTACCGTTGGCTGCTGCAACCAATGTTAGCGATAGGCTCTATGGCCCCCATCCCTGTTGCCCCCCGTGTGGTCCACGTTGGGTTTCCTCACTGAGTAGGCCTTGTGCTATCCTGCCAGGAGGGTGCAACTGGATGTGTGGTGGAGACATTCATACTGTGCAGCCATTCATCTCCATGCTAAGAGCCTGTTATGTGGGCAGATCCTACAGATGGGGGTGAGCGAGGATGTGTGCTTGCTGGGACCTTAGCTGCAGTGTTATGTGGAGTTTCATACACAGGTTGTAACAGGGAGCTGGTCAGGTTTCCAGGCACTGGCAGGATGGATGGGATCAGGTGCACGTCTTGGAGACATCTCATGATCCTCAGGGGTGGGCTACCTGATTGTGTCACTGGTGAAGGTTTTACTCTGAGAAGGGCTGTGTGCCAGGAGGGAGTTTGAACAGCCCATGGTGCATGTGTCCTTTGGGGTGAGCTCTGCTAATCCCCCTGCTTCCTCTGCTGTGGGGCTGCACTTCTGAGGAGTGTACTAGGGAGTGCCAACGCCTGTTGGACCACCGATTGAGCATGGCAACACCACCCCCTTGATGACACTGTTGGGGTATGAGGGTTTCCCGATGGGTGGGCTGGGTGGATTTCCACATGACTAGAAATTCTCAGAGCAGTTGTAGGGTATTGCAAGCCAGCAGTCAACACTCCTAACATCCAGGAGCCTGTAATTTGAAGCTAGGGGGTGGGTTTAAATGATTTTATACAGCAATGGGAATCTAAGAAGGGCACCGCAATCCCACGAAGAACATCCTGAGTCCTCGTTCTTGCCACCCAGTCTTCCTGAGGTCCATGTTTACAGCCCCCAGCAAGCCTGAAAGTATGCTCACCTTCTTGCTCCCCCCCAATGGCCATGGTGCCTGGGACTGCCTGTAAACACTAGCACCAATTCATGCCTGCATGACTCCTACCTGAGAGGTCAGGAGCATCATGGGGTGTGGAGATTTGGGCTTCCAGCCCGTTAATCAGATGAAAATAGTGTAAATCACCGATTTGCATGGGGGCACCGCCATGGGCGCATACCTCGCTGCTGTCAACGGGCAACCGGAGCGCGGATCTGGGTGCCATTAATGTTTTTTGGCCGGATCGGGAAACCCGCTACTGGCATCGGCAATGAAGAATCCAACCCCTGGTTCCACAATGGAAACCAGTTGTGATAGTCATGCTTTGGGCTTGGACATTCATTGGAGCCCCAGAAGGTCAGGGAAAGGGCAGGGCAGTGCCCTGGCACTACCCTCTAACACCCTTGCACTGTCAAAAATACCAGTGGGTAGTGCAAAGACGTGTGGCCTGAAATGGGTCATAGCCATGAGGAGGGGGGCGGGGGGGGGGGGGGCGGGGGGTTTGAGGGGGGCGGATGGAAGAGGGTGGCCTGAAAATGAGGGGCCTGAAAGGGGACGCCATTGATTTCCCGATAGCGGGGTATCACTCACTTGTAGCGGGGGGAGGCCAGTGCACCGAGACTGGCAAGGATTGACAGGGAGGGGTCACCCTCATGCGACGTGACATGGGAGGATTGACAGGGGAGGGGTCACCCTCATGCCTGCGTGACATGGGAGCGGGTGGGGGTAAGGTGACCCAGACATTTACTGATGGGGTGAAGGTTGCCACTCCGGGGCCAAGGGTTGTGGGTGTTGCCCATGTATGCGGGGTGCGGGGGGGGGGGGGGGGGCGGCATGCGGCGCAGTGGTTAGCACTGGGACTATGGCGCTATGAACCCAGGTTTGAATCATGGCCCTGGGTCACTGTCCCGTGTGGAGTTTGCACTTTCTCCCCATGTCTCCGTGGGTTTCACCCCCACAACTCAAAGATGTGCAGGTTAGGTGGATTGGCCATGCGAAATTGCCCCTTAATTGGGGAAAAAATAATAATTGGGTACTCTAAATTTATTTATTTATTTTTAAAATAAATTTAGAGTACCCATTCTTTTTTTCCAATTAAGAGGCGAATTAGAGTGGCCAATCCACCTAGCCTGCACATCCTTTTGCACTGTGGGGGCGAAACCCACGCAAACACGGGGAGAATGTGCAAACTCCACAGTGACCCAGAGCCGGGATCGAACCTGGGACCTCGGCGCCGTGAGGCTGCAGGGCTAACCACTGTGCCACCGTGCTGCTCCTGAGGTACTCTACATTTATTTATGTTTTTAAAATGTGTGCAGGGTGGGTGGGGGGTGGGGGGGTTTGTGATGTCCGTCCAGGGGGGACCGTCAACGTAACTTTGGAGGAGCCGCTCTTGCCAGCTTCTTTCGGTCCACGCTCCAAAAAAATTCCAAGTATGGGAGAATTCAGTGAGAATCACCCCAAGCTCCAAAGGGAATCACGCAGGATTCTCACCTGTTTCCCGCACCCAAATGACACTTGGAGGGGGGGGGGGGGGGTAATTTTCCGGCCTCCCAGCTGCATGTTTCTCGACAACGGAGGCGGTGCACCGTTCACTGGCGGCGGGATTCCCTGTTCCTGCCGCTGTCAATGGGAATTCCCATTGAAGCCACCCCATATTGCCAGGAATCCCGTCGGTGGGGGTGCGCTAGTGGTGGAATTCCAGCCCATTTGTTTTTTGGGGAGAATTGTCTCCTCTAATCTTTAATGGCCTGCAATAATCATGAGCGGGTTTCTCCGTTACGCCAGCCGGCCAATGGGGTTTCCCATCGTGGGGCAGCCCCACGCTGTCAGGAAACCCCCGGGCTGCTGGCAAAATGGAGAATCCCGATGGCAGAGAATTCAGCCCCATGTTCTTGACAACTTAACTCCACTCTCAAGTTTACAAATGGCAACTGTGTCTATTGTTATCACTGAAAATTAATCAATTTGCGCAGCTTTGTGGGAAATGTTAAAGTTTGAAATGTAATTAAACAGGGTTACTTTAGCAAGACACGGGGAGTCCAAACCGAGTAAAATAAAGAACTTAGGTTTATTTATAATAACGGTATTTACTCTACCAGGTAGATCCCTATCGGGTTTCTTCTGTCTGTCGGTGCCTTATTGGCCGACCTTTTAGACTGAGGTTCGTAAGGTTCCCCCCGGCCCTAGCGGGAGGGCTCGTACTCCGCAAGGGCCACAGCGCAGATAAGCATTCTCACCCCATATCCCGTGTGGGATATTCATTTTGTTTCTTTTCTACATTGCCTGGTATGTGAAAAAAAATACAGAATGACTTGATTTACAAAATCTGTCCACGCCGTAACATTTCCTTCCCGACCCAGTTGCTCCGAGGTTGTAACATCCCATCATGCACTCCCATGGCTGCAATAGTGACTCACAGTTCCAACTTCTAAAACTGGCTTGAGTACTGTTTTTCTTCTCGAGGAGCCTGACTTGATTGTAGAAACTACCTGGGCTGTCACTCCTTCCCCCCAGGCCATCATAAGATATCCTTTATCTGTCATCCACCTACCTCAATTACCAATCATCACAGGGAGGAGGAATTGTGATTTTGAAATGCTTAAATAAAGCGTGTCCTTGATAGCTCCGTGAGTTAATTGTATAGTATGGTGTGGCATTTAGCCAAATAGTCCAGGAATGCACTTAATCAAATAGACCAGGTTTAATGCTTGATCTGTATTGATTACAGATATTCACACAGGCACACTTCCCAGCAGGTCATCACCAAATTGCATTAGGTGGCAGGAACCCTGGCTGAATTTTCCCTTTTGTCAGTTCAAGTTCACTGGCATCAACAGCTTAACGCTCAAAACCAATGACTCTTCAGCAAGGGATGACCAACCGTATCGTATTTTACAGGATTGTCCCATAGTTTCACCTTTTGTCCCATGTCCTTTTGTTTACGTGTTTCAAATCGCTGGCTTTGAAAGTAGACCAAGGTAGGCCAGCAGCACGGTTCAATTCCCGTACCAGCCTCCCCGAACAGGCGCCGGAATGTGGCGACTAGGGGCTTTTCACAGTAACTTCATTTGAAGCCTACTTGTGACAATAAGCGATTTTCATTTCATTTTTAATTTAATTTCATTTCATTTCAAAATAACTGTTCCTCCTCCGTTTGCCATTTGTCTTGTATTTCTCAGGCAGCGACTGAGAAACAGCTGCGGAGTCGCCTCTGAGCTCCTACTCTTTGTGTGCTTGGTTTTTGTGTCTGCACTGCCGTCGGCCCACTTGGCCATGATGTGGAGAGAAAGTAGAAGGTGAGATCGAGTCAGTGTCTGAGAGAGTGCAGAGCAACAAGCACAAGCGAGAGAGACACATGGGGAGTACATTACAGCGGCAGACAAGAACACCCAGGACAGGGGACAGCAACTCCAGCTCCTTTGTCCAACATAATGGAGAGCAACCATGTGCGATAATGTACAAAGGATGACGGCGAGTTGTCAACCAGTTTGACACATCTGCCAATTTTTATTTCCACTGCTACAACATCAAGACAGTTGACATAGCAATATTGAATGGGAAATGTTTACACAGAACTTTAAACATCAGAAGTTGGCAGCAAAGACTGACACAAACACACATCAGGATTTATGTCCACGATCCAATTGTGCAGAAAGGCAATCAAAACCTGTTGTTATATTCTTTGTTGTAGCCGCAAAGAGAAAGAATCAGAGATGGCACATGTTGAATTTGTAAAACATAGTGCAAGGGGTTTATTTTATAAGATGCTGCTCAAACAGGGTACAATGGTGAATCCCACAAATGCCCACAAAACACTCCGGTGAGGTCTTTGCATAACACATGACATTACACCAGCCAATGGTGTAATGTCATATTAGTGAGAGGCAGCATGGTTTTGTGAAGGGGAGGTCGTGTCTTACTAAATTGATAGAGTTTTTCGAGGAGGTCACTAAGATGATTGATGCAGGTAGGGCAGTGGATGTTGTCTATATGGACTTCAGTAAGGCCTTTGTCAAGGTCCCTCATGGTAGACTAGTACAAAAGGTGAAGTCACACGGGATCAGGGGTGAGCTGGCAAGGTGGATACAGAACTGGCTAGGTCATAGAAGGCAGAGAGTAGCAATGGAAGGATGCTTTTCTAATTGGAGGGCTGTGACCAGTGGTGTTCCACAGGGATCAGTGCTGGGACCTTTGCTGTTTGGAGTATATATAAATGATTTGGAGGAAAATGTAACTGGTCTGATTAGTAAGTTTGCAGACGACACAAAGGTTGGTGGAATTGCGGATAGCGATGAGGACTGTCAGAGGATACAGCAGGATTTAGATTGTTTGGAGTCTTGGGCGGAGAGATGGCAGATGGAGTTTAATCCGGACAAATGTGAGGTAATGCATTTTGGAAGGTCTAATGCAGGTAGGGAATATACAGTGAATGGTAGAACCCTCAAGAGTATTGAAAGTCAAAGAGATCTAGGAGTACAGGTCCACAGGTCACTGAAAGGGGCAACACAGGTGGAGAAGGTAGTCAAGAAGGCATACGGCATGCTTGCCTTCATTGGCCGGGGCATTGAGTATAAGAATTGGCAAGTCATGTTGCAGCTGTATAGAACCTTAGTTAGGCCACACTTGGAGTATAGTGTTCAATTCTGGTCGCCACACTACCAGAAGGATGTGGAGGCTTTAGAGAGGGTGCAGAAGAGATTTACCAGAATGTTGCCTGGTATGGAGGGCATTAGCTATGAGGAGCGGTTGAATAAACTCGGTTTGTTCTCACTGGAACGAAGGAGGTTGAGGGGCGACCTGATAGAGGTCTACAAAATTATGAGGGGCATAGACAGAGTGGATAGTCAGAGGCTTTTCCCCGGGGTAGAGGGGTCAATTACCAGGAGGCATAGGTTTAGGGTGAGAGGGGCAAGGTTTAGAGTAGATGTACGAGGCAAGTTTTTTACACAGAAGGTAGTGGGTGCCTGGAACTTGCTACCGGAGGAGGTGGTGGAAGCAGGGACGATAGTGACATTTAAGGGGCATCTTGACAAATACATGAATAGGATGGGAATAGAAGGATACGGACCCAGGAAGTGTAGAAGATTGTAGTTTAGTCGGGCAGCATGGTCGGCACTGGCTTGGAGGGCTGAAAGGCCTGTTCCTGTGCTGTACATTTCTTTGTTCTTTGTTCTGATACAATACACTCCTTCCTCTTTACTTCTTTAGTGTCCCCGATGTTTTTACTTCAGCAAACATTTTAACACAGATTTGCTGCATTATGCCATAACTAACATTGTTATGTTACGGATACATATGTACATTTATAGAATCATAGAATCCCGACAGCACAGAAGGAGACCATTCGACCCATCAGGTCTGCACCGACCCTCTCAAACAGCAATCTACACTCACTCGCCCTATCTCTACAATCTCTTAACCCCACCTAAAATGCACATCTTTGCAAACTAAGGAGCAATTTTAGCATGGTCAATCCACCTAACCTGCACATCTTTGGACACTAAGGGACAATTTAACATGGCCAGTCCACCTAATCTGAACATCTTTGCAGAATAAGGGACAATTTAACATGGCCAATCCGCTTAACCTGCATACCTTTGGACTGTGGGAGGAAACCCACGGAGACATGGGTAGAAAATGCAAACTCCACACAGTTACCCGAGGCTGGAATTGAACCCGGGTCCATGGCGCTGTGAGGCAGCAGTGCTAACCACTGTGTCATCGTGCTGCCCCTGAGTAAGACAGTCTCTTGGTTGGACGTCTGTCTTGTTTTGGCAGAATACAGAGTTCAGGAACTTGACTATTAGGGGTGCTCGGAATGAACTTCTGTACACTGGTTGGTGTTACATCTGGCAAAATCAACAGGAACTGTTGTAATAGATTCTGAAATGTTAACAGTTGTAGTCCTCAAATCTGCATGACATTATCCAAAAGTAAGCGAAAGATACTGAAACCGACCCTTGTGTGTTACTATGGTCAGTAACGGATGAGACTCAATAGCTACGTTCATTTGTAGATAGGCTCGGGAGAGATCAATCTTTCTAGATTTTAGATGACCTGAGAGTCCTGCAAAATGATCTCCGATAAGTGGTAAAGGGTATTACATAGATACATAGAAGATAGGAACAAGAGGAGGCCTTTTGGCCCTTTGAGCCTGTTCTGCCATTTATCAAGATCATGGCTGACCTTCCAATTCATTGGCCTAATCCTGTTTTCTCCCCATAGCCTTTGATCCCATTCGCCCCAAGTGCTATATCTAGCCGCCTTTTGAATATATTCAAATTTTTAGCATCAACTACTTCCTGTGGCAATGAATTCCACAGGCTCGCCACTCTTTGGTGAAGAAATGCCTCCTTATGTCTGTCCGAAATGGTTTCCCCTGAATCCTCAGACTGTGACCCCTGGTTCTGGACACACCCATCATTGGTAACATCTTCCCTGCATCTACCCTCGCTAGTCCTGTTAAAATTTTATAAGTCTCTATGAGATCCTCCCTCATTCTTCTGAACTCCAGCGAGAACAATCCCAACCTAGTTAATTTCTCCTCGTATGACAGTCCCTCCATCTCTGGAATCAGTCTGGTAAACCTTCGCTGCACCCCCTCGAGAACAAAAACATCCTTCCTCAGAGAAGGAGACCAAAACTGCACACAATACTCCATGTGTGGCCTCACCACGGCCCTGTACAATTGCAGCAACACACCCTGCTTCTATACTCGAAACCTCTCCAATGAAGGCCAACATACCATTAGCCTTCTTTACTGCCTGCTGCACCTGCATGCTTACCTTCAGCGAATCGTGTACAAAGACACCCAGGTCCCGCTGCACACTCTCCTCTCTCAATTTATAACCATTCAGGTAGTAATCTGTCTTCCTGTTTTTGCTTCCAAAGTGAGTAACCTCACACTTATCCAAATTATACTGCATCTGCCATTGATTTGCCCACTCGCCCAACCTGTCCAGATCATGCTGTAGGAACCCTACATCCTCGTCACAATTCACCCTTCCACCTAACATGGTATCATCTGCAAACTTTGAGATGTTACATTTTGTTCCCTCATTCAAATCATTAATATATATATTATGAATAGCTGGGGTCTCAGCACCGATCCCTGTGGTACCCCACTAGTTACTGTCTGCCAATTTGAAAAGGACCCATTAATCCCTATTCTTTGTTTCCTCTCTGCCAATTAGTTTTCTATCCACCTCAATACATTTCCCCCAATTCCATGCGCTTTAATTTTGCACAATATTCTCTTATGCGTGGCTTTGTCAAACGCCTTCTGAAAGTCCAAATATACCACATCGACTGGCTCCCCCTTGTCAACTGTACTGGTTACATCTTCAAAGAATTGCAACAAATTTGTCAAGCATGATTTTCCCTTCATAAATCCATGCTGACTCTGACTGATCCGGCCATTGCTTTCCAAATGTTCTGCTATAAAGTCCTTGATAATGGATTCAAGCATTTTCCCCACTACCAATGTTAGGCTTACTGGGCTATAACGCCCTGCTTTCTCGCTACCTCTCTTTTTGAATATCGGAGTGACGTGAGCTACCCTCCAATCTGCAGGGACATTTCCAGTGTCTATAGAATCCTGGAAAATTACCACCAATGCATCCACTATTTCCAGAGCCGCCTCCTTAAGCACTCTGTGATGCAGATTCTCAAGTCCTGGTGATTTATTCGCCTTCAATCCCATCAATTTTCATATAACCATTTCTCTATTAATGTCGATCTCCCTCAGTTTTCCCCTCTCACTAAAGCTTTCATTCTCCAACATTTCTGGGATCTGATTTGTGTCCTCTTTTGTGAAGACAGAACCAAAGTATGTATTCAATTGCTCAGCCATTTCTTTGACCCTTATTATGCATTCCCCTATTTCTGTCTGTAGGGGGCCTACATTTCTCTTTACCAATCTCTTTCTCTTCACATATCTATAGAAACTCTTAGTGTCAGTCTTTATATTCCCTGCAACCTTCCTTCCGTACTGTACTTTCCCCTTCTTAATCAATCCCTTCACCCTTCTTTGCTGAATTCTAAACTGCTCCCAATCCTCAGAGGGCCAATCCATGGTTTACAAATTTCTAATTTCCTTTGTAAGCCATGGGTTGGCCCTCTTACCCCCTTTGCTTTTGTGCCAGACAGGAATGAACCGTTGTTGTAGTTCCCCCATGCATTCCTTGAATGTTTCCCATTGTCTATCCACTGTCATCCCTTTAAGTAACTCTCCCCAATCTATCAAGGTCAACTCATGCCTCATATCTTCATAGTTCCCTTTATTAGGATTCGGCACCCTAGTCTCCGAATCAACTACTTCACTCTCCATCTTGATAAAAAATTCTATCATGTTATGGTTGCTCACCCCCAAGGGGTCTCGTACAGCCAGAGTGGCAATGATTCCCTTCTCATTACACAGTACCCAGTCTAAGATGGCCTGCTCTCTAGTTGGTTCGTCCACATATTGGTCAAGAAAACCATCCCGTACACACTCCAGGAATTCCTCCTGTATGGCATTGTGGCTAATTTGATTTGCCCAATCTATGTGAAGATTAAAATCACCCATGATCACCGATATTCCCTTGTTGCGTGCATCTCTAATTTCTTGTTTAATGCCATTCCGAACCTCACCACTGCAGTTTGGGGGTCTATATATGACACCTACTAATGTTTTTTGTCCCTTGGTATTTCTCAACTCTACCCATACAGATTCCACATTGTCAGAGCTAATATCTTTTCTCACTACTATGTTAATTTCCTCTTTAACCAGCAGTGCCACACCACCATCTTTTCTTTTATGCCTGCCCTTCCTAAATACTCAAAACCCTGGAAATTCAGTTCCCATCCCTGTTCACCCTGCAGCCATGACTCCGTAATCTCAATTATATCATACCCATTTATATCTATCTGCGCGATTAGTTCATCCACTTATTGCAAATACTCCGTGCATTAAGGCACAGAGCCTTTAAGTTTTTCTTTTTCACAAAGTTTGTCTTGCTCCCAATATTTTTCTCTAATGCCCTGTTTGAATTTTGCCCTTGGTTTCTCCACCTATCACTTTTCTTCTTCACTTTTCTACCTTTTGCTTTTGTCCTTGCTCCCTCTGTCTCTGACTCCTTGCATAGGTTCCCATCCCCCTGGCATATTAGTTTAAACCCTTTCCAACCACTATAGCCCCCCTAGGACATCAGTTCCAGTCCTGCCCAGGTGTAACCCGTCCATTGATCAGCACGTAATACAGTAATTTCAGTGCAGTGTTAATGTACGCCTACTTGTGACACTAATTATTATTGTTATCATTATAGTTGTTTTGAAACCCCTGCATATTCGTACTGAATCATCCTTCTTTAAGATTGGCAAGATTGGGGTTGCCCAATCACTGGTGGTAACAGGTTCAGTGATTCCTGTCCTCAGTAACCTCTTGAATTCTTTTTCCACTTTAGGTCGAATGGCATAGGGTATGGTACTCACTTTCAAACACGTAGGCACGCTGCCTGCCTTTATCTTGAGTTTCACTTTGACCCCAGTCATGGATCCAAGTGACTCCTCAAATACCGTTACATATTTTCCTAGAAGTGATTGAAGATCATTTGGAGAACCAAGAAGTTGGTTAACGACAACCCAGTTCAGCAGATTTTAATGCACTTTCAGTCAACAATTTCCTTTGGGTGGCTTCATTCCAGAGGCCACAAACTAATAGGTCGCGAAGTGTATCATCCAAAGCCTGGCCAAATTCGCAGTAGTTTGCTAGCTTTTGCTATGATGCAACAAATTGTGAAATGTTTTCCACTTCCTCCTTTGCACGACGATGAAAGCGGAATCTTTCAGCTATTAATCGGGGATGGGGGACAAATTTCTTGCAAAATAGTCATGGCTCCAGGTTTAGCTGGGTGCTCTAAATTCTGTAGCACCATTAATACTTTCCTCCCAATTGAGCTGATAAAGGTCGCAGTATGCAGGTCTGCTGGCATCTGATTGGTTTTAAGGAACAACTGGAACCTTTTTTCATCAGAGTTCCATGTCTCCTCCTCATCATCAAATGCGTCCATGGTGTCTTTTCTTCATGCTATTTTTGGATTGTGGCTCCCTAATCTGTGCTACTCAATCTTCAGCTGTCTTCCCTGCTGCTTATTTTCTCTCTGTTTAAAGCAAACTCACAGCGCACAAACAGTATGGCTGTTTCTGTGCCCCGCTATCAATTCCTGGGCAGGAGGTTGCAGAGTTGCAGCATTGTAGGTTCGCGTTCCTGTGACCCGTATGTGTGCCTCATGTGTGGTCTCTGCAGTTCTAGCCACTACAATGGTAAATGTACTGAAAACTTCCATCCTCTGTTTGCAGTAAGCCCCCAGTAACTCACAGTTGTCCGATAGTTTTTTAAAAAAAAAAACCTTTTACTTCCATTAGCGGCTGTCGCAGTCGACTGGATGATTCGCCAATGCCCCGCTCCAAACTGTACGAAGTCCAAATGTTTACTTCAGAGTGTTTTTACTTGCCACAATGATGATTTTGCCTTGGACGTCGATGATATTTCTCCCGGCTTAATGCCCGTGGTGTATGAACCTGAACCTGCGTCGATGATTCCTTCTTCTGGCTCACAAACTCATCGTCGAAAGTTGTTTTATTCCCTTTTATTTTACGGCCCAGATCTCGCTGCCACTTTCTCTTTAGTTATATTGTTATATTCTTCATTGTAGCCGCAAAGGGAAAGAATCAGAGATGGCACACGTCGAGTCCGTACAGCATAGTGCAGGGGGTTTAATTTACACAATGCTGCTCAAACAGGGTACCATGGGGAACTGGTGTTACTCTGATGATACATAACGCTTGTCAAACATTTTCCTTGTTTCTGCTGGAGGCATGACTTTCCACACACCCTCCCCCTGCCCCCGGTCTCCCCCCCCCCCCCCCCACCCCCACCAGCACAGCATGTTTTCCGGTGGCAGAGGCGGCTCACCATTAGCCGCTGGGGGGGATCTTCTGATCCCGTTGATGTCTATGCCGTTTTGCATGGCTTATCCGCACTACTGCCGGGGAACTCGCCGTGGAAGTCTTCGGGGGAGTCGTCTTCGACGGGACCGAATGATTCGATTGGCGGGAAAGGCCGGAAAATCCATCTTACAAAGTTGTTCAATTTTGAACTTTCGCAAAAGCAAAATATCTAACAAACCTTTCCCCAGAAATCTATAAATTATGTTCCCCAAAGACACCGGCATCATTGTCGGAATTCGAAAGAACTTTCCGACTACAATCAAGAGCAGGTTGTATTTCGATTCCTTAAAGTGGACTGTGGCTACTTGCTTCTGAATCTTCTAAAAGCTTTTTATCAGTTACAAGGACAATGCTTTTCTATTAGCCTACTTAAGATGCAATAACATTTAGCATTCAACAGCAAGTACCAATGCCTTAAATACTCTTTAAAATGCTATTTAAATTAGCTTGCAGTAATAGTGGAATCTGGAGTTCAGCAAACTTCAAAATAATTATCTTTATCTCTTTGCTGCTGTAATTCAATACTTGTTTACTTTATTCAAACAAATTTCATTGGAAATGGTTTCGACTGAGTAAATAAGAAGAAACTGTTTCTCGTTGTAGAAGGGTTGGTGACTAGAGGGCACAGATTTAAGGTGATTGTCAAACAAGCCTTAGAACCATAGAATGGTTACAGCACAGATGGAGGCCGTTCAACCCGTTGATTCCACGCTGGCTCACTGCAAGGGCAGCTCAGCTAGATCCATGACTCCATCTTTTCCATGTGGCCCTGCAACTTATTCTCCCTTCGGGTGCTTAACCAATTGCCTTTTGAAAGCTCTGATTCAAAACACCTTCATCCCCCCCCCCCCCCCCCCCCCCCGGCAGTGCATTCCAGATCCTCGCCACCTGTGGTGTAAAAAAGATATTCCGCTTGCCATTTTTGGTTCTTTTCCCAATCACTTTAAATCCGTTGTCACTAGTTCAGGACCCTTCCACAAATAGACACAGTTCTACCTATTCTCTCCAGACCCCCTTGGTTGTGAACACCTCCTCTTACCCTCTCTCGGCGAATGGGAATCCCATTTCTCCAATCGATCCACCCAACTGGAGTCCCTGGAACAATTCTCGGAAATCGATCCTACACCCCCTCTGAAGCCTTCACAGCCGTCTAATAGTATGGCTTCCAGAATCGGACACAGTGGGTGGAATCTAGAGTGCGAGGGGTGCCTCTGTCAACTGGTTGAACAGACAGAGGCTGGCAGCCTGACCGGGAACAGTGGTGACTGTCGGTACGACATTCAGGCCCGTAGGAGGGATTGGCCATGGCTTCCCAGTCAGAGGCGAGTGTGGGCAGGATGAGGGGTGCTGGCATTGGGGGTTGGGGGTAAGGGTGGTTGGAAGCATGGGCAGGGGACTGCCTTTCAGCAAGTTAATTCCTGACGTTGGGTCCGTTTTTATATAGAGTGCCTCTGAATGAGGTAATCTGCACCCCTCTCTCTGCACCCTGACAGGATATGCTGGGCAGCCTCCATGGGTGGCGAGCCCCAGCGACCATTGGTTGAATACCAGCAATGGCGGGATAAGGCCCTAAACTGGCTGGCAAGCAGGAAGGCCTCCTTCCATTTTTATTGCCTGGAGCTTGATTGTGTTGGGGAAGGGCACAGTACGAAGTCTTACAACACCAGGTTAAAGTCCAACAGGTTTGTTTCGATGTCACTAGCTTTTGGAGCGCTGCTCCTTCAGTGGAGTTCCTGTTCCCAACTGATCAAATGGCATCACCACCTCCAAACTCACTTGGGTCGACGGGCACATTGATCTCCATCCAATAGTCCAGTTGAGGATAAACCAATGCTTTATATGGGTACATCATAACATTCCTGCTTTTGTACTCTTATGCTTCTAATTATAAGGTCCAAGAGTTTTTATGGCTTTTTAAGCACTTTCTCAACTTGCCCTGCCACCTACACATTCCCCCCAGGTCTCTCTGTTGCTATACTCCCTCTTGAATTGTAGTGTTTATATTGCCTTTTCCGTTCTTCCCAACAACATTTTTCACTTCACACTTCATTACATAAAATTTAGTCTGACACTTATCTGCTCATTCTACCGGCCTCTCTATATCCTCTTGAAATCTGTCACTATCATCCTCACAGTTTACAATGTGTTGTGCCATTTGCACATTTTGAAATTATGTCCTGTACACCCAAATCTAAGTGATTAGTGCTTGTCACGAAAAAAGTGATCCAAAAAGTCCTGGGAAGCCATGGCATATATTCCTCCAGACCGCAAAACAACCATTCACATCCATTCTCTTTCTTGACACAAAAGCAACTTCCTCTCCATGCTCTCACTGACCATTTTATTCCATGGACTTTTAACTTTGCTGGAAGCCCATTTTGTGGCACGTAATCAAAAAACCTTTTGGAGAGGTCCATGTCAACCACATTGTGGCACAACAATTACTCACGAGTCGAGAAGTGATGAAGTCAATCGAGACTTTATTAAGCAAGACTTGTTCCCCAGCAGCTCAGTTACAGAATGCGGCTGCTGGGAGAACCCGGGCTCTTATACTCCGACTTGCTGGGCGGAGCCAGCAGGCGGCAGATCCAACCAGGACCCAGTGTCTGTCTACCAATAGCCTCTCGGCTTCACAGGTACCGTACTACCCCTAATACATACCACCACATTCACCCCTTGTTAAAAAGGAACCCGGCGGGGTGGTGGGGCGCATGCTGGTAGGGCTTTACAAAGCTGGTCCTGGAACTATTTTCGTACAGTGGCTATGCATTGAGCTCAACAGTTAACTATTTACAGGTTTTGTCAGAATTATTTACAGATTTTGTCACACGGATTCTACGAGTCGAGCGGGTGCCCTGGTCGTTCTTGTCGATCGCCTCAGCCCCGGTGGTGGTGCAGGTGCTGGCTCGGGCACTGTCGTCTCTGGGAGCATTGCGCTGTTCGTCCCTGGTTCTTTACTCCTGGGCGGGCACGGGAGGAGGACCGATCCACCCGGGAAGGGAGCGGCCGTGGGGTGCGCCGGTGGGAGGGAGGGGGTGATTGGTGTTGGGGGTGTGTGTGTGGTTCCGGCGGGTGCCAGGTCCCGCATGGAGACCGTGTCCTGTCGGCCGTCGTGGTACGCCACGTAGGCGTACTGAGGGTTTGCGTGGAGAAGGTGAACCCTCTCGACCAACGGGTCCGATTTGTGCACCCGCACATGCTTTCGGAGCAAGGTGGGTCCTGGGGCTGCCAGCCAGGTCGGCAGCGCCGTTCCGGAGGAGGACTTCCTAGGGAAGACAAGGAGGCGCTCGTGAGGCGTTTGATTAGTGGTGGTACACAGCAGCGACCGGATGGAGTGGAGGGCATCCGGGAGGACTTCCTGCCAACGGGAAACTGGGAGATTTCTGGACCGTAGGGCCAGTAGGATGGTCTTCCAGACCGTACCGTTCTCCCTCTCTACCTGACCGTGTTGTAACTGGTCGTCCTGCTCGAGGCAATGCCCTTGCTGAGCAGGAACTGACGCAGTTCGTCGCTCATGAAGGAGGACCCCCTATCACTATGTATGTAGGCGGGGAAACCGAACAGTGTAAAGATGGTGCCGAGAGCTTTAATGACTGTGGCCGCGGTCATGTCGGGGCAGGGGATGGCGAAGGGGAAACGGGCGTATTCGTCCACCACGTTTAGGAAGTACGCTTTACGGTCGGTGGAGGGGAGGAGGCCTTTGAAATCCAAACTGAGGCGTTCAAAGGGACGGGAAGCCTTTATCAGGTGCGCTCTATCTGGCCTGAAAAAGCGCGGTTTGTACTCTGCGCAGATTTGGCAGTTCCTGGTGGCTGTACGGACCTCCTCGACAGAGTTGGGGAGGTTGCGGGACTTCACAAAATGGTAGAATCGAGTGACCCCCGGGTGGCAGAGGTCCTCGTGGAGGGCTTGGAGGCGGTCTACTTGTACGTTGGCACATGTGCCGCGGGATAGGGCATCGGACGGCTCGTTCAGCTTTCCGGGACGATACAAGATCTCATAGTTATAGGTGGAGAGCTCAATCCTCCACCTTAAGATCTTGTCGTTCTTGATTTTGCCCCTCTGTGCATTATCGAACAAAAAGGCTACCGACTGTTGGTCAGTGAGGAGAGTGAATCTCCTGCCGGCCAGGTAATGCCTCCAATGTCGCACAGCTTCCACTATGGCTTGGGCTTCCTTTTCCACTGAGGAGTGGCGGATTTCTGAGGCGTGGAAGGTCCGGGAGAAAAAGGCCACGGGTCTGCCCGCTTGATTGAGGGTGGCCGCCAGAGCTACATTGGATGTACGACTCACGACTTGGAAGGGGAGGGACTCGTCGATTGCATGCATCGTGGCCTTTGCGATATCCGCTTTGATGCGGCTGAAGGCCTGGCGGGCCTCTGTCGACAGGGGGAAGGCAGTGGACTGGATTAACGGGCGGGCCTTGTCTGCGTATTGGGGAACCCACTGGGCGTAGTACGAGAAGAAGCCCAGGCAGCGTTTCTGGGCTTTGGAGCAGTGGGGGAGGGGAAATTTCTTAAGGGGCGCATGCGTTCAGGGTCGGGGCCTATCACTCCATTACGCACTACGTATCCCAGGATGGCCAGACGGTTAGTGCTAAAAACGCATTTTTCCTCGTTATAGGTGAGGTTCAGGGCGTTAGCGGCCTGGAGGAATTTGCGGAGGTTGGCGTCGTGTTCCTGCTGGTCATGGCCGCAGATGGTTACATTGTCAAAGTATGGGAACGTGGCCCGCAAACCGTGCTGGTCAACCATTCGGTCCATCTCCCGTTGGAAGACCGAGACTCAGTTCGTGACGCCAAATGGGACCCTTAAAAAATGGTAGAGCTGCCCGTCTGCCTCGAAGGCCGTGTACTTACGGTCACTCGGGCGGATGGGGAGCTGGTGGTATGCGGACTTGAGGTCCACGGTGGAAAAGACTTTATACTGTGCAATCCGATTGACCATGTCGGATATGCGGGGGAGAGGGTACGCATCTAGCTGCGTGTACCTATTGATGATCTGACTATAATCTATGACCATCCTCTGCTTCTCCCAGGTCTTCACAGCTACCACCTGGGCTCTCCAGGGACTATTGCTGGCCTGGATTATGCCTTCCTTCAGCAGCCGCTGGACTTCAGACCGGATAAACGTTCGATCCTGGGCGCTGTATCGTCTGCTCCTAGTGGCGACGGGTTTGCAATCCGGGGTGAGGTTCGCAAACAAGGAAGGCGGTTCAACCTTGAGGGTCGCAAGGCTGCAGATAGTGAGTGGGGGTATTGGGCCGCCGAATTGGAACGTTAGGCTCTGGAGGTTACATTGGAAATCTAACCCTAAGAGAGTGGGAGCGCAGAGTTGGGGAAGGACATAAAGCCGATAATTCTTAAACTCCCTCCCTTGCACCGTTAGGTTCGCGATGCAGAACCCTTTGATCTCTAAGGAATGGGCCATATGTTCAGGGTGTGACCGAAGTTGGGGGAGCTCTGGAAGTGATTTGCGTGGACTGTGTCAGACGTTCTGGGGGTGAGGGAGGCTCCGAGCCTGCGGGTGGCGATATTTGGGGTGTTGGAGCATGCAGGAGTGCAGGTGGGGGGGAAAGGCCGATGTATTGGTCTTTGCCTCCCTGATAGCCCGGGTCTTGTTAGGATGAAGGGATCTGGAGCTAGCTAAAGTGGCAGGGTGGATGAGTGACTTGGCGGAATTCTTCTATTTGGAGAAAATTATATTTGCCGTGTGGGGTTCAGGGGAGGGGCTCCTTTCGAGATGGAGGCCGTTCATTGCCTTCTTTAAGGAATCGTAAATATCAGTGGGGGCCGCGGGTGTTGGGTTGCTCTTTTTACTGTACTGTGGGTACTTCTTTGTATGTTTTGGTTTAAATGGGTGCTTTGTGTTTGGTAAATTTCTGGAAATGCTTTGAATAAAAACTTTTTAAAAAACTCTATTTTCTCTCTAGCTACCGCACATTCTTTGCACAACTTTGCTGACTGATCAGCTATCAACGCCAGGGCTGCAATTCTCCAGCTGTTGGGCTGCTGTTTTCCTGATGGCAGTACAACCCCACCCGCGGGTTTCCTGGAGGCATGGGATGGCTTTAATGGGAAACTCTTTTGACAAGTGATGGGAAGAGAGAATCCCGCCACCAGCGAACGGCGCACCGCCGAGGAACATGAGGCTGGGGATCCAGAGAATCTCACCCCAGGTCTCTTTCTTCATACCTTCACAGGTCTCTCTGCAGTACAAATACACCAGGAGTTTCCTAACACTAAATGTGTGCTTGTGTTTTTGTTCACAGTAAAGGACTTCAAGCAGACATGGGCATATTCTCTTCAATTGTCTAAATCAGCCTGCAATTCATCGATTTGGTACAAATGACTGACCTCTGTGGACTGATTTATATCATTAGTAAAATTAAGAATGATTCAATTACTGCCCACAGTCAGATTATTGATGAAAATAATGAATGGCAATGTTCCTGTTCCAAAGCAGTAGTGAATAACACACATTGTGACTGAATTGTTCAGGATTACTCTCCGGGATAGATCCAACAACATCATCAGCTTTAAATCCGAGCTAAAATGGTTGCTGCAGTTATTTCTACTGAACAATTTTGGATGTGCATCTATCTGTAATGCAGGGACAGATATTTAAAAAAAAAAAATTTAGAGTACCCAATTAATTTTTTCCAATTAAGGGGCAGTTTAGCATGGCCAATTCACCTACCCTGCACATCTTGGGTTGTGGGGGAGAAACCCACACAAACACGGGGAGAATGTGCAAACTCCACACGGACAGTGACCCGGAATCGGGATCGAACCTGGGACCTCGGCGCCGTGAGGCAGCAGGGATAACCCACTGCGCCACCATGCTGCCCTTAGGGACAGATATAATAGGTTACTGAGAGCACCTTTTTCTTGCCCCAGGATAAGAAAACTTTTGTGGTGTCAGTTTTTAATTATTCAATGGTTTATATGGTAAGGGAAATTAAACAAAAATAAAACTGAGCAAAGGCCATTCAGAAATGCACCAGTGAAACACATGGAAGAGTGTGATATTGTTGTACCTACATGATAGACACCCATCAAACTTGGCAGAATAGGTTATGGCCATCCAGGACAATGTAAGATAAAAGCAAATTACTGTGGACGCTGGAATTAAAGATGTAAGAGAGAACATGAAATTAAGAGAAAAAGCAAATGGAAATGCAAAAACACAAAAGACAGATCCTGGGGGGTTGATAAGATACAAACAAAGATAAGGGGTGACAAACAATAAGAGCAACAAAAAGGAAGCAGAAAGAGAAAATTGCAAGGGATATCAAATTCAACACAAGCCATTCTTTGAATTACATTCGTTTTTGGAAAGGCCAGGAGCAATGTGGACCTCTTTATAAACTGAAAGCAGAGGTGGTATCTTTTTAAAAATAAATTTAGAGTACCCAATTCATTTTTTTTTCCAATTAAGGGGCAATTTAACGTGGCCAATCCACCTAGACTGCACATCTTTGGGTTGAGGGGACGAAACCCACGCAAACACGGGGAGAATGTGCAAACTCCACATGGACAGTGACCCAGAGCTGGGATCGAACCTGGGACCTTGGCGCCGTGAGGCAGCAGGGCTAACCCACTGTGCCACCGTGCTGCCCTGGAGGTGGAACCTTACCAGAATTTGGCAAAGCGTCAGGCTCAAACTGAAAGCTGGTGTGTAACTCTCCAGTCACAGACTAGTTTTCTCTCCAGACACTGAGCCTCTTTAAAGAAAAAAGATTGAGTGGGGGTGATTTACGCTGTTATTCTGACAAGATGGGGCAGGGCCTGTTCGTGCCGGCAACCAGATCCACAGAGATCGGGGTGCCCCGATCAGCAATGAAACCTAACTGGTATTTCCACCCTGACAATCATCACCGGCACCAACCCCCCGCCCCCCCCCAACCACTTCCTTCCCCTCCCCATGACCACCACCACGCAGGTATTGCTGGCACTCCTCCCTCCCCCCCCCCCCCCCCCCCCACACCGACCCACCAGTGCTGCTCTCCACCCCTACCAGGCATAAATGAATCCTCCCCATGGGGCTCCCACGAGGGCCTGCCCCGTCACTCTCCTGGCACTTCCAGCCTATGCCGGGGCAGTTCCGCAACCCCCCCCCCCCCCCCCCCCCTCCCCGGCTATACCTCTGTGTCACCAGAGGGAAACCCCCGATTCTTCTCGCTTGGACAAAGCTGTTGTAGACCTGGACGAGGTTTGAATATTTAGTGAGGGGCGATCATATGGCAGGGGCCCTTTAATCATACCATTACAATCAATTTAAATGAGCTTCCTGCCCATTGTGGGTGTGAACCTTGTAATGTCACTGGTGAGGGGTGGGGAAAATCAGGAAAACCGATCTCTCCGGGCAGAATCACATTTTCCAGATTTTGCGTCCGCAATGCCAATCTTAACGCACAGCTATTGCGGGCTCAAAATCACCCCCAATGTCAATAAAAATAAGGAAAGTGGTTGAATGGTTACTTTGCATCTTGGGCTGACAATTGGAAAGTAGCTTTCACGCCACATAAGTTCCAGTGTTGTCTGTAAATTATCAGACACTTCGAGCAGTTTATTATGAAAACGTTTTACCCAGGTGTCCTTATTTGCAAGATGTACAGAGGACAAAATACAGGTCATGATTCAACTCAAATTTATTCACAAGCACAATAAAACAATATTATCTGTCCAAGATTTTAATACCATCCGTGCAGATGAACTTGATCAAGCTGCGGGTCCAACCCTCTGAGTTCCATTGTCTCAGGATCCTCGTCTGCGAAGGTGGTTCTCGCACGCCTCTTCCAACCATCTCTGGTTCGCCGCTGAGTCTGGTCTGAAGTCTTTGTGTTTAGCCTTTGTTGGGGCGGGTTTCTGGGTGTCCCTTCTTATCCCTCTCTTCGCACCCTTCCAGAGATTTCTCTGACCCTCAGTCAATGAGGCCACTGGGCGGGGTTTACAACACCCAATGGAGTTCCAAATTCCATCTCTGCTGGACACCAAGAACTCCTCTTGTAGATCCATCCTCAGGTGCATTGTCGACACGGAAACATATCCCATATAAGGTAACAGTGGGAAATCAAGGTGGAGAAAGTTTGGCTCATCTGGGCTATCCACAACAATCGATCTATCTAAACAGGATCGAATATCTTCAATCTCCTGTTTACAGGACAAGTACAGACTTGCCCTGGCTTGCCTGTCTCTGACCAATTTATTCAAACTTGGCTGTATGAATTCTCATCAGGCCTGTCTGTGGATGTTTAAAGTGTCCAATTTTGTGTCGGGCCTAAGATTCAGGCATTGGCCATTTTACCATACCAACAATGACCATCTTCAACAAGAAAGAATCTAACAATCTCCCCTTGACACTCAATGACATTACCGTCGCTGAATCCCCCACAATCAACATCCTGGGGGTTACCATTGACCAGAAACAACTGGATTAGCCATATAAAGACTGTGGAAACAAGAGAAGATCAGAGGCTAGGAATCCTGCAGCAAGTAACTCACCTCCTGACTCCCCAATGCTTGCCCACTATCTACAAAGCACAAGTTAGGAGTGTTATAGAATACTCTCCATTTGCCTGGATGAGTGCAGCTCCAACAACCCTCAAGAGGTCGACACCATCCAGGTCATAGCAGCCTATTTGATTGGCAACCCTTCCACAAAAATTCACTACCTCCACCACTGACGAATAGTGGCACATGTGTGTACCATCTACAAGATGCACTGCAGGAACTCACCATGGCTCCTCAGGCAGGACCTTCCAAACTCATCACTACCATTTAGAAGGATTAGGTTGGAAGACAATTGGGAACACCACCACCTGGAATTTTTCCTGAAAGCAACTCACCATCCTGGCTTGGAACTATATAGCCGTTCCTTCACTTTCGCTGGGTCAAAATCCAAGAACTCCCTCCCTAATAGCACTGTGGGTGTAACTACACCACAGGGACTGTCGAGGTTCAAGAAAACAGCTCACCATCATGTTCCCAAGGGCAACTAGGGATGGGCAATAAATGCTGGCCTAGCCAGTGATACCCACATCCCGGAAATGAATTTTTAAATATCTGTATTTACAGGAGAGTTTTGCATGCCAAATAAACTAATATTAGTTCAAGATCAGGGTCCAGCCAAAGTTAACATAAGGAAAAGAGATCATGACTTCCATTCACGGATCCAGTGGAAGTAGGTGAGAAGTTTGCAAATGTCCCAACTCTAATCTTCCAACATTCTTTATTCAGGAACTGTTCCTTTATATTGGAAATTTACACAAGTCGCTCTGTTCCTCAAGAAAGGTGAGGGGAAGCCAAGGGATTACAGACCAATTGGCCTAATGTCTACCGTTGGCAAAGTATTAGAATTTATAACAAGAGTAGGATGATTGAACACCTTGAAATTTTCCAGCTAATCAGAGAGAGCCAGCATGCATTTGTAAAGTTAGGAAATGCTTGACAAATTTGATTGAAAGTTTTGAAAAGACTGCTCGCCAAATTTGACGCTCATGTAATTAAAGGCAAATTGTTCAGCTGTTTCGGAAATTGGTTGAGTAGCAGAGGACAGAGATTGGGGATTAAGGGCAGGTCTCAAATTGGGAGGATATGACTAGTGGTGTCCCACAAAGATCTGTACTGGGGCCGTGACTATTGCTGCTGTAAACACCGATTTAAAGCTTTGGCTTTCCAGCCTTGTCCAGTGTCTTTGACCCTAATAGGATCAACCCACATCTCTTACTATCCATTTACTATTTACGTGCCTTACATCCAAGTCGATGATTTTTGTGATCTCTTTTATGTTGACTGCCATTCTACTCTCGTATTCTCTCTGCCAGTCTTATTTTTCTGTTCACTTACTCTCTCAACTTATCACATTTGGTCTCTTCTTGCATAAAGAATTCACCTGACATGCATCTCTTTTTTGTTTCATCATATTCTCTATCTCCCTTGTCATCCTGGCTTTGGCTCTGCTACCATTCACCCAGGAATGTACTTGGCCTATCTCTGAAACATCTCCTTAACGGGCGGGATTCTCCGTCCCACCAGCCCCATTTTCCGGCGTGGCATGCGGGATTCCCATCGGCAGCGGGATTCTCCATTCCCGCAGCCGACCAATGGGGTTTCCCATTGTGGGCTACCCCAAAGCCATCGGGAAACGCGCGGGCGAGGGTGGACTGCCAGTGGGGCGGATGATCCCGCCGACGGAGGATCCCGCTGCGCATTTTGTCTGAGACAGATTTTCCTCTCAGTCTTCAGTTCAGTTTTACCCTGGCTATGTCTCCTCTCATCCTATCAAAGGTAGCCCTCTTCCAATTTAGAACATCTACTTTGATTTGATTTATTATTGTCACATGTGAAAAGTATTGTTTCTTACATGCTGTACAAAAATGCATACCGTACATAGGGAAGGAAGGCGAGACTGCAGAATATAATGTTACAGCTATAGCAAGGTGTTGAGAAAAGATCAACTTAATATGAGGTAGATCCATTCAAAAGTCTGATGGCAGTAGGGAAGAAACTGTTCTTGAGTCGGTTGGTACGTGACCTCATACTTTGTATCTTTTTCCTGATGGAAGAAGGTGGAAGAGAGTATGTCCGGGGTGCGTGGTGTCCTTAATTATGCTGGCTGCTTTTCTGAGGCAGCGAGAATTATAGATAGAGTCAATGGATGGGAGGCTGGTTTGCGTGATGGACTGGGCTACATTCATGACCTTTTGTAGTTTCCTGCGGTCTTGGGCAGAGCAGGCTCCATACCAAGCTGTGATACAACCAGAAAGAATGCTTTCTATGGTGCATCTGTACAAGTTGGTGAGGGTCGCAGCTGATATGCCAAATTTCCTTAGTCTTCTGGGAAAGTAGAGTCGTTGGTGGACTTTCTTAACTATAGTGTCGGCACGGGGGGACCAGGACAGGCTGTTGGTGATCTGTACACCTAAAAACTTGAAGCTCTCGACCCTTTCTACTTCATTCCCATTGATGTAGACAGGGGCATGTTCTCCACTACGCTTCCTGAAGTCGATGACAATCTCCTTCGTTTTGTTGACATTGAGGGAGAGATTATTGTCGTCGCACCAGTTCACCAGATTCTCTATCTCATTCCTGTGCTCTGTCTCGTCATTGTTTGAAATCCGACCCACAACGGTGGTGTCATCAGCAAATTTAAAAATCGAGTGGGAGGGGAATTTGGCCACACAGTCATTGGTGTTTAAGGAGTATAGTAAGGGGCTGAGGACACAGCCTTGTGGGGCACTGGTGTTGAGGATGATTGTGGAGGAGGTGTTGTCACCTATCTTTACTGATTGTGGCCTGTGGGTTAGAAAGTTCAGGATCCAGTCGCAGAGGGAGGAGCCGAGGCCAAGGCCACGGAGTTTGGAGATGAGTTTTGTGGGAATGATGGTGTTGAAGGCTGAGCTGTAGTCGATAAATAGGAGTCTGACATAGGTGTCTTTGTTATCTAGGTGTTACAGGGTAATGTGCAGGGCCATGCAGATGGCGTCTGCTGTGGACCTGTTGCAGCGGTAGGCGAACTGTAGTGGATCAAGGCAATCCGGGAGGCTGGAGTTGATTTGTGCCATGACTAACCTTTCGAAGCACTTCATGATGATGGATGTCAGAGCCACTGGATGATAGTCATTAAGGCACGTTGCTTGACCATTTTTTGGTACAGGGATGATGGTCGTCTTCTTGAAGCAGATAGGGACCCTAGATTGTTGTAAAGAGAGGTTGAAGATGTCTGCGAATACCCCCACCAGCTGATCCGTGCAAGACCTGAGTGCTCGTCCGGGTACCCCATCCGGGCCAGTGGCTTTCCTTGGGTTGACCTTCGAGAAGGCTGCTCTGACGTCTGCAGTGGTGATCTCAGATACAAGTTCATCCGCGGCTTCTGGGGTGGAGGGCTCGCTCTCGCTGACCTCTTGCTCAAAGCGGGCATATAATGCGTTGAGCTCATCAGGGAGGGGTGCGTTGGAGCCGACGATTTTACATGCCTTCATCTTGTAGACCATTATGTCTTGCAGATCTTGCCACAGATGGCGGGGATCCGTGTGGCTAGCCTGGGACTCGAGCTTGCTCCGGTACTGTCTTTTGTCATCTTTGATGGATTTCTTTAGATCATATCTGGCTTTCTTGTAGAGGTCAGGGTTGCCTGACTTGAACGCCTCAGACCTAGACTTCAGCAAGCAGTGGATATCCCTGTTCATCCAGGGTTTCTGGTTGGGAAACACACGGATTTGCTTCTTTGGCACACAGTCTTCTACACACTTACTAATGAAGTCAGTTACTGTAGTGGCGTACTCGTTCAGGCTGGTCGCAGAGTTTTAAAATACTGACCAGTCCACTGACTCTAAGCAGTGCTGCAGGAGATCATCCGATTCCTCAGACCAAGAATGCACGACTTTCTTTGATGGATTCTCCTGCTTCAGTTTTTGCTTATAAGCCGAGAGCAGGAGCACAGCCTTGTGGTCAGATTTGCCAAAGTGTGGGCGGGCGATAGAGCGGTAGGCATGTTTGATATTTGTGTAGCAGTGGTCCAGGATGTTTGGGCCTCTGGTGGAACAGGTGACGTGTTGGTGGTAACTTGGTAGTACGCGCTTGAGCTTGGCCTGATTGAAGTCCCCAGCTACAATGAACAGGCCTCGGGATGTTTCGTTTCAAGGCTATTTGTGGTGGTGAATATTTCGTCCAGTGCGATTTTCACGTTCGCATGGGGTGGGATGTAAACTGCCGTCAGGAGAACTGAGCTGAACTCCCGCAGAAGGTAGTAGGGACGGCATTTTAGCGTCAGGTATTCTAGGTCCGGGGAGGAGAAACTCACCAGTGTTGCTACATCTAGGCACCAGGAGGTGTTGATTAGGAGGCAGACAGCACCTCCCCTTGCCTTGCCTGAGGCCGCCGCACAGTCCATTCGGTGGATTGAGAAGCCCTCTGGTTGTAGGGCACAGTCCGGTGAAGCAGGAGTGAGCCATGTCTCCGTGAAGCAGAGCACACAGCAGTCCGGTGAAGTAGGAGTGAGCCATGTCTCCGTGAAGCAGAGCACACAGCAGTCCCTTAGTTCTCTTTGAAAAGTGAGTCTGGCTTTAAGTTCGTCTAGCTTGTTTTCTAGAGATTGGACATTAGCTAGGAGTAAGCTAGGCAGAGGGGCTTTGGGGCCACGTTGTTTCACTCTCACCTGCAGGCCTGCATGTTTTCCACGCTTCCTGGAGTGACGGCTTCTTTTCAAGCCTTTAAATTGTTTCTTGCTCTCCTCCATTATTGATGACTCTTATCCAAGTGTTCTCCCACAGACACTTGCTCCGCCTGTCCAATCTCATTCCCCCATACCAAATCCAGTAATATCGCCTTCCCAGTTGGACCAAAGATAGACTAGCCAAGGAAGTTCTCCTGAAGACATTTCGGTAACTCCTCCCCCTCTTTTGCATTTACTCCCACATGATCCTAATCAATATTTGGGTAATTAAAGCCCCGATGTCACCTCGCTATGTTCCTTGCACATTGGTGTGATTTTTGGCAAATTTGTTCACCTCGCTCATGGCATTGTAATATTACATAATAATAATCTTTATTGTCACAAGTAGGCTTACATTAACACTGCAATGAAGTTACTGTGAAAAGCCTCTAGTCGCCACATTCCGGCACCTGTTCGAGTACACAGAGGGAGAATTCAGAATGTCCAAATTACCTAATAGCACGTCTTTAGGGACTTGTGGGAGGAAACCGGAGCACCCAGACTCTGCACGGTGACCCAAGAGGGAGTCGAACTTGGAACCCTGGCGCTGTGAAGCCACAGTGCTAACCACTGTGCTACGGTGCTGCCCAAGCTACCATGCCGCTATGTGCCATCTACACTGCTTACAAAGAAATATTTATAGGCTATATGGATGGGCAAAAGTCTGGATTTCAATGCAGATAAATGTGAGATCATCTGTTTTGGAGCTAAAAGGAATAAAACAGCATACTTTCTAAATGGTGGACAGCTAAAAAGACAGTGAAGGTCCGAATATATATGGGAGTTCAGGTACAGCAATCATTAAAATTTCATGAACAGGTACAACAGATAATCAAAAAGGCTAATGGAATCCTGGCATTTCTGTCTCGAGGACTAGAATACAAAAGAGTAGAAGTCATGCTTATCCTCTATACTGCCTTGGTTTGACTACACTGGAGGACTTGAAACAATTCAGGATTCTACTCATCAGAAAAGACATACTGACCTTGGAGAGTGTACAGCACAGATTTCCCAGAATGATACCTAACTCCAAAGTTTAAATTCCAGAGACATTTACACAAAATAAGGTTGTATTCCCCAGAATCTAGGAGGTTAAGGAGTGACTTCATCTCAGTTTTCAATTTCGTAAGGGGTACAGATAAGGGCCGGGATTCTCCGACCCCGCGCCGAGTCAGAGAATCGCCAGTGACGCTGAAAATTCCCGCCACGCTACTCTGATGCCGGGAAGCGATTCTCCGGCGACCGGAGAATGGGTGGCAGTCGCGGACGCGCGGTCATCGTGGTGCCTGGTCGGGGGCGGGTCAAACAGGCCCTTGCGGTGATACTCCGCGGTCGACCGGCCGAGTTCCCGCCGAGTTCCGCCGGCGTGATTAACATATGGTACCATGGTGGCCGTCCTGGTGGGGGGGGGCGGGGGGATCAGACTCCGGGTGGGGCCTCCATGACGGCCAGGCCCGCGACCGGGGGCTACCGATCAGCGGGCGTGCGTGATCCAGGGGGTCCTACCTTCTTCTGTGCTGGGTCACTACGCCATGTAGCAAGGCGCCGGCGCAGAAACGGCCACCACGGGCATGTGCTGACCCACGCCGGCAGTGCAAGGCCACGTATCGGCGCCGGAGCTGCGTGGAGCACTCCAGCGCCGTGCTGGCCCCCTGTGGGCCAATGAATCGCTGGGCCTAGAGGCCCGTTGACTCCGGCGTGAAACACTATGGTGAGCTAATTCAATGCCCTGCAGGGAGCTAGCAGGGATCCGGAGCAAATCTTTAGCTGCGGATACGGGCCCCCACATGTCCGGTTTGGAGTCCTCGCATGCGCATGGCAGCAGCCTCCAGTGGCCGCGCCGAGTTCCATGGCAGACTCAGACCGTGGAGCCAGATGGAAAAATGAGATCCCCCGATCGGCCGCGAGCCCGAGCACCAAACCGCGCGGATCTAACCCCCGGCCGCTTATAAGGCCCCCCCCCCGGTGTCTGATTCCCCCGCCCCCGACCAGGGTGGCTACGGACTGAGTCCGCAGCCGCCATGCCAGCATCCCGACCGGCAATAGGTGGTTAGTTCCACGCCGTCGGGAACTCGGCCGGTTGAGAGCAGAGGTTTGCTGGGTGGGCCTCTGTCAATGAGGCCCCAGCCGCGTAGCGTACTCCGCGGTCACGCCGATTTTCGGGTCCCGGAGAACCGCTGGACCGGCGCCGGGCCCGATTACGGCGTGAAAGTGGATTCTGCTCCCCAGCGCCGGCCGCGATTTCGGAATGGGGCTGTGGAGAATCCAGCCCAAAATATTTCTGCCTGTGGGGAACTCTAGGACACCAGGGCGATGTTTGAAATTTAGAGCCAGACCTTTCCAGAGAGAAATTAGGAAATATTTCTAAATACATTGGCTGGTAGAAGTTTGGAATTCTCATCCGCAGAAGGCAATTGATGCTAGATCAATTGCTAATTTTAAAACTGAGATTTATAGATTTTTGTTCACCAAAGGTGTCAAGAGATATGTGCAAAGTTGGGCAAATGGAATTGGATCACAGATCAGCCATCTTAGTTAATGGCAGAACAGACTTGAGGGGTTAAATGGCTTATTCCCCTTCCCATCTCCTTTAATGTGAATTTTGTGGCGTGCTTTGAAGTAATAATCAAGATTTATATTATCGGTACCATTTAGTAATTCTGTATATATTGCAATGAGATTCCCCTTTCAACTGCTTTCTTTCTGGATTATAAAGTGATTGCTTCCCTGCTATTTCTTTGTAACTTCGTTCCTTATATTTGGAATCAGTTTTTTTCTCGCTATCATTAAGTGACAGTGAAATCTGTCCTAAGACCCAGTTGAATTGGCATTATTTTCCCCGATTTGGCTGACTTGGAGAGCTTCCTCCAATGTAGCACTCCTAAGTCATATTGGACTCCAAAGGTTAACTCTGTTCCTCTCTCCACAGATACTATAAGAGCTGCTGAGTTTTTCTAGAAGTTTCTTTTTCTTTTGATGTCCCACGTCAGCAGTATTTTGCTTTTATTATCCCTCCATTGGCAATTTTCATCATTATGATAATAGCTAGAAGTCCAACATGCTATCCGTTGCGCCATAAAGCTATTGGCAACTTCCATCATAATAAATTTAACACCTTTGATATTCTGTGTGTCTACTGATTTGCAAAACTGATCTAAATCCTTCTGTACTTTACTCTTAAAATAGGAAATCTTGTTGTGCACTTCTTTGCATTCAGCACTGGAAATTCATAACTCGTTTTAGAACTTATCGGTCTCTAAGGGAATTCTCCAGCCTGCTCCTAACAACTTACTTATTCAGTGATGTGATTGTTTCAGATTTATTAATAGTTGTTGAGGCCTTGTATCAGATATTAATTATCTACTTTTTAAAATGTATTTTATTCCAAACATATTGAAAGGTACAAAACATAAATAAATCAAAGAGCATTCTCCACTCCTCACAGTTTGTGCAAGTTTTTCCCTAATTTTCACCCCCCTCCTAGACAAATAGTTCCTCAAACATGGTCATGAACAGTCCCCATTGTGTCTCAAAGCCCTCCCCATGTATCCCACAATTCAAACTTAATATTTTCCAGCTGGAGAAAGTCGTACAAGTCCCCCAGCCAGGCCACCCCCCCAGTGACGTTGTCGATAGCCGCTCCAACAAAATCCTTTGCTGGCCAATTAGAGAACTGAAGGCCACAATGTCAGCCTTCCTCCCCTCCATCAGCTCCAACATTTCTGATACCCCAAAAAGTGCCACCATTGGGCCTGGCTCGGCCTCTAGCCCCACTATCTTCGATAATGTCTCAAACACTCCCTCCCAGTATCTCTCCAACTTCTCACAGTCCTAGAACTTAGAACATATGCGCATGATTTGCTGGCCCACCACTCCCTGGAAGAACCCACTCATTCTCGCCTGAGTCATATGCACCCTGTGCACCACCTTGAACTGAATCAAACTCATCCTCACACACGAGGAGGTTGAAATCACCCTACACATCGTCTCACTCCACACTTCCCATCCTATCCCCACCCCCACCCCCCCCTCGCTCCTCCTTCCATCTTCCATCTCTCCTTAATCCTCACCACCTGCGCTCCCCCCTGCTCTCCCAGCCACCAATATATAACCCCAATCCTACCCTCCCCTTCCACATCCGGGAGCAGCAACCACTACAATAAGGTATATTCCAGCAACTTGGGAAACCCTCTCCATACCTTCCACACACAGTCCCTCACTTGCATATCCCTGAATTTGCTTCCCTTTGGGCGCTCCACCCTTTCCCGCAGCTTTTCCAGACTTGCAAAACTCTCCTCCAGATATAAGTCCCTCGCTCTCACCAGACCCACCGCTTATACTATTGTGCCATCCGTCTCCCCCGCTTTAACCTATGGGTCCCACATGGCGGTGTTAGCACCATCATCCCCGCCATCCTAAAATGTCTCCTCAACTCGCTCCACACCCCAATCGTGGACTGTACCTCCTGTACCTCGTGGACGGGCTCTCCGTGTACCTCCTCAGTGCCAGCGGAAGCACCACTGTCACCATGGCACTCAGGCTGGACCCCCTACAGGACTCCTCTTGCATCCAAACCCATTCTAACCCCTCGCCGACCCACCACCTCCTCACCTTCCCGACATTCGCCGCCCAATAGTAATGCAACAGATTTGGTAACATCAACCACCTTTCTGCCTCTGTAGCAGGGCCCTCTTCACCCTAGGTACCTTCCCCGTTGATATAAACTTTGAAATCGCGGCAACCAGTTTCCGGAAAAAGGCCTTCGGAATGAAGATTGGGTCTGGAGTACAATCAGGAACCTTAGCAGAACGTTCCTTTTTACATCTGGACCCTTCCCGCCAGTGTCAGGTGTAATGTATCCTACCTCCTAAAGTCCTCCCGAACCTCCTCCACCAACTTTGTTAGGTTCCATTTGCACATCGTCACCCACTCCTCCCTCACCTGAACCCCCAAATACCTAAACTTGTCCCTGGCAACCCTAAATGGCAACACCCCGAGATTGGCTCCCCGACCTGCCGCATTCACCAGAAACAACTCACTCTTTTCGACATCCAGCTTATAGCTCAAGAAGGTTCCGAACCTCCCCAGTATGTCCATAATTCTCCCCATACTCTCAATGGGTCCGATACGATCAGCAGCAGGTCATCCGCCTGTCATAATATACATCTATGTATACAATGGAGTGCAGACAGGTAGTGATTGACACACAGGATGACCAATAAGCACACAGAACAGAGTAGCCAATCACCAGACAGGACACGATCACTATAAAGCCAGAGGGCACCAGTTTTCCCGCTCTCTCGGGACCCAGCCTCTGAGACAGTCAGAGTTAGTGAGCTGGCCAGTGCAAACACCATGTGGTAGCTAGTAAGTCTGGTTAGGCTAGTATCATGTCTCCAGTCAAGTCAGCAGAGTGTCAACCCACAGTTGAACATGTATAATAGTTTAGATGTTAAATAAAATTGTGTTGCATCTTATCAAGTGTTGGAGGTCTGTCTCTCGCTACACTGCATCAAGTGCAGTCCACATCGACCCTGCCTACCCAACACATCACCGCCTACAGCGACACCCGGTGTTCCCTACTCCCCTTCACAATCCCCTGCCACTCTACTGCCCCCTAAGGGCCATCGCCAAGGGCTCTATCGCCAGCACTAACAACAGCGGTGACAGCAAGGACCCCTGCTTTGTTCTCCTGAAGCTCCTTGAACAAATCTCGTTTTTTCAAACACTCTCCACCGGGGCCCCGTACAGCAGATGCACCCACACCACAAACTTCGGCCCGAATCCAAACCTTCCCAGAACCTCAAACAGGTACCGCCACTCCACCCGGTCGAAGCCTTCTCCGCATCCACAGAAACCACTCCCTCCGGTAGCCATCCCTTTGACGGGGTCATGATCACATTTAATAATGTTCCCAGAAAGTTGCTTGCCCTTCATGAAAACCGTGGTCTTCTGTGACCACCCCCAGAACACACCCTTTCACCCTCCTTGCCACTAACTTAGGCCATACTTTCACATCCATGTTTAACAATGATCCGGGCCTGTATGACCCACACTCCAACGGGTCCTTCCCCTTCTTTGGGATTAACATGATCGACGCCTGGGTCAGTGTTTCCGGCAGCTCCCCCTTTACCTGCGCCTCGGTAAACATCCTCAATAAGTGCCAACTTCGTCGCAAACTCTTTATAGACCTCTGCCGGGTAACCCTCCGGCTCCTCTCTAATAAGCGGCATCAATTGCTCCATCTGGAGTTTTCCAACTTATGACAACCCTTCCCCCTCCGCCATCTTTCCACAGGTCTCCTCCAGTTCCTCGGCCAGGTCTTTAACCTTCTTTTGCCGGGTCTGATAACTAGCAGACATGCCGCCCCTGTGGGGACATCCTACTCCACACCTTCAGCTACACTTTCCTGCCGAAATTCGCCCGCTTTCGGTTAAAAATAGCTCAAATTAACACCCTCGAACCGGAGCCGCTCTGTGTGCACCCACTCACCCCATGGCCGTCACCGGAAGTCCAGATAATAATTATCTGTAATGCTGAAGGAGACTTTGTTGTGTTAGGTACACTGGTCTAACACTGGCTGCAACTGGATGCAGCTTAGATCAGAAAGATACTCCAGACCTTGAAGTTAGTTCAATCAGGTTTATTGAACTAATAGCACAGTTAGCACAGTTCTCTGTGAGTTCGACTCTCTGCTAACTTAAGTGTGGTTACTCCATCTGACTGAACCAAACTAGCTCTTAGCCACGTGGTGGAAGTGTGAGATTGTAACAACACCCTTGACTGACTCTCTAGATGTTCATCAGTGGAAAGAGGCGGAGTGTGAGTGCCTCGTGTCTTTTATAGTCAGATCCCACCCATGAGTGTCCTGCCTGCTTATTGGCCATGTCCTGTTCTCTGTGTCCATTAGCTGCTTGTCTGTATATCATTATGTGTGTGTCTGCATATCATGACAGACTTCAGAGGATATTTGTAGGGCACTGGCTTTAATTAAGTCAGAAGGTACATACACCTAATGAAGATAACTGGCCCGAAGTTATTTGGATCAGGCTTATCAAAACACAACTACTATATATTCATAATTCTAGTTCTGTGGCAGTTTAGCAAATGCTCAGTGATTCTGACATAACGATAGCCACAAATCTCCTGCCTTGTCTTCACAGGGTTCTCTTTAACAAAATGTAATGGACCTAAAACAATATAATTATTTTCAAAGAGGTCTGAAGGTCAAATCTAAAGGATTCCATTAGCATTTTTTTAATTGACGAACCACCATGAATAGGTAATAGGCTTCAAAATTGCCTTCGTGCTGTTAATAAAATATTAAAAACACTGAATGTTCCACCCCTCATTTGCTGTCAAAACTACTTTGGCTGGAATTCAAGGTCTAGACATTAGTTTTTTTTTAAATAAGAGTACCCAATTCTTATTTTCCAACTAAGGGTTAGTCAATCCACCTACCCTGCACATCTTTGGGTTTTGGGGGCGAAACCCACGCAGATAGGGCAGCACGGTAGCATTGTGGCTAGCACAATTGCTTCACAGCTCCAGGGTCCCAGGTTCGATTCCAGCTTGGGTCACTGTCTGTGTGGAGTCTGCACATCCTCCCCATGTGTGCGTGGATTTCCTCCGGGTGCTCTGGTTTCCTCCCACAGCCCAAAGATGTGCAGGTTAGGTGGATTGGCCATGATAAATTGCCCTTAGTGTCCAAAATTGCTCTTAGTGTTGTGTGGGGTTACGGGGATAGGGTGGAAGTGTTGATCTTGGGTAACGGTGCTCTTTCCAAGAGCCGGTGCAGACTCGATGGGCCAAATGGCCTCCTTCTGCACTGTAAATTCTATGATATGGGGAGAATGTGGAAACTCCACACGTACAGTGACCCGCGGCCGGGATCAAACCTGGGTCCTCGGCACCGTGAGGCAAAAGTGGTAACCACTAAGCCATCGTGCTGCTCTAGATCTAGACATTAGTAGCAAGATCTTGAAGTCTGGTAAATAAAATGGTCTAACGATTTTGCCAATCATCAGCATCTCAGAATGACTTTTCATGCACATCATAGATTTTAGGTGATTTTCGAAGTTAGGCCGCTATAAAACTTACATGTAAATTAGCAAAAAAAAACTATCTCATTGAAATAGAAGACTTCGATACCTTATCCTTAATAGGTGCAAGAGACGGCTTTTTGGCCTTTTGCACCTGCTCCATGTTATCACAGAATATTTTTTCCCCTTTGCACATTGTTGAAAACGTGGCTTGCTTCCTTACATTTCATTTAGCAAATTACAGAAGTATACAAGTATCAAACGACATGGTTAGGTACATCTCGAGCATGACTTTTAAATAGATAAGGAAACTAGAACAAATTTGGTGAATTTTGGGCAGACAGAAAGATTATTTTTCAAAGTCAACACTTCCGGATTGGACAATGGAAAAAAAAAGGTAGATATATTTCAGAGAGTATGATGGTATGGTATGGTATGATGGGGAAGAGCAATCTTCTTAGAAATTCTGAATTCAAATGACCTGAATGTCCTTCCTCAATTGTGCCAATATATCACCTGTGACTGTGTACCAAAAAGTAAAATGCTATCCTGAAAACAATAATGAGCAATCATGAATGCAAGTGTGTTCTTTCTTTCTTCATTTGCCTGTTCTATTAAACTGGAAAATTTGGTTTGCACCATGGCTTGGTTCATGCCTGCAAACATGTTTACCGTTACTCCATGTTCTGAGCACCATTCAACGGTTTTATCAAACAAAAAACTCTGTGGGGTTTGTATGTTCTCCCTGTACCTGCGTGGGTTTCCTCCGGGTGCTCCGGTTTCCTCCCACAGTCCAGTAGGGCACTCTTTCAGAGGGTCGGTGCAGACTTGATGGGCCGAATGGCTTCCTTCTGCACTGTCCTGGTTCTATGATCTATTCTATTAAAATTATGAATATTGCATTAATGGCATCTCCGTGGGATTTTTTGGGAGAGAACAACTGCTTCTTTGGCTAGTAACAAATGTCTTAGCATCCCAAAACAAGAAATTCATTTCGCAAAGCACTTCGACACATTTCAACAATGGAACGAGTCCCTATAAAAATGTGATATTTTTTCTCTTTTCAAAAACAGGTTGTGTCATTAATCAAGCCACGATTTAAGTCACATATATAATAATAATCTTTATTAGTGTCACAAGTAGGCTTACATTACCACTGCAATGAAGTTACTGTGAAAAGCCCCTAGTCACCACAGTACGGCGCCTGTTCGGGTACACAGAGAGAGAATTCAGAATGTCCAAATTACCTAACGAGCATGTCTTTCAGGACTTGTGGGAGGAAACCAGACAAGGACCAATATTGTGTTGATATTGAACAACTTTATTGATGTGGTGGCATTTCAGTGAAATATATGAACGTGATATTTAGATATGCTGTGGACTGGGGTGAAATTCAGACACCAAGCTCAGCAGCCCAAGCCGTATTGTAGGCCAACATGGAGCACTTCCATGGTTGGGTGTGAATAACGCTGATCTTCATGGAGCTTTGCTTGTTCCAGCCTTGCTGCTACTAGCTTCACCATCTCAGGGTACAGTATTCTCCTTCTCAGGCTGTTTGGAATGACCAGCAAAAAATTCACCAATCCCTTTCTGCCACTTTGGGGTAGGGCTTGGACACACTGAGTTCCCGCCAGCATGTTTACCTTCCTTTTTCCCAGAGATGTTAGAGAGATGTTGGCTGTACTTGTACATCCAAGTGTCTTCCTTGGTGCTCTAACAGCCACAACCTTCTTATAGGAATCGGTGGAAACGGACGGGCCGTCAAAGTTAGTATGAACCATGTTTGTCAATGAGGCTTTGGGATTTCAGTCATATAAAAGCACCAGCTAATGCAAGTAACAAATATCTTTATATGAGTATGTTTACCAATGCATGTGGTTGCATAGGTCAGGCAAAGAGGACTGAATAAGACGCTACATTCTTTGCGCTATCCCAATGGAATAATTTGGCTATCACTGAAACGCTTGCCAGATAGGGAACAAAAAAAGTTAAAAATCATATTTTGCAACTGCCTGTGCACTTTTGTGGGATGGAGTCCTTGTCTGGGCTCAATGTAGCTACACAGCGGCCAATGTAGAGCTTCAGGGGCATGTCGTTGGTCATTGAAACAGAGGCCTCAATGTAAATGAGGTCACCCAGGTAGCAGACTGTTTGTCAAATGACAAACTATCCATATATACTTGTTTCCACAAATCTAACATTGCGTTAAAGCTATATCAAAATGGTATACCACCTTCCAACTTCAGGTCAGCAGGCCAACACTGCTCCCCTCCCACCCTCCCTCCAGCTCTGAGGGGAACCCAAGATGTGGTGCAAGTGCCTAGGTGCTTCCAGTTACCTGTAAATAAGGAACCCTTCTGCTGACCCTATGTCTGTCAGTGGAGTTATTTGTAGAAGCTTCAACTGCAGTCAAGCAGGAGGGCCCTGTGGAGGGATCCCCTCACCACAGTAGCACAGTGGGGCCTGGCTGCTAATGCCTTTTTAAATTCAAGATTTAAAACAAGTCGGAGAGACTTTTGCCACACTTACCTGTCGGGCGTCCTGCTGCTGTTTTCCAGTTATTGATTGGCCAACTCAGAGAAAATCAGAGGTGAAGTGACTGCTCCCCTCACAGTGCCGGCTTCTGACCTGCATTTAGCCCAAGGTGGGATCCTGAAGGTCACTAGACAAACCCTGCCCTATGATTATTCACTTTAAGCAAACACCCAAAATATATCAATATCAAAAATATTTATATCAAAATATTAACTTTATTTCTGTGAAGTCTCATGGAACTCTATTGGCTGTGTTTATCAGATTGTGTGTTAGTTCAATAATTAGCTCATGCAATGTCATGCTGCAACAACTATTTAAGCTTGTTGCTGATAAGCTCACCAAACTACACTGAAGTTATTTGATTGTTCTAATTTACTTACTATCATCTGTTACCCAAATTTTGAAAAGTTTAGTCCATGGTGAATCCATAAAATTTCACAGAGCTCACGCCTAAAAGTAACATCAAAGCAAAAACCTTACCAGATTCACCATAGATTTCTGTCAGCATGAATCTATAACCAGAGCAACACAAACATGCATGTACTGGTGCTTCTGAAGTTGCCTGGCAACAGAAGAACTAATGGAGTTTCAGCAGTATCTGATATAATTTTCTTAGTTCCCTTTATGCCCTCAAACTGTATGGGTAGGCATAACCTGTTCACAGTAATCAAAGATGCTTCACCATGAAATGTAGCATAAACAAAGTACTGATAGACATTAAAAGTGGACTTAAATACATGTGTTGATGGTGGCATAATGACACACACTAAAATATTTGTGTCCATGCAGAGAATCACGCAGCAGAGAATGAGGCTATTCAGCCCATTGTGCCTGTCCTGGCCCTTTGAACTTATTATCCAATTAGTCCCTGCTCTTTCCCCTTAGATCTGCGAATGTTCCTTTTCAATTGTATACCGCATTCCTTAGGAGAGTTAATATTGGGCATGATCTAATGGAAATGAAACAGAGACCTGCGTCGGGCGTGTTTAGCCAGATGTTTTCTCGCAGCCCGAGAAAGACCTTGCTATCTAATGGGACTCTGTTTTATTTTGGGGCCTCAGTGGGGAACGCCCTGCTGAGGCTGCGCTTAGTATTATTTCCTGCACTGAGGTGCTCTGCTTGTCAGTGCAGGAAGAGATCGGGGCACCATTTGTAAAAGGCGAGACTCCGTAACGTTATCCCCCGAATCCCCCCCCCCCCCCCCCCCACCCCCAACGTTCCAACTCACCTATAAGGGTGTCATCGATTTTCCCCCCCACCCCACCTAATAAGGGCAGGGCACTCCCAGCCTGGCACCATGGCAGTGCCCCTGCCAGCCTGATCCCATAGTGGATGGGATCCAGATCGCAACATCGAGCGAGATCCCATTAGATCTCGCAAGACGCGTCGAGCTGAGTAAATCCCAGAAGATGCCTCTCCCGTGATCTCCCAGGCGCGTTGCATCCCGATTCAATCTACAGCTGGTAGATTGCGCCCTTCGAGTCTGTTCCCACCTTTATTTATACAGCGCTCTTAACATAATAAAACATGTCAGGCCACTTAACAGGAACGTTATAAAATAAAATATAACACTGAACCTTATAACAAATATGAGGTCAGATGACCAAATGCTTGGTCAGAGAGATAAGTTTTAAGGAGTGTCTTAAAGGAGGGAAGTGTGAGAGAGAGGTGGAGAGATGTAGGAAAGAAATTCCAGAGGTTAGGATCTGAGGCAGCTGAGAGACTAGCCACCAATGGTGGAGCGGTTAAAATCAGGGATGCTCATGAAAAGAGAACTGGGTGAGGACAGATACATCCGAGCACCATGGTGCTGAAGGAGATGAAACGGATAGGGATAGATGAGGCCATGGAGGGATTAAAAAAGATAGCTGACAAGTTTAGAATCAAAAGTCACGATTTAGTGGCCACGCTAGCTGCAGGCGCAAATATCGTAGCGGCCGCTAAATCTCACGAGAGGCCAGAAGTGAGATATGTGCCGGCAAGATTTCTATTTGGAATCAGCCGCATTTTCCTGCACGATGCACCCTCGCCAGCAGCGGGATCCTCCATTCCAGCAGCTGGCCAATGGGATTTCCCATTGTGGCAACTCCACGCCGTCGAGATACCTCTGCGGAGCAGAGGATTCCATTGCAGAGCTTTGGGTGACCTCAAATTTATGGATTTGAAATGTAGGAGATGAGTCAGGAGTGCACTGGAATAGTCAACTCCAGAGGTAAAAAGGCACGAATGAGAGTTTCAGCAGGAATCGAGCTGAGGCAGGGGTGATATTATGGAGGTGGAAGTAGGCAATCTTAGTGATGGTGCACATATGTGGTCAGAAGCTCATCACGGGGTCAAATATGACACCAAGGTTTTGAACAGTCTGATATAGTCTCAGACAGTTGCCAGGGAGTGGGATGGAGTCATATCGAGCATCTCATAATGTAGCAACAGTGGAGGAGTTGAGAGAACTAGTGGTGAGGTAGTGCTGTGGGTTTTCAGTGCACACAAAAATTAACACCGTGCTTGATGTAGCTGAGGGGCAGCAGGTTGAGAAATAGAAGGGGGCCAAGGTCAGATCCTTGGGGGACTCCTGAGGTAATGATGCAGGAACAGGAAGAGAAGCCATTGCAAGTGATATTCTGGCTAAAGATAAAGAGTGGATCCAAGGGAGAGCAGTCCCATTTAGCTGGCCGACCGTGGAAAGGCGTTGGAGGTGGACCATGTGGTCAACCAGGTCAAAGGCTGAAGCTGTGTCGAGCAGGGATCATTAACTTTTATTAGAGTTGCAAAGGATATCATCCGTAACTTTGACAAGGGCCATTTTAATACTGTGCCGGGGTGGAAATTTGATTCAAACATGGACGTCTGGGAAAGATGGGCATGGATTTGAGAGGCAACAGCAACTTCAAGGACTTTGGAAAGGAATGGGAGATTTGAAAGCGGACTGTAGTTTGCAAAGACAGTCAGTGTCAATTATAGATTCTTTGAGGGGAAGGTGTGGATAGCAGATTTAAGGAAAGAGAGTGACACATGAAGAGAGGGAACTGTTCACAGTTTTGACTAGCCTGGGGACCAAGAGGGCAAGTTAGGTGGTATAAAAGAAATACAAAAGTTATTGAATGCTACATATACACATTTCAAATAATTAGATTTTAGTTGGTATTTGAGACATTAAATGCCATCACAGCATCATCATTTCCCCATGCAACTTAACAATGCCATTGCTATTTTATTGCAATTTTAACACGTGTTTTCCAAAAGGCTGGTAAGATATTTTATTCTGATTTGGGGATCCAAATAACCCATGACTGGAAAGGGATCCACAAATGGAACCTCGCCAGTCTGACAGAGGAAGTAAAAAAGGACCTGCAAAGATGGAACACACTTCCACTCTCCCTCGCGGGGAGAGTTCAGACGATCAAAATGAACGTACTTCCTACTTAGATCTATCCCGATCTACATCCCCAAGGCCTTTTTCAAAGCACTAGACAAACTAATCATGGCGTTCGTATGGTGGGAGGGGGGGGGGGGGGTGAAGAATGCTATGATCCCAAAGAAGGTCTTACAAGAAACAAAATCCAGGGGAGGGCTAGCCCTCCCAAACCTACAATTCTACCACTGGGCGGCGACAGCCGAGTGAATAAGGGGATGGATCAAGGAGCCAGAAGCCGAGTGGGTGCGCGCGGAAGAGGCCTCCTGCAAGGGGACCTCCCTCCGGGCCCTCACCACGGTGGCACTCCCATCCCCACCCAAAAAACACTCCAGCAGCCCGGTGGTGATAGCTACCCTCCAGTCCTGGAACCAACTACGGCAGCAATTTGGCCTGACCAAAATGTCGGACAAAGCTCCCATCTGCAACAACCATAGGTTCGCACCAGCGCTGACTGACGCCATCTTCAAAAAATGGGGACAGGTCGGAGGGACACTGACAGTCAGGGACCTATATACGGACGGCAGGATCACAACACTGGGCGAACTGACAGAGAAATTCCAGCTAGCCAGGGGGAATGAGCTAAGGTACCTGTAACTCAAAAACTTCCTATGAAAGGAGACAAGGACGTACCCACAACCGCCACGACAGACATTACTGGAAGAGTTACTGGACGCAAGCATCCTAGATAAAGGAAATTGTAGCGACATGTATGACCGACTGGTAGAAAGGGCCGACACCATACTGGACGCAACAAGAAAGAAATGGGAGGAAGACCTGGGGATTGAAATAGGGTGGGGACTCTGGAGTGAAGCACTGCATAGGGTCAACTCCACCTCCACGTGCGCAAGGCTCAGCCTGCGCAACTAAAAGTGGTACATAGAGCCCTCTTAACAAGAACCCGTATGAGTAGGTTCTTCCCGGAGGTGGAGGATAGATGTGAACGGTGCCAAGGAGGCCCGGCCAACCACGCCCACATGTTCTGGTCTTGCCCCAGTCTTGCGGGGTACCGGATAGCCTTCTTCGAGGCAATGTCTAAAGTGGTGGGGATGAGGGTGGAGCCATGATCGCCCGCCGTAGAACCCTGTTTGTCTGGTGGTCAGCAGCACCACCCAAAGCTGCAGACTGGCTATCCGACCTCTCAAAATCTCTCCAAATGGAGAAAATCAAATTCGCCATCCGAGGGTCAGACGATAGCTTCCACAGAACGTGGGAGCCATTTACCTAATTGTTCCGGACCTGTTTGTGGCCAACGAACAAGCAGAAGAATAGCATCAGGGGTAAGTAGGCAAGGCGTGAGAGGGAGGGATAGACGGGACGGACGGACAGCTAAACCTAAGAGAAAAGAGAGGCGAACCACAGGAGAAGGGGAGGGGGGAGGGGAGAAGGGGGCAGAAGGGGGGGTGAGAAGAGAGAGGAGACAGGGAACAATAGAGGGGAACCAGAGAGGTGGGGGTGAGGCAAGGGAATGATAGCCGGAAGGAGGGCACGGGAAACAATAATAAACTTGGCAAATACAGGAACAGAGAGCAAGGAAAATATGGGCGAAAGACGGGATGAACGGCCGAAGCGGAGGTGAACGCGAGACAACGGCAGCGAAAACCATCCGGGAGAAGCAAGTAACAACACCAACACCAGAACCATTCGCATATTGCCCTCTCTGTATTGGACATAACTAATGTAAAGGTTTCTCCGACACCCAAATGTATATTACCTCAGTTTCCCCCCCCCCCCCCCCCCCCCCACCACAAACAGGTGCCTACTTATGTGTTAAAAAATAATATAACCAACTGTCCAGAGTTGCTGTTGTTGAGCTAGCGCACAATATCATACCAGTCTTTTTTTGTGTTTTCTTCGCTTCTATATATATATATATTATATATATTATTCTGTGTACATAACTGAAAGTATACTTTATTCAAAACCCCGATAAAATTTTTTATTAAAAAAAGATATTTTATTCTGGAATTATGAATAATAACCTATGAAGTACTGTTTGTGATTATAATCACAAAAAAATTATGCCACATTTGCATGAGATTCAAAGAACAAAGAACAAAGAACAAAGAAATGTACAGCACAGGAACAGGCCCTTCGGCCCTCCAAGCCCGTGCCGACCATACTGCCCGACTAAACTACAATCTTCTACACTTCCTGGGTCCGTATCCTTCTATTCCCATCCTATTCATATATTTGTCAAGATGCCCCTTAAATGTCCCTATCGTCCCTGCCTCCACTACCTCCTCCGGTAGTGAGTTCCAGGCACCCACTACCCTCTGCGTAAAAAACTTGCCTCGTACATCTACTCTAAACCTTGCCCCTCTCACCTTAAACCTATGCCCCCTAGTAATTGACCCCTCTACCCTGGGGAAAAGCCTCTGACTATCCACTCTGTCTATGCCCCTCATAATTTTGTAAACCTCTATCAGGTCGCCCCTCAACCTCCTTCGTTCCAGTGAGAACAAACCGAGTTTATTCAATCGCTCCTCATAGCTTATGCCCTCCATACCAGGCAACATTCTGGTAAATCTCTTCTGCACCCTCTCTAAAGCCTCCACATCCTTCTGGTAGTGTGGCGACCAGAATTGAACACTATACTCCAAGTGTGGCCTAACTAAGGTTCTATACAGCTGCAACATGACTTGCCAATTCTTATACTCAATGCCCCGGCCAATGAAGGCAAGCATGCCGTATGCCTTCTTGACTACCTTCTCCACCTGTGTAGCCCCTTTCAGTGATCTGTGGACCTGTACTCCTAGATCTCTTTGACTTTCAATACTCTTGAGGGTTCTACCATTCACTGTATATTCCCTACCTGCATTAGCCCTTCCAAAATGCATTACCTCACATTTGTCCAGGTTAAACTCCATCTGCCATCTCTCCGCCCAAGTCTCCAGACAATCTAAATCCTGCTGTATCCTCAGACAGTCCTCATCGCTATCCGCAATTCCACCAACCTTTGTGTCGTCTGCAAACTTACTAATCAGACCAGTTACATTTTCCTCCTTTTGTCTTCTGCTTCAACAAAGAGATTAGCCCATTTAAAGTATATTGGTTAATACCTTTCTTGCAATTATGACAAAGACTAGTCATAACTAGTATAAGTTGGTCATGATTGATATCACAGAACTTGCTAGGTTAATATGCAGTAAAACACTAAAATTTAAATGAAAATAACATTTGACAATACAATAGTAAAGTGTTAATAAATGTTCCTAAAGTTAATGACAAAGCTGTGGAAATGCTAACCGTAGACACACACTGTGCGATCTAGTGGCCCTATTGCCCAAGCGAGGGCATGGACCCAATTTCCATAGATCTAAATAAATGTTAATACAATTAAAGGGTTGATGCTGTAGTGTCCGGCAAGGATGTAACCTCTCCCTTGGTGGTGTGACTTCACGCCAGCGCCAATTACTACTGGTTTTTAAAAGTGAAAACCAGTTGTGATGACCATGCTGGGGGCACCAAAGTGTCTCTAGGCCCCGTAGGTTGAGGGACAAGGTTGGGCATTGCCGCTGGCACCCTGGCAGTGCCCTCTGACAGTGCCTCCTGGCATTGCCCAAACACTGCAGTGCCAAGGGGGAGTGTCAAAGGGACAGTGCCAAGGGGGTAGTGCCAAGGGGCCTTGGCAGGGGGGATAGCTCTCATCCATTATGGGAGGGTTCCCCTTTTAATGTGGTAGTAGGGAGAGACCCGATGCCTGCAAAGGGGTGGGAGGAAAGAGAGGAGAGTCCCGATGCCTGTAAAGGTGGTGGGAGGGTACAAGGTGCCCCGATGTTTGGGGAGGGTCCCGATCTCTGTGAAGGGTGTTCCGATGTCTGTGAAAGGGGTGGGGGGCCGAAATTTTAACTTTGAAACCTTTAAAATGGTGCCCTGATCTTAGAATCCCGGCTTTGCTCCCGACATTAAACACCCCTCCACTCCCCAAGCTGGCTGTGTGATCTTCACCAGCACTTTGGAATTACAAGAGTGTTGTTAAATCAGACGAGTAAAGGTGTCTATGAAGCCGTCGTGTTTCACAAAGCTTTTCACACCTGATCTAACACACGGCAATTTTGGGAATATTGCGCAGAGCGTTGGATCGGGCGTGAAAAGCTTTTGGGAAAATTGCACCCTCAAATGCCAATGTCTGTGGCTAAATATCCAAATTTCTTGGCTCAACTTATTTAGAAGTTTTATTCAAGAAAGCAAAATAAACATGCTTGGTTTATTTTGTATCTTTATCCCAAGTCTGGAAGACATTTACAGGGACTAAAAGTAGGGTTATCGTCAATGAATGACACAGAGAGAAGGGCATGATGAATCTTATATGGTAAGGCTGTCAGAACACATTAAGTAGTACATTAGGAATGCAATTGGTAATGTCACCATGAATCTCATCAATTATTCAGCTTTAAAAATAAAGATTTGATGTGACTCCTGGTTCAGATAGTCAGTATTAAACCCATAGCAAGGAGCATCGACAGATCTAATGAGAATTGTTAAGGATGAATTAATTGCATTCTATCTGCCACCAATTTAGAAATTGTAAAATTAGTTCAAGAATTTAACATTGCTGAGAGCTACAAGAACACCTGGGGCTCAGCCATAATGAACATGATATTTCACGGTAAATTGTACAGGAAAAATAAGAATTGTCAGATCTCATGCTTCTTGTAATCTGTGACATTGTTCAACTGAAATGTCATTTTTACAGTGTAACGCTTTCAGCTTTATTTTGATGTGCAATCCATGCAGAATGTAACTGCTACACCAATCAGCACTTATTGACAAGTTTGCCTGAGGGAACGAATACCAACTTTTAACAATGAACTCATCCATTTGCTCTTTAAATTGGAATCTTAATGTAGCATGGTAAAAATGATGAATTACGACTGAACAGTTCTTCAGCTTCCCCAGTATCTCACTGGTATTATTCAATTCATTTTTACACAATGAGCTGATCATGTTTATCTCCAGCCTGTAAGATGAAGACTCGCTGAACACTAACATGTTTAAATAACTTACTTGACTGTCAAGAAGAATCGCCCTTTAACCGAACACTGCTAGAATTGTGTTAACGCTTCAGTGCAATGCTGATGGAGTACTGTTCTGCCAGAGGTGCTGGGCGCGACCTACCGGCCGTGTTGTGCCGAAAGGCAGCGCGGCTGGTCGATGCCGGGACATCCCTCTTCAGGAATCTACCCTGCTCGCCACGACTCGCAAGACCTTGCGAGACATCGCGATGTGAATCCTGCCCATTGTGGGCAGATCACTTTTTTTTAGCAAATCTGCATATTAGCGTGAAACAGCTGGTCTCACTCTAATATACAGTCCATCATCTCACCAAGGCATTGAGATCTAACCCCTTTGCTGTGGAGACCATGGGCGAGGACTGTTCAGTGCTGGTTTCCATAAACGGGGATCAGACAGAATGGGGGGTCTCCCAGGGGATTGGAGACCCCAGGTGTTGCCGTTTGGGTAGGGTGGCACCCTGGAACTGCTGGTGCCACCTGGGTACCCTGGCACTGCCAACCTGGCAGTGCCATAGGGTGCCAGCTTGGCACTGCCAAGGTGCTCAGGTGACACTGCCAGCTGGAATGAGCACTGCAGGCTGGCAGTGCCAAGGTGTCAATTTATCCACAATAGCAATCGGATACGGGGCTGCCCTGTGCAGGTGCAGGGGGGGGGATCCGGGGAGGTCCGAAGACGTCCTTATAGGTGAGTTGAGACATGGGGGTTTTCGGGGCCGCACCGGGGGGGGGGGCGTTGAGAGATCAGGATGCTATTTAAAAATGGCGCCCAATCTCCTCCTGCACTGAGGAGTTCTGGCGAGCGGAGCTCCTCGGTGCAGGAAACGGGACTAAGAGCGTCCTTGTTGGGGAGTTCCCCGCTGAGGCCCCAAATGAATCCAAATGGGAACAGAGTCTCATTTGGTAACGTAGGGTTTCTCGGCGCTCTGAGTGCCAGGAAACACCTGGCTAAACGTGCTCATTATGAGACTGTGATCCCATTTGGATAGATTGTAGCTGCCGTCCTTCAGGTGCGATATCAAACCAAAAGCCAATTTAAGCAGACATTATTTGAAGAAGTCAGGGACTTGTGTTTTGGCCAACAATCCTTCTTCAACCAAAACCCTAGAAACAAATCACCACACTCCTATTTGAAGGGCCTTGATGTTGCTTCTTTGACCGAGTTGCTCCCTGCGCAAATCCTGCTATGTCAGGAGAATGGGACTTGTGACGGGCACCAAACACTTTCCGATGCTCTTGTGCTCTGCCAGCAGATTTAATTTGGCTCACACCTTCGCTGGGTGTGAACTAGATTAGCAGCACGGTAGCACAGTGGTTAGCACAGTTGCTTCACAGCTCCAGGGTCTCAGGTTCGATTCCCGGGTTGGGTCACTGTCTCTTTGGTGCCTGCACGTTCTCCCCGTGTCTGCGTGGGTTTCCTCCGGGTGCTCCGGTTTCCTCCCACAGTCCAAAGTTGTGCAGGTTAGGTAGATTGGCCATGCTAAATTGCCCTTAGTGTCCAAAAGGTTCGATGGGGTTACTGGGTTACAGGGATAGGGTAGAGACGTGGCCTTAAGTAGGGTGCTCTCTCCAAGGGCTGGTGCAGACTTGATGGGCCGAATGGTCTCCTTCTGTACTGTAAATTCTATGATTCTATGATATTAAAATTTGCATTTAAATATGCAGGATCGGCTTTAAGCCGAATTCTCCTGAAGTTCTCTCACCCACCGGCACAATGTAAAGCCAGCACGAATCACTACAGGTCTCTACAGATGGAGACCAGGCATGATGACTGTGGGGATATGCGTCACTGTAAATACACAAGGGGTTAATGCAGATACACAAGGGCTAGGTAAACATTAGAGGGAGCACCTGAGACATCATGACACACAGCCATTCAACCAATAGGTCAGTAAGATAGGACACGACCAATGGGTCGTTAAGACACACCCAGAGGTGACACTACCACAAGGGGGCTACCCATATAATAGGACAGGGCACACATGCTCTTTCTCTTTCCATAGGCGACACTCAGAGACACAGGGGCAGATCAGGGAAGCATCACACCCACCGCATGGATGAGAGCAGACTGGTTAGTTAGATTGAGTTACTATAGTAAGATTAGCAGGAGAGCCGAACTCAAGTAGGAGAATTGTTAACTGTTCAATAAATGTGTTAAACCTATCTCCAAGTCTGAACCTTCCTTTGTCAGAGTATACATCAAGGAAGAAGCTTATGCTACGTGAGGAAGCATAACACAACATGGTACCAGTTATTGACCTGTTAAATCCCTATAGTTCAACTCAACAAATCCGTGACAACCAGCAACAGCACCCAGGCAAGATGTTCGAGATTCCGGTTCCGCAGCAGCTCAGGTACCACGGCAATCTCAGTGCAAACTGGCGTGTGTTCAGGCAGAGATTCGAGATCTACCTAGTAGCGTCCGACCTAGATAGCATGGCGGATGCAGAGAAAATAAAGCTGCTACTCGCTATCGCGGGTGCAAGAGCAGCAGAAATCTTCGAGACCTTCAAGTACTCCAAAGGGCAAGACAAGAGAGACTTCTCGACAGTCCTGGACAAGTTTTAAGAATACTGTGAGGAACACACAAGAGAGAACGGTAAAAGAGGCGTCAATACTCACCACGAGGCGAAGGTGGGCCTGCAAATGCAGAAAACGGCAGTTTCGATTTGCAGCCATCTTGGGAAAGGAGCCGCACATGCGCAGTTGTGCAAAGAGCGCACAGAACAGAAAGGTCCGTTTGCATACGCGCGAGAAGCCGCGCATGCGCAGTTGCGAAAAAGGCACCAAGTAAAGGAGCAGCGATCTGCGCAAGCACAATCGCTTTCTACGCTCTACGTCACAAGCGTCATGATGTCAGAGGCCCCGGACCATGCCCACTTAAAGGGGAAATGTCCCAAAACAGTAAAAGAAAATGTTAAAGCCGGAAAACACAATTCTTTCACCTGGAACGACAGCAGAATGCCTGAACTTCGCCCAATAGCTGAAAGTAACCTCCGCAGAACCCTGCAACAAGCAGTTAGCACCACCCTAGAAGATGATATGGTCCTTGAAGACTACGACTCAGACGAAGATTTCATCATTGGACATGGCGACCCCAGTACCAAATCCGAACCGCAACCAGAGGTGTTGTACATTGAAGACTCCGACGACGAGTTCTTCGGATTGGGGAATCCTCAGCCCAGCATATATGACATCCCGACTCATGAGTGCAGGATTATGCTGCAGCCTGACGCCAAGAGACAGAGAGCGGTACAAGCCCACAGAGAGCGGCCTGGTCCACACACCACGAAGAAGTCCCCGACTCCACACAGAGAGTGGTCCACGCACCACGAAGGGTCCCAGCCTCCACACAGAAAGCGATGACAGTCTCCACAGCGAGACCAATGCACGATTCCACACAGGGAACGCTGCAAGACTCCACAGAGAGAGTGACACAAGCCTCCACAGCGAGCTCGTGGACAGGCTCCACGATGGAAGCAAAGCAAGACTCCAGAGCGCAGTCCTTGCATGAACAAAACCATGAAGGTCTAGCAACCTCATCTGAGCAACCAGCAGCAGACGATGCAAGTCTACCACGTTCACGTGAACAACAAAAAGACTATGACAGTCTACCCAGATTATTTGAGCCACCAGAAGAAGACTCTGACAGTCTACCCAGCTCAATTAAGCGACAAGAAGATACTGAAGGTCTACCCACTGTATGTGCGACAAGTGACAAAGGCTTCACAATTCCCATACAGGATATGCAACATGACAGCGAGACTAACTGTTCTCCGCTAGTATGTACCGAGGCACTCGACAGTCAAAGTGAGGCTACTAGTGACTCCAGTGACATCACGTTAATTCAAACCTCATCCACTCGAGCCTCTCCACAAGAAAATGCATTCCTGAATGTTTTGACTCCGGATGGGGAGCATCAAGACACCTCAGATGATTCATGTGACACCTGAGACGATTCAGGTTGTCATAATATACACATCAGTATATGATGGTGCAGAGACGCACACTGACTGACACACTGCAAGACCAATCAACACACACAACACAGCAGCCAATCACCAGTTAGGGCACGGTCACTATAAAGACAGAGGGCACTGTCGTGTTGGGTGTTCTGATTTACAAACAAGCCAACAATGCTGGAAGTGGTGTAACGCTAATTTATTAACTGTTCAACTATGCTAACATACTGTAAACGTGAGTATAAGCAATACCAGCTTAACTGTGGACCCTCTCCTATCACTAGCTATGGTGAGGCACTCAACACATGGTGAATGTCTGTGATGCAGGCTGTGAGCTCTGTGATCTGAGCTGGCTGCTGCTCGAATGAGCGGGAACTCTCCTGTCCCCTGTCTTTATAGTGCTTGTGCTCTCACTGGTGATTAGCTGCGGTGCTATGTATGCTGGTTGGTCCTATTGCATGTCCACCAGTGTGTGTATGTGATTGCACCATAATGTACTGATGTATATTATGACAGGCACTAGATTTCCCGCTAATTCGGGATGCAGCCTCTGTGACAGACAGAGCCTGCAGTCAGTAGCCGAAACATCCACCACGTGCTCGCAGTATAGGCTGGTCAGGTTAGGCATAGGTCTTCAGTCAATCTAACATAGTGTCGACCCACAGTGCAAGTATGTTTAACTGCTCTTAGTTAAATAAAGTAGAATTGTGCTATTACAAGTGTTGGTAGCCTGTCTATGTTACTGCTAAGGCAAACGCAGTCTCCACAGATCCAGAGTACCCAACACATCATGGTACCAGTATGTGATGTTAGAGTTTAATAGACCTACCTTCAAGTGATCTGCCTTCGACCAGCAATCAGCCCTCCGGTAGTATGGACAGCGCCCCCCTCCCCCGTCACTCCGCATCACCGGAAACCTCGGTGCGAACTGGAAAATCTTTAAACAACGATTCCAGCTATACCTCGAACCTACAGACCTGGAGGCTGCTTCACACGCCAGGAAGATTGCTCTCTTCCTTTCCACGGCCGGGGACCACGCCATCCATATCTTCAACTCTTTCTCTTTCGCTGAAGGTGAAGACAAGTCCAAGTTCAAGACAGTCCTGCTCAAATTCGATAGTCACTGTGACATCGAGGTAAATGAAAGTTTTGAGCGTTATGTCTTTCAACAGCGTCTGAAGGGTAAGGATGAACCTTTTAAATCTTTCCTCACCCACCTTCGCATCCTCGCGCAGTCCTGCAATTACGGCTCCACCACCGACTCGATGATCCGTGACCAGATCGTTTTCGGTGTGCAATCGGACCCCCTACGCCAGCAGCTCCTCAAGGTTAAACAGCTCACCCTTGCGATAGCCATCGAGACCTGCGTTCTGCATGAACACGCCACTAACCGATACTCGCACATTCAAGCGGCTGAAATGACGTGGCAAGGTCCCGACGAAGCCGAGCGGGTGCATCGGAAGTGTTCCACAGAATAATGGAGCAGATGATGGAAGGTATCGAAGGGGTTTGCGTATATGTGAACGACATCATCGTCTGGTCTACCACCCCGCAGGAGCACATTGATCGCCTCCAACGCGTCTTCCGATGAATCCATGAGCATGGCCTCCGCCTCAACAGGGCCAAATGCTCCTTTGGTCAAACAGAACTTAAATTCCTCTGAGACCACATTTCACAGTTTGGCGTGCAGCCGGATGCTGACAAGGTACCTGCCATCAAGGCCACGAAGACACCGGAGGACAAGAAGGCGGTCCTCCGCTTCCTGGGCATGGTCAATTTCCTGGGGAAATTCATCCCTAACCTCGCCTCCCACAGCACGGCTCTCAGGAACCTGGTTAAGAAGACGACCGAGTTCCACGAACAAGATTGGCGGGAACTCAGGGCGAAGCTAACCAAGGCCCCGGTGTTGGCATTTTTTGATCCGGCCAAAGAAACAAAGATGTCCACGGATGCCAGTCAGTCCGGCATTGGAGCAGTGCTCCTTCAACGTGACGATGCGTCACGTGCAATGACACCCACCAAACAGCGCTATGCGCAAATTGAAAAAGAGTGCCTGGGCCTTCTTACCGGAGTCGTCAAATTCCATGACTATGTCTATGGACTCCCAAAGTTCACAGTCGAGACAGACCACAGGCCACTGGTCAAAATCATTCAAAAAGACCTTAACGACATGACGCCGCGCCTGCAGCGCATTCTCCTTAAACTCAGGCGGTACGACTTCAAACTCATCTAAACCCCAGGTAAGGAGCTCATCATCGCCGATGTACTCTCCCGATCTGTCACCACACCCTGCGACCCAGTTGGCTTCGTGTGTCAAATTAATGCTCAGGTGGCATGCGCCGCATCCAATCTGCCCGCCACGGACGAACGACTCATTCATATTCGTCGTGAGACGGCCAACGATCCCCTGCTCCAACGTGTCATGCGCCACCTGACAGATGGGTGGCTCAAGGGCCAATGCCCTCAATTCTATCACATTAATGATGACCTGGCGGTGATAGATGGAATTCTACTAAAGCTGGACAGGATCGTCATTCCGCACAGCATGCGGAACCTCGTCCTTGAGCAGCTCTATGAGGGCCACCTGGGAGTGGAGAAATGCCGCCGACGGGCCCGTGAGGCAATGTACTGGCCTGGAATCAATGAGGACATTGCCAACGCCGTTCTTAACTGCCCAACATGCCAGAGTTTCCAGCCTGCTCAGCCGAGGGAGACCTTGCAACCCCATCAGTTGGTCACGTCCCCCTGGACCAAAGTGGGCATCGACCTGTTCCATGCATTTGGCCGGGACTACATCCTCATCGTGGACTATTTCTCAAACTACCCAGAGGTAGTTAGGCTACATGACCTGACCTCAACTGTGGTCATCCGTGCGTGCAAGGAAACCTTCGCTCGCCATGGCATCCCGCTGACGGTCATGTCCGACAATGGCCCGTGTTTTGCCAGTCAGGAGTGGTCCAATTTTGCCAAACGATACAACTTCACATATGTCACGTCCAGTCCCCATTACCCCCAATCCAATGGCAAAGCTGAAAAGGGGGTGCACATTGTCAAACGACTCCTGTGCAAGGCGGCTGATGCAGGACCTGATTTTTACCTCACCCTGCTTGCTTACAGATCAGCTCCATTGTCCACTGGCCTGTCACCGGCTCAATTGTTGATGAATCGCACGCTGCGGACGACGGTGCCGGCCATTCTTGTCCCGGACTTGGACAACCTTCCGGTCCTTCGTCAAATGCAGTTGTCTCGGGCCCAACACAAATCAGCGTACGACGCCTGCGCCACGGATCTCCCTGCTCTGGCTCCTGATGACGAGGTCCGTGTCCAACTTCCCGAAAGTGGTTGGTCCGCCATCGCTGTGGTGCTCAGACAAGTGGCCCCCAGGTCATTTTTGGTTTGTCTACAAGACAGCTCTCTTCTTCGTCGAAATAAGCGGGCACTACGACTCCTTCCTCGCTCACCACCAGATCATCATGTCCTGCCTCGCCGTCACGACGAACCCGTCACGGACTTTGCAGATCTCCCTTTCGCTCTGCCACCCTCTGAGTCTGACACAGTCCCGCCCATTCCAGAACAGGTGGCCCCTGACCCACCCTTGAGGCGGTCAAACAGAATTCGTCGCCCACCTCAGAGATCGAATTTACGAACTGCCTGAATTCATGGACTCTTTGAACTCATGAACTGGTTGTTTTGTTACCCTGTTTGATTAACTCACTGGTTTGTACATACTGTTGTTCTAGTTATATTTTGTGCTACATACTGTCTATCTGCACTAGACACCTTCCAATGTAATTATCTTAGAGTTTCTGTACATAGTCCTGTAAATATGCCCGCATGTGCCACACATAGTTAGGAACATTCGCATACTACATTATTTATTGCCACAAACACACATTTTTTTTAGAAAAGGGGGGATGTCATAATATACACATCAGTATATGATGGTGCAGAGACACACACTGACTGACACACTGCAAGACCAATCAACTCACACAGCACAGCAGCCAATCACCAGTTAGGGCACGGTCACTATAAAGACAGAGGGTACTAGTTTTCCCGCTGATTCGGGATGCAGCCTCTGAGACAGACAGAGCCCACAGTCAGTAGCAGAAACATCCACCATGTGCTAGCAGTATAGGCTGGTCAAGTTAGGCATAAGTCTTCAGTCAATCTAACATAGTGTCGACCCACAGTGCAAGTATGTTTAACAGCTCTTAGTTAAATAAAATAGAGTTGTACTATTACAAGTGTTTGTAGCCTGTCTATGTTACTGCTAAAGCAAATGCAGTCTCCACAGATCCAGAGTATCCAACACATCACAGGTGAACCAGGAAGGACTCCAGACGGGGAGCATCGACAAGCCACAGATGATTCTAGTGAACTGGACTTGACGCCAGACGGGGAGCGCCGAGGAATCAGAGACGGCACGCTTAATGAAACAGCAGATGCCACAAAGGACACTGACACAAGCAACTTTGTGAAGGACTCGAATTCTCCACTCGGTGTGGTCACTGAGCGCAACAAACACAACAACAAAACCCACAAAAACAACAACAAAGACAACAGCAAGAAGCGTACCAAAGGCACTAACGTCAACAACAAACATAACAAAACCAACAACACTGGAAAAACGACTGGTACAACATGGTACAACTCTGCAAATGCAGGCCACTTACTGCTCAGCTCAGTACAATGACATACCATGGCAGGACGACGCAGATTACATACATCGCTACCACAAGCATCGAAAGAAAAAAAGAGTCCAAATCAGACAACAAAGTGATTTGACCACTTCTTGGTTCCTTAAGCACAGGGATACTGACGGCGTTCACAAGGACATGCCACCATCAACATCACCACTTCACCAACAAAACAAGAAAGCCACTCGAGCATATTAATTCATGAACTTTGGACTCATACATTTTATTTGCTATTGTGTGATCATCACTCATCATGATTTGTACATGTCATCACTTATCTACCTATTTTGTTCAATTTTCTTTCACGTAGTACAGAAAATATCTAACATGAAAAAAGGGGGGATGTGGTGATATGCATCACTGTAAATACACAAGGGGTTAATGCAGATACACTAGGACTAGGTAAACACTAGAGGGAGCACCAGAGACACCATGACACACAGCCATTCAACCAATAGGTCAGTAAGATAGGACACGACCTATGGGCAGTCAAGAAACACCCAGAGATGACACTACCACAAGGGGGCTACCCATATAAAAGGACAGGGCACACATGCTCTTTCTCTTTCCATAGGCGACACTCAGAGACACAGGGGCAGATCAGGAAGCATCATACCCACCGCATGGATTAGAGCAGACTGGTTAGTTAGATTGAGTTACTATAGCAAGATTAGCAGGAGAGGCGAACTCAATTAGGAGAATTGTTAACTGTTCAATAAATATGTTAAACCTATCTCCAAGTCTGAACCTTGCTTTGTCAGAGTATACATCAAGGAAGCAGCTTATGCTACGTGAAGCATAACACAACAATGACCACGCCAGAGGGCTGGGAAGCCATTGTAGACCCAGGTGGTAGGGGGATATGGGGGGGGTCGGGTCACCCTGATGCCTGTGTGGTGTGGGGGTGGGGTGGTTGGTGGATCGGAACACTTAGTTGTGGGCAGGTTTCCCCTTTGTGATCAAGAGTTTGGGATGTTCCCCTTGTATGCGGGGGACCACGATGTCCATGGGGGGGATGGAGGGGGTGCATGAGGGTAAGGTGGCGTGGCACCATAGGGCGCCATGATCTCTGAGAAGCCGGGCTTGACGGTGTCTTTCAGATCAGCACACCGCATTCACGGCACAAATCACGGCAACCTCCAAAACAATGTCTGCGTATGGGTGGATTGTGATTGAACCACGCTTCCTGCCGGAGACCACTCTTAGAAAATGATTGATTTGCACCCCTTATGTGGAAAATAGCTATCTAATTTAGAAAAAAAATAAACGACTGCAATACTTATATAAATCTATGATGTGCTTCAGAATGTTTCTGAGGTACCTAATAAAGGACAATTCTTCCACTTGGTGAAAATGCAAATAGATACAGTGGGTGGAATTAGAGGGCCCGTTTGCCACGGCTGCAAATCCTGTTATGCCCGCTAAATTCTGCAAGAAGGCCATAATGGGATTTGTACCGGCGAGATTATGGTTTGAGATTTTCCTCCGCCCCCCCCATCAGTAATGTGATCAGGTTCATACTGATTTCCTTGAATTTTAATAAATTTAAATATACTTAAACGGCTTTACGCCATGGCATCCGCCCACGCTGAATCCTCTTCCCACCCCCGGAGGCATGCGTCCTGCTGGCATGAACCAATGTTGGTTTTCAACAGGGAAAAACAGTCGTGGTGGCCATGCCAATGGCGCGGAGGTGGGTATAGCTCTTGAGCGGTGAAGGACATGGCTGGGTAGTGCCTGGCACCCTGGAACCGTTAACCTGGCACTGTCATTTGGCATGCCCAGTTGGCACGTTCAGGTTGGCACAGCCAGAGTGCGGGGAAGTGCCAGGTTGGCAATGCCAGGGGCAGGCCCTCTGGGGAGTCCCACTGGGGCGTTTGCTGTATGTGCAGGTGGGGTTGTGCATGCATTGGGGTGGGGAGGCAGAGACTGTGGAAGGGGTTGAGGACAGTGCAAGTGACAGGGAGAGACGGTGATGCCAGTGACGGGGTAAGCCCCGATCCTGGTGGGGGCTATTGGGTCTCCCAATGCTTGTGTGCTGTGGGGGAGTGTCATTATCTTTGCATGGTGGGGGAGGGAAGTGGGGGGGGGCTGATGTTTGCCCTTCTGCGTGTGGGGGTTGTGAGGTCTTTCTCTTGGCTGCTCTGGGCGGGTGGTGGGGCGGGGTCCCAGACTCCGTGGTGGCGGGGTGTGTTCCAAGCTCTGTTGGGGAGGGCAGGAGGGGCTTTAATACAACTTAGAAATTGTGCGTTAAAAATTGTGCCCCAATCTCAAAATCCCGACTTTATCAGCGTGTTTAAGCCATGGCCCGCAACACTCACCTCGCCAACACTTTGAAGTTGCAGAGTGCTGGTTCATCAAGCAAGAAAAGGCACCTTTGGAGCCTGCTTTTCCCGCCTGATTTTGGGACAATTCTGCCCAAAGTATTTTGCCCATCTCATTTCTGACCACCTGCGCCTCTTGTCAGATGCACAGGCCTAATTGTCCACCATGTTACAAAAGAATGTGTGGAAATGTGGGTACAACTGACGGGGGTTAGAAAATTGGCATACAGTAAAGATATCAAACGGTTTATACAGATAGGTGAAAAAAATTGACATTTATCAAAAAGCTATTTCACATTAAGATATTCAAAACTACCCAAATCCTTTATCTGACTCTCTGAGACGTGAATATGAAAAAAAGAAATGGAGGGAGGGTCTCAGGCAATGTTGTCTTGCAGTGCCACACAATAATGTTATTGAGGAGACTCACCTGCTGAATATTTACTTTTGACAAGAAAGGAGGCATTGTGAGATGACTGAGCAATTAAGAAGCTACTCAGGACAAACTTTCTCTTCTTAGATCTTTCCCACAGGAACATTTGTCAGCTGCTGGGTCATAAAAAGAGCAACAAACAAAACGACAACAACGGCCTTGAGGAGGATTGAGGTGGACTTGCTGAAACCAATTTGGATAATGTTTTTCTAAAATGGAAGATTGGAAAACAGCAGTTGGATGTCAAAATCCTGCATATTATAATCCAGCTTTAACTGCTGAGACACTGCCTCACCAACACCGAGATGGTGCTGGTGCTAGTAAGACCCAAGGAAGAATCGGATTCCCATTAGTGCTAATTTGTTTGCCTGCCAGGAATACTGAATTCCCCACCATGTCTCCTCAAGATACTACATGCGGCAATCACTCACGGTCCTGCCACGAGCACACCAATTAACTCTCAGGGTACCTTTTTTGTTTGATGAAATTGAACTGTGAGCACTTAAGAAGCTCATACTGCATTCCATGTCCACTCTATTAGCCAGGCACTCACCATTTCATTGTAAATAATACAAAAAGGAGTGTAACACACGTGTAGTAAATGTTAATGTGTGACCTTCAGCAACAGAGAAATAAAAATCATTCAACGTGAATTTTTCACAAAGTCTTCCACCTGAGCTATCTCCTACTCTGACTAACTGCATTCTTGAAACTACGGCAGTTGCCGATCAACAGTTTTAACTGCTAGTGAGCACAGTAGCCATTTATTTTCAAAGTACTGACTTTTCAAACCATCGAGGTGTTCCATCAGCTGGAGCCACTATTTTCATTGTGCAACAACAAGCTTGCAAAAGATTTTTTGAATGATTTGGGGTTATTACCAAGCCATACTTGGCAAGGACATGTAAGGCGTGGACACACTTAGATTATAGAACTGAGACAGTTCATTGACTCAGACCTGTTTGGGAGTATGGTTAAATATCTGGTTACGCAAGTGAACCACCCACAGTCAAAATTTCTACTGCATTTCATTAACGACGTCAATACATAATTGCAGAAACACTCGAGGCATTTAGCTTGTATTGCACTTCCTAGAAACTTAAATTAAACCGACAATGTTTAACATTTGAATGCAGAAAAACACACATGACCCGATATTAAACCTCAGCTCTATGCCGAAGGAGATTGGAGTGTACTGGCGATTAAGTTAGGAGCAGAGTGGGTACTTCCCCATTTGTGTCACACTCATGTTTGGCTATCGTTCCGAATCCAATGCCATTTTAACTCTGGACCATGTGAGGTCTCTACAATATTAATCACATGGGACAAAGCTTTTTTTTTTCTTGAAGAGATCGGGGCGCCAGTTTTAAATGCCACTCCGATCTCTCAACCCCCCCCTACCATGGCCTCCAGACCCCCCCCAATTGTTAAGGGGTCCTTGAGGCCCCTCACCCCACTACATAAGTGTAAGGCACCCCCGGGCCGATCCGCGGCATAGGCAACCTGCCATTGGGCACATTGGCACAGCCAGCCTGGCATCCTGACAGTACCCCTGCCAGTGCCACCCAGGCATCCTGGCAGTCCCAATGTGTCCAGATGGCAGCGGGAGTGCCAGGTTACCTCCCTGCCCAGTGCCCAACCACCCAGGGCCCTGATGGCCTGGGAAAACCCCCCTGGGTGCCATTACTACGGGTCCCCATTTGTGTCGACCAGTGCTAAACGGCACCATGGCGAGGTATCCCAGGTCCACATGGGACAAAGCTGACAGCAGATCAGTCCATGACCAGAGGAGGCCCCAGAATTAAGATTTTGCTGGTTTCCTTGCGAGCCGGGAGGATTAGCATGTTGCTCTGGGCTCCATGGCGAAGCTGTCAGTAACTCCTTACCCAAGTATTCCTCCTGCCCATCTCGTCCAAAACCCCACTCCCCGTGACTTGGATTAGTGTGGGGACCATGCATTCAGCTTCCTCTGGTCTAAAATCCTGCTCCCACTCATCAGCCAGGTAGCGATCCCTGTAGATTCAGGCCAGAGACTTGGTTCCAGATGAGGCCTTAGACTGCATAACAGTTATAATAGATTTGTCAACACTCCTGAATTGACCTGGAATCTCCCAAATTTAAAAATCTAACTCCGGAACACTTCAGAGGGCAACTTGGGAGAAACATTATTGGGTTATTTTCTTCCCTCATTTCACTTCAGACAAGCTCACAAAGAATAGGGCCAAGATGAGCACAGCATGCACTACAGCCCTGAGCTGTCCCTCGAGCAGTTTCTGTAGCACAGTTGATGGTGAGCACTGTAGCTGTTATAATTGATTGGTTAGTATGAGTATTGATCTGTCGGGTGACCACTACAAGGACTCTGGAGGCGCTGCCATTGGAGGTGGAGATTATGTTACGAAACTGCCTGGTATCCAGGCGAACCAGAGTTGGCAAAGTTAGATTAAAATATCCCAGCCTCACATCAGCGTAACCACATGAATTTGTCACTCACTCCATCCCCTATGCCTCACTCACACCTCCAGTTAAAATTGGACCTGTAGTCAAATTCTAAATTGAGAGGTTTTTTTTTCTGATACTTTAAATGTACTCATGGTTCTCCCATGTTGATGCACATTAAGTAGATGACGCACAAGAGCAATATACCACATCAACAATAACAATATGCTTGTATGTGTACAGACGGAAACCTCTTTTGTCAAAATGTCCTATTCTCAGCTCATGGTATATTAAACATGCATAAATCTCAAAGTTATATATTTTAACACAATCCTAGCAAACACGTTGAGCGTCCAACACAGTCATTTCAATTAATTCAATATAACTAATTTAGTTCCAGTGGGATACTCAACATTTTCTTTTCTTGACTTCGACTTGATGAATGTGTTCTCAGTGATCTCCCTTTTCCCATCTTGCCAGGAATAAGTGATTCCTAAATGTTATTGTGCTTAGAGTACATGTAATCAGAGTAAGATCTTTTTAAAAAAAGTAAATATTGAATACATTACAATCGCAATGATGGAAGTTGTTGTGAATAAACTCCATTTGTTACCAGAAGCAGTGCATAGCCAGCAACTTAATGACAGGGTTGTTTGCTTTTGCTAATTTAAGATGGCTATTTCCTGCTTGTGGTGACGTTTTGGAATGCAACTCAACGTACACAGACTACTTGATAAAGTATTACCTAGTACTACAAATCACAGTTATTATTCATGCTGAACTGTGCAATGTGATCCTTGTCCCATAAGTAAGATGAATCATTCAAACTTATGGGCAACTCAGATATAAGTAAGTTGGGTCACATGTAAATTAATGCTGCATTTCATAGTTTGGCTGCAACAAGTATTGGCCCTGGAAATCTTCAATAGGAGTCCACCACATTGGCTGAAAATGACCTTATGGGAATAGGTCCCCCACATCTTCTCTTAAAAGACTATTTGGGTAGGAGGTGGCTGAGTTCTAAACACTCATTACCTACAGCCAAGGAATACAATTGGACACTGGGAATTCCAGGTCTAGATTGTGGAGATCATTTTTGCAACAATATCCTTACAGAAGATGATGAGAGTCAATAATATATTTTGTTTGGGCCTCTCAACACTCCACTTGGATGTGCCGCCCTTAATAATTTTCCGAAACCTCTATTACGATTGGCAAACAATCAGGGGACTTCTCTCTCACCACAGAAAGGTCAGGCTTAGTGCCTGAGGATGAAATGCCAAAATATGCCCATTTTGGATTTTGAGAACCACTATTTTCAAATGACAATGTTTTTTGATCATCAAGGTGAGGGCCATTGGTACTGAATTGTATTTGGGCATCCACTATCAGCATCAAGCATTCTCATCTATGCATTAGATGCTAAAGAAAATCCCTCACCTTATTCCAGCAAAGTGCTCTGTAAGCCCTCTACTGTGGCAGTTCCCTTTACCACACCAACCATCCTAGACTGATATTTAATGCAAACAAGTGACAATTACAGCAATTTTATCGAGTGGGACCAATGTCCAACAGGAACTGGTTGAGTACTTCCCAACTAATTTCACATAAGGTGCTTATAACCTCCAGAAAGTGATTTGAGTCCATCTGTCTGGCTGAATTCAGATGCAGGTCCCGCAAAGGTAAAGGCAGGGGTTTTGACTTTTGTCTTCATCACCCTGGCAATAATCTGACAAGAGTGGATTGCCTGTCCATTATACAACTTGCCTAGTCAAATCAGGCGGGTCCATAAAAGGTTGGTGAGCTTCTCTACCAGAATACCAGCCAGGCATGTTAATCCACTGCTCCATTGTTGAGTGCAGTTTCACAACACAGTTGTAACAAAGTTTAGCTGGAATTATGCCAAGATCAACATTTGTTCATATTATTTTTGGACCTTTAATTGGTGCTTAGGCAATAAAAAGACACACTAGCGCTGACATCAAAATAATGGCCCAGGCTGACACATCCAATGATATTCCAGATCTCTTTGTAGGAAAGTAGCTGGTATCCACTTGGTGCTTCTGTCCGATGTCATGGGTGAGGTCGAAAACTTGCGTGATTCATCATCCATCGTCGCCACTACCCCATCACCTTTCAAACATGAAGCTTTTGTTGTGATATGTCATGACAACTTTTTGGTTTTTGCTATAACAAATAATATGCAAATATATTGTCCAATAGAAAAACAATAACTTACTCTCCGATACAAATAGAAATTCCACAAGAGTAGCATTATAAGATCCACAAAAATGGAATTTGAGTAAAGCAGAATGGATGATATTAATGCCCACTATGTATAACATTTTAATCACTGCTTTCAGGAGAGCAAAAGAAAAATATATTTAAAACACTTTTCTCATCTTAAAAAAAAAACATTTTCTTCAAGAGAAATGAAATGTTATTATGTCACAAAATCAGTCTCACATTTTACATGTGACCACACAAACCATTGATTGCACTTTGCAATGCAGCAAGTGACTACCATCTCCAGCATTATTCAAGCACTTTTAAACCACTACCAAACTTAAGGCCCAATGACTTGCAACACAATGTCTTCAAAACCCAATTGACATGGCTCATTCAATGGCAGCACAGCGGGCAAATCATCATGTACAACTGTAACATTTTCTCTGCCGTGACCTACATCCATATTAAAATAGAGCATCAGAAATTTAAATTATTTTTTATACCACAAAATCAGTACTGCATTTTCAGCTATCTTTCACTGATACAAATGAAAATGCATTTTATACGTGCATTATATAACTAGAGTTGTGCAAGTACTATATTCAGATTTTATATTTACCTCAGACTATCTGAATGCCCACAACAAACATTCTAAACCCTCAGGCACAGAAAATAACGTATTAACATTTGTACAATTTCCATTTTCAGTGGAACTAAACCATAGACATCATTAAAAAACACTTTTTTGAAACCTTGACCTAATTAATTTCAAAAAAGATATATGCATAAATTAAATGAATCATGGATGCCCTTGGATATGATTTATAACCTTTTGGTGATGCTGGCCATAACTCACTACAAACTATACCTCATCAGGTCAGTTCACTATTAGGGTGTAAAGATATACCAAGGACCTTCCTAACGTAATAATCTCTATCTAATTGCATAAAATGTTTTCTTTGCAAGATGTCTTCAAGCAGCTTATTTCTGCCCCTTCAAATTACCATTGCTTACAGAATGGGAATTAGAGACTGTTTCTGTGGTACTTACTGGTGTTGGTTTGCATGGTTCTAACGGTGGTTGCTATAGGTGGAGGAGACACTGAGCGGATGGATACATTGTCCTCGTCCTGAGAACAGCCAGCCTGGATAGCTCTTAGGTAGCTGTGACTTCTTGAACGGAAACAGCCAGGTATGGGCAGGTCCAGTGCATCCACTGCTTGCGAGTCCACCTCATTGAAGACCGACTCACAGATATTTTCATACTGGTTGCTGAAATCCATTTCTCTCTCCTTTAAACGTAATAAAGAAAAGTGATATTGAGCATGGATTGACCAATGAAAGAATTACAGAGGCCAGTTGTTTGACATCGCAGTTACAGGTGTGCAGCCGTTAGAAATTTAGTTAAATCATGGGCACACTTCTGTTGGAATAATATAACATCACTGGAGATATTGGGCGGGATTCTGTGATCCTGAGGCTAAGTTTGACGACGTTGGACATGCCGTCGTTGAATTCTAGCCCCTACACGCCGCTCCAGCTGCTGATCCTGGCGTAAACTGGGCACCGCGGGTCCGCGCATGCGCAGTGGCACACTTGAACGCGCTGGCCCCAACGCAACATGGCGCAGGGCTACAGGGGCCGGCGCGGAAGAACGGAGCCCCCAGCCAGAGAGGCCGGCCCGCCGATCGGTGGGCCTCGATCGCGGGCCAGGCCACATCGGAGGTCCCTCCCTGTGGTCGGACACCCCCCCGCCCCCCACACCACACCCACACCACACCCACACCACAGGCCGCCCCCGGACCCTTCAACGCCGAGGTCCTGCCGGCTGAGAGAAGGTGTGAACAGCGGCGGCGGGACTCGGGGTTTTTTACGATGGCCGCTCGGCCCATCCCGGGCTGAGAATCGGCGCGCGGCCCCTGATCGGCACCGCGCCATCCACGCCGGAGCCAATGGCGACGATTCTCCACTCTGCTAAATGCTAAAGTGAATTTGTGAATCAGAATAGGACCATGGTCATCATTAGACCTTTAATTCCAGATTTTATTGAATTCAAATTTCACCATCTGCAGTGGTGGGACTTGAACCTGGGTCCCCAGAGCATTACTCTGGGTCTCTGGTTTACTAGTCTAGTGACAATACCACTGTGCCACTAGTTTCCCATGTGAAGCATCAATGTTGGCATACATCAGTATAGCCAATAGGCCTGCTCCTGTGTGGTAGATTCCGTGGCCTGAATTTTCACAATGACAGAAGGGATCTGCGATCTAACCAAATTGGCACTAGAGTCAGAATCATGAAGCCCCACCAACACTGCGCCTCCCCTCAACCACCGTGCCTGACATCCACTATTTTTCTCATGGAAGGAGTGATGTTAGGGAAGAGGAAAATGGGTATTTCACACATGTACAGTTTATGGAGGCAACAACATATTTTTTAAATGTCTTTCCTCCATGTTTTTTTTTATATTGTGAAGTCTGCAATAGATATTTTGGCTGGAATTCTTCAGCAGGTTGAGATTCACTTTTCCCGCCAGCAGCAGACCCCTGCCTGTGGGTTTCCTCGTGGCATGGGGTGGCTTCAAAGGGAAATTCAATTGATAAACAGCAGGAGTATAGAATCCCTTGGCCAGTGAACACCAGGCAGCCAAGAACCACACGGCTGAGAGACCAGAGAATCCTGCCCTTCATCTCAGCATGTCTCCAGAAGGTCGCCCGAGGTAGATACTGAGTGAGTTGGCATGAAGGGTGTAAGGGCAAAGTGTGGTAGGTAGGGGGTCATGTGTTGGCCTGAGTTGGCACACAGTTGGCAGAGTGACTATAAGAGGTCTGGTGGTGGATAAAGGGGCATGGGTTGGGACGGACGGTAAGAGGGCCATGGGTTTGGCTGGGGGAAATGAGGTGGTTTGTATTGGCATGGATGGGGCATGGGATGTGTGTGGGGAGGTGAGGCAGTGTGAGGGTTAGAGGGCCTTAGTGTTTATATTCTAACCAAGTCAACGTCCTTAAACAGCCTGGCTCAGCACTTTGCAGCATCCAAACTGTTACTGGGGAGAGATGGTCCCACCTCCAATTAGCACCTGCCTGCCTGGAACGAAAATCCAGCAGTTTCTCCCAAGTCACGCATTGGGTGTATGGAATTTTCCTGACTCTGTGCACCTGACTCCAGAACAAAAAAATTAGGCCTATGTAATTCTAAGTAGCATATAGCCTATCCATTGCTGGCATTCTGTGTATGCAACGTGTATGACCTAGAACATTAACTCTGACTGCAGCCTCTTCCCTTTCTACCTTTGCTTCCAAGATGCGCAAGAGCACCAATGTAATTGCAACACCATCATCTTCAAGTCCCCCTCTAAATTACAATTGTTGTGTTTGAATTTGATTCTGGCCATTTGCGAGGGGCAGACAGCCCTCTCCGGGATTCAAGTAGGGAGTTGCAGCAGAGCTAAACATTGGTCTAGGAGGCAGTAGCTCATCCAATAAGTTTGGTGTGGAAAGGGAAGCTCGAACTGGTGAGCCAGATTGAAAGAACAGGCACAGTGGGTGATGTTGTTGAGTGAGAAACAGGAAGTGCCGTGACACTTAGTCGGACATCAGACATATGTGAAGGGTTGAAACTCAGGAGAGGGGAGCTGGGAAATTAGTTTTAAATCAAGCAAAATGAGTCACAGGAGTAGAGCATCTTTATTCTGAGAATCATCATATTCTTATAATCATACAGTCAGAAGGAAGTCATTTTGCTCCTAGTGTCTCTGCCTGCTCTTTGATAGAGCAACTAACGAGTCCCATGCCTCAACTCTTTACCCCAAAGCTCTGCAATTAGTTTCCTTTTTACATATACATCCAATTTCCTTTTGAAAGTTACCATTGCATCTGTTTCTATCATCCATTCAGCACTCGCTGTGGAATAAAAGTCTTGTGCAAAAGTAAGTTCTTCTGTTGCAAAATGCAATTTCTGAGTGTTCCATATCCTTAACTAAATATGAAATAGAGCTGCTTCACCTTTTGTGTCACGCCTTCCCTTGCCAGGTGGTAACTAAAAGCTGCCATATAAGATGCAGCTTTCAAAGACACAAGTATCCGATTCAGATCATTAGACATGATATATTAAATCCTCAGATTAGGCTTTTAATGGCTAGGTGTTGAGCCGTGCGATTCAGTTTTTATTAATGTAAGATTCTCAAATAATTTAAGGGAATAATGCTACTGAACACCAGAAGGTATATCTGCCAAACTAACATAGCTACTGAAAAATAAAATGTGCTCATTCACGGCTTAGAGTAATGGATGGAATACTTAACTATGACTACATAGATCTGCGAGCTTAATGGAGATTTAACTGTTTTAAATTTGTATTGTCGGAATACCCTTTTTAGCCTTTTCTAATAGCTCACTATATTTGAAAAGAAAATCTTGCCACATGTAATCTGGCGGGCCTGAAACTTCTCAGGGCCTGATTGTGGCACCTATGCCAGAACCATGCTCCCAATGTGGACCCTGTCCATCATTTGCCATTTAAGGGGTACTTAGAGCTTCAATGTGAGTCAATTGAAGCTCCTGGAAATGGCTGAGACACAGTTCAATTGGAGTATGAATTCTCCATTTGGGCGGCTGTACAAAGGAGTCGGGACTGTTTCTGAGCCCCAAACCTGCCATCATGGGGAAACATTCACTTTTCTGGGATTTTCACAAAGGTGCCCCTTAATTGACATAGAGACAGACTCCCTGTCCAAGTTAGGGGGTGGACGGTTTCTTGAAGCTGGGGACCATTCGGTGGCTGAGGAGGTGTGTGATCCCTCGCGCATAGATCCAATGCTGCAAGAAGATCGATGATTTCCTCAGGGCAGGAAGGTGAGTGGCGTACCACTTTTAGGTGCCACCCCTGTTAATTGCATATTAATTGCATTTAATTGTATGTAGGTGGTGGGTATAATAGGAACAGTTGACCTTCAGTTTGTTTAACTTAGTTTAATCAGTTTAACCCCAAAATAGTATAATTAGGACCAGACTAAAACCATGGTGGGTGAGTTAGGAGATACATATTTGTAATCTGTATTTCTGTAGATAAATGCTTAAAAAAGTGTGTAAAGATTGGGTCCAGTTCTACCCTTCATCACCTTGTTCTCTGGAATGTAATAACCTCCAATGTCTGACTTCTCAGTCTTTTCCTACACAGTATTCCTCAAGAAAGATCCAACCAGTCCTCTCTCTGGAGGCACCTCCTCACATCCCCATATGAATGGCCACCATCAACACATTTTCTCAGCTTATTGCTGTCTCATACCTATCCCTCTTAGACACACTCCACAAATGTTGTCATTCCATTTCTCAGACTCACAACTCACGGCTTTCTCTTCTTGCAGGAGCAGAGAACGCGGAACATCGGGGGGAGAGAAAGAACACAGAACATTGGGGGAAAGAACCTGGCTGACCTTTCAGTCTTGGCTGCTGTGGAGGATGAAACACTGGGGATAAGCTGAGTTTCGGAATGCATGGCCATTGGAGGAGGGTTTCCCAGATACCCAGATGGAGGAGAGTTTCCCAGATGGGAACCTATGTATGATTCAGAGCAGGGGTAATCAAGAACAAGAAAAAAAGTCAGAAAGGAGAATAAAAAAGTGATAGCCAGAGAAATCAAGGGCCGGTTTCAGATAATAACACTGTAAAAAATAGTAGGGGCGCGACAAGGAACATTAAAAGGACGAGCCTTAAGGTTAAGTACCTGAATGCACAGAGCATTCAAAATAAAATGGATGAATTAGTTGCGCAGATAGACGTAAAGGGATATGATACAGCTGGGATTACGGAGACACGGCTCCAAGGTGACCAAGGATAAGAATTAAATATTGAGGGCTATTCATTTTTTAGGAAGGACAGACAGAAAGGAAAAGGTGTTGGAGTTGCGTTGTTGACGAAAGAAAATATTGATACAATATTGAGGAAAGATATTAGTACAGATGATGTGGAAGCTGTCTGGGTTGAGCTATGAAACATCAAAGGGCAAAAAACATTTGTAGGGATGGTTAACAGACCACAAAACTGAAGTGGTAATGTTGGGAATAGCATTAGACTGGAAATCAGAGATGCATGTGATAAAGGAACATCTGTGATTATGGGTGACTTTAATCTGCATATAGATTGGCTGAGTCAAATTAGTCACAGTACAATAGAAGAGGAATTTCTGGAGTGTATACGGGATGGTTTTCTGGACCAGAATGTTCAGGAACTAACAAGGGAACAGGCCATCTTGGACTAGGTATTGTGCAATGAGAAAGGATTAGTTGGTAATCTAGTTAGGAGAGAATACCTTGGGAACGAGTAACCATAATATAGTAGAATTCTTTATCAAGGTGAATTGTAAGATAGTTGATTCTGAGACCAGGGGCGAGATTCTACGACCCCCCGCCGGGTCGGAGAATCGCCAGGGGCTGGCGCAAATCCCGTCCCCGCCGGTTGCCAAATTCTCCGGCACCGGAGGTTCGACGGGGGCGGGAATCGCGCCGCGCCGGTTGGCGGCCCCCCCCCCCCCCCCGCGATTCTCCGGCCCGGATGGACCGAAGTCCCGCTCCTAGGATGCCTGTCATGCCGGCGTGGATTAAACCACCTCTTTTACCGACGGGACAAGACGGCGCGGGCGGGCTCCGGGGTCCTGGGGGGGGCACGGGGCGATCTGGCCCCGGGGGGTGCCCCCACGGTGGCCTGACCCGCGATTGGGGCCCACCGATCCGCGGGCGGGCCTGTGCCGTGGGGGCACTCTTTTCCTTCCGCCTTAGCCAAGGTCTCCACCATGGCGGAGGCGGAAGAGACTCCCTGCACAGCGCATGCGCGGGGATGCCGTGAGCGGCCACTAACGCTCCCGCGCATGCGCCGCCCGGAGATGTCATTTCAGCGCCAGCTGGCGGGGCAACAAAGGCCTTTTCCGCCAGCTGGCGGGGCGGAAATTAGTCCGGCGTGGGCCTAGCCCCTCAAGGTTGGGGCTGGGCCCCCCAAGGTGCGGAGGATTCCACACCTTTGGGGCGGCACGATGCCCGACTGATTTGCGCCATTTTTGGCGCCGGTTGGCGGACATCGCGCCGATACCGGAGAATTTCGCCCCAGGGCCCTGAACTTCAATAAAGGTAACTATGATGATATGAGGCATGAGCTGGCTATGATGGCCTGGGAAATATTACAGAAAGGAAGGTCAGCGGACAGACAATGGCAGGCATTCAAGGAATGAATAGATTAACTTTAAAAGTTGTTTATTCCTACTTGGCGCAAGAGTAGAAAGGGATCTGTGGCCAAACCATGGCTTACAAGGGAAATTAGAGATAGTATTAGATTCAAAGAAGAGGCATACAAATTTGCAAGAAAAAGCAATAGACCTGAGGATTGGGAACAGCTTAAAATTCAGCAAAGGCAGACCAAGGGATTTCTTAAGAAGGGAAAAGTACAATTTGAAAGTAAACTAGTGGGGAAAATAAAAACTCTGTAAAGTTTCTATAGGTACATAAAGAGTAAAAGACGGTCAGAAACAGGGGAATTTATAACAGGAAACAAATAAATGGTTGAGGAACTAAATTCGTACTTTGCCTCTGTCTTCACAAAGGAAGACAGAGCTTTAGTGTTCTGAGAAACACAAGTTTTAGTGAGGAGCTGAAGAAATTAGTATTAGTAAAGAAATGGTTTTGGGGAAATTACTAGAATTGAAGGTGGACAAATCTCCAGGGCCTGATAATCTTCATTCCAGAGCACTTGAGGAAGTGGCCCTAGAAATAGTGGATCCATTGTTGGTCATTTTCCAAAATGTTTTCGACTCTGGAATGGTTCCTACAGATTGGAGGGTAGCTAATACGACCCCACTATTCAAAAAGGGAGGTATAAAGAAAACATTTAACTATAGACCAGTGTGCCTAACGTGGCAGTAGGGAAGTTGCTGGAGTCCATTATCAAGGATTTCATAGCGCAGCATTTGGAAAGCAGTGGTGTAATCAGACAAAGTCAGCATGGACTTACGAAAGGGAAATCATGCTTGACAAATCTACTCGAATATTTGAAGATATAACTGTTAGAGTTGACCAAGAAGAACCAGTGGATGAGATTTATTAAAGGCTTTTCACAAGATCTCACATAGCAGGTTACTATGTAACGTTAAAGCACATGGAATTACGGGTAGTGTCTTGAAGGTGATAGTAAGCTGGTCAGCAGACAGGAAGCAAAGATTTGGAATAAATGGGTCATTTTCTGATTGGCAGGCAGTGACTAGTGGGGTACCGCAGGGATCTGTGCTGGGATCCATCTGTTCACATTATATATTAGTGATTAGGACGAGGGAACTAAATGTATTATCTCCAAATTTGCAGATGATACAAAGTTGGGTGGGAGGGTGAGCTGTAAGGAGAATGAAGAGATGCTTCAGCAGAATTTGAACAGGCTGAGTGAGTGGGCACAAGCATAGCAGGTGCAGTATAATGTGGATAAATGTGAGGTTATCTGCTTTTGGAGCAAAAATAGGAAGGCAGATTATTATTTGAATGGGTGTAAATTGGGAGAGGTGGATACTCAGTGAGAGCTTGGTGTCCTTGTGCATCAGTCGATGAAATTAAGTGCGCAGATACGGCAGGCAGTAAAGAAGGCACATGGTATGTTGGCCTTCATAGTGAGAGGATTTGAGTATCATAGAATCATAGAATTTAGTGCTGAAGGAGGCCATTGGGCCCATTGAGTCTGCACCAGCTCTTGGAAAGAGCACCTTACTTAAGCCCATGCCCCCACCCTATCCCCGTAAGCCAGTAACCCCACCTCACCTTTTTGGACACTGAGGGCAATTTAGCATGGCCAATCCATCTAACCTGCACATCTTTGGACTGTGGGAGGAAACCAGAGCACCCAGAGGAAACCCACACAGACACGAGGAGAACGTGCAGACTCCGCACAGACAGTGACCCAAGCCGGGAATTGAACCTGGTACCCTGGAGCTGCGAAGCAACTGTGCTAACCACTGTGCTACCGTGCTGCCCCACAGTATAGGAATAGAGATGTTTCACTGCAATTGTATAGGGTATTGGTGAGGCTATACTTGGAGTACTGTGTGCAGCTTTTGTGACCTTTTCTGAGGAAGGATGTTCTTGCTATGGAGGGAGTGCAGCGAAGGTTTACCAGGCTGATTCCTGGATGGCGGGACTGTCCTTTGAAGTCGGTTAGGATTATATTCATTGGAGTTCAGACGAGTGAAAGGGGATCTCATAGAAACTTCCAAAATTCTAACAGGATTAGACAGGGTAGATTCAGAAAGAGTGTTCCCGATGGCGAGTGAATCCAGAACTAGGGTTCATAGTTTGAGGATAAGGGGTAAACCTTTTAGGACTCAGCTGAGGAGAAATTTCTTCACTCAGAGAGTGGTGAATCTGTGGAATTCGCCACCATAGAAGATAGTTGAGGCCAAAACGTTGAGTAATTTCAGGAAGGAATTAGATATAGCTCTTGGGGCTAAAGGGATCAAGGGATATGGGGGCAAGGCAGGATCAGGGTATTGAACTTGATGATCAGCCATGATCATAATGAATGGTGAAGCAGGCTCGAAGGGCTGAATGGCTCCTGCTCCAATTTTCTATGTTTCTATACTTGGTGACAGAATTAAATATGACAGCCACAAGGCACTCAACACTCATTCCTGTTGATTTGATTTCAGCAGCCATTGAAATATGATGATCTGCATTTTGATTTGTTAACGTTGAATCCCTTCACCTTGTCAGTTCTAATTGATGTCTTGCATCTCCCACAGGTCCTTCAAGCATCACCCGGAGCTTTGGTGGAAGAGGACAAAGAATCCTCAGAGGAGGTCACGCTCTCGAAGGAAACACAGTCACACGCATCCTCCACCAGCTCAGATACTCAAACCTTGGTGGGGCCTCCAGGCAGGTAACTGAGTTGTCACATGGTGAACCACGCGTCACAAGTGAACAGAAGCAGGTGTTGGAGACAAGGCCTGCAGTGAAGATTCCCTATCAGAGGGAAGAGGACCTTCGAGCTCTGCTCAGCTGAGTGTAGGTGGGTCTTAATGATAGTAATAAAATAATAATCTTTCATTGTCACAAGTATGAAGTTACTGTGAAAAGCCCCTAGTCGCCACATTCTGGCGCCTGTTCGGGTAAGCTGGTACGGGAATTGAACCCGCGCTGCTGGCCTTGTTCTGCGTTACAAACCAGCTGTCTAGCCCACTGAGCTAAACCAGCCCTCCACTGAGCTAAATCATCTATTGGGGGAATCACTGGCAAAGGGGACTATTCTTTAGCAGCAGCAGCAGAAATTGTGTGAAGTTCCATTGGCATTTCCAGTGGCACAGCACATGATTGGAGAGAGATTGAAAACGTCCGTCTCCACCGTGAGCGGCATGATGTCACAGCCTTTTTCACTGATGTCTGCCTCCATGGAAAGAGTGACCATCTCCTTGGTGCATCATACTGTCCCTGATGAATGGCCTGCGCAGTCAGTCTGTCAGTTTAAGTGGGATGGAGGAAAGCCTCATCATGGTAATTCAGTGCCTCACTGAAGTGCAACAAAGTGCACTCCAGTTCTTGACTAACAGGGAAGTGCAAGCAGACCATGAGAGCGAAGATGGAAAATGGGAATCCTGATAGCTGATTCTGCCCCTGTGCTGATGGGGCAGTCTTTGGGAGGGCCCTCCGAGGCTCCAAAACCCAGTGGACATCAACCAGGCATGGTCGGCACCGCCTCCTGTCCCTGCAGCCATTGGACTCCTTCAACTGCACCTGCAGGTGCTGAATGGTTACAGACAACCCCTCACATGGTCTCCGGCTCTTTGTCTGCATCTCCAGCATTGATGGGACTGCCATTTCCAGAAACCCGAGACCTGTCTTGACGGCAGCTAGTCCCTGGGGGTCAGGCCGCCCTCCTATCGTTTGCCCCTTCGGGGGTTCCTACCTGCACCTGCTATACCGCTGCATGTATCTAGTGCGCATCAGACAGTGCCCCAGGACCCTCTTCACTAAAGTGCCATAGGGTCACTGCAACTCAGTGGGGGCTCACTTGCTTGTCCTATGCCGACCTCCGCCTCGGCGATTGCCCTCTCTCTCTGGGCCCACCGACTAGGTCCATGCCTGCTGCTCCGCAACAGTGAGGGGTCGCAGGTCTGGCAATCCTCCCCCAGTCTTCTCTCTCTCCCTGCGGTTATGTGCCGCCTTCTCCGATGGGGGGGGAAGGGGGCGGGAGAAAGTGCAAAATGTTAGGCAGTCGGACGCGTGCAACATAGGGGGTGGGCAGCTGGTGTCCTTTGTGGCCAAGCACCCAGCCATGGCAGGCGGTATGGGTGCTGGCAAGTGGTGCAGCGTGGGGTGCGAGCAGACTGCTGGTGGGTGGAGTGCGATTGCACTCCGGATTGGGGGAGGGGGATACGGGTGTGTGGGACAGAGGGTGGTACCAGGACATGGTGCTGCCTACTCTCCCTAGCCGTCCTCAGGAGGTATGCAGCTTCTTTCGGCACTGCTGGCTGTCCTTGCGGTGGGGCCCACAGTGCTCACGACCTCTGCCACCTTTGCCTAGGCCCGGTGTACGGTGGAAGGTGGCAGCCTCTTGCCCACCCCGGGGAACAGGGTGGCCCGCCCATCCTCCATGGCGTCCAGCAGGGTCTCCAGCTCAGCATCTGTGAAATGGGGCACCGCTCTTCGTGCTGCCATCTTGTTGGCTGGGATGAGTGCCTGTGGAGAGTGGAGTGCGTTATTCGGCTGCAGCTTGTCAGCCTCTCGAGTGTCAATCCAGACCCCATCAAATCGGACACTGTTTGTCATTGGAATTGCTTGAATTCCACCTGGCGCCGGTGCTAGCCCATTAACGGATCATGAACTGCTCCGGGATTGACATCACTTTCGTGGTGGTAGAATTCCACCAATTCAGTCCCGGCGTTAACACTCATTAGTCTCTGAAACGGAGAATCTGGCCCATAATTTTTAGTCCGCCTTGGGATTATTGAATCTAACGACAGTGAGTGTATGAGGGACTTCTGCATTGTTTCAGGTGTTGCAGTTTAAAAAGTGAATGACTTGGGAAATGGCTCTTTCCGTTGCAAGCAATTTCAGGGTTGTGGAAGAGGTCACCCTGGTTGGTTTACAAATGGTGGTTAAAACAAAGCTTTTAGATTTAGCAGTCAAGCTGCAGTTGACTTTTACCTGAAGGGGTGAGGAAGGTGGAGATAATACAAGTAATAGCTCAGCATTTAAATCTGCTGGAGACACAGCCAGAATCATTAGAATGAGTTAGAATTCAATTAGAAATGAAACAATTAGAAATGTGGGAAAAAGATAAACAGAAAGAAATATAACTGAAGAAATTAGAAATGCAAGTAAATGAGAGAATGGCTATAGCAGAGGCAAAGCAAAGAAAGAGAGAAAGAGAGACAATGGAAAAGTGTACAGAGTGAGAATTTGAACTTTACAAAATCGGAAGAAGGAGAGGGACTTGGAAAGAAAAAGAGAACATCAACATAAAATGTTGGAGTTAAAGGCAGAAGCTGAGGAAGTCTAGAGGAAGGATTAACACCACCTGGTCAGAAGCTTCGTGGGGGATATGTTTAAATACATTCAAGCACTGCCAATGAGAAAGAAGCATAACTCTTTTAAAAAAAGTCTCCTATGAGAAAGTTGCTAAACAATTGAATGGGCCAAAGATCATGTGGGTATTCATAGAATCATAGAATCATTGTTGGTTCAAACAAAGTTGGTGGGTAGAACTAGTGGAGTGTTTGCATCACTATCAGAGGAGGTATCGAGGGATTATGATGAAGTGAGAAAAGCTGTTTTAAGTGCAGATGAACTGGTGTCAGAAGCCTGCATACAGAAGTTTAGACAGATATAGAATTTGAAAGAATTAAACAACATAATTTTGATGGATGGATAGACCAAACATATGGGGCGGGATTCTCCCGCACTTGGTGCGATGGCCCGACGCCGGTTCCAAGAACGGCGGGAACCACTCCGGCGTCGGGCCACACGGAAGTTGCGGAATCCTCTGCACTTCTGGGGGCTAGGCCGGCGCCGGAGGGGTTGGCGCTGCGCCAACCGGCAGAGAAGGGCCGTTGTGGTCCCGCGCATGCTTTCTTTCTCCCGCCGGCCATGGCGAAGCCCTACAGAGGCCGGCACGGAGGGAAAGAGTGCCCCCATGGCACAGGCCCGCCCGCAGATCGGTGGGCCGCGTTTGCGGGCAAGGCCACCATGCCCCCCCCCCCTGGGGCCGGATCTTCCCACGCACCCCTGAGGACTCTGGTAGATGGTCTATCAGCCAGATCCCGCCGTGATGGACCATGTCCAATTCACGCCGGCGGGACTGGCCGAAAATGGGCGGCTGCTCGGCCCATTGGGGCCCGGAGAATTGCCGGGGGGCCCGCTGCCAATGGCCCCGACCGGCGCGGCGTGAACCCCGCCCGAAAGCCGGCACCGGAGAATTTGGCAGCCGGCGTCGGAGCGGAATTCACGCCGACCCCGCCGGGTGGTCGGAGAATCCCTCCCATGATGTTCTTAGGGAAACAATTATTTTGGAGGAATTTAAAGGTTCACTTCCCGCAGTAATGAGAACGGATATGAAGAGCACATGGTTAAAACTGCTAGACTGGCAGCAGAATAACAGATAATTTTGATTAGCTCAGAAATCAAGGTCTGGTTTTCATTTCAATATCAATTTCAATCTGTGCAGGATAGAAACTGGAGAAATGAGAAATCCACAGGTGGGCAAGGCAAAGAAAGTCTAGTTGAAGATATTAAGGAGAAACTTGCCTCAGGTTAAAAAGGAAACCTATGATATTGGAAGAGAAATAAGAAAACTTACTGTTTTCATTGTAATAAAGTTGGACTGGGGCGACATGTGGCGCAGAGGTTAGCACTGGACGACGGCGCTGAGGACCCGGGTTCGAATCCTGCCCCTGGGTCACTGTTCATGTGGGGTTTGCACATTCTCCCCTTGTATCGTGGGTTTAACCCTCACAACCCAAAGATGTGCTAGTTAGGAGGATTGGCCATGCTAATTGCTCCTTAATTAGAAAAAGAAAAATAATTGGTCGATTCAGGTCAGACTGGGAGGGATGGTTGGGTCCATCCGGGTGCCCGGGGGGTGGGGTGGGGGGGGGGGGTGGGGATGGGGAGGGGGGGGGAGGGGGCATGTCAGTCTGGGGAGCAGGGAGAGGATCAGACCGGGGAGGGGGGGGGTGGCTTGGGTCAGACCAGGAGTTTGGGGTTGGGGTGGGTTCGGTGGACTGGAAGGGGGGCGGGTGGGGGGAGAGTGGGGGGTGGGGAGACATTGCATTGGACTGGGGGGCAGGGGAAGGATCAGGCCGGGGTTGGGTGGCCGGAGGGGGGGGGGGGGTTCGGTCCAGGGGGAAAAGTCGGACCAAAGGAGGGGGAAGAGGGGTATATTTCAGACGGGGGTGGGGGGTGGTCAAGTCAGACCGGGGATGGGGGGGTGGGCGGGGGGGGCGGGGGGGAGGATGGTGGTAGACCAGACGGGAGGTCAGACCTGAGTGCGGAGGGGGTGGGGGTGGGGGGGGGGGGATCAGGTTAAACCAGGAGGGGGTTTGGACTGGAGGAGGGAGTCAGTCCGAAGTGAGGGGGGGGGGGGGTCTGTGGAAGGGTTTGGGGGGGTGGGGGTCAGACTGGTAGGGTCAGGACAGCTTCCCAATGCATTTTTGACTTCTATAAGCTCCCACACACCATCACTCATTTCCCTGGCAGGTTAAAATGTCACCACTCCTCCCACCACCCCACACCAGAATCACTTTTTAATCCATTATGGTAATATTTTTTCAACAGTTACTAATTGCATTCATTCTGTATATTTAATAATAGATACATTAATCTGCTCTCACATTAGATTTTCTAAAGTTCTACCTCCAGGCTTGTGATCACTACACATTACTCAACCAGGCCACTCTCAGCTCAGGTCAAGCACAGTTTAATTGCAAATAAGAGTACTCTGCACTGTCCCATCAAACAACCACATCTGAACAATAAGTAAAGGTCCCCTCCACAGTGCCTCATTTAGTGTTATGAGGCCAGGACAGCACAGATTAGATGCAGAGTAAATACCTTACTACAGTATTCAATCAAGCACCCCCATGACTACACGGGAGGCTATTCGAAAAATGCACCAGAGCTTGCAGACTGTCAGAATAAAATAATAATATAATAATACTTGAGAACTTAAGAATAAAGTTATTATGTTGTAAAATGCCTCGGTTCAAGGCAGTAGAAGTAACTGCAATTTGTTTTGTTTCATAAAACGATAACATAAAACATGAAAGCTTCAAAATTTTCCTGAAGTAATTTTCTTGAAAATACAATTTAGATCACAATTTTGAAGGCAGGGCCAATATAATTTTAAACAGCCAAATTTCAAATGATCTTCATGCATTGTGCTATATTTTGGTTTGGTGTCCGGCATTCTTTTACTTGTTTGTATGAAAAACAAATGGTGTTCATTATCAGGGTTGAAGGGATGATTTGAACAGAAGTCTGAACATAAAATACTTAACTATGCTAAATACCGATTTATTTAAGTAACCATGTCATTCACCCATTATCACAATACCTATGTAATATATATCTACAATAAATAAGAAAAACATTATTCACCTAATTTTCAAGACCCAATCAAAAAACACTGGCTGCAAAGCACATTACTTATTAATTTTATTGAACAAAGATGCTCTTTGTTCTCTGACCTCCACATCTTTGCCACAGCATATCCTCTGAGTCAGTGTGAACAATGTCACAGGAGATTTCCAGAATACTTCAATAATTAACTGGAAAATCAGTTGATTATTTCTGGTTTTTTAATTCAATTTTTAATGCAATATAGGCGTCGCTGGCTAGGCTAGCACTTATTGCCCATCTCTGGTGTCCCTTGAGATGGTGGTGTTACGCTGCCTTCTTGAACTGCTGCAGTCTCTGAGGTGTAGGTATTTTTAAAAAATATTTTATCGAAAATTTTTGGCCACCCATCATCACAGTACATTGTGTATCCTTTACACAGTAATATAACAATATAAAATAACAATGGCCAGTTTTATAAACAAGAAATAAATAATATATAAACAAAAACAAAAACAAAACTAAATGGCAAACTGCCTTTGTCCCAGATAAATATTCTCCAAAAATATGTTTTAAACAGTCCAATATACAATTATCTATAACAACAACCTATACATATTATACTTATATATTAACATCCCTGAGAATCCCTCTGGCTCCTCCCCCCCCTCCCCCCCCCCCCCCCCCCCCCCCCCCCCCCCCCCCCCCCCACCCCCCCGGGCTGCTGCTGCTGTCTTCTTCTTTTCCATTCCCTCTATCTTTCTGTGAGGTATTCGACGAACGGTTGCCACCGCCTGGTGAACCCTTGAGCGATCCCCTTAGGACGAACTTGATCCGTTCCAGCTTTATAAACCCTGCCATGTCATTTATCCAGGTCTCCACACCCGGGGGCTTGGCTTCCTTCCACATCAACAGTATCCTGCGCCGGGCTACTAGGGACGCAAAGGCCAAAACATCAGCCTCTCTCGCCTCCTGCACTCCCGGCTCTTCTGCAACCCCAAATATAGCCAACCCCCAGCTTGGTTCGACCCGGACCCCCACTACCTTCGAAAGCACCTTTGTCACCCCACCCAAAACCCCTGTAGTGCCGGACATGACCAGAACATGTGGGTGTGATTCGCTGGGCTTTCGAGCATCTCGCACACCTATCCTCTACTCCAAAAAATTTGCTAAGCCGTATCCAGTCATATGTGCCCTGTGTAACACCTAAATTGTATCAGGTTTAGCCTGGCACACGAGGACGATGACTTTACCCTACTTAGGGCATCAGCCCACAGCCCCTCCTCAATCTCCTCCCCAGCTCTTCTTCCCATTTCCCTTTCAGCTCGTCTACCATAATCTCCCCCTCGTCTCTCATCTCCCTATATATGTCTGACACCTTACCGTCCCCCACCCATGTCTTTGAGATCACTCTGTCCTGCACCTCCTGCGTCGGGAGCTGCGGGAATTCCCTCACCTGTTGCCTCGTAAAAGCGCTCAGTTGCATACACCGGAATGCATTCCCTTGGGGCAACCCATATTTTTCGATAGCGCTCCCAGACTTGCAAACGTCCCATCTACAAACAGATCTCTCAATTGTGTTACTCCTGCTCTTTGCCATATTCCAAATCCCCCATCCATTCTCCCCGGAGCAAACCTATGATTATTTCTTATCGGGGACCACACCGAGGCTCCCGTCTTTCCCCTATGCCGTCTCCATTGCCCCCAAATTTTCAGAGTAGCCACCACCACCGGGCTTGTGGTGTATTTCTTCGGTGAGAACGGCAACGGCGCCGTCACCATGGCTTGTAGGCAAGTCCCCCTACAGGACGCCTTCTCCAATCTCTTCCACGCCGCTCCTCTCTTCTCCATCCACTTACATACCATTGAGATGTTGGCGGCCCAGTAGTACTCACTCAGGCTCGGTAGCGCCAGCCCCCCCCTATCCCTACTACGCTGCAGAAATCCCTTCCTCACTCTCGGGGTCTTCCCGGCCCACACAAAACTCATGATACTCTTCTCAATCCTTTTGAAAAAAGCCTCGTGATCACCACCGGGAGGCACTGAAACACAAAGAGGAATCTCGGGAGGGACCACCATTTTAACCGCTTGTACCCTCCCTGCCAATGACAGGGATACCATGTCCCATCTCTTGAAGTCCTCCTCCATCTGTTCCACCAACCGCGTTAAGCTTAACCCTATGCAATGTACCCCAATTCTTGGCTATCTGGATTCCCAAGTAGCAAAAGTCCCTTGTTACCTTCCTCAACGGTAAGTCCTCTATTTCTCTGCTCTGCTCCCCTGGATGCACACAAACAGCTCACTTTTCCCCATGTTCAGCTTATATCCTGAAAATTCTCCAAACTCCCCAAGTATCCGCATTATCTCTGGCATCCCCTCTGCCGGGTCTGCCACATACACCAATAAATCGTCCGCGGTAAAGAGATACCGGTGTTCCTCTCTCCCCTGAGTACTCCCTCCACTTCCTGGAACCCCTCAATGCTATTGCCAGGGGCTCAATCGCCAGTGCAAACAATAATGGAGACAGAGGACATCCCTGCCTCGTCCCTCTATGGAGCCGAAAATACGCAGACCCCCGTCCATTTGTGACCACGCTCGCCATCGGGGCCCTATACAGCAGCTGTACCCATCTAATATACTCATCTGAGGTGTAGGTATACCCATGGTGCTGTTAGGGAGGGAGTTCCAGGATTTTGACAGAGTGAATATGGTGTTCAATTCTGGTCGCCACGCTACCAGAAGGATGTGGAGGCTTTGGTGAGGGTACAGAAGCGGTTTACCAGGATGTTGCCTGGTATGAAGGCATTAGCTATGAGGAGAGGATGGATAAACGCGGTTTGTTCTCACTGGAAAGATGGAGGTTGAGGGGCGAACTGATAGAAATCTACAAAATTATGAGGGGCATAGACAGAGTGGATTGCCAGAAGCTTTTTCCCATGGTGGAAGAGTCAATTACTAGGGCGCATAGGTTTAAGGTGGGAGGGACAAAGTTTAGAGGAGATGTGTGAGGGAAGTTTTTTTACACAGAGAGTAGTATGCGCCTAGAACTCGCTGCCGGAGGTGGTGATGGAAGTAGGTACGTTAGTGACATTTAAGGGGCATCTTGACAAATACATGAATTGGATGGGAATAGAGGGTTACGGGCCCGGAAGTGTAGAAGATTTTAGGTTAGACAGCATGGTCGGCAAGGCTTGGAGGGCCGAACGGCCTTTTCCTGTGCTGTACTTTTCTTTGCTCTTTGAAGGAATGGCAATATATTTCCAAGTCAGGATGATGAGTGACTTGAAGGGCAATCTCCAGGTGGTGGTGTTCCCAGGTATCTGCTGCTCTTGTCCTTCTAGATGGTAGTGTTTGTGGATTAGGAAGGTGCTGCTGGAGGAATCTTGTGGAGTTGTTGCAGTGCATTTTGTAGATGGTATACCCAGTTGCCACAGCTCCTCATTAATGGAGGGATTGTGGTTCTGTTTGTTTTAAGATATTTGACGACAGCTTCAAAAGGGCATTGTTTATGTCAAAAGATGAAAATTATACACACCTGGTTAATAGGGTTGGACTTGAGGGTATCTGAGCTTCCCATGTAGTCCTCATTCCATCCATGAAAGCTGGGTGAGTTCAGTTCCATGGTATCCAGGCAATCAAGACTCCTGTGGATGGATTCACTCACTGATGCAAGGTAGCTGTGGCTGTACAATATGAAATATTTGAAGATTATTAACTAAAACATCTTTGAATTCAGTCTGCTGATTCACATTTTAAAATCTTTTTTTAAGAATGAAATATTTTAAGAATTACATAGAATGTACAGCAGCTTAGAAATACAGAAACAGACCAGTGAACCCACCGTTCTGTGTTGGTATTTCTCGTTAACTTTATCCTTTCCTACTCCTCTTCATTTTAATCTATAGCAATAGAGTTTAAGTGTATGTTTGTCATTGGAACTTAACAAAAAACAATTTTTAAATTGTTCTTTTAGGCAACTTAGTACTGCAAAATGTTGATTCTAACAGATGCATTTAGAATGCATAGGATCACACAGAAGGTGCAGTTTATGTCATTTTGTATATATTCAGGGTTGTACAATTAACTCAACACCCAAACATTAGCAACATATGTTTAAATTCTAATTCAAGCAACATACAGCACATCCGCTTCACAAAATCGTGGAGCAAAAATGCTTCAAAACTGAAATTAATGTTTTTGTAAAATGCAGTATAGCTACAGAAACAAACACCAATTGCCTGTGGTACATCTCATTTTGAACGAAACGGATTTTACACGCCCCCGCTGGCAGGGTTTGAAGGCAGGGGATGGGGGGAGGCTCATAAAATACAGTGGGTGACCATCCTGCCCTTTGGCCTATCAATGACCTTAAGTGGTCAATTAATGGCTACTTAAAATCTTCATCCTGCCCATCGGTCTTTTATCAATGGGGAGGTCCATGCCACACAAGTAGCCTGGCAGCTTGAGCTGCGCAGGCTGTTACTGGGCCAGTGGCAGGTAGGACCTCCTTTTTGGGTCCTTGGGCCCATTGGAGGCACGCTGTTGAAGTGAGTTTCCCAGGGCAGAGGCACCTGTGATAAATATTATGTAACTCACATGTATTTCTGTATAAAATGTAAATATTCATAGCTAACAGTTTGTATGCCATCAGGGAACATAGGAATCTCGCTAACCGGCTTGACCACATTCCTTATATGGGCTGCCTCACACAGATACACACATAGGCACAATCAGCAGAATGGTTCCCCTCAGGTAGATGTTCTTGTGGAATGCTGATGAGGATGCCAACCTGATCAAGGTTAAGATAAGGGAGCTACGTATGCGTGAGACCCAAGGAAGGCACATAAGGTGGTCTGGAAGATGGCACAAGACCATGAGTAACCCTTCCTAGTTGTTCATGAGCCAATCATGCAGTCCCCTGATGTCCAGTAATCAATTTCATTGATCCGAAAAGGTCAATTGATGTAATCTATAATCATTATGATTGCATTATGTCCGGCCGGGATGGGCTGAGTAACTCTTTGACAAGGTCTAAATATTGATGAATTTCCTTGTTTGGTGGAGGAGTATTTGGATCACCCCGAGACTCTCTTCCCACTGGTGTAACTTCAATAAACCGACGACTGGAATTGACCCGATTGTCGAGTGATTCTTTCGGATTCATTCTTGCGACCAGACGGTAAGATTATATCCCCTCCCCCCTTTATCCTCATCCTGGCCCCTCCAGCGAGGCTCCCATGCCCCTCATCTCCCTTGCAAGAGCCTGGCGATAAGTCAGACTTATGTTTGAGTCCAAGCTCCTCTTCATTGGGACTGGCTAGTTTCAGGGGTGGCCACCATTCCTGCCTGGCGCTGCTTGTACTACAGAGCTGCTGATTTTTCTGATTGCTTGCAGCTTTGTAAGGTGGGGTTTCTCCCCGGGGTAGGGGTGGATTTCTCGTCTTGCTGCAATGACCGCTACTCCCTGCATTAAATTGGTGCAAAGCAGCCAGTGGAATTGTGGGCACGGTCGCCACTAAATTTCCCGTGGGGTGTGGGGCCACGTGCGTAGTAAATTCGAGCCCGTTATTATTGTGAATTTTGTGCATTTGAACTTTTTTTGTGTATCATACAGATAATAATGAAATGATGATGCTGTTGTGTTACAATCAATGGGTTCACATGTAAAGCACTAAAATGCATAAAAGCATTATTATGCCCAAAGGGACACATACAGGAGCGGATTTTCCACCCTCTTTTTTTGTCAAGCAGATGGAGAATTGAGGGCGGGGTTCCCCGTTCGATTGTCCCAGCCCCCAAATCAGTGACGCAATGATGGGAACCTTCATTTACATACGTTTCAATATAATTTGTAGGCCTCCCTGCTGTAACATACCCCCATGTAGGAAAGTCCCTACCCGGCGACGTGACTTCACGTCACGGGGTTTAAAACAGGTTTATAAAAATGGGGAACTGGCGTACAGCACCCACTGGGGGTGCCCAGATAAGGACAGCCCCCGGGAGGAAGAGGGTCATGTCTGGGAGGTACCCTGGCACTGCCCACGGGCACTGCCCGGGCAGTGCTGGCGGGTGGGGGGGGGGGGACAGTGGGGGAGGTATCAGCGGCTCTGCGTGTCCGCGGGGTGATGAGTTTTACCATTTTTTCAGGGTGCCCTTCGATTTCTTGGGAACAAAGGATGCTGGCAGCGAGGGCTCATACAGATGTCACAAGATATGGCAGAAAAGGCTGGCAGTGCAGCTGGTGACCTTCGACCGATATTTCCTGCTGAGTTGACATATTGCTAAAAAATGAGAAAATTCCACTCATGGATTACATGAAAAAAGTTCCCAGGTTTTAACTGGACAAATTTAAAAATTGTGTTTGCACCACAATCAGACTATAGCTGTTGTGGAACAAACTCTTGGCACTTCAAGCGCACTTCAAGTTGATTTGTTCACGAACTGGCTGCCTAGTTCAATTATTGCAAAGTGGAATATGCTGCCCATTGACCACACTGTATAATCTGAACACTGTAATTAGGATGGAGATTTGCACAAAGATTCCCACAAAGCATGAGAGTCTATCACTTGTTCCATTGGTCTTGAGGAGTCCAAAGACAAAGATCTACATATCTGACATGATGTCAGGAGTAATATTGTTGAAAGGCGATTCATTGCTCATGCACCCCCTAAAATGATGGCAGCAGGGGCAATTTTAACATTTATCAACAATTTAAAATGGTGCCTCATTCAATTTTCCTTTCCATGAAGTTAATGAATTGGAAAACTAGACAAAATGTGTATTGGACAGCTTTTCTAAATTTGTCCATTTGCCACTATAGCCCTTAGTTACATCTCCCCTCCCCTCGCCCCAGTGTACAGGCTCACAGTGTTTTAATCTTTACTGCAGTATTTCAAATAAGTTTGAATCTTGATTTTGACAGAAATTCCTATTTCCGTCTATTGTCATGGTTCCCAAACTGTGGTTTTGGGGTTCGCAAAATGTTTCAGGGGATTTGTGGAATAAAATCCAGTATTGGCGGAAGCAGAAGTGTTTGTGTGCCAAACTTACAGGAAAAGGACAGCTGTCAGTTTCGTGTCCACCAAATGACCAGAGCCCGGACTCCTGTGGCCCTGGCCTTGGCCCTTCTCGATTTCTTGTCTAAATCCTGAAGGAAGACTTCAGGATTTAGAGATGGAGTGGGGAGGAGAAGGGCCCTGAGTCACAGAAAGACACTGCCTCTGTGGCCCAAGACCCTTCCCCTCCCAATCTCGTCTGAGTTTGAAGTTTTCCCCAGTTCAGACCCTCGATCATGGTTCTGTGGCCCAGCGCGCTTACCTCTTCTCTGGGTTCCCTTCTCTGAATCCTCCCCCAGTTCCTCGATGCATCATTGAGCAACTGGGGGAAGATGTCTGTACATCGGAATGGTAGGGTGCTGATTCTCTCGCCGGTAGAAAATCGCATATAATTTGTGTCAGGTAGTTATCCTTCAGTCATTGTACTTTGCTGCAGAAATAATCCTGCTGCATACTGCTTCTTTATTTAAGAACTGAAAATCTCCCAGGACGTGCACTGCCTCAAATTTGCAAGCCGGCAGAGTCAATATTCTCTTTGCATATTAACATAATCGTGTCCCTGTGTTTTTGGAAGTGGTCAACAGCCTGGACACCTGGCAGACAGGTTTCTCCCCTTCTCACTTCTTGTGGCAGAGTGGTACCCAGCAGGATTGGGCACATACTTAAAGGTACAATACTGCTCGTTTCTCAACAGTGCAACCAACAATATGTTTCAACTTCCGATTTAATGACAATTTTAGGCGTAGTCAAAACTATATGGGTTATGAAAGTGAAATCGTGGAAGAGCGCAGCTGTTTTCATAATGTAATACATTTAATAATGTAATAAATAATGTAATTATTAATAGTGTGCAATAATGTGTCACAAAAATGATTTTTTTATTTCCAAGGTTACTGTTTTTATCGTTTATACTCATATAAGGAGAAACTCCCTGGAAAATATTTAGTTTTAGGAGGGAATTCGCAAGGTATGGCATTTTCATGGGAGGGGTTCATGGGATGTTAAAGTTTGGGAATCACTGGTCTATTGGGATGAACAAGAGTGAGTGTGGTAGATGGAGAATGATTTTGGGGGTTTTCACTTGGTTCATGTTTCTTCTTTGTTCAGCATTGTCCATTCAGATAAGAGTAGAAAGGACGAAGGAGATTCAGCTGGAGGATTGCCTTGTAGCAGCTCTTTAACACACACAGAGAGGATGGATCTGCCAAATGTTATGTTTAGGGAAGTCAACAGATCCCATAGCAGTGCTTCATGGATGTGAGAGGATTACTCCTAAGAACAGCCTTGCAAATTAGGCCAATGGACAATGGATGAAGGGAAACCCAGAACATGACCTCTGGGATTGGATTCCACAAGTCAGTACTCATGAAGAATGCATTCTATCATGGGTTTAGCTATCCTAGTTTACTTTACATTCATTAACTTAATGTTTTACTTCTGTGGGAAATTAAATCTCTCATGATTAATGGAAATGTTCTGCGCTTTTGAAATAATTTGTAAAGCTCTGTAAGTATCTAGGTAATGGATAAAATGTGTGAGGCGGAGGAATAACGTCACAAATCCGAAATGAAAGTGAGAGTTTACATTGTGTAATAAAGCAGGTAGGGTCGTAAGCCTGAACCAGACAACAGTCATGTTGAAACAAGTGCAATTAGTTTTCAGGGAAGGAAATTAAATTGCAGGAACTCTTAGATTTAGATGAGTCAATCATTATTGCTGTAAAATTACAGATTAGATTTGCAAGTTAGTGAAGGCCAGATATCCTGCGTGAAATGGGAAACCGACAAATGATCCCTCATTGAACTGGAATATAAGGGTTTATGACAACATAAACTTTACTAGAAATGAGCTTCAGTTCAACCTCAAACAAAATGCCAATACAAAATAAACATCACATGAAAATATGGTAAACAGATTACCCATAACATCAAAACACAAAACCTTTGAGCTGGCTGTTATAAACTTTGGAAGTAGGTGGTTGGTGAAGAATGGAAGTGATGATAGAAGTGTTGAAAGGGACAGGGGAATTAAAAAAAATATATATCTGCTGGCCAAGTGAGTAATAATAATAATAATCTTTATTAATGGAGTCAAGGATACATTTTTTGAAACAATATCAGGGATTCTGGGTGTTGAGCTGGAGCCGTGCCCGTTCATGGCCATTTTTGGAGTGTCGCCGGTGCTGCAGGCAGAGACGCAGGCAGATGTCTTAGCCTTCGCTTTGCTAATAGCCCGAAGGCGAGTCTTGCTCGCGTGGAGGTTTCCGGTGCCACCTGAGGCTTCGGCCTGGTTAGGGGATCTAATAGAATTTCTGTACCTTGAGAAGATCAAGTATTGCCTTTTTCCGGGAGCTGGTTACTGTAATTTGTTAGGGCTGTGGTGAAACCACTGTGTTGTATTGTGCTGTCACAGTATTACGTGTTGTACAGTATTGCCACTATATTACATGTTGTACGGTTTTGGCTCTGCCCGTGGCTCCTCCCCCTAGGGCCTGGGAGACCCTGGGAGGGCTGCCGACCTCTCATACTGCCGCATTCTGGGGCACGCTGCCAGCTCTGTTGTAAGTCAATTAAAGCCATAGTTAATTCACTCTGCGTTTTCCGTCTTAATTGATGGCATATCAAGAATTGATAGCATATCTAGAATTGTGCAGGAAGGTTAACAAGGGCTGCCACACCCACTCACATAACTGGTTGGCAGTTAAGTGTCAGTCACCTTAATCTACTTTGATCTAAAAGCAGGTTGGGGGGAGTCAACTCAGGCCAATTTAAAAGAGCAACTTGTGACTCACTCCCAGTGAGTTCTCCCAGTGAACCAGAGAAGACACAGCCAGAGTGAGACAGCAAAGAGTGAGTTTGGGAATTCGAAGCTGGGTGGGGAGGAGGTGCTTTTTAACCCTGGTAAGTGACTGGGAAGTAGTTTTTCTTTTCATTGTCAAATTTATTTGTTTATTTTATCTTTCATTTTTTGGAATTGTTGTTGTATAAGTTAACCTAAGGTTTAAGACATGGCAGGAGATCCCAGACCCGTGTCACGCTCCTCGTGTGCGATGGGGGAGCTCAGGTACACGTCCACTGCCCCTGGCTCCTTCACATGGAAGAAGTGTGTCCAGTTTCAGCTTCTGCTAGACCACTTGACGGCTCTGGAGCTGCGGATGGACTCACTTTGGAGCATCTGTGAAGCTGAGGATGTCGAGGATACCACGTTTAGTGAGTTGGTCACACCGCAGGTGAAAGTTACTGAGGGAGATAGAAAATGGGTGACCAAAAGACAGAGCAAGAGTAGGAAGGCAGTCATCTCCCTGCAAAACAGATATACTGCTTTGGATATTGTTGAGGGAGATGGCTCACCAGGGGAAGGCAGCAGCAGCCAGGTTCATGGCACCGTGGCTGGCTCTGCTGCGCAGCATGGCAGGAAGAAGAATGGCAGGGCTATAGTGATAGGGGACTCAATCGTAAGGGGAATAGACAGGCAGGTCTGCGGATGCAATCGAGACTCCAGGATGGAATGTTGCCTACCTGGTGCAAGGGTCATGGATGTCTCGGAGCGGCTGCAGGACATTCGGGGGGGGGGGGGGGGGGGGAGGGTGAACAGCCAGCAGTCGTGGTGCACATAGGCACCAACGATATAGGTAAAAAACGGGACGAGGTCCTACAAGCTGAATTCAGGGAGTTAGGAGTTAAACTAAAAAGTAGGACCTCAAAGGTAGTAATCTCAGGATTGCTACCAGTGCCACGAGCTAGTCAGAGTAGGAATGTCATGATAGATAGGATGAATGCATGGCTCAAGAGATGGTGCAAGAGGGAGGGATTCAAATTCCTGGGGCATTGGAACCGGTTCTGGGGAGGTGGGACCAGTACAAACCGGACGGTCTGCACCTGGGCAGGACTGGAACCGATGTCCTAGTGGGGTGTTTGCTAGAGCTGTTGGGGAGGGTTTAAACTAATGTGGCAGGGGGGATGGGAACCGATGTAGGAAGTCAGAAGGTAGTAAAACAGGGACAGAAACAAAAGGCAGTAAGGGGGAAAGTGTAAGGCAGAGAAGCCATAGTCAAAAATCAAAAAGGGCAACAGTACAAGGTACAGTGACTGAGGGGAGCTCAGTGACCAGGCCCAGTAATACTAAAAGGAATAAAACGGGAAGTAAAAATATAAATGGTAAACGACGCGGCAGGTTGTTACATGAAGATATGGGTTCAACGACAAGGTAAATTTGGAGAAAAGTTAAGAGGAAATATAACTTTGGAGAGGCTACTGATCGAGGTGTTAAGATTGAAAACAGAGGTATAAAAGCCAACATAAGTGTACTTTACCTGAATGCTCGTAGTATTCGGAATAAGGTAAATGAGTTGATGGCGCAAATCATCGCGAATGACTATGATTTAGTGGCCATTACTGAAACATGGTTAAAGGATGGTCACGACTGGGAGTTAAATATCCGAGGGTATCAAACTATTCGGAAGGACAGAGTGGATGGTAAGGGAGGTGGTGTAGCTCTGTTATTTAAGGATGAAATCCGGGCAATAGTAAGGGATGACATCGGTGCTATGGAGGATAAGGTTGAATCCATTTGGGTGGAAATCAGGAATAGTGAGGCGAAAAAGTCACTGATAGGAGTAGTCCATAGGCCACCAAATAGTAACATTATGATGGGGCAGGCAATAAACAAAGAAATAACTGATGCATGTTGAAATGGTACAGCAGTTACCATGGGGGATTTTAATCTACATGTCGATTGGTTTAACCAGGTCGGTCAAGGCAGCCTTGAGGAGGAGTTTATAGAATGTATCCGCGATAGTTTCCAAGAACAGTATGTAATGGAACCTACGAGGGAACAAGCGGTCCTAGATCTGGTCCTGTGTAATGAGGCAGGATTGATTAATGATCTCATAGTTAGGGATCCTCTCGGAAGGAGAAATCACAATATGGTGGAATTTAAAATACAGATGGAGGGTGAGAAGGTAAAATCAAGCACTAGTGTTTTGTACTTAAACAAAGGAGATTACAATGGGATGAGAGAAGAACTAGCTAAGGTAGACTGGGAGCAAAGACTTTATGGTGAAATAGTTGGGGAACAGTGGAGAACCTTCCAAGCGATTTTTCACAGTGCTCAGCAAAGGTTTATACCAACAAAAAGGAAGGACAGTAGAAAGAGGGAAAATCGACCGTGGCTATCTAAGGAAATAAGGGAGAGTATCAAATTGAAGGGAAAAACATACAAAGTGGCAAAGATTAGTGGGAGACTAGAGGACTGGGAAATCTTTAGGGGGCAACAGAAAGCTACTAAAAAAGCTATAAAGAAGAGTAAGATAGATTATGAGAGTAAACTTGCTCAGAATATAAAAACAGATAGTAAAAGTTTCTACAAATATATAAAACAAAAAAAAGAGTGGCTAAGGTAAATATTGGTCCTTTAAAGGATGAGAAGGGAGATTTAATAATGGGAGATGAGGAAATGGCTGACGAACTGAACAGGTTTTTTGGGTCGGTCTTCACAGTGGGAGACACAAATAACATGCCAGTGACTGATGGAAATGAGGCTATGACAGGTGAGGACCTTGAGAGGATTGTTATCACCAAGGAGGTAGTGATGGGCAAGCTAATGGGGCTAAAGGTAGACAAGTCTCCTGGACCTGATGGAATGCATCCCAGAGTGCTAAAAGAGATGGCTAGGGAAATTGCAAATGCACTAGTGATAATTTACCAAAATTCACTACTCTGGAGTGGTCCCGGCGGATTGAAAATGAGCAAACGTGACACCACTGTTTAAAAAAGGAGGTAGGCAGAAAGCGGGTTATTATAGGCCAGTGAGCTTAACTTCGGTAATAGGGAAGATGCTGGAATCTATCATCAAGGAAGAAATAGAGAGGCATCTGGATGGAAATTCTTCAATTGGGCAGGCGCAGCATGGGTTCATAAAGGGCAGGTCATGCCTAACTAATTTAGTGGAATATTTTCAGGACATTACCAGTGCGCTAGTTAACGGGGGGCCAATGGATGTGGTATATCTGGATTTCCAGAAAGCCTTTGACAAGGTGCCACACAAAAGGTTGCTGCATAAGATAAAGATCCATGGCATTAAGGGTAAAGTAGTAGCATGGATAGAGGATTGGTTAATTAATAGAAAGCAAAGAGTGGGGATTAATGGGTGTTTCTCTGGTTGGCAATCAGTAGCTAGTGGTGTCCCTCAGGGATCAGTGTTGGGCCCACAATTGTTCACAATTTACATAGATGATTTGGAGTTGGGGACCAAGGGCAATGTGTCCAGGTTTGCAGACGACACTAAGATGAGTGGTAAAGCAAAATTGCAGAGGATACAGGAAGTCTGCAGAGGGATTTGGATAGGTTAAGTGAATGGGCTAGGGTCTGGCAGATGGAGTACAATGTTGACAAATGTGAGGTTATCCATTTTGGTAGGAATAACAGCAAAAGGGATTATTATTTAAATGATAAAATATTAAAACATGCTGCTGTGCAGAGAGACCTGGGTGTGCTAGTGCATGAGTCGCAAAAAGTTGGTTTACAGGTGCAACAGGTGATTAAGAAGACAAATGGAATGTTGGCCTTCATTGCTAGAGGGATGGAGTTTAAGACTAGGGAGGTTATGCTGCAATTGTATAAGTTGTTAGTGAGGCCACATCTGGAGTATTGTGTTCAGTTTTGGTCTCCTTACCTGAGAAAGGACGTACTGGCGCTGGAGCGTGTGTAGGGGAGGTTCACTAGGTTAATCCCAGAGCTGAAGGGGTTGGATTACGAGGAGAGGTTGAGTAGACTGGGACTGTACTCGTTGGAATTTAGAAGGATGAGGGGGGATCTTATAGAAACATGTAAAATTGTGAAGGGAATAGATAGGATAGATGCGGGCAGGTTGTTTTCACTGGCGGGTGAAAGCAGAACTAGGGGGCATAGCCTCAAAATAAGGGGAAGTAGATTTAGGACTGAGTTTAGGAGGAACTTCTTCACCCAAAGGGTTGTGAATCTATGGAATTCCTTGCCCAGTGAAGCAGTTGAGGCTCCTTCATTAAATGTTTTTAAGATAAAGATAGATAGTTTTTTGAAGAATAAAGGGATTAAGGGTTATGGTGTTCGGGCCGGAAAGTGGAGCTGAGTCCACAAAAGATCAGCCATGATCTCATTGAATGGTGGAGCAGGCTCGAGGGGCCAGATGGCCTACTCCTGCTCCTAGTTCTTATGTTCTTATATCAATTTAATTGACTTACATTAAATTAAAGAACTGTTTAACATGGATCCGGGCCTCAAACCGGACCTCCTGCAGATAGACGCCCAATCAGCTGACACCGATGTCACCTTCGCACACTGGCTACGCTGTCGAGAATCTTTCATCAATTCTGCCGCCGTCGCCGTCACCGAGGAGCACAAGCTGCGAGTCCTCATCTCCCGGGTGAGCACGCAAATTTTTCTCATCTTCCGGGACGCGGCTTCGTTTGATAAAGCCATTAATCTCTTGAAAGGATGGTATGTGAAACGGGTTAACGGACTGTTCGCCAGGCACCTCCTTGCCACGCGGCGTCAGCGCCCTGGAGAGTCGCTGGCAGACTTTCTGCATGTTTTGCCGGTGCTCGGCGGGGCCTGCAACTGCGAGGCGGTGTCGGCTACTAAGCACACCGAACTTCTGATCCAGGACGCCTATGTTGCCGGCATTGACTCACACTGCGTTCGCCAGCACCTGCTAGAGAGGAAGACACTCGATCTCCGGGAAACGGTGCAGCTTGCTGAATCGCTGGAGGTGGCCTTCCGTAACATGGGTGCCTATGCCTCTGACCACGCGGAACCCTCGTGGATGTCGTGGGCACCGCCATCTCTGACTCCATTTCTGAAGTCCACCGCCGCATCTCCGACGCCATTTTCAAAGTCCACCGCCGCCTCCCGGACCCTGGCTTGCCCGTCCGTCAGCTGGCCTCTGCTACTCTCGACCGGCCCGCTGTCTGAAGCCCGCCCGCCGTCCGAAGCCAGCCCGCCGTCCTGTGGCCGCCTCCATCACCCTCGACCAGTCTCGGCCTCGTCACCTCGCAAAATCTATGATGGCGGTCGGGATCAATGGCCACGAGACGGACTGCCTTTTTGACTCCGGGAGCAGAGACAGCTTCATACACCCAGACACAGTATGGCGCTACTCCCTTCCCGTTTTACCCGCAGACCAGAGAATCTGCCTGGCCTCTGGGTCACATACCGTGCAAATCCGTGGGTATTGTGTCGTGACTCTCACGGTACGGGGCGTAGATTTCAAAACTTTTGGGGTCTACGTCCTCCCACACCTCTGCGCGGAAGTTCTTCTGGGTCTCGACTGCCAGTGTAACCTCCAGGGTATCACCCTGAAGTTCGATGGACCCCTACCCCCACTCACTGTCTGTAGCCTCTCGACCCTTAAGGTCGCCCCTCCCTTGCTCTTCGCCAACCTCACCTCAGACTGTAAGCCCGTCGCCACTAAGAACAGACTATACAGTGCTTTGGACATGACCTTCATCAGGTCGGAGGTTTAGCGGCTCCTGCGGGAAGGGATCATAGAGGCCAGTAACAGCCCCTGGAGAGCTCAAGTGGTGGTCGTCAAGACTGGGGAGAAGCATCGGATGGTCATCGACTACAGTCAGACCATCAACCGGTACACGCTGCTCGATGCGTACCCCCTTCCCCGCCTATCTGACATGGTCAATCAGATTGCGTAGTACCGGGTCTTCTCCACCGTGGAGCTGAAGTCCACGTACCACCAGCTCCCTATCCGCCCGGAGGACCGCCAGTACACTGCCTTTGAGGCAGGAGGCCGCCTCTACCACTTTCTCCGGGTTCCCTTCGGCGTTACCAATGGGGTCTCGGTCTTCCAGCGAGCGATGGACCGAATGGTTGACCAGTACGGGCTGCGGGCCACATTACCATATCTAGATAACGTCAACATCTGCGGCCATGATCAGCAGGACCACGACGGTAACCTCAAGAAATTCCTCCACGCTGCCCAGCTCCTTAATCTGACATATAATAAGGAGAAATGCATTTTCCGCACAACCCGACTAGCCATCCTTGGCTACGTCATGGAAAATGGAGTCCTAGGGCCCAACCCCGACCGCATGCGCCCCCTCCTGCAACTCCCCCTCCCCCATTGCCCCAAGGCCCTGAAGAGATGCCTGGGGTTCTTTTCGTACTGTGCCCAATGGGTCCCCAATTATGCGGACAAGGCCCGCCCACTCATCAAATCCACAGTTTTTCCCCTGACGGCTGAGGCTCGCCTGGTCTACGACTGCATCAAGGTGAATATTGCCAAAGCCGCAATGCGCGCTGTGGACGAATCTATCCCGTTCCAGGTAGAGTGCGATGCGTCTGACTTTGCCCTGGCCGCTGATGTGTTGGGTGCTCTGGATCCGTGGAACACATACAGGCCACCAACATTTAAAATAGTGCAACACTATTTTATTAAGTTAGAAACTGTTGAACATACTTTCACTGTGGGTTAACATGATGTTAGATTAAACTAAAGACCTATGCCTGTCCTAACCAGTCTATGCACTCAGCACATGGTGAAGATCTGTGCTGTAAGCTGTAAGCTCTGTCCTTCTAGGAGGCTGCATCCCGAATGAGCGGGAACTCTGATGCCCCCTGTCTTTATAGTGAGTGTGCTCTAACTGGTGATTGGCTGCGGTGTTGTGTGTGTTGATTGGTCCCGCTGTGTGTCCATCAGTGTGTGTGTATCTGCACCATGATATACTGGTGTATATTATGACAGCCGCTACCCTCAACCAGGCCTCCAAAATTCGGCACTCCTCCGTCGAAAAGGAAGCCCAAGCCATTGTCGAAGCTGTGCCATATTGGAGGCAATACCTGGCCGGCAGGCGATTCACTCTCCTCACTGACCAACAGTAGGTTGCCTTCATGTTCAGTGACACACAGCGGGGCAAGATCAAGAACGGTAAGATGTTGAGGTGGAGGATCGAACTCTCCACCTACAACTATGATATCCAGTATCGTCCTGGGAAGCTCAATGAGCCCCCAGATGCCTTTTCCCGCGGTACTTGTGCCAGCACACAAGTAGACCGACTGCGGGCCCTCCACGATGACCTCCGTCACCCGGGGGTCACCCAGCTTTTCCATTATATCAAGGCCCGCAACCTGCCTTACTCCATCGAGGAGGTCAGGACCATGACCAGGGACTGCCAGGTCTGCGCGGAGTGCAAACCACACTTCTATCGGCCAGACAGAGCGCGCCTGATAAAGGCCTCACACCCTATGAACGCCTCAGCATTGATTTCAAAGGGCCCCTCCCCTCCACTGACCATAACGTGTACTTCCTCAACATCCTTGACGAGTACTCACGTTTCCCTTTCGCCATCCCATGCCCAGACATGACCTCTGCCACAGTCATCAAGGCCCTGAGCAGTGTCTTCGCCTTGTTCGGTTTCCCCACTTACATCCATAGTGATCGGGGTTCCTCCTTCATGAGTGATGAGCCGCGTCAGTTCCTGCTTAGCAAGGGCATCGCCTCAAGCAGGACTACCAGCTACAATCCCCGGGGGAACGGACAGGTGGAGAGGGAGAACGTGACGGTCTGGAAGGCCCTCCTTCTTGCCCTATGGTCTAGAGGTCTCCTGGTCTCCCGCTGGCAGGAGGTCCTTCCCAATGCACTCCAATCCATCCGGTCGCTTCTTTGCACCGCTACTAATGTGACCCCCCACGAGAGGATGTTTGCCTTCACCAGAAGGTCCACCTCAGGGGTCTCGCTCCCGACCTGGCTGATGGTTCCAGGGCCCGTCCTCCTCTGACGACATGTGAGGACTCATAAGTCGGATTCTCTGGTAGAGAGGGTCCTTCTCATCCATGCGAATCCCTAGTACGCCTACGTGGCTCACCGTGACGGGCGGGAGGACACAGTCTCCCTTCGGGATTTGGCACCCGCAGGTTCCCCAGCGACTGTCACCGGTGCTCCCGACTCTATTCCTCCCCTCTCCACTACTACTCAACCCGACCCTACACCCCCTTCCCCCGTTGCTGCCCACCCACCTGAGAACACAGAAGCTGTCTTGCTCCTGGACTCGCAGGCCTCAACGCTTCAGCCGACTTCGATACCCACACCACAGCCAGAACTGAGGCGGTCACGACGGACAATCAAAGCCGACGTCAGACTCAATCACTTACGCAACTTGTTCACTTCACCCCAGCCGGACTTTTTTTTAAACAGGGGGTGAATGTGGTGAAACCACTGTGTTGTATTGTACTGCCACAGTATTACGTGTTGTACAGTATTGCCACTATATTACATGTTATACGGTTTTGGCTCTGCCCGTGGCTCCTCCCCCTAGGGCCTGGATATATAAGCTGACGGCCTCTCACACTGCCTCATTCTGGGGCACGCTGCCAGCTCTGTTGTAAGTCAATTAAAGCCATAGTTAATTCACTCTGCGTTTTCCGTCTTAATTGATGGCACATCAAGGGCGAAAAGAGCGGGGTGGGGGTTGATGAGTCTCTGAGGGTCTTTTTTGTGAGGGGGGGTCTAGTCTGGGTATAAAACTCAGTTTGAATAGGTTGTGCTGTAGTGGGGTTATTTTTGTAATAATGAAAATTTTGTTTGAATAAAATTATTTTTAAAAATAAATAACTTTATTGAATAATATCATGCACCAAGCAGCAGAAAATCTTCAACTTCTTCTGCAGAATGGAAAAGATTTTGTGCAGTTTATATGGACTGCAAGTTTTAAATCTATTCCCAAACATGAATATTCTGTCATCCTACCAGTGCAGATGTGATGGGCCGAATGGCCTCCTTCTACACAATGGTGATTCTGTGATTCTATATTCATCTGGTTCAATGTGCAGAAGGCTGAGGCAGTCACTGAAACCAGTGCTATGGGCGGCACAGTATTATAAATAACTAATAGGATATCTTCCATTCAAATTAACAATATTGCATAATGCTGTTAAAGTAAAATTTGTACTCTCTGGTTCGTTTAATAGTTGCAGTGAGATCACCTACAGGATGCATAGAAACTAATTGCACTATATTGTTGCTGCACTTGGTATTAATGGCCCTGGCTGCATATATAATTAGATGATATTTGTAACCTGATACCAACAATGGCTGTTAGCATTTACTAGGACTTTTCTGTGATGGGTGAATTGATTGATGGATCTTGAAAGGGGGAACCTTGTAGGGAACCGGGGTTATGATGGGGAGTAAGGGGACTGGAAAGAGGATAAGTAACAAAGTCCATGATTTGTCTCACCGGCCCTAGATAAGTTTAATGTGGAAATGTTGCAACTGTTTACTTTCTGTATTTTGGTTCTTTGTGTTGGTGGATAAAATGTCCTGTCTATTCATTACAGAAACAAAAATAGTGGATATTGCAGATTTATTGCACGAATCAAACCGTTGATGGCAGTCAATTTCTTTGGCGTATAATTCAACACACCGATAGATCGAAACCTAAGACACAGGACTATTTATGGCTCAGCTGATAACAAGGGGCCCATATATATCATCATCTCAAAGTTACTTGTCTATTTCCAACTGGGGGCTCAGCTCTATTTAAGGACAGCAGAACATCTCGCCTTCTACGTATGCTTTGTGAAAAATGATAAAACTATTGTTTCTATGGTGGTGTTATTTTACAAGCATGTTTAACAAACATGTGCATCACGCTCCCAGACAGTACAGTAACGCAGTGCCTTGAAGAATAGGCATCATGAGAAGGGGAGTATAATTTCAATTCCTCTCAGCAAAAACCTGTGAAGTTCATCAGCGTGACGATAATTTTCCTTCAACATATATCACAGCCAAGTGACACGCTTGGCGCTAACTTATTGTCAACATGAAGATACAGGGTTAAAGGTTCATTTTTTTTTTTTTACAGTGCATGTTTAAGGAAAGTCAGGGCCATATCAATATTTAAGATAAGTTAGAGAGGTAGATGAAGGGGAAAAAAATAATACAGGGATATTGGAACAAGATGGGTGCTTGGAATCAGGGCATACATGGAGGAGAAACCCTGGGTCAAAAGGCTTATTTCCGGGTTGTGCAATTTCTATTTAATTCTATAACAGCAGCAATGAGCTGATTTGAAGAATCTTTCCACTCACGTTTGCCAGAAGGAAGCAATGCGTTAACATTCGGTGAACAGTGAGTGAGCGTTGTTAGCAAGTGGAGAGCATTCACTTTAAAACCTGTTTTTAAAATGTATTATGCAAGTGAGAAATTAAAACATGAAGTTGTTTGGCACTAGTCAATAAAGGGTGCCCTTTGTACTAAATATACATTGCCTGAGCCCAGTGGTTTTCCTTTAAGGTGCCACTGGATGCTGAGTAATAGCTTTATGAAAGCTCATTACAGTGGCTTTTCAGAGCCATTGAATAACAGCTGTTAAAGGAAAATCGATCGTCATTGATTATAATTAAAAAATGGACTACAACAAAGGTAACAAAATAATCACAGAAATTAAAACTGCCAAATTCAAGAATTTGATCTGTGTAAATGCATTTCTGATAAGCACCACTTCCTCGACCTAAAATACATAATTGGATGCTGCAGCATGATGGATGCCTGTGTGTGGTGGTTTCTAATAACAGATTTGCTACAGGTAGAAGACTCTGCAGAATGTGATACTGAGAGGCATCAAATGAAGCATTAGTAGCATTGAATGTTTTATTAATCTAATTGAGTTCCATTTCCACACTCTTAAGATTTGTAAATGACTGAAATGGAGCCTTCAGAAAGGAAGGAAATAAAAACAGAAAATTAATTACCAGGAGCAGACCTCCTAAATGCCCTACTCAAATCATTAATTCAGGAAATGCACAGCACGGTAGCATAGTGGTTAGCACTGCTGCTTCACAGCGCCAGGGTCCCAGCTTCAATTCCCGGCTCAGGTCACTGTGTGCGGAGTCTGCACGTTCTCCCCATGTCTGCGTGGGTTTCCTCCGGGTGCTCCAGTTTCCTCCCACAAGTCCCGAAAGAATTGCTTGTTAGGTGAATTGGACATTCTGAATTCTCCCTCCGTGTAACCGAACAGGGGCTGGAGTGTGGTGACTAGGGTTTTTTCACAATAACTTCATTGCAGTGTTAATGTAAACCACTTGTGATAATGAATATTATTATAAATGCTGACAGACCTTTCTTGAGAATTAAAAAAAAAAAGAGGATTTGTCGCATCAAACCCTCAACAATTTCAGTAACTGGATCTGCTTACAAACTGGAGGCTAACATTCTGACAGAACTTAAGGCAATGCCTAGTTTTAGATATTTGATGGAATCGTATATTTCTGCTTCCATGGAGGAAGTATTGGCAACCTCGTCGCTTGTTGGCTGGAAGGAGGATTCATGGAAAATATTATGAGAGATAAATATTGGATTGTAAATATTAGCTATTTACTTAGATGGCTTAGAACATATGTGTAATGAAGAGTCAGACTGCATTACACTGGAAGAGTAAAATCAAAGGTATTTTTAAATGTTATATGAATGCCAGTCTCACATCACAGTCCATTGTTTATTTTCTTTTTAAAAATAAATTTAGAGTACCCAATTCAAGGGGCAATTTAGAGTGGCCAATCCACCAACCCTGCACATCTTTGGGTTGAGGGGGGTGAAATCCACGCAAATACGGGGAGAATGTGCAAACTCCACACAGACAGTGACCCAGAGCTGGGATCGAACCTGGGACCTCAGCGCCATGAGGCAGCAGGGCTAACCCTCTGCGCCACCATGCTGCCCCATCGCAGTCCATTGTTAATTGATATCACAGATCTTATTATTTTTAATGGTGAGACATTTGCTTTCTCGTTTTGAGTAGGTGTTAATGTTTTGTGGCATTTGGATGGATTTCTGTGAGACTGAATGACATTCAGGAAAAGGTTTGATATTCTTTTGTGACATTCTTAATGCAATCTTAAAGGAAAATTTAGAATACAGACACCTGGAAATGTCCTTGTCCATGTCACAACTGCATTCCCCACACCAGCCCTTTTCAGTTTTATCATTTTCAGTCAGGCTACGTCATTACCACCTGTGAGAACAGATGAAAACCTCAACGTGGGGCTAAATCTGCACTTGAAAGCTGACAATGTGAATTAGAGTTGGCCTCATGGGTGGCAGTATGTTACTGCTGGCTGTGACACTTGCTTAAGATGTTGAACTGTGAACAAATTTACATTTTCTTACTTCAATTTAATGAAATATTTTAGAGCAATGTAACACATTAAATTGTGTAATCAGTTGCTCAGCTCTCTCTGGGGGGTCACAGAATTATAGAATCCCTACAGTGCAGTAGGCCATTCGGCCCATCGAGTCTGCACCGGTCCTCCGAAAGAGCACCCTACCTAGGCCCACTCCCCCACGCTATCCCCGTAATCCCACCTAACCTTTTGGAGGTGACTACTTGACTTATATAGGATTAACTTTCAAATTGGATAGAACTTCATCCTTAGTCTCCACTAAATTACTATTTTCTTGTGGACTGGGTAGGATGCTACAAATAGAATCAGTTTCCCTCGGCTGGGGAAGGAAAACATTGACTCGTCTTCCCAGTTCTGCTAGTTGTACAGATACTTGCTGGAATTATACAAGCTGAGGGCATTATTGGCCTTGGCTTTCAGGTTTGATTGATTTGATTTATTGTCACGTGTACCGAGCTACAGTGAAACGTATTGTTCTGCGTACAATCCAGACAGATCGTTCCATACATGAAAAAAAAGGACATATACAATACACAATGTAAACACACAGACACAGGCATCGGGTGAAACATACGGAGTGTAGTACTATTCAGTCCACATAACTGAGTCACTTGTTAATTTCACTGCCCACAATAACAAGTGAAAATAGTCACTGGGCCACCACAACTCCCTGTGGAACTGGTTCCCAGCATTAGCTACTTCTTCACAAGACTCCCTGCCTCACCACCCTAAGTATGCTGGTGGGGGTATGTAATCGGATCTCGAACAGTTGTTCTGCTATTGTTGTATTGGATAGAGCATTCAGGGAGAAAAAGCTGAAGCTTGTAGCGCACGCTATCTAATAATTGTAGGGAATTTGAATCTTCACATGGACTGTATAAATCAAATGGGCAAAGATAGTTTGGAAGATGAGTTTGCAGAATGCAATAATGACAGCTTCCTAGAACAATATATTGTGGAAGCAACTAGGAACAAAGATATTTTAGATCTAGAATTGTGTAATGTGGCAGGAATAATTAGTAATCTCACAACAAAAAATTCCCTGGGGAAATAAATTATCATAATACAATTGAATTCCATATTAAGTTTGATGCTGGCTCAAAATCCTGGAACTCCCTCCCTGACAGCACAGTGGATGTACCTGCACCACATAGATCCCAGCGGTTCAAGAAGGAAGCTCACCACTATTTTTCTCAAGGGCAATTAGGGATGGGCAATAAATGCTGGTCAAACCAGTGATGCTTATATCCTGTGAAAGATTAAAAACAAAATGGCATACTCAGCCCAAACACGCATCTTAAACGTCAACAATGCCACAACATAGGCAGGAAGGTAGAGCTGGCTAAGGTTGATGGGTAAAGAAAAAAAAAGGTATCCTGGTAATTAAATATTTCAAGAAATGATTCCAAATGTTGAAAAAATACATTGCATTATGAAACAAAAACCGGAATTCTCTGGCCATTCGCGGGAGGCGGGATTCTCTGGTACCAGCGACAACGCACCCCCACCGGGTTTCCCGGTGACGTGGGGTGGCTTGAATGGGAAATCCTCGGCTCATCTTCGGGTTACCTTCAAGGACAGAGACGATTATTTTGATGCCGAAGGAAGCAAATAACCTTGTTAAGAGATACAGATTGGGGGGAACTGAAGTGCTTGAGGACTCAGGGGCGAGATTCTCCGACCCCCCGCCGGGTCGGAGAATCGCCGGGGGCTGGGGTGAATCCCGCCCCTGCCGGTTGCCGAAGTCTCCGGCACCAGAGATTCGGAGGGGGCAGGAATCGCGCCGCGCCGGTTGGCGGGCCCCCCCGCTCGATTCTCTGGCCCGGATGGGCCGAAGTCCCGCCGCTAAAATGCCTGTCCCGCCGGCGTAAATTAAACCACCTACCTTACCGGCGGGACAAGGCGGCGCGGGCGGGCTCCGGGGTCCTGAGGGGGGCGTGGGGCGATCTGGCCCCGGGGGGTGCTCCCACGGTGGCCTGGCCCGTGATCGGACCGATCCGCGGGCCGGCCTGTGCCGTGGGGGCACTCTTTCCCTTCCGCCTCCGCCACGGTCTCCACCATAGCGGAGGCAGAAGAGACTCCCTCCACTGCGCATGCGTGGGAAGCTGTCAGCGGCCGCTGACGCTCCCGCGCATGCGCCGCCCGGAGATGTCATTTCTGCGCCAGCTGGCGGGGCACCAAAGGCCTTTTCCGCCAGCTGGCGGGGCGGAAACTCGTCCGCCGCTGACCTAGCCCCTCAATGTTGGGGCTCAGCCCCCAAAGATGCGGAGCATTCCGCACCTTTGGGGCGGCGCGATGCCCGTCTGATTTGCACCGTTTTGGGCACCAGTCGGCGGACATCGCGCCATTTCCGGAGAATTTCGCCCATGGTCTTTGGTGTCTGTTCTTTGTTAAGTTCTTCTGTATTTGTATTTTTGTGTGGGATTGTTGTCAAGTGGGGGAGGGTGCAGTGTTGTTATGGGACTTGTAGGTGGGGGTTGTATCTGGGTGAAATTGGGGGTCGTTTATTGTATTGTTGGAGATGTTTGGGGGGTGGATTTGGGTGTGGTTTTCTTTTTTTCTTTTCTTCCTATAATCTTTGGTATTAAAGTTGGGTTTGGGTAGAGGGGCTGATTGTTGATTCAATGTTTGAAAGACTTTGAATTTCACCCTGTGTAGGGGTCACCCTTCGAGCAGTATAACTAGTTAATGGGAGTGGAGAGGGGGAAATGGCTGCAGCTGGTTACCTATTGTTATGGGCCAGGGTTTAGAGAATCCCAAAGTGCATCATGGAGTTCACCTGACCCACAACTTTTAATAGATTGTGGTATGGGGAGCACACGGCTCACTCTACAGGTATGGTACAGCAGAAAATGGACCAATGGTTTTTTAAAACAAAACAATGTTTATTCCATGAACTCAAGTTAACCTTTCTAAAACAGACAGTGAACATCTTAGCAACCAGTCAATCAACTACACCCCCAAAGAATACAACACTAAGTAACCTCTATGCTGTTCTTTTAACATCCAAAAGACTTAACAAACTTCCAAACAGGAGCACATCAGGGTTTACATTCAAGACTGAAAACATTTATACTTCTTCTGAATTCACCAAATGATCCATAGATAGTTTTTTGATGGCAGAGATCAACAGCAGTGCAGCTCACAGGCACACCCAAGCTTTCTCAAACTGAAACTAAAAAGCAGAAGTGGGGTTCAGCTCCACCCACACTCTGACATCACTCCAGTAACATGAGCAGCTCCATTTCTTAAAGGTACATTTCTTAAACACTAATTTCTTAAAGGGTACTCTCACATGACACTATGGGGCGGAGGGGGTTTCTTTTATTCTTCTAGGTAATGATCTGAAGTTTTTTCTTTTTGTTTCATTTGGGGTGGGAGGGAGGGGGCTTTTGGTTCTCAGTGGGTTGTTTGTCTAGTGGGGGTGGGGGGGGGAGCTTGCTATCAGTGACGGTTCCTTTGTTTTCAAACTGGCTGGATTGGGGGTGATGACGGCCATCTTGGGTGGGCCTGGAGGTGGTGCAGGTTGGGGCCCAGCCGGAATGCCTCATGGGGGTTTATGGCTGATCCTAGGCGGCGGAGGGGGGAGATGGCCAGAGGCCTCCTGTGCGGTTGGTTACGTAGAATGGGACGGGGTTCAATTGCCCAGTTAAAAGGTCCCGGTGCTTTTCCACCTAAAAAGTTTGAAAGGGGATGTGATGTTTCTACAGGAGACCCATTTGACAGTCTAAGGATCAATCAGGGCTGTGGAAAGGATGGATGGGGCAAGTGTATCACTCGAGTTTTAATGTTAGGACATGGGGACCGCAGTACTGATTAACAAGAGGATGGCTTTTTCTGCGGTTAATATCTTAGCAGATTCAGGAGGGAGCTACATAATAGTTAGTTGGCCGTTATTCGGTACGTCGGTGGTTTTGGTCAACGTGTATTCACCAAATTGGGATTACATTGAGAAGGTGCTGTCTTCTATCCCTGAACTCAACTCACATCAGTTAATTATGGGCGGGGGGAACTTCAACTGTGTCCTGGATGCTAGGCTGGATAAGCCGCGTCCCAAGTCCTTCACTACATTGGGGTTGGCAAAGGAGTTGTTGATGTTCATAGAACAGATGCGGGGGGCAAACCCGTGGAGATTTAGGTATTCGAGCGATAAGGAGTTTTCTTTTTTTCCCATGTCTATTGGATTTACTCCCAGGTTGCTCTTTTGGGGTGGGTAGATCTCTACTCCCTGGGGTTAGCGGGGCTGGGTACTCGGCGATCATTATATTGGATCATGGCCCACATTATGTGAACCTGTTGTTGGAGCCGGGCGGATAAGACCCCTGGGGCTCATAGGGCATTTCTGCAAAGGGATAGACAATCGGGAAAGGTGGGGGGGGGGGGTAAATCCAATCCCCGAACCACCCCGCAAGCCCCATCTCACTATAAAGGGTCTCCCGGCCTCCCCACACCTGCGCAAGGCACACCCTGCCCCAATCACTGCCATGCAAAAAATTCCAGCTTGGCACCTTGGCAGTGGCAGCCTGGTACCTTGGCAATGTCCCTGCCAGCTGGCAGTGTCACCTGGGTACCAGCTTGTAAGTAGCCGAGTCCTCAGCACTGATCCGCACTCCAATACTTACAGCCTGGCAACTTGAAAATGCCCACTTGTCCCCACACTGTGGGCGCGATTCTCTAAAATGGAGACAGAATGTTCGCGCCATAGTGAACGCCGTTGAGGTTCACGACGGTGCGAAACGGCCCCTATCCCGACCGATTCCAGGCCCGAAAATGGGGCGCGTAAAGGCGGCGCCACATAAATGACGTGGCCGGCGCCGCATAACTGGCGTCACCCGCGCATGCTTGGTTGCCGTCCTCCCCTAGGCCGCGCGCAGGAAGATGTCCGACGGATCTTGCGAGGCTCCGGAAGAAAGAAGGTCCTCCTTCAGAGAGGCCGGCCTGACGATCGGTGGGCACCGATCGCGGGCCAGACCCCATTTGTGGCCCCCTCCGGTGCAGGATCCCCCCTCCCCCCCCCCCGCAGGCCGCCCCCACCAGCGTTCCCGCGCTGTTCCCGCCGGCAGCGACCAGGTGTGGACGGCGCCGGGGGGGGGAACCCGCCGCTTTGGCCAGGCCGCTCGGCCCATCTGGCACTGAGAATCACGAGGGTACCAGTGAATCGCCATGTTGGCTGTCTCAGGCAAAACGCGATTATGCCGTGTATCGCGGGAGGGCGTCGGACTGGCGTCGCGGGAAAATTTGGCGACCCAGGCGATTCTCTGAAACGGCGCGGGAGCAGAGAATCGTGCCCTGTGCTTCTTGTCCAGTGACCATCCTTCATCCATACCAATAGATTAAGTGGCAGCTGCCAGATGGAGTATAAAATGACGAAGTATTGGGCGGGATTCATCATTGGCAAGATCCTCTGCTTTGCCAGCATCCCACTGACGCCTGTGGATTTCCTGATGGTGTGGGGGTTATCACAATGGGAATCCCTATTGGCCAGCTGCCAGGACGGTGGATCCCGCTGCCGGAGGGGCTGCCCTGCACCGTGCTAGAAAACGGGTCTGGTAGGATGGAGAATCTCCAACAAAGGTTATTCTCTTTGGTAAGAATAGAAAAGCAGAATTTGTTTTTTTTAAAAAGTGAACATTTTAAATATTACTGTCCAGGAAGACATGGTTGCACTTGTACAAGGAACACAAAATTAGTATGAGATTACAACAATGAATTTGGAAGGTAAATGGCATGTTGGTTTTCACTGCAAGAGGATAATGTCCAAGAACAAGGAAATCTTGCTACAACTGTGTAAGGTTTTGGTGTGCAGTTTTGTGTCTGTTATGAGCTCAAAGCTCGACAGTCTTTCTAGTGAAGTATCTTTATTGAACTAAATCTATCATGGCTGCCTGTACAGAGCTCGTTGTGACAGAGGTCACAGGACCATGCCAAGTCACATAGGACAAGTAATAATGATGCCATTTTAAAACCTAAAGAGTCTCCCTATTTATGGAAGGAAATACTTGCAGGAGAGACAGTATAGATTTGTCAAATTGGTCTGTGGGATGAGAGGGTGGCCCTGTGATGAGATGCTGAGTAAATGGACCTAGACTCTCTGGAGTCTAGAAGAATGAGCGGTAATCTATTGAAACATACCTGATTCTAGTGGGGTTTGTCAGGGTAGACACTGAGGTTGGTGCCACGGTTGGTGAATCTAGAACACAGGGGCACAGCCGCAAGATAGAGGGGCGATCATTTGGGATTGCGATGAGGAGAAATTTCTTCACTTGAGATTGTTGTGAATCTTCACAATTCTCTATCCCCAAGGGTTATAAAGTCTCCAAAGTTGAATACATTCAAAGTCGGGATGGATAGATTTTTCTTTTCAGGGAATCACAGAATATGGGGTGCAGGTAAGACAGAAGATGAACCATGATGGTGGTGAATGGTGAAGCAGGCTTGAGGGACCTTATGGTCCATTCCTGAACCTAAACGTTACGTTCATATGTTCTCAAGTAAAGCAAGTTAGCTTACAAAATAGAGCTCGAGGTGACACAGAGACTGCGAATGAACGTCTCTTTTGTGTTTCTGCTACAGAAATACCAACCAGTACCCAAATCAGGGGAACTCTGCTGCAAACAAACAGTTGCAGAATTACTCTCTATACAAACATCCATGTCCTTTAAATGAACCACAATGTGAATGAATACTTTGCTCCTCATAGTTCCATGACCCCTGGTGGTAGCCTCTGCTCAGTGCATGAATGCCTTTGTTAAATGCATTTATTCACGCATTTGGTCAACTGCCCACTTAATTTACAACGTGAAGGATTGATATCCAACTTTACAAGTGATCTCACCACAGTGCAAAACACAGTACTAATTCTTTGACCGTCAAATTAAATAAAGATCTACATTTCGCCAGGACGATACCACTTTAAGTAAAACGATTGACTTCATATTAAAATCAGTTGAGGGGCCCAGAGCAAGAAAATCCTTTTAATGTTAGTGACACTCCCGTTCAGAATTTAGGAAGGTTATGGATGCGATCAATGTGAAATACTGGGATTCTCTTATTCTGAATTATGACTTGCACACACTGTATTGTCAAATGCTTGTTAATAGTGTGCGGGAAGTTAAGATAATTAAGGAGGCAATTAATGCAAGGGTTGGTTGTGGCACTGAGGTAAAACTGGACCAACTCTTTTCCAAAAATATTTTTATTAGGGTTTTAATTTCATAATGTACTTAATATAACAAGGCAAAATCAATGCTTGTATCTACAAGAACTTACAACCACTATCATTCAGGAAATAATTTACAAACAAACGGAGAAAAAAAAAAGAAAAAAAAGGATGCTATTGCGTGCTTGCTGGGCCAGGCGATGGCCTGAGGTGTGCCCACGCTCTTGTCGAGCCCCCCCCCCCCGCCCTCCAAGCTTTACTGGGCGCTGGCTATGAACAAATCTTTGAACAGGTTGGCGAACAGCCTCCACATTTTGTGGAAGCCTTCCTCCGATGCTCGGATGGCGTACTTTATTTTCTCTAGCCTTAGAAATTCTGCCAGGTGGGACAGCCAGTCTGCAGCCTTGGATGGTGCTTCTGATTGCCAGCTGAGCAGGAGCCTCTGGCAGGCGATCAGGGAGGCATTGGCTAGGGCGTCAGCCCCCCTTCCCATGCGTAGTTCTGGCTGCTCTGATAGCCCAAAGACCACCACTAGTGGACACGGCTCTAACCTCACTCCCACAACCTTGGACATGACCTCAAAGAAGGACAGATTTGGGGTACGACCAGAACATGTGGGTGTGGTTGTCTGGGCCAGGCCTCCCAGGCACTGTTCACACTTGTCTTCCACCTCCGGAAAGAATCCGCTCATTCTAGTTCTAGTTAGGTGTGCCCTGTGCACCACCTTTAGCTGCATTAGGCTCAGCCCTGCACACGTGGGAAGTGACGTTTTCCCTGTGCAGTGCTTTGATCCAGAGTCCTCCCCCTATTTCACTGCCTAGTTATTCCTCCCATTTCTTTCAAGTCGCGTCCGGGGGCGAGCATATCTCTTCCAATAGTTGTCCATACATGCCTGCACAGTTCCCCTCCCCTCGTTCACCCGCATTCAGTAGTCTGTCTAGTAATGAATGCCCTGGTATCTGGGGCAATGTCGTCGTTTGCTTGCGGAGGAAGGTTTTGATCTGTACGTACCTTAGTTTGTTCCCTTTCGGGAGTTGGAACTTGCCCGTGAGTTCCCCCAGGGCCGCTGCTCTGCTGTCCCTGTACATGTCCCTAACCATCAGTAACCCCTCATCCTGTCTCCACCTTTTGAAGGTGGCATCCATTGGTGCAGGGGTGAGCCTGTGTTTTTTGCAGATGGGGCCCATGGTGGACAACTTGGTCAGTCTGAATCACTGTTGCATTTGGTTCCAAGTTCAAACTGCGGCCATATTACCACTGGGCTTTTTGAGTATCTGGCTGGGGGGATGGGAGTGCATTATGTCCAGCGTTCAGAGGAATGTCCCTATCCAAGCATGGTCCTCCATTCTGACCCACTGCTCCTGGTTCCTTGACAAATCCCTGTACCCTTTCTAGGGTAGCCGCCCTGTGGTAGAGCTGGAGGCTCAGGGTAGCCGCCCAGTGGTAGAGCTGGAGGCTCGGGACGGCCAGTCTTCCAACATTTCTCTGTAGGATCTTCGTCCTTCTCCTCGGGCTCGCCCCCATCACCAAAGTCATGATTTGTTTGACGACTGTGGTGAAAAAGGCTTGGGAGGGATCTGAACAGGAAGAGGAATCTGGGCAGCACGTTCATCTTGATCATCTGCACTCTCCCTGCCAGGGAGAGCGGGAGAGAGTCCCATCCTTGCAGGTCCCTTTTAACTTCTTCCACCAGGCTTGCTAGGTTCCATTTGTGGATCTGTGTCCAGTCGTGGGCTATTTGGATCCACAGGTAGTGGAATTTAGTCAGAGCCGGTTTGAACGGCAGCCTCTCCAGCTCTGCTTTTCCAACCTGCGGGTGCATAGGGAAGATCTCACTCCGACTCAGGTTATGTTTGTAACTGGAGAAGGCATCGGACTCCTTCAGGAGTTCCATTATTTCTTCCATGCCGGCCAGGGGTTTTGAGATGTAGAGGAGCAGATTATCCACATAGAGCGAGACTCTATGGTCTCTGTCCCCCGCTTTGGATAAATCTCCATATCTTCGCCGCTCAGAGGGTGATCGCTAGTGGTTCGACTGCCAGAGTGAGCAGTAGCGGGGACAGCGGGCATCCCTACCTCCTACCTCTGTGCAGCCTGAAGTATCCAGAGCTGGTGGTGTTTGTCCATATACTCGCCATCAGAGCTGTACAGTATTTTCACCCTTGCGGTGAACACTGGCCCAAGTCCAAACCGCTCCATTACCTCTATGAGGTAGCTCTATTCGACCCTATCAAAGGTTTTTACTGCTTCCAGGGAGATGATCACCTCAGGTGTTCTTTCCCGGATGGGGTCATGATGTTTGCTGCTTATTGCCTGCCCTTGACAACGCCCTTCTGATCTTCTGCGACTACCTCCAGCATGTAGCACTCCAGCAAACTCACTAGGGTCTTCACCAGGATCTTGGCGTCAGTATTCAGGAGTGATATGGGTCTGTATGTCACAAACTCTGTTGTGTTTTTGTCCTTTTTAGGGATCAGTGATATCGAGGCCTGAGCGAGCGTTGATGGTAGTGAGTCAGTGAACATCTCCCGCAGGTATGGGGCTGGCGCGAATCTCAAGTAGAAGTCTGTCGGGAATCTGTCCGGCCCTGGCGCCTCCCCCCCTGCATGGAGCTTTCTATGACTTCTCCCAGTTCTAACAGTGCTTCCAAGCTCCATCTCCTTGCTTACCCCACGACCAGCATGTCCAGTCCTTGAGGAACTGTTTCATCTTTGGGCCCCCCTCTGGGGTCTCAGAGGTGTACAGCTCTCAATAGAAGGTTGCAAAGGCCTCATTAATCTCCTCTGGTGCTGCGACTAGCCTGCCGCTCCGGTCCTTTACCTGAGCCATTTCCCTTGTGGCTGCCAACTTTCTCGGCTGCTGAGTCAGCAGGTGGCTAACTTTGTTTGTAAAAGGTCCCCTGCGTCGGGCAGAGCTGGTTCACTGCTTTCCCAGTGGATAGCAGGTCAGAGTTCAATTTTCCTCTCCACCAGTAGTTCCACGATCGTGGCTGTGGAGTACGGAGTCGACCGGCTGTTGCCTAGCCGCCTTCTCCTTCTTATCTTTGAGCAACATATATGTAATAATGCCCCTCTTATCACCGCCTTCAGTGCTTCCCAGAATTTTGAGGGTGAGACCTCTCCATTTTGGTTGCAGGTGAGATATCCATCGATGGCTTGTGATATCTTCTCACAGAACGCCACGATGGCGAGGAGGGAAACGTCCAGCCTCCATGGGGGGCATTGGGCCTGGCCCATCTCCAATCTCACACCTATGTAGTATGAAGCGTGGGCGGAGATTATGATGGCGGAGTACTCCACTCCTACTATCCCTGGAAACACCGATTTCCGCACTACGAAGAAGTCAATCCTAGCGTAGATCCTGTGGACCTGGGAGAAGAGGGAGAACCTTTTCTCCCTTGAGTGTGTGAACCTCCATGAGTCCACTGCCCCCATCTGGTCAATAAAGGCATTTAGTTTTCTCGCCATGTTTGACTGTTTCGGTGTCCGTGGGTCCAGTATGCAGTTAAAGTCCGCCCTCATAATGAGTCAGTGAGAGTCTGTCAGGGGTTTCTTTCATGGTTTTCTTTATCAGGTCAGCATCATCCCAGTTGGGACCATATACATTAACAAGCACCACAGGTGCTTCTTCCAGGACACGGCTATCCATGACATACGGTGGGCGGGATTCACCGACCCCACTCCGGGTCGGAGAATCGCTGGCGGGCCGCGCGAATCGCACCACGCCGCCCCAACGCCGGCACGCGATTCAACGGAGAATCAGCGCCATTGGTGCCGGTGTAGTTTTTGCGGCCGGCACGCGATTCTCCGGCCCGGATGGGCCGAGCGGCCTTAAGAAAAGTGCCGAGTCCCACTGGCGCCGTTTTAACCTGCTCTGGGCGGCGGGGCCTCGGCGTGTAAGGGTTGGGTGGCGGCCTTTGGGGGGGAAGGAGGGGGTCTGACCTCGGGGTGGGGGGGGGGGGGGGCGGGGGGGCCTCCGATGTGGCCTGGCCCGCGATCGGGGCCCACCGATCGGCGGGCCGGCTTCTGTGGCTGGGGGCCTCCTTTCCTATGCGCTGGCCCTGGTAGTCCTGCGCCATGTTGTGTCGGGGCCGGCGCGTCGAAGGAGGCCACTGCGCATGCACGCGTTGGCGCCGGTGCCACTGCGCATGTCCTCGTTGGTGCCGGCGCAACTGCGCAAGCGGCGGATCCCACGGCACACTGTTCGCGCTGGGATCTGCAGCTGGAGCGGCGGGAACTGCTCCAGCACCGTGCTGGTCCCCTATAGGGGCCAGAATTAGTCGTGAGAGGGGCCCGTTCATGCCATCGTATAATGCGACGGCGTTTACGACGGCATGGTTACTCTGCCGCGCGATGGGAGAATCCTGCCCTGTGTCCCCCCCCCCAGACCCCGGGTCCGTAATCGTCTTTGTCACCGTGAATTCTGTCCTCGTATTGAGCACTGTGGTCACCCTCCTAGCCCTTGTCCTGTAACATGATTGGTATATCTGTCTTATCCAGCTCTTTCTTACCCTCAGTCGGTCCTTCTTCCTCAAGTGCGTTTCTTGGAGGAAGATTACATCGGCCCTCAGGCTTTTCAGATAGATGGGGGAAGAGATGGGTGGCACGGTGGCACAGTGGTTAGCACTGCTCTGCCTCACAGTGCCAGGGACCCGGGTTCAATTCCAGTCATGGGTGACTGTCTGTGTGGAGTTTGTACATTCTTCCTGTGTCTGCGTGGGTTTCCTCCGGGTGCTCCGGTTTCCTCCCACAGTCTAAAGATGTGCAGGTTAGGTGGATTGGCCGTGCTAAATTGCAGTGTCCAAACGGTTAGGTGGGGTTATTGGGTTATGGGGATAGGTTTGGGTCGGGGCCTGGGGAAGGTACTCTTTCCAAAAGAGTCGTTGTGGACTTGATTGGCCGACTGACCTCCTTCTGCACTGTAGAGATTCTATGACTCTGATCTTTTCATTGGGCCTTTAAGATGTTCCAGACGGCTATCCTAACGGGGGGTTTCTGTCCCTGCAGCGCCTGCGTGGTCAACCATACTTACCTTGTAACATTCCGTCCAAGACATCCAAGGTGGCAGTCATCGCCATATTCTCCATGTGGACGTGCCCCTGCACTCTGGGGTTTCCTTTGTTTGGGGGCCATTTAAGATGGTCGTCCTTGGTGTTCTTTTTCCTGCTATTGCCATAGGTGAAATGTCGTAACCAGCAATCTACTCGCCCCCCCCCCCCCCCCCCCCCCTTCTACCCCAGATTTCCCCCCTGGGCCTAACTATCCCCCTTGTTCCCCCCCTTGCCCTTGCCTCTCTCTGCGGCCTCTCCCCCCACTTCTTCCCCACTGCCTAGAGTCGTCGTCCGTCCGTCCCCCCCGCCGTCCCCCCCCCGCTGCCAGGCATTCCCTCCCCATCAGGAGCTGTGCCATGGCCCCCCCCCATACTAGCCTGCTTGCTAGTGTGGTGGCCCTCCCCTTGGGAGCGATCTTTACCTCACCCTGCGCACTGTGTACGGCTTCCCTCCCCCTCCTTTCCTCTCCCATTTCTTTACCTTACTCCTCTCTCCCCCTCCTTCCTGGGACTTGCAACAGATAGAAAGCGAGGCAGCTTTCTCCCACGCAACTGTCTTTTAAAGCCTTCATTGCTGACGCTGCTTTCCTCGTTCCTGTCTCTGCACAAATTCGTGTTCTTCGGCCAGTGCGGTAAAATAACGTTCCTTGCCCTGCTGGAAGGTTACCCGTAACTTAGTCGGGAACTGCATCCCTAATCATACCTTGTTCTTGTACAAGGCCGCCTTGGCTGCGTTGAGTTTGGCCAGTTCTGTCCCAATGTCCTGGTACTCATGGATTGAGTGTCCCTCCCATTTACTAAAGTCCTATATTTGATTAAAACAGAAAATGTTGGAAATGCTCAGCAGGTTATGGCAGTATCCATGGACAGAAACAAAGATATTGGCCATGATCTAATGACCCAGTTGCGGGCGCAAATTTTATAATGGCTACTAAATCTCACGACTGGACGGAAACAGGATATGTACCAGTGAGATCTACCCGCCCCCCACTGGTGACATCATCAAGTTAACGCCAAGAAGTGCGTGAACATGGGCTGAATTCTCCGATTTGAAGACTACGTGCTGACGTCGGCGTGGGAACAGTGGCTTTTTACGCCCCAAAAACGGCGCAAACGCTCCAGCGATCCTCTGTCTGGTGGGGGGCTAGCAGGCATGCAGCGTAAAGCCCCCGGCTCTAGCTGTGGATACGGCTGGAGAATTGCCGGGTCCATGGCAACATGGCGCCGACCGTGTGCGGACCGGGCCTGCCAAATAATGCCCACCTTTGGCCCGGCTCGCCACTCCCAGACCACCCCCCACCAGTGCCCCCAGCCCCCACTATAGCCCCCCCGTGCTCCCACCCCACTGTGGCTGTGCTGGACTCAGTCTGCAGCCACCACGCCGGGTTCACGAAAATAAATAGCATGAGTGACCCACGCCATCGGGAACTCAGTCTATTGGGGGCGGAGCATCGGGGGAAGGCCTCAGGTGATGGATTCCATCCATACAGCATGCGGCGAGGGGGCGGAGCATCGCAAAAGCAGCGCTGCCCCTGATTTTGGCGCAAACGGGGATTCTCCGGCCGATCGCTGAACATGATTTCGGTGTCGGAGACCGGAGAATCCTGCCCCTAATTTCCATGGATTTTAATACATATAAATTTGATTACTGGGCCTTGACACGTAGTGTCCACCCAAAACATATCCTGCCCCCTGGTGATGTGTTGTCACGCCTGCCCGATTCATAGAATTTACAGTACAGAAGGAGGCCATTTGCCGCATCGAGTCTTCACTGGCTCTTGGAAAGAGCACTCTACCCAGGCCCACATCTCCACCCTATCCCCAAAACCCAGTATCCCCACCCAACACTCAGGGCAATTTTGGACACTTAGGGCAATTTAGCATGGCCAAGCCACCTAACCTGCACATCTGTGGATTGTGGGAGGAAACCGGAGCACCCGGAGGAAACCCACGCACACACAAGGAGAACGTGCAGACTCCGCACAGACAGTGAACCTGGGACCCTGGAGCTGTGAAGCAATTGTGCTAACCACTATGCTACCGTGCTGCCCTCCTGGCTTTCAAAAGCGAAAGTCAGTCATGATAACCATGCCGGGGGTGTGGAGGTGCCTATCACCCCCGGGGGGTTGTGGGACAAGGCTGGGCAATGCCCCCTGGCACTGAGGCAATGCCAAGGGAGCAGTGCCAAGGAGGCATATGAAGGGGGCTCTGGCAAGGGGCTGTTACCCTTCACCATTGTGTGGAAATAGATGTTAAAACTGTAGAAGAGATGAGTTCAAAGTGGAAAGATAAGGAAATAAAAACTAGCACCTATATGCCAAAAGCCTGGTTCATGGGGTTATCTGATTAGGGTAACATTGAAAGAGGGAAACGGTATATCAATAGAAGGATAACTGAACACAGGAGGAGAGGAGCAGCTACTACCATTGCCGCACACAGCTGGAGAAAGCAGGGTCTCCCGAAATCAAGTTGTTGCTAAAAGCAGCTGTTTTAAAAACTCTCAAAGAGAAGAAACACTGATCTGAACGGAAGGAAGGTTTTTCCAGGTAACCGTATGCTGGATTTAGTTCATAGAGTTGTATAATTTTGGATGTTGCTTAGGAAAAGGGGCATTTCTCAGAGTTCAGGAATCGTAGGTAGTCTACATTAATGATCTGGAAGAAGGAATTGAAGGCACTGTTGCTAAGTTTGCAGATGATACAAAGATGTGCAGAGGGACAGGTAGTATTGAGGAAGCAGGGGGGGCTGCAGAAGGACCTCCTCTGCACCCTTTCCAAGCCAGCACATCCTTCCTTTCATACGGGGCCTAAAACCGCTCACAATACTCCAAATGGGGTCTGACCAGAGCCTTATACAGCCTCAGAAGTACATCCATGCTCTTGTATTCTAGCCCTCTCGACATGAATGCTAACATTGCATTTGCCTTCCTAACTGCCAAGGAGAGTGGACAAAGAAGTGGCAGATAGAATACAATGTGGAAAAGTGCGAGTTTATGCACTTTGGAAGGAGGAATGGAGGCATAGACTATTTTCTAAATGGGGAAATGCTTAGGAAATCAGAAGCACAAAGGGACGTGGGAGTCCTTTTCAAGATTCTCTTCAGGTTAACATGCAGGTTCAGTTGGCAGTTAGGAAGGCAAATGCAATGTTAGCATTCATGTCGAGAGGGCTAGAATACAAGAGAAGCGATGTACTTCTGAGGCTTTATAAGGCTCTGGTCAGACCCCATTTGGAGTATTGTGAGCAGTTTTGGGCCCCGTATCTAAGGAAGGATGTGCTGGCTTAGAAAGGGTCCAGAGGAGGTTCACAAGAATGATCTGGAAGGAAGAGCTTGTCGTATGAGGAATGGTTGAGGTCTCTGAGTCTGCACTTGTTGGAGTTTAGAAGGATGAGGGGGGATCTTATTGAAACTTACAGGATACCGCGAGGCCTGGATAGAGTCGACGTGGAGAGGATGTTTCCACTTGCAGGAAAAAGTAGAACCAGAGGACACAATCTCAAATTGAAGGGACGATTCTTTAAAACAGAGATGAGGAGGAATTTCTTCAGCAAGAAGGTGGCGAATCTGTGGAACTCACTGCCGCAGGAAGGCTGTGGAGGCCAGGTCACTAAGTCAGAGATATATAGATTCTTGATTAATAAGAGGATCAGGGGTTATGGGGAGAAGGCAGGAGAATGGGGATGAGAAAATATCAGCCATGTTGAATGGCGGAGCAGACTCGATGGGCCGAGTGGCCTAATTCTGCTCCTATGTCTTATGGTGAATTACCCGGACCTTATATCCAGGTAGACTTTGTTTTTTTATTACATTTAAAGTACCCAATTATTTATTTTCCAAATTAAGGGGCAATTTAGCGTGGCCAATCCACCTAACCCAAATATCTTTGAGTTGTGGGGGCAAAACACGGGGGGAATGTGCAAACTCCACATGGACAGTAACCCAGGGCCGGGATTCGAACCCAGGTCCTCAGCACCGTAGTCTGCAGTGCTAACCCACTGTGCCATGTGACGTCCATGGTAGACTTTGTTAAGAACCCCACTAGATGCCTAAAATCTCTATGGTTCACTGGGATGGAATATAGATGAGAGCTCATGCTTGGGTTGGAAAGGCAGAATTCATGAGGAATTAAAATGAGGTTGCAAGATTCACCTAGCCTGTGCAAGGGGAGATTTCTGCAGGGTAAAACCTCATTGTGAAAGACAGCTCTGAGATTTAAAGTTCCCAGGCTAAGAGAGGAAAAGAACAGAAGTAAATCCTTGGGCTAAGAATGACCTTGGACTGGCTCCAGAAGAATTGAATGTTTACTTAAAGAACAGTGTAAAGTATATGTGTGTTTTTTAGTTGAGCTAAAAGAAAAAGAACAATGTTCTGTTTTGTGATTTAAAGTATAAATAAAGATAGTGTTTAGCAGTATGGCCTGCCTTTGAGATCCTTAGCTGGCCAATTAATGGCATCATCACACCCCAGCTAGTATTTTACCGGCGGCGGAAGAGATCCGTGCCATTCGGGAAGCCCGGCAGCTTTAGCCGCACGGGTTGGTGTTGAGCAAAGGATGGGAGAAACCTCTTTTTGCAGGTCTCCTTGGCCCATTAGAGACTCTCTCCCTCAAGGCCACCCCCTACTTTAGCGCTTCCCTTGGCCTTTTGAACCCAGTCCACCTCCACGGAGATCCTGAGCTCCTCGGCATGGTGGGACTGCCTGTCGTCCCAGCAGTGGCCAGTACTGCTCGCTGGCGCTGCTGAGATTACAAAGATGCTGGCCATCCAGTTGGCTGGCAGCTTTCTAAGGCAGGACTACTTCCCAGGATAAAATAATTAACGCTGTTCCTGATGCAAATTGCTGCAGAGGCAGCTGTTGGGATTGGTGTGGACTCTCACCCGATCCTGGGGTTTATAGCTGGAGGATACATCTTGTGAAATCCAGCCCATGGTTGATTACATATCAAGAATATACTTGGATGAAATTAATCAAATTGAAATATAGAATCACAGAGTTGGTCCAGCGCAGAAGGAGGCAATTTCACCCATCGTGCCCGCACTAGCTCTCCAAAAGAGCATCATAATTTAGTGCCATTCCCCTACCTTTTCTCTGTACCCTTGCACATGATTGCACTCTTGAATGTCTCGATTGAACCTGCCTCCACCACACTTCCATGCAGTGCATGCCAGACTTGAACCCCTCACTTAACCATTCTTGTAAACCTCTTCTGCATTCTCTCGAATGCAATCGTATTCTTCCGACAGTGTGGCACCCAGAAATGAACTCAAAATTCCAACTGAGGCCTGACCAGTGTCTTGTATAAATTCAGCATAACCTCCTTACTCTTTTACTCTCTACTCCTGTTAATCTAGCTCAGAATAGTATATGCTTTATTAACTGCTCTCTCTACCTGTCCTGCTATTTTCAATTATATATTTATTGTTAAAACAATAAAAATCGAGGAAGACCCTGTGTCTAGCACATTAAGTGATTAAGGCAATCAATTGGTATAATCATACTCCTGACTGGAAAAGTTGTCTGTACAGTTTGTAGTGGTGCTGACCTGAATACCGAGATCTTTGTGTGGGCAGCATGGTAGCACAGTGGTTAGCACTACGGCTTCACAGCGCCAGGGTTCCAGGTTCAATTCCCGGCTTGGGTCACTGTCTGTGCGGAGTCTGCGCGTTCTCCTCGTGTCTGCATGGGTTTTCTCCGGGTGCTCTGGTTTCCTCCCACAAGGCCCGAAAGACGTGCTTGTTAGGTAATTTGGACATTCTGAATTTACCCGAACCGGCACCAGAATGCGGCGACTCGGGGCTTTTCACAGTAACTTCATTGCAGTGTTAATGTAAGCCTACTTGTGATAATAAAGATTATCATTATTATGTTTGAATTCAGAAACTACCTTCTTCTTTGGCAATTACTCATTAACGAGTATGATTGCCTGCATAAGAAACTCTGTGTTATTGATCATGGGTTCTGTGGGTTCTTGTAAGACTGATGAATCCGATCCTCGTGCCGCAACTTTGACCGCACACTTGTCTGGTGATTCCGGATGGTGGGATCAGTCCTTGAACTCTAGATCGCATGTATTCCTTTCTCAGGCTCCTTTTTCCAGGCCTCCTCTTGCCGTTGGGTGTCCACGTAGAATTGTGTCCCTTCAATCAGGAGGTTTCTTCAAGTAGCTCTCCAAGCAAAGGTCTTCCAGGTGTTGATATGAAGTAAGCCTGCAGGGTGTCTTTGAGGCATTTCTTTTGTCCTCCTCTTGTTCGGATGCCTTCTTTGAGTTGGGCAATGAAGATTTGCTTTGGCAGTCAGGTCTCTGACATCCTATGCACATGGACGGCCCAGCGGAGTTGATTTTGATGCTGGTGGTCTTGGCACTTTCAAGGACACTGATGTTAGTACCTTTATCCTCCCAGCTAATTGGAGAATCATCTCCAGATACCTCTCCAGGGCCTTAAGGTGGTACCCAAGTCCAAGTTTCTGAGCCATATAGAAGAGTTGGGAGGAGGACCGCCTTTTACACTCATATCTTGGTGTCAGCATGGACGTCGCTGTCGTCAAAGACTCTCATCCTTAGGCATCCGAAGGAAACACTCGTAGATTGGAAACGATGTTGGATCGCTGTATCAATGTTGGCCTTAGATGAGAGGTGGCTCCCCAGGTGTGGAAAATGTTCCACGTTTGGTAGGGTTTTTCTGTTGATCTCGATGGAGGGAGGGACTGGATCTTGCCCTATGGTGGGTTGGTAAAGTTCTTGAGTCTTTTTGAGGTTGAGGCTGAGAGAGATTCTTTGGTATGCTTCTGCAAAGATGTCAAGCATGGCTGGGAGATTTTATTTTCAGAGAGTGGAGACGGCGATGTCCTCTGCATACTTAGGTTCCATGAGCAATGTCAATTTCTTCCTGGATTTCAACCGATTGAGGTTGTCAACTTTTCAGTCCATCCTGTAGACAATGTCCACTCCACTGGGAAGCTTGTTCTTCACAAGATAGCAACAGTAAAGATGGAGAAAAGGATGGGAGTGATGACACATCCCTGATTGACTACAGTCTTGACCTCAAAAGGTTTCAGTCTTATTTCCATCGGTGAGGACTGTCTGTGACACCTTGTAATGGAGAATGTTGATGAATTTCTCTGGGCAGCCGGCCTATGATAGAGTCTTCCATATCACTTCCCGATTGACGGAGTCAAAAGCCTTGGTCAGATTGCTGAAGACCATGTAGAGTGGTTTGACGTTTCTCCTGTCATTTCTCTTGAAGTTTTCGAACAGTGAAAATCATGTCTGCTGCTCCACGGTTTGGTGGAAGTGGAAGGATTTCTTCAGAGATTGGGAGAAGGTGGCGAGCAAGGATTCGAGCGATGATCTTCCTAGTGATGGAAAGTAGGAAGATTCCTCAGTAGTTCCCACAGTCCACTTTGTTTTCTTTCTTGATGATGATGGCAATGATGGCATCCCGGAGGTCGGCTGGAATTTCTTCTCTGTCCCAGATTTTCAGCAACAGCTGATGGAGATGATGGGTGATCTCTTCTCCTCCAAGCTTGAAAATCTCAGCTGGGATCCTGTCAACTCCTGCGACTTTTGTGGTTAATGGCAGCTTTGACTTTGCCCATGTTTGATGGGAGTCCAAGATCATATTTGATGGGGAGTTGGGGGATTTTCTCAAACACTTCCTCATCCATTGATGTATCACAGTTTTGGAGTTCTCTGAAGTGTTCCCTCCATTGAAGGGCAATGAAGGACAAAGGACAACTGTCTCTCACGAGGTTTCATTCTCACTCTGCACCGGTTTGAGGCTGAGGGTATTAGGTCCATATATTGCTTTGGTGGCACTGAAGAAAGCCCAGGTGTCATGCTTGTCAGCGAGGACTTCCAGCTCCTTAGCTTTCTCAGTCCACTATTGGTTCTTGATTTATCTAGTTCTTCTTTGTACCTCTGCCTTGGCTAACTGATCAATTCTCCGTTTTGCGTTGCTGGTTATGCCATTTTGCCAAGTGCGGAGAGCTTTCCTCTTGTTGATGAGGTCGTAGATGGTATAATCATTCTCGTCGAACCAGTCTTGGTGTTTCCGGATCTTACAGCCGATCGTACTTAACAGCTTGAGATGATGACTGTCTTCAGCTCTTTCCAGTTTTCCTCCACTCCATTAGAATGGATACTTTGGAGATTTTGGAGAAGGCATTGTTGGAGGTTCACTAGCATGCTTGGCACTTGAAGCTGCTCAACGTTTATCTTTTTCTGAGCTGTTTTTTCATCTTCCGCTGCTTGTGGTGGAGTTTGATGGACATAAGAGGATGGCGGAACAGTGTGTTAGTGATGACAGGCCGGTGTTCTATGAATTTGGCGAGTAGGAGTAGGGCAGCATGGTAGCACAGTGGTTAGCACAAGTTGCTTAACAGCTCAAGGGTCACAGATTCGATTCCCGGTTTGGGTCACTGTCTGTGCGGAGTCTGCACGTTCTCCCCGTGTCTGCGTGGGTTTCCTCCGGGTGCTCCAGTTTCCTCCCACAGTCCAAAGATGTGCGGGTTAGGTGGATTGGCCCTGCTAAATTGCCCTTAGTGTCCAAAAAGGTTAAGTGGGGGTTACTAGTTTACAGGGATAAGGTAGAGACATGGGCTTGAGTGGGGTGCTCTTTGTAAGGGCCAGTGCAGACTCGATGGGCCGAATGGCCTCCTTCTGTACTGTAAATTCTATGATTATATGAACCCCGTTGAAATTGCAATTCCAACTCCTTTTCCAATGATTCCTTTCCAGATTTGTGAGTCATTACCAAGCTTGGGTTGAAGTCCCCAAGGAGGATGATCTTATCTTCCTCAGGAATGTTTCAGAGTATGGCCTCCAGGGTGGAATAGAAGCCTCCTTTGGACTATTATTGGCAACAAGGGATGGGGCATAGGCACTCATGACTGTTGCCTGCTGGTTCTTGGTATGTTGCAGATGTAGGGTCTTGAGGCACTCGTTGATGCTGACAGGGAGTTCTGAGAGTCAGTTGACGAGTTTGTACCTGTAGGCAAAACAAATTCCCTGCATCCTGGGCTGATCCTTGGGGTTTCCTCTCCAGAAGAAGGTGTAACCACTGCCATCTTCCCTCAGTTGCCCTTTGGCTGTTCCTGGGGTCTCTTGCAGGGCAGCGATGCCAATGTTGAAGTGCCCGAGTTCATGGGCAAAAAGGGCAGTTCTCCATTCTGGTTGATTGTTTTGGTCATTAATCAGTGAGGGTTGGTACATTCCAGGTTCCGAAATTGAGTTTCACTTTGATTTTCTGACCTCAGGTAGATGAACCTGCTGGATGTGGTTTTCCAGCCAGATTGGGGATGGAACAGACTATTTTTAGGACACCTTTTCTAGCTCTTTCCCCATGCGGGGTGAGCAGAATAGATCCTGAAGGGGGATGCTCAGTTGTGAAGAAAGCTGCCGAAACGCTCTCCTGTTCTTATTCCAAGAGCGAGACGACTGAATCAAACTCCACTGCCTACCTGCTGGTCCAAAACCGGGGATTTCCAGATCTCACGGTCCTGTCCCCGTCACCTCTCGCCGATCACTGCAGGGCATGTCTGTGTTGGAGGGTGTGCTGGTTTTCTCTAGGCAGATACTTGGTGAAGGACATGCTTTAACGTGGGTATTCCATTGCGCATCAGCAGACACACGGTCCTTGGCAGAGGGTAGGTCCAGTTCCAGTGGCAAGGGAACCGTGACAACTGGGGATCTCCCCACTGCTGCAGCCTTCATCCACAATCCCAGCCATTGATACCATACGAGTATTGTCCGCCTGATCCTCCGTTGTGGGTTTGTTTTGGATTGTCTGGTTTCTCCCTTCCAACCTTATCATCATGGGTGACCCTGCCAGTTTAAGACACCTGATGGCATTGCTCTCGGGATCAATGGAATGTGCACGCCTCTCCACCACAGTAAGGTGGCAATCCAAGGAAACGAGGTAAATAAGACTGATAATTGGAGATAAAGACTTTATAGTATATATCATGGTATTGTCTTCTATTGTGTCCTTACTGTTGTATGAAATCAATTTTAACAATGTGATCTCTATTTCAGCCTGTTTCACTCAGTGTTTTAAGGATCACAAACGTCAGGTCTATACATGGGGGTAGAGAAAATGCACACTGTAATATATTGAGCAACACTGAGTTTTTGCAGATGATAAATGGGTAGCAGCTTTTGCTCCCATTTTATGTATAACTAATGGCCTTTGAAAAGTAATAAAAGAAACAGGGGTTGCCTTTATATCTTAAAATCTCATTTGAACTGCTCTGATCAGTCAGCATGGTACCTAACTACCAAAGCGAATGCATATGTAGCTGATATTTCCAGTTTTAAAGAAAAAAATGGACAAAGGAGTTATGTTATTGAAAAAGAATGGGGACAAAGAAATATTTAATCCATATAACTGCACGGTGTTTTTTATCTATGCAATTACCTCACGTCAACAGCCCTGAAGCACCCCAGAGGTGATGCCAAAAAGTCTCAGGATCACAAATTGGTGTCAGAACGTGAAACAGGTATAATGCTTCCACAGTGGCAGTCCCATTAATCCCCATCTGTGCAGAAAGTGCAGAAGTGGTGCTCCTGCAGGCAAGACAACATGCTGGGAAGTGTAAGATTTTGATAACACTGCTAATGTTTAGGGCTGGTCTGTCATATCTATGAATTTTACTGTTAACCTTGTTTTAAATTGTTCAGTTTGAATTTCTGCTTGTTGGGGGTCAGGGAGGGTGTTGCTTGTGCGAATTTATACTTAGTGTTTTTTAAAATGATTTTTAAGTTGCCTTATTCAACAGCTCTGTTTGAAGAAACGGCTGAGAAGCAACTTGAACCTAGGATGACACTGTTGTTAAACAAAACCCATGCATCGATTTAATTGATTAACTATATTTATAGGACAGAACATTTGTATTCGAGAGAAACTTTTCTTATTTTTCTGACATTATGATAGGAAGTTTATTAACATTTGTGCTTTATGATTTTAGTATTTGTGGCAATGGGTTAGAGTATGCTTACGATAGGTAAAGGAAATGTATCATTTGTTCACTATGGAATGCAAACTCTGGGGGCCCAGGGGAAAAAGATGGCCATGTCTTTAGTCTACTTGGCTCTAGTCACAGAGGTGGAGTGACACCAGTTGTGCTGCACCCTAAGCCAGTGGAAGCGGTGAATTTGGACTGTTTCCAAATAAGGGATTCTGAAATAGTAAGGAATGGGGATAAACACTGGAATCTTTGTTGGCGCAGCGTTACCATGGCTTCTGTGGTATGATTCTTCAAAAAGACAGTTCAACATCACTTCAGAGGCAAAAGAAGGGAAAGGCATCACCTGTGCTGATAAATCTCAAGGAAACCTATGAATCTGAGGGATAAGGAACTTCCATGTTGTCTTCACTGTTTTTTTTGTTAAGTATATGTAAAATCTTGCTTGAAAAATTCTACTTGGTTCATGAACACCAATTATTCATACCCTGTTAGGTCAGGCATAACTGATGCTCCTTGTATTAAAAATTAAGAATTCAGAACTTCGAGATTTTAATTATACTATGAAACCCTGAAATGTACACAGGGTAGCGAAACCATTTGAAACCACTTTGAATTGGTCCCAATAGTAATCCTGCACATTTCCTTGTACTGACGCTCAAAATATCATCAATACCAGTAAGCACAACTAAAAAACAATGTGCATTTATATAATGATTTTAATATAGAATAATTTCCCAGGGTGTTTCAAAGGGCGAAGCAAAAGTAGATGCCAAGCCAAAGAAGGAACTCGTAGATGGGGTGACAAAGAAAAATGGGTTGAAGAGATGGATACAGGGTGAAGATGCACAAGAGGACAGAGTTAGATCATCAAGTTTGGAGGTGGACCTAAATGACAAGAAAATTATGGAAGTATGGAGTGTGGGTTGGGGGCGGGGGTGAAAGAATACAAAACCACCAATGAGAATTTCAAAATCGAAATGCCGGGCGACCCAGCTGCCAGTGTAGGTTGGTAAGGATAATGTGCAGGGGGAGTAGAAATGACTGGAGGATAGGATATGGGCAGTAGTGATTTGGAAGAAGACATAGAATCATAGAATAACAGTGCAGAAGGAGGCCATTTGGCCCATCGAGTCTGCACCGGCTCTTGGAAAGAGCACCCTACTTAAACCCACACCTCTACGCTATCCCCGTAACCCAGCAACCCCATCTAACCCAAGGGCAATTTAGCGTGGCCAATCCACCTAACCTGCACATCTTTGGACTGTGGGAGGAAACCGGAGCACCCGGAGGAAACCCACGCAGCCAGAGGAAACCCACGCACTCGGAGGAAACCCACGCACCCGGAGGAAACCCACGCAGCCGGAGGAAACCCACGCAGCCGGAGGAAACCTACGCAGCCGGAGGAAACCCACGCAGCCGGAGGAAACCTACGCAGCCGGAGGAAACCCACGCAGACGGAGGAAACCCACGCAGCCAGAGGAAACCCACGCACTCGGAGGAAACCCACGCACCCGGAGGAAACCCACGCAGCCGGAGGAAACCCACGCAGCCGGAGGAAACCTACGCAGCCGGAGGAAACCCACGCAGCCGGAGGAAACCCACGCAGCCGGAGGAAACCCACGCAGTCATGAGTATAGAATGTAGGGGATGAGTAACCAGTCAGATGAACATTGGAACAGTCGAGTCACGAGCTAATAAAGACATCAATAAGGAATCAGCAGCAATCGGGCTGAGACAGATATTATGGAGGTGGAAGTAGACAGTCTTTGTGGTAGGGAGGATATAGAGTTGGAAGATCAGCTTGGGGTCAACCAGAAGTCGCAAACAGTGAGGTTCTTTTTTGAGACAGTAGCCAGGAAGGGGAATGGAATTAATGGTAAGGATATCAAGTTTGTGATGAGGTTGAAGACAGTAACTGTGGTCTTTCCAATGTTTACATGGTGGAAATTGTGAATCATCCAAGCTTGGATGTCAGGCAAACAGTCTCACAAAATACATGCAGGGAAGGGTCGAGTGAGGTCATGGAAAAGTAGAGTTGGATGTCAAGAGTGTATCATATGGAAATCCACATCTGTGGCTAATGCTGTCAAAGGGCAGTACGTAAATGTAAAAGGACATGAATTAGGAGAAGATCCCTTAGTGACTTTCCCAGAAATGGTGCATGGGAGGGAAGAGAAGCCATTACTGAGAGTGCCTTGGTCACAATTGGATTGGCAGGAGTTGAACTAAGCACGAACAATCCCACTGAATGGAGATGAGGCATTTGAGGATGTCAACAGCTGTCAAGAAAGATGAGCAGATATAAAACATCCTGGGTATAGTTACGAAAGCTAATAATATATGAATTAACTTCGGGATTTTTTATGTTGTGGGTTCCTGGCTAGGAAAGAGGGCAGGGAATCTGGAAGATTATGGTAGGGGAAAGCTGGTGGGTGGAGGAATCAGCATTGGTAAGTGAATGGATGCGCTCAATCTTAGTGAAGAAGAAGTCCATGAGCTCCTTGAAGTTGCTGGAAATGAGTGTGGTGAAGACAGATGAAAGATATAAAAAGATTAATTGGAATAAAGGGTTAACTTCAGAGGGACATGCAGCTGATTGATGAACTGATGATGTAACCTTGCATGGTTAAGAACAGAAATGTGGAGGAGCAGGTGTTCCAACCTCATGCAGAGGTCCCAATCCAATCCATAGTACCTATAGGAAAAGAGTATTTTTTTCCCTTTACAAACTACAGTCTCAAACAGTTTACTTTGGGAGAATAGACAAACTCCAAAGAACCTTGGGCTGAATTCTCCGTTTGGGAGACTAAGGGAAAATGGTTGTGTCCCTGCTCCGGGGGTGGGGGGGGTGATGGCCTACACCATGATTTGTGGCGGACACAGCCCACGGACCTGGACCAAAAAAAGTCCCCCCCCCCTTCAGCCTGCTCGCATGCCCCGGACCGCCTCCCGCTCCCCCCCCCCACAAAAATAGTCGCCCCCCTTCATCCTGCTCGCGCCACCCCCCCCCCACAGTGCCCCCAGCCCCGAACAGTGCCCGCCCCCTGCCCGCGGATCAGCATTGCCCCGCCTGTGGTGGCGCTAGACTGAGTCCGTAGCCGCCACGCTGAGTTCCCGACGGGTGAAACCACATATGTCCCACGCCGTCAGGAACTCGCCTGGTCAGGGACGGAGCATCGCGGGGTGGGCCTCAGGCATTGGGATACTGCGTGCGACATACTCTAGGAGTACACCGCTTTTCAGGGGGCGGAGCATCGTGAAAGCCCCCCCCCCCCCCCCCCCCCCCCCCCCGAATCTGTCATCATTGGGGATTCTCCGCCCCATTGCCGAACGCGATTTCGGATATGGGGGAGGCTCCTATCCCAAACAGGCATCGGGATGACACCCCCACCATGCCACAAGCATCAGGCAACCCACCCCACACATGAGGGGGACACCTTTGATGGGGCTCTGCAATGGGTCCATCCACCCTTAGCAGTGCCAGGGTGAAGTACCAGGGCACTGCCCGGGCATGTTCCTCTACCCCTCCCCAGGGCTATACTTATCTTTGCACCCCTAGTGGATTCCCCTCGACTGCTTCAAGTTTTAAAAAGCCTGTTGTAAACCTCGCTGATGTGACTTATGAATATTCAGTGAGGGGGAAACATATTGTGGGGAAGTCCTTTAATTATATTAAAATTTAGTGAAGCAGGAAGCCATCAGCAAGGGGTGGAAAATTGGAAAACAAGATCTGACCGGCAAGATTCTTGTTTTCTGACTCTTGAGATTTGGGGTCTACGTCACCATTTATGCTGATGGCAATATGTGGGCTCAAAACTGGCCTCCAGGAGTAATCACTGAAGTCTTAGATTATCCTTGAGAATTGAATGGTGCTTGACATGTTCCAACTAACTCTGGTGATGGATGACTAAAACAGTTGTTTATGCCTCTTAGATTTCAGGGAATAAAGATGGAATATGTAGGAGGAGGCTGGACCAGAAAATGACTGAACAGATTTTATAGTGCGAACAAGAACATCAAAAATGACTAAAACAATTGAACAAATTGATAGCTGCTCAGCTGTAGTGGCAAAATGAGGTCTAAATAGTAGCAGGAAAGTGCCATTGTAAATGGCTTGGAGAACTATTTCTTGTTCAGGTGGATACTCAAGGAAGTGGGTTGGGACTTGTGGATGCTGAAGGATAGAAGGAAATTGTTGTCTGTGCTAAAGGCCATATCATGAGAGGGCCACTTAATTGCAAGGCTGAAAGGGTGGCTATGAATCTAGATAGAGGGATTCATATGAAAGGAGGGGTTTAAATAAGACAGAAGGGCAGTGAATCATTGGAGAGAATGCAAGACGAGTTGAATTGGAGATTTAAACTACCAAAATAAGTTTATTTCAGATGCTGAGAGGAAAGGAGCGATATTGATCTTCTTGATAATTCCAGGTGGGGTGATAAAGAATGAGCATTTGAAGGGAGAACATTTTAAGGAAATTAGGAGTAGGTTTGACATTTGACAGTGATAAGGGCCATGCAATCTCTCTGGTAGTTTGGGTGGAGCAGCATACCCGGACACAGAGGCGTAAATAAGGGACAAGATGTCACCCCATGTGTCCAGCTAGTGAAAGCTAGGACGTTAATGTAACCAGTGACAATAATATCATGGATGGCAAGGACCTTGGTTGTGAGGAGGGACAGTGATTGTTAATTTGTTAGCAGAGTCTGAGGGGAGGGTCAGCGGTGGGTAGAATGAACGAAATGTGAAGCAGGTTAACGAGACTGTGTACTTCAGCTGCTTCTCTTACAAAGGCAACAACAGGTGTCTCAATTGTCTCTTTGGAGAATGCTGAGGAAGGCACAGATTGCAGCTGTGAGTACATCAAAGGTGTTACATATAATGCACATATGCCCCGAATGCCCGACATATGTGTGTGATTTATGTTCATGTGTGATAACATTGGTGCTGTGAGGTTCAGAGGGAGCCAGATGAAAGACAGTGGGGCACCATTATACACTTGCCAGGGTACATTCAGACATGACCCAATGAAACAGATTTCTGCCAATGGATAAGTAGTTGTCATTAAGGCATGACATAAAACTCAGTGGCTTCTGGCCAGCCTATCAATTTCTTATACTGGATTGAAAATTCATCTATTGCCAAACCACCAGCTTGTGAAGACACTGCCTTGATTGGCACAGTGAAAAATGTCCTTCCATCTGCTGGCCTATCCATAAATTTTAATGTCACATTTAACATCAAAGAGACCTTATTGTCACAGCAGATCAGATATAATGAGTATTGCAAAAGGTGGCAGTGGTCCAGTGTCATATTTTTGGGTCCCTGATTTTCAAGCAGGAAATCAGGAACTGAACAGTTATATTATAATTAATGAGATTCTTAAACCAATATGTAAAATAGACCCCAAAAACCCTGTGCACAAGCCTTTTGACCTTCAAAACAGCCTTACCTCCATATTGACTAATAATGAAAATGTTTTAAACATGGTTGACATGGTGGCACAGTGATTTAGCACTGCTGCCTCACAGCGCCAGGGACCCAGCTTCAATTCCGACTTTGGGTGACTATGTGGAGTTTTTATGTACTCCCCATGTCTTTTGCTTTCTGTTTTTTAAATAAATTTAGAGTGCCCAATTCATTTTTTCCACTTAAGGGGCAATGTAGTGTGGCCAATCCACCTACCCTGCACATCTTTGGGTTGTGGGGGCGAAACCCACGCAAACACGGGGAGAATGTGCAAATATCACACACAATGACCCAGAGCCGGGATCGAACCTGGGACCTCGGCACCGTGAGGCAGCAGTGCTAACCACTACGCCACCGTGCGTTCTCCTTGGGCGGGATTCTCCAATCCCGAGGCAGAGTGTCCACGCCGTCGTAAACGCCGTCACGTTTTACGATGGCGTGAATGGGCCGCTCCGACGTCTAATTCTGGTCCCTACAAGGGGCCAGCACGGCGCTGGAGCGGTTCATGCCGCTCCAGATCCCGGGGTGAACTGGGTGCCGCGGGATCCGCGCATGCGCGGTTGCGGCAGCGCCAATGAGGACATGCGCAATAGCGCCGGTGCCAACTCGCGCATGCGCAGTGCCCTCCTTCAACGCGCCGGCCCCGACGCAACATGGTGCTGGGTTACATAGGAAAGGGGGCCCTCAGCTACTGAGGCCGGCCCGCCGATCGGTGGGTCCCGATTGCGGGCCAGGCCACACTGGAGGAGGCCTCCACCCCCCAACAGGCCGCCACCCGACCCTTACACGCTGAGGTCCCGCCGGCCCAGAGCAGGTTAGAACAGCACCGGCGGGACTCGGCTCCTTTCCATTCGGGCTGGAGAATCGGTGGGCTGGCCGCGTAGAGCAGCCCGCAACCGGCGCCGTGCCAACCACGCCGGCGCCAATGGCACGATTCTCCACACTGTGATTCTCCGCACTGCGGAGAATCACGTGCCGGTGTTGTGGCGGCGTGGCCCGTTCGTGGGGGTTCTCTGGCCCGGCTGGGAGAATCCCGCCCCCCATGTTGGTGTGGGTTTCCTCCGGGTGCTCTGGTTTGCTCCCAAAGTCTAAAGGTGTGCAGGTTAGGTGGATTGGCCAAGCTAGGGTGCATTTCAGAGGGTCGGTGGAGGCTCGATGAGCCCAATGGCCTCCTTCTGTTCTGTAAGGATTTTAAGATGCAGAATACAACAGGGTGGCCAAGTTAGCAACACACCGAGGTCGAGATGAGATTAGAGATTCGGACTTCTGATGATCAGAACACTTAACACAACAATATTATAAGATTGTTTGTATCATTTATTCATAGGCCCTAACCTATGCTTCCTAAATGAAGTGTGTATAGTGAGAGGCTCTGCGCTTATGAGGTTACAGGAACCCTTAATTGTGCCTTGCGACAGTACAGATTCTGTCACCCTCTCTGTAACAGAGTGAATAGAGCAGTGGCCATGCTGTATGAAGACGCCACTCAATTATTCAACATAAATCCACCAGAGGGCAACCAACTTCATAATAATTGTTGATGAGGAACAGGAGATGCATTCCCAGTATCGCATAATAAAATATAAAAGCTCAGAGTTTGTTCAAATTGCTTCTGCTGTATTTCTTCCTGTTTCCCCATTGAAATATAACACTTCTTATGAAGAGAAAGAAAAAACACTTGAAGAGAATTTTTACTTTGACCATTTTCTGTGGCAGCTTGTGCTATTGCAACCCAGGGAGAGTGCAGATTCTGTCATCCTATCTGGAACGGGGAGAGCACAGCAGTAGACCGAGGGACAAAATCTATTCTACTGTCCCTTGTGTGCTGCAGGAAACTGCAACATATTACCTTACAAAGAGAATGTTTTATCCCAGAGAAGCATTTGTGTTCTGTTGGTGTTGGAGAGAACAACATTCTTGCTAAGAGGAACTGTGATTATTTTTTTTAAAAGTGCAAAAGATTTTGACTATGTTTGTGGAGGAGAAAGAGCTGTATTTCACTTGTCACATATAAATGATCTGGGGCTGGATGCACCGGACCCCTGGCTGCGTTTTGTGACAGTGCACCATTTGCTGGCGGGATTCTCTACTCTTGCCGCTTGTCAATGGGATTTCCCATTGAAGCCACCCTACGCCGCCGGGAAACCCATGGGCAGGGATGCGCTGTCAGCGGGAAACGAAAATCGCAATGGCCAGAGAACTCTGGCCCTGATATGTTTTTAGACTATTTAACTCAGTGTCATCTGCCTGGAGATAAAGGGAACTAAGTTTTAAATAAATCCAATCGGCTGGATTCTCCGTCGGCTGGATCCTCCATTTCGCCAGCAGCGCACTCACGGCCGCGGATTTCCCGAAGGTGTGGGGGTGCCCACAATGGGAAACCCCATTGGCCGGCTGCCGGGGCGGAGGATCCCGCTGCTGGCAGGAGCGTGGGGCGGAGAATCCTGCCCAAGGTCTCTTTAGGAAACCTACTGCCACAGTAGTCTGTTGAAGCACATGTTTGGCTCTGCATTTGTAGATTTAGTTGAAGAATAATCTCCTTTACCAGGAGGGCATTCCATTGGTGGGAGTAATATTGATTCTTCTCTCTGGTTCCCTTAGGTAGCCTTTTTCAGTTCTAATAGCGACTAAACCCTGACAGGCGAGATGCAGAAAATGGCCTTTTGTAATTGATGGCAGGTCCACTGATGTCAAACATTAATGACTTTACTTTGTGAATGGGCCTTTAATACCTTGGTTTGTCTGGACATCAAAGTTGGCATTCAAATGTGAATCAGCTGCCCTTCCCCCAGTGGCCATGAAACTTGGGCAAACCCCAGCCAAGTGCTCGGGGGTTGTCTGAATAATTTATGGAAGAAGCTTACATTGTATAGTACCTTGTCAAATCTTCAAATGTCCCGAACTTATTCCCAATCCAATTAATTTTTTTTGAAGTAAAGCTGTTGTCATTAGCGAGGGAAACATAATCAGCACAAAGCGAGGTGCCGACAAACGGAGGATGAATGAATGACCAAACAATGGGTTCTTTGTGGAGCGTGCTGAGGGAGCAGCCCAGCCCAGGGCATCAAGTGAACTGTGTTGTTGTTTGAAATGCGCCATGGTCAGGCTCGGCAACCTTTATTTCTTAACCTGAAGAGCCTTTTTAAAAAACATTTCCTGAAATAAAATCTGTTGGGAGCCACAAAATGAAAATCTGGCATTTCTAAACCAAGTACTTGGCAAATTGCCAACTGTCGATGGTAGAATGCATGATTTGCATGTATAAATAAAACACATTGGGCGGGATTCTCCATCCCGCCGGACCCATTTTCTGGCGTGGAGCGCCCCCACTGGCAGCGCACCATAGAAGGCCTGGGAAGGAAGCTGTAGGCACAGGAAAAAATAATCCTGGAGTTGGACAAAGCTGCTTCGGACCAGAGAGACAGGATTGTAGCTCTGGAAACCGAAGTGAGAAGGTTGGTGCTGGCCCAGGGGAGTCTAAAAGGGAAAGTGGAGGACCAGGAAAACAGGTCCAGACGACAAAATTTCCGAATAGTGGGTCTGTAATAATAATAGTAATAATAGTAATAATAATAACTTATTGTCACAAGTAGGCTTCAATGAAGTTACTGTGAAAAGCCCCTAGTCGCCACATTCCGGCGCCTGTTCAGGGAGGCCGGTACGGGAATTGAACCTGCGCTGCTGGCCTTGTTCTGCATTACAAGCCAGCTTTTAGCCCACTGTGCTTAACCAGCCCCAGTTTGCCAGAGGGGATAGAGGGAAGAGATCCAACGGGCTACATCGCCCAAATGCTGGGCAAGCTAGTGGGGAGGGGGAACTTTCCAAATCCCCCAGAAATGGACAGGGCGCACAGGTCGCTTCACCCAGGCCCAAAGCCGGGGAGCAACCCAGGGCGCTAATTGCGAAGCTGCACTGGTTCCAGGACCGAGGAAAGATTTTAAGGTGTGCCTGCCAGTCAAAACCATACCCATGGGAAGGACATAGAATAAGGTGTACCAGGACATTGGGGCGGACCTGGCAAAACAGAGGACAGAGTTTAAAAGAGCAAATCAGCGCTCTATAAAAGTGGGGTATGATTTGGAATGCTATTCCCGGCCAGACTCTGGGTGATTTTCAAGAGCAAAGAACTGTACCTCAACACGCCGTGGAGGCTGGTGAGCTTGTTAAAAAGAACAACTTAGAACGAGAGCAGTTGCGGCAACAATGAAAGCTGCAGGGGCAGTAAAGGAAAGAAACGGAGAGCGGATGACAGACCGCAAACAGAGACAATAATATCACAAACTATGTGGATATGTTTTTTACATGGGACAGCGCTGCCTCGTTTTCGGGCTCGTCACTTCCCTCAATGTGATGAGGGGGAGCAGGGCAAGGGGAGCGAGGATAAGGAAAGTAGGCAAAGGAGTGAGAGAAGGGATGGAAAGGGGGTGGGTAAAACAGGGCCAGAGCTAGACAAGCACTGGGAGGGGAGCCACCATCCTAGCGAGGCGGGCTAACACGGGAGGGCTGAAAGCAAGGGGGGCCGCGGCGCACCTCTCAGAGGAGAGGGAGCGCCTGGCCAAAGGGGGGGGCAGAGGGACAGGGGCCATGAGGGGGTGTGGAAATAGGGGACAGAGGGGAAGTGCAGAACAGGAAACAAACAAAGAGAAGGTTAAAGACGAGAAACGGAACAGACATAGGCCTTGGCAGGTATGGCGCAAGGCGAGGAACCATGACAGCACTGCAAGTAGGGACTCAGGAGGTCCCCTGGGCAACGGGTCTGCCAGAGGGGATAGAGGGAAGAGATCTAACGGGCTACATCATCCAAATATTGGGGAGGGAGAACTTCCAAACCCCCCATAAATGGACAGGGCACACAGGTCGCTTCGCCCCAGGCCCAAAACCAGGGAGCAACCCAGGGCGATAATTGCGAAGCTGCACCGGTTGCAAGACCGAGAAAAGATCTTAAGTTGGGCCTGCCAGACAAAATCAGGCCTCAGCAGGCATGGAGCAAGGCGAGGAACCATGATGGCAAGTAGCCACTCGGGAGGACCCTGGGCAAAGCGAGATCCCGGAGCGCAGGGGTGCATCCACGTGGCGTACACATAGTTGGTGGCCATGTTGGGTGCCCCCTGAACAAAGGGAAACTCCGGAGCGCAGGGGCCCGACCTCATGGTGAGAGCGGTGATCGTGGCCATTTTGGACGGCCCCCTAACAAAGGGAAACCCCAGAGTGCAGGGGCTCATCCAACAGGTAAGTGTGGGTGATCCCGCAAGATCGCGGGGTCAGAAACCCCCCCACCAGGATTGTTACCTGGAATGTAAGGGGACTTAAAGGCCCAGTGAAAAATCCAGAGTCTTCGCCTACTTAAGAAGCCTAAAGGCAACATAATATACCTACAAGAGACGCACTTGAGGGAGAAGTACCGATTGCTGTAAGGAAGGGTGGGGCAGACGTACCATTCATGCTATGGGGCGAGGGCTAGGGGAGTAGCAATACTAATTAACAAGAGGACGAGGTTTACAGACAACAAGGCAGTTACGGACCCAGGGAGACGGTACGTCATGGTCAGCGGTGTCCTGGAAGGGGCACCGGTGGTACTGGTAAATGTGTACGCTCCCAACTGGGACAGCATAGAATTAATAAAGAAGACCATGGCGGAAATCCCCGACATTGACACACACCAACTGATTATGGGGGGCCACTTCAATTGCGTGGAGGGCCCACTGACCGACAGATCAAACCCCAGAACAGGGAGAAAGCCTGGCATGGCTAGGGAACTGGGAGCATTTATGGAGCAGATGGGGGTGGTGGACACATGGAGGTTCCTGCACCCAGGAGAATAAGAATTCTCACATTTCTCACAAGGTGTACACCCGTATCGACTTCTTTGCAGTCGGGAAATCAGTGCTTCCAGGAACCACGGGGGTGACATACTCCTCGATCGTTATCTCCGACCACACTCCACATTATATAGACGTGAGATTGGAGACGGACGTCCTCGGGGTACTGGAACGGTTTGGGCTAGGAGCGGGATTCACTGCCTGGGTGAGATTCCTGTACAAAGCTCCCAAGGCAAGCGTCCGAACTAACACCACCAGCACTGAAAACTTCCAGCTGCAGAGCGGAACAAGACAGGGCTGCCCGCTGTCTCCACTCGTTTGTGCGAGCAATCGAACCCATGGCGATAGCCCCGTGGGATGCGTAAGCTGGAAGTGCATCCGGAGGGGAGACAGAGAGCACAGAATTTCACTCCATGCGGATGACCTGCTCCTCTATGTCTTGAAGCCATAGGAAGGACTGAAGACAATACTGCAGATCCTGAGAGTTTGGAACCTTGGGCCTGTTCCTGTGCTGTACTTTTCTTTGTTCTTTGTTCTTTATTCTTGTCAGGCGACAAACTTAACCTGGGCAGAAGTGAGGCATTCCCAGTGAACCCAAATAGGGGAGGTGCAGAGCTGGAGGGGCTCCCGTTTAAAACGACCCAGAACAGATTCCACTACCTGGGGATCCAGATAGCCAGAGACTGGACACAGATCCACAAGTGGAACCTGACCAGCCTGGTGGAGGAAGTTAAAAAGGACCTACAGAGGTGGGGCTCACTCCCACTCTCCCTGGCGGGGAGAGTGCAGACGAACAAGATGAACGTACTGCCAAGGTTCCTCTTCCCATTTGGATCCATACCGATCTTCATCCCCAAGGCCTTTTTCCAAAATGTAGATGGTCTAATCATGGTGTTTGTGTGGGTGTGGGGGGGAAGAACCCGAGAATTCCCAAACCGACACAGCAAAGAAGGAAAATCAAAGGTGGCTTGGCTGTACCGAACCTACAATACTACCACTGGGCAGCAACGGCAGAAAGAGTGAGGGGATGGGTACACAAACCCGACTCAGAGTGGGTACAGATGGAGAAGGCCGTCTGTAAAGGAACGACCCTCTGGGCCCTGGCTACAGCAGCACACCCATCCTCCTCACCAAGAATCACAACGAGCCCAGTGGTAGCGGCCACGCTGAGAACGTGGGCCCAACTGAGACAGCACTTCGGGCTAACCAAGATATCCCCCATGGCCCCCATCTGCAGCAATCACAGATTCCCGGCAGCCATGCTGGACACCACCTTCAAATGGTTGAGACGCGACAGGGGCACACTGACGGTCAGGGACTTTTACGTAGGGCACAGACTGGCGACACTGGACGAACTGACGAAGAAGTGAAAACTACCAAAAGGACAAGAAATGAGGCACCTTCAAGTAAAACACTTCCAGCGCAAGGAGACAGTGGGGCACCCTGGGGCCCCAGAAATCCACACTAGGACCTGATAGGCACAAGCAGCAAGGAGGGGGGTGCTGTGTGGGAAAATATACGGGCAGTTACTGGACAGAGCTCAGACACCACTGGACGAGACCAGACCAAAATGGGAGGACGAGCTGGGGACAGAAGTGTGGTGGGGACTCTGGAGCGAAGCACTGAGCAGGGCTACCTCCACCTCCTCCTGTGCAAGGCTAAACCTAATGCAGCTCAAAGTGATGCACAGAGCGCACCTAACCAGAACCCGAATGAGCAGGTCCTTCCCGAAGGTGGAGGACAAATGTAAGCGGTGCCAGAGGGGCCCGGCCAACCACACCCACATGTTTTGGGCTTGCCCCAAGCTTGCTGGGGTCTGGACAGCCTTCTCCGAGGCAATGTCCAAGGTTGTGGGGGTGAGGGTGAAGCCATGCCCAATAGTGGCAATCTTCGGGGTATCGGAGCAGCCAGGGTTACACATAGGGAAGGGGGCCAATGCCCTTGCTTTCGCTTCCCTAATCACACGCCGGAGAATCCTGCTCGGCTGGCGATCGGCAGCACCACCCACAGCTGCAGACTGGCTCGCTGACCTCTCGGAATTTCTCCACCCGGAGAAGATTAAGTACGCCACCCGAGGGTCGGAGGAAGGCTTCCTGGATACTTGGGGCAGTTTGTCTGCCTGTTCCAAAACCTGTTCAAGGCCAGCAACGAGGAGTAAGATAAGAAAATTGGAAAGAGAGAAAGAAAGCTGGCTTTGACAAAGGGTCATCTGAACTCGAAAATTGAGCCCTTTTCTCGCCCGACAGATGCGGCCAGACCTGCTGAGATTTTCCAGCACTTTTTCTTTGGTTTTACATCTTAATCCTCTCTTACCAATGCAGTGATTTTGTCCTTTAGTAAGAGTGCTACCCCACCTCATTTTCCTTTCCGTCCACCCCTTCTAAATGCTGAATAAGCATGGATATTCAGTCCCCGGTCTTGGTCACCTTGTTGCCATGCCACAGTAATAGCAATTAAATCAAACCCACTTACCTCAATTTGGGCATTCAAATCACCAATTCCTTTGCAAATACTACATGCATTCAGATAAAGGGCCTTCAATTCTGCTTTAAAAGCTATCCGCTATTCTGATCCGATTTGATGCTTCCCTATGCTTTATCTGTCTTCTATTTTTACTTTCTATTTCCTTTCACCAGTTTTACTTCCATCAAATGTGAGCAGCCCCGCAGGTTCTTATCCTACTGCCAATCTAGTTTAATAACCCTCAACAGCATTAGCCAATCTCCTTGAGAGGATATTAGTCCTGGTCCTGTGAAAATGCAGCCCAACCAACTTGCACAGGTCTCATCTGCTCCAGAACAAGTCCCAATGTCTCGGAAATCCGGGGCGAGATTCTCCGACCCCCCGCCGGGTCGGAGAATCGCCGGGGGCTGGCGTGAATCCCGCCCCCGCCGGTTGCCGAATTCTCCGGCACCGGAGATTCGGCATGGGCGGGAATGCGCCGCGCCGGTTGGCGCCCCCCCCCCCCCCGCGATTCTCCGGCTCAGATGGGCCGAAGTCCCGCTGCTAGAATGCCTGTCCCGCTGGCGTGGATTAAACCACGTTCTCAGCGTGGCCGCTACCACTGGGCTCGTTGTGATTCTTGGTGAGGAGGATGGGAGTGCTGCTGTAGCCAGGGCCCAGAGGGTCGTTCCTTTACAGACGGCCTTCTCCATTTGTACCCACTCTGAGTCGGGTTTGTGTACCCATCCCCTCACTCTTTCTGCCGTTGCTGCCCAGTGGTAGTATTGTAGGTTCGGTACAGCCAAGCCACCTTTGATTTTCCTTCTTTGCTGTGTCGGTTTGGGAATTCTCGGGTTCTTCCCCCCCACACCCACACAAACACCATGATTAGACCATCTACAGTTTGGAAAAAGGCCTTGGGGATGAAGATCGGTATGGATCCAAATGGGAAGCATAAAGGCTGAAGAAAAAGCATACAAAGTGGCAAGATTTAGTGGGAAACCAGAGGATTGGGAAGCCTTTAAAAGGGAGCAGAGGACAACTAAAAAAAGCAATAAGGGGGAGAAGATGAAGTATGAGTGCAAGTTAGCTAGTAATATAAAGCAAGAGAGGAAGAGATTTTTTCAATACATAAAAGGTAAGAGAAAGGCAAAAATAGACATTGGACCACTAGAAAATGTGGCTGGAGAAGTAATAATAGGAAACAAAGAAATGTCAGACAAACTGAATAGTTACTTTGCATCAGTCTTCACAGTGGAATATACCAGTGGGATGCCAGAGCTCCAGAAGAACCAGGGGTCAGAGCTGAGTGCAGTGACCATTACTAAGGAGAAGGTTCTGGGGAAACTGAAAGGTCTGAAGGTGGATAAGTCACCTGGACCGGATGGATTACACCCCAGGGTCCTAAAAGAGATAGCTGAGGAAATTGTGGAGGCATTAGTGATGATCTTTCAGGAATCACTGGAGGCAGGAAGGCTCCTAGAGGACTGTAAGGTAACTAATGTAACATCACTGTTTAAGAAGGGAGGGAGGCTGAAGATAGGAAATTATAGGCCGGTTAGCCTGACTTTGGTCATTGGTAAGATTTTACAGTCTGTTATTAAAGATGAGATCGCAAAGTATTTGAAAGTGCATGGTAAAATAGGACTGAGTCAGCACGGCTTTGTCAAAGGGAGGTCGTGTCTGACAAATCTGTTAGAGTTCTTTGAGGAGGTAACAAGGAAGTTAGACAAAATTGGCCCCACTGTATCGGGGACAAACATACAGTGCACTTTGGCGTGGTATCTTATGACTGAATCAAATAGCCAAATTTTCCTGTAAATGGCAATACCCAAAACTTGGGGTTTTATATTTAGGCCCCGGTGGGGGCAGAGGTGTGGGCGGCCTCGAAAAGTAGCCCCACTGAACAGTGTGCCAGTTCCGCTGCTCCATCCCACCCAGCGGTCATTTTGTGGAGGTGGAATAGCCACTTAAGGCTAAGTGAACAAAGCTGACTGGGATTTTCCAGTTGATTCCCAGATCCTCATGGGCACCAAGGGCTCGGTTTATCTGCTTTGAGGCCTAAATGCCGGCTGTAGTAGCAGCAGCAGGCCGCCTTGTAGAGCTGCTCCCCCAATACTCTCCCCAAAGCAAACAGTGGTGGCCCAGTTTTCAATGTTAATTTACAAATTTGGAGAGAGGCTGTCTCCATTTTGAGAAGCCCTCTTGCAATTTCTTTTTCTTAAATTAAAAATAAATAAATTTAGAGTACCCAATTATTATTTTTTTTCTCCAATTAAGGGGCAATTTAACATGGCCAATCTACCTAACCTGCACATCTTTGGATTGTGGGGGTGAAACCCACGCAGACATGGGGAGAATGTGCAAGCTCACTGCTCAATCCAAGCTGGAAGGCCACTCGTTGGTCCTCCAGCTTGGAGAGACAGCCCACTAATTTAATTGGATGGCATTAAGCCCCGCCCTCTGACCATTAATTGACTGTCTCGTTGAAACTCAGTTTCCCAAACAATGCGGTACATAAAGAGCCAGACAGCAGGGCTCAGAAGCTTGGAGGTAAAATGCTGCCCTTGCACCATCCTGTCATTAGCTTTGAGAAAACTGCTTCTTACCCACTGCCTCATCATTGAAATGCTCTAAAGTATTTCAGTATTTGCTTGGTAGATGCAAACCACGGAAAATCACCACAGAAAGTTAAATCTTATTAATACAATCATAAGTACCTGCTAAGTTTGCTATAAGTGCCAATGCACCTGTTTTTGGAGATATAAAAAAAACGGTTTTAAATGTTAAAAAATTACTCTTTCTTTCTGTCTTTTTTTCTCCCTCAATCCAATCTTTCCCTCTCATTCTCTATTTCTCTTTTTGTACCGGATTTAATTTACCCCTTTACTCTGTCATTCTGCTTGTTTCCCCTCAATCCTTCAATTTGATTGATTAAGGAGATAGCCTGTTGGTTGCCCTTTCCCTCCGGCCTCAGATGTTCTGTGTCCGCCACTTTCAGCTTACACTTTCAGCAAATTTGCAGGAAAAATGCTTTGAGCTGAAGTGTACAGGGACAAATTTAACTAATGGCAGATGCTGTTAGGTGCCCAGTCACAGCAACATCATACCTAATGCACCTTAAAGGTACGGGGCAAGATCTTCCGGCTGGTCAGGCCTGTGGGATCTTCTGGTCCGGCCGATAGCCCATCCCCACCGCGGGTTTTCCGGCAGCGTGGGGTGGATTCGATGGGAAATCCCATTGACAATGGCGGGACCAGAAAATCCCCCCCCCCCCCCCCCCCCCCCCCCCCGCCATGAAACACGCTGCTGAGAGGCCAGAGAATCTCGCCCAGGAACGTTGTATAAGCGACGGAAAGACGGATCGCTTCTTAGCAATACATCAACCAGCAGGTGGCAACATCTCCTATGTTCAGGACAGTGGTTGCGCAGCTCCATTATTATTAATGTCCAGTTATTTGTTTCTCCAGCCTTATCATGTACAAATCTTTGGGCCGCCAAAATTTCCCGCGACGCCGGTCCGATGCCCTCCCGCGATTCTCCCAAGCGGCGGGAACGGCCCCGTCGAATTTCCCGGGCCGCAGGCCGGAGAATCGCCCGAGACACCCAAAATGGCGATTCTCCGGCACCCCTGCTATTCTCAGGCCCGGATGGGCCGAGTGGCCAGTCCAAAAAAGGCGGGTTCCCCCCGCCGCCGTCCACACCTGGTCGCTGCCGTCGGGAACAGCGCGGGAACGCTGGGGGGGGATGGCCTGCGGGGTGGGGGGGGGATCCTGCACCGGGGGGTACCTCAAATGTGGGATGGCCCGCGATCAGTGCCCACCGATCGTCGGCCGTCCTCTCTGAAGGAGGACCTCCTTCCTTCTGCGGCCCCGCAAGATCCGTCCGCCATCTTCTTGCGGGGTGGACTCGGAGAGGACGGCAACCACGCATGCGCGGGTGACACCAGTTATGCGGCGCTGGCCGCGTCATGTATGCGGCGCCGCCTTTACGCGGCAACAAGGCCTGGCGTGTGTAGATGACGCGACCCCGCTCCTAGCCCATTATTGGGCCCTGTATCGGTCGGGATAGGGGCTGTTTTGCGCCGTCGTGAACCTCGACGGCGTTCACGACGGCGTGCGCACTTCGGCGCGTGAGTGGAGAATCCCGCCCAGTGTTCTTTAATATACATTGTAAAGGAATATTTCCAACCAGCCAATGATAAAATAATCTGATTAAAACACTTCTGAAGGAAATTGAAAGTAATATTAACTTGTATTTGATTCACCTGAGGAAGGAGCTGTGCTCCGAAAGCTAGTGATTCGAAACAAACCTGTTGGATTTGAACCTGGTGTTTTAAGACTTCTTACTGTGCTCCAACACCGGCATCTCCACATCTTGTATTTATATTTAAGGCAACAAAATAACCCAAGGTACTTTCAAGAGTGTTATCAGTAAGGAATTTTGATGAAGAGCAGATGGCCGAAACCTTCGTCAATGAGGTAGGGTTTAAGGAACATCTTAAAGGGGCAGAGAGGTTTGGAGAGGGAATTTCAGAGTTTACGGAGAACGGAGCTAAGCACATGGATAAAAACAAATTAATGCGGATGCTGGAATCTGGAACAAAAACAGAAAATGCTGGAAAATCCCAGCAGGTCTGACAGCATCTGTGGAGAGAGAAGGGAGCTAACGTTTCGAGTCTGGATGACTCTTTATCAAAGCTTTGAAAACAAGGATGAAAATTGTGGGCTTCCGGTTGCGGCTATGCGGAGCTAAGTCGCACATTTGGCAGCTCCCGCAAAAAACGGACCTTTGGGTTCTTTTCAGGGCCCTCAACGGCATTTTTTCGACGTTTCCCGCAGTGGGAAGGAGAATACAATAGTTCCCCGACAGTATATGGCTTTTACCAGGAGCGGGGCGACTAAAAAAGTGGTGGTGGACCCGAAGAAGGTGCGAGGGAAGAATAACAAAATGGCGACGGGAGGGGACCAGGCAACGTGGATGCAGTGGGCGCAGGAGCAACAGGAGGTTATCCAGCGCTGCTTCAGGGAGATTAAAGCGGGCCTGCTTGAGCCGATGAAGGCTTCTATCGATAAGCTGCTGGAGACACAGACGGCCCAGGGGGTGGCGATCCGCGAGGCCCGACAAAAGATCTCCGACAACGAGGACGAAATCTTAGGCCTGGCGGTAAAGGTGGAGGCGCACGAGGCGCTCCACAAGAAATGGCAGGAGCGGTTCGAGGAGATGGAGAATCGGTCGAGGCTGAAGAATTTGCGGATTCTGCTCCTCCCGGAGGGGCTGGATGTGGGGGGTCTATGTGGTCACCATGTTGAACTCGCTGATGGGAGCGGGGTCCTTCCAGGGGCCCCTGGAGCTGGAAGGGGCCCATAGAGTGCTGGCGAGGAGGCCCAAGGCTAACGTGCCTCCGCGGGCGGTGCTGGTACGGTTTCATCGGTTCGCTGATCGGGAGTGTGTGCTCAGGTGGGCCAAGAAGGAGAGGAGCAGCAGGTGGGAGAACGCGGAGGTTCAAATATACCAGGACTGGAGTGCAGAGGTGACGAAGAGGAGGGCCGGGTACAATCGAGCGAAGGCGGTGCTGCACAGAAAGAGGCTGAAGTTTGGCATGTTGCAGCCGGCGCGACTGTGGGTCACCTACAAGGACCGGTACTATTATTTTGCGTCTCCGGAGGAGGCGTGGGCCTTTGTTCAGGCCGAGAAGTTGGACACAGAATTGAGGGTTGGGATGGACGTTTGGGGATTGCGGTTGATATGTTACTTTTTGAGGGGAGGTCCCTTGCTCTTGTTTTTTTCTTCCTTTCTGGTTTGGTGTGGGTGGTTAGGGTGGGTTGGGCACTGTTTTGGTTGGGTTGGTCGGGGGGGCTCTTGGAGGGGGGTAAGCAAATGGAACAGGGGTGGATGGCCGGCAGTGAGATGGGGCCCGGCGGGGGAGGGCGAGGCCCGAGTCGGGGGTGAGGGATTGGACCTGTAAAAGGAGCTGCGCCAGAGGTGGCGGGGCTGGGTAGGTGGAAAGCGCGGGCTATTTACCGCGCTGAAGACTGGAGGGGGTGGGGCCGGGGCGGAGATGAGAGGGTTGTTTCCCCCGCTTGGGATGGGAGGGGGAGAGCCTGCGGATGGGGAATGGAAGAGGAGGGTGTGTCACACAATGGGAGTAGTCGAAGGAGAGGCCGGAGTGGCTGGGGTCAGCAGGTGTCAGCGGAAGTGCAATGGGGGGAGTAGAGCAGCTAGGATGGGTCCTAAGCCGAGGGTGGGGGGGTGGGTGGGGGGGGGGAATCGAGTTGCTGCTGCTATGGTCAAGGGGGTGCTGGAGCGACTGGTGGGAGTCGAGACAGGGGGTCTGCAGCCGTGGGGAACGGGCCGGACGTGGGGTGCGTGCGCGTGGCTGGCCAAGGAGGGGTTATGGCTAGTCGGCGGGGGAGGGGGGCGGGCAGCCCCCTGATCCAGCTGATAACCTGGAATGTAAGGGGACTGAACGGGCCGGTCAAGCGGGCCCGCGTGTTCGCATACCTGAAGGGGCTGAAGGCGGATGTGGTTATGCTCCAGGAGACACACCTGAAGGTGGCAGAACAGGTAAGATTGAGGAAAGGGTGGGTAGGTCAGATGTTTTATTCGGGGCTGGATGCCAAAAATCGAGGGGTGGCAATCTTGGTGGGAAAGAAGGTGTCATTCGAGGCGTCGAGCATTGTGGCAGACAATGGCGGTAGGTACGTAATGGTAAGTGGTAAGCTGCAGGGAGAGAGGGTGGCACTGGTCAATGTGTATGCCCCGAACTGGGACGATGCGGGTTTTATGCGGCGCATGTTGGGTCGGATCCCAGACTTGGAAGTGGGGAGCCTGATAATGGGGGGAGACTTTAACACGGTGGTGGATCCGGCACTGGATCGCTCCAGGTCTAGGACGGGTAGGACGCCGACGGCGGCTAAAGTGCTGAGGGGGTTTATGGACTAGATGGGAGGGGTGGCCCCTTGGAAATTTGCAAGGCCAGGGGCTAGGGAATTTTCATTCTTCTCACATGTCCATAAGGCTTATTCCCGGATCGACTTTTTTATTTTGAGCAGGGCGCTGATTGCGAGAGTAGAGGATACCGAGTACTCGGCGATAGCCATTTCGGATCACACCCCGCATTAGGTTGACTTAGAGCTGGGGGAGGAGATGGACCAGCGCCCGTTGTGGCGCTTGGAGGTGGGGCTGTTGGCAGACGAGGAGGTGAGTGAGCGGGTCCGAGGAAGCATAGAGAGGTACCTGGAGGCCAACGATAATGGGGAGGTCCGAGTGGGGATGGTATGGGAGGCGCTGAAGGCAGTGGTTAGGGGAGAGCTGATCTCCATTAGAGCCCACAAGGAGAGGAGGGAGCAGAGGGAGAGGCTGGTGGGGGAGATGGTGAGGGTAGACAGGTGGTATGCGGAGGTGCCCGAGGAAGGACTGTTGAGGATGAGGCGCAGCCTTCCGGCTGAATTCGACCTGGTGACCACCAGGAAGGCGGAGGTGCAGTGGAGGAAAGCCCAGGGGGTGATATACGAGTATGGGGAAAAGGCAAGCCGGATGCTGGCGCATCAGCTTCGGAAGCGGGACGTAGCTAGGGAGATCGGGGGAGTTAAGGACTGGGGAGGGAGTGTGGTGCGGAGTGGGGTTGGCATCAATGGGGTCTTCAGGGACTTTTATGAGGAATTGAATCGGTCCGAGCCCCCACTGGAGGAGGGAGGGATGGGCCGCTTTCTGGACCAATTGAGGTTTCCGAAGGTGCAGGAGGGACTGGTGGCGGGATTGGGGGCCCCGATTGGGCTGGAGGAGCTGACCAAAGGGATAGGGAGCATGCAGGCGGGGAAGGCACCGGGGCCGGACGGTTTCCCGGTCGAATTTTACAAACAATATGTGGACCTGTTGGGCCCGTTGCTGGTTAGGACCTTCAATGAGGCAAGGGAGGGGGGGGCTTTGCCCCCGACGATGTCCCGGGCACGGATCTCCTTGATCCTGAAGCGGGACAAGGATCCCCTGCAGTATGGGTCTTACAGGCCGATTTTGTTGCTAAACGTAGATGCCAAGGTGCTGGCGAGGGTCTTAGCCACGAGGATTGAGGATTGTGTGCCGCAGATCATCCATGAAGACCAGACGGGGTTCGTGAAGGGGAGGCAGTTGAACGCGAATGTGCGGAGGCTCCTGAACGTTATGATGATGCCGGCGAGGGAGGGGGAGGCGGAGATAGTGGTGGCGATGGACGCTGAGAAAGCCTTCGATAGGGTAGAGTGGGGGTACCTGTGGGAGCTGCTGAAGAGGTTTGGGTTTGGGGAGGGGTTTGTCAGGTGGGTTAGGCTGTTGTATGAGGTGCCGATGGCAAGTGTGGCCATGAACAGGAGGAGGTCTGAGTACTTTCGGTTGCACCGAGGGACGAGGCAGGGGTGTCCCCTGTCCCCCCTGCTCTTTGCACTGGCGATTGAACCCCTAGCTATGGCACTGAGGGAGTCGAGGAACTGGAGGGGATTGGTGCGGGGTGGGGAGGAGCATAGGGTGTCGCTCTATGCGGACGACTTGCTGCTATATGTGGCAGGTTCGGTGGGGGGAATGCCGGACGTAATGAGGATCCTCAGGGAATTCGGGGATTTCCCGGGGTACAAGCTCAACATGGGGAAGAGCGAGCTGTTCGTGGTTCACCCAGGGGACCAGGAGAAGAGGATTGGCGAGCTCCCATTAAAAGGGCGGAGAGGAGCTTCAGGTATTTGGCCAGGAGCTGGGGGGCCCTGCATAGGCTTAATTTCACAAGGCTGGTGGATCAAATGGAGGAGGAGTTCAAGAGGTGGGACGCGTTGCCGCTGTCCTTGGCGGGTAAGGTGCAGTCATTCAAAATGGCGGTGCTCCCACGGTTTTTGTTCCTGTTCCAGTGCCTCCCCGTGTTTATCCCAAAGGCCTTTTTTAGGCGGGTTAACAGGAGTATAATGGGGTTTGTGTGGGCACGAGGGACTCCGAGGGTGAGAAGGGTGTTCCTGGAGCGGAGTAGAGATAGGGGGGGGCTGGTGCTGCCCAACTTCTGTGGGTCCTACTGCACCGCCAATGCAACGATGGTGCGCAAGTGGGTGATGGAGGGGGAGGGGGCAGCATGGAAGAGGCTGGAGACGGCGTCTTGTGTGGGTACGAGTCTGGGGGCGCTGGCAACGGCGCCGCTGCTGTTCCCTCCAAGGAGGTATACCACGAGCCCGGTGGTGGCGGCTGCCCTCAAAATCTGGGGGCAGTGGAGGTGGCTCAGGGGGGAAGTTGGGGCCTCGGTGTGGACCCCAATACGGGGGAACCACCGGTTCGTCCCAGGGAGAGCTGATGGAGGGTTTTCGGGGAGGCACAGGGCAGGGATACGAAGGTTGGGGGACCTGTTTGTGGACGGGAAGTTCGCGAGCCTGGGTGAGCTGGAGGAGAGGTATGGGCTCCCCCCCGGGCAACACCTTCAGATACTTACAGGTAAGGGCGTTTGCCAGGCGGCAGCTGGTGGAATTCCCGCGGCTGCTGCCACGCACAGTACAGGACAGGGTGCTCTCGGGGGGGTGGGTGGGAGTGGGGAAGATCTCGGAAACTTACCAGGTGATGCATGAGGAGGAGGAGACCTTGGTGGTGGAGGTGAAAGTTAAGCGGGAGGAGGAGTTGGGAGAGGAGATCGAGGAAGGGACGTGGGCAGATGCCCTAGGGAGGGTGAACTCTTCCTCATCGTGCGCAAGGCTCAGCCTCATATTGTTTAAGGTGCTGCACAGGGCACACATGACCGGGACAAGGATGAGCCGGTTCTTTGGGGGAGAGGACAGGTGTCTTAGGTGCTCAGGGAGCCCAGCAAACCACACCCATATGTTCTGGGTATGCCCAGCGCTGGAGGAGTTTTTGGAACGGCGTAGCAAGGACGGTGTCGAGGGTGGTAGGATCCAGGGTCAAACCGGGCTGGGGGCTCGCAATATTTGGGGTTGCAGGGGAGCCGGGAGTGCAGGAGTCGAAAGAGGCCGGTATTCTGGCCTTTGCATCCCTGGTAGCCCGGCGAAGGATTCTTCTTCAGTGGAAGGATGCGAGGCCCCCAAACGTGGAATCCTGGATCAATGATATGGCGGGGTTTGTTAAGTTGGAGAGGGTAAAATTCGCCTTGAGAGGGTTGGTACAAGGGCTCTTTAGGCGGTGGCAACCGTTCCTAGACTTCCTGGCAGAACGGTAGACATTGGTCAATGGCAGCAGCAACTCGGGGGGGTGTGGGGGGGGGTTACTTTATTTTTGTTTTTGTTATTTACACTGGGGAGGGTCTGAGGGGGTGTATATATTTGTTGTGCTGAGTCGGGGTGTTAATGTTAATTTATTATTTATGTACAGGGGGGAGGGGGGTATGGAGGGTTGCTTTTTTGGACTATGTTATGTACTTAACCCTGTTGGGTTCCTTTTTCATTTTGTTATTGATATTTTATGAAAACCTTAATAAAAATTATTTTATAAAAAAAGGCTGAAAATTGTAAATGGGGCCATTGTCTAACTGTGAGCTAGTAACGGTCAGCAAGCACAGGGGTGATGGTTGAACAAGATTTGCGTGAGCTAGAATATGAAGAGTAGTGGCTTGGATGGGATCAAGTTTATTAGATTGGAAGGTGGGAGGCTGGCCAAGAGAGCATTTTTTTAAATTTAAAGTACCCAATTCATTTTTTCCAATTAAGGACAATTTAGTGTGGCCAATCCACATACCCTGCACATCTTTGGATTGTGGGGGTGAAACGCAAACACGGAGAGAATGTGTAAACTCCACACGGACAGTGACCCAGAGCCAGGATCGAACCTGAGACCTTGGCGCTGTGAGGCAGCAGTGCTAACCACTGCACCACCGTGCTGCCCTCAAGAGAGCATTTTAATACATCCAGAGGTAGCAAGTTTAGGGGTGATGGCTTCAGCAATAAACGAGCTGAGGCAGGGCCGGAGTTCAGTGACGTTACAGATGTAGAAGTAGGCAGGCTTGGTGATGGGGCGGAATTTGATCTTGGGCACAAACACACCGTGGATGTTGGAATGGTCTGGCTCAGTTTCAGAGAGTTGTCAGGACGAGGGCTGTGAATGGTCGTCAGGGGACTGAGTCTTGAACAGGGACCAAAGACAATGGCTTCAGCTTTTCTAATATTTAATGTGAGGATATTTCTGCTTATCCGATATTGGATGTTGGACAAACAACGGGACAATGGAGAGGGTCAATCAGATAGAGGAGTCGATGGCGTAGTGATGTTGTAATTGGACTAGTAAACCAGAGACCCAGAGTAATGCTCTGGGGACCCAGGTTCAAATCCCACCACTGCAGATAGTGACATTTGAATTCAGTAAAAAGAAATCCAATGATGACCATGAAACCATGGTCGATTGTTGTAAAAACCCATCTGGTTCATTAATGTCCTTTAGGGAAAGGAATCTGCTGTCCTTACCTGGTCTGACCTTGATGTGACCCCAGACCCACAGCAATGTGGTTTACTCTTATCTGCCCCCTCAATGGCAATTAGGGATGGGCAATAAATGCTGGCACAGCCTGTGACTCCCATGAACGAATAAAAAAAAGGTGAGTGTCATCAGCATACACATGGAATCTGATCTGTATACAGTCAATGCTGCTGAGGGACAGCACTTAGAGGAAGGGGTCAAGGATAGGACCTTGGGGATCTCCAGTTGTAACGGTGCAGGGACAGGAAGAGAAAACATAGTGCGTTATTCTCTGATAAACTGATGCCGTGCATTCAGATGATGTCACTGAGGGGTAGCATGCAGTTGAGAAATTGGAGGGGGCCAAGGAAAGATCATAGTCAGAAAGCAAGTAGGCGTAATGCTCTTATTAGCTTCCCGAGCTACCAGCATTTTAAATATTGGCCGTTTGAGTTCACACAGCTGCACAATTGTCGCTCTCCTGCCGCCTGACTCGGTTTCCTCGCCTGTTTGACACTGACGGATGCTTGTTATTGTGTCTGTCCCTGCAGTTGACTTGCAGGCACTCTATTAGTGTGGTTGGGCCAGCTGAATTATGAAGTCAATTTCCAATTATTTTTTGATAAAAACTTTTTAATTGACCGAAGAATGTGATGAATTAACAAAAGAAATGTCTTCTTTAAAAGAAGGCAATTGTGAATTTATAGATTTTAGAAGAGGGCAAAGACGAGAAGTCAATCGAGATGGGTAACAGAAAAATATTCACAAAAAGATCGATCAATGTATCTATTGATTCAACTTGCTGGAACAAAATTCTCAACTTCATTCAAGATCCAGCTATAGGTTCTGGCTCACGGGTGAAAAACATATGCCAGAAATATATTATATTTACATGATATTCAGCAGCATTAAGGTTTTGTAATTTTGTCACAATGGCAACTGAAAACATGCTCTTAATCTAGAAAGTGTCATCTTGCTGTGTTTGGATTGAAATAAAGAACTTTATTACATGAAGGCTGAAACTGTCTGACACCATCAATATTTTAAAATACATGGAAATATTGAATACTAGGTTGTGGAATGTTGTTTAGCTAACCTGTGTTTATTCTACATTGGTAATTTAACTATTGTCTATGGGGTACAAAACTATTGTTCTTGCCTGTTATCACCTCCACGAGGAAACCATTGATCTCCCCGTGGGACTCATGGCGGCATATTGGTTAGTACTGCTGCCACACAGCGCCAGGGACCCAGGTTCGATTCCAGCCTTGGGTGACTATGTGGACTTTGTATGTTCTCCCAGGTGCTCCAGTTTCCTCCCACAGTCCAAAGATGTGCAGGTTAGGTGGATTGGTCATGCTTAAATTTCCCCAATATGGTTGGATGAGGTTATGGGGATAGGGTGGGAGATTGGGCTAAGATAGAGTGCTCTTTCAGTCGGTCAGTGCAGACTCGGTGGGCCAAATGGCCTCCTTCTGCACTGTAGTGATTCTAAGTATGAGCTTACCAGGTAGGGGGCAGAGGCCACCAATCTGGTGCTTGTTACAGACTTACATAAAAGCCGTCCCAAAGCAAGGCCGGGTGTGGTTAGTTCTCCCTGCAAGAACTGGAATGGGAGTGAGTTACTGCCTTGAGCAGAATATTGTAGTTAAATATCTGTTCCACTACCGATGGCTTCCTCAGATTACTAAATTGTCATAACCATAGACAAACAATGGCCCTGAGTGTTAATTATGAGTTCTGTATTGCTTTGTTTTGTGAGTGAATTAGAAAATGAAGCAAACTCTAAACAAAATCTTCATTCTATTGATGTGGATGCTGTACTGGTGCCCAGTTGATAATGAGGGTCAGTCTAATCAAATGGTTTCATCAATACCAGGAGTTTATAGTCTCTTAAAATAAATGAAAGAGATTTTCCTATCCAGGCTCCTTGTGTCCTCTGCAGTTTCTTAGTGGGCAGCCACAGATTTGCAAAGGGGCTGCAAGGGACGATTTCCTGGTTTATGGGATGTGCCTAATTAAGATTGAGCTGAGTTGACATTGTCCTATTCAAGACAATGTTCTATTGGATTGCCAAGCGATAGTGCTCTGGTTTCTCTTATTGTTGTGTCTGCAGTGTGATGTAACAGATGTGTTAAAATTCAGACTTTCTCAATGCATTTGAAAAGAAAGGCTTGTATTTATAGAACACATTTCACTGCCTCAAAGATGTCCCAAAGTGCTTGACAGCCGAGGAAGAATGCTGTAATGTGGAAAGACAGCTGCCGATGTTTACAACGCAAGCTCCAGCAAATATGATCAACCAGGTAATTTGTTCTTGTGATGGTGATGGAGGGATAATATTTGGCCAGGACACTTGGGCTAACTCCCTTGCTCCTCTTTGAAATAGTGCCATGGGATTTATTTTACGTCTGAGGATCTCAGTTTAGTTCCCTTGTACAGCCCTTCAAGCCGGCGGGATATTCCAGTCGCGGTGAGGCCGACTGCCACTCCCCGCCACCCTGGCGGGTTCCCTGGCCGCGGGATGGGCGAGCCACACAAAACATTGTGGACAATGGTGAGACCAGAATATCCTGCCAGCGGCCAATAGCTAGCCGCCTCCCGCAGGGGGAAACTGGAAAACCCCGTCCAAAAGATTTATACCACGTTGCAACAAATTGGAGGCAAGAATATAACAAACATTTGGTCTGATGGCACAGCACTACTCGCAGAATCAAAAAAAGCCTACAAAATATCTTAGATCAATTAAAGTCTAGAAGTTTTGAATATGCGTTGAGTATGAACACTAAAAAGACAATGGTGGGAAAGGGGTGGGGGAGGATTTTCCACACACCGCATGGCGCCCGGTGGCTCGCTGTTGATGGAATTTTTTGGTCCCAACGCAGGCAATGGGATTATCCATTGAATCCACCCCACTCTGCTGGGAAACCCGCAGTGGGGATTCACTGTGGCAGGACTGGAAAATCCTGCTGGCGAGAACGGATCGAAAATCTTCCCTCAAAAAACGATGGTAGTGAGGAGCAATACGTTAGAAGAAAGTAGAGTGAAGGTTAAAGTGGATGGTGTCACACTGGAACAAGTAGATAAGTTTGTTGATTTCGGGCAAATGATAACAGAAGATGGGAGATATGATGCCAAAATTAAGAGAAGGATAGAAACAATTTTGAGAAGGTGAAGGATTTATTAACAACAATAACACTCAACCTTGTAACAAGGAAAAACTCATAAGATGCTATACTCTTTACCAGGCTCGTGAGTGGGCCACATGAATGACCCTCCTTCATCTCAGTGGGCCACAAGATGGCAATCAGGCTTGTTCACGAACCATAATCATTTGAATAAGATTAAATACATTTAATACACACTAAATATTTCATAACGAGTTATGGAAAATGCTTAATCATTTATTCATTTATAGAACTGTTTTCAACTTCAAATGTTAAGAACAAAATAAATAGTTATACTTTGGAAACAGAGGGAGTGCACGGCTCCCACAGTCAATGCTATGAGCAATCAGCAAGTACCTCACGTCATTTGCCCTTGCTTTATGTGCGTATCACGTTTGTCATACCGGTGGGGAAAAAAATTGCACGGACGGAATTGAGCAGAATGGGACAACCCTGCACATGCGCAACAGTCAACAAAATGTCTTCTGGAGCTCATTCAGAACCCAGATGGACTGCATGTGGCCCCCGCCGCGTTTGAAACATGGACAATAAATAAACATCTGTGGAAGAAAATAGAGCCCTTTGAAATGTGGATGCTAAGACTTATGATAAAAAGCCCATACAGACCAAAGGACTAAGGAAATGGCAAGGACAAAAATAACTCTTAAAAATGTGACATCCAGCAAGGAAAATGTCAGTACTTTAGACGCTTATTCAGAGGTGAAAAGCTGCAGAGTTCCCTCCTGGAAGGCAAAGTGGAGGGCGGCAGAAAGCGGAGACGACCTCGGCGTAGTCGAACGACGGACATTATAGATGAGCTGCAGTGGATGAGTGAGGATGGCGCAAGACTGGCAAGCGTGACTTACCATGACAGCACATCTCCTGTTGGGAGCAACGATGAGCCGCAACAACAACAAATTTTGAATCGATTAAATCTAAAGTTTTCTACATTAGGACTTGCTGAGGAGCTGACACAAGGACCAATATTCCATTGTGTGTCATAATATCATGACTTGTATAAACATAGCTTTTTAAAATCTATCTGTTTGCACAAGACTAGCACTTCAGGCTAACAGGGGATGTGCCAGCATGGCTGCACTCCTCTTATGGATTTGATCGTCTGGTTGCTTTTAAATGTCAGAGAACCGCCAAGTTAAGACTACTCTTGAAATCGTAGCTGGTAAATTTAAATGCCAGAATAATTCAATTATGTTCTGCAAACAGATGCTGCCTTTGAGTTATTGAAAGTATAAATGTTTACAGATGTGTTATTGATGTTGGTCCCAGAATATCATCCCTGTCTTCGACGGGAAGGTTTGCAGTTCTGAAAGAAGCCTACGCTGTTACCAGAGGAGTGTTTTTCCAGATCACCATCCCTTCGGTAGGCCACTAGCAACCTGGACTCAGCACTGTCTGGTATGAAATGCCAGGGAAGCAGGATTCAGGTGAAGGGCAATCTGAGTAGCCAGTGCAAATACCAGTATAATACCAGGCACGAGTAATTGAGGTGACCTAACTCAATGTGCACCTTCAGAGTTGGGACTCAGAGCGACAGATTGGACAACGCAGTTATAACTAGGGAAGAACTCGGAACTAAATGTAAAATCCAAATCAAATTCAATTGGAAGGATTTTAATTTGGGCAAATTTGAAGGAGTTGGACAATTTCCTCCACAAGTGGTCAAGTTGCCATCTTTTGCTGTGACGTATTTCGCACACATAATAATAATAATAATAATAGCTTATGGCAAGTGAAGGGCTGGAGCATTTGAAAATCTTACAAGTTGAGAAGGATTGTAATTAGAATAAACTACTTGACATTTAAGTGTTCCTGATATGTGCTCCTGCTGCCAACACAATCACCTTATCCAATATGGTGGGTGTCATGATTTTGGCTGGGAATGTCAATGTACTGTCTGCCGAGCATGTTGGAAGTTTAGGAGGACAGTTAGCATCTGTTAAACAGGCACTGTGTGGCTAATTGTCGAGGCACCAGTTTCATGGGGAACCTCCAGTTGTAATGTTGATTTTCATGGAAACATGAGCCTTGCTATCAGAGCCATGTGCCAAATGTGATGAATGTAGAAATGATTATTTATTATATTTCTTATTTGTGGAATTAATGTTATTAATAAACCTGGTTTAAAATACATACAGACAGTATCTACTAAAGCTGTAATTACGGAGTCGTAAAAGTTGAGGTAATGATTGATTTTAACCATTTACTTGTTTACAGAGGGATGGCTAACAGGATATTGTTTTGATTGCTGGAGATTTCATGGAGAGTAGATAATTTACGAGGGATTGTATTTAGTCCTAGCTAAGCAGGTGATGGGACATCTTCGTGGGATACAAATGAAGTAATTAATGGAAGGAGCCAGATCTGTCTGTAGTTTGTAATTTTTCCAAATGCTGTTAGGTTGAGCAAAGGAAACTGACAAGACAGAAGGTTGCCTTGGTGCTTGTGGGGGAGAGGTAGGGTGGGAGGGAGGGGGGGGGGGGATGGGGCGGTGTTGCCCTGTTGCTTGTGGGGAGGTCCCCTGTGTCTGTGTGGTTTTTTTTTTATAACACAGATTGGGACTCCTCAATCTCTGTTGAGCAAGTGTTGCTAGCTCTATCAGTCCCCACCCCACCAGTGTGATGGCAGAAACCATGCCCCCAGATTTTCTGTGCATATGAGTACTTGGGAATCTGGAGAGAAAACTCATTATCTGCATGCCGCTTTTCTTGATAATCCAGCACTCTGCAAAGAGTGCAAAATTCAATCGTCTGTGTGTATCTGTGAGAGAGAGAAAGTGTATGTGTGTATTTATGTGAGAGAGGGAATGTGAGTGTATGATTGTGTGAGTTAGAGAATGTGTGTGTGTTTGTGTGAGAGAGAGAATATGTGTGTGTTTGTGTGAGAGAGAATGTGAGTGTATGTTTGTGTGTGAGAGAGAATATGTGTGTGTTTGTGTGCGAGAGAATGTGTGTGTGTTTGTGTGAGAGAGAATGTGAGTGTATGTTTGTGTGAGAGAGAGAATATGCGTGTGTTTGTGTGAGAGAGAATGTGAGTGTATGTTTGTGTGTGAGAGAGAATATGTGTGTGTTTGTGTGAGAGAGAATGTGTGTGTGTTTGTGTGAGAGAGAATGTGTGTGTATTTGTGTGAGAGAGAGAATGTGTGTGTGTTTGTGTTAGAGAGAGAATGCGTGTGTATTTGTGTGAGAGAGAATGTGAGTGTATGTTTGTGTGAGAGAGAGAATATGTGTGTGTTTGTGTGAGAGAGAATGTGTGTGTATTTGTGTGAGAGAGAATGTGTGTGTGTTTGTGTGAGAGAGAGAATGTGTGTGTATTTGTGTGAGAGAGAATGTGTGTGTATTTGTGTGAGAGAGAATGTGTGTGTATTTGTGTGAGAGAGAATGTGTGTGTATTTGTGTGAGAGAGAATGCGTGTGTGTTTGTGTGAGAGAGAGAATGCGTGTGTGTTTGTGTGAGAGAGAGAATGCGTGTGTGTAACCAGCGCATCTTCCCTTTTTATTCCTACTTGCTAGCAAAATTTTAGAATCACTAAGGCAGCAACTTACATCATCGCATCATGTCACACATTTCAAATTGTTACCCTGGGTTATGGATCCTCGCTGTACAATGCTTTTTTAAAATCAATGTTACGGTTGTCATAGTAGAAATATCACAATCTATTGTCCACTGAAACATATCAACATCTTAAATGGCCAGCAAGATGTGACATGCCATTTAAGAAAGATGTTGATGTAATTCTCTATTTCTGAGCTGGTTTCCAACTGAAATCTCTTGATTGAAAGGACAGCAATTTGATTTATTTGAACTATTAAACCATGAGTTCCACTATGAAAGGATCTTTGAATGAAGAAGATCTCTCTTCCACTAAACATGTTTTCCTAAAACAAGATCACTTTGTGGTTGTTATTAACAGTTGATTTCTTGAATCAAGCACAGCAATTCACAAATCCTGGATTACAAAAGCTACTTAATCATTTAATGACTTCCAAAAGGAATATGAAAGTGGTGATAATGAAACATTGTCTACCATAAAATAATAGCAATGCATTTTCTGCAACAAAACAGCAGGACATACAGGGGAAATGAGCATGGAAACTTACTTCCGCTGACTGATCTGCTCACTGAGTGACTGTTGTGTGGCCTTGAGATAGCTTTGACGTCTTGCTGCAGTCTTTGGGGATGGTTTAGGGCTCATTTCAGAGTCCTCGCTGTCGTCATCTCCCATCGCCTTTATGTAGCTGCCACTCCGCATGCGTCGACAGGGAATTTCTCCCACTTTTCCACGGGAAAGAGTGCTAGTCCAGTCATCATGGAGAGGGACCTGCTCAAGATGGAGTAACCTTCATTAGACTAAAAAATTTTACACTTCATTTGTTTCAATGATGGTCAAAGAATAACAGCATTGTATTGTTCCATGGAGATTAGATATGCACCTTGATAAAATTTACTGGTGGTTTGAACATCCGTTTATGACAGAATTATTGTTGGCCCGATGATGTGACATAATGCACCTGTGGACCATCATCTTATTTGTTTTTATACTCATTTGTCTCTCACCTGGCATTACAACCACCGTTACTCTCAAAAGACTATCATGGAGCAAAATAATTGTTTTATTCTTTCCTGGTATGTGGGCGTCTCTGGTAAGGCCAGCATTTGTCACCCATCCCTAACTGCCCTTGATATCATAGAATCATAGAATTTACAGTGCAGAAGGAGGCCATTCGGCCCATCGAGTCTGCACCAGCCCTTGGAAAGAGCACCCTACCTAAGCCCACACCTCCACCTATCCCCGTAACCCAGTAACCCCACCTAACCTTTTTTTTTTGGACACTAAGGGCAATTTAGCATGGCCAATCCACCTAACCTGCGCATCCATGGACTTTAGGAGGAAAGTGAGAATCATGTTGTTTTCATATAATTTCAAGGTTCACATCATATTCACCAATATACAAACCTATTATTTTGTAAGTCTACTTTATCGCCGGTCATATATATATTGCATTATATGCATCAATATAGTGACACCATAGCTCTTGAAGTTTTATAAGCTGCTTACACATGGGACAAAAGACAAGTTTCAAACTTCAGATATGTAAATTTTTTTCCTTTACTTCATCAATATTCAGAGCTTTAAGGGACAAGCAATATTTCAGGATGCTATTGCCAATGGACCATGTTCTGCACAAAAACGCCTTCAGCTTATCGATAGATATCTGCAATGTTCAGCTTGCAGTTTAAAAACACAATTAATACCTTCACCAATCAAAGGGCAATTTTCAGACTCTAGTTTGAGCTTTTCTTAAGAAATTTGAATATAATTTATAAGCAAAATCATTGTTAACCATTGAATTTGCAAACTGCGTGCATTAGAAAATTGCCTTTTCTGCAAGCGTGATTCGTATAACTATACAGCACCGAAAATACCATTTGGCCCATTGTGCCGGAGTCAGACATTTGAAAGAAAGATTGAGTTTCCCCCGCTCCCCTGCCAACAATGCGTAGCCATGTCAATTTTTCCCTTCAACTCTGTACGGGTTTAAATCAGCATCTTTGCTTCAAAAACTCAGTCATTACTGCAGCAATTACTTTTCGAAGATTCTCCAAATGCCAGATTGCAAACGAAAGCGCCTCCATCAATATCAGCCAATGTTGGCACCACCTCATTGTGAACTAATTTTGATACATTCAGGATGCTACTCCGAGCATTTGGACACTCCTGTGCAATATGATGGCCTGTCATATTCGTGTATGATAATGAGCTCCCAGCAGCTTTGTCACTCACTCAGATATTTCAGACCTGACTAGAAATGGCAGCACAGCTATTACAGCCCAAAAACCTGTGGAAATTGGATTTATCCTAATTTGCAGACCACAAAACTCATTTGAATGCCAAAGAGTCGTTGAAAATATTGAACAAATCTGGCATCATGCATGTCTCTATTCCATGCTGTTGATTTTGAATATTAATAGTTGAAGCCATTTGTCACAGCAGAAATAAAGTATTCTGATTTTTTTTGCTTTTCTAATGCATAACAATGTTATATCATTTTATTCTCTTGACTATTTTGAGCTAATAAGACCATAAGAGTATAAGACATAGGAGCAGAATTAGGCCACTCGGCCCATCGAGTCTGCTCCGCCATTCAATCATGGCTGATATTTTTCTCATCCCCATTCTCCTGCCTTCCATAACCGTGCCTCCCCATGCTGCTCTTGCTCATGTATTTGCTTAGTTTGGCCCCTTATTCCGCACTGTAACCAATCACTGTTTGTCGATGTACCATTTGTCAATGTTCTCTGTTGATTATTCTTTTGTCTACTATGTACGTACTGTGTACGTTCCCTCAGCCACAGAAAAATACTTTTCACCGTACTTTTCACTGTATTTTTCACTGAGTGTCTTTAAAACAGAGATAGATAGGTTTTTGATCAATAAGGGGATCAGGGGTTGATTGATTGATTTGATTTATTGTCACATGTAAATGTGACAATAAATAAAATCAATCAATCAACCCCTGATCCCCTTATTGATCAAAAACCTATCTATCTCTGTTTTAAAGACACTCAGTGATTTGGACTAGTGCTGTAGGCATGGATAGCACAATTGCTTCACAGCTTCAGGGTCCCAGGTTCGATTCCGGCTTGGGTCACTGTCTGTGTGGAGTCTGCACGTCCTCCCCGTGTGTGCATGGGTTTCCTCCGGGTGCTCCGGTTTCCTCCCACAGTCCAAAGATGTGCAGGTTAGGTGGATTGGCCGTGATAAATTGCCCTTAGTATCCAAAATTGCCCCTAGTGTTGGGTGGGGTTGCTGGGTTGTGGGGATAGGGTGGAGGTTGTTGACCTTGGGTGGGGTGCTCTTTCCAAGAGCCGGTGCAGACTCGATGGGCCGAATGGCCTCCTTCTGCACTGTAAATTCTATGACTCTATGACTCTAATGGAATAATCTGGCTATCACTGAAACACATGCCAGATAAGACTATTAAGACATAAGACATAGGAGCAGAATTAGGCCACTAGGCCTATCGAGACTGCTCCGCCATACCATCATGGCTGATATTTTTCTCATCCCCATTTTCCTGCCTTCTCCCCATAACCCCAGATCCCCTTATTGATCAAAAACCTATCTAGCTCTGTTTTAAAGACACTCAGTGATTTGGCCTCCACAGTCTTCTGCGGCAAAGAGTTCCACAGATTCACCACCCTCTGGCTGAAGAAATTCCCCCTCATCTCTGTTTTGAAGGATCGTCCTTTTAGTCGGAGATTGTGACCTCTGCTAGTTTTTCCGACAAGTGGAAACATCCTCTCCACATCTACTCTAACCAGGCCACGCAGTATCCTGCAAGTTTCAATAAGGTCCCCCCATATCCTTCTAAGTCCAACAAGTACAGACCCAGAGTTCTCAACCGTTCCTCATACGACAAGCTCTTCATTCCAGGGATCATTCTTGTGAACCTCCTTTGGACCCTTTCCAAGACCAGCACATCCTTCCTTCGTTACAGGGCCCAAAACTGCTCACAATACTCCAAATGGGGTCTGACCAGAGTCTTATATAGCCTCAGGAGTACATCCCTGGTCTTGTATTCTAGCCCTCTCGACATAATGCTAACATTGCATTTGCTTTCCTAACTGCCGACTGAACCTGCACCTTAACCTTAAGAGAATCGTGAACAAGGACTCCCAAGTCCCTTTGTGCTTCTGATTTCCTAAGCATCTTTTTATTTAGAAAATAGTCTATGCCTCCATTTCTCCTTCCAAAGTGCATAACCTCACACTTTTCCACATTATATTCCATTTGCCACTTCATTGCCCACTCTCCTAGCTTGTCCAAGTCCTTCTACAGCCCGCCTGCTTCCTCAATACTACCTGCACCTCTACAAATCTTTGTATCATCTGCAAACTTAGCAACCGTGCCTTCAGTACCTTCTTCCAGATCATTAATGTATATTGTAAAAAGTTGTGGTCCCAGCACAGACCCCTGAGGCACACCACTAGTCACCAGCTGCCATCCTGAAAAAGACCCGTTGATCCCGACTCTCTGCCTTCTGCCAATCAGCCAATCCTCTATCCATGCTAGAATCTTACCCTGAACACCATGGACTCTTAACTTATTTAAGTCTCCTATGCGGCACCTTGTCAAAGGCCTTCTGGAAATCTAAATAAATCACGTCCCCTGGTTCTCCTTTGTTTAACTTCTTTGTTACTTCCTCAAAGAACTCTAACAGATTTGTCAGACATGACCTCCCCTTGACAAAGCCGTGTTGACTCAGTTCTATTTTATCATGCACTTCCAAGCACTCTGCGATCTCAACTTTAATAATGGACTCTAAAATCTTACCAATGATCAAAGTCAGGCTAACCGGCATATAATTTCCCGTCTTCTGCCTCCCTCCCTCCTTAAACAGTGGTGTTACATTAGCCACTTTCCAGTCCTCTGGGACCCTTCCTGCCTCCAGTGATTCCTGAAAGATCATCACCAATGCCTCCACAATCTCCTCAGCTATCTCTTTTAGAAACCTGGGGTGTAGTCCATCTGGTCCAGGTGATTTATCCACCTGCAGACCTTTCAGTTTCCCCAGAACCTTCTCCTTAGTCATGGTCGCTGCACTCACCTCTGCCCCTGCTTCTCCTGGAGCTCTGGCATCCCACTGGTGTCTTTAATCAATGTGCTATTGATTAAATAATGACAGTTTTCTAGCATGGGGGAATAGTGATGCAAGATCACCCCAAGTCTGATCAAGGTGATGCAGTCATGGAGATGTTTTCTTGACTTCTTGTCCCCATGAATGCAGCATGCAGCCCAGTGCTGAACTCACCGCTAACTGATTTAATGCTCAGCAGCGGCTCCAGATGTATGCATGGCTATCTCACACTTCTTAAAGGCAACCTATATTTTTTAAAAGGGATGTAGGTGGTAAAACTGTCTCCAAAGGTGTTTGAGAAGGGTGGATCAGAGACAAGGGGCAAGATCTTCCAGCTGTTCACCCTGGCGGGGTCTTTCAGTCCCACCTATGGCGCACTCCCACCGCTGGTTTTCCATTGACAGTGGTGGAACCAGAGGATTCAGCCGCCGGCCAATGGTGGGTCGCTTCCCGCCATCGAGAAACACACCACGGGGAGGCCAGAGAATCTTGCCCAGGTCCCCCAGGTTCTATGATGTGGTGCTAAAGGCCTTAGTTGGCTCAGAGCTTGGAAAGGAGGAGAGACACCATGTTTCTGAATGTTGCTACATCGCAAAACGAATGGGAGCTGGTAGCCACCAAGGTCAATTCAAGGATTCTGGCCTGCAATTCTGCAAGAAAGCTGAATGACCTCTCACAAGTGGTCAAGGTCAACGGATGCATCTTCAAATGTTATCTCCCAGCAACCACACTAACCTCGCTTTTTGCTCAATGCACCACACCCCCATCATTGATTCATGTGTAACCATCTGCTCCAGCTCAAACTCACACACTTACCAATGCTGCAAGCCTCATCTCCACATTCACAGCTTCCACATACTTTCAGCTATTCAATTATCATTGGCACATCACTCAAAGACCTTGCAACAAACTTACTGCCACTCTCTCTTGTACATTATTAATAGGAGAGAGAAACAGAGCACTGGCAGGGGGCAGATATCTCTTGGGCCCTTTGGAGGGGACAGTGTTATGAATCGTTTTGTCAGCAGCCACTGGGGCCATCATTGATAACATCCGGGTTGATGGTTTATTCCTGTCCATGTCCCTTCCAAATCCTCCAACCCTCCCCTTCTGCATTTATGCTTACAGATACCCGGGACTTGCTGCTCAGCCAGCTAGTGGTGCCTTGCCATGAACGGTGAGGGCAAGAGCAGACGTCTAAGGAAGAAGTGGAATCTATAGAATAGAATCCTTACAGTGCAGAAGGAGGGCACTTGGTTCATCTAGACGGCACTGACCTCTGAAAGAGCACTCTACCTAGGCCCACCCCCACCCTATCCCTGTAACCCCACCCAACCTGCACATCTTTGGACACTAAGTGATACTTTTAGTATGGCCAGTCCATCTAAACTGGGCGGGATTCTCCAATCCCGCGGCAGAGTGTCCACGCCGTTGTAAACTGTGCGCCTTGGGATCCATGCATGCGCAGTTGCGCCGGCGCCAACGAGGACATGCGCAGTGGCACCGGCGCCAACGCGCGCATGCACAGTGGCCTCCTTCAACACGCCGGCCTCGACGCAATATGGTGCAGGACTACCGGGGCCGGCGTGTAGGAAATGAGGCCCCCAGCCACAGAGGCCGGCCCGCCGATTGGTGGGCCCTGATCGCGGGCCAGGCCACATCGGAGGCCCCCCATCCCGGGGTCGGACCCCCCCTCCCCTGCAAAGGTCGCCACCCGACCCTTACACGCCGAGGTCCCGCCGGCCCAGAGCAGGTTAGAACGGCGCCGGCGGGACTCGGCTCTTTTCGTACGGCCACTCAGCCCATATGGGCCGGAGAATCGACTGGCTGGCCGCGTAGAGCGGCCCGCGACCAGCACCGCACCAACAATGCTGGCGCTAATGGCGCCAATTCTCCGCTCTGCGGAGAATCACGTGCCACCGTCGGGGTGGCGTGGTGCGATTCGCGCGGGGTCAGAGAATCCCGCTCCCTGTCTTTGGACAGGGGAGGAAGCTGGAGCACCCGGAGGAAACGCACGCAGACACAGGTAGAGCGTGCAAACTCCACACAATCACCCCAGGCCAGAATCGAACCTGGAACCCTGGCTCTGTGAGGCAGCAGTGCTAACCACTCTGCCGTCCTAGATCTGACACTCAAAGTCACCAACTCTGATACTAGAACTCTTTTTGTCCTTCAGAGGATAGCACAGACTCAGGATCTTTGCATGGTGAATCAGCAGGCATGAATGAGCTACTGCCAGGCCAGAGGGTGTAGGCTGCTTGCCAGCTGCCAGGAGGGTTAGGACAAGTAAATGTCTGTTGCAGAGGACATATTTTTCAGTGTAGAAATGGTGGCCGATTCCATGAAAGCAACTTGTGAACTCAACGTGAAGCAAGCTGGTGGCTGATGTTCCAGCTTCCTTTGCAGCACCAAATCTGAGTGTATATGAAATTTGGGAAATGTTGATGGATAAAGTTGCAATGGATTTTTTTCTGGTGGTGTTTTGGCTGATAGTCCGTGGCAGAGGGATGGTAAGGTAAGGAATTGTGTAGCAACAGTGATGTAGTCGGGAAAGCTACAGTCTGATCAGATAGACAGGGACAGCAATATTGTCCCCCATGCTTCCTCCTTTCCTCTGTTCATCATCTCAAGGTGCTCACTGTAGGACTGGTGACAAGAACTCATGCCCTCATGGGACAGCAGCAGTGGAGGACACAGTAGACCACCATGAACTTTGAAATATGTTCCGGCAAATATTGGAGAGTTCCTCAGGTTGTCCGAGTAGCAGAGCTTTTGCTACCACCGTGAGAATTCTCTCCCGGAGGCGTAGTAATTGAAGGCAACTGTGATCTCCTTGGTCTCTGGTAACACCACCCACACCCTGTTCGTTGGCTGTAGGTCAGGTTGGAGGAACTGGCAAAGTTTTGTGACAATCTCATTGTGGATTATAGCTGCCTCAGACACTGTCCCTGTCTGAAGTGAAGGTAGACCTGCTGTCTGAATGCCCTGAGTGGGTATGGCCGTTTATTTGGAAAGCTCCTCCTCTTCTCTTCAAGCACAGGTTTTCCCTCTTTCCGCCACATGCTCCATCTTCCTGTGGTGCCACAGCCCAAGAGGGATAGAAACTATCGCCCCATAAGTGAGAGCAGGCTTTCTGTTCAGGAGCCTTTAACTTCCACTGAACTCTTGGTGCAAGCCCAGCACTGCTCCCCTCTGACTCCGAATTCAGAGCTCCACAGGACACAGTACTTCCATTAATATTGCCGCAACAAAAGCAAGTCCGAGGCATCTCTCCCAAATGTCTCCTGCTGATGCCCTTAAATGGCGCGAGTCAGGAGACCATTACCTGCCTCTGTCTGGACAACGTAGGAGGTTAGCCCAAGTCAGCATTAGACACTGGGTGACATCATAACCTGTCCATTCTGCGTGGTTCTTGCGCACATCAGGCATGTCAGCACTTGCACTGTTCCAAGCATGGGGTACTAGAGTGGCCAAACCAGAAGTCGATCATCCACCGGCACGGTGGCCCAGTGGTTAGCACTGCTGTCTCACTGCGCCAGGGACCTGGGTTCAATTCCAGCCTTGGGTGACTGTCTGTGTGGAGTTTACACATTCTCCTCTGTCTGCGTGGGCTTCCTCTGGGTGCTCCGTTTTCCTCCCACAGTCCAACGATGTGCAGGTTAGGTGGATTGGCCATGCTAAATTGCTCCTTAGAGTCACAGTTAAAGTGCCCCCCCCATGATCAGTTGGTGTGTGTCAATGTCGAGGATTCCCGCCATGGTCTTTCTTCTATGTCGTCCCAGTTGGGCACGTACACATTTACCAGAACTAAAGTGCCCTGTCAAGATTCCTAGGCCTGCTCTTTACCTGCCAAAGCCAATCGAGTGCAACTCTTTTTTCCCATCCTGTTTCCTACGTATCCCTTGTTAGCCCCGGGCACCCCCATCCTCCCTCTCTGTGTTCCCCCCGGGCACCTTCACCCTACCTCCCTGTCTCCCCCTCCCCGTCCCCCCTGCGTTCCCCCTCCATACCCCTGTGTTCCCCCCGGGCACCCACATCCTCCCTCTCTGTATTCCCCCCCGGGCACCTCCATCCTTCCTCCCTGTCTCCCCCTCCCCGCTGCCCCTGTGTTCCCCCTCCATACCCCTGTGTCCCCCCCCCCCCACCCCTCTGGCTAAGCGCTCCCTCCCTCCTGCGGCCCCCCTTCCTGCCTGCCTTCCCGTGCTAGCCCTCCCTTCTAGAACGGTGGTTCTCCTCCCACGGCTGGTCTAGCCCTTTGCCTACGCCCGCTGACTGTCCGTTTTCTCTGCCAGCCCCCTCAACTGCATTTCGCTCTGTCATCGCTCTGTCCTGTGACACGGTCTTTCTGATCTGAACATAAGAACATACGAACTAGGAGCAGGAGTAGGCCATCTGGCCCTTCGAGCCTGCTCCGCCATTCAATGAGATCATGGCTGATCCTTTGTGGACTCAGCTCCACTTTCCCGCCCGAACACCATAACCCTTAATCCCTTTATTCTTCAAAAAACTATCTATCTTTATCTTGAAAATATTTAATGACGGAGCCTCAACTGCTTCACTGGGCAAGGAATTCCTTAGATTCACAACCCTTTGGGTGAAGAAGTTCCTCCTAAACTCAGTTCCAAATCTACTTCCCCTCATTTTGATGCTATACCCCCTAGTTCTGCTTTCACCCGCCACGTGCCTGCATCTATCCTATTTATTCCCTTCATAACTTTATATGTTTCTATAAGAAACCGCCACATCCTTCTAAATTCCAACAAGTACAGTCCCAGTCTACTCAACGTCTCCTCATAATCCAACCCCCTCAACTCTGGGATTAACCGAGTGAATCTCCTCTGCACACCCTCCAGTGCCAGAATGTCCTTTCTCAGGTAAGGAGAGACCAAAACTGAACACAATACTCCACGTGTGGCCTCACTAACACCTTATACAGTTGCAGCATAACCTCCCTAGTCTTAAACTCCATCCCTCTAGCAATGAAGGACAAAACTCCATTTGCCTTCTTAATCACCTGTTGCACCTGTAAACCAATTTTTTGTGACTTATGCACTCACACACCCAAGTACCTCTGCACAGCAGCATGTTTTAATATTTTATCATTTAAATAATAATCCCTTTTGCTGTTATTCCTACCAAAATGGATAACCTCACATTTGTCAACATTGTATTCCATCTGTCAGACCCTAGCCCATTCACTTAACCTATCCAAATCCCTCTGCAGACTTCCAGTATCCTCTGCATTTTTTGCTTTACCACAGAACGAGGTAGTATAGTCCCGCGCAAACATGTTAAGTTGTTTTCAGAGTCTCTGTTTCTTTCAGCAATCTTCCTCTGACCTACCTTTATCGCTGCCTCGCTTGCCCTTTGCCTAGGTCGTTGGCCCATACAAAATCGTTTGCCTCCACCGGGATATTGAAACAGTACTCTTTGCTCTGGTGTGTGACCCAGAGTCTAGCTGGGACTAACATGCCAAATTGCCCGTTTTTATAAAGCGCTGACTTTGCCTGATTAAACTCGGGCCTTCTTTTTGCCAGGTCTGCCCCAATGTCTTGATATATACGGATTCTGTGTCCTTCCCATGTGCTCGTTTTCGTTTGCCTTGCCCACTGCAGGATCCTCTCACGGTCCTGGTATTGGTGCAGCTTTGGGACGATCGCTCTCGGCTGCTCCCCTGCCTTCGGCTTCGGTCTGATCAACCTGTGTGCCCTGTTGAGTTCTGGGGGGTTGGGTCGGGAAGCTGTCCCTCCCAACTAGGTTGCCCAGCATTTGGGCGATGTAGCCTGTCGCGTCTCTACCCTCGATGCCCTCTGGCAGGCCCACATTCCGCATGTTGTGTTGCCGGGACCAATTTTCCTGATCGTCGACCTTCCCCTTCAAGCTCCCTTAGGCCTCTACCAACATTTTCACCTCTGCTTCCAGAGCGACAATCCTATTGTCCTCTCCTGCGCCTCCACTTTCTTCCTCAGTCCGTCAATCGTCTTTTGTAGGGTGACCATTGCCTCCGTCACCACCACCTTAACCTCCACCTGGATGATGTTGAATCTGATCGTCTCTTTCATGGCGGCCAGCTCTTTCTTGAGTGGGAGGCTGAGGCTCAGGTCGATGGTTTCTCCCTCTCTTGGGCAGCCGGGGCCCCCTCGTCTCGTGGTTCTGCCGGTTTGTCTGCTCGCTGTTCGTGGTCCTATCCGCCACTTCTGCCATCCCTTCGGCCCCTTGAGCTCCCGTTCGCTGGCATTTTATTCCAGTTGCTCTCTTTCTTCTGTTGGGGTTATTTTGTTCTTGATTTTTCATGCAAAATTCGCCTAAAAGTGTCTTTTTGATTCTGGTTGGGAGGAGAGCCACCTGATGTGCATCTTCTTAGCACGTCACCGTCACGGGAACATCTGATTTTTTTCTATGGGCAGCTGCCTCCATGACCCACAGCGTGAAATTTGGCACCTTCCCCCATTCTTCCCCCACTTCTGCCGCCACCACGCGCTGTGAAACTATTCAATAATGTGTTTGGTGCAGGACATCTCGATCCAGGCCTCTGCAGCCATTTTCATAATGATGGAGAGGCTCTCCGTCTTTATAAAAATTTGGGTCCAGATCCCTGGGCAAGGCAGATTTCATGGTGGATATGGATTCTTGCATTATCAAGGCTATTATTTTGTAAGGTTGCAGTTATTGTTATTGTGATATTGTTATGTTTGGAAGTGTTTTTATTCTCACGTTCACCGAGGTACAGTAAAAAGTATTGTTCCGCGTACAGTCCAGCAGATCATTCCATACATGGAAAAAAACATAGGACATACATAGACACAATGTAAATACATATACACAGGCAACGATGAGCAGATGGAGTGCAGTTCTACTCAGTAGAGAAGATGTGTGAAGAAATCAGTCCAGTCCAGAAGAGGGTTATTCAGGAGTCTGGTAACAGTGGGGAAGAAGCTGTTTTTGAACCTGTTAGTGCGTGTTCTCAGACTTCTGTCTCTCCTGCCCGATAGAAGAAGTTGGAAGAGTGAATAACCCGGGTGGGAGGTGTCTTTGATTATGCTCCTCATTTTCCCAAGACAGTGGGAGGTGTAGACAGAGTCAATGGATGGGAGGCAGGTTTGTGTGATGGACTGGGCTGCGTTCATGACTCTCTGTAATTTCTTGCGGTCTTGAGCTGAGCAGTTGCCATACCAGGCTGTGATGCAGCCAGATAGGATGCTTTCTCTGGTGCATCTGTAAAAATTGGTAAGAGTCAATTTGGACATGCCAAATTCTCTTAGTTTCCTGAGGATGTATAGGCACTGTTGTGCTTTCTTGGTCGTAGCATCGACGTGTGTGGACCAGGACACACTGTTGGTGATGTGCAAACCTAGGAATTTGAAGCTGTCAACCATTTCCACCTCGGCACCCTTGATGCAGATAGGGGTGTGTACAATACTTTGCTTCTTGACGTCAATGACCAGCTCTTTAGTTTTGCTGACATTGAGGGACAGATTGTTGTTGTTACACCACTCCACTAGGTTCTCTACCTCCCTCCTGTTCTCTGACTTATCGTTGTTTGAGATCTGACCCACTAAAGTCGTGTCATTAACAAACTTGTAGATGGAGTTGGGGCCAAATTTTGCCACACAGTCATGTGTGTATAGCGAGTATAGTAGGGGGCTAAGTATTTAGCCTTGCGGGGCCTCGGTTTTGAGGACTATCGTGGAGGAAGTGTTGTTTATCCTTACTGATTGTGGTCTATGGATCAGGAAGTCGAGGCTCCACTTGCAGAGCAAGGGACCAAGTCCTGGGTTTTGGAGCTTTACATGAGCTTGGCTGGGATTATGGTGTTGAAGGCTGCGATGTAGTCAATGAATAGGAGTCTGATGTAGGAGTCCTTGTTGTTGAGATGCTCCAGGAATGAATGCAGGGCCAGGGAGATGGTGTCTGCTGTGGACCGGTTGTGGTGGTGACGAATGGGATATAAAATAGTTACTTTAGAGATATTAGTTAATGTAATGTAGAAATAAGCCACTTTGACTCTGGTTAGTTCAGAGACAAAGGATGTTAGACCGCATGGGGAAAGCAGGAAGAGGTGTGTCTACGAGAGTGATGCTGCATTGATAGGGGCCAGAGAAAGGGATTGGAAGTGAGCCAATCAGAATAGATCAAACAGGTCAGGAGGGATATAGGCTGACCTATGGGCGTCGAGTATGTGAAACTTGATACCATTTGAATTGATTTGCAGAGATCCCTTTGTCTCTTTGTTCATTCGCTTTCTGGGATGTAGGAGACTGGATGTCTCTTATGTTTCTGTGAAATGAATCAAGCTTGCAAGCTGAATAAAATAACTTCTTTTTACGTGCAAATCCATCTCGACTTTTATTGAGGCCAGACTGACGGAGAAAGAATTTTGGGAATCAACATTTGGTGCCGAAAACCGGGATTTCTCAGGGCGATCCTGATCCAACTGCGAAATCAGAATTAGACTGATTATGAACAGGAGGATGGGGAACAAAGGGCCCTCAATGTAGAACTGGAAAACGACCGCGCATTGATTGTTCCCCTCTTCTTATCGTCTGATTAGTCTGGTCACTCGCGGTTGGCACAGAAAGACCGCCTCGACGAAATCACAGGTCAGTCTGGGGATTAGCATTTTAATTGATGGGATTTCATAGAGTTAATTCGGCGGGGGTAGGCTGTATTGTTGATGTGACATTTAACATATAAATGGTTCAACTTCATTTGTGAGTTAATTCGGCTGGGGTAGGCTGTATTGTTGATGTGACATTTAAAATATAAATGGTTCAACTTTATTTGTGAGTTAATTCGGTTGGGTTATGTTATGAGAGGTAGCTGTAACATTTGAAATTGAAAATGGTTCACCTCTATATGTCTGTGTGTTAAAAATATAGTTGATTAAGCTAAAATTTTCTCTTTGGACTGTAGTGGCAAAAAAACGCAGTTCCGAGGACTAGTTGAGATTATGGGAAATTCCTTGGATAGTACAAATGATCCAGGCATGCCACTGCAAATATTATGTGATAAGTATCCGGACAAAGCGAAGGATTTTAGAAAATTGTCAGCACAGTTAAGAACTAAAATGGGAGATGAATGGCCACTAGGGGGAACCAAAGACCTAGAAATGGTTAAGAAAATCCAGGGACAAATTTGGAGAAAAAATCAAGGTATGAAAGCTAAAGAATTAATTGGATTATGGAGGCAATATTGTCAAGAGGAAAAAGATAAGATTATGTTGTCCAGCTGGCAGGATAATGCCCTTAAAATGGGGATTCCAATTAGTGAACAGGGTAACCTAAAAACATTACAGATCTTGAATGCGTTGAATAGCACATTTCAAAGGCCCATAAATCTTTCTGTTATCTTAGACCTAAAACCTAAGAAGACTGAAGAGCCAGAGGAATTTCTGGAGCGTTTTAATGAAATCTACCGGGGGCAGTCAGGCGATTTGCTGTATCAAAATGGTCAGAATTCCCCTCAATACTGTGCTATGTTAATGCATTGCCTACCACCTTCTGTGGTTACTGCTGTGAAATGTAATAACATGAATTGGACAGAGAACGACCCTTCCCAGATGGCAAGGGCAGTCAGATTTTACTGGAAGGAGGGTGTAGGCCAAGAAGGAGGCTCAGTTACAAAGGTTAAGACTGAGTATGTAATGAAAAAGGATGATCTGCGACCCCAACAAGCGGCAGAAATGGTAGTTTACCAGCAGGAGCCCCAATATAGTGACTTTGGGTGGGTGGATCAGTGAAGGGGAGGATACCAAACCCACCCAAAGGGACCCTCACCCCATTTTTATGGCCCACCGAACGAATCAACAGCTCTACAACCGCAGCCCCCTCTGAGGGGCCATTGGTCTACTGGAAGAAGAGGACGGGGCAGAAATAGAGGGAGCAATGCATGTTTTAATTGCGGCCGTGTAGATCACTGGCAACAGGAATGCCCCTTTAAAAGACAGGCAGTAGAAGGAGATTATCCGACCCAAAGGAGAGGGTACCCACCAAGGGGAGGACAGATGAGATACACTGACTTCTCCCAGGAAAACCCTTTCCCAACACAGGATTGACTAGCTAATTTAGCCATAAGGACTCTCCAATCGGACAGGGAACCTATTATCTCTCTGCAGATAGGAGATCAACATCACTCATTTGTAATCGACACCGGGGCAGCTATGTCTTCTGTGCAATCAGCACTTAAATTACCAATATCCGACCACACACAGCAATTGTCAGGGTTCCAAGGACAGGTGTGTGAGTATCCTATTTCTGAACCTGTGACAGTCACTTACGAGAATAAGTCTGCAGAGCATCAGTTTGTAGTGACTACTGGATTGGACTGTAACTTGTTGGCCCGAGATTTACTGTGTATCTTCCAGCTACAGCTAGAATGCGGAGATGAGGGGGTAACGGTTACATCATGGAGGATGAGACAACAGTGCTATATTTCTATCACCCCCCAGTGGTGGACGTTAGACGTTGAACAGTCACTGCATCACGTTACCCTGGCCTATGACAGAACTGGACGAAACAGGGAGTTGGAGGACAAATACCGGCCATTACTTGAGACCGAATGGCCAGTCAAGGTTACAGCCACAGTCACGGGAAAAGAAGGTACAGCCGATTTTGTTACAATATCATCACATTTATGGCCACAGTCAGCTTCGGTAAGCCCTCATATTACACGTCAGGTCCATGACCAGTACCATGCCAGGGATATGGGGCGAATGGTCAGGAGGGCAGTGGATCATTCAGATCCAACAGACTACGCACTTCAAGTCATGCCGGACGGCACGACCATAAAATATTTTGAGGTCCCTGAAACGATTAACACTCGACTGCAGCATCACAGGGGACATGATGTGTTGGAATATGTCAATCCACAGGTCTGGGCGGAATACCCATCACAAGTGGGAAAGACAAATGTTACACCTATCAAGGTAATGATTAAGGATCATGTAAAGCTACCTTCCATTCGGCAATACCCCCTGAAATCTCAAGCTGCTCCATCAATAGATAAATTAATTCAAGAACTGTTGAAACAGGGTATTTTGGTCCCTTGCCAATCAGAATGTAACACCCCAATACTAGCTGTGCCTAAACCAGCCAAACCAGACCAGTACCGATTAGTACAGGATTTACGTTCAATTAATGCCATCGCACAGCCGTTACATGCTCTCGTCCCTAACCCTGCCCACATACTGGCTCAAATTCCAGCTCAAGCCCGGGTCTTCGCCATAATTGACCTTCAGCACGCCTTCTTTGCCCTCCCACTTGCGACTGAAAGTCAATATTTGTTTGCCTTCACTTACAATGGACAGCAGTATACCTGGACCCGACTGCCACAGGGGTTCGTCAATTCACCTACACTCTTCTCCAGATGTCTGCAGACCCAACTCCAGGCCTTGACATTGGAGCATGGTTCCACTCTGGTGCAGTATGTAGATGACATATTGGTGGCAAGTCCTGACGAGCCCAGTAATAGGGATGATGTGATCCAATTATTGAACCACCTATCCTCGTTGGGTTATGTTGTTTCACAAGCAAAGGTCTTGGTGGCTCAGAGAAAAGTTAAGTTCTTAGGAGTTTTACTTACAGCCACAGAAAGAAGTCTCGAACCCAGTAGGATTGAACGAATATGCCAATTCCCCGCCCCTACAATAGCCAAGGAGGTTCGTCATTGGCTGGGTATGGTGAATTATTGTCGGCAGTGGATACCAAACATCGCTGTCTATACAAAGCTGCTGACGCCTTACACGAGTAAAGAGGGAAACTTTATTCTCACCACCGAGGCACTCGAGGCCTTCCGTTGCCTGAAGCAGGCCTTGCTACAAGCACCGGCCCTCGGCAGGCCCCTATACGACCGACCATTCCAGATATACTGTACTGTTCTGGAAGGATGTTCAACAGCGGTACTCACCCAGCAACATGGGGACAAGCACCGGCCCGTAGCATATTACTCTTCCAAACTCGACCCAGTGGCGTTGGGCCACCCTGTCTGCACCCAGATCTTGGCAGCGATATACAATAGTTTGCAGGCTGCTGCCAACATCACTCTCCAACAGGATATTACGGTGTATAGCTCCCACTCGGTAATCGCACTATTGGGGCAACTGCAGACTCAGTATCTTACCGCAGCTCGTCAGAATAGATATGAGATATACCTTTTGAACAATCCACGTCTGACATTTAAATACTGTACCACTATCAATCCAGCCTGTTTTCTTAGCAGTCCCCCTGTCCATGAGGACGTGCCTGGTCACGACTGTTTAGCCTTGATTCAGGAAACTACAACAATAAGGGACGATCTGAGTGATATTCCGTTAGAACAACCTGACATGATTATGTATGTTGATGGCAGTGCATTAGTAAGCCCCACTGGCCGGAGACTGTCCGGTTATGCAATCATAGATCAGGATGGTCTGATTCTAGAAGCGGCAGCTTTCCAGACCCCTTACTCAGCACAACAAGCCGAACTTTTTGCCCTCACCCGTGCATGTATACTTGGGGGAGATCGCCGGGTAAATATCTACACTGACTCCCGATATGCTTTCGGGGTAGTTCATGACTTCGGACAACTCTGGAAGAATAGGGGATTCCTTACCTCGGCAGGCACAGAAATATCCAACCGGGGTTTAGTTAATGACCTACTGCAGGCCCTCCTTATGCCAGCGCAGATTTCCGTCATTAAATGCGCTGCCCACACGAATGGTACAACCCCAGTTGACGTTGGTAATGAACGAGCAGATCGTGCAGCGCGAACAGCCGCGCAAATTCAGCAAGTGATGGTGCCTAAGATGTTAAGTCAGACTAAACGATCTACTATAAATATGTCTGCTTCTGACAAGTCAATGCCAACCATCCAAGACGTCATAAGGTTACAGGAGGACGCTCCTGAGAGTGATAAACAAATGTGGAAACGGTTAGGTTGTACATATGATTCTGTTTCCTCTTTACGGACCACGCCTGCACATCAGACTTGTATGTCTGATGTGCTGGCTTTATGGGTCATTGAATGTGTACACTTTGCAACTCATTGTGGGGCTCGAGGGACTAGTGATTTGTTGCTGGACACTTGGTGGCACCCTAAAATGCAGGGGTTGGCCCAAAGTATCAGTAATCGGTGTTTGATTTGTCAGCAATATAACACCGGAAAAGGTATCCCTTGTGGGAAGGGGCAAACCCCGTTGCCCAGTGGTCCCTTTGAGATGCTCCAAATGGATTACATTGAGTTGGAAAGGTGTCAATGTTACAAATATGTTTTGGTCATTGTGGATGTGTTCAGCAGATGGGTCGAGGCGTATCCGACTATCGATAATAAAGCTGCTACTGTGGTTAAAGTCTTGATGAGGGAAATCATTCCCCGGTATGGTATACCAGCTCAGTTAAGTTCTGATAATGGGCCTCATTTTATTGGACAAATTAACAAGGAGTTTTGCTCCCAGTTGGGCATACGCCAGCAGTTACACTGTGCTTACAGACCGCAGGCGGCCGGGTTGGTTGAGAGACACAATCAGACCCTCAAAACTAAATTGGCTAAATTAAGAGCAGACATGGCTTAAGTTGCTCCCCGTTGCCCTCTTCCAGCTGCGGGTTACACCTGCGGGACCGGCCCGGCTCTCTCCCGCCGAGATTCTTTATGGCAGGCCTCTTAGAACTCCTTGGAGCCTGCAGGTTCCCAGACGGGTTCAGTTTCATCAGATGACTGAAGAAATGACCACCTATGTTCTAGCCCTTACGCAAGTGCTCAAGGAACTCCATGGCCAGGTCCGCGCGGCTCACCAGCCATTGCCCCCAGTACCTAGCTCACTTTCAGTCCAGCCCGGTAGTTATGTCATGGTCAAAAATTGGACTAGGAAGGGGTCGGAGCCGCGATGGGACGGGCCCTTCCAAGTTCTCCTTACCACCCCCACAGCAGTTAAAGTGGAGGGGCGAAGTGCTTGGGTCCACCTACATCACTGTAAATTGAGTCCATCTCCACTACTGTAAAAGGTCGGATACTAACCTGCCTCCCTTCTCCAGTGCTATTTTACAGGTGTGGAGCATGATGGAGTGGCTACGCATCGTCTGTCTGATATTTGGCCTCACTTCGCTTGGCGTGTTATTGGCGATGGACATGGAAAAGGGGAATATTATGTATCTGTGTAGCCCCAACCAATCTACAAGGATACATCACCTATGCAAAGGTGATGTTCTTCGCTGCCCCCATATACGAGGACATGGTACCGACTCATGGAAGGTCATCAAAGTTAAGGAGAATGCAGGAGTCATGAAGCAGTTGCACCGGTCCCGGCGATGGGAAGGGAACATTATATGGACATTGCCTTGTTTTTGGAATACATGTAAATTTGATTTTGGATGTGTTAAGAGTGGTACAATAAAGATAAAATCAGGCTGTCAGAAGAGTGTAGGAAGAGGCTATGAGAAAGAGAAAGGGACTAGAGAGAGGACGGGGCGTATGAGAAGGGAAGTACAGCTAGAACGTGGGTTACCGGGAGATACACTTAAGTTAATTAAAGGCCAAACTGAGGAAAACCCGGGTAGTATGAATCTCTTCTACCAGATTTACCACCGTCTGTATGGCCAGGGATGGGTTGTCTGCTACCCAAACCCCGCAGCGGTGTCTAGGTTATTTTCTGTTTCACCGCTTTGGGGCACTCCCCAAACGGTGGTTCATTGTCAGCATTCCGAATCACTGCCCGATCAGGTCACTCTTCCTTACGATCCGGGTTCAGCACCACCGGCTATTTGCCTTCCCCTTCCTCGGGATAATTCCCATTCACAGTACGATAGGCTGCGACGGTGGAGGGCGTACATACCTAGCCACTTCACTCCCAATAGGGATTCCCGGTCGTACGAGAATTGCTTCAGCAGTGAAGGATATGGCTGTTTGCTGGTAGAGGTGGACACAAATATAACATGTCTGGTTCCCACCTGTACGGACAGGAGGTGCCATATCACCCAGGCGTCTGGCCAATGCGTTTGTTACAACACCACTTGCGTTCCATTGAACGCCGGCCTCCAGCTCCTCTGTGGCTGGGCGAATGTCTCTTATATCACTGTTGGGACTAGGGCTTTCCGCATTGCTGGGCGGCCCGAATGGGCATTTCAAAGTTGGATAAACTGGGCTACTGGGGGGTCCTTACGCAACCGATATGCTGATTGTGATGCTAGCCTGCACACGGAACAAGGATACTACTTTTTATTTAATGGTACAGCGACCAACGTTTTGTCACCCCCATTTCCCCACCGAATTGCTATAGGGACTCTAGTCCCTACCACAGTCCCCTGCCCTTCGGCGTGGAACCTGCATAATCAGTTAGCACGCTGGGCAGTCTCTGCTGAATTTTGCGAGAACTGGAAAAAACCTCAGGTTCTTGCACCCAACCGGGGCCACTCAGCCGGGTGGGGCATTCTGAGCGTATTGACACTGGGAGGTGTGGGGGGTTCCTTGGCTGTCAGTGATCGGAATTATTTTATTTGCGGCCTTACCATCTTGGGAAATGAAACCTTGGGAGCCCTCGGGGCAATAACTAAGGAGTTGTCTCAGCTACGGTTGTTTGCAATGCAGAACCGGTATGCTCTTGACTATCTTCTGGCCCGTGAGGGCGGGGTACGCGCCATAGTACAGGGCAAGTGTATCATGGGAGTTCAGGACTTGACCGCTAACATCACTAAATTTATGGATCGCATACGGGATCACTTGGACGGGATGCAGGATCCTGGCTCTTGGGGTAACTGGGGATTTGGAGGATGGAAGGACTGGTTGACAAATATGGCCATGTATCTAGTGGTAGCTATCGGCTGCATCTTTGTGGGCCTGGCCATCCTTAAATGTGTGATGGGTAGAATGCGGGGTGCACTGGATCAGATCAACGCCCCTAAAAACTTAACTGTTAAAATCCATGAGGGTGAGGCAAATGAAGGGGGGCTAAGACAGGAATTGGAAATGCAGCGACGGATCTTTTTAGATGGGGAACCGTAGCTACAGATTGGATAGTCCGGTTATCATGGAATGATAAAAGGAGGGAATGACGAATGGGATATAAAATAGTTACTTTAGAGATATTAGTTAATGTAATGTAGAAATAAGCCACTTTGACTCTGGTTAGTTCAGAGACAAAGGATGTTAGACCGCATGGGGAAAGCAGGAAGAGGTGTGTCTACGAGAGTGATGCTGCATTGATAGGGGCCAGAGAAAGGGATTGGAAGTGAGCCAATCAGAATAGATCAAACAGGTCAGGAGGGATATAGGCTGACCTATGGGCATCGAGTATGTGAAACTTGATACCATTTGAATTGATTTGCAGCGATCCCTTTGTCTCTTTGTTCAGTCGCTTTCTGGGATGTAGGAGACTGGATGTCTCTTATGTTTCTGTGAAATGAATCAAGCTTGCAAGCTGAATAAAATAACTTCTTTTTACGTGCAAATCCATCTCGACTTTTATTGAGGCCAGACTGACGGAGAAAGAATTTTGGGAATCAACAGTGGTATGTAAATTGCAGTGGATCAAGGCATTCTGGGAGTATGGAGTTGATGTGTCTCATGATCAACCTCTTGAAGCACTTCATAATGATCGATGTCAAGGCCACCAGATGATAGTCATTGAGGCACGTGGCCCGTTCCTTCTTTGGCACTGGTATGACGGTGGTCTTCTTAAAGCAGGTGGGGACCTCGCAATGGAATAGGGAGAGGTTGAAGATGTCTGCGAACACATCCGCCAGCTGGTCCGCACAGGATCTGAGTGCCAGTCCAGGGACCCCGTCAGGACCCGTCGCTTGCTGAGGGTTCAATTTCAAGAAGGATGATCTGACTTTGGAAGCTGTGACGGTAGGTATGGGTGTGTCCGGCACAGTTGACAACTGGTTTCATGCTCGAACCGAGCGTAGAATGCATTTAGTTCATCAGGGAGGTGTGCGCTGCTGCTGGAGATTCTATTCGGCATTGCTTTATGGCCAGTTATGTTGTTTAAGCCTTGCCACAGCCCACGAGAGTCCGTGAGTTAGTCTGTGATTTTTAATACAGAGTATGTGATTCGTTTAATGCAGATTTATAAAGGCCCATGCACTTGTGCAATTGCCAAGCACTGATGAAGTGCTTTAATAAGATCATAAATACAATCCTTCAGCCATTTACATCTTAGTTGCTCTTGCATTCCAAATTTGTTGTATCACACTGGGTCGCTGTTAGATGCTGCTGTGCAGCCTTACAATAAATGCTCAGGGAAGTTGAGGGAAAGGAAGCCACTTTGGAATCACGCTCTTGATTAATGTTTACCACTTTTCATCATTAAAAGGCTCACTCAGGTAGTTCTACAAGCAGCGTGTTCACATCCCTACAAGGGACCACTTAGATGAGTTAAATGTGCACTTGCAGCTCGGGATCAGTAATTGCAATACGATAAGGTTCAAGGTCCAAGCTGAAAGGGTAATGCTGGTACAAGAACAAGATTGGAAAATGACTGATGAGGAATGAGCTAACTGAGGTGAGGTGGAAAGAAGAAGTGGCCAACATATTTGCTGGTCAGCGAAGGGATCTGTTTCAAAGGAGATTGCAAAGCTGTGGAATGAATATTCATTTAAGAGCGAATCTATTTTAAGTTTCTGACTACTATGGGTACGTTAGAATCAAACTAAAATTGAAGAAGAGGACATATTTGATCTTTTTTCAGTCAATAGCTACAGTGTCAATACAGATATAATAAAATAAATAAAAATAAGATGAAGAGAAAATTGTAAGAGTCATTAGATAGGCAGCCAGAGTAATCGCCAGTTTGGTAATAATAAGCAAATTGAGTTCCCATGACAAACATAAAACTTTGATTTCAATTTGAGGTACAAATGGCAAGAATGTGTACATTCTGTCCAACCGGCATTGTGTGGCCCAGCTAGCAATCGTTAATTAATGCATGGTGAATGTACAAACGTGTAGACTTCATTGAATCTGTATGCAATATATGGATAATAGGTCCCAAAGGCAAGTATAAAAAGACCCAGGAGCAGGATTAGACCACACGACTTGTTAAACCTGTTCTGCCGTTCAATATGATCACGACTGATTATCAACTTCAATTATGCTTTCCTGCATAATCCCCATATCTCTTGACTCCACGAGAAACCAAAAACCTGTATATCTCAACCTTAAATATATTCCATAATCGAACATCCACAACCCCCAGGGTAATGAGTTCCAAAGATTCACAACCCTTTGAGTCAAGAAATTTCTCATCTCAGTCTTAAATGACCAGTCCCTTATTTTCAGACTTTAGATTCATGGGCCAGAGGAAACAACATCTTCCCTGTCACAATGAAATCATCTCTCATTCTTCAGAGACTATAGACCCAATTTATTCACTCTCTTCATAGGATAACACCTTCAACCCAGGTACCAATCTAGTGAACCTTCGTTGCACTACCTCCAATGCAAGTACATCCTTCTTTAAACATGGAGGCCAACACAGCATACGGTACTCCAGGTGTGGTCTCACCAAAGCCTTGTGCAATTGGTTTCTGGTTGCTAGGGGCTGGTTTAGCACACTGGGCTAAATCACTGGCTTTTAAAGCAGACCAAGGCAGGCCAGCAGCACGGTTCAATTCCCGTACCAGCCTCCCCGAACAGGCGCCGTAATGTGGCGACTAGGGGCTTTTCACAGTAACTTCATTTGAAGCCTACTTGTGACAATAAGTGATTTTCATTCATTTCATTTCAATTGCGGCAAGAATTTTAGCACTCCAGTCCCCTTGAAATAATGGTCAATGTGCCATTTACTTTCCTAATGGTTTTCTGTTCCTGCATACTAACTTTTTGTGTTCAATGCACGTGTACATCCATGTTCCTCTAAACATCAACATTTACAAGTTTCACGTCTTTTAAAGAATATTCTGCTTTCCTATTCTTAATACCAAAGTGAATAACCTCACACTTTCCATATTATAGTCCAAGCTTCTTGCCCACTCACTTAACCTGTCGATATCTCTTTGTGTCCTCTTCACAGCTTGCATTCCCACCTGACTTTTTATCATCGTTAAACTTAGATCCAATCTCTGTCTAAATTATTAATATAGATTGTAGATAATTGGATTAAAAATACATTAAAAAAAATAAAAATTATAGACCCAGCACTGATCCTTCCAGATCTCCACTAGTCACAGACTGTCAACTTGACAATGTCCCATTTATCCTTTGGGGAAGATTCTCCATTGTCCGACACCAATATTAGGATTCCTGATCACGCGGAGAATGGCGGCGGGTCACCCGAAAAACGGGATTGGTGCCTGGCCGCCAAACCCATTGCACTGCTCCGCCGCCCCACTGCCGGCCTCAGCGAACTACCCGCCACGTGCCAGCAGCACCATGCAAATCAAGGATTTGCATGTATTTAAATCTGATTAACCGGCTGAAAGCTCGACTCTCCACCCGCCCCCCCCATTATGCACCATTCCTCATAGCTAGCAGTCAGACTGGGCGTGATTTGGTACAAATATTTACAAGCGGGGCCCAGGTGCCATGGCTATTGAGGAGGAGCAAGGAATAAAGCAAACACTTTAAACTTTTCGGGCTTGCTGGGAGGTGTTTGTCTCGACCTCTGGGAGTAGCCGGGAAGACTGGGTGGCATATACGTGAGCTGGGGGTGTCCCCCTTGGGATCAGGGTTCCTGAGACCCCCAATCCTGCATAAATTCATGTCAACCCACCCCCTAGCTGCAACTTACAGGCTCCTGGTTGTTGAGAGTGTTGACTGCTGACAGTACCCTGTGAATGCTCGAACGCTTCTGGTCAAGTAGCAACCCACCCGGCCTGCCCATCTGGACACCCTCAGACTCCAGCAGCATCATCAAAGGGGTGGACGTGGCCAAGCACAATCGCCGGCCCAACAGGTGTTGGCACTCATCAGTGCACTACCCGGAAGCACAGTCCCACAGCAGAGGAAGCAGAGGCCTTTCTTGAATAGCAACATTACATTCAATAATTTCAATCTGTTGGGAATGTCTGAGAATATAGTGAATTTTGGGAAAGCATAATCAGCGGATGCGCTATCTACAGCTACCTCTTTTAGCAGCCTAGGATGTAGGCCAACAGGTCCTGGGGATTTGCCGGAGTTTAGTTCCACAACTTTCTCCAGTACTTTTTCTCTGCTGATATTAAGGACCCTCAATTGCCCCAATCTTATTAGCTCCTAGTTTAACCTCCATTTCAAATATGTGACTTTTACTGTGAATTAACATCCAAGCTTTTATACTACAAAATAAAGCCTAGAAAATGTGAGACTCCCCTTCCAGAATGGCGAGGGCCTCATCTGAAAACTGGTTATGAAATTCATCAAGAGGTGATTTGTGGTTCACATTTCAGGTCGCTTTCATCATGAAGGAGAGAGCTTGCGCCAGGTGTCTCAATTTCAGAACTGTAATATGCACATCCTGACCACTGGAGACCACAGTAAAGAAATGCCACAAAAGCGTTCCTGCATTTTAATTCTGTGGAGGCGGGAGGAACTTTCCTGCTCCTCTTGACTGCATAAAAAAATACTCTCGCCCTCCCTCTGGATTACTCTTTGCAGAACTGGATGCTGTTGAAGATTCAGGGGTTTGTAATTAGGCAAGGAATAGTAGATTTAAAATGTCTTTTTAAAAAACAGTCCTACTGCTTGTCAACAAATTTGTGCAAAATTTGTCTTTTCATCTCATGTCTCCTCAAGTTATATTTCAAACTCATTACTTTCCCCATCTGTTTGGACCTTATGCTTATTAATTCCAGGGGGATGGGAACCGATGCAGGAAGTTGGAAGGTAGTAAAACAGGGACAGGAACAAAAGGCAGTAAGAGGGAAAGTGTAAGGCAGAGAAGCCATGGTCAAAAATCAAAAAGGGCGACAGTACAAGGTACAGTGACTGAGGGGAGCTCAGTGAATAGGCCCAGTAATACTGAAAGCAATAAAACGGGAAGTAAAAACATTAATGGTAAGCGACGCGGCAGGTTGATACATGAAGATATAGGTTCAACGACAAGGAAAATTAGGAGAAAGTTAAGAGGAAATATAACTTAGGAGAGGTTACTGATCGAGGTGTTAAGATTCAAAACAGAGGTAAAAAAGCCAACATAAGTCTACTTTACTTGAATGCTCGTAGTATTCGGAATAAGGTAAATGAGTTGATGGCGCAAATGATCGTGAATGACTATGATTTAGTAGCCATTGCTGAAACATGGTTAAAGGATGGTCACGACTGGGAGTTAAATATCCAAGGGTATTAAACTATTCGGAAGGACAGAGTGGATGGTAAGGGAGGTGGTGTAGCTCTGTTATTTAAGGATGACATCCGGGCAATAGTAAGGGATGACATCGGTGCTATGGAGGATAAGGTTGAATCCATTTGGGTGGAAATCAGGAATAGTAAGGCGAAAAAGTCACTGACAGGAGTAGTCTATAGGCCACCAAATAGTAACATTATGGTGGGGCAGGCAATAAACAAAGAAATAACTGATGCATGTAGAAATGGTACAGCAGTTATCATGGGGGATTTTAATCTACATGTCGATTGGTTTAACCAGGTCGGTCAAGGCAGCCTTGAGGAGGAGTTTATAGAATGTATCCGCGATAGTTTCCTAGAACAGTATGGAATGGAACCTACGAGGGAACAAGTGGTCCTAGACCTGGTCTTATGTAATGAGACAAGATTGAGTCATGATCTCATAGTTAGGGATCCTCTCGGAAGGAGAGATCACAATATGCTGGAATTTAAAATACAGATGGAGGGTGAGAAGGTAAAATCAAACACTAGTGTTTTGTGCTTAAACAAAGGAGATTACAATGGGATGAGAGAAGAACTAGCTAAGCTAGACTGAGAGCAAAGACTTTATGGTGAAACAGTTGAGGAACAGTGGAGAACCTTCCAAGTGATTTTTCACAGTGCTCAGCAAAGGTTTATACCAACAAAAAGGAAGGACTGTAGAAAGAGCGAAAATCGACCATGGATATCTAAGGAAATAAGGGAGAGTATCAAATTGAAGGAAAAAGCATACAAAGTGGCAAAGATTAGTGGGAGACTAGAGGACTGGGAAATCTTTAGGGGGCAACAGAAAGCTACTAAAAAAGCTATAAAGAAGAGTAAGATAGATTATGAGAGTAAACTTGCTCAGAATATAAAAACAGATAGTAAAAGTTTCTACAAATATATAAAACAACAAAGAGTGGCTAAGATAAATATTGGTCCTTTAGAGGATGAGAAGGGAGATTTAATAATGGGAGATGAGGAAATGGCTGACGAACTGAACAGGTTTTTTGGGTCAGTCTTCACAGTGGAAGACACAAATAACATGCCAGTGACTGATAGAAATGAGGCTATGACAGGTGAGGACCTTGAGAGGATTGTTATCATTAAGGAGGTAGTGATGGGCAAGCTAATGGGGCTAAAGTTGGACAAGTCTCCTGGCCCTGATGGAATGCATCCCAGAGTGCTAAAAGAGATGGCTAGGGAAATTGCAAATGCACTAGTGATAATTTACCAAAATTCACTTGACTCTGGGGTGGGCCCGGTGGATTGGAAATGAGCAAATGTGACACCACTGTTTAAAAAAGGAGGTAGGCAGAAAGTGGGTAATTATAGGCCCGTGAGCTTAACTTCGGTAGTAGGGAAGATGCTGGAATCTATCATCAAGGAAGAAATAGCGAGGCATCTGGATGGAAATTGTCCCATTGGGCAGATGCAGCATGGGTTCATAAAGGGCAGGTCATGCCTAACTAATTTAGTGGAATTTTTTGCGGACATTACCAGTGCGGTAGATAACGGGGAGCTAATGGATGTGGTATATCTGGATTTCCAGAAAGTCTTTGACAAGGTGCCACACAAAAGGTTGCTGCATAAGATAAAGATGCATGGCATTAAGGGTAAAGTAGTAGCATGGATAGAGGATTGGTTAATTAATAGAAAGCAAAGAGTGGGGATTAATGGGTGTTTCTCTGGTTGGCAATCAGTAGCTAGTGGTGTCCCTCAGGGATCAGTGCTGGGCCCACAATTGTTCACAATTTACATAGATGATTTGGAGTTGGGGACCAAGGACAATGTGTCCAAGTTTGCAGACGACACTAAGATGAGTGGTAAAGCAAAAAGTGCAGAGGATGCTGGAAGTCTGCAGAGGGATTTGGATAGGCTAAGTGAATGGGCCAGGGTCTGGCAGACGGAATACAATGTTGACAAATGTGAGGTTATGCATTTTGGTAGGAATAACAGCAAAAGGGATTATTACTGAAATGATAAAATATTAAAACATGCTGCTGTGCAGAGAGACCTGGGTGTGCTCGTGCATGAGTCGCAAAAAGTTGGTTTAAAGGTGCAACAGGTGATTAAGAAGGCGAATGGAATTTTGTCCTTCATTATTAGAGGGATGGAGTTTAAGACTAGGGAGGTTATGCTGCAATTGTATAAGGTGTTAGTGAGGCCACACCTGGAGTATCGTGTTCAGTTTTGGTCTCCTTACTTGAGAAAGGACGTACTGGCACTGGAGGGTGTGCAGAGGAGATTCACTAGGTTAATCCCAGAGCTCAAGGGGTTGGATTACGAGGAGTGGTTGAGTAGACTGGGACTGTACTCGTTGGAATTTAGAAGGATGCGGGGGGATCTTATAGAAATGTATAAAATTATGAAGGGAATAGATAGGATAGATGTGGGCAGGTTGTTTCCACTGGCGGGTGAAAGCAGAACTAGGGGGCATAGCCTCAAGTTAAGGGGAAGTAGATTTAGGACTGAGTTTAGGAGGAACTTCTTCACCCAAAGAGTTGTGAATCTATGGAATTCCTTGCCCAGTGAAGCAGCAGAGGCTCCTTCATGAAATGTTTTTAAGATAAAGATAGATAGTTTTTTGAAGAATAAAGGGATTAAGGGTTATGGTGTTCATAGAACATTACAGTGCAGTACAGGCCCTTCGGCCCTCGATGTTGCGCCGACCTGTGAAACCACTCTAAAGCCCATCTACACTATTCCCTTATCGTCCATATGTCTATCCAATGACCATTTGAATGCCCTTAGTGTTGGTGAGTCCACTACTGTTGCAGGCAGAGCATTCCACGCCCTTACTACTCTCTGAGTAAAGAACCTACCTCTGACATCTGTCTTATATCTATCTCCCCTCAATTTAAAGCTATGTCCCCTCGTGCTAGACATCACCATCCGAGGAAAAAGGCTCTCACTGTCCACCCTATCAAATCCTCTGATCATCTTGTATGCCTCAATTAAGTCACCTCTTAACCTTCTTCTCTCTAACGAAAACAGCCTCAACTCCCTCAGCCTTTCCTCATAAGATCTTCCCTCCATACCAGGCAACATTCTGGTAAATTTCCTCTGCACCTTTTCCAATGCTTCTACATCCTGCCTATAATGCGGCGACCAGAATTGCACGCAATACTCCAAATGCGGCCGCACCAGAGTTTTGTACAGCTCCAACATGACCTCATGGCTCCGAAACTCAATCCCTCTACCAATAAAAGCTAACACACCGTACGCCTTCTTAACAACCCTCTCAACCTGGGTGGCAACTTTCAGGGATCTATGTACATGGACACCGAGATCTCTCTACTTATCCACACTGCCAAGAATCTTACCATTAGCCCAGTACTCTGTCTTCCTGTTATTCCTTCCAAAATGAATCACCTCACACTTTTCTGCATTAAACTGCATTTGCCACCTCTCAGCCCAGCACTGCAGCTTATCTATGTCCCTCTGTAACTTGTAACATCCTTCCGCACTGTTCACAACTCCACCAACTTCAGTGTCATCTGCAAATTTACTCACCAATCCTTCTACGCCCTCCTCCAGGTCATTTATAAAAATGACAAACAGCAGTGGCCCCAAAACAGATCCTTGTGGTACACCACTAGTAACTGGACTCCAGTCTGAACATTTCCCATCAACCACCAGCCTTTGTCTTCTTCCAGCTAGCCAATTTCTGATCAAACTGCAAAATCACCCTGAATCCCATGCCTCCGTATTTTCTGCAGTAGCCTACCGCGGGGAACCTTATCAAATGCTTTACTGAAATCCATATACATCACATCAACTGCTTTACCCTCATCCACCTGTTTGGTCACCTTCTCAAAGAACTCAATAAGGTTTGTGAGGCACGACCTACCCTTCACAAAACCGTGTTGACTATCTCTAATCAAATTATTCCATTCCAGATGATTATACATCCTGTCTCTTATAAACCTTTCCAAGATTTTGCCCACAACAGAAGTAAGGCTCACTGGTCTATAGTTACCAGGGTTGTCTCTACTCCCCTTCTTGAACAAGGGGACAACATTTGCTATCCTCCAGTCTTCTGGCACTATTCCTGTAGACAAAGGTGACTTAAAGATCAAAGCCAAAAACTCAGCAATCTCCTCCCTAGCTTTCCAGAGAATCCTAGGATAAATCCCATCCGGCCCAGGGGACTTATCTATTTTCACACTTTCCAGAATTGCTAACACCTCCTCCTTATGAACCTCAAGCCCTTCTAGTCTAGTAGCCTGAATCTCAGTATTCTCCTCGACAACATTGTCTTTTTCCTGTGTGAATACTGATGAAAAATATTCATTTAGCACCTCTCCTATCTCCTCGGACTCCAAGCACAACTTCCCACTACTGTCCTTGACTGGCCCTACTCTTACCCTAGTCATTCGTTTATTCCTGACATATCTATAGAAAGCTTTAGGGTTATCCTTGATCCTACCTGCCAAAGACTTCTCATGTCCCCTCCTGGCTCTTCTTAGCTCTCTCTTTAGGTCCTTCCCAGCTAACTTGTAACTCTCAAGCGCCCTAACTGAACCTTCACGTCTCATCTTTACATAAGCCTCCTTCTTCCTTTTGACAAGTGTTTCGACTGCTTTAGTAAACCACGGTTCCCTTGCTCGACCACTTCCTCCCTGCCTGATAGGTACATACTTATCAAGGACACGCAGTAGCTGTTCCTTGAACAAGCTCCACATTTCCATTGTGCCCACCCCTGCAGTTTTCCTCTCCATCCGATGCATCCAAAGTCATGCCTCATCGCATCTTAATTGCCTTTCCCCTAGATATAACTCTTGCCCTGCGGTATATACCTATCCCTTTCCATCACTAAAGTAAACGTAATCGAATTGTGGTCACTATCACCAAAGTGATCACCTACCTCCAAATCGGGCCGGAAAGTGGAGCTGAGTCCACAAAAGATCAGCCGTGATCTCATCGAATGGCGGAGCAGGCTTGAGTGGCCAGATGGCCTACTCCTGCTCCTAGTTCTTATGTTCTTATGCTGTTGCAGGTACTGTTCCAGAACTGCTCGCCTAGGTATAACTCATCCACCTGGCCAATTTTGTTACTCCTAACTCGATTGAGGAATGGCTCTCGTCTTGAAGGCACATTTGTAGGAGTGTCCAGAGCGAGTGGTTAAAAGGGAAGAGTAGGAACTAAAGGCAGTGTCTCAGTTCTTCTGTTCACCGAGTACATCAGTAATTTAGATATAGGCCTCAAGGGAGCATATTTTCAGATACTAAAATAGTTCTGAAGAACAAAGGAAACTGCAAGAGGATGTTGTTAACATAGTGGAATGGGTAAAATGTTAGTAAATGTGGTGTGGCACATTCTGGTAAAAGAAAATAAATGCAATAATTATACTTTGAATGGTGAAAGGAAAGAAAGTTTTGGGGGTTTATGTTCACAGACGTTTAAATAATGATTTTAAAAAATGTAAATAAAGCCGTAAAATGGCAGTGGAATAACAGGTCTTATTGCAAATGACATGGGTAGGAGTGGAGATTTTCCGCTCCCAATTTTTTTAGAGGGGGGCGGTGGGAACATCTTGCCCATAGGTTTAAATTGTATATGGTATGGATTGGATCACTCCCCTTCACACTTGAGTGGTCTAGAAGTGCTGAGCTGGAAATTGACAGCACTTAACTCTCTTTGATGTGGTTGATGTTTGTAAATATTGTGATTACAACACTCAGAGTTACTCATCCATGATGGAAGATGAATAAAGCAAGGCTGGCACCTGTGTTTGTGAAAGCTGTTAATCACAGCCCACTAAGGGAAATGAATGAATGGTTTGCATCAATAGGAGCTGAGGGGTTTAAAAACAGATCAATGCTTTTCTCTTTCCAGGAATGGACACATGTTGCTTCCTCTATCTGAGCCAGCAGGTGTATGTCCAAGTGACAACAGTGATTTTTTGGGGGGTCTGTTTAGTTAGGGGGTCTCTGGGGGGGTCCCTTTAGTTAGGGGGTCTCTGTGGAGGGTGTTGCTATTTGGGGAGTCTCTGTGGGGGTCTCCCTATTTATCTGGGGGAGTGGTGGGGGGCATCTGGTAGGAGTGGGGTGGCAGGCCGTGTATTGTGGGGAGGAGGGTGGCCCTCAGATGAACTTTGGGGGCAATTCCCTTAAGGGGTTACCCCCTCGGCCCCTGCGAGGTCCACCACGTCAGGTATAATTGTTGTTGTGAATCCTGCCCATCTGATTCCCAGCCCAGAGGACCGGAGGATCACAGGGGCCCAGAGACTCTGGTGCCCGGCCTGCTAAGTGGGTGCAAATGGGTTATCTGTCAACCTTACCCGGTCTGGCCTACATGTGACTCCAGATCCAGAACGATGTGGCTTTCTCTTAACTGCCCTCTGAAATGTCCTAGCATGCCACTCACATCAAGAGCAATTAGGGATGGGCAATAACTGCTGGCCCAGTCAGCGACACTTGCATCCCATGAATGAATAAAAACAAAAGATTTGGATGGACACCAGCCCACACTTGTCTGGGATCAGGTAGAGTTCCACTGTTCGTGTTTGGCCATTTCTCAAGGTTAAATGCTATCATAGAGTAGATTTAATATGGGAATTTGAAGGATTTAAGTCATTTCTAACCTTATAATTTATGGTTTTAACTGTTAACTTGATTAACAAGATGCACGAAAAGTTGGCAGATGAAGAGGGGAAAGTACATGGGCACTTTCTAACCTTCCAGCAGTACAATCAAGATGGCAATGGAAGAGGAGGCATCTGCCCCTTAGGCTCATTAGACAAATGCAATATGAAATTACAGATCCCAGTGTGTTTATCTTTGGAAACATTAGAACACTAATGCTATTGGCAAATGACTATTGCTATGGTATCCGTTGAGTTACAACAGCCCCAGAGGGTTTGCTTTTTATCGACCATAAACTATGGAGGTGGTAATATCCCTTGATTTTGTTGAGGAAGAGTACTTTACTTTATTCACAGTGCTCACAAAGTCATTACTCACCATGTTAAAGAAGATTAGTGATTAATCAGTGACAACGTGGTTTCATAATATTGTATCTAATTACTTCCATTTTCTCAGGAAGTCGTAATATGAGATTTCATTTGTTATGCAGAGCTCAGTAATGTGCCTTTGAAAAAAAGCCACTGTGAATTATAACGGTTGTTGGTTTTAGCTATGAAGAAAGATTGGATAGACCGGGGTAGTTTTCCTTGGAGCAGAGGAGACTGAGGGAGACATGATTGGGATGTATAGAATTATAAGGAGCACTGATAGAATAAAGAAGAAACCTTTCCCCTTGGTGGAGAGATCAATGACAGGGGTGATAGATTTAAGGTAAGGGGCAGGAGGTTTAGAGGGGATGTGAGGAAAAATCTTTTCACCCAGAGTATGGAACTCACTGCCTGAAAGAGTGGTGGAAACAGAGACCCTCATAACATTTAAAAAGTATTTAGATGTGCACTTGTGATACCAACAATCTTGGTTTCGGACAAAGCTCGGCACAACATCGAGGGCCGAAGGGCCTGTTCTGTGCTGTACTGTTCTATGTTCTAAGGTATACAAGGCTATGGACCAAGTGCTGGAAAATGGGATTAGAATAGTTAGTTGTTTTTTTTAACCAGTGCAGACATGATAGGCCGAAGGGCCTTTTCTGGGCTGTAGAACCCGATCACTCTAAATAATAAACTAGAGGGTTAATTTTTAAAATTCATTCCTATTGCTTGCATTGATTGAAGTAGGATTTGGGAGGGGAGAGAAACCGTTATGAACAGTATTAATCACAATAAATCTGTAATTTGGAATATCTGATTAACATGGGCCCACGTCTTCCAAGCAGTGGCAGTGATGGTAAGATTGCCTCTGTGCTTCTGAATTCCCCTGATTTGACACTGCTTCCCATTTCTTCAGGACTTTCTGATCCCAGCTTTCACCCAAACGTTCAATGCATTGTCCTTCAGCGAACTTTATTGGAGCACAGTAGAGTTGGTGGAGTTTGGGGGGAGGGGAGGGGGGGGGGGAGGGGAACAGGAACAGGACATGTCCCGTTCTTATGGCACAAGCTGCCATAAAGTGCAGTGTTTGAATGTTAGTGAATGGATGAGTTGGTGGGTTAGTGTGTGAGTGGGTGAATGGGTAGGTAGGTGAGTGAGGTGGCTAAGTGGGTGAAGTGGTAAATGGTTGAGTTGGTTAGGGTGGATGGGTAGGCAGAAGGGTGAGGTGGTAAGATGGTTGAGGTGGGTGAGTGGGTATCAGATCGGAGGGTAGTGTGGTCAAGTGTGGGCCGTCTAGCAAGTTGGTCTGTAGTTACCCGGATGTTACCTATTTAACATTGTCTGGTTAACCTATTCATCTCGATAACGTGGAACTTTCGGAAATCTCCGAATTGGAGCCATTCACGCAGGATCCCGAGGAACAAGGGGAATTGCCATCAGGGGTTTAAACTTTGCAGGAAATTCTCACATAGATCTGCGGGTCAGGACTTCCACATCGTCCCAACGCGGATCATCAGTCATACGGCAGGTCTCCGATGATCCAGATAAACTGAAGTTTTGGTGATCAATGTACTATCAAATGAATCCCAAAGCTATGTAGGACAGCAATGTAAATGATATGCATAAACAAATGGATCTCATTGTCACAAAAATATTCCTATTGATCTTAGAACTGAAACCCAAGGGAGGTAGCAGTACGTATTCAGAAAGGCTGTCCACTGATAGGCTCATTAGCAGGTCCCAGCATTGATTGCCCTCATTTATTGCACTGATATCTAAATTTTAAACCGGGCCTGAGAATCACTACTCAGATAAATGCTGTTTTGTGCTGAGGCGGCCTTGTGTTATGCACCCGGGTTAGGACGATGGAACTATTTCAGCAGGCTAAACCCGGGAAGAGGGTCTGGAGTCAGAGGTGTAGAGTTTAATTTTCATCAACAGTCGGAAAACTGGAGGTAGTGGATCAGCCGCCCATCATAGACCCTTCATCAGTTTTCTTCCCATTATTTTAGCAGTTGACCTCCCCATGGGACCCGTGGATTACATCCTTCGCATGTAGGGGGCAGAGGCCAGCCAGTTGGAGCTCGTTAAAGACTACACATAAAAGCCAGCCCAAGCAGAGCCCGGTGTGGTTGGTTCTTCCAGTAAGTACTGGATTGGGAGGGAGTTACTGACGTGGGCAGGATATGGTACATAGTTTAATAAATCCTTGTTCCACTTCCGCTGGCTTCCTCAAATTACTAAAGGAGTGAAACTATTTTTTAAATTTAAAGTGTCCAGTTCATTTTTTTCCAATTAAGGGGCAATTTAGGTGGCCATTCCACCTTCCCTGTACATTTTTGGGTTGTGGGGGTGAGACCCACGCAGACACGGGGAGAATGTGCAAACTCCACACGGACAGTGACCTCGGCGTCATGAGGTAGCAGTGCTAACCACTGCACCACCATGCCACCCAAAGTGAAACAATTTTGTCACTATAAAACAAATTTAGACTAAATTCATTTATATCGTAACATAGGCCAGAATTTGATGGAGCTTGAATGGGTCGCTTGCTCAACCTCAACCTGCATGAAAGTGTCAAGAGATGTTGGGCACACATCCCGATGTCATGGCACTCTCGCGCGATATTTCGGTCGGTGGTCATATGCAAGAGATGGAAGCGGCCTCCCAACAATTGAAAGGGCAATTAACCCCATTAAGCATGCATTTGGCTCTCATTTTATGTGGCCCCTGTGCACAGGCTAATCTGCCAGGTGACTCTCATGCTTCTTTTACCATCCCTGATCCAAGGCGGGTTAAAATGTCCTTTATGAAACAAAATTAAAGAAAATGTTTGAGGGTTAAGGTGCTATGTGTTGCGCTGCCAGTTGCTTGATTCTACATGACAGAGAGAGTTTACAGCAATGCTTTGGCAAAAATGTCTTTGGAAATACTGCCACTCCCCGAGGCAGCTGCCAGCCTTCAGGGGTCTCCTTGGAAACGCCTGCACCGTCACCTCTCTGCACTCTTCCTGCCTCCCCGACAGCGCTCAGTCGTTCAGAGTGCGTGTGTTACACTGGCTTGCAGTTAATTGGCTAGCCAGCATGAAATTGAGTTCTGGAACCGCATTTCACACCCACTTTGGACCCACCGAGTGCACGTGCCCGACCAGTGAAAGATTCAGGCCACAGAAATACCAAAATGCAGGAGAACTATTCCCTGGCTACAAATTATCTCCATAAAATGAATTTGGAGGTGACAAGTTGATAAAATTTCCACCAGTTCACAATGTCCATCACATGTCAGACCGAGCAACATTTTCATACATATGAAATTCAAAACAAAGCTCCAAGCATCTGATAGCAGAAAAATACATTTCATCTTGAATATTACATGACACTCAGAATAAATTGCATAGTTTTTATTTGTTGCCAATCACTGCAGGGTAAAGTAGTGATTTATATACATTGGTTCCCATACTGTTTAAAGTAACAGATATATACATCTTTGTACAATGCTGTGACAAGTAGTATGAAAATATTTGTGCAATGATGCAATCCTCATCACTTCCTTCATTCATCTACAAATCAAGGAAGAGCCTTTCAAATGTAAAGGGATTTGAAAATCTACATTTGACAGCTGTAGACCAGCATGCTGTGCTAAATTGGGGCTCAAATATAGCAGGTATTGTAAATATGATGAAAATGTATTGAGATCAAATGCAAATCACAGGACAGCGGCTAAACTTTTGTCCAGGTGTGGAGGTCCATTTCGGTGTGCGAATGTCCGAAGTTTGCTTTTTGAAGAAATCCAATTTTCCTCTTCACTCCTGACGCTGTACTACTTTCCTCATGACCTTTTTTGCAGGTATGGAATGCCAAGTGTGCAAAATGGATATTAGTTTTTGGATATTAGGAACCAGCCCCTGTCCCTGCTGTTCCCCATTTTAAATGGGGGCCAAAAATCGAACTTCCTCCCACATACCACTTTCGCCTGATAGTGAAGGGTTTTGAAAACCCATTAAAAGCACACCAGGTTTGAGAGCTTGTGAAGAAATTTGAAAGCTTACTGTGGAATCAGGAGCATTCTGAAAGATAAGTGGAAAGTATTTTCACACTTTCAGTGTCACTGTGCTATATTATAATGTAGACTTGTTTTAATACAGGGATTCATCATGGAGATCTGTCCTTTAAAAGTAAATTGACCCTTACATTGACCAGCCTTGTGCATTTGTTCCCCTGCATTACATTGTCTTTCAAGGAAAAAGAAGTAGAATGCAGTGAAATGTTTACAAAATATCATGACAGCCTGTGCTGTCATTTTTTCTACTGTGATTTAAATGGCCCTGGCTGATTTTTTAAAAAACCTTGATTTTGACACATGAAAAATATCCCCACTTGAAAAAAATCTCCACATTTAAAAAATCTAAACATCGCGTCCTTACATTGAGTGACAGCTTTTCAAACTGAAATGAGCACTTTCTGTTCTTTCATTTCCAGAGAGAAATTTATTGTTTGAACAGCTGTGGCCACTATCAATGTTTGGCTGAGCTTCAAGTGCTAACACACAGTAGGCATTCCATTCATCTGAGAATGAATGATAGTTTTAACAAGTTGTAATAACAAATCGTCCCTTTAATCTGTTTTCCGCTTTGTTGACAAAGTTAATAGGATTACATATACTACAAGGTTTTCACATGGCAGAATGTTTTTTTAAAATCATAAATAATGATATTAAGGCTTTATTCGATGGTGGCTATGTTTTTCCCCCCCCCAAGGAATGGAAAATATTTTCCATTGATAGTGCATGAAATCTGAGGAATGTATATAGTGCATACTTGGTAAGTGGCTAGGGAGGATACATGAGGGACATAGAGGTGGCAAGGGGTGGTGGGGGATCTAAGGGAAGGTGGAGGGGCAAGGTTTAGGGGCCATTTAAATACCGTTGGAAGCCGAATACTACATTGCAGAAACGAAGCGGGTATTCTAACCAGCCCACCTCTGCAAACACATTCCTTGTGCACTCCAGCAGCGTTCTCGAACTGCACTGTGAACCAGCCCTGATGTGAAAAGCAAAACTGGCATGTGAACTCACACATCAGTTGGTTGTGAAATTTGTGAGCTGCACAAATGCACAGTTTGGGTTATCCTGAGGCCAGAGGAAGAGCCCAAAGGAAATAGAGGGGATTTCAGACACCATAAGCAGAAGAGGTTCACTTGCTTGCACCTGGTCCAACTCATATGACATAAATGCTCGTTAACTAGCAATGCCAACATCTGATGACTGTAAACTTCTTTACAGCTTGTTTGGGACATGAAAAGAAATTAATTGCTATCATGAAAATATCATCAATATGGAGTGGCTGAAATTAAAGTCGCCATTTTCCCATTGGTTGCCCTCCTCTTTGAGAGGGAGTTGCCTCGTGGTTATTTAACCTGAGGGTCACCACACTCAGGCAATGGGCAAGGTTGAGAAGGCAGGGCCTTCGCGGATAACCTAAGTCGATATGGGAATTGAACCCGCGCTACTGGCAGCGGTCCAGATCGCAAACTAACCAACCAGCCAACTGAGCTAACCAACCCCAAAGTAGCTATTAAATGCTCAAATGACCAACTAATGGTGTTAAGGGACCAACAGCAACACTCATCACATAGGACTACTCAGTTATAAAAGGACTTTGCAGACATAATATATTAGGGGACATTGTGGTAACAGCCAGGAAATAGGGGATTGGCATAGAGCAGCAAGGATGGGAAATCAAAGGCACTGGCGATGAGAATGGCTGAGAGGTTTCGTAGAGTGGGTGGTGGCAGGATAGGTGAAATGTGGTTGAAGATTTCAGAGAGCAGGAACATTATGCATAAACAAATGCTTAATGGTGAATTCGAGGAAGTCAGAGATGAGGACATAGATAGGGAAGAACAATATAGGGGGTGGGGTTGCAGACCGCATGCCCCATTCCCCCCCCCGCCCAAGCAACCACCCCCTGCATGCCCCCCCCAACCCCCAACCCCCGCCCTCCCCAGCCACCCCAGAAACCAAATCAGCATGGAGCCAAAATGCTCCTCTCTGACCTGCCCTACAGCCATAAAGCACTGTAGGATGGAGGGTGGAGAGGGACTTGCGCCAGTCCTCGGGGTGGAAGTCCCACCTTCTGGAGCTGTTGGCCAATCTGAAGGCGTCAGTGGCAGCTTCTGGAACTGCAGCTGAAGAGATAGGATCCCCGAACCAGGTAAGAATGAGATCTTGCGCCAGATGGGCGTGGGTATGCAGGGGAGAGGAGCAGTGGGTGGGTAGGAGATAAGTTTAAGGATGGAGGGAGCGTGTATGAAGGAAAGGGTAGCTCAGCCTTTGGGAGGCTGCCCCTTATTATGGGGTTGAGCTTGGGGTTGTTCAGGGAGGTGGTGGGATGTGCTCTCACCCCATTTTATGTGTTCCCCTCATCCACAACAGGAAGTATAAAATGAATGGAATATAAAAATAGGGAAGTCCTGCTAAAACCAAGGCAATAGTTAGACCAAACCTGGAATACTCTGAACAGTTTTGGTCCCCTAATCGAAGGAAAAATATACTGGCATTGGAGGCAGTCCAGAGAAGGTTTACTAGGTTGATCCTGGGTATGGAGGAATTTTCTTATGCGGCGACGTCGAGTAGGCTGAGGCTGTACCTATTGGAGTTTAGAAGGATGAGGGGTTTGTCTGGGTAGATGCTGAGAGGTTCTTTCCCCTTGTGGAAGAGTCTAGGACCGGAGGGCATAATCTCAGAGTAAAGGGTCACCCATTTAAGACAGAGATGTGGAGGAATTTATACTCTCAGAGGGTATTGAATCTGTGGAATTCTTTGCCGCTTGGAGCTGCAGAGGCTGGGTCATTAAGTATGTTCAAGATTGACAGAGACAGAATTTTAATAAGTAAAAGAATCAAGGTTTATGGGATAAAGCGGGAAAGTGCAGTTAAAGATTATCACACCAGATCAGTCATCTCATTGAATAGCAGAACAGACTCTATGGGCCGAATGGCCTACCTCTGCTCCTAAGTCTTACGGTGTTATGATCTTTTGGATAAGTAAAATTCAGTCCCTAGTGTCCGAGGACCAGACAGTGCATGCAGTGATAAAAGGCAGATGCAGATCACCAAGATTGACTCCTTTCTCATTTGAAAATGGTGCAACCATTATACCAAATACCTATTTGGTGTATGTATACCTCTCAATTTTGCAAAGTAGGAGAAATCGTGGGCGGGGTCCTCCATCCCGGCAGCCGGCCAGTGGGATTTCCCATTGTGGCCATCCCACGCCGTCGGGACACCCGCGGGCGTGGGTTCGCCTCAGATGGAGCGGAGGATTCCGCTGACGGAGAATTCCACTGCGTTCCTCTGATGATACATCCAGGTGCATAAATGAGACTACATTTTGTACCAGATTTTCTTCTTTTCCTTCAAGGATAGCAATAATTTATCTTTTTATGGCAGGTGGCTGTGTAGTTACACTTCAGCTATTTAAAAAATATAATAATATTTTCTATGGAATGAACTAGACATTTTCCTTGTGCCTTTCCATCCACTCTGTTATTTACTTACCGGGAAAAAAAACATTATAATAGCATCAGCTGAATATTAAATTAAAATGAAAAGGGAAGCCCGTTAAAGAGGAAGTAAAATCCACCACAGGGACTTGTAGCATCACACAGTGAAGACAGTGATGAAGAAGAGCAAGAGACAGTTCAAGACCTAGGAGAAAAGCTGACAGTGCAGAACAAAATAGGCCTTTTGCTGTGCAGAAGATCGTTTCCCAACAGAGAAACATTTACAAAGCAGAAGCGACTCCCTGAGCTGCATAGGCCAAATTTGTAGATTTGTAGTTTGTCGAGAGTGTCTGGTTGAGAACTCAAGGCATTAGGAAAAACAGAAAATGAAATAGTGAGCTTGCCACCAAAATGTCAAAACTTTCTATTGGAATTAATATAATCATTGCTGCCAAAGTAAGCTCTTATTGTCCAGCCCCTACAAACTGCAGCCCACTGTACCAGTGACAATACCGTTCTAACCTTCATCTTTAGACAGATTCCAAGATATGCCGGTAAATTTTAGATGCATCATGTTGAATAATCGCAGCTCCAAGCTATTAAAATTATTTTGCCGAATATAACAGTGAGTTTCAAGGTTAAACTGTACGAGAAAGTATAAAATGAATTGAATTTTGTGGTATGAAAGTGCGTTGAAAACCTGTTAAGTTTTCCAGCAGTATTCTTGTCAGTTTCTTCATTTTTCATTCAATTCTTTTCATCCCAGAATCTCAACTCATTTATTTGACAGATTTTGAGAAAAGCTGCATAGTCTCATGAAACTTAACTGCGAATGGATATTTATTTGATTTACTGAATGCTGTAGAGTTTCTCCTACAGTTGTCCCATTATGACTGCTCAATCATGTACATTCAAAGATAGAAGCAGTTCTATGCATAAATCAGCAAGAAATGCAGGTCAGCAATGGATAATATTGAACATTTTCCACTGTCTGACAACATTCTCAGTACAGTTCAGCTACATTTCACTTGTCAAATTCAAGTTGGCTAGAATGGTTGTCTTTTTTGTAGGAGAGGGAGAGTGAGGTGTACGATTGCTCAGGAGAGCAAGCTTATAATATGATAAGCTGCTTTTCAGCAGAATAAACTATTACATTTTCACTCTTTGAATCGTTTAAAATGTTCTACTTCTTTTGGCTCTGTTATCCAACCTAATGCCTATAAGATATGGGACGGAATTCTCCCAAGCCCCCGGGCCGATGTGTTTGTTGGAAGTCGCAGTGGGAGAATATGGCGGGAGGACCAGAAATTGGTTTCACGCCAGCGTGAATTTACCACGGGATCTTCCACATAACTGAGAAGCAGGTGATTTATTTGGTAAGAATTGGCAGCCATTTTTTTTCTGTTGTATAACAGACTACAATTTCTTTGTAACTGGAGATGGAATGTAAATTTTTTTCAATACTGAAATGGGTTCAGAATGTAACAGCATCCAAAAGCAACACGAACGCACGAAGCATCAGGAATAAGGTGGGTGAACTGAAGGCATGGATCGGTACTTGGGACTACGATGTGGTGGCCATCACGGAAACTTGGATAGAAGAGGGGCAGAAATGGTTGTTGGAGGTTCCTGGTTATAGATGTTTCAATAAGATTAGGGAGGGTGGTAAAAGAGGTGAGGGGGGGGGGGGGGTCGCATTGTTAATTAGAGATAGTACAACAGCTGCAGAAAGGCAGGTCGAGGAGGATCTGCCTACTGAGGTAGTATGGGTTGAAGTCAGAAATAGGAAAGGAGCAGTCACCTTGTTGGGAGTTTTCTATAGGCCCCCAATAGCAGCAGAGATGTGGAGGAACAGATTGGGAAACAGATTTTGGAAAGGTGCAGAAGTCACAGGGTAGTAGTCATGGGTGACTTCAACTTCCCAAACATTGAGTGGAAACTCTTTAGATCATATAGTTTGGATGGGGTGGTGTTTGTGCAGTGTGTCCAGGAAGCTTTTCTAACACAGTATGTAGATTGTCCGACCAGAGGGGAGGTGATATTGGATTTGGTACTTGGTAATGAACCAGGGCAAGTGATAGATTTGTTAGTGGGGGAGCATTTTGGAGATAGTGACCACAATTCTGTGACTTTCACTTTCGTAATGGAGAGGGGTAGGTGCGTGCAACAGGACAAGGTTTACAATTGGGGGATGGGTAAATACGATGCTGTCAGACAAGAACTGAAGTGCATAATTTGGGAACATAGGCTGTCAGGGAAGGACACAAGTGACATGTGGAACTTGTTCAAGGAACAGATACTACGTGTCCTTGATATGTATGTCCCTGTCAGGCAGGGAAGAGATGGTCGGGTGAGGGAACCATGGTTGACAAGAGAGGTTGAATGTCTTGTTAAGAGGAAGAAGGAGACTTATGTAATGCTGAGGAAACAAGGTTCAGATAGGGCGCTGGAGGGATACAAGATAGCCAGGAGGGAACTGAAGAAAGATATTAGGAGAGCTAAGAGACGGCATGAAAAATCTTTGGCGGGTAGGATCAAGGAAAACCCCAAGGTCTTTTACACATGTGTGAGAAATATGAGAATGACTAGAGCGAGGGTAGGTCCGATCAAAAGGACAGTAGAGGGAGATTGTGTATTGAGTCTGAAGAGATAGGAGATGTCTTGAACGAGTACTTTTCTTCAGTATTTACGAATGAGAGGGGCCATATTGTTGGAGAGGACAGTCTGAAATAGACTGGTAAGCTCAAGGAGGTACTTGTTAGGAAGGAAGATGTGTTGAGTATTTTGAAAAACTTGAGGATAGACAAGTCCCCCGGGCCTGACGGGATATATCCAAGGATTCTATGGGAAGCAAGAGATGAAATTGCAGAGCCGTTGGCAATGATCTTTTCGTCCTCACTGTCAACATGGGTGGTACCAGGGGATTGGAGAGTGGCGAATGTCGTGCCCCTGTTCAAAAAAGGGAATAGGGACAACCCTGGGAATTACAGGCCAGTTAGTCTTCCTTCGGTGGTAGGCAAAGTCATGGAAAGGGTACTGAAGGATAGGATTTCTGAGCATCTGAAAATACACCGCTTGATTAGGGATAGTCAGCACGGATTTGTGAGGGGTAGGTCTTGCCTCACAAGTCTTATTGAATTATTTGAGGAGGTGACCAAGCATGTGGATGAAGGTAAAGCAGTGGATGTAGTGTACATGGATTTTAGTAAGGCATTTGATAAGGTTCCCATGGTAGGCTTATGCAGAAAGTAAGGAGGCATGGGATAGTGGGAAATTTGGCCAGTTGGATAACGAACTGGCTGACCGATAGACGTCAGAAAGTGGTGGTGAATGGCAAATATTCAGCCTGGATCCCAGTTACCAGCGGCGTATCGCAGGGATCAGTTCTGGGTCCTCTGCTGTTTGTGATTTTCATTAATGACTTGGATGAGGGAGTTGAAGGGTGGGTCAGTAAATTTGCAGACGATCGGAAGACTGGTGGAGTTTTGGATTGTGAAGAGGGCTGTTGTCGGCTGCAAAGAGACACAGATAAGATGCAAAGCTGGGCCGAGAAGTGTCAGATGGAGATTAACCCTGAAAAGTGTGAGGTTGTCCATTTTGGAAGGACAAATATGAATGCTGAATACAGGGTTAACGGTAGGGTTCTTGGCAATGTGGAGGAGCAGAGAGATCTTGGGGTCTATGCTCATAGATCTTTGAAAGTTGCCACTCAAGTGGATCGAGTTGTGAAGAAGGCCAATGGTGTGCTAGCGTTCATAAACAGAGGGATTGAATCTAAGTGCCGTGAGGCGATGATGCAGCTGTACAAAACCTTGGTAAGGCCACATTTGGAGTACTGTGTGCAGTTCTGGTCGCCTCATTTTAGGAAGGATGTGGAAGCTTTGGAAAAGGTGCAAAGAAGATTTACCAGGATGTTGCCTGGAATGGAGAGTAGGTCTTATGAGGAAAGGTTGAGGGTGCTAGGCCTTTTCTCATTAGAACGGAGAAGGATGAGGGACGACTTGAGGTGTATAAGATGATCGGGGAATAGAGTAGACAGTCAGCGACGTTTTCCCCGGGTGCAACAAACCATTACAACGGGACATAAATTTAAGGTGAATGGTGGAAGATATAGGGGGATGTCAGAGGTAGTTTCTTTACCCAGAGAGTAGTGGGGGCATGGAATGCACTGCCTGTGGAAGTAGTTGAATCGGAAACATTATGGACCTTCAAGCGGCTATTGGATAGGTACATTGTAGAATGTACCTAGATTGATGGTAGAATGATGGGGTGTAGATTAATTTGTTCTTAATCTGGGACAAAAGTTCGTCACAACATCGTGGACCGAAGGGCCTGTACTGTGCTGTATTTTTCTATGTTCTATGTTCTCTATGTTCTATCAGAATCACAAGGGAGTTGAGTAATTGAAGATAAGTAACTGGGTAAAGACATAACTATTGCAGAAGTTGCTGGAGTGGACTGCCATGTTGGCTGTAATGAGCGGTGCCACAGAAGGTTTGAATGTGGACCCTAGAATCAATTTGTATCTATAGCTCCTTATTCTAATTTTCCATGGAAACTCAGTAGCTTCTGAGTTCAGGATTACGTAAGATGTAAGGCTGGCATGTTGCAGTTTCTAGCACGAAGCATAAACCTCTTCAATTCCTTACCAAGTACAATTGGTGTAAAGGCACACCAGTAAAACTTAACATGCAATAGTTACAGAAATAAATCAGCATTTCCTTCATTTTTTAAGAAATATTTTAATTCTCCATTTTCACATTTTCTTCAGAATTTACACCCCACCAACAAACAGTAAACGGTAATGAATACAAGGTCAATCCCCTTATCAACAACAACGATCCCATCCTCCCACCCCCCCCACCCCAAACAATGACCCACCTAGCAATATAAGCATCAAATAAAACAAACCCTCCCAAGGTGGAAAAAAAAAGGAAAAAAAGAAAAAGGAATCAGGAATCGCCTATGGTCACCATTGACATATATAGTCCACCCCCCAACCACCCCCCGCCCCCTAATATTCAATGCCATCCAATCCCCGAAAGAGTACTGTGAATGACGCACATAAATTGTAGACACCCCTCCTATTTTGTTATGCTCTTGACGTAGCATAAGCTGCTTCCTTGATGTGCACTTTGACAAAGGAAGGTTCAGATTTGGAGATAGCTTTAACGTTTATTAAACTATTAACAATTCTCCTACTTGGCTTCGACGCTACTGGTAATCCTGCTATAGCTACTCAGACTGACTAACCAGTGTGCTACAATCTACGTGGTGGGAGTGATGTTCAATCAACCCTGTGTCTGTACTCACTGAGTGTCTCCACTGGAAAGAGGAAGATCATATATGCTGTGTCCTTATATATGAGTTGGTGTAATGCCCTCCTGTGGTAGTGTCACCTCTGTGTGTATCGTGACTGCCCATTGGTCGTGTCCTATCTTACTGAACTATTAGTTGACTGCCTGTGTGTCATGTCTCTGGTGTTCCCTCTAGTGTCTAGCTAGGTGTAGTGTATGTACATTAACCCTTTGTCTACTTACAGTGCTGTATATCACCACACCCCGCACTCCTCCCAGACTCCTCCCCTTCACTTCCTCTTGAAAGGGTTTGATGAATCGCCTCTGATTTGCACTCCCAGCACAAACGCAAATCAGTGGCGATTAATCTCCAATCGGAGAACATAATCCCCCAAAATGGAGAGTTCCGGCCTTGTTGTTTGTGCTTGGCAGAGGGGCAAATGATGTGAAGCTACCATCTGTGGGATTATGACTAATTGCCTCCAAGTCAGAATCCCCCCTAAAAGTCATGAATGATACACTCGCGCCGTGGATCTGTGCCCAGTGTGACTGGTGACCAGGGTGCACTGTCCTCAATGCCCCAGCTGCATCTTGCCACTGAGTTGAAAGGGTCACAAGCTAAATCATCCAATCAAAGAAGTCTTAGCATTTCTGCTTGCCAAATGGTGGCAGACTACTGTTACTTGTCAAATGATACTGGACGAGATTCTCTCGCCTTCCCCCGATGTGTGTCTCGGCGGGAGGAGGTGGCTCCCCCGGTGGCGGATCTTCTGGTCCCGCCATTGTCAATGGGATTTCCCATTGAATGTATCCCGTACCACGGGCGGCGTGACAGCCGAATGTTCTCACCCAGTCATCAATTCCAGGAATCTCTGTTCACTATTTCATCTCATGATGGTTCAATGTGACTTCCGGTGACGCTGATGTGCTGAGAAGTCCCAAGTACCTGAAAAATAGGCTCTTTACACCCGAAAAAACTTGCTGACACAAAAATAACATCCCCGCAACACTACCACAACATGACAAGAGAGAAAAGTGCCAATGGGGAGGTCTCACCCTGCACGTTCGGGGAGGCGATGAAGACTGTGATCAGGGATGAAATTAGTGCTTACAAATCACAAAGAGAGAGGGAAGAGAGGGTGGTTAGGCAACAGGTAGTTGACTCCATACTGGTGGTAGACCGGCGATACTCTGAGGCCCCGACCATAGAGTTCTTGGCGGAGAGGAAAAATCTACAGATGGACTTTCACCTGCTCTCCACGAGGAAAGCAGTGCACTAACTCTACCAGGCACAGAGCACCCTGTACGAGCACGGAGGCATGGCTAGCCGCCTGCTGGCTCATCAGCTGAGAAGGCAGGCAGCCACAAGGGAAATAGCCTAGATTAGGGACAGCAAAGGCAACGTATTAGCGGAGCAGCATGAGATCAACTAGGCATTCGGGGAGCTGTACACCCCAAAGCCCCCAGCAGGGGACTTGAGGATGAAGCAGTTCCTCGATGGAATGTACATGCCAGTTGTGGGGGAGGACAGGAGACGGGGTCTGAAAGCACTGCTAGAACTGGGAGAAGTCATGGAGAGCATTAGCTCCATGCAGGCAGAGAAGGCGCCGGGACCGGACGGTTTCCCAGTGGACTTCTACAAAAGATTTGCGACAGCACTGGCCCCGCACCTGCAGGAGGTGCTCACAGTCTCCCTGGCGAGGGGCACACTGCCGCCTTAGCTAGCACAAGCCTCAATCTTGCTGATACCTAAAAAAGACAAAGACCCAACAGAATGCGGGTCCTACAGACCCTTCTCACTGCTAAACATAGAAGTGAAAATACTCATCAAGATCCTAGCCAAAGTATTGGAGGACTGCTTACCACAGGTGGTAGCAGAAGATCAGATGGGCTTTATCAAGGGTAGACAACTAACATTAAACATCAGGCGCCTGATGAATGTGATTACGACCCCATCCGGGGAGAGAATACCAGAGGTGATTGTCTTCTTGGATACAGAAAAGGCCTTCAACAGTGTCGAATAGAAGTATCTCATATAGATGTACTGTTTAGATTCACCCCGATCTACATTCCCAAGGCCTTTTTCAACTCACTAGATAATCTGATTATGGTGTTTGTGTGGGGGTGGATGGGTGGGGGAGAGGGGGGGGGGGGGAAGAATGCAAGGATCCCAAAGAGAGTCCTGCAGAGAACGAGGTCCATGGGTGGCCAAGCCCTCCCAAACCTGCAATATTACCACTGGGCGGCAACCGCGGAAAGGGTAAAGGGGTGGATAAATGAATCAAAAGCCGAGTGGGTGCTTATGGAGAAGGGCTCCTGCACAGGGACCTCCCTCTGGACCCCAGCCATGGCGGCACTCCCATCCCCACCTAACAAATATTCAACGAGCCCAGTGGTGGCAGCAACACTGGCCATGGAACCAACTGCAACAGCCTTTCGGGTTAACGAAAAAGTCCAACATGGCCCCCATCTGCAGCAACCTGGGGTGCGATTCTCCGACACCCGCCAGGTCGGAGAATCGCCGGGGGCTGGCGTGAATCTTGCCCCCGCCGTGTCCCGAATTCTCCGACACTAGAGAATCGGCGGGGACGGGAATCGCGCCGCACCGGTCGGCGGGCTCCCCCCGGCGATTCTCCATCCTGCGATGGGCCGAAGTCCCGCCACTGTCAACCCTTGCCAGCCGGTGTGGATTGAACCACCTACCTTACCGGCGGGGGCAGACGGCGCGGGTGGGTTCCGGGGTCCTGGGGGGGGGGGGGGGCGCGGGGAGATCTGGCCCCGGGGGGTGCCCCCACAGTGGCCTGGCCCGCGATCGGGGCCAACTGATCGGCCGGCGGGCATGTGCCGTGGGGGCACTCTTTTTCTTCCGCCTTCGCCATGGTCTCCACTATGGCGGAGGTGGAAGAGACCCCCTCCACTGCACATGTGCGGGGATGCCATGAGCGTCCGCTGACGCTCCCGCGCATGCGTCGCCCGGCAAAGTCCTTTCGCCGCCGGCTGGAGTGGCGCCAAAGGCCTTTCCTGCCAGCCGGCAGGGCGGAAATCACTCCGACGCGGGCCTAACCCCTCAAGGTGAGGGCTTGGCCCCTAAAGGTGCGGACGGCCCGATGCCGGAGTGGTTCCTGCCACTCCATTATGCCGGATTCCCCCGCCCCTCCGGGTAGGGGAGAATCCTGGCTCATGTGTTCACGCCTGCGACTTTGGGTGCCACCTTCAAAAGGTGGAGACAGGACGGGGGACACGGACACTTAGGGCCCAACAACAGATTGACAATGCTCGAGAAACTGACAAGAACATTCCAGTTGAAGAGGAGGAACGAACTAAGGTACCGGCAGATGAAAAACTTCCTACAAAGGGAAAGGAGGATGTATCCATGACCACAACGACAATCACTGCTGGAGGAACTGCTGGATGTGGACATCCTCTGAAAATGGAACTGTGGCGACATTTATGGGCAACTACTAAGGAGGGGCCAACAACCAACTAGACGAGAGGAGGGAGAAGTGGGAAGAGGACTTGGGGTTTGAAATAGCGTGGGGACTCTGGAGCGAAGCACGGCACAGGGCCAACTCCGCCTCCACATGTGCAAGGCTAAGCCTAATGCAGTTAAAAGTGGTACGCAGAGCCCACTTAACCAGAATCCGAATGAACAGGTTCTTCCCGGAGGTGAAGGATTAATGTGAATGGTGCCAAGGAGGCCCGACCAACCACACCCACATGTTCTGGTCCTGCCTCAGACATGCTGGATTCTGGACAGCCTTCTTCGAAGCAATGTCCAAAGTGGTGGGTATGAGGGTGGAACCTTGCCGAAGTGTGGCAGTCTTCGGGGTATCAGAACAGTCAGATCTCTTTATGGGGAGGAGGGCGGACGCCCTTGTGTTTGCCTCCCAGATCACCCGCCATAGAATCCTGGTCGGCTGGCGGTCAGCAGCACCATCCAAATCTGTAGACTGGCTCCCCGACCTATCAGAATTTCTCCAAATGGAGAAAATCAAATTTGCCATCCGAGGGTCGGAGGAGGTCTTCCACAAAACGTGGGAACCATTCACTCGGTTGTTCCAAGCTGTAGTCAACAGCTAAAAAGTCAACAATCAGGAGAGGGTAGTCACGACACAGCAAGGAAGAGGGGGGGGGGGTGGGGGGGGGGTTGGGGGAAGTAAGGGGGAGTGGTGGGGAGGCAGGGGGACATGGAACCCAACCATGCCCAACAAAAGAAGCATGAGAAGCAGTATCACACCAACAAAACAGAGCAGAGTACAAGAAAAGGTGAGGGAAGAAGGCAAGATAAATGACCAAGGTGGGGGGCGGGGGGAGGGAGAGGGTGGGAGAAGGGGGAGGGTCGTGAAAGCATAAGGGGAGGGGGAGACAGGGGAAACAGCCAGAATCGAAAAGTACTGGGGAACGAAAAACAGGAAATTGTAACCACCACTATAAATAATGCAAGAAGAACTACGATGTATGGATGTAAATAATAGAACCCGACCAATGTGTAAATACTTTTCTTTATCCTCTGTCTCCTAATGTTTGTCCACGCTTATTCTTGTTATGTATGCCACAAAAAACTCAATAAAAACATTTTTTTAAAAATGATGGTTCATCGCATGATGATAGAGGAACAGGGATGGGATTCTCCCGTCACCGACGCCGAAATCGCGTTCGCTGATCGACTGGAGAATACCTGCTGGTGACCAAATCAGGGGCAGCGCCGTTTTCACGATGCGCCGTCCCCTCCAAAGTGACCAACTCGCAGAATACGCGGCGGGTTGTATCGACGTTGCCTGAGGCCCACCCCCTGATACTCCGCCCCCGACCGACTGAGTTCCCGACGGCGTCGGTCGCGTGTGCTATCATCCGTCAGGAACTCGGTGTGGCCGCTGCGGACTCAATCCATCACCGCCACAGGCAGGGGAGGGCTGATCCGAGGGCAGGGGGGGACTTTGTCAGGGGCTGGGGGCATTGTTGGCGGATGGTGCGGGGCTCATGAGCCGGCCAAAGGGGGGGGGCACTATTTTTCATGTCGGGTCCGCGATCGACCGGCGCCATGTTGCACGGCGCGGCCGCTGCAGGCCGCCGCCATGCGCATGCATGGCCACAGACCCGGCAATTCTCTGGGCCGTATCGGCAGTTCTACGCTGCTCGGCTGCTAGCCCCCAGCCAAACGGAGGATCGGTGGCTGCTTTGCGCTGAATTTTCGGTTGTAAAACACCACTGTTCCCACGCTGGCGTGAGGACGTAGCCTCAGAGTCGGAGAATCCAGCCCCAGGTCTCAGACTGATTTAATGTTGGTAAACCCCTTGGGTTTCACACTCCTCATTAAAAGGTATCATCTTAACCATGTGATATTGATGCTCGATCAATAACTCCTGAGACGAGATTGGAGACAATTGAAGGCTTTATTATACTAGATGTTTCCCCCAAGGTACAGAATGCAGCTGCTGGGGAGACACAGACTCTGATACTCCGCTTTACTGGGCGGAACCAGCAGGCAGGCTTCACCAATGAAATAGCAGTCTCAGGTACCTCCCAAACCAATGGTCTTACAGCATTATTCAGGGTACCGTAATACTCCTAATACCGACTACCACGTATATATTACAGCCTTTCAACACATTACTGACTGTGCTTTGCACTGTACTTCCCTCAGTTCATTTTACCTTTGTACACCGTCGCCAGTGTTTTGTTGAACAGACAAATTCAGAAAATGCTACTGGACGTTAAATCCAAAACATGATGGGTTGATTTTGTTATCTGCTGTCATTGGCATGCAGCAGGGACAGGCAACAGGATCCATGCTGACTGCTGCACCATTTAACTTCTCTGTATAGATGGCCTGCAGTTAAAGATAGATTCTGTTCTAAAGTATAACTGGCAGATGATAAATTTAGAGGAGAATAATATGGATCAAAGCAATTTAACCAGATTGTAGAGTCACAGATCCTAGACACAAAAGTCAGGCTGGAAGAAATAATTGGGAAGACGTAATTAGTTTGTGACACTTATCATTGATAATTCATTTAAAAATGCACAATGAAGCATTGAACCAAATGACTGCACTCTTTATTTGTTTAAAAATACACTTTCAGGAGGCTTCAAATAGAGCAACAGATCAGTAAAGTCAGATAATCAAAACTTTGCAAGAGCACTTGTAGCTATTTTGGGGGGTGTGTGTGATATTAACAAATTGGATGACATTTCAATTTAAAATTAACATCTATCCTTCAAGTTGTTCGTGCTCATCTCATTACACATTTCTTTGAAGATCAAAGTAGGAAAGAACAGACAATTTAAATATGAAGAATTCTAGTATTAAGACTTCTGCTTCTCCCTCTGAAGCCACTCAGTCCCCATCTGGGCTCCTGACAGGATCTGTAACTGCAAGATGGAGCCCACTGTTGCAAAGGTAGAGAATCCTGTTTTGCTGCAGTGGAATTGCCAATTCAGCACCAGACCATCAAGTGAGCTCTTCAAAGAGGCTGGAGCACCGTGAAGGACTGAACCCAAATCTTCTGAAGTCTTCAGGGCCTTTCAAAGGGAGGGTATTTGGCATGTAATGGACGAAGAGGAATCTTCTGAAAGGTCCACCCTTAGGGTACCTCACTTCCTGGGGGCTGGTGACAACTTACTTACAGCAGCTGTAATATGGAGGGGGGGGGGGGGGGGGAAGAGAAAGAAAACCCAACAAGACCCAGCTCCTTCCCCTGGTCACCACTGCAGGCAATGAGAGAGGAAGAAGCCAGACAGCGATGGTGCTGGCAGAGGCAGTGGGAGGAACTCGTGGATGCAAATAAATCCAGAGCAGTCTGGATGACAAGAGAGATAGAGGTGAAGATGAAAAGAAGAAGTGCACTTTCAATTAAGGTAAAAAAATACAATGGAGAATCAAGCTGAATATAAAAGGATCAGAGGGAATGTGAAAAACTAATAAGAAAAGCAAGGAGAGAGCATGAATAGAGACTGGCAACTAACACAAAAGGAAAGCCTTCTTTCAGCATATGAATAATAAAAGGGTGATAAAAGAAAGAGTAGGGGAGATTTGGGACTTGCATGTGGAGGCAATAGAAATAGTGAAAGTATTAAAGGAATACTTTGCACCTGTCTTTACAATGGAAGAAGGTGCTACTCAGACAGAGTTCAGAGGGGAGTCAACTGGTACACTAGGAAAATGTACAATTGGGAAGGAAAAAATAGGCTAAAAATAGAAAAGGTACCAGGACCGGATAAGATGCATCCAAGGGCATTGCGGTGGAAATTGCAGAGGCATTAGTGATGATCTTTCTATGTTCCTTAGACATAGACATAGAATTTACAGTGCAATAAGAGGCCATTGGCCCATCGAGTCGGCACCGGAAAGACCAACCCACTTAAGCCCACACCTCCACCCTATCCCCACAACCCAGTAATCCCACCTAACCTCTTTGAACACTATGGGCAATTTGGTATGGCCAATCCACCTAACCTGCAGATCTTTGGACTGTGAGAGGAAACCAAAGCACCTGGAGGAAATCCACACAGACACGGGGCGTAAGTGCAAACTCCACGCATTCAGTCACCCGAGGCCGGAATTGAACCCAGGTGCCTGGGCTGTGAAGCAGCAGTGCTAACCACTGTGCCACCGTGCTGTCGACCCCCTCCCAGCCTCCCAGAATCCCCCCATCCACTTCTCTTGTAAACACCTCATCAGGTATCGATCCCCCACACCCCCAATTCACATCTCCCAGGTCCATCAAAACCTGCATGACCAGACTCCAACGACCATGGTCCCCCATCACACTCAAAATTTCAAAATGATGCGAAGATTGGAAATGTTGTCATGTGTGGCGAGGATAGTCCCGAACTTCAAAAGGACAGAGGCCTGTTATTGGATTAAGCAGTCAGGTGGCAGACAAGGTTCAATGCAGAGAAATGTGAGATTATTCATTTTAGAACGACAGATCCGTAGAATCCTTACAATGCAGAAGGAGGCCATTCGGTCCATAGAGTCTCCACCAACCCTCTGAAAGAGCACCCTATCTAGGCCCTATCCCCATAACCCACATAACCTGCACATCTTTCGACACTGCGGGGCAATTTAGCATGGTCAATCCACCTAACCTGCACATCTTTGGACTGTGGGAGGAAACCGGAGCACCCGGAGGAAACCCACGCAGACACAGGGAGAGAGTGTAAACTCCACACAGCCACCCAAGGCTGGGACAGAACCCAGGTCCTTGGAGCTATGAGGCTGAAGTGCTAACCACTGTGCCACTGTGACAGGAAGAACATGATGATATAGTATAAAATAATAGCATAAATTCTAAAGGAGGTGCAGGAACAAATGGAGCTTTGTGCATATGTACATAAAGAGGGGCTGGTTTAGCACAGTGGGCTAAATAGCTGGCTTGCAATGCAGAACAATGCCAGCAGCTCAGGTTCAATTTCCGTACCGGCCTCCCTGAACAGGCGCCGGAATGTGGCGACTCGGGGCTTTCACAGTAACTTCATTCAAGCTTACTTGTGACAATAAGCGATTATTATTATTATTATTTTATTTTAAGTCATTGAAGGTGGCAGGGCATGGTGAGAGGACAGATAATAAAGTATATAGGACGGGATTCACCGTCTCAGAAACGAAGTGCTGACGGTGGGACTGAATTGGTGAATTTTTATGATAGTTAAATTGGCGCAGGATTCGAATCAATTCATGGTCCATGAATGGGCTAGCAACGGCGCCCTGTGGAAGTCGATTGATTCCAATGAAAAATGGCGTCCTGTTTGACGAAGTCGGGATTGGTACTCGAGATGCTGACAAGCTGCAGCTGCATATTAGCACTCCATTCCCCATACATTCAACTCAGCCAACAAGATGGCAGCCCGTGGACCCCCGCAGGGAAGGTGCCGGAATACCGCAGCGCCTCGGCTTCGCCCCTCTCCTATCACTGGTGCATCCAGTGGGCAGCGGATAGAACAGAGAGGCACCACGCTACCTAGGACACCTCAGCAACTGTTGGGCCCATCCAGACCTGGTCACTCCAGAGGACGGTTGCCAAAGGGGACACAGGTCACAGGGCGGGAATCACAGGCCGCCTTCACCCCTGATGTACCGCTAGGGGATCCACCTAGACATAGCCCTCAGGTCCAGAAGGCCAGAAAGATAGACACCAGATAAATTGGCATGGGTGTATCTTAGGCTTTATTAATAAGGGCATTGAGTACGGAAGTAAGGAGGTTATGCTAAACTTGGATAAGATAATAGTTAGGTCTCCTCTGGAGCACTGCATTCAGTTCTGGGCACCACACTTGAGGAAGGATGTGAAGGCATTGGCGAGAGTACAGAGGAGATTCATAAGAATGATTCCAGGGCTAAAGAACTGTAGCTATGAGGATAGATTGGAGAGGTTGGGACTGACTGACTGACCAGTCTCAGGATAAGGGGTAGACCATTTAGGAGTGGGAGGAGGAAAACGTTCTTCGCTCAGAGGGTAGTGAACCTGTGGAATTCTCGACCATAGAAGGCTGTGGAGGCCAAGTCATTGACTGTATTCAAGAACGAGATAGATAATTTTGGCATCAAGGCGAATGGGGAGAAAGCAGGAATATGGCATTGAGATAGAGGCAGTGCAGGCTCAAAGGGCGAATGGCCTACTCCTGCTCCTAGTTTCTATGCTTTCCTTGAAGAAAATGCTGAAAGGATATTTGTCAGAGATATTCAAGATTCTGAGGGGTACATAGTGAGAAACTGTTTCCAGTCAAGGGAGCATCAAGAACTAAAGGGTGTGGAACTTTTAAAAATTGACAAGATGAGTAAAAGTGAGGAATTTAGTTTTCATCCAGAGGGTGGTTGGAGTCTGGAACAAACTTCCTGAGAGGGTGGTGGAGGAAGGTTCAATCAAGGTATTCAAAAGGAAATTGGATGACTATCTGACAAGGTTTATGGGGATAAGGCAGGAAAGTGGGACTAAGTAGAATGCTCTTTCAGAGAGCTAGCACAGACTTGATGGACCAGATGGCCCCCTTCTAGACTGTGAAGATTCTGTGATTCAGTGATGAGGTAGCAGGATGCTTTGCTGCCTTACTTTCTTGCTATTTCCAATGTAGTCCCACCAGAGAGAATTTCAGAGGAAAATCCATCCAGTAGAGAGATGAGAAGGAAAGGCCTTTTCCGAGAATAGAGTTCAGCCTATCATGCACTGCAGCAGTGAGCCTGCTCAGCTTATTTTCATTTTCCTCTTGCCTTGATTTGATTTGATTTATTGTCACATGTACCAAAGTACAGTGAAAAGTATTTTTCTGCAGCCGAGGCAACGTACATAGTAGACAAAAGAATAATCAACAGAGAACATTGACAAATGGTACATCAACAAACAGTGATTGGTTACAGTGCGGAACAAGGGGCTAAACAAAGCAAATACCATGGTGCAAAGTCTATATTCTATTCTCTATCAAGTTTGAACTTGATTTTTCCCCCCACAATTTTACAATATTTCCAGTTGCAAATTTAAAAATGTTACAGCACAGATGTTGGCCATTCGGGTTTCTTCCATAAGTTAATAGTTTATACATCCACCTCAACTGAGAGCAGGTATATTTAAATGCAGTGTAAGTGTAGTTGTTCTCTGAGTTATATTTAATTTTTTTCTTGATTCCCCATGAAACGCTTCCACCAATCATCCATCAATTTGTAGTTACATGGATTGATGGCTAACTCACCACAGGCCTGAGACCACTGATTGATTCAGCCTGCAATTATCCTGACCTTTTTGGCACAGCACTATACCACAATTCATTGGCAGAATTCCAGTCAAGATAATATTTGCCATTTTTAACCTTGTTGACCTTTATTCTGTTATTGATTGAGCTGATACAGTTAGTAAACACACGCGTAAGTCTACCACAGTAATTTCTCCCCTGTTCTTGGAGGAGAAGGTCATGATGTCCATGGGGAGGCACCCGTTCTTTTGGGAGAAAGTACCAGTACCAGTAACTGACTGAGCCTCTTCACTGATATCCTGTCTGAAACACCACTCAGGCACAATCTTCGTTCCTCTTTTGTTTTCCCAAGGGGATGATGTTTGCCTAAACTTGCTGCCTTTTCTGCAGGTCCACAGCTGCCCAGGCCAGGCCTCCGGCTGTCCTCTGGTAACACTAAATCAGTGGCATGGGAGAGGCAATACTAAAGCTGCCAAGGGTAAAGTTGCCATGAGATGAAGTCCAACTCAGTCCCACAAGTATTTTGCAGATTAAAACAATCACCTCTCACGATCCTGGCCTTAAAAAGGCCTCTCGAAGAAGCCCAAGAACAGAAGGAAACCATAGAAGACACATGTCGGCACTTGCGAGAAGTTCAATGGTAAGATTACTCTTTGGAATTTATTATCATAAAATGGAATCAGCAGCAACATAGTGCTTTGTTACTGAGATATTCACTTCGGTGATGATGATCAGCTTGGATGTAGGGGCAAAGAGGGGTGGTGTCTTCTCATGTAGTAAGGCTGAAGGAATATTCCTTAATTCAAAAGTGAGGGAGAAAGAACAAATGATGTGGCATCCAAGCTAGATTTTTTTCCACAGAAAAAAGGTACCAGTGATGATATGCACGAAGAGGTCTCTTTCACTAAACATTGTTGGAATCTCCTTTGGAGGGGAGGCCTGACCCCATGAAGGACAAGTCCAGGTGTTGGTCGGCAGAATAGCAAAACAAACCTTTACCGATTCCTGCAGCTGTGTGTGTTTGAAGGTCATCAGACTCTTGTGTGTCAGGAACTTTTCATTTCCACTTTGATCAGCTGGTGCATCGCAGAGAACTGAATGTGAACATAGAACATACAGTGCAGAAGGAGGCCATTCGGCCCATCGAGTCTGCACCGACCCACATACGCCCTCACTTTCACCCTATCCCCATAACCCAATAACCCCTCCTAACCTTTTTGGACACTAAGGGCAATTTAGCATGGCCAATCCACCTAACAAGCACATCTTTGGACTGTGGGAGGAAACCGGAGCACCCGGAGGAAACCCACGCAGACACGGGGAGAACGTACAGACTCCGCACAGACAGTGACCCAGCGGGGAATCGAACCTGGGACCCTGGCGCTGTGAAGTCACAGTGCTAGCCACTTGTGCTACCGTGCTGCCCTTGTGCTACCGTGCTGCCCTCGTCAGAATCAAAGAATCCTCACCAAATCAAAAGAAAAGTAATTGAAAACGCCTTTCTGATTGGCTTTAGACTGAAGTTTGTCCCCTTGCCGATATTAGCTAATTCTCATGGATTCAAATCAACATGCAATGCCTGTACCATTGGGCTGACTTTAATTAGGACCAAGCTCATTAATAAATAAATTACTGCAATTTAAATTATGTTCGCATCCTCAAGCAGATTGTATTAAGTGCATCATATGCAAAGATGTTCTCGTACTGGCCTTAGCTGTTAATGGTTCAACAAGCATACATGCCTGACTGCCTCATAACATTAAACTTATTCCCATTTAACTTATAAAAGGAAAGGTAAACCATTTACACAATGAAAACAGAGTACCAGGCAATTCTGGAAAGAAAACTAGTTGGTTTCCTGTGCCACTGGTGTGCGGAGTCAAGAGGGTGAGGGTGGAAAGGATAAGTGGAGGGAGGGGGAAAGAATGGCAACTCACATGCATCCATGAGAGAGGAGAAAGGGAGGCAGACAAAATATGGAAAGGGGAAAGGTATCAAGAAGAGGCGAAGGAGAGTGAAGAAAGGGAAAGAATGGAAGGAGGGAAAGAGTAGAAAAATAGAGCAGGAGAAGCTGAAGGGAAACAGGGTAAAGACGGTGAATGTAAATGGGAGAGGTCAGTGTTGCTGAGAGGCCATAAAGATGCTCAGTACAAGCCACTGAAGGGCTAAGATGTTGTTCAGTAAATTGGTCCTTGGAAGGATGTCATGCTCCTTAATGAGTTGGGATGTAGGGCCTTTGTGATAAGATTGATTTTCTATTTGCATTAGAGGCTTTCTAAAGAAAGAATGCTGTTTGTTTATGTATGGGAGTGGTTAAAGGATCAATGTAGTGATAGAATCATAGAATTCCTACAGTGCAGGAGGAGGCCATTTGGTGCATTGAGCCTACACCCACCATCTGAAAGAGCACCCTACCTAGGCCCACTCCCCGCCCAATCTCTGTAACCCCCATAACCCCACCGAACCTTTGGACACCAAGGGGCAATTTAGCATGGCCAATCTACCTAATCTGCACATCTTTGGACTGTGGGAGGAAACCCGGAGGAGACCCACGCAGGCATGGGAGAATGAGCAAACTCCACACAGTCCCCAAGGTCAGAATTGAAGCTGGGTCCCTGACGATGTGAGGCAGCAGTGCTAACTACTGATGAGGGTGGAATCAGTGACAGTAATGTGATGTGTTCCAATGAAATGAGAAGAAACCCAACACCGCACGTTCAAAACTTTATCCTTATTGATATTTTTAAAAATGGACTTCCCGCTGAACTAAAAAGATGGCTGTTACAAGTCATCTGACCACAGGGTTAGCCCTTTGTCTGGAAGCTAACCCCAGAACTTACAAGAACAAAATATGTCTCTGCTCAGCTTTTGGGAATCTCATACGACATTGTACAGATCCCTTTCAATCACAAAAGAGAAGGAACATTGGAATGCATTATTCCTCCTGAACTGCTAACAGACTCATATCACACCCTAGACCAGCCAGGCCCATTTCAAAGGGATTTAATTTGCAACTGATAACCTCAACTTGCTGGTGGTGTCAGTGGGACTGCCAAAGCAAAAGCCTGCCAACATCATACCCTCAGTATGGATGGTAGCTCTTTCAACCAGAAATAAGTGTGACATTATCAGTCCTGAAGTCAAAGCTAATTCCAGATTCTGGATACACATCCCTTTGAAGTCAACGTGGAGAAGGAAGATCACGTGACTCAAATGACCATTTTGAACTCCCTATATTCCTTTAGGAACTGCAAAATAGTCAGGCTTCTGTTTGGACATCCAACTGGTGAGGTACCAAGAAGCAAGTCCCTCCTGACCGAACTACAGCCTGTACCTTGAAGCCTGTCTCTGCTGGGAGAATTTGTACTTTCGCCTGCAGAACTGGCCCAGTCCCTGCACCTATGTTATCTTGCAGTATCAGCCCCAACCGAAAAGCGAGCACGACAATGGAAATTCCTCATTGGGCATCTGGAAATCTTGTGAACTAATATTAATTTCTGGACTCTTGTACCGTTAAACTCCTTTTTTTCGAACCCCCATTACTACATGTGAATGCGTGTGTTTGGAGTGGGACATGTGCGAACACGCCTTTCCCCAGGATTTTGAATGTGAAAATAAAGTAACCCTCCGAATTAACCCCAAACTGAATTTGCTGTCGACTATTAGAAAATTGGATCACGAAAACTGAGGGATTGGAAAAGAAATGTCACCGCATATTTGACAAAAATAATTCAAAACACCTTCTGCTTACGGACAGGTGGTGATGGAAAATCAGTCTGTTTCTGTCCTGTCAGTAACAACAGTAACAAATGCCAGTACCGAGATTCAAAATGCTGAGTAGCCATTCAGTATTTTGAATGTACAATGGGTATTAATCTTGGCTCAGTGGTAACTCTGTTGATGTTGGGCCAGAAGGTTGTTGGCTCAAGTCACATTTGAGCACATGATGTTCACCGCACCCCAGTGCAGGCCTGAGGGAGTGCTGCACGGCCAGCGTTGCCATCTGTTGCTTGAGGCATTAAACTGAGGTCCTGTCTTCTCTGTTGGACTATTCAAACAAGACTACCAGCCAACATTTACCTCTTCACCAACCTCATTGCAAGCACAAGTTCAGTTGTTCATTAATCTCACTGCTGTTTTTGTAACATTGCTTTACTCAAAGTATCTGCAGCACTTTCCTGCATTACAACAATGACTACACTTTAAAAGCACTCACTGACTCTAAAGTGCTTTTGATATCCCTGAGCCTGTGAAATATGCTACATAAATATAATTTCTTTCTTCCTATAATACACAAGATTGCAGAAAAATCAGGTAAAGTGGAGCATCAAATTAATCAAGCCTCTTGATCATGAATGTTATTGAAATTCTTTATTATTAATGTTTCTCTAGCATATCTTGTAGTTAAAGCTAGGTTTGATACAGGAATGATTTATCTTCAAAGGGGACTTACTAATCAACTGTTAAAAATGGAACTCTTAATATCAGGTAATGTCAGCAAAAAAATCCAAGTGTAATATATGTCACTAAAGCATATTGTTAGAAAAATAGGACATCTGTTTTATTTACAAAGCACCACCTGGAAACAAGTACCCTCATTTTAATTCAGGGAATTTATTCCACTCAATTGATCAAGGGGCTCCAATGCACTGTTTATGTTGCCGCTGTGGAGTAAGGGGGAAAGGAAATCAGCATATATCAACTCAAATGTACCGTGCAGCTCATGCACCCAAGTGACCTTCTTGTGCTTTCAGAGAGCCAAGACAAATGGCCAACTAATGTGACAGAATGTTCAATGAACTGTGACTCCAGCTGAATGTGTTCTTCGAAATGCCACACTGTCGGAGGAAAATGGTCAAGTATTATTGAAATATTATTTTCGGCAAGGTTTTGCCATCTTCTCCCTGATCAGAACCATTGTTAGAATGGAAGAGTTTAAAATTGAGATTGTAATGGATTAATTTGGTTCTCCGTTGATTTATCTGTGGATTATGGAACAGAAATTGAAGCCTTAAAGAGAGTCCAGTACAGGATTTAATGTTTTTTAAGTGTTAAAATACAGGCATTTGGACTTGTTTTCTTTTATAAATTGTTAATAGTGCCAGTATGCCAATTAGCTTATAGTTGACCTATATATGCATGCATTTGTGACAGACTCATTGCTCACACATCCTTTGTGTTATTTCAAGTGTGAAGCATAATTCACAGCAACAGGAATGGTTTCAAGGAAGGGGTGAAGAAAATGTATCATATCATCGTCAGTGAAAGAGCTGTTCTCCTCCTGCCTATCATTGGGCAATAATTTTATTATTTTCGTGCCTCATTACAGAATACTTGGCTTAGAGGCATAGAGTATGACATGCATGTTGTGTTAAAGCTTAATAAACACTGGCTAGGCCACAGTTGGAGTACTTTGACCAATTCTGGGCATCACACTATTGGAGAGGGCCTTGGAGGGAAGGGGGTTATGAGTATTGTTAAAGTTGTTGTGGAATATATTATTTAATTACAGACTGTTAAACTGACAATTGCAGTGGTCTTGCAGTGAGTGGGTAGTGTAAGAAACTCCAGGTTTAAGTTCCACTTCAGGACTCTTTGACCACAGCAGGAGCACTCATGGTGAGATCAAACATGTTGATTCGGCTGCACGTCCATGGCAGGTGGTAAGAATAGGTGAGATTCCTCATCAGCCATTGGTGCCACCACCTTGTCAATGTGTGGCAGCAATCCCTCATGGAAAAAGACTTGAAGAGGACTACGTCCTTCATTGGATGAACACAGCTGAAGAAGAAAGTGTGGATTAAATTATCTATTGATTTGGATTGGATTATTGTCACGTGTACCGAGGTACAGTGAAAAGTATTTTTCTGTGAGCAGCTCAACAGATCATTAAGTACATGAAAATAAAATAAAATAAAAAGAAAATATATAATAGGGCAACACAAGGTACACAATGTAACTATATAAACACCGGCACGGGTGAAGCATACAGGGGTGTAGCATTGATGAGGCCAGTCCATTAGAGGGTCGTTTAGGAGTCTGGTAACAGCGGGGAAGAAGCTGTTTTTGAGTCTGTTTGTGTGTGTTCTCAGACTTTTCTATCTCCTGCCCGATGGAAGAAGTTGAAAGAGTGAGTAAGCCGGGTTGGAAGGGTCTTTGATTATGCTGCCTGCTTTCCCCAGGCAGTGGAAGGTGTAGATGGAGTCAATGGATGGGAGGCAGATTTGTGTGATGGGACTGGGCTGTGTTCACGACTCTCTGAAGTTTCTTGCAGTCTTGGACCGAGCAGTTGCCATACCAAGTTGTGATGCAGCCAGATAGGATGCTTTCTATGGTGCATCTGTAAAAGTTGCTCAGAATTAATGCGGACATGCCTAATTTCCTTAGTTTCCTGAGGACATATAGGCGCTGTTATGCTTTCTTGGTGGTAACCTCAACGTGGGTGGATCAGGACAGATTATTAGTGATGTGTACCCCTAGGAATTTGAAGCTGCTAACCATATCCATCTCGGCCCCATTGCTGCTGACAGGGTGTGTACAGTACTTTGCTTCCTGAAGTCAATGACCAGCTCTTTAGTTTTGCTGACATTGAGGGATAGATTGTTGTCGCTGCACCACGCAACTAGGTTCACTATCTCCCTCCTATATTCTGGGTCATCGTTATTCGTGATCCGGCCCACTATGGTCGTATCGTCAGCTAACTTGTAGATGGAATTGGAACCAAATTCTGCCACGCAGTTATGTGTGCAAAGGGAGTATAGTATTGTGGTCTGTGTGTCAGAAAGCCGAGGATCCAGTTGCAGAGTGAGGAGCCAAGTCCTTTGTTTTGAGCTTTGATATGAGCTTGGCTGGGATTATGGTGTTGAAGATGGAGCTGTAGACAATAAATAGGAGGCTGATGTAGGAGTCCTTGTTGTCGAGATGCTCTCGGGATAAGTGTAGGGTCAGGGAGGTGGCGTCTGCTGTGGACTGGTTGCAGGGGTATGCGAATTGCAGTGGATCAAGGAATTCTGGGAGTATGGAGTTGATGCTCTTCATGACCAACCTCTCGAAGCAATTCATTCTGACTGAAGTCAGGGCCACCAGATGGTAGTCATTGAGGCATGTCGCCTGGTTCTTCTTTGGCACCGGTATGATGGTGGTCTTCTTGAAGCAGGTGGGGACCTCGGAGTGGAGTAGGAACAAGTAAAAAATGTGCGCGAACACATCTGCCAGCTGGTCCGTGCAGCCTCTGAGTGGACGATCAGGGATCCCATCCGGACCCGTTGCCTTCAGGAAGGTCGATCTGACTTCGGAGGCTGTGATGGTGGATTTGAGTGTGTTATTGGCTGCTGGGGCACTCGACAGCGGATCGTTGGTTTCCTGCTCGAACTGAGCACAGAATGCATTGAGTTCATCGGGGAGGGGTGCGCTGCTACTGGAGATACTGCTCGGCCTGTTATGTTGTAGTGGGTGACATATTTGTAGCCCGTTATGTTGTTTAGGCCTTGCCATGACTGCTGAGAGTCTGTGACGTTAGTCTGTGACTCCAACTTGGTCTGATATTCTCTCTTAGCATCTCGGATGGCTTTGTGGAGTTTGTACCTGGATTTCTTGTATAGGTCAGGGTCGCCTGACCTGAATGCCTCAGACCTGTCCTTCAGTAGGGAGTCAATCTCGCGATTGAGCCATGGTTTCCGGTTGGGGAACGTACGTACTGCTTTTTTTGCGACTTTTACGTGCCTTATCATTTTCCAATGTTCGCTGAGGGAACTAAAAACAAATTTTTAAAAATGGAGAATTACCACTAAAAATGTCTAAATCTGAGCACCTCAGAACCTATTTTGATTCTCCATCTGTCCCCCAATTCAAGGAATTCCAAGTATTTTTTTCTAAAACACTCATATTGCTGGGCAATCATTCTGTGCCCATTGAGGAGTTCTGTGGATTTCTCGGTAACAGAATGGCAACTAATAAACCAAGACTTTGAGTGAATTTGAACAAAGAACGTTATGATTTGTACTGGTAGCTGTACAGATTAGTTCATAATATGTCACAATCTATAAGTTGACATGGATATGTTTCTGAACAGTTATTGGTCACTGATCATTTATTTTACCTTTTCATTGCCTTAAAAATATTGTCCATAAAGTGTATGTGGTGATTAAGGATGGACATTTTGGCTCTTGGTGTTTTATGCTATTATATTCTTGAGGTAGTACTTTTAATTCCACCTCAAAAACTATGCTATGAAACTTTGACAATTCTAGAATTGCACCGCAGTAAATACTCTCCATGAATAAGAGAAGAGTTTACGATCTAATAGATTCACATATGAAGGGGTTTAATAATGATAAGGTCTGCTGTCAAGCAGAGGATTTGCAATGTGAACATACTGGAAAAATCAGGATTCAGCATAGTAATGCACAGAAATCTCTCTACTCCAGCCCTGACCCAGAATCTGTTGGAGTGGGACAGCTCATGACATGCACATTATTCAGATTAATTTGCCTCACCTTCAGCTTGAAACATTCGTGCAATGCAATGTGCTGGAATTTGTGAGTTGTTAACAGTATGGTGAGGGCAATGGAGCATCTAGGACCTTGGTGAACGATGAGACCAACAGTGTATTCTCTTTAACCATTGCGATTTAAGGATTAGGAAACAGAGGATGGGACTTTAGGGCGCAGAAGCGGAGAGCAATGCAGGCAGGGGAAGTGGGGGTGCCATAGAATTACGTGGGATGGCGTTGGATTGTGCCCACAACATCAGCATGCTGGGGTGCAATTTTACAAGTGGCACATGGCAACCACTTGGGGAAGCCACTCATGATTCCAAATTGAGAGGCAATTGTTTTAAAGAGGCCATCGAACCCGATCTTACCAGAAACTCTGCAATTCCTTATATGTAAGAAGTCTCACAATACCAGGTTGAAGTCCAACAGCATTCAAAGTATTGTCTTGCATCTTTGACTTTGTCTATATATATGTTTCTGGAACCTACCTCTTCATTCACCTGCGGAAGGAGCTGTGCTCCGAAAGCTAGTGATTCAAAACAAACCTGTTGGACTTTAACATGGTGTTGTAAGACTTCTTACCGTGCTCACTCCAGTCCAACGCCGGCATCCCCACATCATTCCTTAAAAGTGCATGGGTGACAACGGGGGAGGGGAGAGGATGGGGCTCAGAGCCTAGCGTGCTTTTAAGGGGCAATGCCATGGTGGCAGCTATTGGTATTGCTGCACTTGGTAGCTGTGATATGAGGCTTTTTGCTTTCTTTCCCAGGAAGGAGATTGGTCTTCTGGATATTGGGGGAGCTGGCCGGACCTTGGTGTTGGGGTTGGTCATGGGCAGCTGGATACTTGCTGGCCTTGGTATTCTCTGTTTGGCTGCAAGTAGGATTGCTGAGGTAAAGATTATTTGGACCAGGGCTCGGGTGCTGGCAGCCTCCAGAATTTTGGTGGTTCCTCCATGGGCTGGAGAGATTGAGTGGCATTACAGGATCATAATTCATACCAGCGAAAGGGTCTTCATGTTGTTTAGCAAGGCGAAAGTTGGAGCAGCACAATTCATCCAGCAATTTGTAGTGCTCTTTAACTATCTCTTCCTCGCCACAAATTTTAGCACAAGTAACAATGTTTCAGTTTTTGGATGAGCAGCATTGGGGGCCTGGGGAGGATGTCTTGAGCATGAGAGTATTGACACCACTGTGTCAGGCACCGAGGTTACACTTTGTCATGAATTGGAGGCGAGAGGCAGAATTATGGCAGGTATCAAATAGTCCACCAGAAAACAAGTAAAATGCTGCAGATGCCGGAATCTGGAGCAAGAAAAGAGAATGCTGGAAACATGCAGTAAGGTGGTCCGGCAGCATCCGGAGGGATCGAAAACAAGAGTTAACGCTCCGAGTCTGTTTGACTCCTCATCAGAACGGAAGACTTAGCCCGTTTAGACAGCATCTTATAGCAAACAGTTCATGCGGTTTTTACTAACCCAGAACTACAATCTCCTTGATTAAAAACAGGGTGATTTATTTCTCCATCAAACTACAGTGAACAGAGAACAGTTATTTAATCCCAGTAAATTACACCAATGTGCACTCCAGACATGATTGACAGGGGAATGACCCAGATATTTTCCATTCTGGCCAGGAATAGTGAGGTCACGGTCTGTAGCTACTGCAAATTAACTCCAGCTTCAATGGTGGCTCCTTTGGAAGCACACTTTCCTCTGAATCACAAAGGTTCTGGGTTCAAATTCCACTTCAGGCTTGAGCAAATAAAATAGGACTGATACCCTGGGCGGGGAACATCTAGGTGTTGGAAATGTAACCACCTGGAGTTTCCCCTCTAAGCTACTCACCATCCTGACTTGGAACTTTGGGTGGAATTTTAGCAGAATTTGGCAAAGTGTCAGGCAGTGATTGAAAACTGGCGAATAACTCTCCAGTCACACAGACCTGTTTCCTCACCAGATCTTGAGCCTCTTTAAAGAGTGGGCATGATTTACGCTATCAGTATGGCAGGGTGGGGCCAAATAGAACTGGCAACCTGCTCCACAAGGATTGGGGTGCCATCTCTAAAGGGCGCCCCGATCATCAGCACTGAAACCTAATGACCTCCAGCCCCCACCACTGAGGTAATGGGGGATCTCATCCCAGCAATCATTGCTGACATTCTCGCCACCCGGCACCCTTGAAAATCATCACCGTCAATCCCTCCCCACATCTACCCCTGACAATCATCGCAGGAATTTCCTTCCCCCTTCCCTGACAATCATCGCTGGCATTCCCCACCACCTCCCCAGTGCCTGCTGTCTTCCTCCACCACACGTGACTGAAGACCCCCTGCCATGGGGCTCCCACGAGGGCCCAACCTTGGCACTGCCTCCTAGCACAAGTTAGCACTGCTGGGTCAGCACAGTGCCAACTTGGTAGTGCTAACCACGGGCATGTCTATCTCTCCCTGGGGCCTATACTTACCTCTGTGCCTTTGGAAGGATCCCTTGAATGATTCTTGTAGTGATCTCTGTACGTGCATGTACAAAAGGAGTTAATGTGTAATCAGTAGAATCAGCTGATCACTCGAGGGCAGTGCTAACAGGGGTATAAAAGCAAGCTCATTCTGCTCCCTGCTCTCTTTTGGGTGTATTGTGACGAGAGGATAGGAGCGTAGATTAGCTCAGAGTGTTAGTGTAGATAAACATAGTTACTGTATTTAGCTCTTGTTAACCTTTTTGCTAGTATAAATATTAAAGTAAAGAATTCACAAAATTATTGTTTTAGTTACTCAATAAATCTTTTGTTATTTCTGGACGACTTCGAGTCTTTCTCATCAATATTCAGAAAACTCATCAACAACAGTATTGAGTAACATATATTACATTCAGTAGGATATCATAACATACTACCAGAAGTGTAATAAAACAATTCTCATTTGGTCAACCCATTGGGTGCGATTTAATGGCCACGTTGCACATGAAAAGCAGCATGCCGCAGAAAAGCAGCATGCTGCAGCACAGCATGGCCGATAGAAGCAGGGAGACCCCGCTCTTGGGATCCACCTGACTCGCAACGCCTTGCAAGATCTAACACGATCTCGCGGTACATTGCGATGTAAATCACACCCACTGTGGGCGGGATCACCTTTGAACAAATCTGCATATTAAAGCGAGATAGCCAGTCTCACTTTAATGTGCAGATTCCCAAGGTACTGGAGGCATGGGATCTATCTCCTTCGCCTCGGAGACCACGGGCGAATGACGTTCAATACTGATCTCCACAAATGGGAACCAGACAGAATGGCACTCTTGGGGGTCTCCCAGGGGATTGCTGGTGCCAGCTGGGCACCCTGGCATTGCCAGGTTGGCACTGCCAATGTGTCAAGCTGGCATTTTTTGCATGGTGGAGATTTGGCCGGGGGTACCGTGGATAGGTGTTGGGGTGGGTGGTGGAGGTTAGGGTAAGGGTGAGCGTTGGGGCGGAGGAAGCAACCCCTCCCCCTCCCATAGTGCGTTGGTGCTTGGAGGAGGGAGGGATTGCTTCAGGGGCTACAGAGATCAGGATGTCGTTTGAAAATGGCGACCCGACTTCTTGCTACAATGAGGAGCTTCGGAAAGCGAAGCTGCTCAGTGCACAAAACGGAGCTATGTGCGATTCTCTCCGGATTTTGTGCCCATGAAGCCAATCCCACGCATGGCTAGGGTAGGCTCAAAATCACCCCGGATATTACAGGTCCTTCACCATCACTGGGTCTAAGTCCTGGAATCCTTACTCTAACAGATGGACTGCAGTGATTCAGGAATGTGGCTTCTCAAGGGCAATCACGGATGGGTAATAAATACTGGCGACGCCCACATTCCTTGAATAAATTTTTTTAAAGCTGTGCAGTGATCGTAGAAGGAATTATATAAATGCAAGACTTTCTTTCTTTCACCTGTACCGCCTGCAGAGTTGGTACAGTTGTGTCTGCAATGTAGATTTCAACCCTTTGGATAACTTTAAAATGTTTTTATTCAGTTTTGTTTCAAGGCAGAGGTTGCTTTTGTTTCAGATAACAACGGAGGCGAGGAATGGAAATATATGTTTCTGGAAAAATGAAAAAAGGAGAAGTTATTTTGGGGCAGTTTGAATGGAAATAAATTTATAATTCAGTGAAAGCCTCTGCTCACAAAATCAGATCGCATAAACCTTGTTACTAATTTTAAAGAGTAGTTCGGGTTACTTGCATATATTTAAAAATAAGTTTTGTATGAAATGAACCTAATCAGTACTTTTTTTCCAAATAGTGCTTCATGGACTACACTCCATTTCTTTTTCAGATTTTAAATAGCTTTTAATTTAATGATTTTGGAAAGAAGGTTTAAGGTGTGCAATTGGGAAATTTGTATCACTTCAAAAAAGGCCTAAAATGCAAAAATCACCAGGTTCATTTTCCATTTGGGTATTTAACCTAATTTCAAAATGCATGTTTCAGCCCAAACAGCTTGTTAATTTATTCAGTTACAAACGCAGTGATGCAAATGGGAATGTTTGTAAAAATCCCAGGTTAGGCCTCTTGCATTTTTAATTATTGCTGATTTGCCAGCAACTGCATGATTGTTTGAGAGAACGGATTGCGAAAAGTGTTGACTAACTTTGCCAAGTTTTTATTCACTTTAGGGAAAAATTGGAACCGTGCTTCCATTTTCTTTTTCAAATGCAGACACAGATGACACAGAAACCTGATTTTTTTTCATGTAATTCCATAACCAGATGCAGATTCATTTTTATGTAACACAATATTGGGATTAGCATTTGATTGGCATGGAACTACAACCTTATTTTCATTCTGGAAACCCTGAACACCAGCAATGTTTCTCATCCTTGGGGCTGGATTTTCATGGTCCCAATTGGGCCCAAAAAGAGGCAGGGCCAGAAAAAAATGGCTGCCTGCTCAGTCCTGCCCCTGTTTTTGCCTCAGCCATTTTCACAAGGTTGGGTAGACCCCGGAACCCTCCTGTTCCTATCCATCAGGCAAGTGACAGCATTTTAGGCACATTAAGAGCCAGCCCCAGATAAGTTTTTACATTTTCTTGGAGGTGGCCGGACTTTATCTTCTTAACATCTTACGAACAGCTGTTGGGGTTTACAAGGTTGCATGGAGGTATGAAGCGTTGATGGTAAGATAGGAAGCATTTAAAAGTAAAGTAAAATGTTTTTTTCTCATTTACAGTTCCTCATTAAATTATGGGCTTTGTGTTGTAACTATGTGCATTTAGGTGAGTTATGACAGTGCTGTGATTGGAAGATGTAGCTACCCCTTAAACAATAGCCAGGATTCTTTGTTCTGGAGCCTAAGTGCTCCCACCAGCAGAGAATCGCTACTAGTCTCCGATGGCACTAGGAACAGGGTTTGGCATGCGAGTCTCTCTCCTTTACCATGTTAATTTATACATGGGGGAGAGCTCACCGGTTTCCACCGGTATTAGGCTGCCAATTTGAGCCTGTTCACAATGCAGATCTTGCCCCTCTCTCCGCTGACAAGTAGGGGCATCCTCTCCACCCATCACGGGAATAACGGGTCACCCCCACAGCATGCATGCATGAGGGTTACCCAACATCCCCCCTCCCATCGACCAGTTCAGCCCCCCTATCAGACAGCCCCCATTAGAACCCCCATTGGTCACCCCTGCCTGAAAGCTGAAGAGCAGCCCAGGCAGTACAGTGAAAGATCACTGCATTGTTGCTTACCCGTCCCTAACATCTGCTGCCTCAGACAAAAGTGTTCAAAGTGTCAGACTTCCTCGAAAGCCAAGTACACTTCAAAGGGCTTTAAATCCCATGAAAGCCTTTGAAATACAAAACCCCCATTCAATTTCACACTGCAATATATTTCACTAGCCAGTGATTGACAGTTTTATTGATCCAGACACAGTTGATTAGGAGGTTTGTTTATCTTTCCCGTCACACTTGAATGCATCTCATGAACCCTCCATTGATGCGAACCACAATGTTTATAAACACTCCTTGCTATTATTGACTGTTCCTCACCACATCAAAAGGAGTTTTTGTTTCAGCAGAAAGCACAGATTTAAGGTAATTGTCAAAAGAAGGGTGACAATGAGAGTTTAGGGCCTGGAATGCATAGCCTCAGAGGGGAGGGTCAATTGAGTCTGTCAAAAGGGAATTGGCTCATTATCTGGAAATGAAAATATTTCAGGGCCATTGGGAAAGGGCAGGGGAATGGTAGTCGGTGAGTTGCTCCATCAGAGGGCCAGCAGAGACAAGATGGGTCAAATGGCCTCCTTCCGTGTTATAACAAACATACAAATTAGGAATAGAAGTGGGCCTTCTGGTCCCGGAACCCTGCTCCGCCATTCAATAAGATCCTGGCTGATCTGATTGTGGCCTCAACTCCACATTCCACCTACCCCCGTTAACCTTCGACCCCCTTGTTAGTCAAGAATCTATCTACGTCTGCCGTAAAAATATTTAATGAGGGCCTGGCTCCACCACTCTCTGGGGAAGAGAGTTGCAAAGAAATTCCCCATCATAATTAAGGACCCCACGCATCCCGGGCATACTCTCTTCCAGCTTCTTCCGTCAGGAAAAAGATACCAAAGTTTGAGGTCACGTACCAACCGATTCAAGAACAGCTTCTTCCCTACTGCCATCAGACTTTTGAATGGACCGACCTCGTATTAAGTTGATCTTTTCTCTACACCTTGCTATAACTGTAACATTACATTCTCCTTCCTTCCCTATGTACGGTATGCATTGTTTGTGCAGCACGCAAGAAACAATACTTTTCACTGTATACTAATACATGTGACAATAATAAATCAAATCAGAAAAAAAAAATGAGTTTAATCTCCATTTTAAGTCGGGGACGGAGGCCAATTAGCTCATTTGGCTGGACAGCTGGTTTGTGACATGGAGCGACGCCAACAACACAGGTTCAATTCCCGTACTAGCTGAGGTTAATCCATGAAGGCCCTGCCTCCTCAACCTTGCCCCTCGCCTGATGTGTGGTAATGCTCAGCTTATATCTCCACCAGTCAGCTCTCTCTCAAAAGGGGAGAGCAGCCTATGGTCCCCTGGGATATAGCAAATTTCAAATAGGAGCCCCGCTGTTTTGAAACTCTATCCCCTAGTTTAGTCTCTCACACAAGGAGAAACATACTTTCAGCATGCTGTCAAGTCCCCTCAGGATGTCTCCCAAATGGAGAATATTGCCCCTTATCTTACGTTCTACATTTACTGAAATGATAAATATATTCAGACATAACTAACAAATGTCATGAGTATTCATTCATCAAGTTATTAATAGCCAACAATCTGCAGAAAACACATAAAACTCTGAAATATTCAATTACCAAAGTTTGCTCACATTATATCCACGTGAAATCATTCACTTTTAATAGTATATTCACCACTGTATGGATTTCACACCTGTTGTCATGTGAGAGTACCTTTAAGAAATGGGTGTTTATAAATGGGTGTGTATATAAATATCTGTAGTGAGAGTACCTTTAAGAAATGGGTGTTTACTACTGCAGTGATGTCAGAGAGTGGGTGGAGCTGGGCTGTCTGCCAGCTATTTTACTTTTGTTTTAGGCTGTTTGCTGCAGGGTGTGTTTTAGTTTCGTTTTCAGTGTTGGAGCTGAAGCCAGACAGAGCAGGTGCACTGTTGATCTCTCTGCCATGAAAAGACTATCTCTTGATCATTTGGTGAATTCAGAGTTATAAATGTTCTCAGTAGTGAATGTAAACCTAATGTGCTTCTGGTAAAAGGTGTTTTAAGTCTTATGGATGTTAAAAGGAAAGCTTGAAGGATTACTTAGTGTTGTATTCTTTGGGGGTTGTATTTGAATTAATGGTTGCTAAGATGTTCACTGTATGTTTTAAAAAGGTTAACTTGAGTTCATAGAATAATCATTGTTTTGCTTTTAAAAAATACTTTTCCATTTCTGCTGTACCACACCTGTAGAGTGGGCCGTGTGCTCCCCATACCACAATCTATTAAAAGTTGTGGGTCAGGTGAACTCCATGATACACTTTGGGGTTCTCTAAACCCTGGCCCATAACACTGTGCACTTTCTTTCCTTGCTCACCGGTGGCATCCCAATTCTCGAAACATCCGTGGGACAGCTGCTGTTGTAAAACCAGAGACTTTCAAATATAGGGAATCCAATCTTTAAGATATATTCAATAGGGGGAATTTTCAGCCTCCCCAGCCGCGTGGTCCTCAATGGCACGTCATTACCGGCAACGGAATTCCCCATTCCTGACGCCGATTAGTGGAAACCCGCGGGTGGGGATGCACTGCCGACACACCAAAGAATCTTGCCGGCAGAGAATTCACCCCAATATCAGCCCAACTGTAGGTATGTGACTTGCGATCAAATGTCACGCGATAACACCTCCAAGAAGGTGTTCAACCAGAGTTGGTAAACCGATAGAATGTGGATGGTCGAGACACTCGGGCAGCAATTTTCACTTTGGGCCCGGGTACAAAACTGGAGCTTGCAGATTGTCCGAAATCAGCACATGGGAAAAGTGGGCGGCTTGAGAAATGGGGGGCGAAATTCTCCGACCCCCCGCCGGGTCGGAGAATCGCCGGGGGGGGGGGGGGCGGCGTGAATCCAGCCCCGCCGCTCCGACGCCGGCTGCCGAATTGTCCGGTGCCGTTTTTTTGGCGGGGGCGGGGATTGCGCCGCGCCAGTCGGGGGCCGTTGGCAGTGGCCCCCCCCCCCCGCGATTCTCCGGTCCCCGATGGGCGAAGCGGCCGCCCGTTTTCGGCCAGTCCTGCCAGCGTGATTTACACAAGGTCTGTACCGGTGGGACCTGGCTCTGAGGGCAGCCTGCAAAGTCCTCGGGGCGGGCGCGGGCGGATCCAGCCTGGCCCGCGATCGGGGCCTACCGATCTGCGGGTGGGTCTGTGGAGTGGGGGCACTCTTTCCCTCCGCGCCGGCCTGTGTAAAGCTCTGCTTTACACATGGCCGGCGCGGAGAAGAAACCCCCTGCGCATGCGCAGGAATCACGGCAGCGGTTCTGGGAACACGCTGGCGCTCCTGCGAATGCGCCAACTCGTACCAGCCGGCGGAGGCCCTTCGGTGCCGGTTGGCGCGGCGCCAATCGCTCCAGCGTCAGCCTAGCCCCCAAAGGTGCGGAGGATTCCACACCTTCCGGGCGGCCCGACGCGGGAGTGGTTCACGCCACTCTTTGGCGCCAGTATGGCCCGCCCGCCGGATACTGGAGAATCCCGCCCGGGAGGTTTATCCATTAGCACCAGATTCTGCCACTGTTTAAATTCAAAATGAAGCCCTCAGATGAAGGTTGGAATTCTGCGTATAATCTCAGCATTCTCCAAAGGGAATCTTTTATGTAAAGGTGGTTATTACACATAAATTGCTGCACTCTGACCTCTGCATTGCTGCACTCTGTGAACCATAAACCTGAAATCCCGATGGCATTCTGTGCAGCCATTGCATCACTACACCTTAAACATTAGTGTGAATTCAGCCCACAGATTACTTTAGAATCATAGAATCCCTACAGTGCTGGAGGATATTCAGCTCATCAAGTCTGCACCGACGAATCGTAAGAGCACTCCACACAGGCCCCACTCCCCCGCCCCATCCCCGTAACCCCACCCAACCTTTCCATCTATGGATACTAAGGGGCAAATTAGCATGGCTAATCCATCTAACCTGCACATCTTTGGATTGTGGGAGGAAACCCACGCAGACACGGGGAGAATGTACAAACTCCACACAGGCAAGGCCGGAATTGGACCTGGGTCCCTGGCCCTGTGAGGCAGCAGTGCTAACTACTGTGCCACCATGCCTTTGTAGACTCCTGCATTTGAACTGACATCACATCATCAAGGAGGCAATGCCTTCAGTTAAAGGGAAGGGAGAAACCTGTTGAAAATAAGGGTTTTGGGGGAAGTTGTGAGGGTTGGAAGTTGCCACGCAGAACTACTTCCTCCTTCACCAGTGTGTAGGATATTAAATTACAATAACCAAGAAGTGATGTCAGAGCAAACAACGTCACGCATTATAATTCTGTTCCGTTAATTTTTCTTTTGCAAATTTCTAATGAGTATTTAAACTGCCATTGAACTGTTGATTACCTGGAATATGTGCGGTTGGTTTGCAGTTATGTTTGAGGTATTATGGAACGTTAAACAAATTCTGCTAAATTGCAAATCCAACCCTCTAAAACCACCCTGATGTGAATTGTTCTTAGTACAGTGTTTGCGGATTATGCCATACATTTATCAAATGAAAGGTGCACTTTCAAAGTTGGATGTTCTTCAACAGCCTTTAAATTCACATGGGAAATGTAATTGGAATGTGTAATATGACGTAAAGTACAGCTAAAAGTTGTAAAGCTGCAGGTTGAATAAAAGATATTATGGGATTTGCTTATGGGACGTTTGTAACACACCAAGCTTCAAAACACGACACCTACCTTCAGGTACTGAGAAGCAAGATCATGATGATATGACTTGGATTTCAATAGTGCTTTGTCCATAGTTGCGGATGATTTTTGGCAAACTTCTCGAGTCTGGCTTAGGGTTAGTGTGGACCAGGAACCCCTCTTTATGTACTTTGAATCAGCGTTTATTGGTATATTCACACATGGAGAACATTTCAAGTCATTATTGCTCTTTGAAGCTTTAAGGGTATGTTCACTGATTGTGTTGTATGCATTCATGAAGTACTTGGCAGGTCCATGGTCAGTGCGCCTCCCAAGTGTCATTAAACTCATTGGATTCCGATAGTTGCAGTTGTCACTATCCAGGTTATCATCCGAACTCCACCAGCCTGAAATATTTGTTCTTGTTCTGCGTTTTGATTCCAATTTTCGGTCCTTGCTCTTGCTTCTCTTGTTCTGCTTAGAGTCCTCTGAGCCATATTTGCTCCCATTCAAACTTCCTTTACCAGTGGCCTCAAGTGATTGAGATTTCGCAAATAGCTTTTGCACCGAGTGCATGAGGTGGCGTATCCGACCTGGACTTTCACTCCGGTGTTTGTTGTCGCCCCTCTGGAACTGCAGGGTGTGGAATCCATCCCTGTGAATAGGCAACTGCTTCTCAAACTGGTCCAGCAGGTTAGCAGGAATGCGATTGATTTTGCTTGTGGAAGTATTCGGGGTGAAACCACAGTCGTCTTGCAGGTCGAAATGTGAATTATAGTGGATCCTGGGGAAGGTGCTGCTGGCAATCTGATTGTTTAAGGGGAGGAGGCAGTCTGCCTGGATAGCACTGGAAGCTGGGAAGCGGTGATGCTCCATTTGATATGGGTCCGCTGGACTGAGCAGATAGGGATTCCTTTCTGGGGTAGAGCCTGGATACATCTGGTCATTTGTCGGTTCGCAGTTGTCAGAAAGGTGACGGCTTCGATTGCCTCCTAACCCTTTCATGGCTGTGCGTGTTCAAATATCATACCTCAAATTTCAAGGACAGATGGCAGTTTCCAGGTTGGTCTGCGAAGAAAGGAAACCACACAAAGAAAGCAAATCAATAATCCGCTGGCAAAACTATTAAAAATTCAAGCATCCTTTTTTCCCTTCATATTTTGCAGTTCATTCATTTTCTTTGTATTTAGTTACGGTTAGCTATAAAAATGAGTTTCTCAAATCAAAGTAACTGCTGAACAAGACAATATAGAAACAGAACAGATACCTGGCGGGTGGTGGGTTGGGTGGGAGGAGGACCTCCTCGTGAACCTACTCCTGGCCAAACTTGCCATAAACAAGTCCAGCCAGTGGGCGACTGAGGGGGTCGTTGGACCCGACTATCTGCCCCTCTACCGTGGCTACATCATGCGGTGTCCACAGGCACCATCGAGGCCTTCCATGCCCAGTGGGCGCCGCAGGGTCTGGGGTGCTTTATTGACCCTTTTAATCACATTTTAGTTTGATGTTTTAAGTTTCATTTGTGTTTTGTTTTTGTTTGATGAAGTATCCTTTAACGGTCTGCCCCTTTCAATTTATCTCTCAGTTTTGGTTAACTTAGTTTCATTGTTTTCCATCAAAATAGTTAGAAACAGAAGAGCTACAGGAAAATCTCTGTTATCCGACATCTTCCGACAATAGGAGGTGGCAGTTAAACAAATATGCCGGTCAACTAAGATCTAAGGTGTGTTGTGTGTTTACAATCAATCAGAAAGCTCCGGACTGATTACGTGGGTGTTGAGGTCATGAGAGGGGCAGGAATGGGCTAATAATGAGTGACGCCTCGGTGTTGGAGAATAGCGGGAGGCAGAGAATGGAGCAAGGACAGGCCGTTGATAAAACCACCGGTGAGTTTGACACCACTAATCAAAAAAAAACAGACCCGACCCCAGAATTCCACTTAATGGAGAGATCCAACTGGTAGAGTGACGGTTCACAGACGTTCTACTGTACTCAGGAAAGGAAAGTACATGTTAACATTCAGCAACATATGTTAATTCAAGAAGAGAAATTGCCTCTCAAGGTCGAAGGGATGTTTGAATTCCGCTGTGGTGAAGAACAATTTTATTTAATTATGAAGTGCAGGTAGAACCACCAAGAGAAAATCATTACTTAAGTGACTTCCTGCCATGTATTGGGAACCCAAACTTAAAACACTGTCTAATTTCCTCCCCAGGTACAAGGCAATGAATTAAAGAAAAGCAGAGCGTGACATTCAGACGGCACGAATGAAAACCCCTGTGTGAGATGGTCAAAGGCCTGGAATTTGAAATGAGTTCTGCTACTTTTGTGTGCAAGCCACATTTTTTTGAAAGTCATTTGCTGTTTTTCCTGCTCATTATTTTCCCTCCACTCCTCTCCACTGTGCAACAGAATACTGCCCACCCCCATGCTTTCTTAGAAAGGGCGAAGGGGTCAGGATTCAGATCAGGGACGCCGATAAATACACAAAATGAATTGCAAGCCAAAATATTGATTTATTTTTAATTAATTTCTGAACAAACAAAATAAAGCCTAGTGCATTTCAATTGATTTCATAATGCATCTCGTGACCAGGAAAGCAACAAAACATACCGCACCACTCCCTCAGCGGATTAAATTTGTTTTTTAGTAACAGACAAATCTGCAACTATAATAATAATCTTTATTGTCACAAGTAGGCTTACATTAACACTGCAATGAAGTTACTGTGAAAAGCCCCTAATCACCACATTCCGGCACCTGTTCGGGTACACAGAGGCAGAATTCAGAATGCCCAATTCACCTAACAGCACGTCTTTCGGGACTTGTGGGAGGAAACCGGAGCACCCGGAGGAAACCCACACAGACACAGGGAGAACGTGCAGACTCCTCACAGAGAGTGACCCAAGCCAGAATGGGACAGGATCTTGGGATTAGGTAGTGGGGTATATGATTATCCTGCTATTTCCTTATATGTTCACTTTTTCTTCTTTTTATTAATAAACAGTTTGTTAATATTTTACTTAAAAACCTGTCTGTAACTTATTGGAGCAATCAAGGGTCAAAGATCTTCGGAAAATGCTAACTATTGGTTAATTCACTTACATTGGGACTCCGGGGTCTGTGGGGCTGGAATTGACCGCGCACTCACTCAGGGAGTCATTACAAGTTCAGTTAGATTCCCTCTCAGTCTTCTAAACTCCAGCGAACATAGTCCGAGTTGACCCAATCTCTCCTCAATGACAATTCTGCCATCCCAGGAATGAGGTTGGTGAACCTTTGCTGCACTCCCTCTATGGCAAGTATATCCTTTCTGCGATAAGGAGGCTTTTTTTCTTTTTAAAACTGTATTTATAGTACCCAATTATTTTTTTCCGATTAAGGGCAATTTAGCGTGGCCAATCCACCAACCCTTCACATCTTTGGCTTGTGGGGGTAAAACCCATGCAGCCACGGGGAGAATGTGCAAACTCCACACAGTCAGTGACCCGGGGCCGGGATTGAACCCGGGTCCTCAGTGCCGTAGGCAGCAGTGCTAACCACTCCGCCACCGTGCCCCCTTGTGCTAAGGAGACCTGAACTACTTGTACAGCTGCAGTAAAACATCCTTGCTGGGGGGAGGGGGGTCACATGATGTGAGCACGGGAGCATTTTGTGCAAGGTCTGCTCATCTTTTAATCCTTTTGAAAGGGTGTTGTTTTAGACATTATATTGGAATGAGTTTTAAAACTCTCATTATCCACTAGGTGCTAAAGGAGTTAAAATTCTTCTGTATCGATCTGTGCTACGTAAGCTGCTTAGCTGTAGGAAACCACCCAAGGACACAACTTATTGGTGATGGGACCCCAGGAAAGACAAGCAACAGATGGTTATTATCAAGGATGGCAATAAACAATGTGGGATCGTTCATCATTTTTCTCTGGTGCCAGATTGTCTGGAAGTAGACAGACGGGAGGCATAATCCCAATTAATTGCTTATTGCTGCAACATGTTTACACAAGCATTATAAGTTAGAGAAGTCACACATGGAGATGATTGATTCCCACAGGCCTGATAACGAGAAACTGGTGCTAAAAATTAGAGGACAGCATGTACGTGTCTTTGTATTGATTTGATATTATAATTAAGTAGACATGCCTATGTTATGGTTGGTTAACTGTTCTCATATACTATGCATGATGTAATGCTAATTGATAGTTGTGGCGCACATAGATAACTAGCAACAACTGATTGGTATATGCTAATTTCTTGTCATCAAATCTGCAGTATAACTGTATAATCCTTGAATCAGGGCTCACTGACGTGCCTATTTGGAACTTCATTAGCTTGTGCTATCCTTTTTAAGCAATCTCTCTGTCCTCTTTTGCCAAATACTGAACTTTTCCCAATCCTCAGGCTCACTACTTTTTCAAGCAACTTTTTATGACTCCTCTTTGGATCTAATAGTATCCTTAATTTCTTTAGTAAGCCATGGCTGGGCCATTTTACTTGTAGCGTTTTCACACCAGAAAGGAATGTATAACTGTTGCAATGTGTACATTTGTTCCTTAAATATTAGCCATTGCCTATCTACCATCATACCTTTTAATGAAGTTTCTCAATCCAACTTAGCTAACTTACGCCTCATAACTTCGTAGATAGATAGAATTTACAGTGCAGAAGGAGGCCATTCGGCCCATCGAGTCTGCACCGGCTCTTGGAAAGAGCACCCTACCCAAGGTCCACACCTCCACCCTATCCCCATAACCCAGTAACCCCACCTTACACTAAGGGCAATTTTGGACACTATGGGCAATTTAGCATGGCCAATCCACCTAACCCGCACATCTTTGGACTGTGGGAGGAAACCGGAGCACCCGGAGGAAACCCACGCACACACGGGGAGGATGTGCAGACTCCGCACAGACAGTGACCCAAGCCGGAATCGAACCTGGGACCCTGGAGCTGTGAAGCATTTGTGCTATCCACAAGGCTACCGTGCTGCCCAGTTTCGTAGTTTAATTTGTTGAAATATAAAACCCAAGTTTCAGATCAGACTTCACTTTCCATCCAAATTAAGAATTTTATCATGTTATGGTCATTGTTTCCTAAAGGACATCACACAACAAGATTATTAATTAACGTTATCTCATTTCATAATACCAAATCTAGGATAGCAAGTTCCCTAGTTAATTCCTCAACATACTGGTCTAAAACACGTTCCAGGAATTAATTTGCCACGGTATTGTTACTAATTCTGTTTGCCCAATTTATATGTAGATTAAAGTCACCCATGATTACTGTAGCACCCTTGTTACATGCATCTCTAATTTCCTGTTTATGCCATCGCCTACCTTACCACTATTGTTTGGAGGCATTTCGACGATTCCCACTAATGTTTTCCACCATTGTTGCTTCTTAGCTCCATCCAGATTTTCTGAGCAAAAGCCCTCCATTACTTTGCACTGATTTCATCCTTAACTAAAAATGCCACCCCAACTCCTTTCCCTTTTTATCTGTCCTTCCTAATTATTGAACACCCTTGGATATTCAGTTCCCAGCCTTGGTCACCCTGCAGCCATATCTCTGGAATTACAATCATATCATACCTGTGTATGCCAATTGGCACTGGTAATTCATCTGGATTATTGCAAATGCTTCATGAATTCAGCTACGAAGAGAGTCTGGCTAGAGTGGGGTTGTTCTCCTTGGAGCAGAGCAGGCTAAGGAGGGACATGACTGAGGTGTACAAAATGACGAGGGGCACAGATCAAGTAGATAGGAAGAAGCTTTTCTCCTTAGCAAAGGGGTCAATAACCAGAGGAGATAGATTTAATGTAAGGTGCAAGAGATTTAGTGGGGATTTTTCACACAGAAGGTGGTGGGAATCTGGAACTCACTGCCTGAAAGGATGGTAGAGGTGGGAACTCTCACATCATTTAAGAAGCATTTAGGTGAACACTTTGGAAAATGGGATTAGAATAGAAAGGTGCTTGATTGTTGGCGCAAACACGATGGGCTGAAGGGCTATTTGCTGTGCTGTAAAACTCTATCGCTGCAAACTATCGGCCATGTCCTGCCCGAACCGGACGTGATGCGGCCGGTAGATGCCGGGAGAGGCCTCTTCCAGGATTTACCTGGCTCACCAAACCTCTCAAGATCTAACTCACCTGTGTTCTCCACCTGTTGGCTCAGGCAGAGAAAGAAGTAGTTGTAAATTCCTAGAAAGTGAAAACCACATCAGGAGGCTTTAAACCCACTTAGATCTTTGAACTGCAAAGTTTTCATTCACATCAATGTGAAATTGGTATTACTAGGCCGTGATTGACAACTTGCACATAACCAGCTGTCTGGATTAGTTAATTTAATTTCTCTTCAGGCTTGAATGGATCTCAAGTATCCTGCTGTTTAACTAACCGTAATGTTTACAAACAGCCAGCAATGAATGACAACTTTTGGATCCCATAAAAAGCGGTTAAATGCTTTCTGCAGAAAAAAAGAATTGAGAGCGCTTAAAAGTGGTATTGAGGTTCGCACCAGCGGGGACCAGACCATCAGAACAGGATCGGTGCCCTTTTGACGACGGTGGATTCTCCGCTGCACTGGCAACTCCGCTATCATAGAAAATACAGCACAGAACAGGCCCTTCGGCCCACGATGTTGTGCCGAACCACTGTCCTAGATTAATCATAGATTATCATTGAATTTACAGTGCAGAAGGAGGCCATTCGGCCCTTTGAGTCTGCACCGGCTCTTGGAAAGAGCACCCTACCCAAACTCAACACCTTCACCCAACACCAAGGGCAATTTGGACATTAAGGGCAATTTATCATTGGCCAATTCACCTCACCCGCACATCTTTGGATTGTGGGAGGAAACCGGAGCACCCGGAAGAAACCCACGCAGACACGGGGAGGACGTGCAGACTCCGCACAGTCAGTGACCCAAGCCGGAATCGAACCTGGGACCCTGGAGCTGTGAAGCAATTGTGCTATCCACAATGCTACCGTGCTGCCCTTGAGAACAAATAAATCTACACTATATCATTTAACCGTAATCCATGTACCTATCCAATAGCTGCTTGAAGGTCCCTAATGTTTCCGACTCAACTACTTACACAGGCAGTGCATTCCATGCCCCCACTACTCTCTGAGTAAAGAACCTACCTCTGATATCCCTCCTATATCTTCCACCTTTCACCTTAAATTTATGTCCCCTTGTAATGGTTTGTTCCACCCGGGGAAAAGGTCTCTGACTGTCTACTCTATCTATTCCCCTGATCATCTTATAAACCTCTATCAAGTCGCCCCTCATCCTTCTCCGTTCTAATGAGAAAAGGCCTAGCACCCTCAACCTTTCCTCGTAAGACCTACTCTCCATTCCAGGCAACATCCTGGTAAATCTTCTTTGCACCTTTTCCAAAGCTTCCACATCCTTCCTAAAATGAGGCGACCAGAACTGTACACAGTACTCCAAATGTGGCCTTACCAAAGTTTTGTACAGCTGCATCATCACCTCACGGCTCTTAAATTCAATCCCTCTGTTAATGAACGCGAGCACACCATAGGCCTTCTTCACAGCTCTATCCACTTGAGTGGCAACTTTCAAAGATGTATGAACATAGACCCCAAGATCTCTCTGCTCCTCCACATTGCCAAGAACTCTACCGTTAACCCTGTATTCCGCATTCATATTTGTCCTTCCAAAATGGACAACCTCACACTTTTCAGGGTTAAACTCCATCTGCCACTTCTCAGCCCAGCTCTGCATCCTATCTATGTCTCTTTGCAGCCGGCAACAGCCCTCCTTACTATCCACAACTCCACCAATCTTCGTATCGTCTGCAAATTTACTGACCCACCCTTCAACTCCCTCATCCAAGTCATTAATGAAAATCACAAACAGCAGAGGACCCAGAACTGATCCCTGCGGTACGCCACTGGTAACTGGGATCCAGGCTGAATATTTGCCATCCACCACCACTCTCTGACTTCTATCGGTTAGCCAGTTCGTTATCCAACTGGCCAAATTTCCCACTATCCCATGCCTCCTTACTTTCTGCATAAGCCTACCATGGGGAACTTTATCAAATGCCTTACTAAAATCCATGTACACTACATCCACTGCTTTACCTTCATCCACATGCTTGGTCACCTCCTCAAAGAATTCAATAAGATTTGTAAGGCAAGACCTACCCCTCACAAATCCGTGCTGACTATCCCTAATCAAGCAGTGTCTTTCCAGGTGCTCAGAAATCCTATCCTTCAGTACCTTTTCCATTACTTTGCCTACCACCGAAGTAAGACTAACTGGCCTGTAATTCCCAGGGTTATCCCTAGTCCCTTTTTTGAACAGGGGCACGACATTCGCCATTCTCCAATCCCCTGGTACCACCCCTGTTGACAGTGAGGACGAAAAGATCATTGCCAACGGCTCTGCAATTTCATCTCTTGCTTCCCATAGAATCCTTGGATATATCCTGTCAGGCCCGGGGGACTTGTCTATCCTCAAGTTTTTCAAAATGCCCAACACATCTTCCTTCCTAACAAGTATTTCCTCGAGCTTACCAATCTGTTTCACACTGTCCTCTCCAACAATATCGCCCCTCTCATTTGTAAATACAGAAGAAAAGTACTCGTTCAAGACCTCTCCTATCTCTTCAGACTCAATACACAATCTCCCGCTACTGTCCTTGATCGGACCTACCCTCGCTCTAGTCATTCTCATATTTCTCACATATGTGTAAAAGGCCTTGGGGTTTTCCTTGATCCTACCCGCCAAAGATTGTTCATGCCCTCTCTTAGCTCTCCTAATCCCTTTCTTCAGTTCCCTCCTGGCTATCTTGTATCCCTCCAATGCCCTGTCTGAACCTTGTTTCCTCAGCCTTACATAAGTCACCTTTTTCCTCTTAACAAGACATTCAACCTCTCTTGTCAACCATGGTTCCCTCACTCGACCATCTCTTCCCTGCCTGACAGGGACATACATATCAAGGACACGTAGCACCTGTTCCTTGAACAAGTTCCACATTTCACTTGTGTCCTTCCCTGCCAGCCTATGTTCCCAACTTATGCACTTCAATTCTTGTCTGACAACATCGTATTTACCCTTCCCCCAATTGTAAACCTTGCCCTGTTGCACGTACCTATCCCTCTCCATTACTAAAGTGAAAGTCACAGAATTGTGGTCACTATCTCCAAAATGCTCCCCCACTAACAAATCTATCACTTGCCCTGGCTCATTACCCAGTACTAAATCCAATATTGCCCCTCCTCTGGTCGGACAATCTACATACTGCGTTAGAAAAGCTTCCTGGACACACTGCACAAACACCACCCCATCCAAACTATTTGATCTAAAGAGTTTCCACTCAATATTTGGGAAGTTAAAGTCGCCCATGAATACTACCCTATGACTTCTGCACCTTTCCAAAATCTGTTTCCCAATCTGTTCCTCCACATCTCTGCTACTATTGGGGGGCCTATAGAAAACTCCTAACAAGGTGACTGCTCCTTTCCTATTTCTGACTTCAACCCATACTACATCACCTATCGGCGATGGTGGTGGAGAATCCAGCCCGAGATTAGACCCTTTGAGGTCCTGCTTATTAATTCATTCCCTAGTTCACTATATTCGGCTTTCAGGACCTCATTCTTCTTCTTACCTATATTATTGGTACAAATATGGACCACAAACTCTGTCTTTTTACCCTTCAGTGATGTCCGTAACTACTCAGTGACATCATTGACCTTGAGACCAGGGAGGCAATAGACCATCCTGGTGTCACATCTGCAGCCATAGAAACGCTTATCCATTCCCCTTACGATAGAATCCGCAATCATTATTTCTCCCCTGTTCTTTCCTCCCCCCCGCCCCCCCCCCCCCCCCCACCCCCAACCCCCAACCCCCATCCAGCTGAGGCACTCGTGCTGCCACGGATCTGGCTGTTGCTACAATCCATGAGAAACCACCTCTCCCAGCGGTACCCAAAATGGAAAACCTGTTAGAGAGGGAGATGCAACCAGAGGATTCCTGCCCTACCTACCCAGTGCTCTTGCTCTGTCTGGAAGTCACCCATTCTCCTTCTGACTGTGCATTCTTTACCTGTGGTGTGCCATCCACGAAGACCTCAACATTGCAGATGTTCCACAGTGACTCCAGTCACAGCTCCAGCTCTGAAACGCAGATTTTGAGTAGCTGCAGCTTGAGACAGTTCTGGAACACATGGACACTGGAAGTGTCCTTGACTTCCCACATCGCACAAGAAGAGTATTCCATAAGGCAGAGCTTCCTTCCATTAATTACCCTTAAATTACTCCCTTTACTTTTACTTCATCTAGTTTAGTCTATACTAAGGACAGTAGACATATTTATCAGGTCCTACTTACCAAGCGCACTGCACTTTTTTATGAGGAAAGGTAGAAAAGGATCAACTGGCTCCCTCCTGAACTCCCTCAATCGCCAACTCTCAACTGTCACACTCTACTGCAGTCCAAGGCGCACACCAGGGCAGACAAAGGCAGCCCTTTAAGATAGCCTACTTTTATATACAACTGAATCTCGCCTTTAAAAATCTGTTTAAACCAGTTGTCTAATGAATTAGTTACAGAGGCAAGCAGAGCTTGTATCAGCCCTGTTTAAAAGTTGACCTAAAACTCATCCTCTTCCAACTCCAAGGGCAACATCAAGTTCATTTCTAAATTAAAGAAAGACTAGACTTCAGACAAAAATTAACCCTGAATATAACCTGTAAATTCCCTCGGTCACCAAACTCCAACTGTCACACGTTACTGCAATCCAAAGGCGTACTCCAGTGTCGAGCCAGTTCCTGGTCTCAGCACAGTAAGAAAACTAACTTACCTCGTCTTCGAGGGCATATCAGAATTGAGGTGCATTCTCCTTCTTCCTCCAGTTTCAGGATTGGCCACCATGAATGATGGAGCAGGTTAGACAGCCGAGCTGCCAGTTCTGTGATTGGGCCAGCAACTCTATACAGCTGTCCCAGCGGTGGCCAATTAAGTGGCTACCATTGGTGCAATGCTGCACCAGGGTCTCGCTGTCTGCCGAAAGCAGGAGGTGGCTCCTACCTCCAGCCGTGGCGACAGGACTTCAGTCCTGGTGGAAAAATCCAGCTCTGTGTGTCAAAATATCCGGAGCAAAAAGGACACATGCCCAGTGATAATACTCCAAGTAGGCTTGATCCTCCTGTTCCCTGGTTAGGTCTCGTGGAACTCATGGAGCTTTTGAAATTCAGGCACAGGATTCCCTCCAAAGTGGCACACAGCACGCAGGAAAATAACATGACTCCGGTTTGACAGCAAATGCACTGAAGCTTTTGCTATGTTCAATTAAAATAACTACAGAGGTCAGCAGGTTTGATACTGGAACAGAGAATTCAGAGCTGCCCAATTAGCATTAATTTAACAAAGAACGAAATAGTTCCACAACAATGACTATATTATTAAATTGGGGAAGAGTTTTGCTGTAAGTTTTATGATATTTTCTTGCCTCCCTTTCTGCAGATTTCTCCAGACAATGTACTATATCATCAACAGAAAGTCTGGAAAGTGACCTGCTCCCAGGCAATGTTTTCTGTAACATATTTTTGCTGTGCGCAGCCAGTCCTTTCAGTGTATGGTGTCATTAAATATTATTTGCGTGAGCTGTGCATGCGGGTATTTAACCTGGAACAAGGCCTGGGCAGTATTGGCCAGGCTGCTACTCTGCTGCACGTCTTTGCTCCCAGGCCTGTGCTAATCCTGCACTGTAACCAGCTACTGGGTGTCGGTGCATTGGATGGTCTGGTGTCATCTTCCCCGAATTCTTTGTTCTTTCACTGTTGGCGAAAGCCTGGTCTTTGCTCGACACCTCTGACGGCACAGCCCAGTGAGCAACTAATGGCGTGAGAAAATATAACCGCAACCCCACGTTATTATTCCTATCTCGGAAAATATGGGGGACAGAATAACATTCTGAATCTCATTTATGTCAATCAACTTCCTCTAGTGAGGATGCTAGTTTCTGCTGTGTCAATAATACCAATTGGTAGATTCAGCAATTATTGCACAAGCTGGACAAGCACCGTTGTGTCTTAATTGCCATAAATGGCTTTTATTCCACTGTACAGGTGGAGAGTTGTGCTCCGACACTTTGGCCATTGGCCATTCCCAGTGCCTGAGAGAAGACTTGTGCAGGCCAACAATTCCAAAAATATATTGCTGACCTGTACGAGAATATTGCCACCTCAGTCTGATGAACAATAAATGGGGACAATAGTTCCTCTACACAATATAGGATTTAAAAAAAACCTGTGTCCAAAGAATGTGTTGATATCATTACATGAGGCACACGGAGGAAATGTTCCCACTGGTGCTCAGAAAGAAAATGCTACTTTCAATCGAGGCTGGAAACAACAATGTGGAAAGCCAATGTCAGCATGTCTAAGGTGACGGTCTGAATCAACTGTGAAAGGATGGTTGGAAGATGATTAGGATGCATGGCTATCCATTGATGTGTTTCATTTCTCACCAGTGATTGCCACTGTAGCAGAAACAGCTGTTCTCAGCAGTTGCTGTTTCATCTAAACTGAAAAGACTAAGCAAATTATGCTTTTATTGTCCAGATGGATCCCTATGGGGATCTGTATTGAGCGCAGCCGATGCTGTTAATACGACACAAAGTAAACTTCAGAAATCCCACCTCGGAGCATCAAGTGTAAGTACCCAATTGGCAATATTCCCAAACAATCTATTTCAAATAATTTATTCCACATATGCATATTGCAAATCTAATGCATTCAAATTCGCCAAGTCAATGCCCTGATTTACCCAGTAAATTTCATTTGTTTTCCATTTCTTCTGCCAACAGAAAACAATAACACAGCAGCTGCATTGATATTGAAGGTGAGTCCTCTGTGTGTTAAAAGAAAAAAAAGGCTCCCTGAAGTTGTTGAGGAAGCCTTCCAATGAATGTAAAATATGTTCTTAAAGACTGGTTTTTGACTTTGTTAGCAGCAGAGTTTTGAATGAACTAGTCTAAACCAAGACATTGTTACACAGGCGTAAGCATGCATGGATACTAACTGCCTACTTTATAAAGGAGCACATTTTGAACGTAAAAACATCTTTGATTTGATTGAATTGCAGCCATTTTATTAAAGGTTACTACTGAAATGAAAAATGAAAATGAAAATCGCTTATTGTCACGAGTAGGCTTCAATGAAGTTACTGTGAAAAGCCCCTAGTCGCCACATTCCGGTGCCTGTTCGGGGAGGCTGGAATGGGAATTGAACCGTGCTGCTGACCTGCCTTGGTCTGCTTTAAAATTGTCAATTGTCAATTGTAATAGGTTCTTTGTGAAAGCAGAGAGTATTGTGATAGAGCTTTTTGATGACTAAACAGTCATCGCATATGGATCTGAACAGCCATGAGAAAACACTGAGGTGACATCCAGGAGAGGTACCGTTATAACTGCAAGTAACCTACAGGGTGGGAACAATTCCCCGTGGCCCTTTCAGAATACGAGCTTCCCTGTTGAGGGGGCAAGGAACCTCTAAACAATGTATAGTTGTACCATGTACAGAATTGCCACAGTGCAGAAGTAGGCCATTCGCCCATCGAGTCTGCACCGACCCCTTGGAAAGAGCACCCCACCCAGCCCCACCCTATCCAGTAATCCCACCTAACCTTTTGGACACTAAGGGACAATTTAGCATGGTCAATCTACCTAATCTGCGCATCTTTGGACTGTGGGAGGAAACCGGAGCACCCGGAGGAAACCAACACAGCCACGGAGAGAAAGTGCAAACTCCACACAGAGAGTCACCCGAGGCCGGAATTGAACTTGGGGCCTTGGCGCTGCGAGGTAGCAGTGCTAACCACTGTGTGCCACCGTGCCGTCCCATAAATAAAGCCGGACAGTTAGCCACCGGCTAGAGTTGGACCAATTTTGTGTGGAGTTTGCACATTCTCCCCGTGTCTATGCAGGTCTCACCCCCAAAACCCTAAGGTGTGCAGGGTAGGTGGATTGGCCACCGTAACTTGCCTTTAATTGGAATTTTAAAAACAAAAGGTACCCAATGTTACACAATGTTGAACCCATTCTTGTCTTTGTTTCTAAAACTGTAACACTGACATTTGACAGAACTGAATGAAACAATACTAACAATACAGTGGAACTCTACAGTAATTCGTTTATTCTGGTCGAAGTCACACTAACATACTGGGCTAAAATTCTTTTACTAATAATCAAGTCCTGGCATTGGGGCTGAAAGCAGATGCTGATCCCATTCCAGCAGGTGGCGGGAATCTGGGGTATCGTTTTGCCAACAGTGGCCAATCAGCAGGCCAGTTAGGGCAGCGGCCCACCTCCAAGACCTCGGGGCAAATCAGAGTGCCAGCGGCTCCAGGGGCATCACCATTAGCAGTGGCCATTGCAGAGGTTGCAGCTCCAGGATGATGGGACCTCAATGCCAAGGCGTCCTCAAAGTCTCTTAAGTGTTTTGGGGGAAGCCAGAGGCAGGCAGGCAGATTAGGGGTGGGGTCAGTGGGCATTATGGTGCACCAACGGCCATTTAGGGTGGCCATTGCAACTGGGTGCCTGTCCTTGGGCCATGGAACGCCCATCAGAAAAGACCCTCCCTCCCTAACAGCACTGTGGGTGCACCACAGGGACTGCAGAAGTTCAGGAAGGCACCTCACCACCACCTTCTCAAGGGAAATTCTCCGGTTCTCGTTTTTCCTATTAGTGGAAACATTCGCTGTACATCCACCACATCTAGGCCTCTTAGTATCCTGTAAGTTTCAATAAGACCCCCCCATATCTTTCTAAACTCCGAGTCCAAATGGGGTCTGACCAGAGCCTTAAACAGCCTCAGAAGTACATTCCTGTTGTTGTATTCTAGCCCTCTCAACATGAATACTAAGATTGCATTTGCTTTCCTAACAGCTTGGCTCAGGGCACTGAAAGTTCCGGAGCACAAATTTTTATTTACGTTACTTTACCTTTCACAGATCAAGAATTACTGCTGACCTCATGACATTTGCTTCAAGGAGAATGAAAATTTCAAAAATAACTTAACCTTTCTACTCCACCTCAACAAGAATTTATTTTTCTTGATGGCCCAATCTCTGGCCTATTATTACTGTAACATTGGTGCTGTGAATCCAGTTGTAACCTATTAAGAGTGTGCAGTGGTTCAAAAACAATAAAGAACTGAAGTATTTCTGATGCATTGTTGTAATGTGGGGTAACGAGGCAGACAACCTCCGTACAACAAGATCTCACAAACACAGTGAGAGAAGTAATCAGATAATCTGGCTCAGCAATGTTGGTTGTGGTATAAATATTGGCCAAGGAATGCTGGTTCTTTTTTGACGAGTACCATGGGAACATTTCCACTCACCTGAGGGAGCAAGCAGGACTTCCACTTAATATGTCATCTGAAAGAGTTCATCAGTTATGGTGCAAAGTGATAGCTTTGTGCACTAATGTTAACTCATGTTAATGAAAAGGCTTTAAATTAAACATGACTCCAGAGAGATCATTAGAAAATGCAAGACTTTCATTTTGCGCATAAAAATAAATCACTTTGTGGTCTGCTGACAGACAGATCTTTGCTAATGACTGATGGGATGGCACATTGTTGGTTTAACCTTCACTCATGAATCCTTAGGAATATTGTGCGCCATATCATTCAACAAAACAATGTTCATGGGACATGGCAATGCTCCCTGTCAATGTCATTCGATTGGCAATTAGCGTTACCTCCTTTTTTACAGACCACTGCAGTGAGGGAAATGAGGGGGACATGCATCGTCTCAGAAAATGTTCTGTTCCGTCTCCCTATTTTGCACCCCCTTGCTCCAAACCCTGGAACTGTCCCCCAAATGCCCTCAAGTCTTCACATGTGGTGAATGTTGGAGAGTGGTTATGGCTTTCTTTTTCTACAGCATCCTTTGAAGTTGATAATTGAAGATAATAAAGTCATTCACAATAAGATCACTCCTTAGATGTTTCTGGATACATATGATAAAAACAATGCAGAATTGAAAGTGGCGATTGACAATACAACAAAAAAAAAGAACAAAGAAAAGTACAGCACAGGAACAGGCCCTTCGGCCCTCCAAGCCCGTGCCGACCATGCTGCCCGACTAAACTACAATCTTCTACCCTTCCTGGGTCCATATCCCTCTATTCCCATCCTATTCATCTATTTGTCAAGATGCCCCTTAAATGTCACTATCGTCCTTGCTTCCACCACCTCCTCTGGCAGCGAGTTCCAGGCACCCACTACCCTCCGTGTAAAAAACTTGCCTCGTACATCCACTCTAAACCTTGCCCCTCGCACCTTAAACATTTGCCCCCGAGTAATTGACCCCTCTATGCTGGGGAAAAGCCTCTGACTATCTACTCTGTCTACGCCCCTCATAATTTTGTAGACCTCTATCAGGTCGCCCCTCAACCTCCGTCATTCCAGTGAGAACAAACTGAGTTTATTCAACCGTTCCTCATAGCTAATGCCCCCCATACCAGGCAACATCCTGGTAAATCTCTTCTGCACCCTCTCTAAAGCCTCCACATCCTTCTGGTAGTGTGGGGACCAGAATTGAACACTATACTCCAAGTGTGGCCTAACTAAGGTTCTATACAGCTGCAACATGACTTGCCAATTCTTATACTCAATGCTCCGGCCTATGAAGGCAAGCATGCCGTATGCCTTCTTGACTATCTTCTCCACCTGTGTTGCCCCTTTCAGTGACCTGTGGACTTGTACACCTAGATCTCTCTGACTTTCAATACTCTTGAGGATTCTACCATTCACTGTATATTCCCTACCTGCATTAGACCTTCCAAAATGCATCACCTCACATTTGTCTGGATTAAACTCCATCTGCCATCTCTCCGCCCAAGTCTCCAAACGATCTAAATCCTGCTGTACCCTCTGACAGTCCTCACCGCTACCTGCAATTCCACCAACCTTTGTGTCATCTGAAAACTTACTAATCAGACCAGTTACATTTTCCTCCAAATCATTTATATATACTACAAACAGCAAAGGTCCCAGCACTGATCCCTGCGGAACACCACTAGTCACAGCCCTCCAATTAGAAAAGCACCCATCCATTGCTACTCTCTGCCTTCTATGACCTAGCCAGTTCTGTATCCACCTTGCCAGCTCACCCCTGATCCCCTGTAACTTCACCTTTTGTACCAGTCTACCATGAGGGATGTTGTCAAAGGCCTTACTGAAGTCCATATAGACATGATCCACTGCCCTACCTGCATCAATCATCTTTGTGACCTCTTCGAAAAACTCTATGAAGTTAGAGAGACACGATCTCCCCTTCACAAAACCATGCTGCCTCTCACTAAGCCCGCCCCTCTTCCAACTCTCCCTGGTGCCCCCGGATGTACGCTAGCTACGCTGACCCCTGCCCTTGGCACCTGTCTGTCTCCCACCCGAGCACTCGGGCCCTCTCCCCACACATCAAGGACCCATTAACCTGATCGTATCTCCCCGTGCCCTTCCAACTCCCCTGACCAGCCCCTAGCCCATCCCCCTCTCCGAGGCCCCGATCTCCCGCCAAAAGGTACCAAGCGTGGGACCCCCTTTGCAGGGCCCCTCTCTTTACCACCCCACCCCCCCCCCCTCGATGCAATCTCCCACAAACACCCCACACAGTGCACCCTCCAGCCCCCGCTCCCCGTCCCGGCTGAAAACAATCTTGGCTAGAACATTACAGTACAGGATAATCTAACAAACCGACGCCACACAAAAGGTCTGAGAGCCCAGAGTCCCTTAGTTCAAGTCCAGCTTCTTCTTTCAAGAAAAAAATCACTCCTAATCAGAGCAAGTTAGGTTAACCGACCGCCGCCACTGTACAGCACTGAAAAAACTAAGTGCCCTTTAGTTCAAGACCAGCTTCTTTTCTTTGATAAAAGTCCAAACCTGCTCTGGTGTCTCAAAATAATAGTGGAGTTCCTCAAATGTAACCCACAGCTTCACAGGATACAGGACTCCAAACCTCACCTCCTTCTTGTAGAGGGCTGCTTTCACCTTGATGAATCCTGCACGCCTCTTGGCCAGCTCCGTTCCCAAATCCTGGTAAATGCGCACTTCGCAATTCTCCCATCTGCTGCTCCTCTCCGCCTTGGCCCATCGCAGCAGACGATCCCTGTCAGCAAGCCGGTGAAAGCGGACCATCAAGGCCCTCGGTCGGTTTCCAGTCCTGGGCTTCCTTGCGGGGGCTCTATGCACCCCATCCAACTCCAGGGGTCGGGGGAAGGCCTCCGGCCCCATCAGCGTCTCGAGCATACCTTTCACGTATGCACCCACATCCGACCCCTCGCAGCCCTCGGGGAGGCCAACGATCCTCAAATTCGGCCTCCTGGCTCTGTTCCCCAGCTCTTCAAGCTGCTCCTGCATCCTCCTCTGGTGGGCGTTCAGCTCTTCCACCTTGTGCTCCAGCTCCGCCACCGTGTCCGCCTGGCTGGAGAGCTTCCCCTCAACCTCCCTGAGCACCTTCTCTTGGACCGCCTGCGCCTCAACCATTCGGTCCATTACCACCCTCATTGGGTCCAACGTGCCCCTCTTCAATTCGGTGAAGCAGTTCTTAAAAAACTCCATCTGCTGCTCCCTTGGCCAGTGAGCCTCCGCTTGCTGGTCCCTGCCGTCCGCCATGTTTCGCCGCCTGTCCTGGGGTCCCCGCTGCTCCCACTTCGAGCCCTGCCGCTCCACTCGACCACTTCTGGTCCAGCTGCTCGTACCCCGGGGGTGGGGGGAGGGGGGGGGGAGCCTCTTCCCTATCGTCTCCTCAACCTAAACAGGTCACCAGGTCCCGCACAAGTCCGTTTAACAGGTCCATTTGCCCATCGCGGGCGGGAGCAATCCGACCTGTGACCTGCTTCCTCGAGGGCGCCACCGGAAGTCACCCCTGTCTTGGTTTTCAATACGCCCAGCCACCCTGGACGGCTACAGTAACGTGAGGATTTAAGGTTCAAAAATGCAGCTGTTTGGTAAACTCGATGCCTTTGACATAGGCCTGGAAGATTCGGCCCAATACGAGGAATGTATGAGGTACCTCTTTCAGGCCAATAATATTTTGGGGGAAGACCGGCAAAAAGTTATTCTCCTAACAGCCTGTGGGGCCCGGGCCTTCGGGATTATAAAGAGCCTTACCTACCCAGCTGTTCTGGATTCCAAGTCGTTTGATGCATTGGTTGCAGTAGTGGCGAAACACTATGATCCAAACGAAACCTTCCATTATAATGCAACTTTACAGGTTCAACATGGCTGTGCGGTCTCCGGGTGAGTCAACAAATGACTTCTTGACCCACCCCAGGTGGTTGGCAGAGCACTGTGAGTTTGGGCCACCCCTTTCGGTAATGTTGAGGAATAGGCTTGTTTGTGGAATAAATAACATGGCCGCACAAAAGAAGCTGTTGGCATGTGATTGGCAAGGTTCCTTTTCAATTACAGGGCTACGCTGCCCGTGACAACAGGGGTGGCAGCAGCGGAGCTTCTGAGAGGCGGTGGGCTCAGAACCCAGTTAAGCCTATCTTTCCCAAACCTGGGTGGAAAAATGGAAGTGCAGCAAGAAGCTCAGAGATGATACCATGACCACCGGACATCAGGGCGGGAGTTCCAATCAGGAGCCAGGGTCCACGCCTGCAATTTATGGAGACGGTGAAGTCTGGTTCTCAGGAGTCATATTAGAGAGAACAGAGAGAGTCAGACAAAGTCAAGGTCCAAGGAAAATTCCAATGTAAGCATATGGACCACTTTAATAAGCGGGACTCCGCACTACAGGATCCCTCACCAGGGACGTCGATACCTCCGCCTTGCCAGGAACCAGCCAAGGAACACAACTGAGCGTGGCCCATCAACCGGACCAACAGAGCGAAGATGACTCCGGCTCAGACTTGGACACAGAGGCGTTCACGCAGACAGTCGAGGTTGTGTCCGGGGCCAAGATTCCGGCAATATCCCTCCAGAGGTCGGGCAGGAAAAGACGGTTGACCAATCAGTACACATCACCTCACCCAGATCCACCGCAAGCAGAACCTCAGCTTCAGGCAAAGCGCTCAGAAGGCCTCCTCAGATAAATGCTGAAGGGCAACTTTCAGATGGAGCAGGGTGGGGGTGGGGGGGTTCTCAGAACCCCCACGAGGCCCACGGGGAAACCATTACTGATCTCCCTGTGGGGCTCATCGAATTTGAGCTTCCCAGGTAGGGACAGAAACTCAATCATCTGGGGCTTGTTAAATTGAGCATAAAAGCCGGACCGAACAGAGACCGACATGTTGGTTCTCTCAATGGGGTCTGTAGATAGCTACTGATGTGGGCAGACTTTACGTTAAAGTAAAATAACTCTTATTCCTTCCTACCGCTGGCTTCCTTGGTTATTAAAGTAGCTATAATAGACAAAACATCTCACAACAACTAATATTTATACACAGCCTTTAAAGTAACAAAATAACTCAAGGTGCTTTACAGTAGCTCAAACAGACAAAAATGGACACTGAACCAAAGAAGGTGGTGACGGAGGGATCCACACAATCTCAGGCCGGACGTTGACTCCATCTCTGCCGCAGTGGCCCCGGAAAATTCCGGGCTTGGTCACTGATGTTTACTTAAAGGAGGATATTAAAAGGAGAGAGGGAGGTGGAAAAACGGAGGGGTGTTAGGGAGTGAGTGTGGGGCCTGCTGTTTATGGGGTGAATTCAGGAGGGATGTCTAAGCCCATAATCAGAGAAATGGAGTGTTCCCATGATCTCATTGAAGAGCAATAGGGACTTTTCAAAGTCTTGCGAGGATTTTAACACATTGGAGAGGAATTTGCACCCCCCCCCCCCCGGTAGCGTGTTTGGCAATGGTGGAGGTGGCCTGCCATTGGCCAGTGACCGGATCTTCTGGTCCCGTCACAGTCAATGGGATTTCCCATCGCGCTCGCCCTCCGCTGCCGGGGACCCATGGCAGGAATGGCTGGAAAAGTTTGGGTTGTCGAAAATTTTAAATTTGGGCTGTTGGTGCTCCAAGTGCTAATTTAAGTCGGCATGGACACGGGTGATAGTAAGTGAGATAGGATGTAAGCAACAGAATGTCAAATGAGTTGACGTCTCCAGGGAATATCAGAGATGGGAGATGACTCAGGCCTTCACGATATGGAAACTGTGCCTCATTCAAATCGATGTTGAACAAACGGTAAGACATCACAGAGATAGTAGAGGGGTTGAGAGAGATGGTGCAGAGAGAGAGCTGGTGTTGTCATCTTACTGTGAACGCTCAGCCCCCATGTCCCCGAGGCGGAGCACTTGGCTGAGGAAGAAGAAGGGGACAAGGACAGGTCCTATGGCCTCGATTCTGTGACAGGATGAAATCCGATTTCACTGATTCATACATGGTGCTGCAGCAAAGTAAAACCCACCAATTTCAGAGGCAACGGGCGAGATTCTCGGTTTGGGAGATTGTTTTCTTGCCGGAGGTGAATTGCTACTGATTTACGATCCCCCTGGGAGCGCGAATCAGGAAGCAATTCAGTATCCCTCACCATGCAAACTTATGCATGGCGAGGAATAGGAGGGATTCGTGAGGAATCCCACTATTGGGCCACCATTTTGACCGGACAGCCCGATAGCTCGCCACCCACCCCCTGCATAGCAAATTAGTCCCCCCTCGCCAGCATCGCAAAGCAAAGTCGCCTGAGTACAGGGGTGACCCGATGCCCCCCTCCCACAAAGACCCCCTTTATAGGGAGACCCCCCGAGGTACCCCATAACTAAAGGAACCCTCCCAAAGAGACCCCCTAACTAGACGGACCCCCACAGAGATCCTTTAAATAAAGGAACACCCCACAGAGACCCAATAAATAGAGGGACCCCCTAACTAGAGGGGCTCCCCCACAGAGACCCAGCCCAACTAAAAAGACTCCTGTCTGGGAGCTAGAGGGCAGTCCCGACAGGGGCAGTGACAGAAATTGCAGCTGTAACTCTTAGCTGGGAGCACCACGTGTCCATTCCTGTAAAGAGAACAGCTATGACCTGTCTTTAAACCTGATCAGATCCTGTAGCTGCAAACCATTCATTAATTTCCCATTGTGGGCTGTGATTGACAGCTTCCACAAAACCACAGCAGCCTTGATTCATTCATCTCCCTTCATAGCTGAGTGACTCATGCTGAAAACCCAATATTTACAAACTCCGACCACAGCAAAGAGATGTAAGTGCATTCCAATCACTCAATGCCCCTGCCTTGTTTCAGCAGGTCATGGTGGCCCTGGGCTTATAGACACACACTGTGTCTCTGCAAAGAGAACCGGGAATTCTGTGCCATCTGGGTGAAGATCCATGTGGAGAGAGATGAGCAGCCTGTGGCTGGAGAGCGAACGACACAGGTGAGTCACTGGCCAAGGCCCATGTAGAGTTGCCAACACTGACTGGACATATGAAAATGAAAATCGCTTATTGTCACAAGTAGGCTTCAAATGAAGTTACTGTGAAAAGCCCCTAGTCGCCACATTCCGGCGCCTGTTCGGGGAGGCTGGTACGGGAATCGAACCGTGCTGCTGGCCTGCCTTGGTCTGCTTTAAAAGCCAGCGATTTAGCCCAGTGTGCTAAACCAGCCCCTGGAGGTTCTGGAGGTATTCCTGGAGGTTTCATCATGTGACCTCCAATGGCTCTGATAAAGTCTCTTATCCAATGTCCAATTTTGCAGTGGTTAAAGGAAAGGTAAAAGAAAACAAAATAAAGCGTGCTATTCTTTTTAATGTCCTTTTGGTCACAGCACTGCCCTGGAGACAAATCCTTCATCTGTGGAGGCTCTAGGACATTGCTGGAGATTGGGTTACATGGGGCACGGAGGAGAAAAGGATACAGAGATGTCGTAGCTGAAGCCTGGTGGGGAGCGATGTATGGGGTTAAAAGCCCAAGTAGAAATCTAGAATATAGGTGGTGATTGAATTGCTGGCAGAGACATTGCACCATCAAGTGACTCAAGGCCTTTTATTATTCCCAAGGGTGGTTCTAATACTGTTATAATTTATGAATCACTGCTATTCAAATAACTAGGACAACGTCATGCTACACTCGCTGGTGAAGCTAGAATGCAGTAAAATATGCTGTCACTCAGAGATAGGGAAATGGGCTTTTAAAGTGTTCCACTGATTTTCCAATTGCTACTGTGTATTGTGCTGGAATAAAACATTGCAAATGCTCGAAATCTGAAACAAAGGCAGAAAATTCTGCAAATGCAAAGCAGGTCAGTCAGCCAGCAACTGTGAAGAGAACGGTGATCGTTGGAACCCTTTATCACAACTGAACAAAATAACAGAGCCAAGGGAAAGGAAGAAAGGGTTACAAAAAATAAAATATATACCCAGGACAAGTATCAGTAGAAAGGTCCATCATCTGTTTAAAAGATAAACAGGAGATGGTTAGATGCTGAGATGACATCAGATAATAGGAAGCAGTATGAAAGAATTAAAGGAAACAAGGAATGTGTAGAGATGTGAGGCAGTGTAAGGTAAATAGCCTGATATTGAAACAGAAGCTAGAAAAACAGCAAAATTGCCTCACAGCGCCAGGGACCCAGGGTCAACTCCGGCCTTGGGTGACTGTGTCGGGTTTGCACATTCCCCACGTGTCTCAGTGGGTTTCCTCCAGGTGCTCTGGTTTCCTCCCACAGTCCAAAGATGTACAGGTTAGGTGGATAGGCCATGTTAAATTTTCCCTTAGTGTCCAGGGATCTACAGGTTAGGTGGGGTTATGGGGATAGGGCGGGGGTGTGGGCCTAGGTAGGATGCTCTTTCAGAGGGTCGATGCAGACTTGATGGGCTGCATGGCCTCCTTATGCTCTGTAGTAATTCTATGGTTCTAAAACACAGTGAGATGCAAAAACCTGGGAGGAAAAATAAAAGCAGACGAAAGGCATGGGCCGGGATTCTCCGAGCCTCCGCGCGGTTGCGAGGCGGCGGTCGGGGGCCGTTGAAAGAGGCCCCCGCGGCAATTCTCCGCGGACGACCGGCAGAGTCCCCGCCGGCGTGGTTCACATATGGTTCCACCCGGTGGGAGCTCAGAGTCGCGGCTGCGGTGGCTGTCCTGGTGGTGGGTGGGGGGGGATGTGTGGGGAGGGATCCATCACCGGGGGTGGGGGGGGGGGTGGGGGGGGCCTCCACGACGGCCAGGTCTGCAATCGGGGGCCACCGATTGGCGGGCACGCACGATCTGGGGGGCCTACTTCTTCGGTGCCGGCCCACTGTCTGGGTCCGCCATGTCGCGCGGGGCCGGCGCCAAAGGCGGCCGCCATGAGCATGCACGGACCCACGGCCGGAAGTGCAGGGCCCTGCAAGCCCCCTTAAAAATGGAGAATCACCCCGGATTTTCTAGAAAAAAGTCCGGAGTGATTGGCGCCCGTTTTCTCGTGGACGTGGGGACATAGCCCCATTATTGGAGAACCCCGCCCATGGTGTCCCTTAGCAGCATGGGGTTTTGATGAAAAGGAAACCACACCCCCAAGCACCAATCCATGTTGCCCCCTGATGCTGACAGATCCATTCCACATCACCATCACTCTCGCTCATAAGAAAAGTGAAGGTTTTCGCTGAGGCCTGAATTTATTCAAGTCAATATTAAAGTGAGAGGGAAGGCGTCGCGGGTCCGACGTCCCAATCTCCGCCCCCGCGCCGGGCGCGATTGCAGAGCGGAGGCTCGGAGAATTCCGGCCCATGCCTTTCGTCCGCTTTTATTTTTCCTCACGGGTTTTTGCAGCTCACTGTGTTTTAGAACCATAGAATTACTACAGAGGGCCAGTTCTGCGTCTGGAATTTGAACAACGTGCTGAAAGCCAAAGTCAGAGATCACAGAGGGACTGAGGCACAAAATATGCCAAAGACAGGGAGCTGAAGGCCACACTTTATCAGATTATAAAAGGAGGTCATTCAGCCCATTATGTCTGTCCTCAAAAGTTGCAGGCAGCATAAAGGCATTCAGCAAAATAATGCCTTGTATTTTGCCTTTTCAACCTAGAGCTGACTGCACCAGGCGCAGCGAGTGCAGTTTACTCTGTAGCAGAAGTACATATCAATGATATTCTTCATTATAAAGAATCATTTGTTTCCTTTTTTATAAAACTGCAATAAAAACCAAATTCCAATTCCAGTTCTCTTCCTGCACCTAGAGGTGCACTAAGGCAGACTATCATATCTTTCAATAGCTAGTTAGTTATTCCTGGAACAGGTCACTAATCTGTCGCCAGAGGCTTATAGCTGGAGGGACACCACTCCGCATCAAGCATGGTTGACCAGGCATCTCGCCCGCTCTTACCACCAGCCACTGGCATTTTGGAAGTCTTTTCGGGTGTTTGGCCACGTTATGAACCATCAAGTGCTGGGGTGGGACTCGGACTCAGACTTTCTGGCTGAGAGACAGAGACGCTACCCACTGTGAGACAAGATCTCCTAAAAAGCCAAATTACTGTCTGACAATTCAAGCAACTGCTTCCAGAGATGGTTATCTCACAGAACAGTTATCTCATAGAATAGTTCATAATCAGACCAGCATTCATCAGGGGCTCTGTTATAACCTGCCTGCTTACCATTGGCTGGGGACTAATGACAATCCCACAATCCTGTGGGAGTATGAGCTTCCCCAATGAGGGGGGGCGGAGAAATCATTAGCAGATTCCCTGTATAAATAATGTTGGAAAGTTTGGAACTAGCAGGAAGGAGTAAGCAGCAAGTGAGGTTGCTGCTGTTATGTGTATATATGTTATTGTAAATAAATGTTATTTCTTGTATCCTTGAAACTTGTGCTGGATTCTTCGTGGCCCTCACAAAAGGCTCCTTAGTCAATAACCGGTCATGTGTTGCACAAGGCAGAATCCCATTTTTAGGGAGAATCATATGTCGTTCTGCTGAAGCTTTGAATGATTTAAGCAATTCCCCTCTTTAAAATAATGGGCCTGAACTTCCTCAGTGTGGCAAACAGCAGCGGAATGTCACTCCATGCCCAATTATTTACTTCAAATTTTATTTAACCCTATCTTACCCAACCTTCTGACTCAGACCAGGTGAGATCAACACGGTAGAGAGAGACCCCGGGGCCCAGCGTCCAAGTGAAGGAGAGTTGAAGTGAAGGAGGCCATGCCCCCTTTTATTATGGTGCTCACTGAGTAACTCTTGGTTTATCTCTTGGGCAGCAAGGTAGCATACTGGTTAGCACAATTGCTACACAGCTCCAGGGTCCCAGGTTCGATTCCCGGCTTGGGTCACTGCCTGTGTGGACTCTGCACGTTCTCCCCGTGTGAGCCTGGGTTTCCTCCGGGTGCTCCGGTTTCCTCCCACAGTCCAAAGATGAGCAAGTTATCGTGGATTGGCCATGATAAATTGCCCTTAGTGTCCAAAATTGCCCTTAGTGTTGGGTGGGGTTACTGGGTTATGGGGATAGGGTGGAGGTGTGGGCTTAGGTAGGGTGCTCTTTCCAAGAGCCGGTGCAGACTTGATGGGCCGAATGGCCTCCTTCTGCACTGTAAATTCTATGATTCTATGAACTCACTGGGCAATTATTGGTGTTACCCAGTCAGAACCATTCAAAGTTTGCAATTTAAATCACATTTTTGGATGGTTCCCAGTGAAACTTCCTAAAGGAAGTTTGCACGTCTGGACAATTGCTGTGCAAACCTTCGCTTGTGAACCACTAAATGGGATTCCCCAGCGCATCTGTGAGGTATGCCCCTTATCTGACGTTGGGGAGCTCGGATGTTAAGGCCCAATGTAGAGAGGATTTTACAGCAGCTCTGAACAGTTCCTGTGGTACTGTTGACAACAGACACTGGAAAAATAAAGCTAGTATTAACCATTTCCTGCAACTAGGGCTGACTGCTTCATAACAACATAATTCAAATACTTAACTTATTTATTTACCTTATTCATTAATATCACCATTAAAATACTTAAATTCTTTATGTACCTCAATTCATTAATATCACCATAGCTGGAAAATGACTCAAAAGATATAAATATCAAATGATGATCTGGAGAGTCTAGACATGATTTTCTATCTCACCTGACATTGATGTTAATAGCCTAGAAATTGGATCAAGGTTCAAGATAGGTACGAGGGGTAGGTTGCACATTATATGCACATGTGCATTTGTTCTCTCCAAGAAGTATTCAGATACTACTTGCATTGCCATTGGGAAGAGGCTGCAAAGGAGATCAGTACCAGAATCTCAGCTCCTTCAAGGACATGGCTGCAATACCAAAATAAATCGAATGATCTTACCAGAATTGCCAAGGTAAAAACACTGCTTTCTTATTCTCCGCCCCCTCCTCTGACAAATCAAAATTTCTTTACCCGTCAGTCTGGCCTCAATAAAAGTCGAGATGGATTTGCAGGTACAGCATTAGTTATTTTATTTGACTTGCAAGTCTGATTCATTTCACACAGGCACAGGACACAGCTAGTCTCCTAGACCCCGGGAAACGAATGAAGAAGGAGACAAAGGGATTTCTGCAAATACATTCAAATGGCATCAAGTTTCACATACACGATTCCCATAGGTCATCCTATACCCCCCTGACCTGGCCATACATCCTGCTTGGCTCACTTCTCATCCCTTCCTCTGGCCTCCTATTACCCAGCATCCTTTTCTCCTCCTTATCTGGACACACCTCCTCCTTGCTTTGCCATGCGTTCTGAAATCCTTAGTCTGTGAACTCACCAGAATGAGACTGGCCTATCTCTACATTACAGTAACTAATATCTCTAAAACAATTATTTTATATCACATTCGTCACCTCTAGATGCAGGATTTACAGCACACCCCTTTTCCACTTCCATTCACTCTCCGGAAATCATTGCACCACATCCCACACTAACTGCTTCTATTCATACTGTTAGGATAACGGACCAGACCCCAATTAACTTAAGCCCCACACCTTCACTATATATATTGCAACCAAGCAACCCAATACAGTTCAAAATCCACTCATAAATAAAGTAAACAATCAGGGTTACTTGCTGTTCTGTGTGTGGACCTTTGGAGATAGACTCTTTCAGGAACAACCTGAACATCCTTCTGTCTTGTCAGACTCAAACCCTGTGGCAAAAAACTGCCAACTCTACAGACAGACCTGGTTCCTCCCATTAATTACATCATCTGTACCCCACTAAGATGTCCCATGGCTAAGACTAAAGACCACTCCCTCATAAATTATCTACACTCCAGGGAACCTCCAAAAACATAAACAATTTTCCATATGCCACCTCTCTGTAAACAACGAAATGGTTAAAATCAAAGATTACCTCACCGTTAGACTAATTGATCACAGCTTTAGCAGACATACTGTCTGTATGTATTTGAACCCAGAGTTTTTAATAACATTGCTACAACAAAATATAAATAAAATACATAACAATTTCCTGCATTGATCACAATACTCACATTCCCAACACCATGACAATCCTCGTTCTATCCCACCTCACATCTTATTGCAAACAAACTACTCGACCATAATAGCCACATTCACCAAATACTTCAGAAGCCTTTTACTAATAAACTCCTCTCTTACGAGTGAAACATAGAAACATAGAAAATTGCTGCAGGAGGAGACCATTTGGCCCTTTGAGCCTTCACCACCATTCAATATGATCATGGCTGACTATACAAATTCAGTACCCCACTGCCGTTTTCTCTCCATACTCCTTGATCCCTTCAGCCGCAAGGCCCACGTCCAGCTCCCTCTTGAATATATCCAACAAACAGCCCCACCAGCTCTCTATGGTGGAGAATTCCACAAGGTCACAACTCTGAGAGAAGTTCTTCCTCATCTCAGTCCTGAATGGCTTACCCCTTGTTCTTAGGCTGTGACCTCTAGTTCTGGACGCCCCCAACATCAGGAACATTCTTCCTGCACCTAGCCTGTCCAATCCTATAAGGATTTTATATGTTTCTATGAGATCCCCTCTCATTCTTCTAAACTCCAGTGAATACAAGCCCAGTCGATCTAGTCTTTATTCATATGTCAGTCCTGCCATCCCTGGAATTAGTTTGGTGAACCTTCGCTGGACACCCTCAATAGCAAGAATGTATGTGTTGTACCGTTGGCAGCCACTGACTCCCTGTGGTGCTACCATTCAATAGAGTTGTTGGCTGACAGCTCTCAGCAGGCGGGGCTTCCTCCTCAGTGCCCTTGTTCTGGGGGAAAGCCCGCCACTGTCCAATTATGTGCCTGATGGACACTCAATTTGGCAGGCTATCCACAAAAGAGGAGGCATGAGGATTCCGCTGGCAGGTGACACCCTCATTAAATCCAGCACGTTGTGTCAGACACATTCCCATGAAGTCGAGGATCAGGCAATGAATAATTACAGACAAGGGGAATAAAGAAAGACTCAGCCAGCTTCAGATGCAAGCTCCTGCACCAGGGTATGGGTTGATGAGCAATAATATTGGCAAGGTTGACATTCAAAGTGCTGTAAAAGACAGAGTTATATTCAGACAATTTGTGACAGCCTGCGGTTCTCTCGCTATCTGACAATGACAGATCTCAGTGATGTTGAAGCTGTGTATGTTATTGAAAGGTAAGCCTGACAAAAAGTATTAGCTTTTTATCAACTGATGAACTGAAATTGATAAATCAAGACTGACATACAAGTGATGTACAAAAGGTATTATATTTCATATCCTAATTAGAGTTGTTGCAGTGTGGTGTTTTTATTGGGTAAGTGAAACTAGTGGTTAAAGAAAATGGACAAATATTTCTCTAATCCCATTGCTAACTCAAGAAACACAGAAGCTGCTTCACCATATTTATTTAAACGACACCCATACAGTCATTCACTCGTCTTCACTTTTTCACTCCCCCAACACCTCGTCCCCCCCCAAATCCCCCAGTTCTTGCTCGGTCTCCCTCCTTTGCTGTGTCCAGCCTTGACGCAGTGTGTGCTACAGGCAGCCGGTAGCTCTCAGTGATGGTGAGAAAGCAAGGCGAAAGCAGCGCACTGGCCTCCAGCTCCAGGAACAAGTCCACCTCGCCAGTTGCATCTAACTTCATACTTGTGACAACAAAAGATTATTATTATTACTTAAGGGCAGTCGTGGAACTAAACGTTCTAAATTCCTGCTGGTGGGGCGCTACATTTTGAGGGAGTATAACACAGTGTGTTAGGCTTTTAATGAGTAGTTCGCAGGTGCAAATGGGGTTCCCAATATAGCTCTGTCGGACACTCGATCCACCTTTAAGCTGCCAACACTCGATCTGCCTTTAAGCTGCCAGGAAAGTCAGTGGAACAAGGTTGCAAACTAATTTACTGCGGTTGGTAAACTGAGAGTAGGATTCTCCGTGCAACCCATCATGTGCTTCATGGCAGTGGAGTGGCCCGTCATTGGCTGGCGGTGCGATCTTCTATTCCTGCCATAGTCAACGAGGTTTCCCACTGAATGAACCCCACACCATCGGGAAACCCGTGGCAGGGGCGCACCATCAGTGGGACCACAACATCAGCAGGACTGGAAGATCCCGCCACTGCTGACAACCAGAGAATTCCAGCCTGAATTTTTGACTCATGCCAAATTTTGCTCCACCACGATCCCTTGCTGATGGGAGTGGAAGATTACATTATTGATATTGTTAGAATTTTGTGCCTTAAGTTGAAACACATAAAAATGATAAGATTCTGGTTTGTTGCACAGTAGCCTATTTAGTGAGAACAATCATGATAACGGTGCTGAAATAAACAGCATTTCAAGGAACCATTATTGTTAACATTAATTGGAAGACCATCAGAGCAGAGATACTACAGAATAAGACAAGCCCCATTAAGTTCATTTAGTCTAATCAACTGGTTGTGAATGCAGCATTATTATGATGCTATAATTTAAATTTCTATCACTCTTTTTCACTTGAACATAATACTTGTACTGCCAGCAGGTCTACTATAACGATCGTGGGCTAGAAATTGTTACCACAAAATGTTGTGACGATGCTCCTCTGTGTACTCGAACAGGCTCGGGAGTGTGGCAACTGGCGTGTTTTCACAGTAACTTCATTGCAGTGCTAATGTAAGCCTACTTGTGACAATAATATATATTATTATTAAGCACAAGAGGACCATAAGAAATTGGTCTTCTTGTACTGTCAGGACACAACTGGTATGTTAGACTGTCAATGAGGGGGGTAGGGGTGTGTAAAGAGGGATCTCTGGTTGAGGGAGAATCATAGAATTTACAGTGCAGAAGGAGGCCATTTGGCCCATCGAGTCTGCACCGGCTCTTGGAAAGAGCACCCTTCCCAAGGTCAACACCTACACCCTATCCCCATAACCCAGTAACCCCACTCAACACTAAGGGCAATTTTGGACACTAAGGGCAATTTATCATGGTCAATCCACCTAACCTGCACATCTTTGGACTGTGGGAGGAAACTGGAGCACCCGGAGGAAACACACGCACACACGGGGAGGACGTGCAGACTCCGCACAGACAGTGACCCAAGCCGGAATCAAACCTGGGACCCTGGAGCTGTGAAGCAATTGTGTTATCCACAATGCTACCGTGCCTGCCCTCAGAAGAGGACAGGGAGAAGGATGTCCAGAGGTCTGGGGGAGGTCTAAATCTGGGGTAGCTTGGGCAAATATGTCAGAGGAGAGGCTGCAAGGTTTGGTGGAGTGAGGAGTCCAGGAAGAAGATAGGAGCCCCGATAGTGAAGAGAGAAGTCGCAGAGCTTTCTACCTCTTGGACGTTGCATTCAACCATATCTGCCGGCAGAACAAATTAAAATTTATGTTTATTAATTTTTAAAAATAATAAACATAACCGTACAAAACAATTAACCAAAGTTACACAATAAAAGAACAAGACTGACAAGCAAAAGCACCTGAAAAAACTAAACTAAAACCCCTAACAGCTGACGGTGACCAGCTCCTTACAAAGGGAAATTAATGGCGCTCATCTTAGGTAGAATCTTTCTACCGACCCTTTAATGGTGTACTTAAGAAAGACATGAGGTCACCCTACCCCGCTGAGGCACTGGGCAGAGTAGGAGACCTCCACCCAAGCAAAACCCATCTCTGGGCTATCAATGAGGCGAAGGCAAGGACATCCGTCTTCACCCCCGTCTGAAGCACCAGCGCGTTTGATATCCCAAATATGGCTACCAGCAGACATAGATCCAAATCAAATTGAGTATCTCCGATATGGTGTTGAAGAAAGAGGCCCAAAAGCTTATCAACTTGAGGCAAGACCAGAACATATGGGTGTGGTTAGCCGGCACCCAGGAGCAACACTCACATTTGTCCTCCACCCTCCACTCACCCTCACTCTGGTCATATGCGCCCCTGAGAACAAATGTTAAGGAAGTAGTGGGATGGGAACAAAATCGGAAAATACCGGATAATCTCAGCGGGTCTGACAGTATCTGTGGATGGGGCTGTTTGGTGCCCCAGATACCAAATTCAACTCCAAATGTCAGTAACTTTCATTTTTTAAAGTTAATTCTTGAATGACGGAAGTATAATCTTCACTGCCTCTCCCATCCAGGTTCCCGTAATACGACTTTCAAAGATAAGGGAATCCTTCCAAGTCATAAATTTAAGGAGTACTTCAAGTTTTCAACTTTTACCAACAACGGTTTCCTATCTACAAGCAATTTCTAATGACATGTCAGAACCTTTCTTGGCTTTGTAGTCTCCTGGGAGAGGAACAACTCAGCTTCAAATACACGAGGGAAGACTCATATTTGACTTGAAAAGAGAACTATGTTTCCTTCTCCACTGACGAGACTTGCTGAGTAATTCCAACACTTTCTGCTTTTATTTCAGTGGAAGAATAATTCTTGAAAATTCTTCTCCAACCTCGAATAGTCATTAATATCAAGTTTTAGGAGCTAGCAATATGAATCATGGCATGGACAGTTGGTACATTGGCATCAACTTTCCCTCCCCCTCCCTGGTTTCAATCACTGAAGCAGCACAGGGCTCAGTGGTTAGCACTGCTGCCTCACACCTCGAGGGACCCAGGTTCAATTCCAGCCTCGGGTGACTGTCTATGTGGAGTTTGTACTTTCTTTCCATGTCTGCGTGGGTTTCCTCCGGGTGCTCCGCTTTCCTCCCACAGTCCAAAGATGAGAAGGTTAGGTGAATTGGCCACGCTAAATTGCCCCTTAGTGTTCAAAAGATTAGGTTGGGTTACGGGGATAGGGTGGAGGCCTGGGCTTAAGAAGGGAGCTCTTTCCAAGGGCTGGTGTAGACTCGATGGGCCAAATGGCCTCCTTCTGCACAGTAGGGATTCTATGAAGCCGATGGCTTTTTATAAACTTATGCAAATTAATTTTGTTTTCATAGGGATTACGAAAATCTTTCCACACAGAAAAAAGATTAAAAACATTGAGACACAATGACAGATATTGAACAATGAATTTGTTAATCATGGATACCAGTTAATGACAAAACTCTAATTGATAGTTTAGCAATTAACAATACATATTGACACTGAATAGTTTGCAAGTTAACAAGGAACTGTTACTGGTTGGTAGGCCAGTTAACCATGGAATTACTTTTTCAGATTTTTGGATCTTAATAATAATAATCTTTATTGTCACAAGTAGGCTTACATTAACATTGCAATGAAGTTATTGTGAAAAGCCCCTAGTCGCCATATTCTGGAGCCTGTTAGGGTACACGGAGGGAAAATTCAGAATGTCCAAATTACCTAAAAGCACGTCTTTCGGGACTTGTGAGAGGAAACGGGAGCACCCCGAGGAAACCCACGCAGACACGGAGAATGTGCAGACTCTGCACAACAGTGAACCAAGCCAGGAGTCGAACCTGGGACCCTGGTGCTGTGAAGCAACAGAGCTAACCACTGTGCTACCGTGCCACCCAACGTTGCCAGTACCACATAAGATGTAGTAAGAAAGTAAATCCTTAAAAGCCAATTTTTCACTAAACTGGGGCGAAATTCTCCTACCCGCCCCGCCACATTTCTGCCCCGACCGGCCGGCAGGAGTCTCCGTAACACCGGCCGGTCAATGGGGTTTCCCATTGTGGGGCAGCCCCATGCCGTCGGGAAACCCCCGGGCGCCGGCAAAACGGAGACTCCCGCCGGCGGAGAATGACGCCCATGAATTCTGCACTTCCTCTAAAATTTAGTTTGACAATTTTTAGTTTAACATCTTTAAATTGGTTGAATTCAAATGATAGTTTTTCTAACCTGTACAATGAAAAACAGGTAAAATATAATTGACCCATTTGTTTCGCTTTGGTTAAGACATATTATCGACTACCTTGAATGTGTGTACTAAAATATAATGAAATAGTTTTAATACTGATTGTGTAAATCATGTTTTTTCACATAAAAATATACCTGTATGTTTAACATCGTGCGGTATGACTAAAGTTTAACCTGAACCTTTATCCTGTTCATTGTCAGCTATGCATTTGTTGCCTGTAAGCTGTTAAATGCCATCTGTGAAAAATCATAGTCTCTGTCAATGCTGCAGGAGCTTTTGTGTCAGGATAAAACCCATATTGCATCCAATTTTACATATCTCACAGCTGCTGTGCAGGAGTTTGGAACAAATGGAATGGAAATCAAGATTCACAAAGCAAATGATCCAAATTCTGCCTTCAAGATTGAAATGTTTTATTTTCGCCTTCTGTAATAAATGAATTCTACTACATAGGTTCGTGCCTGGGTGCAGTATCTTTTGAACGTAAATTTTTAGTGGTCTGAGTTTCTTTCTCTTTGCTACTGTTCATTTCTGCAGTATCATTCTCCAGTCAGGACTGCAAATAATCTAGGCCACCGTCTTAGTTTTTCCAAAACCAGAGTTTTTTTATGCCCGAAGATGGGTCATTTCATATCTAACTGAGGTAAAACACCCAGCAGCGAAACTAGGGCAGGAGCTGATGACACTTCCAATCACTGGGATTATTTTATTTTTGTATTTTATGCAACTTTGGAAAAATGCTCTACGTTTATAATATACTTAGGTGAGTTTGGATGAATTTTAATTTGTTTTATATTATCTATTACTTATGGATTTATGGAGCATTTACTTCCGGCTCAAGTGAAACACAAAAATAAATAAATGCGGCATGTTTTTATTTAGTGAGCACGGGGAAGTAATGCTTAAGTAGCCAATCACCAATAGCACTGTACTTAGGGAAGCAAGTCAAGCGCAGTCTTCAGGTCAAGTAAGGCTGCAGTGAAAGGAATAATTGAACGAGGGCTGAGGGAGGAGGGAAGAGGTCAAAGGGGGAAGGTAAAGCTGGAAGAGGTCAGGGAGAGTAAGAAGGTATTGGAGGCTCTGAAGGAACGAGACTTGGGCTACTGGGCAGCACAGTAACACAGTGGTTAGCACAGTTGCTTCACTGCTCCAGGGTCCCAGGTTCGATTCCTGGCTTGGGTGACTGCCTGTGCGGAATCTACAAGTTCTCCCAGTGTCTGCATGGGTTTCCTCCGGATGCTCCGGTTTCCTCTCACAGTCCAGAGATGTGCAGGTTAGGTGGATTGGCCATACTAAATTGCCCTTAGTGTCCAAAAAGGTTAGGTGGAGTTTCTGGGATAAGTTGCAAGTATGGGCTTAAATGGGGTGCTCTTTCCAAGGGCTGGTGCAGACTTGATGGGCTGAATGGCCTCCTATTGCACTGTAAATTCTATGATTCTATGATAGTGGATTCAAGGGGGAACATAATTAGAGGTTGAAGTAAGGAAGTTGCGTATGCTTGGAGATTGGGGCTGGGGTGGGGGAGGTAATAAGGCGGTTTGATGCTTACTGAAATATATTAAATTTAGAGCTAGGAGGGAAGGTGGATAATATGATAAGACTGATCAGGGTGAGACCTTGGAGGGAGGGAACAAGAGGATGATAGAATATTGTAAGAAAGAGAGGAAAGCTAGAGACTTGAGAGATGAGAAGAGAATGAATTGTTAGAGTAGATATGGAGTCCAGAGGAAAACCACACCACAGCTACCAGCAAAAAAGATTATTGTGAACCTGGCTACAGCAGAGATAAGAACATGGATACATGTTGAAAATGAGGAGGAAATGGCTAAGTTCGGAGGGTGTGATGAGAGGCAAGGGTAAAGGAAATAGTATGTCAGGGTGGCTGATAGGATGTGGAACAGGAGAAGGGATGAAAGGAGATGGGGGGAACAGGCAATGAGAAGAAGAAAGGAAAGAGATAGACATTTGCTGAGAGAAATGAGAACAGGCAAAAAGAGGAAGGATGGGAAAGAATTGTGAGGAAGGGGAGAGGGAGAAGCAGGGAGGATAGGAAGAGAAGAGATGGAGCAGGAGGGAAAGAATGGGGAAGGGTGGAGGATGGGAAAGAGGGATCATTGAGCTGATTTATTATATTCATTTAAAAGTAGCTTATTTATTGTGTAAGCACTCTTAATAGTAATATTGTTCATTTCTATTGGGGAGGACGGGTGGGGGTAACAGTGGGGCAGCAACAGGAATAGAAAGTGGTGTTAACCAAATCAGCTGCGAAAAGTCAAGAGCTCTGGTGGAGGCAGGGAGGGCGGGCGGTGGTGAGAGAGGAATTGTGGGGAGGGGTATGTCTTGTCTGTGGCTATTAGGGGTGCAATGAAACAGGTCTGTGAAGTGGCAGGAGAGAGGTTCGGTATCAGGCTGGGGCTGGTATCCAAACGCTCCTTGAAAGTCAGATCTGCAATTTCTGCAGTTGGAAAGAGAAATGGATCATCATCTACTAGCCAACCCCGTTCTCAGTCTGTGAATGATTGGTAGGGGGCGCACTTTGGATTAAGGCTCAAATATATATACAGCCATAGCTTGAAAATGTGAGCAGGTGTACATCAGGTTTTTCAGTGAGCAAATTGAACAGCCAAGGTGTTTTCTATCAACCAACAAGCGACCTCCGATCACTGACCTGTGGAAGCCCTGTTACAGCATCATCTACTGGCACTGCAGACAATTGCGTATGTAACGGGTCGGTGTGCTTATAGTTAACATTGAACACTCTATGGTAACTGTTTACAGACGGGAAGAATATATTGGTCAGTCTCCATGACGTTTGGCATGCAAAGCCAAGACCAGATGACCAAAGTGAGGTTGGGGGAATGGAAATAATGTAACCAAGGATGTAATAATAATAATTGCTTATTGTCACAAGTAGGCTTCAATGAAATTACTGTGAAAAGCCCCTAGTCGCCACATTCCGGCGCCTGTTCGGGGATGCTGGTATGGGAATTGAACCCGTGTTGCCGGCATTGCTCTGCATTACATGCCAGCTGTTTAGCCCACTGTGCTAAACCAGCCCCTGTGCAGACATGATTCAGTCCAGATTTTATCGTCAGACTTTGTCTTTATTTTTATATTTCTATTCCAAATTTCTATGTCTACTTTTATAATGAAAACTGCTTATGTAATTATGCTATGGCACCCACGTTTGAATGATCTGCTGACAGACTCACAGATGAATAGTCACGCAGAAATTTATAACTTCAGCATCAGTCAGGCACCTAGTCAGGTTATAAATGAAACAAAGTTGGAGGAAAGGATAATATATGTTATCATCTATATAAGTAAATTCAAAGTGGGAGATATCCTATTTAAACTACTTAGCCACATGAAATGACCAAATGTAACAGTAAAAACTTGCAATAACAGAATTACATAAAACACACACTGCATCAGTTCATGACAATGCTTGTGCTCCAAGTGGGCCTTCTCCCATCCTTCCTCATCTCGGTCGATCAGCTTAACCCTCTATTCCCTTCTCCCTCATCTTCTTATCTAGCTTCTCCATAAAGGCACCTGCACTATTTACCTTGACTACTCTCTGTGGTTGCGGGGGAGAAGGGAATATAAGCTGAGATCCTGTGACAAAATCTTGGAACTCACTGCCTACCAGCACAGAAGCTGTGGCAATTCCAGAAAGAGGCTCATCACCACCTTCTCGAGGGAATTTATGGGAAGGCAATAAATGCTGGCCTCACTGGTGACGTTCATATCTCATGAATTAATAAAAATATAGGTTTGAGACAAATTTCTCTATTTATCAATTATATCCCACTTGAAAGAAACCCGAGTGCTTGATTTGCTTTTCATTATAGTTTATTGACCTGCAGAGCAAGTTTCAGTGAGTTGACGATTTATGCTGCCAGTTCCTTATGCTCTGTAAACCCATTTTGATTCTTATTTTCCAAGTTAAGCTCCTTACTTTTCTTACCAAATTATAATCTCTATCTATGTTGAAATTTATTTGTCAACTATCTGTCTGTTCTGCAAGTTTAAAGATCAAAGAAGAACAAAGAACAATACAGCACAGGAACAGGCCCGTCAAGCTTGTGCTGACCATGATACCTGCCGAAACTGAAACCGTATGCACTTACGGAGTCCGTATCCTTTCATTCCCATCCTATTCATATATTTGTCTGGATGCTCCTTAAATGCCGCTATCATACCTGCTCCCACCACATCACCAGGCAGTGCGTTCATTATATTTACCATCCTCTGTGTAAAAAACTTGCCTCGCACATCAGTTATAAAACTTTTCCCCACGTACGTCAAACCTATGTCCCCTAGTACTTGACTCTCCTACGCTAGGAAAGAGCATCTGACTATCCACTCTGTCCATGCCCCTCATAATCTTGTAGACCTCTATCAGGTCTCTTCTCAACCTCCGTCGTTCCAGTGAGAACAGACCGAGTTTATCTAACTTCCCCTCATAGCTAATGTCCTCCATACCAGGCAACATCCTAGTAAACCGCTTCTGTACCCTCTCCAAAGCATCCAGAGCCTTCTGGTAGTGTGGCGACCAGAATAGTACACAATACTCAAAATGAGGTCTAACTATGGTCCTGTACAGCTGCAACATGACTTGCCAATTTTTACATTCAGTGCCCCAACCGATGAAGGCCAGCATGCCGTATGCCTTCTTGACCACGTTACCCACATGCGCTGCCACTTTCAGTGATCGGTGGACATGCACACTTAGATCTCTCTGCCTGTCAGTACTCGCAAGAGTTCTACCATTTATTGTGTAATTCCTACATGTATTGGACCTTCCAAAGTGTATTACCTCACACTTGTCAGGATTAAACTCCATCTGCCATTTCTCCGCCCAAGACTCCAACCAGTTTATATTCTGCTATATTCTCTGACAATCCTTGTCACTATCTGCAACTCCACCAATTTTTGTATCTTCTTGTAATTTGACGCTGTCCTCCTCAGTGCTTACTATCCTATGCAGGAAATGTTCACAGAAAGCTCCAAGTCTATCTCCTGGGTAACTAAATAATTGATCCTCCAATCACACTCACACTTACGCCCCCGCCCCCTTTGCCAACTCCCCACTTGACCTCCCGACTCAATCTGACCCGGCCTCCCTTACCCAGCCCTACCACCTGACTCCTCCCTCACATCCCTCCTCACCGCTTTGCCTCTCCCTCCACCACGCCCAACCTGACCTGACCTGTCTCTACCCGACCCCACCACCTAACTCCTTACGACAAACCCCAACTCCCCCCATTGCCCTAACCCCATTCCGAACTGATTTGACCTCACCACCCACCTACCCCAAATCCCCAACTCCCCAATGATACCTCCTACTCCCCCTGACTCGACCTGACCCAACCTCACCACCCTCGTCAACTGCCACTCTGACCCCTTACCCACTCTGCACTCTTATCTTGTCCACTAAATCCCCTTACCCTTTAACTCACCCACCCTACCCACTTACTCATCCAACCTCTTTACCTTACCCACCCAACCCAATACCACCTTACCCACTTACCTTACTGACCCTATCCACTTACCTCACCCACCCTACTCTTACCTTACCCACCCTCCCCGTTACCTGACACGCCTACCCTTTACCCAGCCTACCCCTTTTCTGTCCGTATCTTTTTAAAAAAGCTTTGGGACATTTAAATACTTTACTTGCCCGAATATGGCAGTTCCTCCATCTCCTGGGTGGTCAGTAGACTACCCCATTACGGTGATTGATCCTTTTTTCAATCTCTTATCTCTATCATATGGATTCTATTTCTGCCTTACTGATAGCACTGCTACTTTTTTCTACTGTCATTGTTATCTCTAATTAGTATAACTAGTATAGCTATTCCACCTCCCCCTATTCCTAGACTCTCTATTCTAAATAAATATGATTTATCCTGCATTGTTTAATTCCCAGTTCTAATATTTTTGCAGCCATGTCTCCAGTAATCTCGGCAAGATTTGGTTTGCTGCAATATATTACTACCTCCAGTTCCCCTATTTTATGATAGACACGGGAGGAATCTTGTAGAGGGGGTGGGGATTTCTTGTACCAGCTGGAGAACTTGTAAGAGTCCCTCTTTTCAGGATGGCCCACTGAATCCTATTCCATACAAGCACTTGACAGGCCAGCGCTGGGCCTACCCAGGGACTAAGGACTCTGGGCGCAAAAGCCCTGCTCGCCGGGAGCTGCCAGTCAATCAGAGGCACTGAGTTCCTTTGAATGAGCGACTGCACCTGAGAGTCTGCAAGTAGCCTCACACACGTTTACATGTCGCACTCCCTGCATGGCAGCGGGATGAGACTTTTAAATGGGCATTAAGAACCTATTATCGGTGGGGTGGGAAGGCCGTCCACAGGTCTTAATTGTAGTAGTGGCAGGAAGGTGACAGGAACCCCACCCGCCATTACCCTGCTTAGTTAAATTAGCACCAGGGGGGAGGGAACAAGATTCTGCCTGCTGTGTGCATTGCTGTGATCCAGAGGTCATTACCCTGGAGTCCTGCTTTTTAATTTACTTACTAACTCATTTACTTACTAACTCCTGACACTTCCTCATCAGGGCCTGCTCCCTAATCCTTCATAATTTTTAATTCTTCTTATTATGGGGTACCGGTGTCACTGGCAAGGCCAGCATTTGTTGCCCCTCCCTGAATCCCCTGTTCAGAGGGGAGTTAAGCGTCAACCACATTTCTGTGGATCTGGAGTTACATGTAGACCAGGCCAGGTAATAATGGCAGATTTCCTTCCTTTAAAGGATGTTAATGAACCAGATAGGGCTTAACGACAATTAATGCTAGTTTCATGGTCACCACCAAGACTAGCTTTCAATTCCAGTTTCATTAATTGATCTCAAACTCTATCTGCTGCCATGGTGGGGTTTAAACCCATGTTCCCAGAGGATTAACCTGGGTCCCTGGATTACTAGTCCAGTGACATTACTACAATACCACCTTCTCCCCCATGAAATCAACATGGATCACAAGGTCTGGACTTTATGTCTCTCTTTTTAAATTACTCCCCATCCACCTTCCTCATGATATCATTTACCATGGCACTGGGTAGGCAATGCATCCTTTGGGACTCTTGTTTGTAGTTGCAGAGGATGCTGTCTGTGCTCCTAATTATGGGATCCCCTATCACTAACACATTTCTATTCCGCTCTTCCCTCCTTCCTAGCCCCAGTGTTGTGGTCTGAATTGTGGTTGTCCTCCCCATAACCTTTCTGCTTATCCTCACAAGAAGTCCGTACATCTTGGCCATTGTATAGGCCCCAAGTCGCTCGAACCTCCTTCTCATCCTTTCCTAAGTCCCTGTCACCTGGATCCCTGATGCTAACACCCTCTCCTTTCAGAATCTGAGCTTTGCTCTGGGGTCCGAATGTGTCCTGGATCAAATTGTTCAAAAATTATTCCCCTTGTTCATGATTCAGAATGTCTCTAACTCACATGCAGCTCAATGACTGAGCTGGAGTCACTCAAGGCAGAGACATGTGCTCCAGGAATCCTGGACAGTCTCACTGTCCACAAACTCCCGTATACAGCAGTCTCAACATATGTTCTGGACTCGAAAGGTTAACGCTGTTTCTCTCTCCACAGATGCTGCCAGACCTGCTGAGTTTATCCAGTCTTTTCTGGTTTTATTTCAGATTTCCAGCGTGCATGGTATTTTTTTCGTACGTAGCCTACTCTGCCATATCTGGTTCTTTTTTATTTACTCGTTTATAGATAGCCTGAATTAAAATGAGGTAGGCAGCCTTTGTTTTAAAAACTAGTTTATACTGTTTACTCACTTCCTCAGAGCTCCTTCTCTGGGTTTGCTGGGGTGACACTTTTCCAGGTTTTCTCTTAGTCAGCGATCATTAACTTAGACAATATATAACAATCAGTATATTAGAAGCTACCAAACTGAATTGTTCTCTCTGCTTTCTGATAATCTATTTTGATATTGCTACATTATAAATGCTAATAAAATGGTATTCAATTTATATGCAACGGAGACAGTTAAGTGAGGTTTAGCGGCAAAATTGCAATTTCAGTAGTTGCTGGTACATTGCACACTGAGGGACATATTCATTAATTAATAAGTTCTGAGACAGCCCTATGCTGCCATAGCCATCCATAAAAATATACAGATTTTATTCTAGATAAATTACTTTTAAATGACGGTGAGAAATTTAAAGTGTGGTAAATGAGTCATCCATGTAAAACTTCTTTCACACGTCTCTGTCATAGAATATAAAATTTTTTCATTTGGGCATGATTTTCAAAGGCATCATACATTTTACTGGGATGAGCGTTGCATGGACAAGTCATGTTAATTGGATTCAGATGGCTGAAAGCTGGAAAATCCTAATTTGATAGACGAATGGGATTTGCACTATTTATTTGGTACTGACTATATTTGCATATTTTTTGTGCTTATGCATCTTTTATAAGTAGGTGCTTTGTATATTTTCCTCAAATGATAGATCCCTAATTTGACACTGGTTCTGTAGAGGAACTTGATTTAAAGAAATTCAAGTTTTACAGCACTCATTGATTTTGACCAGGTTTCTATTCTATTCTATTCTATATTGCACCACCATTATCAGGAGGGTGCCATAATGTCGCCCAAACATCTCAATGCTGGAGGAACAACCACGTCCCTATTGAGGGGTGGATTCCAGACCAGCAGAAAAAGAGGCACACTGTCAGATACATAGTTTCATTTTTGTCGGCAGCTCCACCTTCTGCAGAGAGTTTGCAGCAAACTTCTGTGGATTCTATGGAGTTGAGTGACGGCTCGAAGAGGTAGCTCTTGGTACTCTTGGGTCCTAGCTCCCTCTGCAATGCTGCCTTCATTATTTTGCAGAGCAGCCACTGAAGTCATGACCACAGTATTGTAAAAATAAATGATTGGTGAACTGTGATGCAATCAATCCCAAACTGGCCAATCTGCCCATCCCCTCTTGGTTTTTCACCCCACCCCCCCCTCCACCCCTGTCTGTTCTCAGATGTGCTACCATTGGGAAATGTCAAGTGCAGGCTTAGTGCCTCTAGAGGTGGTGAGAGAAAATCGAAGGCATCACCATCCAGGCGTATACTTGTCCACGTCTCAGTGGTTGGTTGCAAGGCAGCCTTGGTAGAGTCCTAGAAGCAGGTTCTCCACTGTTGGCGGTGTAATGGTGCATGTTATCACTTGACGAAGAGAAAGGAAAGAAAACGCTTCCAATAAAAGTACTTCCATCTTTCAAAATAAAAAAAACAAACAGTTGAGAAAATGTATACAAAAGCAGTTACCAGTAAAAAAATGTTGGTTAAGAAATTCATTGATGCAACCATTATAGAGTGTGTCTTTTATGGGTGGAATTATACATTTATAAATGTTCATTATACATTTATGCGTGATATATTTATTTTCAAATGAACTACAAGAATACTTCCCGAAGTTCGGTTGAAAATGTTGCCTATTGCTCATTTTAAAATCTAAATCTGTGAAAAAGGAATATGTGGTTGAAAAGAAAAGTTGACAGTACCTGAACTGATAGCTTGGTGATTTTTATCAAAATAGCAGGTGATCAAGAATTGGAAGGGGATCTGGAGAGGAGACAGAGAGCACAGAGTTTTGCTCTATGCGGATGACCTGCTCTTCTACGTCGCAGACCACAAAGCAGCATGGAGGGAATCATGGCGTTCTTGAAAGAGTTTGGAGCTTTCTCGGGCGACAAGTTCAAATTGAGCAAAAGTGAAATCGTCCCAGTGAACCCGCAAAGGAAAGAGGGGCAGAGCTAGAGCGAATGCCATTTAAACAAGTCCAGAAAACAAATTCCGCTACTTGGGGATCCAAATCTCCCACGAATGGACATGGATCCACAAGTGGAATCTGGCCAGCCTGGTGGAGGAAGTAAAAAAGAACCTGCAGGGGTGGGACATACTCCCCTCTCCCTGGCAGGGAGGGTGCAGACGATCAAGATAAACGTTGCCCGGGTTCCTCTTCCTGTACAGATCCATACTGATCTACATCCCCAAGGCCTTTTTCAACTCATGGTGTTTGTGTGGAGGTTGGGGGAGGGGGGGGGGGGTTGTGTGGGATGGTGTGTGTGGGGAAGAACCCAAGGATCCCCCAAAAAGTCCTGCAAAGAACGAGAGGCATGGAGGGCCTAGCCCTCCCAAACTTGCAATATTACCACTGGGCAGCAACAGCAGAAAAAGTAAAGGGATGGATAAAGGAACCAGAAGCCATATGGGTAAAAATGGAAAAGGGTTTCTGGACACAGCAGCACTCCCATTCCCACCGGCCAAGCACTCTACAAGCTCAGTGGTATTAGCCATGCTGCGGTCATAGAACCAGCTAAGACAACACTTGGGTCTGACCAAAACGTCCATCAAGGCCCCCATTTACAATAACCATAGTTTTGCGCCAGCCAAAATGGATGCCACCTTCAGAAGGTGGAGACAGGATGGGACGGGGGGGGAGGGGGGGGGGAGACACTGATAGTTACAGACTTCTACATGGACAACAGACTGACAACACTAGAGGAACTGACAGAGAAGCCCCAACTGACCAGGGGAAATGAGTTAATAAACAAGCAAATTAAAAACTTCTTTCATAGGGAAATCAAGACATACTCACAGGTGCCAAAACAATCTCTATTAGAGAACTACTGGATTGGATTGGATTTGTTTATTGTCACGTGTACCGAGGTACAGTGAAAAGTATTTTTCTGCGAGCAGCTCAACAGATCATTGAGTACATGGGAAGAAAAGGGAATAAAAGAAAATACATAATAGGGCAACACAACATATACAATGTAACTACAAAAGCACTGGCATCGGATGAAGCATACAGGGTGTAGTGTTCATGAAATCAGTCCATAAGAGGGTCATTTAGGAGTCTGGTGACAGTGGGGAAGAAGCTGTTTTTGAGTCTGTTCGTGCGTGTTCTCAGACTTCTGTATCTCCTGCCCGATGGAAGAAGTTGGAAGAGTGAGTAAGCCAGGTGGGAGGGGTCTTTGATTATACTGCCCGCTTTCCCCAGGCAGCGGGAGGTGTAGATGGAGTCAATGGATGGGAGGCAGGTTCGTGTGATGGACTGGGCGGTGTTCACGACTCTCTGAAGTTTCTTGCGGTCCTGGGCCGAGCAGTTGCCATACCAGGCTGATAGCGTCGACGCAGCCAACTTGGGGGTGGGGGGGGGGGGGGGGGGGGTGGGATGCGGGGACCTGTAAGGGTGACTACTGGGGAAGACACGTTCCCCACTGGACAAAACAAGAGAAAAATGGGAGGAAGAGCTCGGGTTTGAAATAGGATGGGGTCTCTGGAGTGAAGTACTGAACATGGTCAACACCACCTTCACATGCGCATGGCTAAGCTTAATGCAGCTGAAAGTGGTACATAGAGAACACCAGAACCTGAACGAGCAGGTACTTCCCGGAGGTGGAGGACATATGTGAACGGTGCCAGGGTAATCACATCCACATGTTCTGGGCATGCCCCAGATTTGTTGGGTTCTGGACAGCTTTCTTCGAGGTGATGTCCAAGGTTGTGGGGATGGGGGTGGAGCCGTGCCCGAAAGTGGCAGTCTTTGGGGTATCAGAACAGCCAGAACTTTTTATGGGGAGGAGGGCCGACGCACTGGCCTTTGCTTCACTAATTGCTCGCCGAAGAATCCTGCTCGGCTGGCGATCGGCAGCACCACCGAAAACTGCGGACTGGCTGGCCAACCTGCCAGAATTTTTCCACCTGGAGAAAACCAAATTCACCATCTGGGGGAGTCGGAAAAGGGCTTCTACAAGACATGGAGGCCATTTAACAATTCATTCACCAACTTGTTCCAGGATCTGCTTGTAGCCAGCAGCCAATAGGCCAGGGGGAAGGGGGACTCACAGATGGACCACAGATGCCAATGAAAAGCAAGAGGGGGGAGTGGGTGTAGGGGGGATGGGGGGGGGGGGGGGAAGGGAGGAAACAAAGAGGCACAGAACCCAACCACACCCCACACGGTATAAAAAGAAAAAACCCTAATGAAAACATTTTCAAAAAAAAATAGCTGGTGATCCTTGAAGACAGAGGATTCTCAAAATCTCTGCTTCATATCAGTTATATTCCTGGTAATTCCCATTCGCCCTCAGATATTGTTTCACACCACTCATTATCTTTTTAAACTTTAACCTTTCAAGTCAATCACTTTTGTTTGCAAAGGTATTTGAAACACACTACGCACACTAACAATAGGGCAGCTCTCAATATACTGCTTTTCTTTATATGCTTACAAAATCAAAATCCCTTTTATGGGGAATTTTAAGTTGCTGGTCATATGGAAATATATTGGCCCTGCGAACAAACAGGGCTTTCCGCCAGGAAACATTCAAAATGCGAACCACTGTGCAATAAAAGCACTAGCAAGTAAGTAGGTCAGTTTCTGCAGAGATTGCCGCTGTAGTTCAGTGCGGATTTTGACTGTATTGCCCATTTAGAGAGAGCTGTGCAGATTTACCTCTGACTGATTGAACAATAGGGTAGATAACCATAATGTAGCCGGATGGAGAGAAATCCTTGAATTTGAAAGAGACAGATCCTGCAGCCAGATCATTTAAATAATGGACTGCAATTCTCCCAACAAGTCATTCCTTCGAAATTCTTCAAGGTCTGACAACAATCAAAATATGGGCGAGATTCTCCGACCCCCTGCCGGGTCGGAGAATCGCCGGGGGCTGTCGTGAATCCCGCCCTCCGCCGGTTGCCAAATTCTCCACCACCGGATATTCGGCAGGGGCGGGAATCGTGCCGCGCCGGTTGGCGGCCCCCCCCCGCGATTCTCCGGCCCGGATGGGCCGAAGTCCCGCTGCTAAAATGCCTGTCCCGCCGGCGTAGATTAAACCACCTACCTTACCGGCGGGACAAGGTGGCGCAGGCGGGCTCCGGGGTCCTGGGGGGGGCGCGGGGCGATCTGGCCCCGGGGGATGCCCCCACGGTGGCCTGGCCCGCGATCGGGGCCCACCGATCCGCGGGCGGGCTTGTGCCGTGGGGCACTCTTTCTCTTCCACTTCCGCCACGGTCTCCACCATGGCGGAGGCGGAAGAGACTCCCTCCACTGCGCAAGCGCGGGAATGCCGTCAGCGTCAATGGCGGGGCACCAAAGGCCTTTTCCGCCAGCTGGCGGGGCGGAGATTTGTCCGGCGCGGGCCTAGCCCCTTAAGGTTGGGGCTCGGCCCCCAAAGATGCGGAGCATTCCGCACCTTTGGGGCGGCGCGATGCCCGACTGATTTGCGCCGTTTTGGGCGCCAGTCGGTGGACATCGCGCCGTTTCCGGAGAATTTCGCCCATGATCAGAGATAAACATCCTACAACAAAATCTAATGGTAGAAAAGAAGGAATTAGGCTTTTATTCAGAATTAGTGTCATGGAGCTTTATAAAAACTCATCCCTGGGATGTGGACGTCAATTACAAGGCCAGCATTAATTGTTAACTTGAACCGCCAATAGAAAGATGACAGACGGGTGTTCGGGCACCTAGCTTGTCTTCAAAAATAAGTAAGCATTGCCCGTGAACAGGGTGACCAACATACCACAAATAAATGATAATTTACTGAAATGAAGCTCAACATGAAAGGGGGCTAAGGCCCATAGGGCAAAATGGCGATATTTGTAATCTCTGCTATACTTCTCTCTGGTTATTTATCAAATCCTCACTGACATCCAATATTCTTTTTAATAACATTTAATGCTCAAATAGCAACTTTTCTGTAATAAACTACAAAATGTTTAATCCCAGAAATTGCCAATAATTTTAAAATATAAAAATATTTTAAGGCCTTCGCACAACTCTGTATAATACTTAAGCTTTTTGTCCCAGTTTGTAACATGCACATACGCACTGTTTTTTATTTATATTGGATTTTGCTTAGAACGGAGCCCCTGTTATCATTTTTATCATCTCAGTTCTTTTAATGCGTCAGCTCGTTGTAATTTAATGGCTCATTTTAAATGATCCGTCCAATTCAATTAAACTTGTACAGATTGCTACCAGTGTTCCAGTTTGATAACTCCATCAGGGGGCATTCAATATGCCAGAACTAAGGATTACCATGCTTATGAGCCACGGCTTTACATGTTTGAAACCTTATCTGCGGGTTCAGTTTCATTCTGAATGCGCTCAATCCCTGTTTTATTGACACAGCTGAACAAAAGCTTAATGGTCAGTCAATGCCTATCAGTCACACAATATATTGCAGAAACTGTACAAATAAAATAGGATTAGTATTTTAGCATTTTTCTTAGGCTGCTGCAATACCATGTGCACCCTGCAGTTATACTGCAGGCCGCATGTCATTGGGGCTTCTTCAAGCTTTATTTTCTGGCTGGTACAATTTTAATGTTTTGCGCGTATGGGTTTGAGAGAGTCCACACACTCCCCAGAGCAGTCGTTTAATCTTTAAAAAAAATCCCAGCCGTCGAGTGGATTACGTGTGCAGTGTTTTAAAAGTGTCTTTGCGTCAAATGGTATTGTCGTGCTATTCACCCTGGGGTAACACGGACTACGACAGGATGCAGATGAACTGTAAAGCAGACACCAAACGTAGGCGTTGGTTCAATACGATTTATTGAACTTCTGTAACAATGCACACAGCTGGCTGTGGGTTGACACTCTACTACTCTAAGTGTATTAACTCTAGCTTACTAGACCAGGCTAGCTCTGATCCACGTGTAGAAGGTGCTGACTGATATATACACCCTGACTGTCACTACAATTGTCACCAGTGGAAAGAGGTGGTGTGCTGATGCCTCGTGTGTTTTATAGTTGGAAGCCCCCCTCTGGTGTTCTGTCTGGTGATTGGTTGTGTTCTGTCCTGTATGTTGATTGGCTAACCTGGGTGTCTGTCACTGCCTGTTTTTACCTCATGATGTGCATAGGTGAATATTATGACAGTCCCCCTTCTTTAAAAAAATTTGTTGGTTGCTGAGAGCATATACGACATATTTATAGATATAACTATTTACAGCAAATGGCGAGTGAAGCATATGTACATGTCAGGTGTCTAGTGTGCAAATACAGAACAATATGTACAAAGGAAATATTTATAAGTCCAGTCTCTGGGGCTGGCATCGGATCCTTGCCGACCGCCTGAGAGGTGGAGGTGGGGATGACGGCGCCTTGACAGGCGGGATTGCAGCCAGATTGGTGGCCTCATGGAGCGAGGCATCCGGAAATGGCATAACGACAGCTGGGAACAGGAGATCCGGTGGTGGACAGGCAAGTTTGCGTAGTGCCCTACTGTTGCGCCTGACAATGGATCCATCAGCCATGCGAACCACGAACGACCTGGGAGCAGCCTGTCGGACAACAACAACTGGAGCTGACCAGCCTCCACCAGGCAACTTGATGTGAACAGCATCTTCCGGAGAGAGCACAGGCAAATCAGTAGCATGAGCTTCGTACGTCAGCTTTTGCCGGTTTCTGAGTTGCTGCACCTTTTGCAGCATTGGGAGGTGTTCCAGGTCAGGTAAATGAATGGCCGGAACAGTCGTCCGCAGGTCCCGATTCATAAGGAGCTGTGCCGGAGACATACTGGTGGATAGAGGGGTTGCCTTGTACGCCAGGAGCGCAAGATTAAAGTCAGAAGCTGAATGCGCAGCCTTGCAGAGCAGTTGCTTCACGATATGGACACCTTTTTCGACCTTCCCGTTAGATTGCGGGTAATGCGGGCTCGAGGTAATGTGCTTGAACTGGTATAGCTTCGCGAAGTTGGACCACTCTTGGCTGTAGAAGCAGGGACCGTTGTCGCTCATGACCGTGAGCGCTATACCATGCCTGGCAAATGTCTCCTTGCAGGCCTTGATGACTGTCCTTGATGTGAGGTCGGACAGTTTCACCACTTCGGGGTAACTCGAGAAGTAGTCAATTATAAGCACGTAGTCACGCCCATTGGCGTGAAAAAGATCGATTCCCACCTTAGACCACGGAGAGGTCACGATCTCCTGTTGCTGGAGTATTTCTTTGGGCTGAGCAGGCTGGAAATGCTGGCAAGTCGCACAATTGAGGACCATGTTGGATATGTCCTCGTTGATGCCAGCCTGCCGGGTCCTGCGCCTGCATTTCTCGATACCGAGGTGTTCCTCGTGGATCTGTTTGAGCACTAAGCTCTGGAGGCTGCAATTCGAAATCATACCTGCGGAGTCGAAGGAGATTGCGCTGAAGCCTGGGCATCATGTCATTCAAGTGCTTGTGAATGGACTAGGGGTCTGTGGTCGGTCTCTACTGTGAAGGTTGGTAGGCCGTAGACGTAATCATGGAACTTTACAATACCGGTGAGGAGGTCCAGGCACACTTTCTCTATCTGAGCATACCTCTGCTCAGTGGGAGTCATGGCCCTGGACGCTTAGGCCACTGGAGCCCAGGACGAGGAGTCATCCTTCTGGAGGAGCACCGCACCAATGCCGTCCTGGCTGGCGTCCGTGGAGATTTTTGTCTCCCGCTCTGGGTCAAAAAAGGCTAGTACCGGAGCATGTGGTGAGCTTTGCCTTTAATTCGAGCCACCCTGCTTGATGTCTGGGTGACTTGATGACTTCTTCACCAGATGCCCGAGAGCTGTGGTGTGTGATGTGACGTTGGGAATGAACTTTCCCATGAAGTTAACCATACCCAGGAAGCGGAGTACCGCCTTTTTGTCTTCCGGGGTCTTCATGGTGTTGATGGCCTTGACTTTGTCCGAGTCCGGTTGCATGCCCTGCTGGGATATTTGATCACCCAAAAACTTGATTGATGAAATGCCAAAGGAGCATTTGGCCTTGTTCAACTTGAGGCCGTTGGCATGTGTGCGTCTAAAGACTTGTTGGAGACGAGATATGTGTTCCTCTGGGGTCGTGGACCATATAATGACGTCATCAACATAAACCCGCACACTCTCACTGCCCTCCAGCATCTGTTCCATGATCCTGTGAAAGATTTCAGAGGCTGAAACAATACCAAACGGCATGCGGTTGTAACAGTACCTTCCGAAAGGTGTATTAAACGTGCAGAGCTTCCTGCTGGACTCGTCCAGTTGTATCTGCCAGAAGCCACGCGATGAATCTAGCTTTGTGAAGTATTTGGCATGTGCCATCTCACTGGTTAGCTCCTCCCGCTTCGGGATCGGGTAGTGTTCCCGCATTATGTTTCGGTTAAGATCCTTGGGATCTATACATATGCGCAGTTCTCCAGAGGGCTTCTTCACACAGACCATCGAGCTGACCCAGTCAGTCGGTTCCATCACTTTAGAGATTATACCCTGGTCTTGGAGCTCCTGCAGCTGCGCCTTTAAACGGTCCTTCAGAGGAGCCAGCACCCGGCGTGGTGCATGGATCACAGGCGTGGCATCAGACCCGAGTAAGATTTTGTAGCGGTACAGCAGCGTGCCCATCCCACTGACCACATAAGAACATAAGAACATAAGAACTAGGAGCAGGAGTAGGCCATCAAGCCCCTCAAGCCTGCTTCCCCATTCAATGAGATCATGGCTGATCTTTTCTGGACTCAGCTCCACTTTCCGGCCCGAACACCATAACCCTTAATCCCTTTATTCTTAAAAAAACTATCTATCTTTATCTTAAAAACATTTAATGAAGGAGCCTCTACTGCTTCACTGGGCAAGGAATTCCATAGATTCACAACCCTTGGTGAAGAAGTTCCTCCTAAACTCAGTCCTAAATCTACTTCCCCTTATTTTGAGGCTATGCCCCTAGTTATGCTTTCACCCGCCAGTGGAAACAACCTGCCCACATCTATCCTATCTATTCCCTTCATAATTTTATATGTTTCTATAAGATCCCCCCTCATCCTTCTAAATTCCAATGAGTACAGTCCCAGTCTACTCAACCTCTCCTCGTAATCCAACCCCTTCAGCTCTGGGATTAACCTAGTGAATCTCCTCTGCACATCCTCCAGCGCCAGTACGTCCTTTCTCAGGTAAGGAGACCAAAATCGAACACAATCGTCCTGGTGTGGCCTCACTAACACCTTATACATTTGCAGCATAACCTCCCTAGTCTTAAACTCCATCCCTCTAGCAATGAAGGACAAAATTCCATTTGCCTTCTTAATCACCTGTTGCACCTGTAAACCAACGTTTTGCGACATCCGGATTGTGACAGGATTTCGTCAATGTCAGCCTGAAGATTCATATTGGCAGAGGACATGGCATGTACGCGTTGAACGAGATGGAGTAGCTTGCATGCATGGGCACCAAGCAGGGAAGCCTTGCCAGGCTTGACGATTTTGAATCGCAGTGTGGCTTTGATGGCCTTGTTGGAGACATGCAGGTGACAAGATCCTAATGCAATAATGGCATTGCCATTATAATCAAGCAGCTGGCTGGCCAACGGAAGAATTTTTGGCTGCCTTTGGATGCGAGCAAGATCTGCTTGAGATATAAGATTGGCTGAAGCACCAGTGTCCAGCTTGAACCGGATGCTGCATTGGTTGACTTGTATGACAGCACGCCATTCGTCCACAGAATCCACGTTGAGGATGGGTAGGCGTGTTGCTGAATTTGAAGAGGCCTTGTCATACGTGGTAATGATGCCCACACGATATGGGGACTCCAGGTAGTCATCCTCTAGATCCGTGGTGTTACCAGGTTCCGAATCCAGCAACCCTTGCTGCACACTTCGAACGCGTTTGAGTTGGAACTGGGATCGCTGGCCCACAATCGGAGGTGCAGACCTGCACAAGGCTGCATAATGGCCAGGCTTCCCACAATTTAAACATCGCCTGCCTCTTGCAGGTCATTGCCGCTTTAAGTGGGCGGTGCTGCAGTTCGGGCACGTCATGATGTTGACGTCGTAACGCTCCGTGCGTCGTCGCACATGCGCAGTGCGGTCAGCCGTCGCTCGCATCTGTGCAGTGTGGTCTTTGGCCACTTTGTTCTCCCGTCCGTGGTGCGCATGTGTGGGACCCCGGGTAAAGCGCGCAAAATGGCCACCTTCATCGATGCTAAGGCACCGCACTCTCTTCCTCGTGGGAGGGAAGTTGGTCCTGTTCTGCCGATTTAAGGCGGGAGTAGCGACCTTTCGCCTGCTCATGCACTTTACACGTCTCGATGGCTACTGGCAGGGTCATGTTTTTTATTTTTAGGAGCTGCTCCCGCAGGGTGTCGGAGTGGACCCCAAACATGATCTGATCCCTGATGAGGGAATCAACGGTGTCACCGTAGTTGCAGGATTGCGCTAATGTGCGGAGATGAGTTCGAAAGGATTGGAAAGTCTCATCCTTACCCTGAAGGCGTTGCTGGAAGACATAATGTTCAAAGCTCTCGTTCGTTTCGACTTCACAGTGACTGTCGAACTTTTCTAACACGGTCTGGAACTTGGTCTTGTCCTCGCCGTCGGCAAAAGTGAGCGAATTGAAGTTTGGATGGCCTGGTCCCCCGCAGTCGATAAGAGCAGCACGATCTTTCTGGCATCGGACGCATCCTCGAGGCCCGAGGCCTCAATGTATAGACTGAATTTCTGCTTGAAGACCCGCCAGTTGGCACCAAACTTTCCGGAGATCCAGAGCTGTGAAGGGGCCTGGATCTTCTCCATGCCGCTGGAAGGCACTTGCTGGTTGTCACTGAATTATTCAAGGTAAATTACTTAGATGAAGTAGACTCCTGGTATCATGTCGTGTTATTCATCCTGGGGTAACACGGACTGCAACAGGATGCAGGTGAACTGTAAAGCATACACCAAACGTAGTCGTTGGTTCAATACGATTTATTGAACTTCTGTAACAATGCACACAGCTGGCTGTGGGTTGACACTCTACTACTCTAAGTGTACTAACTCTAGCTTACTAGACCAGGCTCGCTCTGATCCACGTATAGAAGGTGCTGACTGATATATACACCCTGACTGTCACTACAGTTGTCACCACGTGTGTTTTATAGTTAGAAACCCCCCTCTGGTGTTCTGTCTGGTGATTTGCTGTGTTCTGTTCTGTATGTTTATTGGCTAACCTGGGTGTCTGTCACTGCCTGTTTTTACCTCATGATGTGCATGGGTGCATATTATGACAGGTATTACACCTAGTGCAAAATAGTGAATGTGAAACTACATAATGCACAAGGTTAGAGAGGTGCATAATGCTGATCTTGAATTGTTGGGAAGCAGAAACTGAACTGTTCTGCATTGATGCACCATAGCAGGGGGCAACAAGTGAATAATATGCTGACTAAGAAGTCCTGAGACTGGATACATTTTTTTTCAGAATAAAAATCATGCTGCCTCATTCCCATTCCAGTTTACTTTCTGTGGTCATAAATTTCAGGTAGGAAATGTGAAGGTTTTTATTTTTGTTGTGTGTGAATCTATCTCAGTTAATAGGTGTCCGGGGCACATTTGACCACCAGTTATGATGCTGGGGAAGAGAAAGGAATACATACCCTTGCACCATTATTTTAGATGATCTCCTCCCTTCCCTAACCATCGCTGAGTTCAGCTTGGCCACACACGTCTTGCCTGAATCAGAAGGCAGATGGTTCAAACCCCACTCCAGGATTTGAGCATATAATTTAGATATTGACAAGATTTGTGCAATCACTAAAGTCTCCTGGCATCCTAACCAATGTTCCTCTCTGAATCACACAGCTGTGTCTCACTTACAGGCAATAGAAACCAGTCACTGAGCAGCCGGAGCCCAGAGAGAAGGGGCAGCGACACGAGCAGCAGGAAGGTGGAGGAGGAGAGGGAGGACAACCAGGTTGTATCCTGTGGGAAGGGTGTACGGACCAAGGTCATCATAAGACCATAAGATATAGGAGCATAATTAGGCCATTCGGCCCATCAGAACTCAACATGATGGAAAACCTATGCTGGAGAGGACTCGGGTTAAGCTGCGATGTGGTGAAGACATTTGTCACATGTGCTACAGCAACTGGAACCACGATCCATTGACCGCCCCGCCCACCCCAGTCACTTCATAACTAAGAAATTTGCAGCTCCGCAATCCGTTTCAGCCACTTAGCCAGGTCAGGGGATGGCTGCTAGGGGCCACTGGTTAACCATGACATTCCTTCACAGAATCACAGAATAATACAGTGCAGTGCCCAGCAAGTCTGCACCCCCGCATGAAAGACATGAAAGCATGAAAGACATCTGACCTGCATACCTAATCTCATATACCAGCATTTAGCCTTGAATGTTATGACATGCCAAATACTCATCCAGGTACTTTTTAAAGGATGTGAAGAGACCTGCCTTTACCACACTCCCAGGCAGTGCATTCCAGACCGCCAGCACCCTCTGAGTTAAAAAGTCTTTCCTCAAATCCCCCCTAAACCTGCTGCCCTTTATGTTGAACATGTGTCCCCTTGTAACTGACCCTTCAACTAAGGGAACAGCTGTAATCTATCCACCCTGTCCATATCCCTCCTAACCTTCACATAACCTTCTCATAACGATCCTTGTGCCTTGAAGCCACAGTTTCTGAAGGGACTGCCTATCCCTCACAAGGGAAAAAATCAACATCAATGAGTTTGATTCAGTCACAGTTGAACTGCAGCTACCTTTTCCATCATAAACATAGTCATCAGTTTAATAAGGACACGGGGAGTCCACACCAAGTAAAAGAAAGAAATGTTGTTTTATTTACAACACGATATATACACAACCCGATAGATCCCTATCCCTGTCTTGGTCGGTACCTTGCTGGCAGACCTTTTATACAGAGGTTCATAGTGATTACCGCCCCTAGTGGAGGAGGTCGTACACTGCAAAGCTTACGGGGAGGTTAATCATTCCCACCTCCTAGGCCCTGTGCCAGCTATTGCTATCAGCATCTTTGAAACACACAAAGTAATATGTCCCTTTCCACCTGGTCCCCTCACATCATAGAATTATCATAGAATTTATCATAGGATTTACAGTGCAGAAGGAGGCCATTCGGCCCATCGAGTCTGCACCGGCTCTTGGAAAGAGCACCCTACCCAAGGTCAACACCGCCACCCTATCCCCATAACCCAGTAACCCCACCCAACACTAAAGGCAATTTTGGACACTAAGGGCAATTTATCATGGCCAATCCACCTAACCTGCACATCTTTGGACTGTGGGAGGAAACCGGAGCACCCGGAGGAAACCCACGCACACACGGGGAGGATGTGCAGACTCCGCACAGACAGTGACCAAAGCCGGAATCGAACCTTGGACCCTGGAGCTGTGAAGCAATTGTGCTATCCACAAGGCTACCGTGCTGCCCCATGAATGCCATTGACCATGAATGAGGCACCAAGATGCCAATTGGACCATCAAGCCATTCCCACGATGCAGATAATGGCACAAATAATGACGTACACTCCTTTCTGCATGTATCGGGGTTTTATGTTGCTTCACAGATACAGATATGGCATCTTGCCCGTGATGATTTGACAACTGCTCCGTAAGAGCCAATTTAAATAACTTTTGCTGCATCCATTCCAGCCAATGATCCTGGTTAAGAACTGGGCGCCGCATGAATCAGTCCTGGCTAATATATACCTCTGCAAACTACCCAAACCGCACCCTCTGACACTGGAAATGACAACGTAAGCATTGCATTGGCAACAGCAAACAAACTATATTAACTGATCAATATGTGGCCTAATGAGCGGTGCTGCCCACACTAAGGTCAAAGTGCAACACTGCAACACAGATGAATGTCCAGCACCCAGTGCTTTGCTTCAAATGCACTTTTTGGCCAGCATGTGATCATGGCGTCAGTTCATTAAACCTCCCTTAAAATCAAACTTAGATGGAAACTGAAAGATACAAGGTGCATCTTAGTGTTTGAGCATTTGACCTCTGGAGACCTCACATTTTTATCATTCCTTTTCAGCTTTCTATTGTACATGCACACACTGAGCCATGTAGAAGTGACCAGTAATGGGCGACGCCGGCTTCCCCATTCTCCAGCGCCTATTCTCGGGCGGCCGCTGGACTCCCGCCGCGCCGGTCGGGGGCCCACACGGCGGGACCTGGAAGGTGAGTGTGCCGGGGCCATCCTGGAGGGGCCGGGGGGATCCGACCCGGGGTGGGGGGGCACAGTGGCCTGGCTTGCGATCGGGGCCTACCGATCGGCGGGCGGGCTGGTTTTGTGGGAGCCTACTTTACTCCGCGTCGGGCCCTTGTAGGGCTCCGCCATATTGCCCGGGGGCTGGCGCGGGGAAGGGAACCCCCGCGCATACGCGGAAATACACCGGCTGTAGCGCGCATGCGCGGAAAGATGCCAGCCGTCCCGCGCCGGCTGGAGCTGCATTGACCACTCCGGCGCCAACCTAGCCCCCTAAGAGGGGGAGAATTCCGCACTTTCAGGAAACGTTGACGCCGGAGTGGTTGGCGCCGGTTTTCACGCCGGCTTGGGGACATAGCCCATTATTAGAGAATCCCGCCCCTTCGCTCTTGACCAATAGATATCAGCATTTCTAAATGTTGTAGTGTAAAGAAGATTAGCAGCACAATCACTTGCAAAACAAGCCAATACCTGATGAACGTAAATAACTTTGCAGTAAATAGCAACTTACTGCTATTAAAAAGGTAATTATTGCTATTCACAAACAAATTTGTGCCTTCAATGACTTATGGTTTGGATGTTTATAAGCTCATACCACTCAAAACTCAGAAGTTTGCAAAGATTTGTATCTTATAATTAAATTGATTGAAAATTTCATGCCTACAAATTTGGACAGTTTGAGATCTATTTATCATTTTCCTGGATTGAGTCACAGTGTGATAACTGATAACCTTGAGAAGAAAAAACTGTTATGGTTGCTTTAAAAGTTCCACTATATTCCTGACTGGGCCACTGTATCGGGAACATTTTTTTCATATTTGTTCTTGGGATGTGGGCAACTGGCTGGGCAGCATTGTTTTGCTCATCCCTAATTGTCCTTGAACTGAATGGCTTGCGAGGCCATTTCAGAGGGGGGCAGTTAAGAGTGAACCGCATCATTGTGTGGATCTGGAGTCACATGTAGGCCAGACCGGGTAAGGACAGCAGATTTCTTTCCCTAAAGGACATTAGAGAACCAGATGGGTTTTTAAGACAATGGTTTCATGGTCATCATTAGACTTTTAATTCCAGATTTTTATTGAATTCCTCAGTGGTGGGATTTGAACCCAGGACCCCAGAGCATGACCTTGGGTTTCTGGATTACAAGTCTAGTGACAATACCACTGTGCCACCGCCTCCCCCCCCCCCCCCCCCCCACCCCACCCCCACCCCTCCCCCCCCACCAGGAACTGCAAACTAAAAGTTCACCTACTACGAGTGCTGGTTTAGTTCACTTGGTAGCCCCCTTCCCTCTAACTGAGGATGATGTGGAGATGCCGGCGTTGGACTGGGGTGAGCACAGTAAGAAGTCTGACAACACCAGGTTAAAGTCCAACAGGTTTGTTTCAAACACTAGCTTTCGGAGCACTGCTCCTTCCTCAGGTGAATGAAGAGGTGTGTTCCAGAAACATATGTATAGACAAATTCAAAGATGCAAGACAATGCTTAGAATGCGAGCATTAGCAGGTAATTACGTCTTTACAGATCCAGAGATAGGGGTAACCCCAGGTTAAAGAGGTGTGAATTGTGTCAAGCCAGGACAGTTGGTAGGATTTTGCAAGCCCAGGCCAGATGGTGGGGGATGAATTTAATACGACATGAATCCCAGGTCCCGGTTGAGGCCGCACTCATGTGTGCGGAACTTGGCTATAAGTTTCTGCTCAGCGATTCTGTGATGTTGCGCGTCCTGAAGGCCGCCTTGGAGAACGCTTACCCGGAGATCAGAGGCTGAATGCCCTTGACTGCTGAAGTGTTCCCCGACTGGAAGGGAACATTTCTGCCTGGTGATTGTCGCGCGATGTCTGTTCATTCGTTGTCGGAGCGTCTGCATGGTCTCGCCAATGTACCACGCTTCGGGACATCCTTTCCTGCAGCGTATGAGGTCGACAACGTTGGCCGAGTCGCACGAGTATGTACCGCGTACCTGGTGGGTGGTGCTCTCACGTTCTAACTGAGGAGGCTGTGAGGTGAAGCCATTCCAGAGATTTGGACTGTTTTTTCGAGGCATTAATGCAGTACATTACCGTATCAGCAGGTAACCACAGGCAAGGTCCCTCCTGGTCAGGCATATGCAAAAAATTAAAAATCTCAAGGCCGTTTTCAAAGAGCAACAGAACGTTATTATTGCTCTGGCTCATATTCTTGTTTCTTGTCATGTGCTGCAAAGTCAAATTTGCAGTGATTATGCAACAACTGCTCCACCGTAAATGGTGAGGAACTATTTACTCCAATTATATTTCCAAGTAAATTCTTCCAACTTTTCCTCTCAGTTCATGAACTATGAGGGAGGATCACACTTAGGTCAAGCCATTATTGATTTGTTATGTTCTAGGTGTAACATAAGCGGCTTCCTTGTGGTGCACTTGACAAAGGAAGGTTCAGACGTGGAGATAACTTCAACACGTTTATTAAACTATTTACACTTCTATTACTTGGGTTTGACACGACTGCTAATCCTACTATAGCTACCGCGACTGACTAACCAGTTGCTGCAATCCACGTGGTGGTAGTAATATTGAATCAACCCTGTGTCTCTACTCACTGACTGTCTCCACTGGAAAGAGGCAGATCATGTGTGAGGTGTCCTTTATATATGGGTTGGTGTAATGCCCTCTTGTGGTCGTGTGACCTCTGTGTGTATCGTGAATGTCCATTGGTTGTGTCCTATCTAACTGATCTATTGGTTGAGCGTGTGTGTGTGATGTTTCTGGTGCTCCCTCTAATGTCTAGCTAGCCTACATGCATTTACATTGATGCACATCACCACAATTATGATTTAGAATAAATATAGCTTTGAAGGATAAGTAGAAACAAGTTTTTCATGAGATGTACTTTAACTGAGGCAGTTCAACCTTCAGTGTGGCGTCACAAATCTCGCTCTTCGCCAGTAACTGTATAATGGCCCTGTCTTCTCTTATACACACATCCCCTGAGCAAAAAGCATCTAGCCTGAAGCATAAACAGCAATGACAGCCAAGTGAGCCATAAAACTGCCTCAGCTTCTAGCCTGATTAATCTCCTCTGCATCTGCCGTTATCGGGAACATTATATATAGTTATCAACATTGCTTTACAAGTTTTTGTGTTATTTCATTGGTCTAAAATTCTGAGGATGTATCAGATACTGTGATAATGGTATGCATGGCATTATTCTGCTTTTGAAAAAGTAAGTTCCTGCTCACTGACTGAAATGCATCAGCAGGAGCTGCTCAGAGCATCAATGTCAGGTATTCTTTAATTTGCATATTGAAAGGCTGTATCACACAATTTAAATAACGCAGGCGGATGATTTAGCAAAAAAAACCACCCAAAGATTTCCCCTTAAATGAAGCTTTCATAACATAAGTGGCATTCTTTTGGGTGACTGTTGTTAAGATCCAGTTAGGGACCGTCAACATTTAAAAATAAATTGAATACCTTGTTTTAACCAATAGAGCTACGCCAGAGGATTTCACTTTTCTTTCGACAAAATACAAACTTTGTTGTGTATTGAACGAACTGAACAAAGAAAATACAAGGAAGTTAACACCAAAGTTTATAACGATGTGTGTTATGCATTCAGCTTTACCTTTTAACTCCCCCGAAGAATTCTCTTCTAAATCGCATCCATCATAAAGTTGTTTACGGATGAAGGGACCATCCGCAATCAGCTCCAGCTATTCTCAGAGGTACAACTTTCATTTATCATCTCTCGACTGTGGATACCCTTGTCTCTTATTCTGGTTACAGTTCAATATTTCCAAGTTAATTCTCTTGTTGTTTACTTTAGCACAAGACTCTGTCGGGACCACTGTAGATTCTCCCACTAGTTTCAAACTAGGCAATCTTTAAGTTTCTGTTCCCTTGCAAAATTTAAACTGTGATTAAGCCTTACCCGTTTTCCAAATGGTGAATGATGATGTTAGTTCTTTACTATGTTTATAGTGCAGGTCTATCTAACTGCCATTTCCTTTGGCTATCTTCGCTTGGTGTGCAAACTACACACACCAATCCCATGCAACTAATGTTCTCAGTAACACTCAGATAAATTGAAACCAGAGAACCTCCCGAAGCTTCACTCAGCCCCGTAATGACTTTAGGCTGTCCTCAAATTCATCTTGAAAAATGAAATGAAAATCGCTTATTGTCACAAGTAGGCTTCAAATGAAGTTACTGTGAAAAGCCCCTAGTCGCCACATTTCCGGCGCCTGTTCGGGGAGGCTGTTTAGATTAGTTATCCCTCAGTTACAACTTTGTCTTTGATCTGATGAAGGAAATGGAATTTTAATAACTGTTCATGGTTGACTGAATACTTATAAATTAATTTAGCTCTACCTCCCAAATCAAAAACATCTCTCTGCACGCATTGCAGACATTGCCGGTGCAGATTCAATGGGCCGAATAGCCTCCTTCTGCACTGTAAATTCCATGATTCTAATTCTATTGTTCTATGATTATGTCTTCAGATCTTTAGCTAAATAAGCCCAACCTGTGTTTTATAGCCATATCTCTTTTATCGTGATATTATTAAACAAAGGAAATGGCAGTTAGACAGACACTTTTGTGAACTGCCTTTTCTTGAGGTTGTCTGGCAATCTCTAAAGCACAGCACTATAATTATCTTTGTAAGAGTCCTTCCTGTTTATTTCCTTTGTTCCCATTTTCTATTCTTTTATTTTATCATTGATGGTCTGTGGACCCATATTCAGAATGTGCCTTCAAGCAGAAGACTCAAGCTGAAGCAGCCTGCTTGACAGCACATTGTGCCTTCGGTTTTGTATTTTGGAGAGGAAAAATAGTCTCGTCGGCGCCGAATGAACCTTAGGAAGCAGCTTTGGAGGAAGTTGGTTCGATTAGTTGGCTGCCGGCCAGTAGGTTGGCCAGGGGCAGTGTTCTGCCGACAACAGTCAGTGATTGGTTCCTGTGTGATGCTTTCCAAGAGAGCTTGGAAGAAGTGTTTAGACCTTGGAAGCGGAAGAGACAGTCTCTCTCTTACTGCTGACGTACAGAATTGCTTCATTGTTCAAAACCTGTGAATGCCTGGCACATCTCTGCTGTAAACTTGAACTAATCCTGAATCTACAGAGAAAGTGGACAACCTTGACAGAGAAAAACCATCTCAAGCCTAGAAGGAAGAAGCACCGAAAGGAAAGTTTGAACTCCTGAAAGACATGAACGGGACGCTATCCTAGTCCATCAAAGATCCTTTATCCTTTTACTTTTATTCATATTTTCTCTACCTCTCAATCACCCTTTTCCCTCTGTGTTGTTTGTCTGTGTGTATGTGTAGAGAGTGGGGGTGGTTAGAAAGGGGGAGGATTGGAAAAGGGCTATCAGATAGTCAGTTATATTTTTCTGTCAGTATAATTCTAATACTGTATATAATAACAGGCGACTTGTGTTAAAGCTACAAACCCTGGTGACTGCAGCTTATTGGGAGCTCAGCCGAGGACAAATAACGTCTAATTTCACTTGTGTCGCGACTCCAGGTCAAATGGGCCTGAAATTGACCGTGCACCACCCCAGGGTGTCATGATAACTTTCCTTTCCAACTATTGGCCTTTAAGGACAACATGTGCTCAATCTTCTGAAGTGTAATAGGTTCCAAGCTTGCTTTAGTTGCATTTATCCCACTTTCTACAGTTAAAACTTGAATTCCTAAAACTAAAAATTGTGCTCTAACACACATGAACCATGATATTTGCAACACTGCGCAATGTAGACAATGTTCCCTCATGATCGAATGACTATGTTACTAACAAGTAGGAAAGCAGTGCCCCCACGGCACAGGCCCGTCCGCAGATTGGTGGGCCCCGATCGTGGGCCAGGCCACCGGGCCCCCCCCCGGGCCGGATCCCCCCGCGCCCCCTCCCGGAGGCCTCACCAAGCCGGCCTACAAGCCAGGTCCCGCTGTGATGGACCATGTCCATTTCATGCCGGCGGGACTGGCCAGGAAACGACGGACGCTCGGTGGGGCCGCTGCCAACGGCTCCCAACCGGCGCAGCTTAAACCCCGCCCCCACCTGAAAACCGGCGCCGGAGAATACGGCAGCCGCCGGCAGGGCGGGATTCACGCCGCCCTCCGGGGATTCTCTGTCCCTGCGGGGTTTGGAGAATCTGGGCGGGATTCTCCAATCCCGCGGCAGTGTCCACGCCGTCGTAAACGCTGTTGGAGCGGCGTGGCGTGATTCGTGCGGCCCGCTGGTGATTCTCCTACCCGGGACGGGGTCGGAGAATCCCGCCCTCTGTCTTTCAGAGGCACAGGTTTACTGAAGCATGTGCTAGCCATGCTTATAGCTGTGGTCCCTGTTGAGTATTCACTCAGCCAGCAGCACGTTTACGCATTACCTGCCTCAACAGGACTGAGAGCGAGCTAGTTATGAATCATGAACCTTGCGCCCGAAAATGGGATCAATCCAATTTTTAGTCTATTTTAGTCAATTCAAGTTGTTGTTAAATTTTCTTTGAGCAACAGTGTAAAACGGCTATTTTACAAGTATTCCCAGTTTTAATTTGGAAATACAGGTCAGAGTGATCTGTAACAGGGAACTAATCCAATATCATCTCATTTACACCATTAACTAAAGTCAAAATTAGCCTCATTGTATCTTCAGTGAAATTAGCTTTGCTTTATATTTGGTTATCCTGACACTGATGGTACATTGCAACTTTCAGCTGTTCTCCTCCAGGCTACTGTCACTGGCCATTCTTTGGTCATTATTTTTAGGGAAGGCAACTTCTACTTTCCATGATTAAGTAGCTTCTCAGAATGTAGAGATGGCATTATTGCCAAACAGTGGGTTTCGATTGACTTGCAATGTGACCCTTTCACAATACTGTTGGCAAGTGCCAGCCTGACACTGCCAACCTGTGCCAGGGGCAGTGCCAGGGAACTGCCTGGGCATGTCCCACCCACCATCACCCCTCCCCCGGGGGTTCTACTCACCTTTGTGCCCCCTCGACTGATTCTTGTTTGGCCAAGCCTGTTGTGAACCTTGCCAACGTGACGTCACATCAGGGAGGTATGACAATTTAGAGAGGGGGGGGGGGGGGGGGTGGTGGGGGCCCGTTGTTAATATTTAAATTCATTAAAATCTATTTAAATGAGGCCCACACCCTTTGCGGACATGAACTTTGTGACGTTGCCAGCAAGGGGCGGGGAAAATTGGGAAATGCGGTCTCTCTGGAGAGAATCACGTTTCCTGATCCTCTCAGGAAATTGCGCCTGCATCGCCAATCCCAGGCATGGCTGGTGCGGGTTCAAAATCGCCCCCATAATGTGCAGCAAACTGCCATCCAACATCTGGAGGTTCCGGGAAGCGAAAATTATTTTGCAGCATGTTTTCTTGCTCCAAACATTTCCTTTATAAAATGTTTCCTTAAAATAATGGGGCAACCTGTGCTTCCAGTGTTTTTGGTGTGTCGGGTTTTTGCTGTGCACCTCTGTTTTTGCAGGTTTTTTTTAGATGAATTGTTTTAATGAGTATTCAGATGCAGTCATGCATCATTGACATATAGTCTGGCATGTTAAGTGCATTCATTACAAGAAGGATGTATTTGATTAGCTGTAAATTGAGTTGCAGCATCTTGCGGTAGATTATACTGGAAAATACAAATTGTCTCAGGAAAGCTTTGCTTCCCATCATACTGGTTCAAAAAAAAGGTCACAAAATGCGTTTGAAACACATTGGAAAAAACTCTGTTTTCATGAAAAGATTTGGAATGCTTCTTATAGTTGCAATGAAAGTTATTTGATATGCTGTGACATTGAATCAATTAAAGTAACATCAAATTAAAAAGACAACATAAGACAAAGATTCCAATGTTATCACCTGGAGTAGAATTTAATGTAATTGGATACATGTGCATCATTATACAGAGCAGCACATAGCATGTAATGAATATAAAAAGAAAATTGGAAGGAAGACAGGATTTCATCTCTGCAGGTCCCAGCTAACATAAAAGTGAGATGAATGAGGGATTTGAAATCATTTTGATTTTGAAGGTGACCTATTACATTGGTGAATCTCAACAAGCTGCTGTATGAACTATGCTGAAATATACTGGAGAATGTTAACTGTCAGCAGCAATAAAAATACTCGACTAAACCTCACTGTCAAAATAGACTACTGGCACCCGCCATTATATATGTGCTGATGCTGTAGCAACTTCAGGCCAAGCCCAGTTGCCAGTATCGTTGTTGTCTGAATGGCGTGAATTTGCTGTATTTGGCTGAAGATGTGAGTTGAACCTGCCACAGAAAGTTAAGTCTTGTCATTAGATGCTAAACTACACATTTAATAAGAGGGTGTAGAATTTTACAGCCCTGCGGGAGTGAGCTGACAAGTACGGAGGCTATACAAGCAATGCAAGCAATCTTCCAAATAGGCCCTTTACAGCCTTCTGGACTTAACATTGAGTTCAACAACTTCAAACCATGAACTCTGTCCTCCATTTTGATCATTACTGTGAAGTGAAGCAAAACCCTTTAACATATAACAGTCCAAGATAAAGCTGGTGACGAGGATGTTTTTCCAGTAAAATAGTTAGAAGGAACAACTCAGACTTGGAACCCGAGACAAGGATCTATTTTCAGGAAACCACTCCCCCATCGGTTGAAGTGCGGTAAATCTTCCCATTGGAAACAGGATTTTAGCCTTTGCTAAGGGTATATATTAATTTTTAAATTAATAGAAAGCACTCTGGAGAATTCCTTAACATTTTTTTAATCGTCCGCGACTCGGGAGTACTCGAAGAGCTGGAGGCGGGAAATGAAAAAGAAATTTCAGCCAGTGCGTCGACGGTAATACTAATCGAGTAAAATAATTATTGGGCTCAAAACCTCCTAGAAAATTAACAAAGCAAAGAAATAAAGGGGTAGGCTGTAAAAAGGCAAGTTACTCATTGAAGCTGGGGAGTCTTTTCCAGCTGTACGCCTTCGCTCGTGATGGGCGGCACCATAGGATCCTCGAAACCAGAGATGGAGAGAGAGACCTGCGTTTGGGAAAAATAACTGCTAAAAAAAGGAAAAACTAACCCGATAGTAACCAAGAATGTTTGTGGAAGGGGGAGCATTCAAGCGTGCTGCTTTGTCCTGGATGGTGTCGAGTTTCTTGAGTGTTGTTGGAGCTGCACTCATCCAGGCAAGGGGAGAGTATTCATTACACCCCTAACTTGTGCCTTGTAGATGGTGGACTTGCTTTTTGGGGGGGGGAGGGGGGTCAGGAAGTGAGTTACTCGTCGTAGGATTCACAGCCTTTGACCTGCCCTGGTAGCCACAGTATTACTATGGCTAGTCCAGTTTAGATTCAGCCCTGTTGCAGAAGTAGAAGCTTAATTTAAGAAATTTAAACAGAAAGTTGTGGGAGAGATGGGGAAAAGATGAATGATCGCTCTTAAGTAAGCTTCCCATAAGATCACAGGGACCGTGATTATTTAATTGCTAATGATTAAAATGTTATATGAGTAACATGGTTAGTATTCACTTTGGGATTCATTTTTCACCTTTTTGTGTTTCACATTGCATGACTGCATATCCTGATACTAGTCATTAGCTGTGAGATATCTCAGTGGTGGTGTTTCCATTTCAGTTGTTTCCTCTATTAAGCCTAGCTTTCAGCTGATGTTAATGTTTTGAGTCACTAGCTCCAAGTCAAGAGAAAACACTACTTAGAGCGTGTTCTGCTCTTACAGTTCCCCTCATTAGAGCTTTAGAGGCTAAGACAGCGTAAACCTTGGCATGAATGCAAAGTTGAAAATGGTAATGCAAGATTGCATTCGCCATACAAAAGCAGTCTGGCTGCATGTAAAATGTCCTTTCATTTTATCACAAGATAAACAGTTGATTGGAAATTGTTGTAAATCCTCTTCAGGCTACAAAGTGCTGATTGGGTTCAATCAATTTTATTGAGTGGTCAGAGAATGCATTAATTTGTATCACATATTTGCACTTTCTTCTGATAATTAGTCTTGCTGCATTTTTACTTACCATTTGCCCTTTAAACAATTGCATTTTATATTAACTGGGAACTGGAAATGTCTCCCCAATTTTAGTGGCAGGTTGATCTATTGACTTTTTCCCGGTGGATTTAAGAAACCGATCATAAATATTTATGCAGGAATTTGATTCACTCGTACACTGTGAACGTGATTAAGATTTAGAGTAATTCAAAGGAACACATATCAAACAGCTCAGCTCCAATCGGAATTGGAACTAGGCACTGCAAAGAAGAAAAAATACTATTCCAATTAAGAAAGAGGAGTCCACTCTTACTTATTGCAGACTGCATTCTCTTGGTCCGTATTTTTTCCGACGCGATCTCTATCTTTAAAATAAACTTTCCTTCAGTCTTCTACTCAGCCACCATAACTTCATTTGAAGTTTGGAGCAAATCCTCTTTTGTCAGGAAAACGTGACAAATCTTCCAGCCCCAAGCTCATTAATTATGCATCCAGGTTTCACGCCATATTGTGTGGCGTGGTAGGCCTTGGTGGCATGTAGTCCGTCATCATAGAATTTACAGTGCAGAAGGAGGCCATTCGGCCCATCGAGTCCGCACCGGCTTTTGGAAAGAGCACCCTACCCAAGGTCAACACCGCCACCCTATCCCCATAACCCAGCAACCCCACCCAACACTAAGGGCAATTTTGGACACTAAGGGCAATTTATCATGGCCAATCCACCTAACCTGCACATCTTTGGATTGTGGGAGGAAACCGGAGCACCCGGAGGAAACCCACGCACACACGGGGAGGATATGCAGACTCCGCACAGCCAGTGACCCAAGCCGGAATCGAACCTGGGATCCTGGAGCTGTGAAGCAATTGTACTATCCACAATGCTACCCGTGCTGTCCGGGTGTCGTATTGAAAAGGCGCCCAACATTACTGACACACCATTGAAGAAAGAAGGTGCACCTCCAGAAAATGGAGGTGGATCTCCGAGAGCACTCTGAGGCTGGACGATGGACCTCCTGAGAATGTAGATGGATCTCCACAAACTTACTGAGGCTGGAAGGTGTCATGATATTCAAACATACATCATAACACATACATAATGATAGACAGAGCAACGGACCAATGAGCACACATAAGACGACAGCCAATCACAGACAAGAGCAGACACAGTATAAAACAAGAAACACGACACTTCTTGGGCAGTCCATCTGGAGGCGGCACAGGGCCAGGAACTCAAAGCAAGACACTCACACAGTCACAACGTGCTGAGTACCAAGTTTGATGTATAAATAGTTTAATGGAATAAAACTGAGTTGTACCAATCGCAACCGTGTTGGTTCGTCTGTACCTCAGAGCACCCAACACTGCATGGTACCAGAAGTGAATCGATACCTACCAGCAAATCTGCCATCCTGAGCCATGGACACCCTTAACAAACCGCAGCCGTTGCAAGTCGCTGGGAACCTGGGCATAAATTGGACGCTCTTCAAGCAGCGCTTCGAACTCTTCATGCAAGCCAATGAAAAACAGGGCGCCTCGGACGAAACAAAGATTGCTATGCTCCTCACTACCGCAGGTCAGCACGCCATCCATGTATACAACTCCTTGGTGTTCGCGGAAGGCGAGAACAAAGCTAAGTATGACATGGTCCTCCTCAAGCTCGACAAGCATTTCAACGTTGAGGTCAACGAGAGCTTTGAGAGGTATGTCTTTCAGCAGCGCCTACAAGGTAAGGATGAGCTCTTTCAGTCCTTCCTGACGCACCTCCGCATACCCGCGCAGTCCTGCGGTTACGGCACCACCTCAGAGTCCATGATCCGGGACCAGATCGTTTTTGGCGTTGCCTCCGGTGGCCTACGCCAGCAGCTTCTAAAAATAAAAGGCCTGACCTTAGCATCTGCAGTTGAAGCCTGTGTCCTGCATGAGAATGCGACTAGCCGCTATGCCCAATTTCAGGCGACCGAATCGGCAGGGAGGGGGTCCCACGCGACCGAATCGGCAAGCCAGGCCACCCACGAGGCCGAACGCATCCAGGCAATCGAGTTTCTCCCGGCCCGCGGCCCGGGCGAGGTCGGCCGTTTTGCGCGCTTTTCAAGGCCTCCCGCGTTTGTGCGCGCCAAAACCTACGGCAACACTGAGGGACGTGCTGCGCAGGCGCGCCTGATGCAAGACCGAACTGCGCATGCGCAGTGGCGTAACGAACGCCATGACGTCATGAGTGCGGCAACTGTGGAGCTGCACATTTAAAAGGGCAATGTCCTGCAAAAACCCGACAATGCCTACGCTGTGGCAAGATGGGCCACTACGCTGCCTACTGTCGAGCGGCTCAACCTGTTGATCTTCCACATCTCCGACAACCTCGCAGGAACGTGCGGACCATTCAGCCTCCACAGCACGACATCCAAACCAACGACACAGATGACCAAGACGCCTTCCGGGTTGCGGTCACTGATGGGAACCGGGTCAACACCATCAATCCGGGCGATGAATGGTGTGCCACCCTGACGGTCAACCGATCGCCGATCACTTTCCGCCTGGACACTGGTGCCTCCGCCAACCTCATAGCATGGCCAGCCTTCTACGCCATGAAGGTCAGACCACCAATCCGGCCATCCCGGTACAAGATGGTCGACCACAACGGGAACGTTATCCAGGCCATGGGATCCTGCCAGCTCCAGGTGACACACAACACACACACGGCCACACTCTCGTTCGAGATAGTCGGCTCATCGAAGGACTCCCTGCTGGGCGCACAGGCATGCAAGGCTCTCCACCTTGTGCAAGGAATCCACTCTCTCTCTCCAGACGGCACGTCTGACTTCCCGGATGCAGAGTTCAACGCACAGCTCCAATCGCTCCTCGCCCACAACCAGGAGGCATTCGAGGGCATGGGAACACTGCCATACACCTACCGAATTCGCCTCAAACCGGACGCCATCCCGGTCGTTCATGCACCTCGCAAGGTTCCTGCGCCACTTAAAGACCGCCTCAAGCAGCAGCTGCAGGATCTCCAGGACCAAGGGGTCCTATCCAGGGTCACGGAGCCCACGCCATGGGTCAGCTCCATGGTGTGTGTCAAGAAGCCCTCCGGCGAGCTCCGTATCTGTGTTGACCCCAAAGACCTCAATAATATTATGAGGGAACATTATCCCATACCCAAACGGGAGGAGATCACCAGTGAAATGGCCCAGGCGAAGATATTCATGAAACTGGATGCTTCTAAGGGGTTTTGGCAGATCCAACTGGACCCGTCCAGCCGAAAGCTATGCACCTTCAACACCCCTTTCGGCAGGTACTGCTGCAACCGGATGCCATTTGGCATCATCTCGGCATCCGAGGTCTTCCATAGAATCATGGAGCAGATGATGGAAGACATCGAAGTGGTCCGCGTATATGTGGATGATGTCATCATCTTGTCCACCACACTGCAGGAGCACCTATATCGTCTCCAACGCGTTTTTGCCCGCATACGGGAAAACGGCCTGCGTCTCAACCGAGCCAAGTGCTCCTTTGGCCAGACCAAGTTGAAGTTCCTGGGGGACCATATCTCCCGGTCAGGGGTCCGTCTGGATGCAGACAAGGTGAGCGCCATCACAGCCCATGCCGCAGCCGGCCAACAAGAAAGCTGTCCTACGCTTCCTTGGCATGGTCAACATCCTGGGGAAGTTCATTCCCAACCTTGCCTCCCACACGACGACTCTGCGCCACCTCGTCAGAAAATCACCAGAGTTCCAGTGGCAACACACACACCAGCTGGAATGGGAGGAGCTCAAACGCAAACTCACCACTGCACCAGTGTTGGCGTTTTTTGACACGTCTCGTGCCACCAAAATCTCAACTGATGCCAGCCAATCCGGCATTGGAGCAGTGTTCCTGCAGCGGGATGACACGGCATCATGGGCCTAAGTTGCCTATGCATCACGGGCCATGACCCCCACAGAGCAGCGCTACGCACAGATCGAAAAAGAGTGCCTGGGCTTGCTAACCGGTTTAGACAAGTTCCATGATTACGTATATGGTCTTCCCCGGTTCACAGTCGAAACTGACCACCGCCTCCTGGTCAGCATAATAAACAAAGGACCTGAACGAGATGACCCCTCACCTCCAGCGCATCCTACTTAAACTCAGGAGGTACGACATCCAACTGGTCTACACTCCAGGGAAGGACCTCATCGTGGCGGATGCCCTATCCAGAGCAGTGAGCACGCCGCCAGATGCGGAGGGGTTCGTATGTCAGGTCGAGGCACAGGTGGCTTTCACATCGGCAAATCTGCCGGCTGACGACTCCAGTCTGGCCCATATCCGCCGAGAGACTGCGGCCGACCCCCTTCTGCAGCGAGTGATGCGCCACATGGCGGGAGGATGGCTTAAAGGGCAGTGCCCGCAGTTCTACAATGTATGAGACGACCAAGCCATCATTGATGGTGTCCTTCTGAAGCTGGACCGGATTGTGATTCCGCACAGCATGCGCCAGCTGGTTCTCGACTAACTACACAAAGGCCACTTGGGGGTCGAGAAGTGCAGACGGAGAGCCTAAGGGGCGGTATACTGGCCGGGCATCAGTGACGATATTGCCAACATGGTGCTCAACTGTACAACCTGCCAAAGATTTCAGCCGGTGCAACCTCCTGAAACGCCTCTGCCCCATGAGTTGGTGACGTCCCCCTGGGCGAAGGTGGGTGTCGACCTGTTTCACGCGCTCGGCAGGGACTATGTCATCATAGTTGACTACTTCTCAAACTACCCTGAAGTCATACGCCTGCACGATTTGACGTCGTCTGCTGTCATCAGGGCTTGCAAAGACACCTTTGCTCGCCACGGCATTCCGATGACTGTCATGTCGGACAATGGGCCCTGTTTTGCCAGCCAGGAATGGTGGTCCTTTGCTGCTTTGTATGGCTTCACACACGTGACGTCCAGCCCTCTGCACCCCCAGTCAAATGGAAAGGCGGAGAAGGGCGTTCACATTGCCAAGCGGCTCCTCTGCAAGGCTACTGCTGCCGGGTCGGACTTCTGCCTCGCCCTGCTGGCCTATCGCTCGGCCTCACTAGCCACTGGTCTCTCACCAGCACAGCTGCAGATGGGTCGCACCCTCAGAACCACCGTGCCTTCCATCCTGGCACCAACAATAGACCATGCTCCGGTACTGCATAGGATGCAACTGCAGCACGGTCGCCAGAAGAGATCGTACGACACACGGGCAACTGACACACGGGCATCCACCTACCAGACGGTGGCTGGTCAGCACCTGCCGAAGTTCTCCGACGCGTGGCTCCCCGCTCGTTCCTGGTACGCATGCCTGATGGATCCGTAGGTAGGCGCAATGGCCGAGCTCTTCGCTTACTTCCACACTCGCAAAGAGACCTTTCACAGATGGCGTGTCCTCCACTGGTTCCTGATAGCGACTTTGTGGAGCTGCCATATACCATGCCCCTTCTGTCGCCGCCCGTGGCCAGGCCCGCACCTCAGCCGGTGGTTCTCGACCCACCCTTGAGGCGGTCAACCCGAATTCGTTGCCCACCTACTAGACTGGACTTATGAACTTTTGCAACCACTGTTTTATAACATGTCTCTGTTTTCTCGTTCCAGGCATTTGTTTGATCGTTCCAAATTTCCACGTTGTTCTTCTTTTTGTTGTGGTACAACCTCGTTAGCATGTCACACCTGACATCGCCCCTTGTATATAGTTAAGCCCCATGTACATGATGTAAATATTACGCACACACACATTTAGCTGCACTCAGGACACATTTATATTTATAACCACGTAGGCACATAATCTTGTAAAAAAGGGGGGATGTCATGATATTCAAACATACATCATAACACATACATAATGATAGACAGAGTAACGGACCAATTAGCACACATAACACGACAGCCAATCACAGACAAGAGCAGACACAGTATAAAACAAGAAACACGACACTTCCTGGGCAGTCCATCTGGAGACGGCACAGGGCCAGGACCTCAAAGCAAGACACTCACACAGTCACAACGTGCTGCGTACCAAGTTTGATGTATAAATAGTTTAATGGAATAAAACTGTGTTGTACCAATCGCAACCGTGTTGGTTCATCAGTACCTCAGAGCACCCAACACTTCAGAATGTGGGCCGCCCTCCCAGACACCTACAGATGCACCTTCCACCTACTGCTGTGGTGTTCCCCGATCCAGGGCTGCAGGCCCTGAACTCCGGAGGGAACCCCAAGTGTTGTTCGGGTGAGTCACGACATCTGCATACCACATTGTTCCAAGAATGTTTTACGCCAGCATGTGCTCCCAACGGGATCACACAGAATCCGGTGGGATCTTTCCAGGGCCTTTCTCTGCATCGCATTTACGGGTTGCAAATGAGTTTCATGCTGGCCTCTGACAGGTTTTCTGACCCGCCATCACGGGCACCAGTGGAAGATCCAGCCCGCCATTGAATTCATCGGTATGGGTTTGGGAGAATTCCACCCTTTATTTACAATACTTTAAAACACCTCAGAACCTACAGGGTATCCAATACACATGGGATGAGATCATCTGGCTGTTTACGCTGGAGGGATACCGGTTCCAGTGACGGTGCACCCCCGTCGCAAGCTTCCCAGCAGCACGGGGCGGATTCAATGGGAAATCTCATTGACAGCAGCGGGACCATAAAATCCCACCCCCAGCCAACAGTGGGCTGCCCCCTGCCATCGAGAAACATGGCGCGGGAGGCCAGAGAATCTTACCCATGGTCTTTTCAAGGTCCTAGATTCTTTCGGGAACATTCTCAGTCTGGTGTCAATAATTAACTCTCCAGCTCCACTCACAGGCTTAAGCAATCAAGCAAGTGTACAAGGATCAATGAACCAGACTAACCAATCAAACATAAAACAATTAAACCATTGAACACTGCTCTTGTATTGGGAGCCAGGTATAGAAGGTACAATAAGTTGATTTCTGGGATGTTTTATATGGAAATGTTGAATAGGTCAGGCCTATACTCATCAGAGTTTAGCAGAATGAGAGATGATTTTATTAAAACAAAGATTCCGAGGGGATTTGATAGGGTTGAGGCTGAGAGGATGTTTTCCCTCTTGGGGGAATCTAGAATTAGGGTGTAGTTTGAAAATAAGGATTGTCTTATCTAAGATAGAGATGAGGAGGAATTTCTCCTGTCAGAGAGTCATTAGACTTTGGAAGTATTGTCCAGAGACAGCAGTAGAGGTTGGGATATTTAATATATAATCAAGGCTGAGTTAGAAGATTTTGATTGACAAGGGAGTCAAGCGTTAGGCGGACAGGCAGAAAAGTGCATTTGGGGCCATAATCAAATCAGCCATGATAAGCAGGCTTGATGGACCAAACTATCTACTCCTGCTTGTATTTCTTGTGACGTTATTACAATATGACAGATGACAGAAGCTTAGTAAAAGAGGTGGGTTTTAAAAAACAACTTAAAGGATGTGAAGTAGAGAGACAGAAAGGATTTGGGAGAAATTTCTGGAGCTTAGCGTGGTGGATAAAGGTTTGTTACATTCCCCTAAGTGTAAGTTGCGAGGTCGATGGAATTATGAGCAGTGATGAGCTCCTGCACCTGTCTCACTTGATTGGTCCAGGGCAGTCTTGTCCAAACTGTGGCCTCTGGGCCACAGTGCCTTTCTATTTGGCTCAAGGACCCCATGGTTGAAATGCTGGTAAGTAAAGTAGAAGATTCTGCCAGTTTCTGCTTTTCCAATTACAGGCCGTGTCACTCCTGCGTTCGCTGGTTATAGGATCACTAATTAGTTTTGAGCAGCAAAGAGTGAGATAATCAATCTCTGATTGGAGAAGCAGTTTCTTTCATTCTAAGGCCAGAAAAATGGTGTGACGGCAGTGATGGGTGGTGGAGTATTTCAGGGAGCTAGGAGAGAGAGTGACCATGATCAGTGCGAGAGGGAGGGACTACTGAGCGGCGTAGGCAGTGACTACCGAGAGGGGGTAGACAGCGACTACCGAGAGGGGGTAGACAGGGACTACCAAGCGGGGGGGCAGATAGTGACTACCGAGAAGGGGTAGACAGCGACTACCGAGCGGGGAGAGACAGTGACTACCGAGTGGGGCGAGACAGTGACTGCCGAGCGGGGAGAGACAGTGACGACCGAGCGGGGGAGAGACAGTGACTACCGAGTGGGGAGGGACAGTGACTACCGAGCGGGGAGAGACAGTGACTACCGAGCGGGGGAGAGACAGTGACTACCGAGCGGGGAGGGACAGTGACTACCGAGCGGGGAGAGACAGTGACTACCGAGCGGGGGAGAGACAGTGACTACCGAGCGGGGAGGGACAGTGACTACGGAGCGGGGAGAGACAGTGACTACCGAGCGGGGGAGAGACAGTGACTACCGAGCGGGGAGAGACAGTGACTACCGAGCGGGGGAGGGACAGTGACTACCGAGCGGGGAGAGACAGTGACTACCGAGCGGGGGGTAGACAGGGACTACCAAGCGGGGGGGCAGATAGTGACTACCGAGAAGGGGTAGACAGCGACTACCGAGCGGGGAGAGACAGTGACTACCGAGTGGGGCGAGACAGTGACTACCGAGCGGGGAGAGACAGTGACGACCGAGCGGGGGGGAGACAGTGACTACCGAGCGGGGAGGGACAGTGACTACGGAGCGGGGAGGGACAGTGACTACGGAGCGGGGGAGAGACAGTGACGACTGAGCGGGGGAGAGACAGTGACTACCGAGCGGGGGAGAGACAGTGACTACCGAGCGGGGGAGAGACAGTGACTACGGAGCGGGGAGAGACAGTGACTACCGAGCGGGGAGAGACAGTGACTACGGAGCGGGGAGAGACAGTGACTACCGAGCGGGGGAGAGACAGTGACTACCGAGCGGGGAGGGACAGTGACTACGGAGCGGGGAGAGACAGTGACGACCGAGCGGGGGAGAGACAGTGACTACCGAGCGGGGAGGGACAGTGACTACGGAGCGGGGAGAGACAGTGACTACCGAGCGGGGAGAGACAGTGACGACCGAGCGGGGGAGAGACAGTGACGACCGAGCGGGGAGAGACAGTGACTACCGAGCGGGGTGAGACAGTGACTACCGAGCGGGGGGGAGACAGGGACTACCGAGCGGGGGAGAGACAGTGACGACCGAGCGGGGAGAGACAGTGACGACCGAGCGGGGAGAGACAGTGACGACCGAGCGGGGAGAGACAGTGACGACTGAGCGGGGGAGAGACAGTGACTACCGAGCGGGGGAGAGACAGTGACTACCGAGCGGGGAGAGACAGTGACTACCGAGCGGGGAGAGACAGTGACTACCGAGCGGGGAGAGACAGTGACTACCGAGCGGGGTGAGACAGTGACTACCGAGCGGGGGAGAGACAGTGACTACCGAGCGGGGTGAGACAGTGACTACCGAGCGGGGGAGAGACAGTGACTACCGAGCGGGGAGAGACAGTGACTACCGAGCGGGGTGAGACAGTGACTACCGAGCGGGGTGAGACAGTGACTACCGAGCGGGGGAGAGACAGTGACTACCGAGCGGGGGGGAGACAGTGACTGCCGAGCGGGGAGAGACAGTGACTACCGAGCGGGGGGGAGACAGTGACTACCGAGCGGGGTGAGACAGTGACTACCGAGCGGGGGGGAGACAGTGACTACCGAGCGGGGTGAGACAGTGACTACCGAGCGGGGGAGAGACAGTGACTACCGAGCGGGGGGGAGACAGTGACTACCAAGCGGGGGGGAGACAGTGACTACTGAGCGGGGTGAGACAGTGACTACCGAGCGGGGGAGAGACAGTGACTACTGAGCGAGGTAGACAGTGACGACCGAGCGGGGGGGAGACAGTGACTACCGAGCGGGGGAGAGACAGTGACTACCAAGCGGGGGGGAGACAGTGACTACTGAGCGAGGTAGACAGTGACGACCGAGCGGGGGGGAGACAGTGACTACCGAGCAGGGGGGAGACAGTGACTACCGAGCGGGGGAGAGACAGTGACTACGAGTAAATTTGGGCCAGGGAAACACAATTTGAGGCTCTCACACTCAAATGGTCAACTTTATTAATTGCTACTTTTAAAAATGTATGAATTTATTGCCCTGACAATGCTCTATTTTCGCTCTGCAAGTTGTTTCTCTTCCTCAAACCGCAATATATTTTTGAAATTCATGTTTAATATTGCACCAAACCTTTACAAAATTTGCGCATCGGCCCTTTGTGTGCGATGATAATTGGAAAGTTGGCCCCTTGCACGAATATGAGAACCTAAGAACGAGGAACAGGAGGAGGCAATTCAGCCCCTCGATCCTGCTCCGCCATTTAATACCATCACGGCTGATCTCCTCTAGGCCTTAACTCCTTTCCTGTCCATTCTCCATAACCCTTTGTCATGTTATGCAAACATGCAGCTAATGAACACATAGAATAGGACACACCAATGAGCAGTCAGGACACTCAGGGGCTGGTATCTCACGATAAAAGTGATGAGGCACTCATACCCCGCCTCTTTCCACAGACCAACATCTACAGAGTGAGACAGGGTGTATCCTCAGCATCACACCCCAGCACGTGGCTTAGAGCAAGGCTGGTTCAGTTAGACTGAGTTACTACGTTTAGATTAGCAGAGAGTCGAACTCATTGAGAACTGTGCGAATAGTTCAATAAAACACATTGAACTCACTTCAAAGTCTGGAGCGTCTTTTACTCAAAGCTACATCAAGTGGCAGCTTGTGTTCTTCCAAATTACACAACACAACACCCTTCACCCATTACCAATTAAAATCTGTCCATCTCCTTAAATTTACTCAAAGTCCAGGCATCCACTGCACTCTGGGGTTAGTGAATTCCACAGATTCATGACCCTTTGAGATAGGTAACTTCTCCTCACCTGCTTTAAATCTGCTACCCCTTAGCCAAAAACTTTGACTTCTCATTCTAGAATTCCCACAAGGGGAAGCATCCACCCTACGTCTACTTTGTCAATACCTTTTATCATCTTACATACCTCAATTAGATCTCCTCTCATTCTCCTAAACCCAAGAAGAAATTGACCTAAATTGCTCAATCTCTTCATAAAACCGCTCATCTCTCGAATCAATCTCGTGAACCTCTTCTGAACTGCCTCTAATATAACTACATCAATCTTCAAATCAGGGGATCAAAACTGTCCACAGTACTCCAGGTGTGCTCTCCCCAATGCCTTGTTGCAGCAACAACCCTGCTTTTGTACAGGTTGGAAAAGCCTGGTCTGGGGAAGCGGGGAGGAATTTCCAAGAGTTTTTCCTGAATTGCCTGCAAATGCTTTCCCTCTGGCTTTTTGCAGTTCCTGCAAGATTGTTTTTTTTAAAAGAGTTGGTCAGTGCTACAGGTGTAGTAAGATGGGGAGGGCTTGAAGGACATGATGGTCCTTTCCAGCTCTTTTTGTCCAATTATATGCAAATTCAAAACAAATACCTCAGTCCTCTGTGACAGACTCTTTTTTAAAAAAGACGTCACAGTGCTGGAATGACATGGCACCTTGTTGTAGCAATATTCTGTGTAGAAATGGACATGGGTTTCCCACCAATTGACAGTTCTAGATTTTCCCCCAATGAAGTGACTGAAATGTCAAAGATCTGGATCGAAAATCAGAACGATATCTGTACAGCATTTTCCTTTGTGGCCCATTGAAGGTGATTGTTAAGATTGAAGAAGCAGGTCCCTGCTGAGGTAAGCCATTACAGCCACTGATGTCCAAATTTTCACAGTAACTTCATTGCAGTGTTATTGTAAGCCTACTTGTGACAATAAAGATTTTTTAAAAAATCGATTAAAAACAACATAAACCACACACAATTGAATAATGGAAATTATTTGCCCTTTTTGTGGGCAAGCAAAAATAAAATCATACTTCACTGACATGCATAGCACCATGTAACTGGTTACAATATACTTCCATTTATTGTTTGCGGTGATTGTTCTACATTTCTAAAGCTACAAATTGGGATAAATAGGAAGATTTTCAAAGTATGAATTTGAAAGCTCTGCGAGCTGTCTGTGTTTTAAACAGAATTTTAAAAGTGCAGAAGGTACAAATCATTCACCTCAAAATTAGAGAAAACATTCCTGACATTGATAATTGAAGGGATGTTCTTCACTGGAGTCTGTGTGTAATACAAAATATCTTGGGCGGGATTCTCCCCTCGGCGGCGAGGAGTGGCGTGAACCACTCCGGCGTCGGGACGCCCCAAAGGACCGGAATCCTCCGCACCTTCAGGGGCTAGGCCCGCCCAGGAGTGGTTTGCGGCCCACCGGCCGGCGGGGAAGGGGCTTGGCGCCACGCCAACCGGTGCCGAAGGGCCTCTGCTGGCCGGCGCGGGTTGGCGCATGCATGGGAGCGCCAGCGTGTGCCAGCGTCATCCCAGCGCATGCACGGGAGGGTTCGTCTCCGCATCGGCCATGGCGGAGGACCACAGGGGCCGATGCGGAGGAATAGAGTGCCCCCACAATGCAGGCCCGCCCGCGGATCGGTGGGCCCGATTGCGGTCCAGGCCACCGTGGGGGCATCTCCCGGGGCCAGATCCCCCCGCGCCCCCCTGAGGCCGCCCACGGAGCTGTGTCCCGCCGGTAGGGACCAACCTTGAATTACGCCGGCGGGACCCTCGTTAAACGGGCGGGACTTTGGCCCATCGTGGCCTGGAGGATTCAGGCGGCCCCGGGGCCCATTGAGTCACGCCGGTCTCTGCCATTCTCCGAGGCGGGCGGCGCGATTCACGCCGGGGTGATTTTTGGGGGGCCGGAGAATTCGGAGGACGGCTGGGGAGAGATTCATGCCGACCTCCGGCGTTTCTCTGACCCGGTGGGGAGGTCGGAGAATCCCACCCCTTAATCTAAGGTGTATCTTATTGAGAAAATATTGTCTCCCCCAACATCCTTGCTGATTCTCAGACAAATTTATTTTAAAAAATCTCTACAGGATACATGAAAAGAGTGACTGAAGACATGTCCTGAGGATGTAACTCTTTATTGGTTGGTTTGTATTGTGTCTCCTCCCGCTGCTCTTACAATGGCAGGATTCTGTAAGATCAAGAATGGAAGACATGCGGTAGAAGTTAGTCTTGATTGAACAAAGAACAAAGAACAAAGAAATGTACAGCACAGGAACAGGCCCTTCGGCCCTCCAAGCCCGTGCCGATCATACTGCCCGACTAAACTACAATCTTCTACACTTCCTGGGTCCGTATCCTTCTATTCCCATCCTATTCATATATTTGTCAAGATGCCCCTTAAATGTCCCTATCGTCCCTGCTTCCACTACCTCCTCCGGTAGCGAGTTCCAGGTACCCACTACCCTCTGCGTAAAAAACTTGCCTCGTACATCTACTCTAAACCTTGCCCCTCTCACCTTAAACCTATGCCCCCTAGTAATTGACCCCTCTGCCCTGGGGAAAAGCCTCTGACTATCCACTCTGTCTATGCCCCTCATAATTTTGTATACCTCTATCAGGTCGCCCCTCAACCTCCTTCGTTCCAGTGAGAACAAACCGAGTTTATTCAACCGCTCCTCATAGCTTATGCCCTCCATACCAGGCAACATTCTGGTAAATCTCTTCTGCACCCTCTCTGAAGCCTCCACATCCTTCTGGTAGTGTGGCGACCAGAATTGAACACTATACTCCAAGTGTGGCCTAACTAAGGTTCTATACAGCTGCAACATGACTTGCCAATTCTTATACTCAATGCCCCGGCCAATGAAGGCAAGCATGCCGTATGCCTTCTTGACTACCTTCTCCACCTGTGTTGCCCCTTTCAATGACCTGTGGACCTGATCTCTTTGACTTTCAATACTCTTGAGGGTTCTACCATTCACTGTATATTCCCTACCTGCATTAAACCTTCCAAAATGCATTACCTCACATTTGTCCGGATTAAACTCCATCTGCCATCTCTCCGCCCAAGTCTCCAGACAATCTAAATCCTGCTGTATCCTCAGACAGTCCTCATCGCTATCCGCAATTCCACCAACCTTTGTGTCGTCTGCAAACTTACTAATCAGACCAGTTACATTTTCCTCCAAATCATTTATATATACTACAAAGAGCAAAGGTCCCAGCACTGATCCCTGTGGAACACCACTGGTCACAGCCCTCCAATTAAAAAAGCATCCCTCCATTGCTACCCTCTGCCTTCTATGGCCTAGCCAGTTCTGTATCCACCTTGCCAGTTCACCCCTGATCCCGTGTGACTTCACCTTTTGTACTAGTCTACCATGAGGGACCTTGTCAAAGGCCTTACTGAAGTCCATATAGACAACATCTACTGCCCTACCTGCATCAATCATCTTAGTGACCTCCTCGAAAAACTCTATCAAGTTAGTGAGACACGACCTCCCCTTCACAAAACCGTGCTGCCTCTCACTAATACGTCCATTTGCTTCCAAATGGGAGTAGATCCTGTCTCTAAGAATTCTCTCCAGTAATTTCCCTACCACTGACGTAAGGCTCACCGGCCTGTAGTTCCCGGGATTATCCTTGCTACCCTTCTTAAACAGAGGAACAACATTGGCTATTCTCCAGTCCTCCGGGACATCCCCTGAAGACAGCGAGGATCCAAAGATTTCTGTCAAGGCCTCAGCAATTTCCTCTCCAGCCTCCTTCAGTATTCTGATTGCTGGTACAAAATGGGCAGCATTGGAGTTGCTGCCTGTTATATGCAGAGCCTTATATTCAGTTTCTCTGTAGTTAATGGAATTAAATACCAGGTTCTGCAATTATTTGGTGGCCGGTCCGATATGATGTAATTTTTGCCACCAGCTAAACCAACTTCTATGCTCTGATGTCACCCTAGATAGCTACACTGACAACAGCAAGCAAGGACTCCAGTTCTAACAGCACTGTGGGTTTACCTACACCACAGGGACTGCCGTGGTTCAAGAAGGCAGCTCATCCCCACCTTCTCAAGGGCAATTAGGGATGGGCAATAAATGGTGGCCTAGCCAGCGGCGGCCACAACCCGTAAATGAATAAAATAAAGCTCTACCCTCCACTATCTCTCCCCAACCCTCTACAACGCCATTCTGTTCATCCAACGTCCACTCTTAAATAAGCTATAAATTTATCTAGTTAAACAATCGGAAATTGAAAGCCATCATTTTCTACCCCCATCATAACACTATATCATTGCCATCAATTTTCAACCTCCTTCCCCAGCCAGAGCTTTAGATTGAACTGGACTGTTCATTACGTCATCATTCTCTTCAGCCCCATGCAGAACAACCACATTTTGCAATCCTCAGTTATCGCAAACTCTTTTGCTTGCATCCAATTCTGCATCCACTCACCGCCTCTTGTTGAAATTACTCCCAGTGCCCCAAATTCTAAATGTTTACCTTGTTTTTACCCTTCACGACCTTGTATATGTCCCTTCAACTCTCTCTCTTCCTGCAGGTCTGGTCCCGAGCATTTCTCCCATTGCCCCAGCATCGTCTTCCCCGGCATCAAACTGTGCAATTTCCCCACTGAAACCTTTCATTTCTCTCTCTCCCTCTCCTCATTAAGAATCAATCCATTTCTTTGATCAAGGAATTGGTCACAATTCCTAATATATCCTTTCTTCGGCTTAGTATCGATTTTTCTCTGATTGCACCTTTGTGATGTGCTTTGGGATATTGTTCTCAGGTAAAGGCACTGTACAAATGTAGGTCGTTGTTGGTCAGAAGGAAAACAGACAGTACCTCAGTGGGAATCATTAAAGTGGCCGTCACACTTCAAACAGCCTGCATTTTTGAATTTGTATCGCATTTCACTCAACTGTAAGCATAACCTTCACAGCTTAATCATTAGTGCACTTCAGAAAGGCTGTATCAATAAAGTAATAAAAATAGTTTTCCTGATGCTATTGAGTGCCCTTTATTTTCATAACTTCAGAAAATATTTAAAATGCCAACTATATTGTGACGGACAATTTCATTCCACTGTCATCTAGAAGCCCGTAATCTGTTCTCTTGACAGCACTGATGATGAGATGACAACCCCATCAAATTTATATTATTGGACAAATTAGAATTTTATCACATATAACTTTCAACCAGGACAAGGCCTTACCCATTTGAAATCAGGAGGTTGAGTTGAAAAATGAAAGATGTGGCACTAATTTGAAAAGATAAATGCATTTTTCTATCTTCCAGTAGATTTTGAATCCATCTTGCTTTCTGCAACTTCACAATCCGATACCATTAACATGCGTGTCTTGGAAACAATTTTTTTTGATCAAGTATAGATTAGCCTGAGCAATGTTTAATTCCAGTCTAAATTAAAGTGAGATAGATAGTAAGCTGCTATGAAATTGCACCAAATTTTGAAATTAACGTGTTAATGCGTAGAAAAATAGAAGCTTGAAACTGAACCTGCATGGGTTTTGCCAGGAAAACCACAGAACATCAAATTATTTTTAAAATAAGGCTTGATTACTCCTCTGAATAAAGAAGAATAAACTTCACAAGTTGAATATGTACATCCTCAGCGAGAGCTCATTAAATATGTGGTAAAGCAATTAGATCAGACCTCAAGAACCTGGCTCATACAATATTTGCAGCATGTCTGTAATTCATCATTGACTGTATTGTTCAACCAACCTTTATGGGCGTGATTTAACCAAAACATTTCTAAGTATCATTTTGGGCGGGTTTGGCTGGGTGTTTATCGCTGGCATTTTGGGTGATTTCCACACCGCTACTCAACCACGCAGGGTGTGATCGGCCGGCAGAGTCTCCCCGGGACTCCCGACGGCGCTTGTGCCTCGCGCGATCTAACAAGATCTCACGATCTGGATCCTGCCCATTGTTGGTGGGATCCAGTCTTGCACGGTGAAGTGAGTTAAAGAACCCACTTCCGGCAGATCGATCAGCCACCTGGGAGCTACTGGCCTCACTGGGGAGACCCCAGCCAGGCGCCGTTCAGTACTGGCACCCACAAATGGGGACCAGGCAGAATGGTACCCAGGAATGGAGGGAGGGGGGTGGGTCTCCCAGGCGATCGGAGCTCCTGGATGGCCAGCCTCTGGGCAGGGTGGCACCATGGCGCTGCTGGTGTTACCTGGGCAGCTTGGCACTGCCAGCATAGCACCCTGGCAGTGTCACTCGAGTGTCACCCTGGCATTGCCTGGCATTGCCAGGTGGCACTGGTGCCAGGCTCACATTTTACATGGGAATCGGGCCTGGGGGTGCACTGCCCATGTCAGGTGGGGTACAGCGGGGCTTGAGGACTCCCAACAGGTGAGTTGGGACATTGAGGTGGTCCGGGGGGCACGTCGGGGGTTGTAAGTTCAGGGCGAAATTTAAAAATAGTGTCCCAATCTCTTCCTGCATGGAGGAGATCCACTAAGTGCAGTCTTGGAGGGGAGGTGGGGGGGGGGGGGTTTCCCTGCCAGGCAACCAAAAATAAGTGCCGTTAGATAGTGGGGTAGCAGAGTCATTCCCGGCGTTTCTGCTAATCCCACCCGGAAAGGACACCATAGATGGTGCCCTTAGTCATTTTTTAGGCCTTGGTAAGTTTCTCCCGGTCAAGCCCACACTTTGAAATTTTTCCAAAAGTGGGGAGCTGAACTCGCCGACGACCTTCTCTTCAGAGATCGGGCCACCATTTTCAAAGGGTGCCTCGATCTCAGTGAGCTTGAGGAACCCCCACAAATCCCCACCCATAGGAATGTCATCCCCTCACACATGTGCATTACCCCCCACCAAGTGAGGACACTCGCTATGAGGTAGCTGAGGGCCCCCCTTTCGGGTCCTTCACCAATAAACTCCCCCCCGCCAAGGCCCCTTCATACCTGACTTTCGCCTCCCCACCCTTCATATGCCCCCTCATCCGCCGCCCTTTCATAGACATGGCTCCCTGACTATTGCAGTGCCACCCTGGCACCCAGGCAACCTGTCACTGCTGCCCTGGCTGTATCTCTGCCAGCCTGGCAGTGCCATCTGGGTACCTTGGAAGTGCTCTGACTAACAGCTTTTTTTCCTGCTCGGGTTTCCTCTGTTCTGAAGTGCTTCCTCGAAGGATCAGGTGCTCTGTCAGAGTGCTGCTCCCTGGTCCCCTGCCAACCTAGCACTGGCAAGGGGCGGGGCTTGAAGGGGTGACTGAGGGGAGGGGTCTGAAGGAGGGTCCCAGAAAGGGTGGGAGCTTTTGACAAATCCTTAGCAGTGTGTTGCTCACTTGGGAGGGGTGGGGGGATCCTTTCCAATGATTTGGGGGGTGGCTTGCCAACGGTTGGGGGATGGAGAGGGGCATTGCCAGCGATTGTGTGTGTGGGGGGGGGGGGGTGTGGTGGTCTTGCCAGCGATTGAAGGGGGGGCTGCAGTGTTATTCTGAGATCGGGTTGCCCTTTAAAAACAATGCTCCGATCTCTGAAACCTTGCTGGCTTCTCTATGGCATGAATCACTCCCGGCTCCAAAAAAATTCTAAGTGTGGGTGGATTGCGATCTCGATCATGCTGATCCACCGAGAGGTTGATCACACCTCAATTCCCGGTGGAGGCCGCATCTAGAAATTTTGGGAGCATTGCGCCCCTCATATAATATGGGTGATATATGTAAACGTCTTGGCAGATCTTTTGCCAAGTTATGCTGTGTCCTCTCAGCGGCATCCCAAAATGATACTTCAAAAGATGCTAATTGCAGAGACAAAGATGGGAAATTCCGATGGGTCAAGGTGTAATTCAACATTTTGTGTTGAAACAATTACATTTTACATATTCCAGCAAAGGACCAAATATTGCTGCTGAGTTGTCACAATGAACATTGTAACCACATAGTTTAATATTCTCCTGCAGCACAACTGCAAAATCTTCACTGCCACAATCCTGGTAAGAGTGAATTTGGGCCACACTGCAAACCTGCTAGAATACAAATCACACATTAAGAAAACTGTCTGCAACACAAGAGCTCAATACAAGCTCTGGGTGATAGCTAACCTGGGAGTGCTTGCTGCTGTAAAGAGTTGCAAGAGAGCAATTAAATCTCACGCTATCTTTCACTTTCATGATCATAAAATGCACTAAATCAAATAAACCAAATCCATGGGGGCAGATATAGTGCAAGGCAATACTAAGAGATTGTCTCTGTGCGTCAAATTCACAAAATTACACTCTCTCACTGTGCCTTCCCCTTTGTTATTCTGCATCATTCCACTTTTGTTTTTTTCATTCTCATCCAGATTAGGTTTCCACTGAATATTCTTAATCTGTATGGGTCTGCCTTCTGTTGCTGCTTAATTCAATCATGGAAGTGATTGGCACTACACTAAGCAGATATGCAACCTTCCTTTTGCCCAATTCCTCACCATCACCAGTTTAATGGCCTTTTTCATATAACAAAAAGTGACGGGAAGAGGTCACGTGATGCTAATATGTGAGTAGCTGCTTTTCCATGGGCTCTGACATCACTCGCTTATAATCCGTCATTTATCCTAATTGCCTGATGTTTATCTACCTAATCCTAGAATTGATATTTGCTGTTACGTCGCTGGAAATCTTTGGGATTAGTATCGGTAAGAATATGCTGGAAAATGTCAAGAAACCCATCGATAAAAGAGGGCAGCCAGATTCAGCGGCGGTGGAACCGTCCTTTCAATATATCGGACTGATTCTCAGGAGGTCTCTCGACCCCACGCTCTCCAGGGCTCTCTTGGAAGTGGTGAAAATGATGACTGTCGACTTTATCTGAATGATGGACCCAGGGCTGAGGGTGTTGACCCAAAATCTATGTGTTCATGAGGCTGAGTTGCAAAGCACCATTAAGAGGCTTGATGATACGGAGGAGAGAATCCTGCATGTTGAACATGATGTTTCCTATGTGGAGGCAAAAATTCAATCCTTGGAAAACCTGTTGAGTGGCACGGCGGGGATCATGGAGGGCTTGGAATCGTCGGTCTGCCGGAAGGTGCGGAGTTTAAGACTCCTGTTAAGTTCTTTGAGGACTGGCTGCCACGTTTTACAAGCTGGATGAGAAGGCTGGGTGTTTCAAATTAGAAACAGTGCATCGTATCCTATCTTTGAGGCCAAGGGATGGTTTTCATCCCAGGCCCTTACTCATTCGCTTCCTTTAAAGACTGCCAGAAGGTCCTGGAGATGGGAAGGTGAGGTGGGACCTGGCTAAATGATGGAGTGAGGATTTCTTTCTTCCAGAACTTCTCAGCAGCGAAGCAAGCCGAATGTCGGAGCTCAAAGGCAAGTCAGGCTATTGGAGTGAATTATGCTATGCTTTATCCTAAGACCCTGGATCAGCAGTTGTTGAAGGAGGTTGGTGCAGCAAGGGCAGCTTTGGACTCCTTAATTACTCAGCAGGCTGTGAAAAGCTTAACGTTTACGAGGCAGATGTTGTACAGACGGCACAGTAGCACAGTGATTAGCACTGTTGCTTCACAGCACCAGGGACCCGGTTTCGATTCCAGGCATGGGTCCCGTGTCTGCGTGGGTTTCCTCCGGGTGCTCCAGTTTCCTCCTACAATTTCAGAAAGACATGGGCCAGGATTCTCTAAGCCCGCGCCGGGTCAGCGAATCGCCGGGGAGTGGGGGGGTGGGGTGGGGGGGGGGGGGGGGGTGGCGCGAGAATCCCGCCACGCCACTCCGATGCCGGGCCGCCAATTCTCCAGCGACCGGAGAATTGGCAGCAATCGCGCCCGCGCGGTCACCGCGGTGCCGGTCGGGGGCCACTGAAATAGGTCCCGCGGCGATTATCCGCTGAGTCCCGCCGGCGTGACTCAAACCAGGTATCACCCGGCAGGAGCCCGGACCCGTGGCCGATGTGGACGTCCTGGTGGGGGGTGCGGAGGGATCTGACTCAGAGGGGGCCTACATGGGGTCCAGGCCCGCGATCGGGGGCTTCCGATCGGTGGGCGGCTGCGATCTGAAGGGGGCTTACCTCCTTCCGAGCGGGCCTGCTGTTTGGTCGCTGACATGTTGCTCTGCGCCGAGGCGGAGACGGCAACCACATGCATGCGCGGACCCGCGCTGGTCGTGCAGGGCTGGTTTTCGGCGCCAGAGCAGCGCACAGCATTTTGGCGCCGTTCTCGCCCCCGAAGAACAGGAGAATTACTGGGCCTGGAGGCCCGTTGACGCCGGTGTCAACACTTGCCCGCGATATCGGAGAATCCCGGCCATCGTGTTAGGTAATTTGGACATTCTGAATTTTCCCTCTCTGTGTACCCGAACAAGCGCTGTGACTGGAGGATTTTCACAATAACTTCATTGCAGTGCTAATGTAAGCCTACTTGTGACAATAAAGGTTATTATTATTATTATTATTATTATTATGAGTTTGGGAATGAACCGAGCAAATACTTAGCCTGCTTGACAAAGAAAAAGGCTGACTCCAGGGCGATCTCCTCTGTGCGGCTTGCGGGAGGGAAAATATTTGCGAAGAGAAAAATGGAGCTTTCAGGGAATTCTATGCGTGATTATACAAGTCTGGGCAATTGGGTTGTGGGTTGGTGGGTACGGTGCATTTGTGCTCTTCCTTGAAGCTCGGGAAGAGAACATGGGGCTTTTAATGCTCCTCTTTCTAGGGAGGAGGTTTCAAAGACTATTAAGAGCTTCAGATGGGTAAGGAGCCAGGATCAGATGGCTAAGGAGCCAGGATCAGATGGCTAAGGCGCCAGGATCAGATGGCTTTGGGTGTGAGTTTTGTAGGGCGTTTAAGGATTTGTTGTTAGATCCATTGCGGGTATGTATTGTAACTCCTTTGAGTCGAGGATATTGCGGCAACTCTACGTGAGGCTAATATTTCTTTGATTCTGAAGGCATGTAAGGACCTGGAGGAGTTTGCCTCCTGTAGGCCAATATCTCTTCTGAATGTTGAGCTGAAACTGTTGTCTTAGGTTCTGGCAGATGCAGAGAAAGCATTTGACCGAATTGAGTGAAATTATCTGGCTTATATGTTGTGAGACTTTGGGTTAGGGGAGAATTACATTAAGTGGATTCAATTATGCAATGAGCAGTGCTCATAATGGCTTAAGGTTATTGAACTTTGGACTTCAGTGTCATCGAACCACTGGTGGAGGCTATTAGATTGGAACCCTTTTTATCAGGGTTGGAATGTGGCATAAAGCAGCATAAGATTACACTTTATGGGGATGATGTCCTGCTGTTTGTGTCAAATCCTGGTGTCTTGGTCTCTGCCATTACGGAGCGGTGGACAGTTTTAGTGCCTTTTCTTTACTAAGTCAGATGCCATGCTCGTGGTGGAGGGAGGGGGCGTCGTGGCTGAGGGGTAAACCACCGCTCTTCATCATTCTGCAAAATAATAATATTCCACCCATTGAAACAGGCTTTACTGTTGGTGGTTGTGGTTATTTATGAAGGCCCACTTTCTCAATCTGCCCTTCGCCTGAGGTGTGGCGATCCTCAAGTTAAATCACCACCAGTCAGCTCTCCTCCTCAAAGGGGAAAGCAGCCGATGGTCATCTGGGACTATAGTGACGTTACAATGATTTTTAAAATTCTCTAAGACCTAAAGAAAGTGCCTGAGGAGGATTACTTGAAGTTAATACCCTGTGACGTGGAGATACTAAAACATAGGAAGCTGGTAAGAACTGTGGGCTATTTGCTATAAGGACTGAAATTGTGTAGAGGTTGCAATTTTTTGATGGGTATAAAAGGTAAATATTCCTCTCAGTAGTTTAAAGTATAAATTACCCATGGAAAGAGAATAGTGTTTGGTCAATACTGGTCTTAGTTATTTGTTACAGCAAAGGTTCTTGTCATATCATTCTTTTAGCTAGTAACTGGAAGTTTGAATATTTTTAATAAGGTTTCAGTCTCTACAGAGATTGTAAAAGTAGCCACCTGCAAGAGATTCCATTCTCGCTCCCGTACTACTACATTTGGTGTCTATCCTTCTCTTTCTGAATTCTGTTTCTTCATTTTTTTGATTTCTCATCTATACGTTGCGCCTCAACAACATCATCTAAAGTCACATGCGTCATTTTCCACATGTACACCGACGACACCCAGATTCACCTGACCACCAACCAACTCTCATGATCCTTCCACTATCTTTACAACATTAAACTGCTGGTCTAACATCCTGTAGTGAATGAGTAGAGATTCCCTCCAGTATTGGAAACACCAAAGCCATTGATTTTGGTTCAAGCCACGTGCTCCGTTCCCGAGCCAATGACTCTATCTCTCTTCCTGGTAACTATCTGAGGCTGATCAAGACAGTTTGCGACTTTGTGACATAGCTAATCCAAGATGAGTTCCTGACAACATGTTCGTGCCATCATCAAAACAGTTTATTTCCACCTTTGTAACTTCTGCCTTAGCCCATCTGCTTTGGAAACCCTCAACTATGCCTTTGTTACCTGTAGACTGGACTATTCCAACAAACTCTTGGCTGACTTCCCATGTTCCCAAGTTGCCATAGTCCCAGGTGACCATAGGCTGCTTTCCCCTTTGAGAGGGAGAGCTGACTGGTGGTGGTTTAACCCGACGATCACCACACCTCAGGTGAGGAGCAAGGTTAAGAAGGCGGGGCATTCCTGAAAACCTCAAACACCAACAGTAAACCTGAGGTCATCCAAACTTCTTCTGTATCCTAACTCGCACAGGTTTCATTGGCCTATCCTCCTTCTTCTCAGACAGTCTCTTGGGATAAAGGATGACTTGCTTCCACTCGGACTCAATGGGTTCTGAGCTAGATGGTTATTCAATGTGTGATCTGAACACTCTGTCACATGAAGGGCAGGTGGTGCTGATGGGTTGGGTAGATGACTTGATCGGAAATTTGTTACTCCCTCTGATCCCACAACTCCATTCCTGCACATTCCTGACAATGTCTATTGATGTGTTTGGTGCCTTCCTGAATGAGCCTTCTCTATTTTGGTCGGTCACAAGCCAGGGTCTTCCATGAGTTGACATATATGTTTCACCTCTTGACCAATGCTTTGAGCACATCCCTAAAGCATTGATGCTGACCTCCCATGACTCTTCTGCTGTGACTGAGTTCTGTGTGGAATCGGTGCTTTGGGAGTCTAGTGACAGGCTTATGAACAACATGCTCTGCCCTCGAGTGCTGGGTTTGAGTGATTAGTGGTTCTGTGTTGGACAAATTGGCTTGGGAAAGGATGCTGCTGTTGGCCTTCCTTTCATGCCACCCCTCACCTTTGTTCATGCTGACCTACACTCAATTTAAAATTCTCACCTTTGTTTTCATTACTTCCACATCCTTGCCTCTCCCTATCACTCCCCACAATCCTCTGGGTTATTTGCCCTCTGCTAATTCTGACCTCTTGCACCATCCTGATTTTTAATTATTGCATTATTGGAGGCTGCGATTTCAGTTGCCAAAGCCTAAAGTTCTGGAATTCCCTCCCTAAACCTTTCAGCCACTCTTCCTTCTTTACAATACTTCTTTGAAAAGGTTCTATACCACTCTCCTGTTATAGAGACACATTTTGTTCTATAACACTCTTGTGAAATATCTTGAAATGTTTTACTATGTTACTTGGAGCTATGTCACCTACGGGTTGCTAAAAAGGGATTTGTGAATTACTGACATAAAAGGATTACCATCTATCTGGTTTGCCTTCTATCATCTTGATATTTGCATGGTACAACAATAATGGGGTGGCTGATTAATCAATCTCTATCAATTGGTCCACACGAGGTGAGGAAAGTCCTGGTGATGGAGAGCTTTGGAAACCAGAGCTACACGGTCGCCTGTTCCTTCCTGCAGGCTGCACTACCCATAAATAAATAAAAAACAGAAAATGCTGGAATGCCACAGAAGATCAGTTAACGTCTGTAAAAAGAATAGTTTGGTTCATGCTTTCATAGAATCCCTACAGTGCAGAAGGGGGCCATTCGGCCCTAGCTAGATCCCAATCCCCTGTAACCCCATAACCCCATCTAATCATTGGGCAATTTAGCATGGCCAATCCACCTAGCATCTTTGGGCTGTGGGAGGAAACTGGAGCACCCAAAGGAAACGCACGCAGACACAGGGACAACATGCAGACTCTACACAGTGATCTGAGGCTGGAATTGAACCCGGATCCCTAGCACTGTGAGACAGCAGTGTTAACCACTGTGCCACCGTGCCACCCCACTGTCTATGTTTTGTTAAATTTAAATATATCAAACCTATCTGTTCTACTCACAGATCCTGACCTACTTGCTGCCCATTTTGAGCACCTTCTGTTTTTATCATGGGAGTCCAGCATTTGTAATTATTTCTTTTTTATGTGCACATGTAAAAAGAGTTGGGAACATGATAGCAACACACAGTTTATGTACGAGCTGTGTTTCGTTCAGATATTAACATAGCCAAACAGTGGAACTCCTCTGCCATCTGTGGGAAGAGTCCAAATTGGCTAACATAATGAGATGTTAGTCTTATTATTCCCATCTCTGAGATGAGCCCACAGGTCCAAGATTCTTGTTTACAATCCAGTTTTAAGGTCAGACATTACTTATTGCATTGATGGAGCACAGCTGTACTTGGCAGCTACAGCGGAGAGAAATGGCTCTATTGCTCTAGCGCTGTGATATTTAAGCAGCAACTCTCCCTCCTAGCTTTCAATTCTATCTAACTGTAGTTGCATATGTTAACCAAATAGATAAATATATTGGTACTATTGTTTGAAAGTAATAAAATTAATGCATTATTCACAAGGGAATTATGCAATGACTTCTTTCAGATTTAAAATGGATATTAAAGTGTGGATAAGAGTAACATTAGAAATATGATACAACTACAGGGTGAAGGATTGCATTGTTGTAGCTGCAGATTGTTGCTGTAGGTCACCAAAAGTGGAGATGAAGGGCTGGATTTCCCCAGTTGGGATGCAATTAGCTGCCTCTGGGATTCCTGCCCAATTCAGGATAATGGGGGACCATGGAAGCGGGAAGCACAATAGGATCCCTGCAACTCTGTCCAGTAACTCTCTGCGGCGTTAGAATAATTTAAAAATAGATCACACATGGGCAGAGCTGTCAGGCCATAATTATGAAAGGGGAACACCTCCATAGGATGCCTTGTGGCCATCACATCCCAGTGGGTCTGTGCTGAGATCATCAAGCAGCAGCATTGATGGACCCCAAGCTATTGCCGTCCACTGTGAAGAAGATCGACATTAATGGACTAATACTGCCTGCTGCCAACAGGTGGGCGGCCTCTGCTGCCTTGACCGTGCTTCAAAGCAAGATCGCTCAGAGGTGGGGACAAGTCTGGTAGTTGTTTTGCCTATTTTACACATTTGTCACCAGTCCCACAGAGGTGGGAGGAGGAGAAATCGGCCCCAAAGCTTTAGTTGAATGCTTTGTTCAATTTCCTACAGTTACATATACTACACAGCTGACATAACATTTCATGGTGCCACCTAACCAGTTAGCTAGCTGTTCAGCTACTTGGAAGGCATAACATTAGCTTATTAGGCGTAAGTCACGATTGGCCTGATAAAAATAATTGGGCTGAAGGAAAGATGCCCAGAGAGAATGGATCTCAGCAACATTTTAAATCATTGACTTTTTAAAAAAAATATGAGGAGATTAAAAAAAAAATTTTGAGAGTACCCAAATAATTTTTTCCAAATAAGGGGCAATTTAGCGTGGCCATTCCACCTACCCTGCACATCTTTGGGTTGTGGGGGCGAAACCCATGCAAACATAGGGAGAATGTGCAAACTCCACACGAACAGGGACCCAGAGCTGGGATCGAACCTGGGACCTTATCGCCGTGAAGCTGCAGTGCTAACCACTGCACCACCGTGCTTAAATATGAGGAGATTATAAGTATTCTTAATAATAATCAGCCTGATTACAGTTGTTCAGCAGCATTTTCATGTTGTTAAATATCTCTACTTAATTGTTATCCTTTTAACTTCTACGTCATTTCAATCTGATTTATTAAACCACGCAACTAAAGAACATTTACTTGTTTTGCATTCATTTTATTCACGCCAAGGTCAATTTCGTAAACTCCTTTCTCTTTCTGATTGACAATGAATTTCATTCCAAACCTTTCTGATTTACCTTCTCAATTATCTCTTGTAATCTCCCTCTATCTGTGTACTCAGAGGATGTTAATCAGTTGCCCATTGTTTTTGTATTCCCCACCAGTTACTCTTCGATCAACTGGATGAACTGCACAGTACAGTCAAGTTAACGCAATCAATAGTATCATTGTGTAAGGTGCAAAAACGTAGACTGTGGCAACTGACATGTACATTTTACTTTTGAACACATTTTCAAACTTTCGTCTTTTGTTTCACATTTGTATCCGGTTCATTAAATGCACATTGAAAATAATTACGATTAGTTTAGAATTTTACCTTTCCAGTATTTTTGTCAAATGTGTTCTGAAGTCCGATTAGCAAAGAAAACCTCACCATCAGATTGATTCTTGAAACTGCGCAGAAGACAGTTTGTACTCCATTAAATATTTCCTTCTCGTGATTGAGCATGCTTTTTAAAATGAGAAGTGCAATATTCCGCACGGGACCTACGAGGTGGGAATGCTTGTCTACTTCTTGCTGAGTCCGAGCTCGCCCCGCTGGGGGTGGGGTAGTCCAATTACCCAGTGTATATAAAGTCGGACATTAAGGCACTGGCCAGAGAAAAACCCAGTAAGGGTCTATTGGGAAGTGTACATGCCTCGTTTGTTAATAAACCTTTATTCTTATTTTCACTCGCCGTGGACTCCTCGGGCAGGATTTTCCCTTCTGGGGACATTGGGCGGTTTCTCCCCTACCCGGCGGGGCAGGCCGTACCGGTGCATTGGAGTGGCGTGAACCACTCTGGCGTCGGGCCGCCCTGAAGGTGCGGAATCTGACGCACCTTCAGGGGCTAGGCTGGCGGCGGCGGGGTTGGCGCCGCACAAGCTGGTGCTGAAGGGCCTGGCGCCGCGCCAACCGGCGCCGAAGGGCCTCCGCCGCGAATTGGCACATGCACGGGAGCGGCAGCATGTGCTGGCGTCATCCCAGCGCATGCGCAGGGGGGTTCTTCTCCGTGCCGGCCATGGCGGAGGTTGACAGCAGCTGGCGGGGAGGGAAAGAGTGCCCCCACGGCACAGGTCCGCCCGCCAAAACCCCGGCGCCGGAGAATTCGGCACCCGGCGTCGGGGTGGGATTCACGCCGCACCCCCCCCCCCCCCCAAGCGATTCTCCGACCCGGCGGGGGGTCGGAGAATCCCGCCCTAAGTCCCCACACCGGGAAAACCGGCACCAACCACTCCGGCGTCAACAGCCCCTGAGAGTGAGGAATTCTCCAAATTATCGGGTGCTGGGTTGATGCCAGAGTGGTTGGCGCCGCTCCAGCCGGCACCGAAGGGAAGGCGCAAGTCCGCGCATGCGCGGAATGGCTGGCGTGATCTCGTGCATGCGCAGACCGGCCGGCGTATTTCCACGCAGGTGCAGGGGTTCTATTCTCGGCGCCGGCCCCCGGGCAATATAGCGGAGCCCTACAGGTACCCGACGCTGAGGAAAGAAAGCCCCCACGGAAACTGTTGGCTCGCAGGATCGGTAGGCTCCGATCGCAGACCAGACCACCGTGCCCCCCCCCCCCCGTCTGGGGTCAGATCCTCCTGCGCATGTAATGTGGATGTGGAAGTAATGAAAACAAAGGTGAGAATTTTAAATTGAGTGTAGGTCAGCATGAACAAAGGTGAGGGGTGGCATGAAAGGAAGGCCAACAGCAGCATCCTTTCCCAAGCCAATTTTTCCAACACAGAACCACTAATCACTCAAACCCAGCACTCGAGGGCAGAGCATGTTGTTCATAAGCCTGTCACTAGACTCCCAAAGCACCGATTCCACACAGAACTCAGTCACAGCAGAAGAGTCATGGGAGGTCAGCATCAATGCTTTAGGGATGTGCTCAAAGCATTGGTCAAGAGGTGAAACATATATGTCAACTCATGGAAGATCCTGGCTTGTGACCGACCAAAATAGAGAAGGCTCATTCAGGAAGGCACCAAACACATCAATGGACATTGTCAGGAATGTGCAGGAATGGAGTTGTGGGGTCAGAGGGAGCAACAAATTTCCAATCAAGTCATCTACCCAACCCATCAGCACCAGGACCGCCCCAGCTGACTTATCTGCCAGGTTCTGCCATGCGTGAGGTGAGTAATTCACATTGGCGGGACTGGCCAAAACTGGATGGCTACTCGGCCCATCGGAGCCCAGAGAATTGCCAGGGGGGGGGGGGGGGGGGGGGGGGGGCACTGTCAACAGCCCCCGACTGGCGTGGCAGGAATCCTGCTGGCCCCCGAAAAACGGTGCCGGAGAACAGGGCAGCCAGCGTCGGGGCGACAGGGTGGGATTCGCGCCTCCCCCTGGGGATTCTCCGACCCGGCGAGGTTCGGAGAATACGGCCCCCGTGTTCTCATTAAAGGTGGCCCGGTTGAAGTGCCCAGATTCTTAATTAGGTTTGCACCACTTTTGACTGTTGGACTGTAGCAGCCCAAAAATAGCATCAGGTCACTTACTGTCCCAAATAATTTTTTTAATAATAATATTTATTGTCACAAGTAAGCTTACATTAACACTGCAATGAAGGTACTGTAAAATGCCCCTCGTCACCACACTCCGGCGCCTGTTCGGGTACACAGACGGAGAATTCAGAATGTCCAAATTACCAAACAGCACAGCTTTCGGGACTTGTGGGAGGAAACCGGAGCACCCGGAGGAAACCCACGCAGACATGGGGAGAACTTGTAGACTACGCACAGACAGTGACTCAAGCCAGGAATTGAACCCGGGTCCATGGCTCTGTGAAGCAAGAGTGCTAACCACTGTGCTACCAAGATGCTGCTTATTTAGGGCCACCATCTTGTTTAGAGACCAAAATGGTTGATCATAGTCTCCACCTATTCCAGGTGGGAGGCTCCTAGTTATATGCACCTCATATGACCCTGACTGTAGCTCTGAGGTACAAACAAGCAGAGTGTGAACCTCACATATGTCACCCATTTGCATCAGTCATTGCACAGCATAAAGTCTTTCTTAACAGGAGCTGCTGCAAGTCATTTGCAAAGCTGCCCTGGAAATAGTGGCCGGAATTCTCTGGTTGTTGAGACTCATTTCCCCGCTGGCAGTGCATCCCCTGCCAGCGTGTTTCGCAGTGGCATCACGTGGTTTCAATCGAAAATCCCACTGACAAGAGGCGGGAGGATAGAATCCCGCTGACCGTGAACGGCGCGCGTCTGAGAAACACGGGGCTGGAAGAACCAGAGAATTCCCTCCGTAATCTTCATCAAATGGGCAGGAGGGCTCCTTCCACGTCCACAGAGGATTGGGTGGTGCTGGCCTGTTTGCCATACCAGAATTCTCCTCCCTCAATATCAGACCCGAATCTCCGAACTGTCAGACTCCAAATACTGGACAATTGATCACCCTCCCAGAACTGGCAAGTTGCAGCTCGACGCTTGTTTGGTACTAACATGATTGGGAAATGTAAATGAAATCTGGTCTGTACATCGACCCAGATCTCACGCTGGCAAAACCGGTCTGGTGACGGTCAAAAGAAAAATTGTTCAGGTGACTGAGGCGAATCAAGAAGAAGAATTGTTTGGATGACTGATAACTCTTTCAGCTTTAGCGGGTGTTAGAGAAACGACTTTCAAACACTGGAGAGAAGAGGTTAAGTTTGGCAAAAAATGTGTCCAATTATCAAATTCAGAAGTGGCCATTTTGACTTTATAATGAATACAATAACTGTCTAGAAATCTGCATTGCCACTAACTACTCACAAACTTCTGATTTTCTGCTAAGGAAGGGTGTAACTATGGCAATACATACATGTCGGGTGCGAATTAGGAAAATAAAGAGTTCCGTTTTGGATATGTTTAGCGGGATGTTTCTCAGCACCTGCAGCACCGAGAATGCCCCCGCTATCAAACAAGACTTTTTATCTCAGTGACAAACGCCCCACCTAAGCTGAACTTACCTTCATTTCCTCCGGGTGCTCCGGTTTCCTCCCACAGTCCAAAGATCAGCAGGTTAGGTGGATTGGCCATGCTAAATTGCTCCTTAGTGTCCAAACGTTAGATGGGGTCATGAGGTTAGCGCGCGGGAATGGGCCTCGGTAGGGTCAGTGCAGACTTGATGGGCTGAATGGCCTCCTTCTGCGCAGTAGGGATTCTATGAAAACATAAATTCTGAGCTCGTCAGTGCAAAAGGAGAACAAAGATGGCATCCTGATCTCCTCGATCCTTGAACCACCTCCACCCCCCTCCCCACTGTGCTGTGGTCCCTAGACCCCCTTGAACACCCCACCTTACCTGTTAGGAGGTCCTTGAGCCCCACCTCACAAGGGCAGGGCACCCCGAGCCCAAATCCCTGGCAGTATGAACCTGGCACCCAGTAATTTTGACACTGCCAGCCTAGCATCCTGGCAGTGCCATAGAGGCACCCTGGAAGTGCCAGGGTGCCCAGGGTTTAGTGCCAAGGTGCTAGGTTGGCAATGCCAAGGTGCCCAGGTGCCAGAGGGAGTGCCACGGTACCACCCTGCGCAGAGCCTGACCCCCTGGGGACCTCCTATGGCCTGGGAAACCCCCATGTGCCATACCGTGATCCATGTTTGTGTGCACCAGTGCGGCACCATTGTGAGATATCCCAGGCGCAGGCATTGCATCCTGGGCCTTGGGAGATATATTGCAGATATATTTCGGTGAGCCTAACTGCAGTGAGGACGAGATCCAGAGTGTGCCTTCATGAATAATCTCAGCCGGCATGGGAATTGAACTCACGCTGTTGTTCTGTATCACGAACCAGCTGTCTCGTAAAAAAGCCCCCAAGCAAAAAAGTATGGAGTGGCTGGGCTCCAAATACTGGACTAAATAAAATTCATGCTCTTGCGCATTGACTTCCTGTTCATACATGCCAATTGTTGAGCATTCTTATTCGTTCTTGGAGCATGGGCGCCACTGGCTGTGCCAGCATTTGCTGCCCGTCCCTAATTGCCCTTGAGGGGGCAGTTAAGAGTCAATCTCATTGCCGTGGGTCTGGAGTAAAGTAGGTAAAGTCAGCAGATTTCCTTCATGAAACTGATGGGTGTTTACAACAATCGACAATGGTTTCATGGTCATCATTAGACTTTTAATTCCAGATTTTTAGTGAATTCAACTTTCACCATCTGCAATGGTGGGATTTGAACGTGGGTCACCAGAGCATTACTCTGGGTCTCTACTTAACTAGTCGAGTGACATTACCACTATGCCACCGCCTCCCCACCAGACTTGGCCACTGTTCTGAGGGCCTGGTCAATAAATCGTCCTGGCCAGCCGTGTTTCCCTCAATCACGTTGCTCCATGTCGGGCTGCTAATGCCCTGCAATAGGTTCCGCTATCGTATCAGTGCTACTCTCCGATCTAATGACACGGATTGTCAAGGATGGAAATGGATGAGGATTGTAATATTGTGGGGTTGTGTACAAATGACAGCAAGGACTACAACTTCAATTGTTTACTATAAAGATCTTCAGCAGCACTTACACGCCATGCTTGCGGTTGTGGCTATGTTGGTGCGAACTCCTGCGTAACTACATCACTTCCAGGGCACAGGTCATGGCATAAAAGCACATTCTACAATAATGAAAGGCAAAGTAGTTTGTTGAGAAGGGAAAGGAACTAATTTACATTGGTGGGGTGTTGCGGGGGTGGGGGGCGAGCGGGTGGCAATATTGACTGATGGCGAGTTTGGGAGGCTTGGCTGGGAGAGAAAGTGTTCATTTGAATTGGAGAGGGGCAAAAGAATGACAGCATGATTAGAGTAGGTAGGGATACTGGGGGTGGGGGGTGGTTGTTGCAGGAGGGGAGAAGATAGAGAAAGTACTGATAGTTTCAACTGAGGGAATAGAAAAAGTCTATATTGATGCAGCAGGGTGGAGGCAATGCCACGTTCGCAGTATGCTGATATGAAACTTTCCATGGATGAGTTCCATGGAATAGTTTAGAGCACAGAGATTAAAATGCTCACAGAGCCAAATGTATACTCTGTCTCCATTGCAACAATTAACTATTGGTGTAATGCAACACACCTAAACCTCCTTAAACTGTATTTAGCCTAACTGTGAATTACCTTATCATCTCCAGCAATAGGTTAGCATGTGGCCACTCTGCTGTGATCATTCAGTTAATCCTTTAATCCTTTCACACGTATTTGTAACATTTATCAGTGAGCTCTCTCTTCTCTTTAATTTACCTCCTGACACTATGACAGTCTTTTTGAATTGCCTCAAGTTCTTTTCAATGCATCTTAAATCCTTTCGAGGAGTTTGCATGTAATGTTCAACTTGTTTTGTATGCAAAACAATATGCATTAATGTGCCCTCTTCATTTGTTTGAAGAGAACATCTGTTTGAAAGAAAGATTTGCAATTATGCATGGCTTTTCACAACCTTGGTGTCATGATATTCAGATAAACATATCATGGTGCAAACACACTGATGGACAGATCAACGGACCAATCAACACACACACAACATCACAGCCAATCACCAGTGAGAGCACACGCACTATAAAACGGGGAACACCACAGTTCCCGCTCATTCCAGTAGGACACAGCTCAGGGCACAGAGCTCACAGCAAGCCACTCAGACATACACCATGTGCTGAGTGCCTCTCTAAGACAGTGTTAGGGCTGGGTCCACAGGTTAACGGGTAAAGTACGAACCACAGTCATAAGTTTACAGATGTTGTTATCAAGAGTAATAAAACAGAGTTGTACCATCTACAACCGTGTTGGTTCGTTTGTATAGCGGAAGACCCAACACGACATAGTATCAGGATTGGAACCCAGCAACTGTGAGACCTACCTGCACATCTTCAGGGATCCGCCATCCTGCGCCATGGACACCATCAGCCCGCCGCAGCCGCTCCAAATCGCTGGAAACTTCGGCGTCAACTGGAAGCTGTTTAAACAGCACTTCCAGTTCTTGCTAGAAGCCACAGAAAGGGAGAATGCATCGGACACCAGGAAAATCGCCCTCCTCCTTTCCACGGCAGGTCAACATGCCATCCACATTTACAACTCCCTGGTGTTCGCGGAAGGTGAGGACAAGACGAAGTACACGACGGTCCTTCTAAAACTTGAGCAACACTTCAGCGTCAAGGCGAGTGAGAGCTTCGAGAGGTACCACTTCCAGCAGCGCCTGCAGGGTAAGGATGAGCCTTTTCAATCTTTCCTGATGCACCTCCGTATCCTCGCACAGCCCTGCGGCTATGAGGCCACCTCCGACTCCACGATTCGGGACCAGATAGTTTTTGGGGTCACCTCGGACACCCTACGCCAGCAGCTCCTCAAAATTAAGAGCCTCACCCTAGCCACCGCCATCGAAGCCTGCGTCCTCCATGAAAACGCGACCAGCCGGTACTCCCAATTCCAGGCGGCCGAATCGGCACGGCAGGGGTCCTACGAGGCCGAGCGGGTCCAGTCGATCGAGTTCCTCTCAGCCCGTGGCCCGGACGAGGGCGGCCATTTTGTGCGCTTTCTGGGGCCTCCCGCGCTTGTACGCGCCAAAAGAGACGTCGACGCAGAAGAACGTGATGCGCAGGCGCGCTCTACGCAGGACCGAACTGCGCATGCGCGGTGGCGCAACGAGTGCCATGATGTCACGACGTGCGTCAACTGTGGAACCGCCCACCTAAAGCGGCAATGTCCAGCCAAAACTCGACAATGCCTCCGCTCTGGTAAGATGGGCCACTACACTGCCTGCAGTCGAGCAGCTCAACCTGCCAACGCTCCGCAATTCCGCCAGCCTCGCAGGGACGTGTGGGCCAGTTAGCCTCCATACACCGAGTCATACCCTGACGACGTACAGACCGGTGAAACCGACGACCGGGAAGCCTTCCGCGTTGCGGTCATTGACAGGAACGGATGTCCCAAGTAGGACCCACCAGCCGATGCCAGTGAACAGCGTTAATCCGGGTGATGAATGGTGTGCCACCCTAATGGTCAACCAATCACCAATCACATTCCGTTTAGACACTGGTGCCTCCGCCAACCCTATTGCATAGTCAGCCTTCTACACCTTGAAGGTCAAACCACCGATTCGGCCATCCCGCTGTCAGATGGTCGATTACAACGGAAATGTTATCCCGGCCATGGGATCCTGCCAGCTCGAGGTTACACACAATGCATACATAGCCACACTGTCTTTTGAGATAGTTGGATCATCGAAGGACTCCCTGCTAGGCGCACAGGCATGCAAGGTTCTCCACCTCGTTCAGCGGGTATACACTCTGTCTCCAGAAGGCATGTCCGACTTCCCAGATGCAGACTTTAGGGCACAGCTCCACTCGCTCCTTGCCCACAACCAGGAGGCATTCGAGGGCATGGGCACATGGCCCTACACTTACAGAATACAGCTCAAACCGGACGCCACCCCGGTCATTCACGCACCTTGTAGAGTCCCAGCACCACTCAAGGACCGCCTCAAGCAGCAGCTGCAGGGTCTCCAGGACCAAGGAGTGCTTTCCCGGGTCACGGAGCCCACGCCATGGGTCAGCTCCATGGTGTGCGTAAAAAAGCCCTCTGGCGAACTCCGGATCTGCATCGACCCGAAAGACCTGAACAACAACATCATGAGGGAACACTACCCCATGCCCAAACGGGAAGAGATCACGAACGAAATGACCCAGGCTAAAATTTTTACAAAGCTTGATGCCTCAAAGGGTTTTTGGCAGATTCAACTGGATCAGTCCAGCAGGAAGCTGTGCAATTTCAACACTCCCTTTGGCAGGTACTGCTACAATAGGATGCCGTTTGGCATCATCTCGGCATCCGAGGTGTTTCATAGAATCATGGAACAGATGATGGAGGGCATCGAAGGGGTGCGCGTCTATGTTGACGACGTCATCATCTGGTCCACCACACCACAGGAGCACATCAGTCGTCTCCAGCGTGCCTTTGCTCGGATACGAGACCACGGCCTGCGCCTCAACCGAGCCAAGTGTTCTTTTGGCCAAACTGTGCTAAAGTTTCTGGGGGACCACATATCCCGGTCAGGAGTGCGTCCGGTTGCAGACAAAGTGACAGTTATTACAGCCATGCTGCAGCCGGCAGACAAGAAGGCAGTGCTACGCTTTCTCTGGATGGTCAACTTCCTGGGGAAGTTCATTCCCAACCTAGCCTCCCACACAACAGCTCTTCGCCACCTAGTGAAGAAGACTACGGAGTTCCAGTGGCTGCCCGCACACCAGAAGGAATGGGAGGAGCTCAAGATTAAGCTCCCACAGCCCCGGTATTGGCGTTCTTCGACACTTCTCGAGATACGAAGATCTCGACAGATGCCTGCCAATCCGGCATTGGGGCGGTACTCCTGCAACGGGACAACACTGCATCATGGGCCCCGGTCGCCTTTGCCTCACGGGCCATGACCCCCACAGAACAGTGCTATGTGCAGATTGAGAAGGAGTGCCTGGGTTTGTTAACCGGCATAGATAAGTTCCACGACTACGTGTATGGTCTCCCTCAGTTCACCGTGGAAACCGACCATCGCCCCCTGGTCGGCATCATACAAAAGAACCTAAATGAGATGACCCCTCGCCTCCAGCGCATTCTGCTCAAGCTCCGGATGTACAACTTCCAACTGGTCTACACCCCGGGAAAGAACCTCATCATCGCGGATGCCCTGTCCAGAGCAGTGAGCACATCGCCCGAATCGGGGGGGTTCGTATGTCAGGTTGAAGCGCATGTGGCCTTCACATTGGCCACTCTGCCAGCTAATGATGCTCCGTATTTGCCGGGAGACTGCGGCTGACCCCCTTCTACAACGTGTGATGCGCCACATGATTGAAGGGTGGCTCAAAGGACAGTGCCCACAATTCTACAATGTCTGGGACGACTTGGCCGTCATTGACGGTGTCCTCCTAAAGTTGGACCGGATTGTGTTTCCACACAGCATGCACAGGCTGGTCCTCGAACAATTACACGAAGGCCATCTCGGGGTTGAGAAGTGCAGGCGGAGGGCCCGAGAAGCTGTATACTGGCCGGGCATCAGCGACGACATCGCCAACATGGTGCTCAACTGCCCCACCTGCCAAAGGTTTCAGCCGGCGCAACCTCCTGAGATGCTTCAGCCCCATGAGTTCGTAACGTCCCCCTAAGCGAAGGTGGGTGTGGACCTTTTTCATGCGCTCGGCAGGGACTACGTCATCATAATTGATTATTTTTCAAATTATCCAGAGGTCATACGCCTGCACAATTTGGCATCGTCAGCTGTCATCAGGGCATGCAAGGAAACCTTCGCTCGCCATGGCATTCCGCTTGCCGTCATGTCAGACAACGGGCCCTGTTTTGCGAGCCAAGAATGGTCTTCTTTTGCCGCTTCATATGGCTTCACACACGTGACGTCCAGCCCTCTGCAACCCCAGTCAAATGGCAAGGCTGAAAAGGGCGTCCATATCGTGAAGCGGCTCCTCTGCAAGGCTGCTGATGCCGGTCTGACTTCTGTTTAGCCCTGCTGGCCTATTGCTCGGCTCCACTATCCACTGGCCGCTCACCAGCCCAGCTGTTGATGGGTCGCGCCCTCGGGACCACTGTACCGTCCATTCATGTTCCTAAACCCGGCTATGCTCCAGTATTGCAAAGGATGCGACAGCAGCGTGCTCAGCAGAAGGTGGCACATGACACTCGGGCAACTGATCTTCCTGCCTTGGCGCCTGGAGTCAATGTCCGCATCCACCGACCAGAGGGCGGCTGGTCGGCAACTGCCGAAGTTCTCCGCCGCGTGGCTCCCCGCTCGTCCCTGGTTCGCATGCCTGATGGCTCGTTTCGCCGGCGTAATCGCCGGGCTCTTCGGCTGCTTCCGTGCTCGCTACGTGATCATGCACTGGTGCCACGCTCTCCTGTTGTCCCTGATGTTGACTTCGTGGAGCTTCCTGCCACTATGCCTATTCCTCTATCACCTGTGGCCAGGCCCATTCCTCAGCCGGTGGATCCTGACCCACCCTTGAGGCGGTCAACCCGAATTCGTCGCCCACCTACTAGGCTGGACTTATGAGCCTGTTTGTACATTGGACTCACTAAAGTGTTATGCCACAATGTTAATGTGTTTCTCTTTTTGTCGTTACAGGAGTTTGCTTTCGATGTTTGATGATTGCACTTGTTTTGTTTATGGTACAACCTCGTTGCTATGTTGCATCTGACACCTTCCCATGTATATAGTTTAGCCTCATGTACATGTTGTAGATATTGCACACACATATTCAGCTGCACTCAGTACACACCAATATTTATTACCACATAGGCACATGTTCTTGTAAAAAGGGGGGATGTCATGATATTCAGAAAAACATGTCATGGTGCAAACACACATACACACTGATGGACAGATCAACGGACCAATCAACACACACGCAACATCACAGCCAATCACCAGTGAGAGCACACGCAGTATAAAACGGGGAACACCACAGTTCCCGCTCATTCCAGCAGGAGACAGCTCAGGAAACAGAGCTCACTCAGTGTCACTCAGACAGACACCATGTGCTGAGTGCCTCTCTAAGATAGTGTTAGGGCTGGGTCCACAGGTTAACGGGTTAAGTACAACCACAGTCAAAAGTTTACAGATGTTGTTATCAAGAGTAATAAAACAGAGTTGTACCATATACAACCGTGTTGGTTCGTTTGTATAGCGGAACACCCAACACGACACTTGGGATGTCCCAAAATGTTTTACAGCCAATTCTGGCAATTAACGAGCCATCGGTGAGCCTTCTTTGGGGTTCAGGATGTGTGGAAGTGGTGGACGTCCCACCCAATCAGAGGCCAGGAGCTCCTCATTGCCCTCAGTGCCACTGGGAGTGGTGACAAGTGTCAGAAATACACCTGCTAGGATTGCCCAGTGCCCCAGGTCAAAGGTGAGTGAGGGTTGGATGGGGATGGCGGGGTGGGGGTTGTGGGGAGGGGGTGGGATTGTGAGGTGGTGAGGTGGGGGTTGTGTGGTGGGGCGAGGGGGTGGGGGAGGTTGGAGATAAGGGCAGGGCCATGGCTTCCATCAGTTCCCTTCCTGATTCTATGTCTCTCAATGTGACACAGTATGTCAGATAACGAGGGGACCTTCCCCTGGAAGGCCAATGGCAAACCTGACAAGGTTTGCAGGGAAGCGTTCAGCAGGCATGGAAAGCTCTGCATTTAATACCTGAGCCACTAATGAATTGTGGTGGGCTGAGGGATAATGGGTGTCAATTGCCTATATATTTTAACGGCGGCAGCTGAAAATCCTGCGCCAGCCCCTTCCACGCTCCGACTTAATTGGAGGCAGTTTTGCAGTTGCCAGGGGACCGATACAGGGCTTCCCCTGTGATTATATGGATACGGTCACCATGGTTCCCGAAAAGGCAGAATTTTAAATACCACCTGTTAAGTGTAGGGAAAGCAGATCCTGGATATGTTGCGGCTTCGCCTAATATTCATGGCCTTTTAAATTCTAGTTTAGATGGTGGTTATGAATGGAGCATTCACAGATCCTGCCTTTCAAGAAGACATGTCAGTTGAAACACAGACGAGAAAGGTAAGGGTGTTGTTTGTATAGTCGTGAGAGATGACCTTAGCTCAAAAGAGCAAGATGTAGCAGCAGTTTTGGTGGAGATAGGAAATGGGAAAGATAAGAGGTCACTTGTGGGAGTCGATTACGGGCCCCCCTAACTGTAGTTTCATTTTCGGGCAAAGCATACAGGAAGAAATTAATGAGGCATGTAAGAAAGGCACTGCAGTAATTATACATGGCTTAATTTTACATATAGGGTGCGATTTATCCGCCACGCCGGAATCAGGACGGGAAGTGGTCGGTAAATCCCGTGAGAGGCCTCTTACAGGATTCCCAATGATTGTTACACCCTGCGAGATCTAGCGAGACTCTGTCTATGCCAGGACTAACCAGCCCCCGGAATCTACCGGCCTCGCCGAGGAGATCCCAGCCGGGCACCGTTTCGCACTGGTCTCCACAAACAGGGAGCAGAAGGAACAGCACTTGGGAGGAGTTTCCAGGAGTTTGGAGATGCCACCTGGGCATCTTGGCATGGCCAGCCTGGCACCCTGGCAGTGCCACCTGGGCACCCTGGCAGTGCCACCCATGATTGATCTCCCCGTTTGCCTGGGAGTCCCCCCCCCACCCCCACCCCCCCAAAGTGCCATTCTGCCGGATCCTCGTTTGTGGAGACCAGTGTTAAACGGCGCCTGGTTGAGGGTCTCCTCGGCAAGGCCGAAAGATCCTGGGGGCTGCTTAGTTCTGGCGTACACATAGTTAAGTGACCTTAACTGAACACTTAACTGTGCAAGTTTGGATCCTACACTTTGTGGGATGGAATAGCACTTGGGGGTGCGGGGGGGTGCGCTGGGTCTCTCAGGCGATTGGAGGCCCCCAGGTGGTTGGCCTCTGGTCAGGATGGCAGCCTGGCTCTGCTTTTAAAAAAATTTTGGAGTACCCAATTATTTTTCTCTTCCAATTAAGGGGCAATTTATTGTGGCCAATCCACCTGACCAGCACATCTGGTTATAAACCCATGGAGATACGGGGAGAATGTGCAAACTCCACATGGACAGTGACCTCGGGCCGGGATTCGAACCCGCATCCTCAGTGCCGTCGTCCCAGTGCGAACCACTGCGCCATGTGCCGCCACTTGCCTGGCACTGCTGATACCATCCTTGCACATTGGCACTGCCAGCCTGAGTGTGGCCTCGGCGGGGCGTTCCCCACCAAGGCTCGAAAATATACCACAGTTCCTTTCGATAGTGGGGTCGTTCCCGGTGCTTGCAGGGCCTGCTAAATCCGCCCAAAATGGGACTCTTTTTTTCTCTCGTTAAAACTTGCCCATAGATTAGGTGAATCAGATTGGCAAAGGTAGCCTGGAAAACAAGCTTAAAATTGTATCTGGAACAATTTATTAGAGTAGTGCATTCTAGAGTCAACCAGGGAGCAGGCTACTCTAAATCTGGTAACGTGCAATGAGATAGGACTAATCGAAAACCTCATGGTAAAGGAATCGTGAGCATAACATAGTAGAATTTAATGCTCAGTTTGAAAGGGTGAAGTATGGATTCATTACTGGTCTAAACCTAAATAAAGTAACTATAGGGCTATGAAGGCAGAGCTGGCTAAAGAAAACTGGGAAACTGGGACAGTAGAGATGCAGTGGCAGACTTTTAAGGAGATTTAATAACCCTCTGCAAAGATTTATCCCAGCGAGGAAGCTAAGGCTCTTTGAGAAGGATGCATCACCCGTGGTTAAATAAAGAAGTTAAAGATTGTATCAAATTGAAAAGAAACACAGCACAAATCTGCGAAGGTTAGTGGTAGGTTAGAAGATTGGCATATTTTTAAAACCAGCAAAGAACAACTAACAAAAGGAGAGAGAAAGTAGAGTAAGAGAGAAAGCAAGCTAGTAATATAAAACAGTTAGTGACAGTTTTTAGAGGTATTTAAAGAGGAAAAGAGTAACTGAAGCTAGGGTTGATCCCCTGGAGTCAGAATCTGGAGAACTGACATCGGGAAACAAGGAAATTATGGAGTCATTGATCACATATTTTGTGGTTGACTTAACGATAGAGGACTTCGAAAACTTCCCAAAGATACTTAAAATTAAGAGGTGTAATGGAAGAAGAACTTATAATAGTCACCAACACCAGGCAAAAGGTACTGGGCAAACTATCAGACCTAATGGCTGATAAGTCCCCAGGACCGGATGGTCTGCATCCTAGGGCCTTAAAATAAATGTCTTCTGAGATAGTAACTGTCTTGGTTAGAATCTTCCAAAATTCCTTAGATTCTGGAAGGGTCACAGTGGATTGGAAAATAGCAAATGTAACAACTCAAGAAAGGAGGGAGATAGAAAGCAGAAGACTGTAGGCTAGTTAGCCTACCATCTGTCATTGCGAATTACTAGAATCCATTATTAAGGAGGTTATAGCAAGGTACTTAAGAAAACCATAATTTCATCATGCACACTCAACATGGTTTTGTGAAAGGAAAATTGTATTTAACTAATTTATTAGAGTTTTTTGAGGAAGTAACAAGAAAGGTGGATAAAGGGGAAACTGCATGTGGTGTACTTAGCTTTCCAAAATACATTTGATAAGGTGCCACATTGAAGCATACTACACAAGCTAAGAGCTCATGGTAAAGTGTTAAGATATTAGGAAGAATAAAGGATTGGTTAGCCAACAGGAACCAGAGAGTAGGGATACATTGGTCTTTTTCAGGTTGGAAAGCTGTAACTAGTGCTGGAGCCTCAACTAATTGCAATCTGTATCAATGATTGGGATGCAGGGACTAAATGTAATGGCAGCTAAATTTGTAGATGCCAGCAAAATAGGCAGAAATGCAAACTGTCAACAGAATGTGGAGTCTGCAAAGGGATATAGATAGGTTAAGTGGCTGGGCAGAAATTTGGCAGATGGAATACAGTGTGGGAAAATGTGAACTTGTCCACTTTGACAGGAAGAATGGTATGGTAGTCAATGAGGAGTCCCGAAAGAGTCAAAAATGTATTTACTACTCATACCAGGAAATAAAATAACAAAGAAACAGTACAAGTCCCAGCTGGGACCATCCTGAGATGCTGGTTCCTTCCTGGGCCTGCTTTTATTTCAGGGAATTAACCAGCCCGCTGTTGCGTCTCCGCTCCTCAGTGGGGGAGCTCGTACTCCACGAGCCTCACGGGGAAATCAATCGGGTCACCCCCGTGGATTTTGTGGGGATTATAACAAATAGAAAGGCGGTATACTGTTTAAATTGAGAGAGATTGAAGAATCCTGTGGTCCAGAGGGATCTGACTGTCCTGGTGCGTGACACTCAATGTTAGTACGCTGATACAGCAAGTGATTAGGAAGGTAAGTAGAATGTTGATGTTTATTTGCAAGGGGAATTGAATATAAAAGTAGGGAAGTTTTACTGCAGCTCTACAGGGCATTTGTGGCATCACGTCTGGAGTACTGTGTACAGTTTTGGTCTCCTTATTTGAAAAATGATATAAATGCATTCGAGCAGTTCAGAGAAGGTTCACTCGACTCATTTCTGGAATGAAAGGCTTATCTTATGAAGAAAGGTTGAACAGGTTGGGCCAAAATCCATTGGAGTTTAGAAGAATGAGAAGTGATCTTATTGAAACATGTAAGGTCCTGAGGGGAATTGATCGGGTGGATGCTGGAATGATGTCTCGTCTTGTCGGGAAGACTGGAAAGAGGGGTCTTCATTTTAAGATGAAGGTGAGGAATTTTTTTCTCTCGGAACGTTGTTAGTTTGTGGAATTCTCTTCCCTGGAAAGCAGTTGAAGCTGGGCCATTGAATTTATTCAAGGCTGAGTTAGATAGATTTTTGATAGACAAGGGAGTAAGTGCTTTGCGGGGCAGACAGGAAAGTGGAATTGAGACCACAACCAGATAAATCATGACCCTATCAAAAGCAAAGCAGGCTCGAAGGCTGAAATGCCGACTCCTGAACCGAAGTCCGATGTTCCTATTTTTCTCTGATTTATTCGCACCCTCAGAAGGTTGGATAATCTGCCAATACCCACAGCCCAGGCACACACACACGGGTCAGATGTCAAAGGCTTTTAAAGTTTTCAGCCTAATGTAAGTCAACAGGTTGGGGCTGGAGAGGAGAAAGACTTGCAATTATATGTCTTTTTTCATCATCACGGCTGTCTCAATGCACTTTACAGCCAATTAAGTATAGGTGTAGACGCTGTTGTAATTTAGGAAACAAGGCAGTCAATTTCTGCTCAGCAAATTCGTACAAATAGCAATGTGATAATGACCAAATAATCTTGTTCTGTGATGCTGATTAAGGAATAATTATTGGCCTGGACACCATGGATAACTCCTCTGTTCTTACTAGAAATAGCACCATGTTTTACACACACCCAAACTAGCAGATGGGACAGTGGGTGCGATCTAACAGCCGCACCCGACTCGGGGTGCGACACAGCCGGAAAATCTCGTGAGAGGCCTCTCTCAATGGGCGAGACTCAGATTTGCATATTCAAGCAAGTAGTTAGCCTCACTTGAATATGTTCTTGCCGGATCTACTCACTGCCCAAGATCTAATCCACTTGCCTTGGAGACCCTGGCTGGGCGCAGTTTAACACAGTGGAGAGGGAGACAGGCGATCCAAGGGCCCCTGGTGGTTGGCCTCTGGACACTGATGATGCCATCTGTGTACCTTGGCACTGCTATCCTGGCGCCATAGCAGTTCCTCTGCCAGGCTGGCAGTGCCAAGGTGACCGGGTTGCATTTTTCTCGTGATGAGGATCAGGCCCAGGGGTGCCCTGGCCTTATGAGGTGGGTGCGGGGAGCTCAAGGACACCATCATTGATAAGTTGGGGCATTGGGAGGGCCAGAATTGGGAGGGGGTTCAGAGCTCCAGTGCCATCTAAAAATTAGACTAAGTGCAGCCTTGGTAGGGCGATTCCCGAAATAAAGCAGTCCCATTTGATAGCCGGGTCGTTCTCGGCACTGCCAGCTCTGGGAACACTCGGCTAAATGTGCTCAACACGGAACAAACAACAAAGAACAAAGAAAAGTACAGCTCAGGAACAGGCCCTTCGGCCCTCAAAGCATGCGCCAACCATGCTGCCCGTCTAAACTAAAATCGTCTACACTTCCGGGGTCCGTATCCCTCTATTCCCATCCTATTCATGTATTTGTCAAGATGCCCCTGAAACGTCACTATCGTCCCTGCTTCCACCACCTCCTCCGGTAGCGAGTTCCAGGCACCCACTACCCTCTGTGTAAAAAACTTGCCTCGTACATCTCCTCTAAACCTCGCCCCTCGCACCTTAAACCTATGCCCCCTAGTTATTGACCCCTCCACCCTGGGAAAAAGTCTCTGACCATCCACTCTGTCTATGCCCCATATAATTTTGTAGACCTCTATTCGGTCGCTCCTCAACCTGCGTCATTCCAGTGAGAACAAACCGAGTCTATTGGATTGGATTAGATTGGATTGGATTTGTTTATTGTCACGTGTACCAAGGTACAGTGAAAAGTATTTTTCTGCGAGCAGCTCAACAGATCATTAAGTGCATGAAAAGAAAAGGAAATAAAAGAAAAAAGATAATAGGAACGATTGTAAGTTAAATAAAATGTGGATCTGCAGAAAGTAAGGAGGCATGGGATAGTGGGAAATTTGGCCAGTTGGATAACGAACTGGCTAACCGATAGAAGTCAGAGAGTGGTGGTGGATGGCAAATATTCAGCCTGGATCCCAGTTACCAGTGGCGTACCGCAGGGATCAGTTCTGGGTCCTCTGCTATTTGTGATTTTCATTAATGACTTGGATGAGGGAGTTGAAGGGTGGGTCAGTAAATTTGCAGACGATACGAAGATTGGTGGAGTTGTGGATAGTAAGGAGGGCTGTTGTCGGCTGCAAAGAGACATAGATAGGATGCAGAGCTGGGCTGAGAAGTGGCAGATGGAGTTTAACCCTGAAAAGTGTGAGGTTGTCCATTTTGGAAGGACAAATATGAATGCGGAATACAGGGTTAACGGTAGAGTTCTTGGCAATGTGGAGGAGCAGAGAGATCTTGGGATCTATGTTCATACATCTTTGAAAGTTGCCACTCAAGTGGATAGAGCTGTGAAGAAGGCCTATGGTGTGCTCGCGTTCATTAACAGAGGGATTGAATTTAAGAGCCGTGAGGTGATGATGCAGCTGTACAAAACTTTGGTAAGGCCACATTTGGAGTACTGTGTACAGTTCTGGTCACCTCATTTTAGGAAGGATGTGGAAGCTTTGGAAAAGGTGCAAAGAAGATTTACCAGGATGTTACCTGGAATGGAGAGTAGGTCGTACGAGGAAAGATTGAGGGTGCTAGGCCTTTTCTCATTAGAACGGAGAAGGATGAGGGGCGACTTGATAGGGGTTTATAAGATGATCAGGGGAATAGATAGAGTAGACAGTCAGAGACTTTTTCCCCGGGTGGAACAAACCATTACAAGGGGACATAAATTTAAGGTGAAAGGTGGAAGATATAGGAGGGATATCAGAGGTAGGTTCTTTACCCAGAGAGTAGTGGGGACATGGAATGCACTGCCTGTGGAAGTAGTTGAGTCGGAAACATTAGGGACCTTCAAGCAGCTATTGGATAGGTACATGGATTACGGTAAAATGATATAGTGTAGATTTGTTTGTTCTTAAGGGCAGCACGGTAGCATTGTGGAGAGCACAATTGCTTCACAGCTCCAGGGTCCCAGGTTCGATTCCGGCTTGGGTCACTGTCTGTGCGGAGTCTGCACGTCCTCCCCGTGTCTGCGTGGGTTTCCTCCGGGTGCTCCGGTTTCCTCCCACAGTCCAAAGATGTGCAGGGTAGGTGGATTGGCCATGATAAATTGCCCTTAGTGTCCAAATTTGCCCTTGGTGTTGGGTGGAGGTGTTGAGTTTGGGTAGGGTGCTCTTTCCAAGAGCCGGTACAGACTCAGGGGGCCGAATGGCCTCCTTCTGCACTGTAAATTCAATGATAATCTATGATTAATCTAGGACAAAGGTTCGGCACAACATCGTGGGCCGAAGGGCCTGTTCTGTGCTGTATTTTCTATGTTCTATGTTAGGGAGAGCTCGCAGAGTCGCCATGCTCCGGCGCCATCTTGTGCCACATTATTTCATCTTCCTGTAATTACGCACCAACTATTATTAAAATTTTTAACTTGCTTCATCCTGTTGGAAAGCACGGAAGTGAGCTTAATATCCGATTGCGGTACAATGTTGAAGTAAAATATATTTCATTGTACAGCAAAATATTTTAACTAAAATAATTTACTACACTTTTGCTTTGGTATAACAACCCCAAGTACAAAAAAAATTCTTGCAAGGGCTGCTTTCACAAGGAAAAGTAAATATCTGGTAATTATTATTCAACTTCTCCTCATAGCTTGTGCCCTCCATACCAGGCAACATCCTGGTAAATCTCTCCTGCACTCTCTCTAACGCCTCCACATCCTTCTGGTAGTGTGATGAGCAGAATTGAACACTATACTCGCAGTGTGGCCTGACTAAGGTTCTATACAGCTGCAACATGACTTGCCAATTTTTATACACAATGCCCTGGCCAATGAAGGCAAGCATACCATATGCCTTGTTGACTACCTTCGCCACCTCTGTTGCCCCTTTCAGTGACCTGTGGACCTGTACACCTAGATCTCTCTGACTGTCAATACTCTTGAGGGTTTTACCATTCACTCTATTCCCTACCTGTATTAGACCTACCAGAATGCATTACCTCACATTTGTCCGGATTAAACTCCATCTGCCATCTCTCCGCCCAAGTCTCCAAACGATCTAAATCCTGCTGTATCCTCTGACAGTCCTCATTGCTATCCGCAATTCCACCAACCTTTGTGTCGCCCGCAAACTTACTAATCAGACCAGTTACATTTTCCTCCAAATCATTTATATATACTACAAACAGCAGAGGTCCCAGCACTGATCCCTGCGGAACACCACTAGTCACAGCCCAATGTGGTAATACCAGGTATTGCGGTACCAGAGAGAGGAATAACCGTTGGCTAGACCGCGGGGTCTACCATTGGGCAATGTACATAGCCCCGCCCTGAGAGGCGGGGTATAAGAACCAATGCCGTCCCAGCAGCCCTCACTTCTGTAACTTCGCTGCTGGGTACAGTTCTACTTGATGAAAGCTGAATCGATATGACTCCACGTGGACTCAAGCGTACTGATTGCGTATCAATTTAATCAGATAAGTACTTCTGAAGGATGGATCTCCGCATCAAGCCGACGTGCCTTCAGCTCAGCCCGCACACAGAAAATTCTACCGAGATTTTTAAGCATTGGCTGGCGTGCTTCCAGAGCTACCTCGAGACGGCTGCCGACACCCCCACGGAAAGGAAGAAAATGCACCTCCTACGCTCACGGGTCAGCCCGGCGAACAGAAAAGCACCCTTCCATTGCTATTCTCTGCCTTCTATGACCTAGCCAGTTCTGTATCCATCTTGCCAGCTCACCTCTGATCCCGTGTGACTTCATCTTTTGTATCAGTCTGACTGTCAGGGACTCTGTTTCATTTCCCTTAAATCATGCCCGTCATCTCTGATCATGCAGTAGTGGAGTTGCAGTGGAGCGTCAGTCTTGATTTGTGTGCTGAAGCGCTGGAGGGGACCTGGAATCTCTAATCTTGTGACTCATGGGTGAAAGTGTTACTAACTGAACCACATTAATGAATCATAGAATTATAGAATTTACAATGCAGAAGGAGGCCATTTGGCCCATCGAGTCTGCACCGGCTCTTGGAAAGAGCACCCTCCTTACGCCTGCACCTCCACCCTATCCCCGTAACCCAGTCATCCCCACCTAACCTTTTTGGGCACTAAGGGCAATTTATTATGGTCAATCCATCTTTGGACTGTGGGAAGAAAGTGGAGCACCCGGAGGAAACCCACGCAGACACGGGGAGAACGTGCAGACCCCGCCCAGAAAGTGACCCAAGCCGGGAATTGAACCTGGGACCCTGGAGCTGTGAAGCAACTGTGCTAAGCACTGTGCTACGTGCTGCCCCCAATGCCACTAATGCTTAGGCAAGGCAATGGTATAGTGGTATTGATACTGGACTAGTAATCCAGAGACCCAGGGTGATGCTCTGGGGATGAATCCCATCACAACCGATGGTGAAATTTGTATTCAATAAAAATCTGGACGCAAAAGTCTAATTATGACCAAGAAACTGTTGTCCACTGTTGTAAAAACCCATCTGGTTCACCATGCCATCCTTACCTGGTCTGCCTTCCATGTGACTCCAGATGCTCAACAATGTGGCTGACTCTTAAATGCCCTCTGAAATGGCCTGGTAAGCCACTCTGTTCAAGGGCAATTAGGGATAGGCAATAAATGCAGACCCAGCTAGTGACTCGCATGTTCCATGAATAAATAGAAAAATAACTGGAAAAGGACATCGCTAATAGGTGGGAATGTAGACTTCTCCTGACTGATAGACACTCACTCAAATTGGTGACCCCTTCAAAAACAATGTAGCTTAGTTCATGAGGTCACAAAGGGATCAAATCAATGTTTCTACTGCTCCTTTACGTCCTCCTTTGCTGTAACCCCTTGTTCATCATTGTGATGAAAAGTGAAGGCAACTATGCTCAGCTCCTTCGTGACCTTCAGCATTAACGTTGCTGTGGGGCTCAGCTGGGAGGAGGGATGTTTACTTCAGTAGCAGATGAACTGAGTGATCATTTTATTTCCTAGAGATAGGAGATTCTATCAACTGGGCTGCTGAAAATCTGACAAAGAAAACCATATCGTTTGCAGAATGAATATCTAGTGCCACTTGAAGTCAATCTCACGATGATTAAAAGTCTGGGGCAAGTGAGCATTTAATAACAAAGCCAGCCGCACACGATTCACTTTAATATAAAAGCGAGTATCTGTTCAGTTTGTGAGAATGAAAGCCTCATCTGCTGCAGAGGCAATTCTGGAGAAACATTTCTGAAGTGGGCTTTTGTTGAAAGTAAATGAGGTGGCCCAGGTGGCAGTGATTTGGAGACAAACCGCAGCAGGCTGGGTTCGGAGGTAGCTGCTGATTCTCAATGACAGAACATGACCTGGTTCTGATTAAAGTCGCGGGGTCAGTATTTTCTCCCTGCCCTGCTTTTCCGGATGGAACTCTTCAGGGGTTGGAAATCTTTGCTCCTGCAAATAATTCACAAACTGCATTGAGATTTGTATCCAACGAGTTTCAGCTCAGCACATCGGGTGACAGGTTTCGTTTGAAGGGCACATAATGGCCAACTTAAACCGACTTTACTTTTCCACTTACTGAAATAAAGAATTTGAATTAAAGAGATGGCATAGGATACCTACTTTTTGTGGCTGGATAAGCAATAGGTGTAATCAATTATCTATCAAATCTATTACTTCAACAATGCATAGTTACTTCAACAATATAGTTACTTCAACAATGGATAGTATGCTCGCTATAAAATTAATTTCTTGTGAATACTGTTTAGCCAATAAAAGTACTGAAGAAAGATGGAAAGTTAAAAGTGGTTTGCCCATTTAATTGAAATTGCACAGAAATACAAATGTCTGACTCTGTAATTCCAGAAAGGTTAGGATCCATGGAAAAGGATATCTTCAAACATAGCCTCAATTATTAAAATCTGTCGGTATGTTATCAAAGAGCTACAATTTTAATAAGACATCACTTATACAGCCGAGAACGGAAAACCACTGGGATATAGATTTCGAATTAAATGTGCCGAGAATTATGTGAATGGCATGACGATATTTTCTGCCTTCGCACAAGTTTCATGTTAAATATTCCTTTGTGACTTTGTTCATTTTAGCCTCAGGGAGCAGTATTGTAAGCTTGCTTGCCAAAGACCAGATGGAGACTACTGTAAGGCTGCAAAAAAAAAATCTTAAGCCATACTGTGACCAGATGGTTATGACGATTTGCAATTTCCACTAAAGAAAATAGCACTGGTCACTTTTTAAGTCTCTACCCGAGGTAGGTATTTTTCAAAGATATTCGACCAAAATCAACACTCTTCGAACACTTTGCTCATCCAAGCTGGAGCAGCCGCAGTTTGATGTAAAGTCAATGATGGCACTCAGAAAACAACTGCAAACATGGCCTGACATTAATTGGAGAAGGGTCAAAAAACAAGCTGTGAATAATCTGCTTTGCTCCAGAACTGAAGGCTGACAGCTGTTTTCTGGTACGTTGTGTTCCTGAAGTATCTTATCAAACAGAAAAATAGCACCAGCATCCATCAGCGGTTAATTTTTACTAAGGAGCCCAATTTACATTTTGCACTAAGGCAGGACCAAATCAGTAATCGTTTAATTAATGGTCAAATTCTTTCTGCAATTTCACCACAAAAATAAGCTGTATGGCAACGTACCTGTGGGTTACCACATTTAATTATTTGTATATGTGAGTATCAGGCGTAAATCTTTTCAGAGGCGGAAAGTGTCTTTGGCTTAGTGAGGCCTGATTCTGGAAGTTCTGCCCCAAAACCAGGCACCTACCATTTTCTGCCAGGCGCAGGTGGAAACAGGAGCAGGTTGTAGTTTGCATATTGAAAGGTGCTGCTGCCTGCAAACAAATACAATTTTTGTCAGTGAGATGTCCAAAACACGACTCGTGTGCTTTAGAACTATGAGGAAAGCATCTCAAGCTGCCAGGATTATTTGTGGAAGTAGGTTACCCTTTTAGATAAATCCAAGGTCCTCTTTTGATTAGGTGCAGGTATCTCTTTGGGGGAGGTAAGATGCCCTTTGGGATTGCTAAGAGTAGACAGGAATGTGCAGAAGAGGTGGCTGAACTCTATAGAATTGTCAAGTTTCTGAGACATTAAAATCTCTGTGCATTATTAAAAGTTTCCACAGCTAAAAAAATACGTTTTTGCAATTTCACTCTGTCTGTTGGCATAGGTCTGAGGACTATAGGATTAGTGCTGAATGACTGATTCCATAACCTATCATTATCACAGTAGGGTATCTGTCAGTTCACAGTTTGAATGTTAGTTCCAAGTGGTTCGAAAGTCTTTTGTGGGGGGCAATTAATACAAATGTGTGTTATCATAAAGGAATAAGTACTTGACTGATATGCTTGTTTTAATGAGGGATTATGTAGTTGAAGGAATTTCAATGTAGTTGTTTCATAATACTGGGCAAATGACAAATTTAAATGTATTGAATGAGTTTTTATGAATGAATGTTTTTAAAATAAAATCTGCAATAGATACAACTTTGCGTTGTTTTATCTCAGCATTTGTCCTGAGGTCTACACATGGTATATAATGGATGGTTAATATAGAGGGTATAACGATGGTTGATGGGGTAGGTGGGATTGGCATGAGTTGGCAATAAGTGGCATGGGGGTATAAAGAACTATTGAGGTGTCTAGAGGGGCACAGGATTGCATAGGGGATAGGGAAAGCTGGGGGTAAGTAGAGAGCCATATATTGGCAAAGGAGCTATGAGTAGCCATGAAACAATGAATACCCCATTTGGAGTATTGTGAGCAGTTTTGGCCCCGTATCTAATGAAGGATGTGTTGGTTTTGGAAAGGGTCCAGAGGAGGTTCACAAGAATGATCCCTGAAACGAAGAGCTTGTCATATGAGGAATAGTTGAGGACTCTGGGTCTTTACTCGGAGTTTAGAAGAGTGAGCGGGGATCGTATTGAAACTTGTTGGACACTGTGAGGCCTGGATATAGTGGACGTGGAGGGGATGTTTCCACTTGTAGGAAAAACTAGAAGCAGAGGACATGGAAGGGACGCTCCTTTAAAACTGAGATGAGGAGGAATTTCTTCAACCAGAGGATGGTGAATCTGAGGAACTCTTTGCCGCAGAAGGCTGTGGAGGCCAAATCATTGAGTGTCTTTAAGTCAAAGATAGATAGGTTCTTGATTAACAAAGGGATTATGGGGAGAAGGGGATGAGAAAACTATCAGCCATGATTGAATGGTGGAGCTGACTCGATATGCTCTTATTCTGCTCCTATGTCTTATGGCCTTATGGGCAGGGGCATAGGTTGGCATGCAGGGTATGAATGACCAAGAGGGGGTGGATGGAGGGATACGAGGTGTCATGAGTTGGCATGGATAAGGCATAGAATCCCTACAGTGTAAAAGGAGGCCTTTCAGCCCATCAGGTCTGCGCCAACCCTCTGAAAGTGCACTCTCCTTAGGTTCACATGTCCATCTTATCCTCCTAAACCCACGCATTGATCATGTCCAAACCACCTAACCTGTACACCTTCAGACTGTGGGATAAAACCGGAGAAACCAGAGGAAACCCATGTAGACATGGGGAGAATGTGCAAACTCCACACAGACACCTAAGATCGGGATCGAACTCCAGTCCCTGATGCTGTAAAGCAGCAGTGCTAGCCACTGTGCCACCATGCTGCCCATGACTCGTGTGTGTGTGTGGGCGGGGGGGGGGGGGGGGGGGGGGGGGGGGGGAGGGGTGAGGGCTAGAGGGATGTGTTTTTAAAAGAATTTCTTACAAATCTCAGAGAAATGAGGCAGGCCTTTCACACAGCATGCTTCTGCTCTCGGCAGCTCCTGTAGCTGCCTCCAAACGCTTTCCAAGGACAGCAGGTCAGACTCCCAATAAAACCCAGCAACTTTGGAATGAAAATTAGAACATCCAGGGCATTTTCTCCCGAGTTGGATTTGTGGAGAGCCAATGCTCAGCCCTAAATTTTTGATATGAAACTGTTGAAATTCTGGTATTTTCGGAGCCGTTAAAGACGCACCTAGGATGACATAAACCAATTTGTTAAAACACTTATACAATGGTTAGTTTTATTTCCCCCAGGACCACTCAGCTTCTGACCCAAACATGGACAGAAGAGCTGAAGTCGAAATGAGGTGAGAGTGACTGCCCTTAACATCAAGGCAGCAGGTGACTGAGTGTCGCACCAAGGAGCCTGAGCAAAACTGCACTCAATGGGAATCAGGGGAAAAGCTCTCCGCTGGCTGGAGTCATACCTAGCACAAAGAAAGATGGTTGTGGTTGTCGGAGGCCAATCATCTCAGTCCTGAGACATCACTGCAAGGGTTCCTCAGGGTAGATTGTCCTATGCCCAGCCATCTTCAGCTTCATCGTCAGTTATCATCCCATCATCATAAGGTCAGACGTGGGAATGTTCGCTGATGATTGCACGGTGTTCAGTGACTCCTCAGACACCGAAGAGCACCATGTCCATATGCAACACGGCTTGGACAATATTGAGACTTGGGATGACGAGCAGCAAGTGACATTTGCACCACAAAAATACCTGGCAATTATCATCTCCAACAAGAGAGAATCCAACCACCTCCCCATAATATTCAATGGCATGACCATCGCTGAATCCCTCCGTCAACATCCTAGGGGTTACCATTGACCCGAAACTCAACTACACCACTCATATAAGTGCTATCGCTACAAAAGCAGGTCAGAGGCATGGAATTTTGTGGAGAGTAACTCACCTCTTGACTCCTCAAACTCTGTTGGCCGTCTACAATGCACAAGTCTGGAGTGTGATGGAATACTCTCTGTTTAGCTAGATGAGTGCAGCTCCAACCAATACTCAAGAAGCTTGACACCATTCAGGATAAAGTAGCCTGCTTGATTGGCACCTATCCACGACCTTTTCACTCCCTTCACCGTCAATTCACAATGGCAGTCTGTACAATATACAAGATGTACTGCAGCAAATCACCAAGGTCCCTTCGCCAATCTCTTCCAGACCCATGACCACTACCCCCTAGAAGGATAAGGGCAGGAGATGCATGGGTACACAGCGTCTGAAAGTTCCCCTCCAAGTCACACACTGTCTTGGAAATTTATTGATGTTCCTTCGTTGTCACCGGGTCAAAGTCATGGGTGTTATTACACTACATGGGCTGCAGCAGCTCAAGAAAGTGGCTCACCACCGCTTTGTCAAGGGCAATTGCAGAAGGACAATAAAGGTTGTGTGAGCCTGCGACGCACATACCCCATGAACGAATAAATTGAAAAATACAAATACAAAATATCCTTATTTTAAAATGAAGCAGAAGCGACTGACACCAATCTAATGCCTATTTACAATCAAGTTAAAATACATCTATTTTTACAGTTTTGGTTAGCTGGACAACAGCTCAATCGTATAATTTTTAAAGATATAAGACTTTCTACATAGCCTCTGGATATGCTGGAAGATTTGTCCTTGTCTAAGTTAACAGTTTGTTCGACGCCAACTTCTTTAATCTAGCTGAGTTTTGTTGGCCTCTTCCACCTGGTTGTCTAATTCCACCCACTGGCAGCTATACTTTCCCCCTGTTTCAAGCAGGAAACGCCCCCCCCCCCCCCTTCTCTCCACATCCCCCACCACCTCTACCATGCCTACACTGGCAGGCTCCATTAACTTCCACCCCACGATGAAGAGAATAATGGATCTTTTGCAAAAATGCAAATAAAAGTGATCGTTATGTCCTAGCCACAAAACAAAGGCAAATTGCACCTTGACAATTACTACGTGTTCAGCCTCCTCCACTTTGCCGGATGAGATTTTAGGTTGGCAGCCGCACATTCACAGCTGACACCATGATCCATATTGATGCTGAACTATGTTGCATGTTGGCGATGGTGATTCACAAATCTGCCTTTGTTTGCGCATTGGGAGGATTTCTACATTTTGCGGCCGATGCATTGATTGAAACTTGAATGCTAGAAAAATAATCAAATGAGAGCTTCCAGGCTCGTAAAATGTTTGCTTGAGGGTATTCCTGGAATATGGAGTTCCATATTAACATGTTTTTTAGATTGGAAATTAGAGCTATAAGCAAAAGAAAAATGCCCCCTACATCACAAAAGATTTTCCTTTTTACAGTTGGTTCTCTTTCTACCATGTCCCAGATGATACAATTAAAAAGATGCTTAATTAACAAGTCCTATTCATGTGGATATGGAGCAAACTAATGAAGCTATAATTATACAATATTCTGTTTCATGTACTGAACCAAAGATCAGAGACCAAAAACATGAAATGTTAAAACGCGACATATATTCAAAAATATTTAAGATTCATGCAATTCAGTGGAATAATTGTGAGCCATATTGGAACCTTGTAATTCTGCACCTCAGGCGAGGGGGCAAGTTTGAGTAGGCGGGGCCAGTACAGGAATTGAACCGCCGCTGCTGGCCTTGCTCTGCATCACGAACCAGCGTTCTAGCTATCTGAGCTAAACCAGCCCATGCAATACAGAACAGTACTCTATGTGGGATTTATTGATCCCTCCCGCTGGCAGGATCCTCCAGTCCCATCGACGTCAAAGGACTTTTGGCCGGTTCGCTGCGTCTGCTGCGGTGGGACCTACGGCACCCTGAAAATCCCTATATTCCAGATTGCCTTATTACCATGTTCTTTATTACACAGGAGATATTTATGATTTTACTGTTTTCCCAATTTATAATGTATTACTCGAGAGTACTGCAACGTAGTCACTTCAATAGTGCCAACTTCCATCGGGTGACGCAGGTTTCAAATGCATCACTGACTCACAGGGGATATATTCCACCTCCATGGGAATGGGGCAGCAGTTGTATGAATATCAGAGCAGAGAATCTTAAACCACTCTGTTTCTATCAGGGCACATGCAGAAGCAGGAAACCAGGCAGGGACCTCAGTGAAATATTCCGACTGGAGTTCTATGATGGCAAAAGTATCCCAATTCCCTTTCAAACACTTCAGTAAGGTATAGGATAAGGCAGTTGCTACTGAGTATTATCTATTTCAGAACTTTTGAATCAGTAATTACTATCTTTTTGGAGATAACAGGTTCCATGGAAACCATAGAATCCCTACAGTGCAGAAGGAGGCTATTCGGCCCATTGAGTCCACACCGATCCTCCGAAAGAGCACCATACCTGAGCCCAATCCCCGGCCCTATCCCCGTAACCACACCTAACCATTGAACACTTAGGGGCAATTCAGCATGGTCAATCCACCTAACCTGCACATCTTTGGACTGTGGAAGGAAACGCATGCAGGCACAGGAAGAACAAAAAAGAATACAGCAGAGGAACAGGCCCTCCAAGCCTGTGCCGACCATTGTACCTGCCTAAACTAAAACCGTAAGAATGTCCAAACTCCGCACAGTCACCTGGGGCGAAATTCTCCGGTATCGGCGCGATGTCCACCGACTGGCGCCCAAAACGGCGCAAATCAGTCAGGCATCACGCCGCCCCAAAGGTGCGCAATGCTCCGCATCTTGGGGGGCCGAGCCCCAACCTTAAGGGGCTAGGCCCGCGCCGGACGAATTTCCGCCCCGCCAGCTGGCGGAAAAGGCCTTTGGTGCCCCGCCAGCTGGCGCGGAAATGATATCTCCGGGCGGCGCATGCGCGGGAGCGTTAGCGGCCGCTGACGGCATTCCCGCGCATGCTCAGTGGAGGTAGTCTCTTCCGCCTCCGCCATGGTGGAGACCGTGGCAAAGGCGGAAGGAAAAGAGTGCCCCCACGGCACAGGCCCGCCCGCTGATCGGTGGGCCCCGATCGCGGGCCAGGCCACCGTGGGGGCACCCCCCCGGGGCCAGATCGCCCAGGACCCCGGAGCCCGCCCGCGCCGCCTTGTCCCTCCGGTAAGAGAGGTGGTTTAATCTACGCCGGCGGGACAGGCATTTTAGCTGCGGGACTTCGGCCCATCCAGGCCGGAGAATCACGCGCGGGGGGGGGGGCGGCGGGATTCTCGCCAGCCCCCGGCGATTCTCCGACCCGGTGGGGGGCCGGAGAATCTCGCCCCTGATGTCAGAATTGAACCAGGGTCTCTGGCTCTGTGAAGCGGCAATGCTAACCACTGTATCAGCATGCACCCCAATACTGGTCAATACTTTTCTTTTCTGAGCAACATATAACTTGTGATTTGCCTTGAAAGAGATTTTAAATGTTGATCCCAGAGTGCATATGTTGCAAGGGATTCATTTGCTCTATTTTGGTCCAATACTCTATTTTGATCACTTAAATAAATGGATATTTTTCATGCTTGGGCTTCTGTAATGGGATCTCTTTAGAAACTTAACAGAATCTGCTCTGTGGAAGAGTTGATAACAGAGCGTGTATTAATTAAAAGTGGAGCTATATTAATGTGTAATAGCAACGTGGTATTTAATTTTCATATCCAATGACAGACATCATTGTGCCTTTACTGGTATCAAAGGTATAATTGAAACTATATATTGCAGTATAGGAAATTTTATAATCCATAGGTGGTATTAATAGTTTTGCTGGCTTGTGGTTAAAGATTGCAAGAATGAAATGTGAATCATAGAATAAATCGCATACTAATCATTTTCTTTCCCCTTTGCAGAAGGCAGTAAAGCAAACCTTCAAAATTATAGGATCCAATACCATATGAGAACACAACTATGTTCAATGAAGTGTGGTGACAGGACATGGCCTCGTTTTAGGCCCGATTAAATTTGATGTTTTAAATTAAAGAATTAGGCACCTTAACTCATACTGCAGTCAAACCTCAGGCAGGTTAGGAATTCATACTTGGCCAAAAAGTCAAATACCCAACGCTATCTAGTGGAATATTGTTTAGGCTTGAAGGACCCCTGGGGTGTAGATGATTTATGAGGGTTATTGTGTTTGGTACCAGCTAAACAAGTCAAGCGACATCTTGTAAGGAGAGACAAAAGAATGCCTTATGCTTTGGGTACAGGTAATGTAGTTGAAGGGAGGAGACAGGTCTGTCTGAAGAGTCAATATGTCTTAGAACTCTAATCTGAACAGAGGTGTTTCAGTTTGGTCCTAAAACGTTCTCTCTCCAAATGTTCTGCATAGAGAAAGCAAGTAAAGCCCTGGTTGTGACTTTATTTATGAATGGTATTTAATATATATTGGTTTGCTTAATTGGAACATGGTAGCAGGTTTAGGAAGTAAGTTAATGTTTCTTCTTTTACTTACAAACTATTGTGACTGTTAACTGTAAAGCTATATCGTTGTTGCTAATGTGGTTACTTCTGTGATTAAATTAAAGTTTGTTTTAACATAAAAATACCTATTGGTCAGTGTTATTATTCCTGTGGTGCAGTAACATTTTCTCACAGTTTTACAAATTGAAAATAGTGGAGTTCTCATTTGGGATCCTACCATATTGGTAATTATTGTATAATGGAAAGGTAAATGAAAAGGAGAACATCAGTTCATTCTTCATTTCACTCTCACATCAGCCAATGGGGCAGTTCTTAGTTTCACTATAGTTTTTCTCCACTTAATTTTGAAAGTCGTTTATGAAGGGAAGTGCAGAAAAATGTCAGTTCTGAAGATGAGAGCAATATTGAAGATGAAGTTACATTCAGAGTAAGCTTTTCCACACTGAATAGTGGCAGGGATTAGGGTGTGGAACAATTCCCAGGGGGTAAGATGTGGATGTAGGTTGGCATATATAAAAACTCCACTTAATATGTTCATCAATGTCAGTATGCAATATCACTCAAGCATACACCAAGCTGACATTATGTTATCAGCTGGACTGAAAAGATGTATATTCAAAAAAAATTTAATTAGCTACAGATTAATTATCCGCAAAGCAGAAAGAAAGGCATTCCCTGTTCTGTCAGAATCCACTTGTCCTGTTTTACAATTAGTATTAAATGCATTTATGTTTTGACTCTTATCTTAAATGTGTCCACTGTGATGATTGGAAGATATTAGGACAATTGGATGATAAATGTAGTTGGCAATTTAAGGTTTAAAAGCCTGGGGGTATAGTGTGTGACTACAGTGATCATGGTTTCAAAAAGGATTTTGTTTAGCTTCTGGGGAATAGCCGGTGAAATTGTTGAAGGAATGTGTTTTCAGTCTAGGGTAATGGACTGGTTTGATTGGGTGAGGTCCCTGGGGAGTTAATGTGCTTTTGCAGCCTGCAGAATTTGTTTTTATGTTGTGGGTGATGAGGTCATTGCTGGTGGAGGCAGAGAGGCAGTGAGTTTGGAGAAGCTTTGTGAGAGAGACTGAGGAGCTGAGATCTGATCTGCCTGACAATGAGACCACAATTCTTTCCAAGTAGGATGATTAAAAAAAGAGTAATAATGGACGTCATTCTCCGACCCGGCCGCCATGAATCCCGCCCCCGCCCCCGCCTAAGTCTCCGGTACCGGAGATTGGGCGGGGGCGGGAATCGGGCCGCGCCGGTTGGCGGGACCCCCCGCTCAATTCTCCGGCCCGGATGGGCCGAAGTCCCGCCCAGAAATTGCCTGTCCCGCCGGCGTAAATCAAAGCTGGTATTTACCGGCGGGACCAGGCGGCGTGGGCGGGCTCCGGGGTCCTGGGGGGGCGCGGGGCGATCTGACCCCGGGGGGTGCCCCCACAGTGGCCTGGCCCGCGATCGGGGCCCACCGATCCGCGGGCGGGGCCTGTGCCGTGGGGGCACTCTTTCCCTTCCGCCTCCGCCACGGTCTCCACCATGGCGGAGGCGGAAGTGACTCTCCCCACTGCGCATGCGCGAGAAACTGTCAGCAGCCGAAGACGCTCCCGCGCATGCGCTGCATTTCCGCGCCAGCTGGCGGGGCAACAAACGCCATTTCCGCCAGCTGGCGGGGCAACAAACGCCATTTCCGCCAGCTGGCGAGGCGGAAATCCCTCCGGCGCCGGCCTAGCCCCTCAATGTTGGGGCTCGGCCCCCAAAGATGCGGCGCATTCCGCACCTTTGGGCCGGCGCGATGCCCGTCTGATTGGCGCCGTTTTTGGCGCCAGTCGGCGGACATCGCGCCGTTGGGGGAGAATTTCACCCAATATTTTAAAATAAAAGATTCTTGTCCTGAAGACAGGAAAGCGGATGAAACAAGTGAGTTGAAGCAGCTATATGAAGACATTCAGCCAGAGACTGAAGGAGTTCTAACAAGAGCCAGAATCTGTTCTGGACTGCAAGTATTAATCTATGCTCTGCTAATTTTAAAATGGATTAAGAGCTGTATGTTTATTTTCTTGTTGTTTAATGGGAAATTGTACAGTTGTGTTCAGGTGTTCTTTTTCAGATGTGAAGTTAAAAGTTTAATATTGTATTTCTAATAAATTTATTTTAATAATAACCAATATTTCTTCATGCAATCTCTCCTTGAGTGAATCTTTCTTTCTGCACAGTCTTTCAAATAAACTAAAATATTGGGGTTTTGATCCAGTATACCAGCCACTGTTGAGGTCTGGTCTGGATCTTAATAAAATTGGGGGCTCGTCCACGATTCTGAAGTGTAATTCCTTGTTCGGCTTGGGATTGTTCGTTAAAGTATGGTAAAGGTAGGTGATGGCTGTTTACCTTAACTATTGTCTCCCAAATGAACTATGTATGTGACAGGAAGATGTGTTAGTTATGAAATCTGACCTTGCGGTGTATTCTCACATTATTACATCATTGGCTGTAAGGGACTGAAGAGTATATTTTAGAAACAGAAAAACAGTTTGAGTCTGCAGAAAAAGACAAATAAATTGTTTGTTCAAATGTTTGGACCTTTAAGCAGCTTCACAATGATGCCATGCAATGTAAAGGATAATAAAGAATGATCCTCAGGAATTCTCATAAAGAAGACCAGCTGGCAGGTGACAAAAAACAAAGTCACAAACACAGGAAAATTAGCTGCTTTTGGCAGGAGATTTGGTTAATGGACGACCCACACATCTAACCAAGTGATTTAATTATCTGAACTCTCCAACTTATGGTGACTACTTGTCTGTGTTGATGTGTATCACAGACATGATGACAATAAAGTAACAACATAACATCACAGGCAGGTGTGCTGAAAGCACTGAGACTACATGACACGGGGGATCCTGTAGGAGAACATCTCATGCCACTTGTGCTTGGCAGCATAATAAACTTAACCTTACTCCCATGTGGGGTTGCGATAATGAAATGCTTCATCAGTCTTTAGATTTCCGAGGTAGTTTATAAACTTTGAAGTCTCCCAACATCATACTGTTACCACCAGCGGAGAAAGGCTCTGTGCATTTTTTTTTTTATTATTCATTTACGGGAAGTGGGCGTTGCTGGTTAGGCCAGCATTTATTGCCCATCCCTAGTTGCCCTTCAGAAGCTGGTTGTGAGTTGCATTCTTGAACCGCTACAGTCCTTGAGGTGTAGGTACACCCACTGTGCCATTAGGGAGGGAGTTCCAGAATGTTGCCCCAGAGACAGTGAAGGAACGGTGATATCGTTCGAAGTTAGGGTGGTGAGTGACTTGGAGGGGAATCTCCAGGTGGTGGGGTTCCCAGGTATCTACTGCTCGTGTCCCTCTAGATGGCCGTGGTCATGGGTTTGGAAGGTCTTGTCTAAGGAAACTAGGTGAGTTACTGCAGTGCATCTTGTTGATGGTACACACAGCTGCCACTGTTCATTGGTGGTGGAGGGTTTGAATGTTTGTGGAATGGGGAGAGATCAAGTGGGCTGCTTTGTCCTGGATGGTATCGAGCGTCTTGAGTGTTGTTGGAGCTGCACTCATCCAGGCAAGTAGAGAGTGTTCCATTACACTCCTGACTTGTGTCTTGTAGATGGTGGATAGGTTTTGGAGGGTCAGGAGGTGAGTTACTCGCCGTAGGATTCCTAGCCTTTGACCTGTCCTGGTAACCACAGTATTAATGTAGCTAGTCCAGTTCAGTTTCTGATCAATGGTAACTCCCAAAATGTCGATTGTGGGAGATTCAGCGATGAAAATGCCACAAAATGTCAAGGGGCGGTGGTTAGATCCTCTCTTGTAGGAGGAGAAGGTCATTGCCTGGCACATCTGTGGCGTGAATGTAACTTGCCACTTGTCAGCCCAAGCCTGGATATTGCCCAGATCTTACTGCATTTGGACATGGACTCGTTCAGTATCTGAGGAGTCGCAAATGGTGCTGAACGTTGGGCAGTCATCATCAAATATCCCTACTGCTGATCTTATGATGGAAGGGAGGCCAGTGATGAAGTAGCTGAAGATGGTTGGGCCTAAGACACTACCCTGAGGAATTCCTTCAGTGATGTCCTGGAGTTGAGATGATTGACCTCCGACCACCACAACCATCTTCCTTTGTGCTAGTTAAGGCTCCAAACAGCAGAGAGTTTTCCCCTCTGATTCCCATTGACTCCAGTTTAGCTAGGGCTCCTTGATGCCATACTCAGTCAAATACTGCCTTGATGTCAAGGGCAGTCACTCTCACCTCACCTCTGGCATTCAGCTCTTTTGCCGGGTAGATGCCAGTGCTGTAGTGTACTGGAACAGCTTGGCTCGGGATGCGGTAAGTTATGAAGCATGTCTTCAGCACTATTGCCGGGATATTGTCATGGCCCATAGCCTTTGCAGTATCCAGTGCCTTCAGCTGTTTCTTGACATCATGTATTGGCTAAAGACTGACATCTGTGACCCTGGGGACATCCAGAGGAGACCGAGATGGATCATCCACTCGGCACTTCTAGCTAAAGATTATTGCGAATGACTCAGCCTTGTCTTTTGCACATATGTGCTGGGTTCCTCCATCATGAGGATGGGGATATTTATGGAGCCTCCTCCTCCAGTGAGTTGTTTAATTGTTCACCACCATTCACAGCTGGATGTGGCAGGACTGCAGAGCTTAGATCTGATGCGTTCTTTGTGGAATCGCTTAGCTCTATTACTTGCTTATGCTTTTTCAATAATAATAATCTTTATTGTCACAAGTAGGCTTACATTAACACTGCAATGAAGTTACTGTGAAAAGCCCTTAGTCGCCATATTCCAGCATCTGTTCGGGCAGACAGAGGGAGAATTCAGAATGTCCAATTCACCTAACAGCACGTCTTTCGGGATTTGTGGGAGGAAACCGGAGCACGCGGAGGAAACCCACACGGACAAGGGGAGGACGTGCAGACTCCTCACAGACTGGCACACAAGTAGTCCTGTGTTGTAGCTTCACCAGGGCGACACCTAATTTTTCAGAATGCCTGATGTTGCTCCTGGCATGCTCTCCTGCACTCTGCAAGCATGATTACTTGCATGTATGCAAGTACTCATGCAGAACTATCTCCTGGCTTCAAAGTGTAATGAGTACATATGGACTACAATTGTCATGCCTGTGCAAACTACTGACATTGCAATTATCACAAAATACAGCCAGAGCCTGGATTCAGGATCTGACCTAGACGAGGGCATCTCCCTCTCCTTTGGAGTTTGAGCTTTCACAGCCATTTTACAGTTTAAGTTTAGCATGGATGTTATATTTTGGTTTCATGCTGATGCTAAACCTCTGGGTTGTGAATGAGTTATGAGTAACATCACATTATGGGATAGTTTTAGTTTCTGCTACCTCGTCAGTAATCTATTGGAACCGAATGTCCAGAATGAATAGAATAAAAAATATGAGTTCCAGAATTCATGGTCAATTTTCCCTCGAGTACCATCTCGGGGCTGAAAAGGAAAATCTACCCTAATATAATTAAGGTCTTGCCTATTTTGTGTTACATTTTATAACTACTGCTCTCAGACAGATTCTACACTTTAAAAGTTATTATTTACCAAAAATAACCAAATAGCCAAAATAAGGGACGGGATTCTCCCCTACCCGGCGGGGCGAGCGGTCCCGGTGCCGAGGAGTGGCGTGAACCACTCCGGCGTCGGGCCGCCCGGAAGGTGCGGAATCCTCCGCGGACCCCGGAGGGCCCCCCCCCCCCCCCCCGAGGACCCCGGAGGCCGCCCGCGGATCCAGGTCCAGCCGGTAAATACCTGTCGTACCATACGCCGGCGGGACCGGCCGAAAACGGGCGGCCACTTGGCCCATCGCGGGCTGGAGAATTTCCGGGGGGGGCGCTGCCAACAGCCCCCGACTGGCGCGGCGCGATTCCCGCCCCCGCCAACACCCCGGCACTGGAGAATTTGGCAGCCGGCGGGGGCGGGATTCACGCCGCCCCCCGGCGATTCTCCGACCCGGCGGGAGGTCGGAGAATCCCGCCCAAGATATTTCCCTGAATTCATCCAATACTTTGAACTTTCTCTGTTGTTGAACTCCTCTTATACTAAAAATGCATGACTTTCTGGATTTTCTCAGTTCCTCTTAGTCTGTAGTGTTACTGTACTGAACAACACAAACCCTTCCACTGCATAAATTCAGCATAAATGCGCAAAGAAAATGCTTGCACACATTGGTCTTTTTCTGCATTAATGGACAACAGAAAAAGCTCAGAACCTTATGAAATGGACACAAATTAAAGATACATTCAACTTGCTCGGCCTTGCTCAGTTTTCAAATCAACCTTCGGAAAGACAGCCTATTTTGCAAGCAGGTCAGGTTGGATTTATTTTATTTGTGACTTGGTGTAAAAAGCAGCTTGAAAGCTATTAACTGCTTTATATGCGAACACCATGACCCTTGTGTTTTTCAGCATTAAATTGGAACCGACATTCTTTAATGAGGAGTGTGCAGGCAATGTCAGGGCTGCAGTTGGTATGTGAAACAGGATATACATTGAAGACCAGCTGTCAATGAGATTCAGTGGTACATCTGTCGTGTTGGGTGTTCTGGTTTACAAACAAGCCAACAATGCTGGAAGTGGTATAACGCTATTTTATTAACTGTTCAACTATGCTAACATACTGTAAACGTGGGTATAAGCAATACCAGTTTAACTGTGGACCCTCTCCTATCACTAGCTACGGTGATGCACTCAGCACATGGTGAATGTCTGTGATGCAGGCTGTGAGCTCTGTGCTCTGAGCTGGCTGCTGCTAGAATGAGCGGGAACTCTCCTGTCCCCTGTCTTTATAGTGCTTGTGCTCTCACTGGTGATTGGCTGCGGTGTTATGTATGCTGGTTGGTCCTACTGCATGTCCATCAGTGTGTGTATGTGATTGCACCATAATGTACTGATGTATATTATGACAACATCTATTGCTAGGCCCAAAATATTCAGTTATACTTGTGTATGAAAATTGATTGCAGGATAAAAGTCACTCTCAAAATAAGGAGAGTTAAAAGAAAGAGAGCACCACGAGAGGCTTCTCAGAGATTTGTGACCCTGGAGATGTCTCGCGAGATTCATCTGAACCTTATGAGTTGCAATGTGGATCCCGTCCGAGTTGGGCTCATTTAAATATGTCTGCGCTGCATTCTGCTGGCTCCAGGGAACTAATGGCCTCCCCAGGGAACTAATGGCCTCCCCAGCAAGGCCTGGACTGAGTGCCATTTAGCACTAGTCTGCACAAAAATGGCACCTGGGGGAGATACCGACGCCATTGAAGACCTGTGGGTGGTCGGGAATAAGGGTGGCCCCCTGGCTTTCCCTCTGGCATCCAGGCACCTTGGCACTACCAGCCTTGCACCATGTACCGCCAGTCTGGCACTGCCAAGGTGCCAGGGTGGCACTGCCAGGCTGGCAGGCACACTGCCAAGATGGCAGTACCGGGGGGCCCAGACTTCCAAGCCTGAAGGATCCATGCCCATGAAAGGAGGGAAAGATGGGGGTACGAAAGATGAGGTGGAGGGAGGGTAAAGGGTGGCTATGAAAAGGTCGCATAAAGACTGAGTGCTTAAGGGTGGTGATCCTGAAAGGTGGGGGTGGCAAAAGGGGACATGGGGAGGCCTGTAAAGGGGATGAGCCCTCAGTAACCCCATAACGTGTTGTCCTTACTTGGGGGTGTGTGGGGTAATGCCCACATGTACGGGGTGTGACATTGCCCGTGGGTGGGGGGATCCTCAAGCTCACTTAGAGATCGGGGCATCTATTCAAAATGGCGGCCTGATCTCTGAGGAGTGGGTCTCACCGGTGGGTTCAGCTCCCAGTGTGGGCCTGACGGGGACAAACTCCCCAAAAATGACAGCGTGGTTGAATAGCGGCATGAATCTCACCCAAAAAAACGACGAGAAACGTCTTTCCTAATTCGCCCAAAATGACAGTTAGAAATGTTATCGATGAATCGCGCCGCAAATTACAAATTGATTCCTATGTAAGTAACTGTTGTATTTGAACTAATTGAAAACTAATGTCCTAACCACACTACATCCGGGATGCCCAATTGTACTTTGCCAAGATTCACTTACCTCAGTCATCAGTTTTACTTAGCTCCACAGTCCAGCCATGCATTTAGCAGCTTATAGTTATTATTATTCCCATAATGTGTGCTTTCGATCCAACAAATCTATTTTCACTTTGTACCCCCAAAAAATCTTGAACTTCAATTATACCTGTTGCTTTATTTTTTTGGTCAGGACAGATTTATATGTTGTTATAATTGAATCCAGAGGGGTGGAACGGACGAGATAAGATGGCTCAGTTAGACCTACTGTCAAAGGACAAATCTCATGTGATTGAGCAGTACTTTGTTGTATTTGAAAGTGGTGATCGAGAGCTTGAGTACCGCCAACAGCATGTTTCACTTCTGACTGGCGAAACATGATTGCCAGTCATTACTCACGTTTGCTCATGAGTGATAACTGGCTCATCCGACGTGCGAGAGCTCCAAAGCAAGATAAACGTTTCTTGCCAAAATCCTCATTTCATAGAATCCCTACAGTGCAGAAGAATCCCTACAGTGCAGAAGAAGGCCATACGGCCCATCGGCTCTGCACCGACCCTCTGAAAGAGCACCCTAACCTAGCCACCCCCCCCCCCCCCCCCCCCCCCCCCCCGGGCCACCATTCCCGCAACCCCACCCAACGTAAACATCTTTAGACACTATAGGACAATTTTAGCAAGGCTAGTCCACCAAACCTGCACATCTTTGGACAGTGGGAGGAAACCCACGCAGACACGGGCAGGAAGTGAAACTCCACACAGCCAGTCACCCAAGGCCAGAATTGAACCCGGGTCCCTGGCGCTATGAGGCAGCAGTGCTAACCACCGTGCCGCCCATGATTTATACCACCTTATCTCTCAAAGTTCTGTCTAGCACAAAATTAAATAAAAATCTAAATGTCCAGAAATAAACTACAGAGTAGAATAATGGATTAATAGTTATGGGTAATGAGATTGTAACGTGTATCATGATGTTACAGTGACTGCAGCAATCATGTACAAGAAATTAAGAGGAAAGATAGATTAGTCTACACATGAGAAAAATATGCTTACCTAGAAGCTTATTACGCATATCGTGTAAATGAATAGTGTTTTTGAAGAAACCTATTTGAGTTAGAACTAAGTCACGTGCAATGTGTCTTATGTTCTTATGGTCTTATGGTGACTTGTGGCCTAATCTCCATTGGCAAGGTTCCTTTATACTGACATGGTATTCCATCTGCCACTTCTTTGCCCACTGTCCTAGCCTCTCCAAATCCTTCTGCAGCCCCCCTGCTTCCTCAATACTACCTGTCCCTCTGCATATCTTTGTATCATCTGCAAACCTAGCAACATTGCCCTCAGTTCCTTCTTCCAGACCGTTAATGTATATTGTGAAAAGTTGTGGTCCCAGCACTGACCCCTGAGGCACACCAGTAGTCACCGGCTGCCATCCTGAAAAGAAAACATCCCCACTCTCTGCCTTCTGCCTGTCAGCCAATCCTCTATCCATGCCAGGATTTTACCCTTAACACCATGGGCTCCTAACTTATTTAACAGCCTCCTATACGGCACCTTGTCAAAGGCCTTGTGGAAATCTAAATAGATCACACCAACTGGTTCTCCATTGTCTAACTTCCCTGTTACCTCCTCAAAGAACTCTATCAGATTTTTCAGTCATGACCTCCCCTTGACAATGCCATGCTGACTCAGTCCTATTTTCTCTTGCACTTCCAAGTACTCTGCAATCTCTTCTTCAATAATGGACTCTAAAATTTTACCAATGACCAAAGTCAGGCTAATCGGTCTATAATGTCCCATCTTCTGCCTTCCTCCCTTCCTAGTACGGGTGTTACATTGGCCATTTTCCAGTCCACTGGGACCATCCCTGACTCCTGTGATTCCTGAACAACCACTACCAATGCCTCCACAATCTCCTCAGCTATCTCCTTTAGAACCCTTGGATGTAGTCCATCCGGTCCAGGTGATTTGTCCACCTTCAAACCTTTCCGTTTCCCCAGAACCTTCTCCATAGTGATGGCCATTACACTCACCTCTGGCCCCTGATTTTCCTGAAGTTCTGGTACCCCACTGGTGTCCTCGACCGTGAAGGCTCATGCAAAGTAACTATTCAGTTGCTTCAGTCCTTTAAAAGCACTTGTCTTTGCAGGGGCAGGCCAGTTGATTTCGGCGTGAGAACAGCTGGTGAGTCAGTTTCAGCGGGAGCAGTGCAGAAGTGGCTGCTGGGAGGTAAGTCTGTCCTTTAAAAGCACTTGTCTTTGCAGGGGCAGGCCAGTCGATTTCGGCGGGAGAACAGCTGGTGAGTCAGTTTCAGCGGGAGCAGTGCAGAAGTGGCTGCTGGGAGGTAAGTCTGTCCTTTAAAAGCACTTGTCTTTGCAGGGGCAGGCCAGTCGATTTCGGCGGGAGAACAGCTGGTGAGTCAGTTTCAGCGGGAGCAGTGCGAAAGTGGCGGCTGGGAGGTAAGTCTGTCCTTTAAAAGCACTTGTCTTTGCAGGGGCAGGCCAGTCGATTTCGGCGGGAGAACAGCTGGTGAGTCAGTTTCAGCAGGAGCAGTGCGGAAGTGGCTGCTGGGAGGTAAGTCTGTCCTTTAATAACACTTGTCTTTGCAGGGGCAGGCCAGTCGATTTTGGCGTGAGAACAGCTGGTGAGTCAGTTTCAGCGGGAGCAGTGCGGAAGTGGCTGCTGGGAGGTAAGTCTGTCCTTTAAAAGCACTTGTCTTTGCAGGGGCAGGCCAGTCGATTTCGGCGTGAGAACAGCTGGTGAGTCAGTTTCAGCGGGAGCAGTGCGGAAGTGGCTGCTGGGAGGTAAGTCTGTCCTTTAAAAGCACTTGTCTTTGCAGGGGCAGGCCAGTCGATTTCGGCGTGAGAACAGCTGGTGAGTCAGTTTCAGCGGGAGCAGTGCGGAAGTGGCTGCTGGGAGGTAAGTCTGTCCTTTAAAAACACTTGTCTTTGCAGGGGCAGGCCAGTCAATTTCGGCGTGAGAACAGCTGGTGAGTCAGTTTCAGCGGGAGCAGTGCGGAAGTGGCTGCTGGGAGGTACGTCTGTCCTTTAAAAGCACTTGTCTTTGCAGGGGCAGGCCAGTCGATTTCGGCGGGAGAACAGCTGGTGAGTCAGTTTCAGCGGGAGCAGTGCGGAAGTGGCTGCTGGGAGGTAAGTCTGTCCTTTAAAAGCACTTGTCTTTGCAGGGGCAGGCCAGTCGATTTCGGTGGGAGACCAGCTGGTGAGTCAGTTTCAGCGGGAGCAGTGCGGAAGTGGCTGCTGGGAGGTAAGTCTGTCCTTTAAAAACATTTGTCTTTGCAGGGGCAGGCCAGTCGATTTTGGCGGGAGTGGAGCTGGCTGGTTAGTCAATTTCAGCAGGAGCTGAGAATTTTTTTTTAAAAATTAGTTTTTTGGGCGGGAACAGGAAGTCGACCCGCGGACGTCTGGGAAGACCCTCACCAATAAATTCTGGTGGAGAGGAAACCCGAGACACTACACGTGTAGTGTCTCCCACCCGCCCTCCTCCTCGAACCTAATAATAAAACCCATTGGTCTGAGGTAAGTACCATATTTTATTATATTATTATTATTTTTTTTATAAAAAATTTAATTTAGTTGTTAGCCAGATCTTGGTAGAAAGTTAGAGGAATGGCAGGGAAGGGAGTGCAATGTTCCTCCTGCAGGATGTTTGAGGCGAGGGATGCAGTTAGTGTCCCTGCTGATTTTACCTGCAGGAAGTGCTGCCATCTCCAGCTCCTCCAAGACCGAGTTAGGGAACTGGAGCTGGAGTTGGAAGAACTTCGGATCATTCGGGAGGCAGAAGGGGTCATAGATAGCAGCTTCAGGGAATTAGTTACACCAAAGATTGGAGATAGGTGGGTAACTGTAAGAGGGACTGGGAAAAAGCAGTCAGTGCAGGGATCCCCTGCGGTCGTTCCCCTGAGAAACAAGTATACCGCTTTGGATACTTGTGGGGGGGGGGGGACTTACCAGGGGTAAGCCATGGGGTACGGGCCTCTGGCACGGAGTCTGTCCCTGTTGCTCAGAAGGGAAGGGGGGAGAGGAGCAGAGCATTAGTAATTGGGGACTCTATAGTCAGGGGCACAGATAGGAGATTTTGTGGGAGCGTGAGAGACTCACGTTTGGTATGTTGCCTCCCAGGTGCAAGGGTACGTGATGTCTCGGATCGTGTTTTCCGGGTCCTTAGGGGGGAGGGGGAGCAGCCCCAAGTCGTGGTCCACATTGGCACTAACGACATAGGTAGGAAAGGGGACAAGGATGTCAGGCAGGCTTTCAGGGAGCTAGGATGGAAGCTCAGAGCTAGAACACACAGAGTTGTTATCTCTGGGTTGTTGCCCGTGCCACGTGATAGTGAGATGAGGAATAGGGAGAGAGAGCATTTAAACACGTGGCTACAGGGATGGTGCAGGCGGGAGGGATTCAGATTTCTGGATAACTGGGGCTCTTTCTGGGGAAGGTGGGACCTCTACAGACAGGATGGTCTACATCTGAACCTGAGGGGCACAAATATCCTGGGGGGGAGATTTGGTAGTGCTCTTTGGGGGGGTTTAAACTAATGCAGCAGGGGCATGGGAACCTGGATTGTAGTTTTAGGGTAAGGGAGATGAGAGTATAGAGGTCAGGAGCACAGATTTGACGTCGCAGGAGGGGGCCAGTGTTCAGGTAGGTGGTTTGAAGTGTGTCTACTTCAATGCCAGGAGTATACGAAACAAGGTAGGGGAACTGGCAGCATGGGTTGGTACCTGGGACTTCGATGTTGTGGCCATTTCGGAGACATGGATAGAGCAGGGACAGGAATGGATGTTGCAGGTTCCGGGGTTTAGGTGTTTTAGTAAGCTCAGAGAAGGAGGCAAAAGAGGGGGAGGTGTGGCGCTGCTAGTCAAGAGCAGTATTACGGTGGCGGAGAGGATGCTAGATGGGGACTCTTCTTCCGAGGTAGTATGGGCTGAAGTTAGAAACAGGAAAGGAGAGGTCACCCTGTTGGGAGTTTTTTTATAGGCCTCCTAATAGTTCTAGGGGTGTAGAGGAAAGGATGGCGAAGATGATTCTGGATAAGAGCGAAAGTAACAGGGTAGTTATTATGGGAGACTTTAACTTTCCAAATATTGACTGGAAAAGATATAGTTTGAGTACAATAGATGGATCGTTTTTTGTACAGTGTGTGCAGGAGGGTTTTATGTTGACAGGCCAACAAGAGGAGAGGCCACGTTGGATTTGGTTTTGGGTAATGAACCAGGCCAGGTGTTGGATTTGGAGTTAGGAGAGCACTTTGGGGACAGTGACCACAATTCGGTGACGTTTACGTTAATGATGGAAAGGGATAAGTATACACCGCAGGGCAAGAGTTATAGCTGGGGGAAGGGCAATTATGATGCCATTAGACGTGACTTGGGGGGGGATAAGGTGGAGAAGTAGGCTGCAAGTGTTGGGCACACTGGATAAGTGGGGCGTGTTCAAGGATCAGCTACTGCGTGTTCTTGATAAGTATGTACCGGTCAGGCAGGGAGGAAGGCGTTGAGCGAGGGAACCGTGGTTTACCAAGGAAGTGGAATCTCTTGTTAAGAGGAAGAAGGAGGCCTATGTGAAGATGAGGTGTGAAGTTTCGGTTGGGGCGATGGATAGTCACAAGGTAGCGAGGAAGGATCTAAAGAGAGAGCTAAGACGAACAAGGAGGGGACATGAGAAGTATTTGGCAGGAAGGATCAAGGAAAACCCAAAAGCTTTCTATAGGTATGTCAGGAATAAGCGAATGACTAGGGAAAGAGTAGGACCAGTCAAGGACAGGGATGGGAAATTGTGTGTGGAGTCTGAAGAGATAGGCGAGATACTAAATGAATATTTTTCGTCAGTATTCACTCAGGAAAAGGATAATGTTGTGGAGTAGAATGCTGAGCCCCAGGCTAATAGAATAGATGGCATTGAGGTACGTAGGGAAGAGGTGTTGGCAATTCTGGACAGGCTGAAAATAGATAAGTCCCCGGGACCTGATGGGATTTATCCTAGGATTCTGTGGGAGGCCAGGGAAGAGATTGCTGGACCTTTGGCTTTGATTTTTATGTCATCATTGGCTACAGGAATAGTGCCAGAGGACTGGAGGACAGCAAATGTGGTCCTTTTGTTCAAAAAGGGGAGCAGAGACAACCCCGGCAACTATAGACCGGTGAGCCTCACGTCTGTAGTGGGTAAAGTCTTGGAGGGGATTATAAGAGACAAGATTTATAATCATCTAGATAGGAATAATATGATCAGGGATAGTCAGCATGGCTTTGTGAAGGGTAGGTCATGCCTCACAAACCTTATTGAGTTCTTTGAGAAGGTGACTGAACAGGTAGATGAGGGTAGAGCAGTTGATGTGGTGTATATGGATTTCAGCAAAGCGTTTGATAAGGTTCCCCACGGTAGGCTATTGCAGAAAATACGGAGGCTGGGGATTGAGGGTGATTTAGAGATGTGGATCAGAAATTGGCTAGCTGAAAGAAGACAGAGGGTGGTGGTTGATGGGAAATGTTCAGAATGGAGTACAGTCACAAGTGGAGTACCACAAGGATCTGTTCTGGGGCCGTTGCTGTTTGTCATTTTTATCAATGACCTAGAGGAAGGCGCAGAAGGGTGGGTGAGTAAATTTGCAGACGATACTAAAGTCGGTGGTGTTGTCGATAGTGTGGAAGGATGTAGCAGGTTACAGAGGGATATAGATAAGCTGCAGAGCTGGGCTGAGAGGTGGCAAATGGAGTTTAATGTAGAGAAGTGTGAGGTGATTCACTTTGGAAGGAATAACAGGAATGCAGAATATTTGGCTAATGGTAAAGTTCTTGAAAGTGTGGATGAGCAGAGGGATCTAGGTGTCCATGTACATAGATCCCTGAAAGTTGCCACCCAGGTTGATAGGGTTGTGAAGAAGGACGATGGAGTGTTGGCCTTTATTGGTAGAGGGATTGAGTTCCGGAGTCGGGAGGTCATGTTGCAGCTGTACAGAACTCTGGTACGGCCGCATTTGGAGTATTGCGTACAGTTCTGGTCACCGCATTATAGGAAGGACGTGGAGGCTTTGGAGCGGGTGCAGAGGAGATTTACCAGGATGTTGCCTGGTATGGAGGGAAAATCTTATGAGGAAAGGCTGATGGACTTGAGGTTGTTTTCGTTGGAGAGAAGAAGGTTAAGAGGAGACTTAATAGAGGCATACAAAATGATCAGGGGGTTGGATAGGGTGGACAGTGAGAGCCTTCTCCCGCGGATGGAAATGGCTGGCACGAGGGGACATAACTTTAAACTGAGGGGTAATAGATATAGGACAGAGGTCAGAGGTAGGTTCTTTACGCAAAGAGTAGTGAGGCCGTGGAATGCATTACCTGCTACAGTAGTGAACTCGCCAACATTGAGGGCATTTAAAAGTTTATTGGATAAACATATGGATGATAATGGCATAGTGTAGGTTAGATGGCTTTTGTTTCGGTGCAACATCGTGGGCCGAAGGGCCTGTACTGTGCTGTATTGTTCTATGTTCTATGTTCTATGCTCTGCCATTTCCGAGGATAGATCCAAATAATTTTCAATGTGGAAACCAAGCCACAAACCTTGTGGTCCATTATTTGACCATTTTTTCACCATCCACGTCATTCTAGTTGATTTTGGTAGCATTCCTTGCCCTAGTCGACTGTTCATCAACCATTTTCCCATCGTTTGACTGCAACAAGTCATGAGATCAATGTAGGTTAAGTGCATTAAGGAATGCAGGCTAATTTGTCCACTATCAGCATTTCACATTGACAGCAAAAATGGATTTCAATGTAAGTAAATTCCAATTTGTCATTTCTCAACTGGGCATTTTGCCTGACCCAGCTTCTCTGGGCAGGCAACCTTCAGGGTTCTGATCCCTGTGCCTAGTTTACCAGATATGTTTTGCTCCATCCGCCTCATGTCACATACTGGGAGCTGAATATTCTTGTAGTTGAATTACGCTTGTTGTGCCATCTCCCCATTCGCCGCCCCACAGATGGTTAAGTGGCTGGCAAGCTAGCTTCACTTGCACAGATGTTGTTTGATCAATCAACCTGTTATGCTTTGACAGCATGAGAGAGCACGCCGAGCAACTTTGGGGGTTCCTGACAGTTTGTTTAATTAAAAAAGCACAAAATAGTTTCACTATTATTTAATATAAAATCTCTATTTAAACCACCCACATTGAAATCAGCAAATAGCGCAATCCACTTGCCATTATCATTATTGTTGATGACAAAGTTGTCCCTTGCAGTGTTAAATGTGCTGGCTATTTCAGGCAGAAACAGGTCGCTCAGTGGATTCTTTGCATCTCAATGAAGTGTGATTGCCTTTTGTATTTCTCAGGTATGGTGCCACATGAGGATTTCAGCTAAAGAGAAACTGGGCAAAACTAAATACTTTCTGTGGACAGTATCAGTGTGACAGTGCAAGTGAGGAGTTCTTTGTCGCACGTTCAGTCAATGCGAGAATCACAAATAACATTGCACTACTACTATAATGTACATTGAACCAGAAAAAAGTGCAAACAGGTCAGATTTATGGGGCAGGATTCTCCCTTCTGGGGACTAAGTCTCCACGCCCGCCGGAAAACAGGCAGGAATCACTCCGGACTTTTTCCTAGACAGTCCGGGGTGATTCTCCGTCTTCAAGGGGGCTAGCAGGGCCCCAGCATGGGTCCCGCAGCTCTGGCTGCCGGCATGGCCCTGCAGTTATGCCCACGCGGCTGCGCATGCGCATGGTGGCCATCTTCGCGTCTGGCCCCGCGCAACATGTCGGAGCCTTACAGGGGCCCGGCGCGGAGGAACATAGGCCCCCCCCCCCCCGGAATGAGTGCGCCCACCGATCGGTAGCCACCGATCGCGGACCTGGCCACCGTGGAGGCCCACCCCAGAGTCGGATCGTCCCTGCTCCCCCCCACCAGGATGGCCCCCGCAGCCAGAACACCAAGGTCCCGTCGGGTGGGACAACGCGTGAACCACGCCGGCGGGACTCAGCGGAACTCGGCGGTCACACGTCCCGTCGAGTGTGGAGAAATCGGGTCGCAGGAGAATCGCGTGCCGGCGTGGGAGCCTATTTTGGGTAATTCTCCGTCCCCGCGCCAAGCGCGATTTCGGTGCGGAGGGTCGGATAATCCCGCCCATGGAGTATTGAGTTCCAGCAATATCTTTCATGTCCTTGATTAGGACAGGATATTTCAGGTGTAGTCAGGGAAGGGGGTGAGTAATGGGCTTTTAATGGAATTCTTTGAAATACTAGTTTAAGAAAAAATATTCCAGTCAGGGTTATAGATTCAAATAAATTTTCCATTGTGAATCACAGGCCTTTCACGTTAGTACCAATGATAAGCAGTGTTGGCTGTATTGACAACGCACCTAAAAGATTACACTTACCTCGGCTTAAGAGCACTTGCTGTAACAGCACCATTATAGGCACAAAATGCAGCATTTTACAGAGTTCCATAGATTTTGTGAAGAATGGTACCAACAGCTTAAAAAGACAATGTAGAATTTAGATCACTTATTTTCTTGTCACATCTCACTAGGTATACCTGTACAGTATTCCTCGAGACCCAGAAGCAGACCAAGCTCAGTGGAGCAGCAGCGCTAAACTACTTGTTTCATTTTCTCATCATCACTTGTACACGTCTGTGCATGGCAACTGCCAAGTTGTTGCTTGGGGGAGAAGAAGTCCGTTTACAATGGTGATGTGGTTGTTTTCACAGGCAAGGGAGTTCATTTGCACTCACCTGGCTAGTTGCGACACTGGTAGCAGGTTTTCTGTTGGCTACAATGGGTTACTCTGTCAGACGGCTTCAATGTAGGACTGCAGGACTTCCAACAGCATGTCAAACTGAGCAGGCACGTGATGCCAAGTGAGGCCAAAGGCCTGAAAAGTAAATAACAAAATAGTAATGTAAATTTATGCTGGGTGGTAACGACATTAACAATTACATTTTTAAATCAAACTTGCTTAACTCTTAATGTGTGGTTAAGTTAAAGAGTACTGAGGAGTAATTTATGTTTCTTTGCTAAAACTATTTCAGAGCTGAATTTTTTTGACTGATTTGAAAACATGGCTGTGAATGAACTTACATTACTGGGTGCCAGTCTGGCAGTGCCAATATGCCTGGATGCCAGTTTGCCTGTTCTGGGAGCCAATTTGCCCAGGGGTGCCGTGTCCAGATGAGATGGGGTGATTGGGGGGTTGAGGATCCTCTAATCACTAAGTTTGGGCATGTGGGATTATCAGGTATTGCTGTACCTAAGAGGCTGATGACCTTTGGTTAAACCTAGGAGTTTACCATTGGCTATTGATACATAGCTCTGCCCTGACAGGCGGAGTATAAGAACCGGTGCCGTCCCAGCAGCCTTCACTTTCTGTACCGAAACTGCTAGGGAACAAGTTCTAGTCGATTAAAGCCTTCAGTTACGAAATCACTTTGTCTTGAGTGTAATTGATTATGCATCAGGGCATTAGGGTGTCCCTGGTGTGGGGGGAGGGGTCAAGAGATCAGTGCAGCATTTAAAAATGGTGCCTTGATCTCTTCCTGTCAGTACAGGAAGTGAATGTAAGTGCGGCCTTGACGGGCGTTCCTCAGGAGATTTACGATGTTTGGGACTTCTCGTGGGATCTAACGAGATCTCGCGAGACGTCGTAATCTGGATCTTGCCTTCACTGGGCGGGATCCAGATCTGCATATTTAAGTCAGCAGTTAGACCCACTTGAATATGTCTGCGCCGGAGTATCCCAAACTCGGGATCAAATGTCCAAGCCTTGGAGACCCTGCCATGGCACCGTTTAGCACAGGTTTCCACAAAGGTGGACGTGGGGGTGTCTCCCAGGCGATCGGAGGCCTCAGGTGGTCGGGCTCTGGGCAGTGTGGTACCCTGGCATCCCCAATGCCACCTGGGCACTGCCAACCTGGCACCCTGGCAGAGCCACCCCATCAGTGCCAACGTTCCCAGGTGGCACTGTCAAGTGCCAGGCTGGCACTGCCATGGTGTCAAGGTGCCAGTTTGCCTGATCCAGGTGCCAGTTTACCCAGCGGTGCCTTGCTCTTGTGAGGTGGGGTGATGGGGGGACTAGAGGGCCCCCTAATCGGTGCATTGGGGCATTGAAGGGTTAGGGGTTTTGAGAGGTTGGGCAGCATTTAAAAATGGTCGTCAGTGCAGGAAATGAATGTAAGTGCAACCTTGATGGGGTGTTCCTCCCTTTGAACCAGGAAGAAAACAAAGTCCCGTTTAATAGTGGGTCATTCTTGGCACTGCAGGCAGTGAGAAACACCCTGCTAAACACATCCAAAACAGGACTCTGTTTTTCCTGTTAAATTGCACTCATAGTTACTGAAAAACTGTCCTTCAAATTACCATCTGGGACATGTGCATACAAAGTCTTTAACATTTACCTGAAATTTGTTTGTCTGCTGTTACATCAAATTGTTTAATGTAAGCAAAGAAATTTCCGATGAACCTGTCAGGCATTGATGCATTACCCTAAAGAGGTAACATCAAGGGCAGAATAACATTGGGAGCAGGATTAAGTCATTTAGCACATAGCCACTCATTTTTATAGCCAGCTTTTAAATCCAAATCTCATGCCTTTTCTATATATTCCACAATATGCTTACTGGGAAGTAGCCAGCCCAAATTGTTTTCCTTTTAATGCCCCAGTGGTGTCCATAACGTGCCGGCAATATATCTACGAGGCCAATCAATTTCAGGCGTCTGGTTTTTGGTATGGACTGTCAGTGCACCACTTACTTCAAGTTCAAAAGTGAGCTCAAGTGAATTTTCACTCCATATATTTCTTTTGGCTAGCGTCACAATTGCTATCCCGAATTGTAGTTTTACTGTTCAAAAAACAGGACTGACATTATTCTTTTTGTCGAAACATTCTCTTTGGAAGAACCAAATTCTGGTCTTACACATTGTCCAATTTAACAAACCTCTCAGAAACTTATTTGTGTGTGTTGGATTGGCCAACATTCAATGTTATAAATTCATTCCTGATTCTCAATGATGGATGATTTCCAGCATAGACCTTCTTTTCTTAAAAGCTTTCAAAAATATAATGCTGCTTCTCCAAGTTCCTGTTCAATGGGGAGCTAAAGTTTCTTCATTCAAGTTTAAACATAGGCCAGTGACACATATTATACCGGAATATTGCTAATTGAACACAGGAGAGCCACCTGATGCGAGCAAGCATACTGTTGCAATGACATTATAGGGTCCCCTTGTGCTGAATGCTACAATCACACAGAATGTTCCAGAGAGTGGGAAACAAAAGCTGCTGTTGCTTTGTAATACCAACTGAAGTTTCACTGAACACAGCAACCTTGAAATTAAGTCTTGTACAATATGAAGAAAAACTGCTCACAAACATTAAATTCCTTGGTCCATTATTTGAATGGAGTTGTTAGGCCTCAGTCAAATTTACCAAATGTAAGCATTCATCCACTAATTTTATTAAAAAATCATTCATCGGGGTAGCACATGGCATAGTGGTTAGCACTGCTGCCTATGGCGCTGAGGACACGGGTTCAAATCCCGGCCCTGGGTCACTGTCCGTGTGGGGTTTGCACATTCTCCCTGTGTCTGCGTGGGTTCCACCCCCACAACCCAAAGATGTGCAGGTTAGGTGGATTGGCCACGCTAAATTGCCCCTTAATTGGAAAAAAATAATTGGGTACTCTAAATTGTAAAAAAATATCATTCATAGTGTGTGGATGTTACTGACAAGGCCAGAATTTATTGGTCATCCTTGAGAGGTGCTGTTGAGTTGCATTATGGAGTCCATGCTGCAGGTATGATGTAGGTACAACCACAGTGTAGTTAGGGAGGGAATCCAGTATTTCTATCCAGTGACAATGAAGGAACAGTGACATAGTCCCAAGACAGGATAGCATGTGACTGGGAAGGGGACTTGTAGGAAGTGTTGTTCCCATTAATCTATTGCCATTATTCTTGATGGTGGCAGATGTCACAGGTCTGGGATGTGTTGTCAAAAGAGCCTCGGTGAGTTTCTGCAATGCATCTTGTAAATGGTACACATTGTGCGATGGTGGTGGAAGGAATGAGTGTCTAAGGTGGCGGATGGGGTGCCGATCAAGTGGGATGCTTTCCCTTTGATGATACAGGCAAGTGGAGATTATTTTATCATACTCCTGACTTGTGCCTCGCAGAGGTGGACAGGCTTTGGGGAGTCAGGAATCCCAACCTCGGATCTGCTCTCGTAACCACAGTATTTATATGGCTGGCCCGGCTCAGTTTCTGCTCAGTGGTAGCCCCAGAATGTTGAGAGTCACCACTGATAATGCAATGGAATGTCAAGGGGAAATGGCTAGATTCTCCCTCATTGGAGATGGTCATTGCCTGGCACTTGTGTGGGATGAATGCCATTTGGCACTTATCATGCTACATGTGGACACAAACTGCTTAAGTAGCCGAGGACTCATGAATGGTGCTGAACATTGTCTAATCATCAGTAAACATTTTCACTTCCGGCCTTCTGAGGGAGGGAAGGCCATCGATGAAGCAGCTGAAGGTGGTCGGCTCGAGGACTCTATTGTGAGGAACTCCTGCACTGATGTCTTGGGACTGAAATAATTGACCTCCAACAACCATAACCACCTTCCTTTGAACTACATATGACTCCAACCAGCGAAGAAATTTCCCCCCGAATTCATTAATTCGACTTTTGCTCAGTCTGCCTGATACCACAATTGGTCAAATGCTGCCTAAACGTCAAGGGCAGTCATGCTCAGGTGACCACTCAAATTCAGTTCTTTGACCAAGTTTGGACGTGGGCTGTAATGAGGTCTGGAGCTGAGTGGTCCTGCTGGGACCCAAACTAAGCATCAGTTTTGATAACAGTGTCGATGAAACCTTTGTTCATAATATTGCTACTTGGAGGTTCGTTCCCTCCCAATTAAGTTAAGTGAAGTTAGAAAAAACATATATACATATACATGTATCGAGTTTGCTTGTTAAGACTGTTAAAGGTTACGGTCAAATTGCTTAATTACACAAGAAAAGGTAAATATGAACATGCACCCATGTATATGGATGCGGGCAGGCACACACACAGACGTTTATTTATCGCCTTCCATGACTTTGAGGAGATCCCAGACAATAAAGTACTTTTAAAGTGTAACCATCATTGCCATATAATAAACATAGCACGGAGTTTCTGTACAGTAAGATTCCACAAACAGCAAATTGATGATGGCCAAATAATCCATTCTTTAAAAGACATGAAAATGAATGAAATGAAATGAAATGAAAACGCTTATTGTTACAAGTAGGCTTCAAATGAAGTTACTGTGAAAAGCCCCTAGTCGCCACATTCCGGCGCCTGTTCGGGGAGGCTGTTACGGGAAGGCTGTTAACCGACATCGGTTAAGGATGAAGATTGACCAGGGCATGCAGGAGAATTCCTCTACACGTCTTTATGGAAATAGAAAATCCCATTCTTATGCAATTCTGTTGATACACAACTGATTTCCATTATGGCCTGAGTTATTGCCTTATCAATATAGCAGCATTCTAATTATTTGATGAATACTTTCAATTATGTTTTGTTATGTAAGTTATTACTCCTGAAACAGTAAAAAGAGAAAAAAAATAACAGAGATGGGTTCTGAAGGAAATGCAGCAGCACTCAGGAATATGCTGACAGTGGACAGGTTGCAGTATTTGCTATTCTTTGCTTCTGTCCCAGCTGGTGTCCAGTTAGAATACTCGGGCAATACTTGGTAACAACCAATCAACGACGGCTGCGCAGCTGAAGAATGTTCAGTGTTGTGCAATGCAGTGGATACTTCTTTTTATAAAAAAACTGCATAACAGGCGATCAGGTAAGTGAGGCACTTTGAAATAAAAGAGGGTCGGGAAAATAAACCAAAACTGGCTCAACTATCAATTCTAGGAGAGTACAATTCTGTCACTTTTAAAATATGTTACCCTTTGTGATGAGTTCTTGTTTAAAAAAAAGGGCAGCGGTAACATACAGTCACTTTTGTCCTATTAACCAGAAAGCATGAATACAGGGCAATGACAAGTCCTGACTTTTACTGCAGTGCAAAGCAGCATTTAGTTATTGCAGTCTAACCTTCAACTTGTCTAACCTTTAGATTTGCTATCGTAAAGCCGCTGGAGTGTGAATTTATGTCCAGAGCAAAAGAAAAAATGTACTGGGAAGCTGTCTCATTCTGACAGCTGACAAGAAGGCTTATAAGGCTCTACAAGAGACTGAAAATGTGAACTACTTTGTAAATCAAGGCAGGCTTCTACTGATCATTTCTACTGTGATAAATTATGCGTTTGAGTCAGGAACGTAACACAGATAGAGAAACTCGAAAAACATTCCTGAAATGGAGAATCAGCGCCTTTTAACTTAACAGTTGACCTTCTTAGCGATGGGATACATTTCCCTTGGAATACAGTCAGAATATCAATGACTATTTTAGACAGCTAATAGCAGCAGTACCATCAACCTGCAGCGATTTAGCCCTAGTTTGTAAATATTTTATACTATATAATATATATAATATACTATTTTATATAGTTTGTAAATATTACATACAGTTGTGTTTGATGTACAGATCTGGAAAGCTAATTAAAGCGGCTTTATAGCCACAACCTTAAAACTCAATTTTAAGAAAGAAACAGATTTGTTTCATCTCAATTTTTGAATTTGTTTGAATTAAAAATTTTGAGTTAATGCACCCTCAAAATGAACTGAGAAGGCCCATTCATCACAAGGTATCTAACAACCCACTGGAAAGTGCAAAAGTAAGGTACAGCAAGCTGGAGAAGAGGACAAAGGGCATTGCAGTGTCACAGGGAGCCCATCAGTGCCAGGAACTATCAACTAGCAACAAAAATACGAGAAAAACACATGAAGTTAGTCAATCCAGCTTCCCCAGAACAATGGTTTGATCGCCCCGTCTTCTGCACGTGCTCTGCAGTTACAGGCGTTGTTTGAAATTGTTTGTAGTGTCAATGACAGTCAACAAACTAGCTTTGTCTGTTCTGATAAAAGGCTACTGACATGAAAGGTTACCTCTGTAACTCTCTTCATAGATGCTGGGCGGGATTCTCCCCTAACCGGCGGGGCGGGGGGTTCCAGCTGGATGGAGTGGCGAGAACCACTCCGGCGTCGGGCCACCCCAAAGGTGCCTTCAGGGGCTAGGCCCACTCCGGAGTGGTTTCCGCTTCTCTGGCTGGCGTGGAAGGCCTTTGGCCGAAAGGACTCTGCTGGCCGTTGTGAGTCCGCGCATGCGCGGGAGCGTCAGCGGCTGCTGACGTCATCCACGCGCATGCGCAGGGGGTGTGTCTCTTCCGCGTCGGCCATGGTGAAGGCTGTGCCCGAGGTGGAGGGAAAAGAGTGCCCCCACGGCACAGGCCCGCCCGCCGATCGGTGGGCCTCGACTGCGGGCCAGGCCACAGTGGGGAGTATTTTGCTTTTGATTAATAACTGACTCAGTCTGGAATCTAACAAACCAAGACCTCGACCTTCCCATTTCTAATGTGCCTGCCCTAATTGAGTTGAGAAGACTATTCAATAGGACGCATTGACTATTCACGTGATAACGGGTAAAGGTTACTCTTGCCAGCTGTCTAGCAACCGACTAGTCATTATATTGGTCAGGGTAAGAGAGGTCTGTCATGATATTCATGTGAACATCACAGCACATACACACACACACATAATGATGGACAGATCAACGGACCAATCAACACACACAACACGACAGCCAATCACGGACAGGAGCATACACAGTACAAAGCAGGGAACATGACACTTCCTGGACACTCGAGCAGGAGAGAGCTCAGGGCACAGACCTCATTGCCAGCCAATCAGAGGTTCACCATGTGCTGAATACCAGAGTTTACTATGTTTATAGTTCAATGAAATAAAACTGCGTTGTACCATTCGCAACCGTGTTGGTTCGTCTGTGTGTCAGAGTACCCAACACTTCAAGGTCAGCAACGTTTGAAATGGCTCTAAGGTGACCTGCCTGTGGTAATTTTAAAACTGAGATAGGCTTTTGTTATAGTTAAAGGTATTAAGGGATATAGGGCAAAAGTGAGTTGATAGAGTTAGGTTGCAGATAAGCAATGATCTCGTTGAATAGTGGAACAGGCTTGAGGAGCTAAATGGTCTCCCCCTGTTCCTATGGAAACCTGCGAAGGTGCCATGTCAATCACTGGAAGTTGACCTTCAAGAATTCCATAGATCAAACAGGCAATACTGTACAGGCAAACTAGGGTACTGTTGACAATTGATCAACTAGACTGGCTCACTAATGGAATGGAAAGAGATAAAACTCAATGGGAGCTGGAACTATTCCCAATTAGATTGACCAAAGCTTTAATGAGTTAGGTGGTCCGAACTGGAGAAGTAATGGAAAACATATTGGTTCTTTGTTCTGGTAAAAGTAAGCTGTGTAGATTTAGCTGGTTCGACTGCAGCATTGCTCATGTATACTTGGCCACGTTATAAATGATGGCTTGCTAAACAGCACCGAGGGGGGTGGGTTCATTTGTGTGAGGTTGGGGGGGAAGGGGAATCGGGCAATCGGAGGGGGCGGAGGATTGGACACTGAGAGGAGGGTGAAGACCGGTGATAACTGTTAGGAGGGGCTGAAAGAGCCCCGATACTTCCATGGTTGGGGGCTGGGGGCCGTTAGGTTGCAATGCTGATCGGGGTATCCTTTAAAGATGGCGCTCCAATCTCTGTGGAGCAGGTTTCCGGCTCTATCAGGCCCCACCTCACCAGAATGGTGGCAAAAATCATGGCCACTCACTTTTTTTCTTGAAAGGGGCTCAAGATCTGGAGAGAAAACTGGGGCGGGATTCTCCAAGCCTCCGTGCCGGAATTGCGATCGGTGCGGGTGCGAAGAATGGGCGTCAACCACAAAATCCCGGTCTGTGCAGCTGGAGAGTTACACGCCAGTTTTCAGTCTGAACCTGACACTACTCCAAATTCTGGTAAGATTCTACCCTCTATCTTACTCCTCGCATTCAATAATATGCATTACTACTTAGTAGAATACTAAGTGGAAAAATGAAACCAATTTACCTTCATTGCGGAAGGTTTGAAATATTCAAGCAATAAGACTGCTGGAAGCATCATATTCTCTTTTCTCTGTAACGCAGCAATGTAGATGTTAAATGTACTGATTTAAATGGAGCTGGGATTATATAACACAATGACAGACAGAAAAAGGTTGTCTTAAAAAAACAATGCTAGAAGTAATGAGGCATGACAGTTCTGGTTCAAGCACATCCCATCACTTCAAAGTGCCTCTTCCACACGTGATGATACTGAGCTGAATATGATTTAACAATGACTACTTGAATCATAGACTTTCTACAGTGCAGAAGGAGGCCATTCAGTCCATCGAGGCTACACCGACCCTCTAATAGAGCACCCTACCTGGACCTGCACCACTGCCCTATCCCCATAACCTAACCCATACATCCCTGGACACTAATGAACAATTCAGCATGGCCAATCCACCTACTGCACATCTTTCGTCTGAGGGAGGGAACCGGAGCACCCAGAGGAAACCCACGCAGATCCGGGGAGAACATGCAGACTCCGCACAGACAGTGACCCAAGGTCGGAATTGAGCCTGGGTCCCTAGCGCTGTGAGGCAGCAGCGCAAACAATTAATGAAGGGGAGTCAGTTCCTGGGAGGCCGGAGGGGGGGGGGGGGATGTGGGAGTTTTGGGGGGAGGGGGTTGCTGGCTGGGGAGTGCATTTCACTTTTTGACACTTTATAAGCGTTTTCCTTTTTATCCGTTTACAAGGGGTACTCTTTAAAAAGTGCGTCCCGATCGTTTATGGGTCCATGTTGCTGCCGGGGTGGGTTCAATCACAGCCTGCACTGCCGGCCTGGCATTGTGGGATCCCCCCTCCTTTCATTTTTTTGCCAAAGTGTCTCAGCAATACTGCGGGTAAAGCCGGCAGTGCAGCCAGCCGGCTACCCTCCACTTTCTTTACCCAGGTGACATTTGTCAAAAAATGGCGAAATTCCACCCTTTGATTTTGTATTTCCATTCGCATTGCAAATGACACAGCATTGAATAATTAAAGAACAGCAACTAACTGTATTATGGACTTGATTATATCCAAGCCACATGAAGTGACTCCAGCCACTACAACTTTCTTCTTCAGAGTAACTAGTCCGGTTGTTCAATTAAAATTAAAATGTTGATGTTTGCTGGTCTCAATCCCTTATGTCATAGTTCATGGGCTGGATTCTCCGCTGTCGGGATTCTCCGCTGCGCCAGCAGCGCACCCACGCCCGGGGATTTCCCGGCAGCGTGGGTGTGCTGCCCACAATGGGAAAGCCCATTGGCCTGCTTTTGGGATAGAAAATGCCGCTGCCGGTAGGGGCACACTGCACCAGAAAACTGTGTGGCGGGACGGCGAGTCCCGCCCCAAGTCTTTAGAGGTTATAGCTTTTTAGTTTTGGGCATTTGAATTTTAAATGTAAATTCAGTGGGAAAGAGAAACCCTAGTAAACAGCTAGTGGCTGACAGACCCCTCAGCTTTAAGATAATTACCATTTTAAAAGTAACTTGTGTAAAAGGCAGAGGACGGAATCTTTGCAAAAAATGGCAAAGTGTCAGCTTCGCTGAGGTAAACGGTATGAATTCCACTGACACCATCAGCGGAATTACTCATGGAAATGTCAGTCTCTTAAAGAAAAGTGTTTTTCGCCGCATGAATCTTGGTGACCTCCCGCTGATACACTCGCCCCAGGGAAACTTAATCACTGCAGTCACTGGGGAGCTCCATTTAAAAACCTTCCCAGCACACATCGTCTGGCCATTTCCCAATCCCTCCTCCATTCCTTGTATTGGGTGATTGAGTAGATGCATGGGACCCACATCTGCATCCTAATGGGGCACCTCAAAGAAGCTCCCCCCCCACCGTCATGGCCTGTTACAGGCTGAGTGATGATAAACTTTACCATGAAGCCTTACTTTGGAGTTCACAAAGAACAAAGCAAAGTACAGCACAGGAAGAGGCCCTTCGGCCCTCCAAGCTTGCGCTGACCATGCTTCCCGCCTAAACTAAAATCTTCTACACTTCCTGGGTCCGTATCCCTCTATTCCCATCCTATTCATGTATTTGTCAAGATGCCCCTTAAATGTCACTATCGTCCCTGCTTCCACCACCTCCTCCGGTAGCGAGTTCCAGGCACCCACTACCCTCTGCGTAAAAAACTTGCCTCGTACATCTACTCTAAACCTTGCCCCTCTCACCTTAAACCTATGCCCCCTAGTAATTGACCCCTCTACCCCGGGGAAAAGCCTCTGACTATCCACTCTGTCTATGCCCCTCATAATTTTGTAGACCTCTATCAGGTCGCCCCTCAACCTCCTTCGTTCCAGTGAGAACAAACCGAGTTTATTCAACCGCTCCTCATAGCTAATGCCCTCCATACCAGGCAACAGTCTGGTAAATCTCTTCTGCACCCTCTCTAAAGCCTCCACATCCTTCTGGTAGTGTGGCGACCAGAATTGAACACTATACTCCAAGTGTGGCCTAACTAAGGTCCTATACAGCCGCAACATGACTTGCCAATTCTTATACTCAATGCCCCGGCCAATGAATGCAAGCATGCTGTATGCCTTCTTGACTACCTTCTCCACCTGTGTTGCCCCTTTCAGTGACCTGTGGACCTAGATCTCTCTGACTTTCAATACTCTTGAGGGTTCTACCATTCACTGTATATTCCCTACCTGCATTAGACCTTCCAAAATGCATTACCTCACATTTGTCTGGATTAAACTCCATCTGCCATCTCTCCGCCCCAGTCTCCAAACGATCTAAATCCTGCTGTACTCATCAGTGTATCCTGTGTGATGAGGTTCAATGCTTGGGACTCAAATCGGTGGCAGTGACCTTTAACTCTGAATATTTCATTGGCACAATTGAGTTGTCAATGAAGGGTGAAATTTCATTTCAAAGAATTGAATGCCCATTGTGACTGATGAGGCACAGTTCATCAGAGTGAAACCTGCGAAGAGCTTGACAAGCACACATCTAGAAAGTACCCTCATTCTCCCATTTCATAGCCCTACACACTTATTCCTGAGACACAAACTTGCTAGTCAAGTGGAATTTATATTCAATGGAGCTTAACCCTTTGATCCTCAGAGTTCTGCCTGAGTGTCATCGGTCAGTTGTGCTTTCCCAAATGAGAGGGTCTTCATTCCTCATGAGGCAGTGACGCAACCCATTCCTGAGAACCCCATTCTGCCCTTGCAGTCTGGCCTCTCATGGGACACCACCCAGTAATCTCATTGTTGCCCCCAGTGCTTAACCTGAGCATTCACCTTCACCCATCCACTTTCCAGCTCCCACTAAGGATGGACACTCCCTCAGCTGTGATTTGGCCACAAGTCCAGCAAAGAGGACACAGAAAACGATGTCTGCATGTCAGCCTCCAGATCCACTTAAAGCAAGGGGCACCCTGAAGTGAATGGGTGACAAGACCTGCTAGCGACTCCTCCCCCTCAAGATTGAGTGACTCAACCCTCACCCGGCCCTGAGTTGAACTTATCTGTGTCCCCCACATCCTCTCCAGTGCACTTTGAGCAGTGAAGAGCCTGGAGAATCATGGCTGCCTGAGCGCTTACTGCTGACATCCCCTCCGAAGTGGGGCCATCAAGGTCACGCTTTGTAAACATGCCACCGGCATGACGTCACGCCAGTGCCCAATGAATATTCCATGAGGAGCGGCATGTCTGGAGAGAGTGCTCGCTAATGACATGCTAATGTATTAAAATGAAGTTCCTGGATTCCCACAATACGCTTCGCCCTATTCCACTGGCGAGGGCCGCGGGGAGATGGAAAATTGCAAATCCCAATCTTGCTGGAGAGAATCACATTTTTCGATTCTCTCCAGAGTTTGAGCCCATGCTGAGTTTCTCACGGGTGGAGTGTGCAAGCTCAAAATTGCACCTTGAGAGTCATAAAATGGTAGGTGTGGCTTACTTATCTAAAGAACTGGAGACATGGGCCGGGATTCTCCCCCACCCCGGCAGGGCAGGGGGTCCCGGCGGGATGGAGTGGCGGGAACCACTCCGGCGTCGGGCCGCCCCAAAGGTGCGGATTTCTCCGCACCTTTAGGGGCCAAGTCCTCACCTTGAGGGGCTAGGCCCGCGCCGGAGTGGTTGACACACCACTGGCCGGCGGGAAAGGCCTTTGGCGCCACGCCAGCCAAGGACGAAGGGACTCCGCCGGCCAGTGGAAGTCTGCGCATGCACGGGAGCGTCAGCTGCTGACGTCATCCCCGCGCATGCGCAAGGGGGTCACATCCGCTTCGGCCATGGCGGAGGGAAAGAGTGCCCCCATTGCACAGGCCCACCCACAGATCGGTGGGCCCCGATCGCGGGCTAGGCCACCGTGGGGGCACCCCCCCGGTGCCAGATCGCCCCGCGCCCCCTCCAGGACCCCGGTACCCGCCCACGCCACCAGTCCCGCCGGTAAGAGAGGTGGTTTAATTCCCACCGGCGGGACAGGCATGACTGCAGTGGGACTTCGGCCCATCGCGGGCCGGAGAATCGCTGGGGGGGGGGGGGGGGGGGGCCGCCGACTGGCGCGGTGCGATTCCCGCCCCCGCTGAATCTCTGGCGCCGGAGAATTTTGCGACCGGTGGGGGCGGGACTCACGCCGGCCCCCAGCGATTCTCCGACCTGGCGGGGGTTCGGAGAATCCTGCCCCTGATATCTGGGGCGAAATTCTCCTACCCGCCCCGCCACATTTCTGCCCCGACCGGCCGGCGGGAGTCTCCGTAACACCGGCCGGTCAATGGTGCTCTCACTTCCTCTTTACCTCTGAAGAAACCTAACTGCCGTTGATGCTATCAAAAAGCTGTCAATCATAGCTAAATGTTTATAAACATTGCAGTTAGTTTCACACTAGGGTACATGCGATCCATTCAAGCGTAGAGGGAAATTAAATTCAGCAATCCAGACAGCTGGCCATGTGCAAGCTGTCAGTCACAACCTAGTAAAACCAATGTTATACTGATGTGAATGAAAATCTTGCAGATCAAAGATCTGAGGGGGTTTAAACCCAGCTCATACGTCTTAGCTTTCCAGGAATTTGCAGGTGCTGCTTCCTCTGCCTGAGCCAGCAGGTGTAGGGCACAGATGAATTTTAAAGCAGTAATTTTTTCACTGTCTCTATTTGGACAGCTATATAGCTTCCAGGCAGGGGTCTCTTTAATAGGGGAGGGGGGAAGGTCTTTGGTCGGGGTCTCTGAAATGGGTGGGGGGGGGGGGGTTCTTGTGCGGGTCTCTTTTGGGGGGGGGTCTATTTATCGGGGATCTCTGATGGAGAGGGTTAGGTCTCCCTTGTACTGTGGTCCAGGGGAAAATCAGGGCAAACGTTTGTACGTTTTCTTTCTGAAACTGGTTGTTCCTTGGCATTTACCTGGTACGATTGTTACGTACAAATTTCTAACAGAGCCTGGATATTTTATACATGTTAGTGTATCCTGACATTGTTGGGGGAGTTGTGAATACAACTGAACACTATAGAATCAGGACTGCACAGCCCCAGCCCTCCAGATACCAGGGGAGATCAATGGTGAAGCAGTTGAAGGTGGTTGGGCTAAAGATGCTGCCCTGTGCTGCAGCTTTACTGGATTAGTTTTACTTGAAGTACACGTGGTGCTCTTTCTCCACTTCCACACACCCCACTGTACCAGCACTGATCTCCCAGCTTAATGGAATATACTAGTCAATGATATGTCGGACAATGAGATACGAATTCTTGATCTATAAATGCTGACGATGACCCTTGGTTACCTCTTTGTGGGCTGTCAGATCTATTCCACGTCTATCCCACTTAGCATGATGGTGGTGGCACACGACATGATGAAAGGTAATCTCAATGCGAGGATGAGACCTTGACTTCAAGAGAACTGTTCAGTGGCCACTTCTACCAATGTTATCATGAATAGACTCGTTTGTGATGTGCAGTTGGGTAAGGAAACAGTGAGGTCGGCCAATCCCGCAACTCGGTCACTTCACCAACTGACACACGCTCAGCCTGACAGTTGTGGCTGCACATTCAGCCAGCTTGATGAGTGGTGGTGTTCCTGAGCCTGGTGTTCCTGAGGGAATTGAATATTCCCTCCCTGCTAACTGATGTTCAACTTAGGATATTTCAGTGGTGAAGAGAGTTGGTAGGAGGTTGTTTTCCTGAAATTCAAGAAATATAGCTGGCCAGAATAACATTTGTGGATAAATATGAGGCACATGGCCTCCTTCTGCCCTGTAAATTCTATGATTATGTTTAGGTTGATACTCACCTCCTGGGAGCACTCATCCCACTTCCATTAAAGCTGGAGGTGGGCAAAGTTAGAATTGGGATTCTAATTTTTACAATATTGACCACCCACCAACCCATCCATTATTTTCAGATCAATATTCCCCGATAGTGTCATATTGTGAGATTGGAGTTGTGTGTAAACCAGACTGGATAGGGCAAACAATGTTCCTCTCGAACATTAATGGTGAATTCAGGTGTTTTTTCATCTGAAGCCTTCATAGTATTTTTTCTGATGCAAGCTTATAAATGACTAGATCCTCTGTTAACTGAACCAGCCTGTGTGATGACATGCTCTGCTTTTCCTCACATAAAATAACAGCCTGAAGGAATTCATGCATAATTCAGTCAGGTTTTCACGAATGCACGTTTTGTGATAACAAATAAAAGGATATCTTATATCTGGAACTTGTGTCGCTAAGACCTGATGATTCCAAGGCACTTCTGACCAAACTCCTACATTCTACCTTCCATAAACTTGAGGTTATCCAATATCCCCTATGTCCTGATTAGCATCTGCGAGCTGACTTGTACCCAGTTGCGCAATGCCCCAATTTTTGTGTGCGCTTCCTTGTTTTCAAACCCACCTTGCATCTGTTGTCTCCTCCAGTCCTGCGACTCACTAAGATCTTTATGTCCTTCCAATTCCAAACTCTTACGCATTCCTGCTTTAATCGTTCCATCACTGGGGCCATGCCTTCACTGCCAAGCATGTGGAATTCCCTCCATAAACCTCTCTGCCTCTTGCCTCTCTTTCCTCCTTTGAGACACTCCTTAAAACCTATCTCGTTGACAAAGGGTTTGGTCATTTGCTGCAATACCTCCTCATGTGACTTACTATTAAATTTTGTTTGTTAATGCTCCTGTGAAGTGCCTTGGGTTGCTTTACCATAATACCAAAGCGTAAATTATACTGAACGTTTGAATAGTACTACATAGAGAAATCTGCTGTTGTTGTGGAATGGTTCAGCATATTTTCATTCAAATAACACAGTCAAAATAAAATTAGGTAAATGTCATTTCAATTATCAAATCCCATCTTAAATATTTAGATAGTATGGGTACCCGCATGGATGTGGGAGGAAATTGGAACACCCGGAGGAAACCCATGCAGATTTGGGGAGAACGTGCAAACTCCACACAGTCACTCTAGGTTGGAATTGAACGTGGGTCTCTGGCACTGTGAGGCAGCAGTGCTGACCGCTGTGCCACCAAAACATTATTCCCATAGAAACCCAACAGTGCAGAAGGAGGCCATTCAGCTCAATATGTCTGCACCAGCCCTGAAAGAGCACCCTACCTAGGCCCCCCTCCCTGCCCTATCTCCATAGCACCACCTAACCTGCATTTCTTTGGACACATGGGGCAATTTAGCTCATCAAATCCACCTAATCTGCATATCTTTGGTCTGTGGGAGGAAACCAAAGCACACGGAGGAAACCCACACAGACTCGGGGTGAAAGTGCAAACTCCAGACAGACAGCCACCCAAGACTGGAATCAAACCCGGTTCCTTGGAGCTGTGAGGCAGCAGTGCTAACCACTGTGCCCCCGTGCCGGTAATAACAAGATGATGAAGCTACCGACCCTTTTTTCAGGTGATGGAAGTGAAAATTGACCACTTTATCTTTTTAGCTGAGGTATTTCCTATCCTCAAAGGGGCTATTGGACTGCGAACCAACCAGCGTTTGAAAACCAAAGACTATCTTCTGAAAAAAGAGGCATTTATAACTAGTTTGAAATGATGTACCCTTGGTGCCACTGAACGCAGGCAAGATCAGCATATTAAAAATGTCTTTGGTTTCAGTGTATATTGAAGAAAACAATGGTGGAACAGCATTACTAGTTCTCAAAGTATTAACACAGTTGTATATTAATGTTTGAATTGTACTAAAGTTTAGGCAAGATTCTGCGAACAAAGTCATGGATATATTAAAACTCAGTCAGGTCTGCAACTAATGCATGAATTTCCAGAATCCACCTTGCTGATAGACACTGACAAATAACTAAAAGCTTAATTCAAATACTCTTAAATGTTAAGTACACATTGATCATTGATGGAAGTTGGAAAAAGCATGAATCCAGATTATGCAAATTAGCCCATCTTTCTCAGGCACAGTACAGTGATCACAGGAAAAATTACAGCAGCACCAAACAACAAGGGCACCACAATTTTTTGGTCTAACAGGGCTACACCTTATGTTTCCTGTAATGCTTAATGCAATGAGTATCACTTGCTGTCATGTCATTTTGTACAGCAATCGGATAGTACCAAGTCCCCATGTTGCCAGCTGAATTATCCTTATTCTGTGCCACATCAGAACCTGCATTTTCGAGGCAAAATTTGATCTTGTTCAAAGCCAACTTCAATGAAATATGCATGAAGTTGTAAGCCTATTCATACGGAATGATGATTATGGAAATGGTCTTTTGATTGCGTCGCACTTGTTTGCAAATATTACTAATTCCCTCTTTCTTTAAACAAGTGCCCTTATCTGTGAGGTTTCATTTTCAGATTTTCTTTTCTCATTTTTTTAACCCTAGTGTTTGTTCCCAGAGGTCCATTTTGGATCATAAATTACCCTCACAACTAGACATTTTCACAAGAAAATACTACCACATCCAGTTCTCTGAAAGAAAGATTGGGATACATTAACATACCTCGTGTTGTGATCCTAGACTAGACCCCCAATTTTTTGGTAAGCTCCTGTTAGGCATAAATAGCATTTTGTTTACAATAGCCAAAGTTCGAGACACAAAGACACTTGCTACGAATATAACGTCACAAGATCCCACGGGTTTTGAACAAACAAAAATAAATTTTACACATCCCCCCCATATGGCACCCAAGGCCCGATCACCGCCCTGCAAAACTTGCCAGCCTGGCACCCGGCAGTGCCCCTGCCAATTGGCAGTGCGAGGTTAGCTCACAGTAGCACTGCTGGGGTACCAGGCTGGCACTGCCAGGGTGCCTGGGTGGCACCAGCAGTGCCAGGGTGCCATGCCTAGAGTGCATGCCCCTGCAGGCCTCCAATCCCCTGCAGGACCCACATGAGTGCCATTCTGTCTGTTCCCCGTTTGCGGAGACCAGTTCTGAATGGCGTTCGCCTGAGGTCTTCAAGGCGATTCCATGCCTTGGTTAGATCTCGGGAACGTATATTAAAGTGAGACCAGCCGTCTCACTCTAATATACAGATTTGCCAGAAAGTGATCCAGCCCACAATGGGCAGGATTCACATCGCGACATTTTGCGAGATCACGTTAGATCTCGTGAGGCGTGGAGAGTTGGGTAGATCCCGTTGTGCCGGGCCGCGCTGCTTTTCGGGCGCAATTCATCTGGTAGATCCCGCCCAATAGCTACCTTATTATGTAATGTTCAGCTTTAATATGAGGTAATGTGAATTAACAGACAAACTGTGGTTGAACACACCACAATGTACAATAGGTAACAAATGTAATCTAGTCAGATCCCACACATTTCTCAGCAACCCACTCAGAGCTCTAACTTCCAAAAATATATGAATTCTCCGGCCTGCAAACGGCCTTAGAGGGGATTTTCCAGCCCTTCCCGCCGGTGGGATCGTCCTACCCTGCTGATGGCGACCCCCCCCCCCCCCCCCCCCCGCCCCCAGCCGTGGGTTCCCCAGCAGAAGAGGATGTGCTCAATGGGAAACCCTGTTGACAGCAGCAGAACCAGAAGCTCCTGCCAAATGGCGGGCCGCCTCCACAAAACGTGCCTCGGGGAGGGGGGGCTAAAACCACGCCCCTCATCCCCAATTCTCCGGCTAAGTAACCCACCTGCTGTTTTATGATCTTAGTTTTCTAAATGTTAACCCCTTACGTCAACATGGCCCCAACCTTTGAAGTGTACCAGTTCTTAAGCTGCTTTAGTTGCATTTTTCATAGCTAACTTGAACCTTCCCAGAACCAAAACTTACCTCTGAATTATTACTATGAACCGTAAGCTAGGTATTTCTAACTGGAGTTTTGTGTATATTTTTAATGACTCAGGGTTGTTCTATGTAAATGAAGTATAGAACATGGTTTAAGTAATCATCTGGTCACCTGGAAAGATGCAGCTCTGCTCAGAGTTACCAAAGATGGACAGGGCACCAGGAATGTTATTGCTAAATAGCTATTTCATTTTGTTAGTACCATGTTGGCATTAATAATATAACTGTCAATGTAAATGTCATGATAACTTTGGTTTAAGAACTACAATGGGACAATATATACACTCGGCGAGATTCTACGGTCCTGCGCATTTCTCGATGGCACCCCGTTCACTGGCGGCGGCACTCTCTCTTCCTGCCGTTGGTAAATGGGATTTCCTATTGAAGCCATTCCACGCCGACGGGAATCCTGCAGGCTCGGGTCTGCTGCCAGTGGGAAAAGCTACTCTCAACAGCTGGAGAATTCTGGCCACTGCATAAGATTACAAAACAATAACACTGTTTTCACCATATATGCATTGCTAGTACTGTGAAGGTATTGCAGCTCACAGCTATATAGGGCGCGAATCAGCATTGTCGTCGTGCCCGGCTTGGTGTCTCGCGAGATTCGCGATGCTTGAAAAATCTTGCGAGATTCCATTTAATCTCACGAGACATCGTGATCTGGATCTCGCCCTGACTGGGCATGGTCCAGATTGTAGACATCTAAGATGGCCACCTGCAAAGGACCATGGGAATTATGGCCAGCCCAGGACTCAGACAGATACAGAGCTTATTTGTATCTGAAACGCAGGTAACCAAGCTCGATCAAAACCCCCGCTCGTTTACATTTTAATGGCCCATTTTCCCAGGACAATAGAACTCCAATCAAGAAACCGGTACAGCCACAGACTGATCGGCGCCACTCCCTTTACTCAGAGAGCCCAACTGCCAAGGTCAATGACTGCTAAGGACCCGCCCAGCTACCAAGACCCCCCCCCTTTATTGGCCGAAATCGAAGACAGTGATAAGAGCCCTGTCGAACTATTGGGTCCAAGGTTAAGGACCGCCCCAAAGAGCACAAAACCTCAGAGGGATAAAAGAGAGCACAGCCATGTGTTCTGCCTCTTTTGGATTTGGCCTGTGCCAATCCAACTGTAACAGGAACAGCCAGCCAAGTTCAAGACCAACGATCGCTACCTGACGGATGAGCCCAGCAGATACAGAGCCACTTTCTTCGAACCAGCCAAGTGAAATCCAGATAAAGGCCTTATCCATTTGCACAGTGCCAGTCGCCCTGAAGTTAAGTATAGGTTATTGTAGCTGATAGGTGTAGTTTAACTCATAGTAGATATTGTGTTTGCATGTCGACATAACTCTTGTGTGTATGTAAATAGACCATCTTTTGGACTAACTAACTGGTTGTGTGGACATTTGATCGATATAAGGGAAGGCTTGTGGTTCACCAACATTATCACTAATATTAGCAACAGTATTGGCGACGCTGTTGGGATCAAAACAAGCAACAAGATCCACATATTTAAATGGCCCATTAGGCTCTGGGACGCTGGCAGAGCTCAGTAGGGCGCCACGTAGTGCTGGTTTCCACAAACGTGGACCAGTCTCCTCAGAACGTTACCCTGGGCCTCTAGATTACTAGTCCAGTGGTATTACCAATGTCAAGTTTACCAGCCATGACTTAATGATGTGGGAATTAAGATAAACTAATTATTGTCCTCAGATAATGCCCCTAAATTTGCATTTTTCTGTTGGATATGTTAATAAAGATCAGAAGTGGTGATGCAAGCTGATTTGGAATTCCTTTCTCAAACAATTCCAGTAAATATGCCTGACATAACCAGTCTTTTCTGGGAGGACATTGTCCTTATAAATAATCCTTAAACTCTGCATCAAAGTCTCCAATATTTTCCCAATAATTACAATGAGAAAATAAGAACAGAAGAAATAGGAGCAGGAGTTTGCCATTTGGCCCCTCAAGCCTTCTCCGCCATTAAGATTGTGTTAATCATCTCCACTTTCCCACCCATTCCCCTTATACCTTCTTTTTTTGAGACAGACAAAATGTATTAATTCCAGCTTCAAATATATTCAACGATAAGGCATCCACAACCCTTTGAGTGAAGAAATCTTTCCTCACCTGAGACCTAAATGATCAGCCACTTATCCTGAGACTAGATTCCCTAGTGTTATGGGCCAGCGCATGGAAACTCCAAAGTATATTATGAAGTCCACCTGACCGACAACCTTTATGTTGAATTTGGCTAGGATGAGCACAAGAGCCTTCACTTCAGGTGTGATTCATCAGTCTTCCTCGCCACTTTAATTATAACAAGTTTTATTCTATAAACCTAGTTAACATATATACATATAAGCACACAGCAAGAACTTTTATCAATTACAAACATAAATACACCACACTGCTACAGTAATCTATGTTTAACACTTAATGACTTCCCTCTTAACTGTTCCAATTCAAAAACAAAATCCAATAAACCAAAGACCCATTTTCAAGGGCATGGCCTAGCAATCTGCATTCTCACTTGAATGAGACTGGCTTTCCCTGAGATTCTGGTCCCATCTCACCAGCTGATTTAACTCCTTCCAGAAAGTAAACTATATATTTTAAGTAACCAAAGAAGGTAGTTATAATTAATGTTTTTTTTACTGGAACAACTCTTTAAAATGAAACCATAGAAAGACAGGAAAAAAACACTTTTTTCTCCCTCTGAAAATGAAACTAAAAAAACCTCACAGCCACTTCCCAGCTCCACCCACAAAATGACATAACTGAAGCCATGTGATAAGACAAAAACCTTTCTTAAAGGGGCATTCCCATGACACTAGCCAGAGAAAACAACCTCTGAGGGGTGGAATTATCCCATTTTAAGATGCATGGTGATGGCGGGTGATTCCTTCAGCACTTGTCCCACCGACCAGAATGGCGGATCCCATGCCAGCTTCAGCGCTTGGAACCACATTAATTATGCACAGTCGAGTTCTCGTCTGTCTTCCCTGGTGGGCTGGCAGCTGATTCATCCACCTTGTATGTTACAGCAAGATCACCTCTTATTTTTGTAAACTGCAGAGAGAGTTGACCCACTTTGCTCCACCTTTCATTACAGGACATCCTTCACATCCCAGGAATCAATTAAACCTTGGCAGCACCACCTCCAAAGCACTTCCTTAAACATGCAGACCAAAACTTGCGTGCAATACTTCAGGTGTAGTCTCACCAAAGCACTGTATAATTGCAACAGGAGTTCTTTATCCTTGTCCTCCAATCCCGCTGTAATAAAGGCCCAGTTGCCTTGCTGATTGCTTGCTGTATCTACATGCTAACTTTCTGTGCTCCTTATAAAAGGACCCCCAAGTCCCTCTGAACATCAACATTTACAAGTATCATGGCTGGGATTCTCCGCTATCCGGCGGGGCGGGCCTTATCGGTGCCGAGGAGTGGTGTGAACCACTCTGGCATCGGGCCGACCGGAAGATGCGGAATCCTCCGCACCTTCAGGATCTAGGCCAGCACTGGAGAGATTGGCGCCGTGCCAACCGGCGTCGAAGGGCCTCCGCTGGCCGGCGCGAGTTGGCGCATGCGCAGGAGTGCCAGCGTGTTCACAGAACCGCTGGCTTGACTCCTGCGCATGCACAGTGGGTTTCTTCTCCGCGCCGACCATGACGGAGCCTTACAACGGCCGGCGCAGAGGGAAAGAGTGCCCCCATGGCAAAGGCCCGCCCGCAGATCGGTGGGCCCCGATCGTGGGCCAGGCCACCGTGGGGGCCGCCCCCGGGGCCAGATCCCCCCACTCCCCCCCCCCCCCTCCTGAGGACTCCGCAGGCCGCTCGCAGAGCCAGGTCCCGCCGGTACCAACCTTGTTTGATTTACGCCGGCGGGACTGGCCGAAAACGTGCGGCCGCTCAGCCCATCGCGGAGCAGAGAATCGCCGGGGTTGCCGCTGACAACGGCCCTCGACTGGCGCGGCGCGATTCCCGCCCCTGACAAAAAAACGGCGCCGGAGAATTCGGCAGCTGGCATCAGGGCGGCAGGCAGGATTCATGCCGCCCACCGGCGATTCTCCGGCCCGGCGGGGGTTCGGAGAACCCTGCCCCAGAGATCCATAATTTAAGGATTTCTTTCTTTTTTTAAATCAAAATGAGAAACATTGCATCCCCACAGTGCAGAAGGAGGTTATTCAGCCCATCGAGTCTGCACCGACCCTCCGAAAGAGCACCGTATCTAGGCCCATGCCCCCACCCTATCTCCGCAACTCTGTAACCACACCTCATTCTTGGACACTGAGGGGGAATTTTAGCATGGCCAATCCACTTAACTTGCACATCTTTGGACTCTGGGATGAAACCGGAGCATTCGGAGGACACCCAAGCAGCCACGAGGAGAATGTGCAAACTCCACACAGATAGTGACCCGAGGTCAGAATCAAACCCAGTTCCCTGGTGCTTTCAGGCACCAATGTTAACCACAGTGCCACCCTGTCATTTCTCATCCATTGAGACATTTGGCTGGATTTTCATAACTGAGGCACAAAGCTTGAGTCGAGAAAGTTCAACGCTCAGCAGATCTGCCTTGCGAAAAACCAGCCCAATACATGCATTTTCACTCAGGGTTGGGGATGCGGGGATATAGTCGGGGCTGCAAAGAGGAGGTGACCACGCGGATGGGCACGTGTCAAGTCCAACTGATCAGAAGGTTCATTTCAGATTTCTGGGATTTTGATCAAGTTGCTTTGCGAACTGTTAGGCTCACCTTTCACAATCCCCAACCTGCAAACCAACCCCCCAACCCCATGATCCCTCATACCCGCCATGCCAACTGATCACCAACAAATCCCTCCCGTCCACCCCATGCTCCCTCACAGCCTTCATGCCAACTCAATGCTAACTCATGCTCCCCACTAACTCCCCCATGCTTCCTCATACCCTCAAGCCAGATTTAAAGCTACTCACCCTTGATCCACCATCGGCAGAACTTAGGAGCCATATGGAGGTTTAAAAGCTAACCTTATAATAATCTAATATAGCTCTCAGTCATACACACTTGATAGTGAAAGAAATCCGTTCATGAATTCATTCAAAGCTTTTAAATCTCAAGTTATTAATCTCTTAAAAAAAAACTTCTCTGCAGACTGCACAATCAAAAACAACGAATCTTTTGTACGAACATTTACATTTGTAATCAAACGGTGACTCAGAACTCCCTATCGAGTTAATTGTAGCTTTTGAAACACACCCAAGCATTCATAATGACATAATAATAACCCATGAGGAAATGTAAACAGAAAACTTAATTGAAATTACACGAACAGATGCTAACATCTTTTCTAACACTGGATGGCCTGTCAATCAAAGCAGTCCAGCAGGGGAGTGTTTTATGAACTCACGGACAGCTGCAGGGCATTTAAAAACCTCCTGTCATGACACTTAAACAGATCTTAACTGGACTTCAGGAGCGTTTGTATCTACTACAACAGTTTGTGACTTCAACACTGTAGATTAAGGCCATTGGAACGGTCAAAATGGGGTCTTTTTGAATTCCGGTCAGGTAGCTCAGCTGAGTTCACATCCACTGAGCCCTTCCCGATTCTGTGAAAATCTGGCAATTACCTGATCCAAATAAAGTACCTGTAAAGGGATTTCCAATCATCTCATGGAACTCCACGAGTACCCATGGATGGAATTATTGGACCCTACAGTTTTTTAAATAATATATGGTGTCCTAAACCTTTCCACTGTATCCTCCAGAGGATTCTCAATATTTCCCTCTCCTCCGTCTGCTATAGTTCCTTCTCAACTCAAGCTTGCTGCCCCCATTGCAAAAACAGTCATAAAATGATGACTTGGTAATTCCGCTTCTCTGTCCTCAGGCACTGCTTCCCGACTGCCGCTGGTGAATGTCCATAATCCTACTCTGGCTTCTACTATGCCTAATGAACAGTACTAAAATTACGCGTTGAGCATTAAGCAGCAGTCACTCAGTATTTTCAGCTGTATTAGGGAGCCTCTCTGATACTTCCTCCAAGACAAAAGTGGTGGTAATTTCTGTGTTTCAATTTAATACAAATCCCAAGCACAGCATTCAGAAGGTAATTATACCATTTTCTCTGTTGAAACCCTGCTGTTGTTAGCATAGCAATTCCACCAATTAAGCTAACCATTTCCCACGAAAATATACTGCCTGCTCTGATATGCATATTGATCACAGCACAGCATTTAGAATTCAATTTTCCAGAATTTTCTGGAAACACATTTCAAGTTCTTACACTGTCAAAACACAACACACGCCAGTATAGTACGAGCAGGATTCCTATAGCCATGTAAGTGGGAAGCCATGATTACATTGCCCACTCACACAGCTACAGAATGGAGGGAGGGAATTCAGCACAGCTCCATGATTGCTGATTGAAAAGCACGGACGGAGATTACTTCCAGTCGTGATAACTTTTCCACAGGTTGAGATTGGAGATGAGAAAGTCATTTTTTTTCTGTTTTGGTACACATAAAATGACTGTAAAAGCCTGTGTGTTGTCTAAAAGAAAAAAAGTGCTCTTTATCATTAAGCAGTCATTCTACAAATCCAAAACAGTGAGTCAGAAATCCCTTGGAGGTGGATTTTCAAGGATTGCTCAGGAAATTCTAACAAGGCTGCAAAAGCCACAAGTTCTGTCCAGGCTTGAGCAGGAGCCTGAGAATTCAGGATAAATATAAAAATATTTTATAGTTTTCTGTATTTATTTCCTACAATTCAACACATGCTTCTTCTTAATAGATGGCACCGGGCTGGATTTAGTGTTCCACTGGTTGGGGGAACTGACAGGAGATGCTGTGTTGCTTTCAGGGGAGAGTTCTGACCAGATTAACTGTTATGTGGCCGGTGTGGGGCCTTCCTTAAGATTCAGGGCGAGGGTGACAAAGTCTTGCCCTCTGAGAGCTGCCAGTCAGTCAATCAGAACAAGAATGAAGGTGGGAATCTTGGAAACAGCCCTGCCTCCCACTTGGGAAGGCCTCCAGATGCACCCTACTTACATGGAAATCCAGCTTTTGTCCTTAATTATAGATTCCAACAGCTTCTCCATAACGGATCTTAGTTTATAATTTCCTGCTTTCTGTCTGCCTTTTTAAGTTACATTTGCCATTTTCCAATCTAAATGGACAATTCCAGAATTCTGAGGATGTTGGAAGATAATGACTGAAGTATTTGCAACTTTCTTATGCCTACTGCCTTTTAAACTCTGGGATGGAAGCCATTAGGTCCTGGAGATTTGTCAGTCTTTAGTACCATTCTTTTCACTAATACTGTTTTCTTGTTTAGTAAATTCCAGGGCATAACCTTCCCCAAAACGCAGTGTTGGCTCAGGCGAGGAAACCAAACTGAGTCTCGCAGACTGCACAGCTAGCTTTTCTCAGTGTATTAAACAATTCTCTGTGCATTTTCCATTTTAAAAGGTAAAGCGCCATTCATTTTGTCAGCAGGAGGGGCGGGGCCGAAAAACACCGGCAAGGGCAGGAATCCTGCGATCGGGGTGCCTTTTTTAATGGGCGCCCCGACCTCTGACTTAAATACAAGGCTCCACCCATGGAAATCAGGGTTGCCCCCACAACAATGCCAACATCGGGGCATTCACCATCACCCCCCACCAACCCACCCAGCCCTCACCACAATGCCAACTTCGGGCCTGTTGCCCTCGCAGCCATCAGGGTACTCCCCCCATACCCCCCTCCCACCCCCGACAGGCATCTTGGCTCTCCCTTCCCACTGCCAGGGGGCAGTGCTGGGGCCAGTATCAAGGCACTGCCTGGCCATGTCCCTCACCACCCAGGGGATATACTCACCGTCATGTCCCCGGCACAGTCATCACGACTGGTCTATGTATTTGTACACCAGTAGTGATTCGCACTGGTGTGACATCGCACTGATTGGGTGGGAGAATAAGGCATGGCCGAATTTTATGGCGTCAAGGTTAAGTACATGTTAATTTATTAAAATTTATGGAAATCAGGTTTATGCCCTTTCTGGGCTTGAATCTGATCATGTCACCAGAGGAGGGTGGGGATGGGTGGGTGGGGGTGGGAGGAGGGGGGGGGGGGGAGGAGGGGGAGCGGGAGGGCGAGTGTGGGTGATCTTAAACCGAGATCTTGCCAGCATTAATCCCATTTTGGGCTCCTGTGAGATTCAGCGGCCATTACGGGATTTGCACTGGTGACGAGCACAGCTGTTAAATGTTGATTAGCTTCACTGGATTCTTAGCGAAGCCTCACACAAAATAATTTTTCAACAAGTCTGCATTTTCCTTATGCCACTGCCATTAACTAATATTTCACTTCTGCTATAATTGCAAATCATTTTGTGTTAATCTGGATATACCTCAAAGTTTCTTTTCGTATTTCCATATTCTATGAACTTAAATTTCATCTGCTTGAGGAACAATTCTTTGGAATTAGCCATTGTCGGTTAGAAAAGGCAATAATAATATGCTTATTTTTTAAAATTCCAGTTGTTCTGAAAGTATGTTGGTTAAAAATAGTTTCAAGAATGATACTGATAGATTCAAATGGTTGCCTCGAAATAAATATTGGCTGACGAATAGCCGCTTGAAGGTACACAGCTCGAGTATCGCTGAATAAAATGAGACATGCTGTTGAAGCTTTTAGTCTTGCATGCATCAGGATGGTGAAAATTTCAAAGGGAGCAACAATTCATACTGCATGAGAAAAGACTGCTGATTGGTTAGCAAGCCAACTCTGACTGGTCCAAGCATTGCCATGGAGAACACACCAGGGACCTACATCCCCTACATTTTTGTTTAATTCAGAAAGACGCACTACTTGGGTGTTTTCTTTACCTGCTGAGGCTGCTGAAAACAAAGTTTGTTGAAATGCACCTCGTTGAAAAGTGTGAACTAAATATAGCTTCCAGCAAGCACAAGTGAGCCATATTGTGAGCCCAGCTGGTAATCTTAGATTGGTTGCTAGTGTAATTCTTATACCACTTGGGATAGTTCAACGAGTGCTATCCAATCGTGGAGTCACATCTAATGTTAGTTTTGAGTTTTGCCAGTTCAAATGTTTTGAGAAACCCAGCCTGATCCTTCCAGGATAATTTGAGATAGACTGGGTACTTTTCAGGTTTGAAAGAGGAGGCCTTTGGCCCATTTGTGAATATGTGTGATATGGAGTGATCAATTAGCTGGTCTGATTAGAACAGGGGAAGCTCACCATTTGACGTTGCTACTAAGTAGTAACAAGAGTGGTATTTTTCACTGACAGAATACTGCTGTCAAACCATAAAGGTGTTCGGTCTACCACACAAATGAACAATGCAGTATATGAATTTCAGTGCTAGTGCGATATAGCACAAGTTACTGCACCCTTTGAAATGTGGTATTTCTTGCACCTGTCCTGGTACGTACAATATGAAAATTTTTGACAGCATGTCTCTTTTTTCTAGCAATACTCAAATTATTCATTTGGTTCTGACTTCAAGTTAATTACTTTGCAAAGTTTTTATACATTTGTTTTTTATCATTTGTTTGTTGTTTTGCTTCATAAGTTTCTACCCCTTTAATTCTAATTTATTTGTGACAGAAAAGCTTTGGCAGACGGCCTTTGGTGAATAAGGAAAACCTGCAAGGCACATACAACACTTTAAATTTATGAAAACATACAGATTGTTTTCAGAGAGGAAATTTATGAGCAATTTTTCACTGTGCAATTTTAAGGTAATACACATTTGTAGCTTTTCACAACTAATTGATACAATATTATGTAAAATAATAAGGATTTATTGTACTTAGGAGACACATTGACCCTGATATCTAGGGGACTGCATGTGTGGAGCAGAATGGGGATTTGGGGGAAGGAGTTAAAACCAGGAAACTCTGCCGTATGGGTTATTTTGAATAGCCTGCCATTTTTAACAGCGGGATGTTTTTCAGGTTTTCTCCAGTTTCTCACTTGACAGGCAATCTAATTGTCAAGTTGGATGCCTGTGGTGCAGAAAGCCTGCAGCCTGCAACATAGGAGCAGGTAGGGAGACAGAGAGAGATTGCCTTTTGGGGTTAAGGTAAGGAGGTGGGAGAGAATGCAAATTATGCAGATGATGGTCACTTTTGGGGTGGGGTGAGGTGAAGTCAATGGATAGAGGGAAGAGATCCCTGTAAGAGGGATCGTAATGCTGCTCGGGGAGATTCAATCAGAAAAGGGCTGGTCAGACATATTACATGAATACACAGGATAGCTTGTTGTGCAGAGAGGTAACAGTCCTGCTGGGGCGGCACGATGGCACAGTGGTTAGCACTGCTGCCTCACAGTGCCAGGGACCCAGATTCAATTCCGACCATGGGTGACTGTGTGGAGTTTGTACTCTCTCCCCGTGTCTGCATGGGTTTCCTCTGGGTGCTCCGGTTTCCCCCCACAGTCCAAAAAAATGCGGGTTAGGTGGATTGGCCGTGATAAATTGCTCGTTGGTATCCAGGGATATGCAGGATAGGTTATGAGGTTATGGGGATAAGCTGGAGTGGACATGTGTAAAGTGTCATTTTGATGGGTCAATGCAGATTCAATGGGCCAAATGGCCTCCTTCTGCACTGTAGGGACTCTATGATTCTTCCTGACCCACAAGCTGTGCTGTAAATGCACTGATGATCCGGTCAGAATCCCAGTTTCAGACTGCTAAGTGGGCCGTCTGATACATAGATCTAGCAGAGGGCCACCCCCCCGATACAGAGATCTAGCAGAGGGCCCCCCCCCCTCCTCCCTCCCACCCCCCAACAACTCAAATGCTGCTAACTGCTTTGACTTCCTCTTTTTCACAGCAGGAAGCGCTTAGCTGCCTTTGATGTGGCGAAGGGCTTTCAATCACAGCAAGTGTTTATAATCATTGCGGTTAGCATCAAAGCAGGGTAACGGAAATGCATTCAAGCATGAAGGGAAATATCAATGAACAATCCAGCAAGCAGCTGTCTCTGGAAAAATAAAACTGTCAAAACACTGGTTAATGCAATGTCTTGCTGTGTGAAATTGAATGGAAGATCTGTATTTAAAAGGTTATCAAGGGCATTCAAGCCCTTTGAAGTGTACTGGGCTTTTTAGGAAGCCTCTCACACTTTTAACAGCAGCTGCTTTGAACACTTCTGTCTGAAACAGCAGATGTTAGGAAAGGGTAAATGAAAATGCAGTGATTTTGTGACCTACTGCCTGGACTGCTCTTCAGCTTTCAAGCAGGGGTCTCTACTGGGATCAGATGGGGGTGTCTGCATTGAGGGGTCTGATAGCGAGTCTCTGTTGAGGCTGCTGCTGATGGGGGACTGGAGCATTTAAACTGACACAGAACCCGTTTTTAGCGCAACGCTCAATTATCCACTGGATTGTGAATCCCATTACCAGCAGCAGGCAGCGGAAAATTCACCCCTCCTCTCCTTGTCAAGACCATTCAGGATCTTATATACTTTATAATCAGGTCACCCCTCACTATTCTAAGCTCCAGTGGAAACAATACCACACCCTATCCTCATTTTAAAAAAATGTTTTTTTAAAGAGTATCCAATTTATTTTTTCCAATTAAGGGGCAATTTACCTTGGCCAATCCACCTACACTGCACATCTTTTGGGTTGCGGGTGCGAAACCACGCAAACACGGGGAGAATGTGCAAACTCCACACGGACAGTGACCCAGAGCCGGAATCGAACCTGGGACCTCGGCACCGTGAGACAACAGTGCTTACCGCTTGCGCCACCGTGCTGCCCCACACCCTATCCTCATAAGACAGCGTGCTCATTCCAGGTATCAATCTAGTAAACCTCCTCTGAAACGTCTCCAATGCATTTACATCCTTCCTTACAGAATGAGACCAAAACTGTACAGAGTATTCAAGATATAGGGCAATATTCTCCGCCTCGCGACACCGCAAACGTAAACTACACCATGCTCCAGTCCCTCGCTGGTGGCAATAACCAACATTGCGCCCGCCGGCGACATGCAAAACTATTTCATTTAAATGTGATGAGCGCATTTGACCGACTATGCTCCAGGCCTCCGTGACTCTCTGCCCCTCTCAGGCGGATGTCACGCGAGCGCCGTTTACTACATGTATTTACAAGCGGGGACTGGGTGCCATGGCTGCTGAGGGGGAGAGAGGAGGTAAGAAAAGTTTGAAATTTTTGTTTAAATTGTACTGTTTGCTGGGGGTTGGCTGCCAGGGCCGAGGGTTGTTACGGGGAGCGACATGCTGACAGCTCCGTGCATTTGGGGTGTTCCCCTCAGGATTTAGGTGGCCTGGCTCAGGCTGTCATTGCTGCAGTATAATTTTTAAACGGACCCATTTGGAACATGTTACAGACCCCAGGCTGTTCACTCTGCTGACTGCTCACTCTGTCCTACAAATGTGTAGAGGGCCACTGGCCATTTGGGAGCCCACCCCGGCCACCCCTCCAGAAGCTCTCAGGCCCCAGGTGATCCATCAATGGGATGAGCGTGGCCAAGCTCAATCAGTGGCCCACCAGGGGCTGTCGCTCCTCTGCGCACTCATCAGAAGCTCAACCCCACCTCAGGGAAAGCAGGGAAATAGCAGAGCTCACCCCAAAGAAAGGACACGAGCACCGTGGCCTTTGGCACCCTCCCTGACACACTGTCCCTCTCAGGGCAGAGGCCTCACCAGTGACACGATCAGCTAGCCCACTCTGCAGGACTACCAATTGTCTCCAAGCTCTGCCTGTCCATCGTGCTCCTGCTCCCATCCATCCTACCCCTGGACAGGTTGTCATAACCTGTGTGTCACACCCAGGACCCACACCACACTGCAGCTACGCTCCCAGCAGAGGTACAATTCACTGCCTCGCCTTCATCTGTAGGAGCCTCCATTCACTGGGAATCTCCACTGCACAACCAGGTGCTCCCCCTGCTGGTGGATATCCATAGTAGACTCCAGTGGCAAATCAGGACACTGCAGAGCCAATCGCTTACACGGGTTGTGGCAGCCACCGGTATCCCTGTTGACAGGGAAGGGTGGTAAAGATAGAGGCTCCCCACATCACAGGCTCTATGCCACTCACTGGTGGCTAAGGGGTGCAGTGGACGACCACATATTGGGGGAACACTGGAGGGTGGGGCTTGGTTTGGGGGGAACATTGGAGGGTGGAGCTGAAGTGCAACTCAGGGTCACCATGTAGCCTGTTGGATTTTGATGTGCAAGGGACTACTCATCTTGTTGGCATGTCTTCCCTTTGCCCCCTGCAGAGAATTAAGTTTGGAGTACAGACAGGAATGCTCGCTATCTAGCCTTAACTGCTGTTGCGGACGCACGGAGGCTGGAGGCACAGGGCCTGCTCGTGGACGACCCTGCACAAGAAGAATCTACCCCAGAAGAGCAGGAGCCTGCTGATGGGGCTCGAGTACTGGCTGCCAAATATACTGAGGAGGAAGTGCGAAGGAAGCATCACATCAGGGTATGCATATACCGTCAGCGCCTGCCCTTCAAGGACCTGCCGGACCGCGTGTGCTGCCAAAGACTTCATCTAATCCAGGAGACCGAGCGCTATCTGTGTCGGATGATGCTGCAACTGGTACCGTGGGGGTATGGAGATGGACACCCACTCCTGGTGACTGTCAAGGTGACTGTTGCCCTGAACATTTATGCCTCAGGATCTTTCCAGGGGCCAAGCGGGGACCTGTCTGGGATATCTCAGACATCCATACACAGGTACATCCGTGCTGTGACGGATGCCCTATGCACCTGGGCAGCAGACTATATAAACTTCGATCTTGACCAAGCCACCAGGATGCCCTGGCATCATGATTTGTCACCATCGCTGGCATTCCCCTGGTGCAGGGGGTGATTGATGGAAAAAATGTCCCCTACAAGCACTGGCTCATCAGGGGGTGCCCTTCATCAATCAGAAGGGTTTCCACTCCCCCAGTGTGTAGTTGGTGAGCGACCACAAGCTGCACATTGTGCAAGTCTACGCACGATATACAGGAGTGTGCACGCGCATGTGCCCTGGCACACTCGTTGGTTCCCGGCACCTTCCAGCAACTCCATTGGGTGAAGGATTGGCTCTTGGGTGGCAAGGGTTGCCCGTTGAGGTCGTGGCAAATAACGCCTGTTCGGAGGCCCCAGACCGACGCCGCTAGAAAGACGTCCATGCAGCAACCAGGAGCGTCATTGAGCAGTGCATCGGCATCCTCAAAATATGCTTCCGATGCCTTGATTGCTTTGGTGCTTCAATATAGCCCTGGGAGGGTCTCTAACATTGTGCTGGCCTGCTGCATCCTGCACAAATCATGCAGCAGAGGGGGGACAAGCTGGAGGAGGAAGAATGCCAGGCCTCATCTGACGAGGAGGATGAGTAGAATGGCCATGAAGAACTGGGCATGGAACCCGGGCTGACACGGCAGGCCACCAGACATTTGCTCCAGGGCTGCCAGCACACAGGCAACCTCATCAACCCCAGATTTGCCAATGAAGAAGCCTTGCCACTTGCAGCTCCGCCACTCTGTCCCACCTCTCTCTACTCCCTCCCCCCCATCCCCTTCCAAGTGGTGCCCCCTTCCACATATCTCATATCCTCCCCTGTTCTTCCCCTTCATCCCATCTCACCACCAAGCTCCCCCTCTCCCTTCCGAGGGTCCTACCAGATTCACCACAGAAGCTCCTGAGCAGACAACATCAGCGGATCTTGTCCATGGGACGGAGGATGATGATGCGAGATGAGCTCTGGTGCTCCTCATTGCTTGATATAATCTGACGCCTACCTTCAGGATCATATTCCAGTTTCCTCCCGGTTGATCCCAACATGTGTGCTGGCAATTCCATTTCATGGGCCCATATATTCTTTCGGGTGGTGGGGCCTATGGAGGTGGTGAGCGATGATGTGATACTCACTGGGTAAGCTGTCCTATAAGGCCTCACACTTCTGGTCCCATTCCCTGCCACCTCTGAGGGTGACCCCAGGTGAAATGTTCAGTTGTCCTGGGGGCACTGCCCAGTTCCATCTTCAAAGACCCGTACCCCATGCCACCAACTTCCAACACCCCACCACCTGGCACACAATCTACACCAAGCCTAGCCCATCCCTCACACCCTTCAGACAGAGGATTGAGGCAGATCAGAATGTTGGTGAAAAGGTGTTTGATAGTGTCTACATATACTATGGGCCTTGACTGCTACCTAAAACCTACATGCTGCACCTGTGTTAACTGAACTGCTGTCTAACTTCCTTGTTTTACGTGGCCTACCGCTCCTTCTAGGCGTGACCCCACACAGCACATCAGAGGTGGAGGTGGCCTGCTGCGTACCTCGCCCTCTGACCAGAAATGACTTTGGTGGCCATCTTCTGGAGGGCTTAGACCTGGAAAGGCCCAGCTGACTTTTGGGTGTCACAGGTGACGAGGTGCCACCCTGTTCTGCGCCAGTGTCAGGTGACGGGGATTCAGAAGCCCTGAGGTGCCCCAGCACCTCTCGTCTACATGAGGCATTGGCCCAGGCCCCATCACTTCCTCCTCCCTCATGGTGCTCAATGGCCCCCGGGCTACCCTATGGAATGGAGGTGAGGCCAGAGTGAGCTCTGGAAGCTCCACCGGCACCTGGTGCTGCCAGTCTTGGAGGCCCGCTCTCGACTCAACCAGGGTGTCGATGCCCTCAACCACGGAGCACAGAGAGTGGCCCAAGTCCCTCAGCGAGTGAGTCATGTCCCTCTGTGGCTTGGTCATTTCCCTCTGGGCCTCGGTCATGTCCCTCTGTGACTAGCCCAAGTCAGTCAGCGCCCGGCAAATGCTCCCACCCCCCTCAGCCATGACCCTTTGTGACTAGACAAGTTCTTGGGCACGGCAGCAATGTCCATGTGGGCCTCGTGACTGGCTGCCTGTGACTGGGCTCTCCTGTCCTGAGCCTCAGCCATCGACCACACAGTGTACACAAGCCTTGCATGTCTTGACCCATGGCTGTGACTCTTGATCCAAGGCTTCCACTTCGGACGCCATCCGTTCAGTGTTGACCTGGAACCATGCATTGTCGGCACAATCTCCTGCACCTGAAGGCGGTTGGACTCCTCCAACTGTACCTGCAGACACTGGCAGGTTTATGATACCCCCTCCTGTAGATCCTGGCTCTGCATCTACATCTCCATCAGTGATGGGATCATACTTTACAGAAGTTGATACCTGTCTGGACTACAGCTGGTTCTTGGGATTGGGAAGCCCTCCGACTATGCCCGCTCCCTCGGGAGTCCCTACCTCCACATGATGTGCTGCAGCATGTTTGACATGCGCATCAGATGGTGACCCAGGAGCCTCTTCACTAAAATGCCCCACCGAGGTGATAGTCGCTGTGATGGTGGAGGGTGCAGGTGAATGCAGTGCCAAGAATTCGGTGTCATCCCCCAACTTGTCCTCAGGGGTATGATGGGATTGTGGCTGGGGTGAGGTACTCCAGATGGGCCGGCCTACTCTGATAGTGATCCTTCAAGACAAAAGCCAAGACACATGATGAGATCTTGGAAAGGAGTGGCCTGTGGGAGAGGGATGACTCACTTGCTTTAGGGACATCATTTTGCATTCGGGGCTGACTTGGTTGTCACATGCCGACCTCCGCCTCGGAGATAGCCCTCTCCTGCACCACCCCGGATATTTCCATCTCCCTCTGCTCAGCGGGGTGATAGCCCAGAAGACTAGGGCGCCCCCAGCATTAGTCTCCCAAATGGTCTCATTGATGCCTTGTATGAGTGAAGCATAACATCCTTACTTTTATGTTTGATTCCTCTCATAATAAAAGACAGCATTCTATTGTCTTGAACGTCTGAGGATCCTGGGATTATATTCATTGGAGTTTAGGAGGTTTAGGGGAGATCTAATAGAAACTTACAAGATAATGAATGGCTTAGATAGGGTGGATGTAGGGAAGTTGTTTCCATTAGCAGGGGAGACTAGGACCCAGGGGCACAGCCTTAGAATAAAAGGGAGTCACTTTAGAACAGAGATGAGGAGAAATTTCTTCAGCCAGAGAGTGGTGGGTCTGTGGAATTCATTGCCACAGAGGGTGGTGGAGGCCAGGACGTTGAGTGTCTTTAAGACAGAAGTTGATAAATTCTTGATTTCTCGAGGAATTAAGGGCTATGGAGAGAGAGCGGGCAAATGGAGTTGAAATCAGCCATGATTGAATGGTGGAGTGGACTCGATGGGCTGAATGGCCTTACTTCCGCTCCTATGTCTTATGGTCTATGGTCTATTAGACTTCTTAACTACTTGCTGTACCTGCATACTAACCTTATGCACCACATTCAACCAAATACCTCTACCCCTCTGCAGCCATTCTCCATTTGAGTAATACTCTGATTTTTTAAAACTTTGCAGCCAGAGCCAACCTCACATTTTCACACTTAATATTGATTGTACCAGATATTAACCCAGTCACTCAAACCCTCTATATCATCTGCAACAGGGCAGCACGGTAGCACAGTGGTTAGCACCGTTGCTTCATATCACAGGGACCCGGGTTCGATTCCCGGCTTGGGTCACTCTCTGTGTGGAGTCTGCACGTTCTCCCTGCGTCTGCATGGGTTTCGTCTGGGTGCTCCGGTTTCCTCCCACAAGTCGTGAAAGACGAGCTTGTTCGGTGAATTAGACATTCTGAATTCTCCCTGAGTGCATCCGAACAGGTGCCAGAAGGTGGCGACTCGGGGATTTTCACAGTAACTTCATTGCAGTGTTAATGTAAGCCTACTTGTGACAATAATAAAGATTTAAAAAACCTCCTTTTGTGCTCTTCAAAAAATACTTTCATACCTATATTGTGTCATCTGCAAATCTAGCTACTACAGTTCTGGAATGAAAAGTCACTATTTTGTAATTAAGGATTTGTATTATCCACAATACAATATTGATGTTTTTCTTTGAAATTTTAAATTCGATTTGTGCCATTAATAGAGTTGAAATTGAAAAAAAACCCTCCACAATCCAAAGCTTGCTATTGCATTTCTGGAAACTTGAGTGCATAGAAGGTGCCAATTTCAGCCAACCTGTGGAAGTCATTAATGTGACAAACTACTGTTCCACTTAATGTGAAAGAAAAAGGTTGCAGTGGAAGGACGCATCCTCCACTGGAGACTCTTTGCAGTACGAAATTAATGTCCTTGATTATAAATAGGAGATGCCAACACATGCAAGTGTGTAAGTTCGCTGGTCACTTTGCTTACTGCCTTCATGACAATATTGTTTGAAGGTAATTATTGACATTTGGGAAAATTGCATTCATGAAAAAAATACAAAGATTGGAAGTCAACTTTCCAAACCATGATTCACCAAAAAAATCCAATTATATTTTATTTTCTGGTCTGTAAACCGCTGATCTTTTGACGTGAAATTCTTTACCTCACTTAAGAATAAGTGTCTGCTAAAATAGCGGAGGGGAGCATTTCAAATGTGTTACTTCACAATGTAGTCATAATCGTGCCCTTTGGTTACTTCTTCATTCAAAACATGTCTAAAGACTACAAGAAGTTGTTTTTTAGTGAATACAAAAGGTAAATCACTCGTGTTTGCAGTGAAATGATTTTGCCTCCTTTCTGGGTTAGGCATTTTGTAAGAATTATTTTTTTTAAAAACAAGGAATTCCTAGAAGAACAATTTTACACTCATTCAATGAATCTTTTACCTTGCCAGTAAATCTGCTTTTTAACTGGCCTTAACTTCAAATACGCTGTTCACCCCTAGTCGCTGCCGACGTGAACTCTGCGCAAAGAGTCGGGGGGGGGGGGGCCTTTGGGGCGGGGAAAAGCGATCCTTCACCGGGGGGGCCTCCGATGGGGTCTGGCCCGCGATGTATTCATCCTGAGGGTGGTTACCATGTACCAAAAACTAAACTGGACAAGCAGATAAATACAGTGGTTGCAAGAGCAGGTCAGAGGTAGGAAATCTGAGGGGAGTAACTCAGCTCCTCATTCCCCAAATCGTGCCCAACATGTACAAGGACACAAGTCAGGAGTGTGATGGAATTCTGTCCACTTTCTTAGCTGAGTATGACTCCAACAACACTCGAGAAGCTCGACACCATCCAGAACAAAACAATCACCTTGATCGGCGCCCCACCCACCAACTTGAATATGTTTTTTCAGGTGGGGTTCTCTCTTATGGGGCGGGTTTCTGATGGGGGGGTGTCTGTTGCAGGTGGGGTGGGCAGGATTTGCCTTGTGGGGAAGGGAACCCTCCAGTGGACTTTGGGGGTAACATCCTTTAAGAGATCTACCGCACCAGGGGTAATACCTGCACCAATTCTCATCCACATAACCCCCGGAGAATCACACAGACTTGGAGAATCCAGTGCCCATTCCATTGTGTGGGGTGAAAATCTCAATACCGCAGCCAGTGGGGGACTGGAGCATTGGAACGGGATCGGCGCCCAGCGAATCCAGCCCAGGGTTTTGATGCAACTTTTCATCTGCAAGGTGACACCCCTGACAGCGCAGCATTCCCTCAGTGCGACACCAGAATGTCAGCCAGACCATTGTGTTCAGGTCCTGGAGTGGGATTGAACCCACAATGTTATATGCAAACCTCTTTATTTATTATGCCAATATCTAAAGAAAATGTGAAAGAACAGTACTAAAATAAATTATTTTAAGATAATTTAATTTTTAATGTTGTAAAATATGTGAAAGTGGTTTAAAATTGAAATAAAGGCACTTGGTACTGAAAAGTGCTCGGGTTCTAATAAATGTTCACTATCAGTGAGTTCGTTATTGCCTTGAAAGTGTTGCTCATTTACTGCCAGTAAAATGTGATCTTTGCACCCACCAAACTAATGTTAAACATGGGTACAATCACAGATATTGGCCGTTTGGAATGATAGTAGAGCACAAATGGCCTGACACCATCAACACTACACATTAGCCACAATTTTCAATGACAGGAGAGAAAGTACACCTACAGTACATGACTGCAACCACGATGACCATTTGAGAGATGGCTGCATTCTCCGGTTCACCCACAATGTGGGGCTGGATTCTCCGCTTGGGAAACTATGACTGCAATTCTCCGGCCGCTACAATTCCCTTTTCCCGACGCAGGCACACTCGCACCCGTGTGAGTGGCTTCAATAGGAAACCCCATTAACAAGCAGCGGGAGTATAGAATTCCGCCGCCAGTGAACGGCACGCCGACGTGAAACACGCGGCTGGGGATCTGGAGAATCCAGCCCTATGTTCTCATACCGGAGCTGAATCACTTGAGGTTCGCTGTGGCGTTAGGAGATAGGACCACCATCAGTGGCCCCACCCCGCCCCATATCAGAGACCCTCACCAGAGGCCCCCCATATCAGAGATACCCACCAGACCTCCCCATAACAGAGAACCCCCATACCGTGGGCAGCACGGTGGCACAGCAGTTAGCACTGCTGCATCACAGCGTCAGGGACCAGGGGCGAAATTCCCCTACCCGCCCCGCCACATTTCTGCGTCGACCGGCCGGCGGGAGTCTCCGTAACACCGGCCGGTCAATGGGGTTTCCCATTGTGGGGCAGCCCCACGCCGTCGGGAAACCCCCCGGTGCCGGCAAAACAGAGACTCCCGCCGCTGGAGAATGACGCCTCAAGAGTTCAATTCCAGCCTTGGGTGGCTGTCTGTGTGGAATTTGAACATTCTCCCCGTGTCTGCCTGGGTTTCCTCCGGGTGCTCCGGTTTCCTTCTGCAGTTCAAAGATGTGCAGGTTAGGTGTATTGGCCATGCTAAATTGTCCCTTAGTGTCCAGTGATGTGCAGGTTAGGTGGGGTTACGGAGAGAGGGCGGGGGAGTGGGCCTAGGTGGGGTGCTTGTTCAGAGGTTTGGTGCGAACTCTATGGTCGAATGGCCTCCTTCTGCACTGTGGTGAGTCTATAACAATGGGCTGGAGCATCACAACTGGATCGGCCCCTTTCTTCTTGCACTGACACGGGATTCTCTGCCGCATCGGGAACTCCACTACCGGCGGCGGGCCGCGGAGGATCCCCCTGTGGTTTCCAGGCTTCCTCAGTGAGACTGACAGCCTGAAGCTGTATCAGTAATTGTAAAAGGTAGGTTAGGTAACACTGATTAAAGTGGCATTGGTCAAAAGTGACACAATTTGTCGCAGAAGTGGAGAATGATGCAAGGCGAAAAACAATACCGCAGGTGCTGGAAATCTGAAATAAAACAGATGCTGCAGGATCTGCTGTGTATTTCCAGCAATTTCTGACTTTGTAGTTGGCAACTAAATACGATATAACACTATGTGGTATGCCAGTATTATTAGAAGAAGAAATATCAAGAGTTCAATGCATGAATGTAAAATTGCGCAACCTTCGGACCAAGCAATGATTAGCTATTACACACAATGGCCCAGAGATCTCCTGCTGTTCCCATCCACTTTTCCCACCAGCAGAGCAGCGCCGCCCGTGGGTTTCCTGTTTTGGCGTGGGGTGGCTTCATGGGAAATTCCGTTGACAAGCGGCGGGAGTACAAAATCCTGCTGTTAGCGAACGGCACACAGCCGAGAAACACACGGCTGGCGAACCGGAGAACGCAGCCCAATATCTGAAGAGAAGGATAGATCATTCAACTAGGGGATGGTGCAGACTGACAGAAATAGCTCCTTTATATATAGCGGATTCGCTTTTATGCAAACACAGATGGCGTTTTAAAGCCAAACGACACTGAAAGAAATGAAAATGCACAGATGGCAGAGATCGAGGAAGTGCAGGATGTCGACTGCACTACGGTGTAGAAACAAGTGAAATGAATATAGAGCTGCAATGCTACAAAACAATTGACGAAGGCTGGCTATGATGATTACGGACATTATCGCAAATTTTAATCCTGCCGCCAACCTGCTTGAGGACAGCCAATTCTCGCAAGAGAATACTTGTGGTAAGATGTGCAGGGAAGCACTGTCGACAACCAGCTAACATAGCTTGAAAAGCATGGTTCAACTGAACACAGATGCATAGCAGGGCCAAACATGCTGGCTCATTGTTACACAGCGAGTAACAGAGTGTTTCTCACCAGTGATTTGCAATAGTTCAAGCTTCTAGTTTTAACCAGGCCACCAGGGAAATACTGCATGGAGGCAAAATACTTCACATTACACGGCAGGAAGCTTGTTCAGCTCTTCGTTAATTCTCAGTGATTGGTCACAGAATGGCAACGGTCTTTAACTAAACTAATTTTAAGAAAATGCAAAAGTGGTTTTGCATTCAATAATTCCAAAGTGCTACACAGAATTACACAGATAGAATTTACGTCATTTATTAGTCCATAATTAAGGCCTACACTGATGCCATTGATCCATGTGTGGAGGCTGAAACCTACCTCTGCTGACCCCACCACAGATTCCCCTATTTCTTTCACTCCCAAACACTTAACTCTCTTTCTCAGAATGCCATCTGTGTTATTTGTCTCAACTGCCCCATGTGGTACTTAGTTCAAGATTCTAACCGCGGCGACCTTTGACCCGGAAGCAGTACATTAAGGAACATGTGTGATTTATTTATATTGTCGATGGAGTCTGCAATTTTTTAGTAAGACTGTTTGAAAGGGACTTTGAACAGTTTTCATCAATCGTAAAATGGCCAACTGAAAATATCTTGGATAATAAGAAATACTGGTCCGCGAGTATCCGCAAATCTGAACCTGGAAGTGTTTTGTTATGCTCTTGACGTAGCATAAGCTGCTTCCTTGATGTGCACTCTGACAAAGGAAGGTTCAGATTTGGAGATAGCTTTAACACGTTTATTAAACTATTAACAATTCACCTACGTGGATTTGATGCTACTGTTAATCCTGCTATAGCTACTCAGACTGACAAACCAGTCTGCTACAATCCACGTGGTGGGTGTGATGTTCAATCAACCCTGTGTCTGTACTCACTGAGTGTCTTCACTGGAAAGAGACTGAGCATGTGTGATGTGTCCTTTTATATGGGTTGGTGTAATGCCCTCCTGTGTTAGTGTCACCTCTGTGTGTATCGTGACTGCCCATTGGTCGTGTCCTATCTTACTGACCTATTGGTTGACTGCCTGTGTGTCATGTCTCTGGTGTTCCCTCTAGTGTCTAGCCAGGTGTAGTGTATGTACATTAACCCTTTGTGTACTTACAGTGATGTATATCACCACATCCCCCCTTTTTTCATGTTACATATGTTCTGTACAGTGTTAAAGAAAATTGAACAAACGAGGTAGATGAGTGATACTCTGTACAAGTTATGATAACAGTGATCATTAAACAATAAGTGCAAATCATATGCATTAGTCCAAAGTTCATTAATTATTATGGTCGAGTGGCTTTCTTGTTTGGTTGGTGAGTTGGTGATGCTATTGCATTGTAAACACCATCAGTGTCCCTGTGCTGAAGGAACCAAGAAGTGGTCAAATCACTTCGTTGTCGGATATGGACTCTTTTTTTTTTCTTTCGATGCTTGTGGTGGCAATTCTTGATGGCATCTGTCCTGAAAGCCAGGTTGCCTGTAGGTAGTGCAGCAAACGTGAATTGATAAGATGCATTGTCCTGCCATGGCATGTCATTGTACTGAGCTGAGCAGTAACAGTGTTCCTCATTTGCAGAGTTGTACCATGTCCTACCAGTCGTAGTTCCATTGGTGTTGTTTTTGTCATGCTTGTTGTCGACCTTGTTGTTGTGTGGTTGGTTTTGTTGCCGTGTTTGCTGCGCTCAAGGACCACACTCTGTGGATAATACGAGTCCTTCACACAGTTACTCGTGTCAGCGTGCTTTGTGGCATCTGCTGTCTCCTTGAGCGTGCCGTCACTGAGTTTGCGGCGCTCCCCGTCAAGAGTCATGTTCGGCTTACTTGAATCAGCTTTGGCTTGTCGATGCTCCCTGTCTGGAGTCTGGTCTGTTTCACCTGAGTCAGTTTTGGTTTGTCGATGCTCCCCGTCTGGAGCCCTTTCTGGTTCACCTGAATCAGCTTTGGTTTCTTGATGCTCCCCGTCCGGAGTCATTTCAGGTTCACTTGCATCTTCTGGGGTCTCTTGATGCTCCACGTCCGGAGTCAAAACATTCAGGAATGCTTGTGGAGAGGCTTGAGCGAATGAGGTTTGAAGTAACGTGGTGTCACCGGAGTCACCAGTAGTCTCACTGTGATTGTCGAGTGCCTCTGTACATTCTAGCTGAAGTCTGTCACATTGCACATCTGGTATGGGAAGTGGGATGCCGTTGTCACTTCATAGATTATCATAGATTATCATAGAATTTACAGTGCAGAAGGAGACTATTCGCCCATCGTGTCTGCACTAGCTCTTGGAAAGAGCACCCTACCCAAGGTCAACACCTCCATCCTATCCCCATAACCCAGTGACCCCACCCAACACTAAGGGCAATTTTGGACACTAAGGGGATGGTTTAGCACACTGGGCTAAACAGCTGGCTTTTAATGCAGACCAAGGCAGGCCAGCAGCACGGTTCAATTCCCATACCAGCCTCCCCGAATAGGCGCTGGAATGTGGCGACTAGGGGCTTTTCACAGTAACTTCATTTGAAGCCTACTTGTGACAATAAGTGATTTTCATTTCATTTTCATTTCATAAGGGCAATTTATCATGGCCAATCCACCTAACCTACACATCTTTGGACTGTGGGGGGAAACCGGCGCACCCGGAGGAAACTCACACACACACGGGGAGGATGTGCAGACTCCGCACAGACAGTGACCCAAGTCGGAATCGAACCTGGGACCCTGGAACTGGGAAGCAATTGTGCTATCCACAATGCTACCGTGCTGCCCACTTGTCTCACATACAGTGGGTAGAGCCTCAGTGTCTTCTTGTCGTTCACTTGAGCTGGGTAGACCATCAGAGTCTTCTTCTGGTGGCTCAAATAATCTGGGTGGGCTGTCATAGTCTGCTTGCTGTACACTTGAGCGTGGTAGACTGTCAATGTCTTCTTCCTGTTCACTGGAGCGTGGTAGACTGTCATAGTCTGCTTGCTGTACACTTGAGCGTGGCAGACTGTCATAGTCTTTCTGTTGTTCACTTGAGCATCGCAGACTTGCATTGTCTGCTGCTGGTTGCTCAGAGGGGGTTGCTAGACCCTCATAGTCTTGTTCATGCAAGGACTGCGCTTTGGAGTCTTGCATTGCTTCTATTGTGGAGGCTGTCCACGAGCTCGCTGTGGAGGCTTGTGTCACTCCCTCTGTGGAGTCTTGCAGCATTCCTTGTGTGGAATCGTGCATTGGTCTCTCTGTGGAAACTGTCATCACTTCTTGTTCATGCAAGGACTGCGCTCTAGAGTCTTGCGTTGCTTCTATCGTGGAGTCTGTCCACGAGCTCGCTGTGGAGGCTTGTGTCACTCGAGTCACTTCTTGTTCATGCAAGGACTGCGCTGTAGAGTCATGCGTTGCTTCTACATTAAACTATTAACAATTCTCCTGCTTGGATTCGACACCACTGTTAATCCTGCTATAGCTACTCAGACTGACAAACCAGTCTGCTACAATCCACGTGATGGGAGTGATGTTCAATCAACCCTGTTTCTGTACTCACTGAGTGTCTTCACTGGAAAGAGACTGAGCATGTGTGATGTGTCCTTTTATATGGGTTGGTGTAATGCCCTCCTGTGGTAGGGTCACCTCTGTGTGTATCGTGATTGCCCATTGGTCGTGACCTATCTTACTGACCTATTGGTTGTCTGCCTGTGTGTTATGTCTATGGTGGTCCTTCTAGTGTCTAGCTAGGTGTAGTGTTTGTACATTAACCGTTTGTGTACTTACAGTGATGTATATCACCACAGGAAGCAGTACCAACAAGAAGGAAGACAAGGTCAGAAAACATGTGGCTGACAGGCAAAAAAGAGAGATGCAGATGTAAAAGAGAGCTGGCAGCAGAAGAGCTGGAGGATGAAGGCGATCAGCACACAGATGGAGACACATGGCGAAAGCTTTGTGAATCGCTCCAAGCCACGAAAGAGTTGGGTATTTTCTCAGACGTTTGCGAATCATAAACTGGGGCATTATTTGTTGGTCAGGTGAAGAGGAACCCTGGATAGCTACACCACTCAGACTCATGATCAGAGAGAGAGAGGAATCATTGAAGTTTGCCTTACAGAAGATAACTGTTGCTGTGAAACGTGGAGGTGAAAACTGTTGTCGGAAGGGCTTGTGACTGACCCTGCATGAATGCAGAAAAGCACATTGTGGAGCTGTGCAGCCACATGTCTGTAGGGATTGATGCAGATGCTTGTGGTTGGCTAAGACTTATCTTTGCTGTATCAATTATTTGAAGTAAAATTTACCTTTTTATTTGAAGTATCGTTTACCCGTTAATTCATATTTAACTTACATTGATTCTGCTTAGTCAGTAAATGTTACACAAAGTTAAATCTTGTTAGTAATTTCTTCATTTGAGGATCATTTGGTAAATTTGGTTTATGGTTTCCCATAAGGATTGTGGCACTAACCACTCCACCAAAAAGAAGTTTCTCCTGAATTTTCTATTTATTAGAAATAATCCCATTTTTATTGTCGCTAGTTTTGGGCTCCCTGACAGGTGGAAACATTGGGTAGAACTTCCCCACATGCAACAAAGTCTTGTGGCGGGGGCGGACGTGTGGGGTGATTCCTTCTGCCGGGCTGGCTCAGACCTCATTAATTATGCGACCGGGTGTTTTGCACTGTATTCCGTGGCAAGGCAGGCCTGATGGCGGGTAGTCCGCTGTCATGTCCAGGTACCATATTAAAAAGTTGCCCAATATTTCACTACTGAAGAGAGGAGATGCACCTCCTGAAAATGAAGATGGATCTCCAGCAACACTCTGAGGTTGGAAGATGGACCTCCTCGATGACACTGAATCTGGATGATGCACCAGTAGATGTGCCCCCCCCCCCCCCCCGCCCCCGCAGACTGCTATTTCGGAGTACAGTTGTGCTGGCGGCCCCCATTCCGAACTCAGGCGGTAGCCCCCAAGAATTGTTTAAGTGAGTCCCGATATCAGCATGCCACATTGTTCCAAAGTGGTTTGCACCAGCATGCTTTCCCACTGCCGTGGCGTAAAATTGGCTGTGGGTGGCGGATTCCGGTCTGGCCTCTATCTACATCCCATTAGTGGGATGCAAATCACTTGCATTGCAGCACACAGTGGGCTTCCCGATCTGCCATGGTGCGTGCCAATGGAAGGAACATTGGGAAATTCATGCCGACGTGAAAACGATTTTTGCATTCTTAGCCCAAATCCGACACCCCTGCCCGCCATTGAACCCATCAGTGGGGCCATGGGAGAACACTCCATCATCTCACTTATCAGCCAAAGCCTGAATGTTATGGTGTTATGGACACACCATGGGCTGGATTCTCCATTTGGGAAACTATATTTTCGTGCCGGAGATAAATCGCCTCTGATTTATGCTCACGCTGGGAGCTGGCACCCCGAGCTGATTCACTGGCCCTTGCCTTGCAAAATTATGCATGGCAGGGATTGCGAGGGATTCCCTCGCGAATTCCACTATTGCGTCACCATTTTGAGCGGGTGGCCCGATTTGTAAGACTCGGCGGCTCAGCTCCGTCCCTACAATTCCCCCCCACTGCACCATGGAATTTGCTGGGTCACCCCCCACTCCCAACAGTATGAGGGTGACCCTAGCTCCGGCCAGAGACCTGCATTACAGAGACCCCCACCAGAAACCAGCTGTCTGGAATGTTCAATTTCAGTTCCCTTCACGCTTGAATGGATCTCAAGTGCCCTGCTGTGAAACTAACCGCAATGTTTATAAACATCTAGCTATGATTGACAGCTCTTGGGCCACAGCAGAAGCAGTTCAGTGCTTACTGCAGAGAAAAGTAGAAAGTGAGAGCACATTAAAGAGTTACCTCCTTGGCCCACTGCGACCTCCACTGCTGCAGAGCCATGCAGGGAAATACCTGCACTAACTCTCACCCACGTGAATCTTGGACCTGAGGCCCAGAGAATCACGCAAGCTTGGAAATCCAGAGCCCAGCCATTAATACAATGCAAATGGGTCATTTTGACCCATTTGCATCGTTCCACTGAAGTGGTGTGCGAACCACAATATCGCCGCCAGTGGGGGACCGGAACATTGGGCGCTAATTTCATTTTATTGACAACGCTGGATTCTCTGCCACATCTACGGTGGCAGAGAATTCAGTGCCAGATGTTAATAGCTAAGAAGTCAAATGCTGGAGGAAACGTGACTTATGAACCTTTAACCATTTTTTTGTATTCTGAAAACAGGAAGGAACCTACTGATCTCATCTGCATATAATTTCTTTATAGTAGTACTTTTGGGATTTAAAAAATTAAACCATATGTCAGTAAGAAAAAAAAATGTAAGCACACAAGATTACAGTTACACAGTTAAAAATCGTCTCAGAAAACTTTCCCTGTAAGAAACCCAGTTGGGCAGACATTCCAGGCAACACTCCCTTTGGATGTTTAACTATAAAAATCCTGTATTATCCAAGGCAAAACTTCTGTGGCTATATTAATGGTATACGATAGGACTTCTCATACTCACTTCCACTCCACTCTGCTGTGGAATCCAAGAAACTTCAGAAACAAGACGGCTTTCTGCAAAGAAGACCCATCTTTCTTGACGATATGGCTAATTCAAAATTCACATCTTCTCCCAGCACAAGCCTGTTCCTTGGAGGTCTTCCCCACACAGCCAACACAACTCAGTTCAACATGTTTCCTTGAGTATCCTTTTCCTCTTTCAGCTTTGATGTTATTATTCTCAGCACCCCTTTGAACTTAGGTTTTCAAAATATAAAAATATTTCATGCTGTTCCTATTGCCTCCCATTTCAGGTCAAATAGAATTGAATAACCTTTCCTGATTTATTTATGAAAACCTTTGCAAACTGTAAAAGTCTTACTCCCCATTGAAATTTAACAGCTGAAAAAAACAGGTTTCTCCCCATCTCCTAATGCAAATTTATAAATTCTACTCATTTACTTATAAATCCACTTGACCAAAGATTAATTACAAATGCATGCATTTAATACCTCTACTCCTTTCATCTCTCAATTCTCCCAGACAAACTATCTCAATTAACCTTTCCCTAGCTTAATCATATCATTTGTACACATACAGCCTTCTTGACAGAATAACATGCTATTCCCCAAAATGATTTAAAATCTAACATCCACCCTCACAGTCGGCAGAGACTGTTTCAGTACTTGAGGAGTCAGGTATGATGCTGAACATTGTGTAATCATATGGGAACATCCCCACTTCTGACCTTATGATGGAGGCGAGGTCATGAACAGCTAAGACTGTTGGACCTAGGACACCATCCTGATGAACTCCTGCCATGGAACTGAAATGATTGACCCCCAACCATCTTCCTTTGTGTTATGTATGACACCACTGGAGCGTTTCCACCAATTCCTATTCACTCCAGTTTTGCTATGGCTCCTTGATGCCACACTTGGTCAAATGCTGTTTTGATGTCAAGGGCAATCACTCCCACCTTACCTTGTGAGTTCACCTCTTTTGTCCATGTTTGAACCAAGGCTGTAATGAGGTCAGGAGTTGGGTTGCCCTGGCAGAACACAAACTGAGCAACAGTGAGCAACTGAGTAAGTGTCACTTGATAGCAACGTCAACACTTTGCTGACAATCAAGAGTAGATTGATGGAGTGATAATTGGTTGTTGGATTGGTCCTGCTTTCTGCGGACAGGACATATCTGGGCAATTTCCCATATTGCCGGGTAAGTGCCGGTATGGTAATTGAAACAACTTGGCTAAGGGCGCAGCTAGTTCTGGAACACAAGTCTTCAGTACCATTGCTAGAATGTTGCCAGGACCCAAAGCCTTTGCAGTATCCAGTGCTTTCAGCAATTTCTTGGTATTACACGAAGTGAATCAAATTGGCTGAAGACTCCCATGTGTGATGCGAGGGAACTCAGGAAGAGGCGGAGATGGTTCATCCATTTGGCATCTCTGGCTGAAGGGTGTAGCAAATGCTTCAGCCTTATATTTAAGGATTTTTTTTTGTGAAGCCTCCTCCTCCTCCTCCAGTTAATTGTTTTATTGTCCACAACCATTTAGGGCGGCACAGTGGCACAGGGATATGCAGGTTTGGTTATGTGGATAGGGTGCAGTGGGTGGGGGAGAGGACCAACGCAGAATGCTCTTTCGGAGGATCGTTGCTGACTTGATGGGCCAAATGGCCTGCTTCTGCACTGTAGGGATTCTATGATTCACCATTAGATGTGGTAGGACTGCAGAGCTTAGATCTGATCTATTGATTGTGGAATTGCTTAGCTCTGGCTATTGCATACTGCTTTTTCTGTTTGGCATGTAAATAGCCTGTGTAGTTTCACCAGGCTGACACATCATTGATCGGTATTCATGGTGCTTTCCTTGTCATTGCTTTCTGCACCCTTCGTTGAGTACTGATATTGTGCTACTTAAACAGATAGTAAGAGTTTTTGTTAGTATTTAACAAGGGAAAGAGTAAATAAAGTGTGTGTTGCTTCCGATGTGGTTGACTCATAGAATCCCTACAGTGTAGAAGGAGGCCATTTGGCTCATCGAGTCTGCGCCGACTTTCCTGAAGAGCACCCTACCTAAGCCCACTCTGCCACCCTACCCCCGTAACCTCACCTAATCTGCCCATCTTTGGACATAAGGGGCAATTTGGCATGACCAATCGACCTAACATGCACATCCTTAGACTGTGGGATGAAGCCAGTGCACCCGGAGGAAACCCACACAGACACGGGGAGAATGTGCAGACTCCGCACAGTCACCCAAGGTCAGAATTGAATCCGGATCCCCAGTGCTGTGAGCAGCAGTGCTAACCGCTGTGCCACCATGCTGCACGAGACATATAAAGTACTAATGGGAAACAAGGAAATGGCAGAAGAATTGAACACATATTTAGCATCGTTCTTCACTGTAGAAGGCAGAAATAACACGACAAGAATACTTGAAAATAAAAGGGAGGAGGAATCTAAAACCAATTACAATCACTAGTGAAAAGTACTGTGAAAACTATTAGAACTAATGATTAACAAGTCCCTTGGACCTGGTGGCTTTCACCTTAATGTCTTAAAAGAAATGGCTGCAGGGATAATAGGTGCATTAGCTGTGACCTTCCAAAACACCTTAGATTCCGGAAAGGTCTCAGCAAATTGAAAGATTACTAATGCAACACCTCCATTCAAGAAAGGAGGAAGGCAGAAAGCAGGAAAATATCGGACAGTTAGCCTAATGTCTGTCATCGGGTACTGGGGAAACTATTAGAACTAATGGTTGGCAGGTCCCCTGGACCTGATGGCTATCTGTTTTTATATTTCTAGCTTGCCACTCTCATACTCAAATTTCACCCTGCTTATTTTTTTTCCAAGTCATTCTTAGCTCATTTCTAAAACCTGGCCAATCTTCTGAACTGCCATTAATCTTTCTTCCAATTTGATACTGCCTTTAACTTCCTTAGTTAGCCACAGATGATGCATCCTTCTCCTAGAGTTGTTTTTTTCTCAATGGAATATGTCTTTGCTGCGAGTTATGCAATATTTCCTCAAATGTCTACCATTTAACCTACTTTGCCAGTCCACTTTTGCAAACTCTTGTCCTCTCTCGCTTGTAATTGCCAATATTTAATTTAAGATACTAATCTTAGACCCATACTTCTCATCCTTCTCTCCGATGGAAAAATGTTAGGGTCCATTATTAAAGAGGGAAAAGTGGAACATTTAGCAAAACCTAATGCAGTCAGGCAGAGTCAACATGGTTTCGTGAAAGGGAAATTGTGCTCGACTAATTCACTAAAATTCTTTAGGAAGTAACAAGAAACATGGATAAATGGGAACTTGTGTTTCCAAAAGGCATTCGACAAACTGCCACATCAGACGGGTGATGGATGTAAGGAATTACCCAAACAGTCACCGGAATGTGGCGACTAGGGGATTTTCACAGTAACTTCATTGCAGTGTTAATGTAACCCTACTTGTGACAATAATAAAGATTATTATTAGATTGTCAGATTTTGTATTTTTTGCAGTAATATTATTTACACCTGGGTTAAGATGTACACAGACAGAATGACTGCTCAAGCTGTGATTAAGGTGTTGTAAAGGTTCAGTAATCATTGACTTACAAGTGGACTGTTCTGTTAATAGATCTTGAGAACTATTAGCAGGAATGAATCCAAAAGAATCACTTGATACTCGGATCTGTTCCAATCATCAAGCAGTTTACTGAAGTTACACTGGTGGGGTCTCTGGGTGATCCAATTACTTCTCCAGCGAACAAGGAAAATCATTGATCTTTGTACCATTTCAAACAGTTACTCAGCCCATCCCAGCTGGACACAATCCAATCATAATGATTATAGATTACATCTATTGGCCTTCAGAACCAAATAAATTGGTTACTGGGCAGCAGGGAACTGTGTGATCATTTCATGGACACTTGGGGGTTACTCATGGCCTTATGACATCTTCCAGACCCATTTATCGACCGTCTTTGGGCCTTTATGCATATGTAGTTCCCTTATCTTAATCTCGATGTAGGCTGGTATCATTGTCAGTATTCCACAAGAGAATCCGCCTTAGGACTGCTGATTAGGAGCATCCTTGCTTAATGTGCCGTGTTGTGGCTGCTTCTGGTGAAATAGTCCATATAAGGAAAGTAGTCAAGTTAGTTAGCCTGATGCCTTGCAAACCTCTCATAGTCATTTGCAAATTTATATATTTATATAGATATATATATGTAGGAGTACATGTGGATTACATAATATTTATTGCAGGTGTATTGCGTTAGAAAATTCACTTTAACAAGAACAATTTACATGTTTATAGATAACTAGCTGATGAAATATTGTGTATGTTTTAAGGCCCCCTGGGGAGTAGATCATTTATCATCATAGAATTTACAGTGCAGAAGGAGGCCATTCGGCCCATCGAGTCTGCACCGGCTCTTGGAAAGAGCACCCTACCCAAGGTCAACACCGCCACCCTATCCCCATAACCCAGTAACCCCACCCAACACTAAGGGCAATTTTGGACACTAAGGGCAATTTATCATGGCCAATCCACCTAACCTGCACATCTTTGGACTGTGGGAGGAAACCGGAGCACCCAGAGGAAACCCACGCACACACGGGGAGGATGTGCAGACTCCACACAGACAGTGACCCAAGCCGGAATCGAACCTGGGACCCTGGAGCTGTGAAGCAATTGTGCTATCCACAAGGTTACCGTGCTGCCCCATGAGGGGTTATGAGGGGTATTGTGTTTGGTCCTGGCTAAACAAGGCAAGGAGCACCTTGTAAGAAGAGGCAAAAAAATGCCTTATGCTTTGGGTACAGATGTTGTAGTTGATGGAAGGAGCCAGGTCTGTCGAAAAAGTCAGTTGGTCCTAGAACTCTCATCTGAACAGAGGTATTTCAGTTTTGTCCTGAAAGGTTCTCTTTCCAAAGGTTCTGCATAGAGAAAAGCAGGAAGAAATCTGATTGTTAATTTTATTTCTGAATGGCATTTGTAAAATTTTGGTTTGTTTAACTGGAATATATAGTGGTAGGTCAGGAAGTTAAGATTTTCTCTATTTCTTTGTTGTTAATGTGGTTAATTCTGTGTTTCAATTAAAGTTTGTTTTAACATGAAAGATATCTATTGATCAGTATTATCACTCCTGGGGTGCAGTAACATTTCCTCAGTTATACAAATTGAAAATAGTTGGGTACTCATCTGGTATCCTAACAATGGTCACTTGATAAAACAAGAGCTTTTGCTGTAGGTGTAACACATTAGCATGAACAAAGGATTGGCTAGCTGATGGAAAGCAGAGAGTAGGGATTTGGGTCAATTTCGGGTTGGCAAAATGTTACTTGTGGAGTACTGCATGGATCAGTACTGGGGCCCCACCTATTAACAATCTATGTCAGTGACATGGTTGAAGGGGCGAAAGGTATGGCAGCTAAATGTGTTGATGGCACAAAGATAGGTAGGGAAGTAAGTTGTGAAGAGGATATAAAGTATGTAGAGAGGGATTTAGATAGGTTAATTTTGTGGGCAACATTTTGGTAGATGGAGTATAATATTGAGAAATGTGAATTTGACTACTTTGGTAGGAAGAATAGAAAATAAGGATGTTATCTAAGTGAAGAAAGAGACTGGAAATCTGTGGCAAAGATGGATCTGGGTGTCCTGGTATATGAATCACAAAAGGTTGGTGTTCTGATAAAACAAGTGATTAGGATGACAAATGGAATTTTGGTGTTTATTGCAAGGGGGCATTATACTACAGTTGTAAAGGCAATTGGTGACATCTCATCTGGAATGTGCACAGTTCTGGCTACTTCCTGAATAAAGATATAATTGCATTAGAAGCTGCGCATAGAAGGTTCACTTGATTGATTCCTGTGGTGAAGAGATTAAAAAAGTAAAGCAGACTGGACAAAGAAGTGGGCGGGACAAATTACAAGTCATCACGTGTTATGTCTACTGTTATGGGCCAGGGTTTAGAGAACCCCAAAGTGTATGATGGAGTTCACCTGACCCACAATTTTTAATAGATCGTGGTATGGGGAGCACACAGCCTACTCTACAGGCATGGTACAGCAGAAATTGAAAAGTATTTTTTAAAGCAAAACAATGTTTATTCTATGAACTCAAGTTAACCTTTTTAAAACATACAGCGAACATCTTAGAAACCATCAATTCAAATACATCCCCCAAAGAATACAACATTAAGTAATCCTTAAGCTGTCCTTTTAACATCCATAAGACTTAAACAAAACCTTTAAACAGAAGCACATCAGGTTAAAGTTACTACTGAGAGCAGTTATTAGTTTTAAATCACCAAAGGATCGATTTACAGTTTTTAGATTGCAGAGAGACGAATACCTCTTCTGGCTGTGACTGCAGCTATCCAGCTCTGAAAACAAAACTAAAACACACCCTGCAGCAAACAGCCTAAAAAGAAGGTAAAAAGCTGATAGCCCAGCTCCACCCACACTCTGACATCACTGATAAACACACATTTCCTAAAAATACATTTCTTAAACACTCATTTCTGAAATGTACTCGCACATAACATTACATATGTGCCTGAGTAGTGATTGGACATTATAATCACATGTACTCACTTGGAATGTAATGAAGCAATCTAGCCCAATATACTTGAATAGACATAACTGGGTAGAGATAGTAGAGTGCCACCGTGTAACCTCATGATTAAATGTATCACTTTAAAACTGGTGTTTTGTAGTTTTTCAGGGAATTTGTACTCCATCTTGAATGGGTTTGAGTTCCCTCGCATATGCCAGAATAAACCGGCCTAAGAAAAAGGAAACCAAAGTCTTCTTCGGTCTTTGTGGTGCTGGGAAAGATCCTTATCTCCCTTTCAGGGTTCATCTGAGGAAGGTTTGAACAGCTTGGGCCTGTACCCATTGGAGTTCAAAAGATTGATAGGTGAACATTCTGATACCGATCCGGAGGAGACTTGACAGAGTGGATACAGGGAGGATCTTTCTTTTTTGGGGGGAGTCTGGAACAAAGGGACACCATTTAAAAATTAAGGGGCCTTCCAATTACAACTGAGGTATGAAGATACTTTTTTCTCTGAGGCTCCTTAGTCTTTGGAATTCTCATCCCCACTTTCCCAGAGGGCACTGGAGGCTGGATCATTGAAGATGTTCAAAGTTAAATTAGATTGATTTTGTTGATCAACAATGGGGGTCAAGGGTTATGGAGCGGGCCCAGTTTCTATCACTAAGCTTGTCCCACTTGACCGCATTTGGCCCATCTCCCTCTATACCCACCCTGCCCATGTAACTGTCTAACTGTTTTTTAAAGGAAAAAATTGTACCCACCGCTACCACTGCCTCTGGCAGCCCGTTCCAGATGCTCACCACCCTCTGTGTGAAGAAATTTCCCCTCTGGTCTCGTTTGTATCTCTCTCTTCCCACCTTAAACCTAAGCCCTCTAGTTCTAGACTCCTCTACCTTTGGCAAAAGATGTCAATTATCTACCTTATCTATGCTCCTCATTATTTGATAGGCCTCAATAAGATCACCCCTAAGCCGCCTGCGCTCCAGGGAATAAAGTCTCTGCCTATCCAGCCTCTCCTTATAACTCAGACCATCAAGTCCTGGTAGCATCCTCGTAAATCCTCGAAAATGGGCAGCACGGTAGCACAGTGGTTACCTGGTCTGGCCTACATGTGATTCTACCCACAGCAGTGTGTTGACCCTTATCTGCCCCTCTGAAACGGCTGAGCAAGCCACTCACTTCAAGGGCAAGTCGGGATGGGCAATAAATGCTGGCCTAGCCAGCGACGTTCACATACCATGAAAGAATTTTAAAAAGCCGAGGAAATCTTTTTTTTATTGTCTTGGTGAGTGATTTAAGAAGTTGCTGATTTTGATGACTGTTAGCTGGGATTGGAGAAAGATTTCAACTTGTAGTCTAAATACTAGTTGAAGTAATAAAAACTGGGACATTCACATAATTGCATTCCAGCAAGAGAAATTAAACTACATCAGCTGATAGCTCCACATATAAGTAGGCCAGCGCCAGAGATCTGGAATCCCTACAGTGAAGAAGGAGGCCATTTGGGCCATCGAATATGCACCAACCATTCAAATGAGCATTCCACCCATGTCCACCCGCCCGACCCACTCTATCCCTGCAACCCCATAACCTAACCTACACATCCTTGGACTCCAAGGGGCAATTTAATATGGCCAATCCACCTACCACGTACATCTTTGGACTGTGGGAGGAAACTGGAGCACCCAGAGGAAAACCATGCAGACAGGGGGAGAATGTACAAACTCCAGACAGACAGTGACCCAAGGCCAGAATTGAACCCGGGTCCCTGGCGCTGTGAGGCAGCAGTGCTAACCACTCTGCCACCATGCCGCTCCTGTATGAAGTGCAAACTTTGTAACTATACTACCACAAGATTAATATCAAGATCCAGGATGTGACCGCGTTTTGGGGGGGTAGGGGGTGGGGGGGGCCTTATTCAATGATGGTAATGCCATTGAATGTCAAGGAGAGATGGTTAGATTCTCTCTTGTTGGTGATGGTCATTGCCTGGCACCTATGAGATACCAAAGTTACTTGTTGCTGATCAGCCCAAGCCAGAATGTTGTCCAGTTCTTGTTGCATATGGACACAGACTGGTTCAGTGCCTGAGGGTCATGGATGGTGTTGAACATTTTGCAATCATCAGTGAACATGCCAACCCCTGACCTTATGATGGAGGGAGGGTTGGCGATGAAGCAGCTGAAGATGTTTCGGCCTAGAAGACTACCCTGAGGAACTCCTGCGGTGATGTCCCGGGACTGAGGTGACAGACCTCCAACCACCACAACCACCTTCCTTTGTTCTAATTATGACCCCAAGCAGTGGCGAGGTTTCCCCCGATTCGTGTCGACTTCAGCTTTGTTAGGGCTCCTTTTTGCCACACTCAGTCAAAAGTAGTCAAGACCGGACAAGGACGGCCTTGATAGACCTCAATAAGATCACCCCTAAGCCTCCTGCACTCCAGGGAATAAAGTCTCTGCCTATCCAGCCTCTCCTTATAACTCAGGATTTACCTCCTTAGTGAACAAGGTGGGTTTTTACGGCCATGGACAATGGATTCATGGTTACCGTTGCGGAAAATAGTTTTCAATTCCATACTTATTAATTTAATTTGAATTCCACCAGCTGCCACGGTGGGATTTGAACCCGTGTCCCCAGAGTATTAGCCTGAGCCTCTAAATTATGAGTCCAGTGACGTGACTACCACTCCAGCATCTCCCCCAATCCTTCACTATTCCTCAATATTTGCTATGATTCAGACAAATATTTATAATGTGCACTTTGCCAAAGAATCGCAAAGCATTTCACACACGTAATTCTCTTTCTGGACTGCAATGGCTGTCATCATGTCAGTAATAACACAGCAAACAATTATTCTGCAATAACAGCAGCTCATAAGCGGAGCAGTAATGAATGGCCACACAGTGTGGATGTTGAATCTATTGATTCAGGGTGGAACTTGCACATCCTGAGACTACCCTATTCTGCTTCAAATACTGCCTTTTGACATCTTGAAAGTGGATCTGAATCATATGGAGGGGCTTTGCAACTTGGTTTCGTCTCTGAACGGAAATATATATGGTACCTCGAACACTACAAATTTTCTACACTCCACTTCATTTTAATATTGGTGTTGATTAGGCAATGGCTGTATCCACTTTGCCTCCAATTGCCACACTTCTCATGCCTTCACTGATCTATCTCTGACTCTTCCCTCCCTTTCTTGACCTCTCGGTCTCCAGTTCTGGGGATAGGCTATCAGCTGATATTCTTTATTATCCCACTGACTCCCACAGCTACCGTGAGTACATTTCCTCACACCCAGCTTCATTTTGGGACTTGATTTTATTCCTCCAGCTTTTTTGTCTCTGTCACATCCATTTGAACGATACAAGTTTCCACACCACTACTTCAGATATGCGTTCCCCTTCTTCCTCAGTTGGGGATTCCCCTCCTCCACATGCGCCATGGTGGTGGGCCCTCAACCACTTCCATTCTATTTCACACAGTTCTGCTTTCACCCCTGCCCCCACTCCCTCCCAAATCTTTTTCTTTTTAAAAAATCTTTATTGTCACAAGTAGGCTTACATTAACACTGCAATGAAGTTACTGTGAAAATCTCCCCGTCGCCACATTCTGGCGCCTGTTCGGGTACACTGAGGGAGAATTGAGAGCGTCCAAATCACCTAACAGCACTTCTTTCGGAACTTGTGGGAGGAAACTGGAGCACCCGGAGGAAACCCACGCAGACACGGGGAGATCGTGTAGACTCCGCACAGACAGTGACCCAAGCCGGGAATCGAACCTGGGAAGCGGGAGCAGCGAAGCAACAGTGCTACCCACTGTTTATTATGTATCCTGATAAATATTGGATCAATGTCTAAAAATGTGCAATGTTAATCTGAATTTTAACAATCTATTAAAAATTATTGTTGTTGCCAAATTTAATTCCACACACTGACTCTCAGATGACAAAATGTATGAACAGATTACTTCGTTGAGTAAGGGATACTCAAGTAGTTGAGTAGTGGGTACCTGGAACTCGCTACCGGAGGAGGTAGTGGAAGCAGGGACGATAGGGACATTTAAGGGGCATCTTGACAAATATATGAATAGGATGGGAATAGAAGGATACGGACCCAGGAAGTGTAGAAGATTGTAGTTTAGTCGGGCAGTATGGTCGGCACGGGCTTGGAGGGCCGAAGGGCCTGTTCCTGTGCTGTACATTTCTTTGTTCTTTGTTTGTTTGGATGTCCACTTAAAAAATATTAGCTGCTGATACTGATCATTTAAAAACAATGCCGGCTAGAATGAGTTTGCCCACCTGCATGTGCTGAGCAACAACTATAAGAGAAGGTATTATAGCTGACCCCAGCGCTGCATGCATAGGATGGAATAACACTAACATGGGCAAAGGTGACCGTTGTAGGATCAACTCAAATTATATTTTAGTTTTCAAGGATCAGCTTGGAGACTTTGGATTGAAACATCCTAAAAACTTTTTAAAAACAGTTTCTAAAGGCTTATATTGACCAATCAGTATCAAAGCATTAATAAGTATAATACCACAGAAACAGATGAAGAGGAATAACACTTTCTCAAAGCATTATCCAAATGCTGAAAATCTGATATGATCAGAAATCGGAAATAAGCCGAATCATACTTCTCCTTATACTTACTCCTGTTTCTGAATCATATGTTCCTATTTAATCTAAGAACAAACTTTCCTGACATGATGACTGTCAGTAGCACGGAGGAGAGAGAGGCAGGCATGCAGGTTTAATGGAATAGAGGACGACTCCAATGGAAGTAGGATTGGGGTCACAATACGAACTGACCTTTGCGTTAGGAATGCTATGTGACCATTCTGCTGATCTGCTTGATGGCAGTCATGTACAGAGTTTGCATTAACATTGTGAATTGCAAGATGTCTTACACCCATGTGCAGTCACTGCTTTGTAGGTTCACTGAAAAAACTGCAGCTAATTTGGGTACAGGATGGTTCTACAAACAGTAAATGGCAAAATGACAAGATATTCTGCTTTAGGTGCTGTTTGAGAGGCCAATGCTAACCGGGAGAAGTTGTGATACATTGAGTCCACAACGGCAGACAAAACAGGGTCTTGATTGTTGTTTTGTGTCTTCACATAATTCATTCAGCAAGTAATTTAAAATAGTGGAAGAATTGATGAGTTGAGCACGACTCTAACAGGCCATAACACGAATGCTCCTTCCAGGGCCGTAGCCACCTTTAGTCTCATGATCGATGTTCCAGTACCTTAACAACAATGCAACCATACTGAAACTGTCCATCCCACTAACCTGACTGTGTCTTATCTTCTTCAATCTTCTTTGCAGTTTACCATGCCCCCGAAGTTGATATCCGCAGACCTTGATGTCATTCCCCTTATGCCTATCCAAATCATTAAATTAGTTTTTTAGGCGGGATCAGGAAGTCGACCCGCGGACGTCTGGGAAGACCCTCACCAATAAATTCTGGTGGAGAGGAAACCCGAGACACTACACGTGTAGTGTCTCCCACCCGCCCTCCTCCTCTAACCTAATAATAAAACCCATTGGTCTGAGGTAAGTACCATATTTTTATTATATTATTATTATTTTTTATAAAAAATTAATTTAGTTGTTAGCCAGATCTTGGTAGAAAGTTAGAGGAATGGCAGGGAAGGGAGTGCAATGTTCCTCCTGCAGGATGTTTGAGGCGAGGGATGCAGTTAGTGTCCCTGCTGATTTTACCTGCAGGAAGTGCTGCCATCTCCAGCTCCTCCAAGACCGAGTTAGGGAACTGGAGCTGGAGTTGGAAGAACTTCGGATCATTCGGGAGGCAGAAGGGGTCATAGATAGCAGCTTCAGGGAATTAGTTACACCAAAGATTGGAGATAGGTGGGTAACTGTAAGAGGGACTGGGAAAAAACAGTCAGTGCAGGGATCCCCTGCGGTCGTTCCCCTGAGAAACAAGTATACCGCTTTGGATACTTGTGGGGGGGACGACTTACCAGGGGTAAGCCATGGGGTACGGGCCTCTGGCACGGAGTCTGTCCCTGTTGCTCAGAAGGGAAGGGGGGAGAGGAGCAGAGCATTAGTAATTGGGGACTCTATAGTCAGGGGCACAGATAGGAGATTTTGTGGGAGCGTGAGAGACTCACGTTTGGTATGTTGCCTCCCAGGTGCAAGGGTACGTGATGTCTCGGATCGTGTTTTCCGGGTCCTTAGGGGGGAGGGGGAGCAGCCCCAAGTCGTGGTCCACATTGGCACCAACGACATAGGTAGGAAAGGGGACAAGGATGTCAGGCAGGCTTTCAGGGAGCTAGGATGGAAGCTCAGAACTAGAACAAACAGAGTTGTTATCTCTGGGTTGTTGCCCGTGCCACGTGATAGTGAGATGAGGAATAGGGAGAGAGAGCATTTAAACACGTGGCTACAGGGATGGTGCAGGCGGGAGGGTTTCAGATTTTTGGATAACTGGGGCTCTTTCTGGGGAAGGTGGGACCTCTACAGACAGGATGGTCTACATCTGAACCTGAGGGGCACAAATATCCTGGGGGGGAGATTTGGTAGTGCTCTTTGGGGGGGTTTAAACTAATGCAGCAGGGGCATGGGAACCTGGATTGTAGTTTTAGGGTAAGGGAGAATGAGAGTATAGAGGTCAGGAGCACAGATTTGACGTCGCAGGAGGGGGCCAGCGTTCAGGTAGGTGGTTTGAAGTGTGTCTACTTCAATGCCAGGAGTATACGAAACAAGGTAGGGGAACTGGCAGCGTGGGTTGGTACCTGGGACTTCGATGTTGTGGCCATTTCGGAGACATGGATAGAGCAGGGACAGGGATGGATGTTGCAGGTTCCGGGGTTTAGGTGTTTTAGTAAGCTCAGAGAAGGAGGCAAAAGAGGGGGAGGTGTGGCGCTGCTAGTCAAGAGCAGTATTACGGTGGCGGAGAGGATGCTAGATGGGGACTCTTCTTCCGAGGTAGTATTGGCTGAAGTTAGAAACAGGAAAGGAGAGGTCACCCTGTTGGGAGTTTTTTATAGGCCTCCTAATAGTTCTAGGGATGTAGAGGAAAGGATGGCGAAGATGATTCTGGATATGAGCGAAAGTAACAGGGTAGTTATTATGGGAGACTTTAACTTTCCAAATATTGACTGGAAAATATATAGTTCGAGTACAATAGATGGGTCGTTTTTTGTACAGTGTGTGCAGGAGGGTTTCCTGAAACAATATGTTGACAGGCCAACAAGAGGCGAGGCCACGTTGGATTTGGTTTTGGGTAATGAACCAGGCCAGGTGTTGGATTTGGAGGTAGGAGAGCACTTTGGGGACAGTGACCACAATTCGGTGACGTTTACGTTAATGATGGAAAGGGATAAGTATACACCGCAGGGCAAGAGTTATAGCTGGGGGAAGGGCAATTATGATGCCATTAGACGTGACTTGGGGGGGATAAGGTGGAGAAGTAGGCTGCAAGTGTTGGGCACACTGGATAAGTGGGGCTTGTTCAAGGATCAGCTACTGCGTGTTCTTGATAAGTATGTACCGGTCAGACAGGGAGGAAGGCGTCGAGCGAGGGAACCGTGGTTTACCAAGGAAGTGGAATCCCTTGTTAAGAGGAAGAAGAAGGCCTATGTGAAGATGAAGTGTGAAGTTTCGGTTGGGGCGATGGATAGTTACAAGGTAGCGAGGAAGGATCTAAAGAGAGAGCTAAGACGAGCAAGGAGGGGACATGAGAAGTATTTGGCAGGAAGGATCAAGGAAAACCCAAAAGCTTTCTATAGGTATGTCAGGAATAAGCGAATGACTAGTGAAAGAGTAGGACCAGTCAAGGACAGGGATGGGAAATTGTGTGTGGAGTCTGAAGAGATAGGCGAGATACTAAATGAATATTTTTCGTCAATATTCACTCAGGAAAAAGATAATGTTGTGGAGGAGAATGCTGAGCCCCAGGCTAATAGAATAGATGGCATTGAGGTACGTAGGGAAGAGGTGTTGGCAATTCTGGACAGGCTGAAAATAGATAAGTCCCCGGGACCTGATGGGATTTATCCTAGGATTCTATGGGAGGCCAGGGAAGAGATTGCTGGACCTTTGGCTTTGATTTTTATGTCATCATTGGCTACAGGAATAGTGCCAGAGGACTGGAGGACAGCAAATGTGGTCCCTTTGTTCAAAAAGGGGAGCAGAGACAACCCCGGCAACTATAGACCGGTGAGCCTCACGTCTGTAGTGGGTAAAGTCTTGGAGGGGATTATAAGGGACAAGATTTATAATCATCTAGATAGGAATAATATGATCAGGGATAGTCAGCATGGCTTTGTGAAGGGTAGGTCATGCCTCACAAACCTTATTGAGTTCTTTGAGAAGGTGACTGAACAGGTAGACGAGGGTAGAGCAGTTGATGTGGTGTATATGGATTTCAGCAAAGCGTTTGATAAGGTTCCCCACGGTAGGCTATTGCAAAAAATACGGAGGCTGGGGATTGAGGGTGATTTAGAGATGTGGATCAGAAATTGGCTAGCTGAAAGAAGACAGAGGGTGGTGGTTGATGGGAAATGTTCAGAATGGAGTACAGTCACAAGTGGAGTACCACAAGGATCTGTTCTGGGGCCGTTGCTGTTTGTCATTTTTATCAATGACCTAGAGGAAGGCGCAGAAGGGTGGGTGAGTAAATTTGCAGACGATACTAAAGTCGGTGGTGTTGTCGATAGTGTGGAAGGATGTAGCAGGTTACAGAGGGATATAGATAAGCTGCAGAGCTGGGCTGAGAGGTGGCAAATGGAGTTTAATGTAGAGAAGTGTGAGGTGATTCACTTTGGAAGGAATAACAGGAATGCGGAATATTTGGCTAATGGTAAAGTTCTTGAAAGTGTGGCTGAGCAGAGGGATCTAGGTGTCCATGTACATAGATCCCTGAAAGTTGCCACCCAGGTTGATAGGGTTGTGAAGAAGGCCTATGGAGTGTTGGCCTTTATTGGTAGAGGGATTGAGTTCCGGAGTCGGGAGGTCATGTTGCAGCTGTACAGAACTCTGGTCCGGCCGCATTTGGAGTATTGCGTACAGTTCTGGTCACCGCATTATAGGAAGGACGTGGAGGCTTTGGAGCGGGTGCAGAGGAGATTTACCAGGATGTTGCCTGGTATGGAGGGAAAATCTTATGAGGAAAGGCTGACGGACTTGAGGTTGTTTTCGTTGGAGAGAAGAAGGTTAAGAGGAGACTTAATAGAGGCATACAAAATGATCAGGGGGTTGGATAGGGTGGACAGTGAGAGCCTTCTCCCGCGGATGGATATGGCTGGCACGAGGGGACATAACTTTAAACTGAGGGGTAATAGATATAGGACAGAGGTCAGAGGTAGGTTCTTTACGCAAAGAGTAGTGAGGCCGTGGAATGCCCTACCTGCTACAGTAGTGAACTCGCCAACATTGAGGGCATTTAAAAGTTTATTGGATAAACATATGGATGATAATGGCATAGTGTAGGTTAGATGGCTTTTGTTTCGGTGCAACATCGTGGGCCGAAGGGCCTGTACTGCGCTGTATTGTTCTATGTATGTTCTATTTGTATGCAATGGAAATAAAACAGACCACAACACTCATTCCTGGGAAATGACTGCAACCCCAGAAAACAAATGTACAGCATCCACATTTTTCTGTTTATGTATGCACATTGTAATTTCCTCAATAAAATGCACCAACTTAATCAAGCAAATCCTGCTCTTCACCAGTCTGTCCCCGATTCCATGTGTCTCAGTATACATAAATTTCATCTTTTATTATTGACTTTGATGTTTGATTTTATGAATGCATGCTTGCAATAAGGAGCATATAATGAGAAGCCACTGAGGCCAGTGCACCCACCCATTCATTCTTGATATGCAAGTTGGGCGGGTAAGCCTTAACACCGGCGGAGTGATTTCACAAAATAAATTCTTGGAGGTTTACGCTTGAATAAATAAGACTAACTAGTTTAGTCTTTTCCTCTTTTTTTGAAAAAGGGTGCAATATTTGCCACCCACTCATCTTTTGTACTGTACCTACTTACAAAGGCTTACGGAAAATTATATCCGTCCTTTATGACTTTTTAGCTTCGCTCCAAATTCTGGGATGCATAGCCTCCGGGCTCCTTTACTTCCAATATCATTAACTTTTTAATGCACATTTAATGTGGTTTGAACATTTATCTCCAGTAGTGGCTCTTCTAACCACTTTAGGTACTTTGCAATTCCATTTCCACTTTCCTCTGTACAAATTCAGGCAAAATACATATTAAGCACTGGTACTACTTCTTTCCTTTCAATTACAAGGTGCTTCCTTTCGTGTTAAAAATGGTCTCAATCGTTCTTGGATTATCCTTTTCTACCTTGTATGTGCTGTTACTCCCCAATGCTGCTTTCCCGTCTTTGTTCATGCTGTCACTTAACCTCCTTATACAGGATCAGTGAGCTAGTTTTTACTGAAAGTGATCTGAGCATCTTGCATCTGTGAGAGTTGACTGCACAATGGTGTAACACTTGTAATCCAAATTGTACATTCATGTATTATTTTTATCTTTCATCAATCTCTCTGTCGGGTGACTGAGGAAACATTTGGTGAGATGAGGCCAGAAGTAAATTAACCGCGAAGATAAAAGCAAATTACTGCGGATGCTAGAATCTGAAGCAAAAACAGAAAATGCCGAACAATCTCAGCAGGTCTGACAGCATCTGTGGAGAGAGAAGGGAGCTAACGTTTCGAGTCTGGATGACTCTATCTCCCTTCTCTCTCCACAGATGCTGTCAGACCTGCTGAAATTGTCCAGTATTTTTTGTCTTTGTTGTAAATTAACCACCTTGTTTCACAATAAGATGAATGTACCATCATAAGACTTATTTAGAATTCCTGCAGTACAGCAGGAGGCTATTTGGCCGATCGAGTCTGCACCAACCCTCTGAAAGAGCACCGTACCTAGGCCCACTCCAAATCCAATCCCCACAACCCCACTTCCACATCCCTGGGCACTAAGGGGAAATTTAGCATGGCCAATCCACCTAACCTGCACTTCTTTTGGACTGCGGGAGGAAACCGGAGCACCCGCATGAGACCCACGCAGACACGGGGAGAATTTGCAAACGCCACATAGACAGTCACCCAAGGCTGGAATTGAACCTGGGTCCCTGGCGCTGTGAGGCAGCAGTGCTAACCACTGTCCCACCGTGCCTCCCCAATTAATTGAATAAGTACAACTTATTTTTGTGTAATAGTGCAAAATCAATAATAACCCATGCACCTGTACATCTGTGGGCCATCGTCCAGGACTTCAGATGGTTAAAATCTAACTATTCTCTCCTGCACTTCAACATTTTCACAAATGTTGCAAATAGACTCTTACTCGGCACTGTTTGACTGCTTATCTCTATCTCAACAATTGATCTATTGCTTTGACACAACAATGGGGCAGCACGGTAACACAGTAGTGCTGCCTCACTGCAACAGGGACCCTGGTTCAATTCCACCCTTGGGTCACTGTCTGTGTGGAGTTTGCACGTTCTCCCCGTATCTGCGTGGGTTTCCTCTGGGTTCTCCAGTTTCCTCCCACAGTCCAAAGATGTGCAGGTTAGATGGATTGGCCATGCTAAATTACCCCTCATTTCAAAAGGTTAGATGGGGATACTAGGTTATTGGGATAGGGTGGGGGCTCTTTCAGAGGGCCGGTGCACACTTGATGGGCTGAATGGCCTCCTTCTGCACTGTAGCGATTTTATGAAAAGGAATTTAAAACTTGCAACAGACTGAGAGGTAGACATTTTCCAATTGCTCAGAAGTATCAGATGAATTACTTATGATTGCAATCTATAACAACTTCAATTAGCATCATAACTACAGATAATCATATTTAAACCTGTGTGAATATAATTTGCTTCCTTCAAATCCTTTGTGTAAAAATAGTCAAAAGGTCCTAATACATGACAACTTCCTCATCTTGCTTTCACTTTCGTTCTGTGCATTTTTATATTTCTTGTGGGTTTCTTCTGTATTATTACCACAAATGTTATTATGTGTCTCTGTTTTTTTCTCCAGTCCCTGTATTTAATGATGAATCAACCAAAGCATTTGATGTACTTCTTTTATTCTGAGCCAGATATATTTATCCTTTATATTATATCGGGCAACCAATGGATGGACAATTTTTGTTTTAATAGTCTGTGAGCCACAGTTTTTACATTGGAACATAAGGTGGGTGGCAAGTGAAAATCACCCCACGGTCTATTATTACTTTTACTTGACACATTTGTTCATGCGTTGCTGAATATTTTATATACTTGGAAGACTTGTTTAGCATCAAGAAAACCACTACAGAGGCTCATTAAGCTGACTACAACACTCAAAGGCCAAATAAGTGATTTCCTAGCAGTTTTCTACTTCAACCATTAATAGCAAACACATGATAGTTTAATTTACAGATATGAAACCCCTTTCCAAAATGAAAATTAGGAATGTTAGGTATTGCTGAAAAAAAAGAGACGTGCTGTTGAAGCTTTTCGTTTTGCACTGATCAGGACAGTTCTCAAGAATACCAACAGGAAAGGGAACAGCGCGTCCCTTTGGCTGTTCACAACAGGCAAAGTGCAAAACGTACCCAACCAACCCATGTTTACAAAACTCAAAAAATGGAGTGGGATTTTTAAGCCCTGCCTGCCACTGGAGTTATCTGGTTTGGCCTAAAGTCAATGGACTTTTGGTGGGACCGCAGAATCTCCCGCAACGGATCCCACCACTGCGGACCTGGAAAATATAAGGTGATTGTGTGCGCCATTAGATGTGATCCCTCAAATGGACATCATTTGCTAAATAATTCGAAATTACACTGAAAACCAATTTAACATTATCAGACCGGCTTGCAGTGTGAGTTGCTTATATATGCTAGAAGCTACCTATATTCACATAAAGTTCTTTCTTTGCAGACAGAAGAAACATGTCCACGCATCGCACCTTTTACAGCAAAACAAATTTTGGTGGCAGCCATTCCTTGGTCCATTCCTCATGACAATGTGTTGCTTAATCAAAATCTACCTGCCTGGTTTGAATTTGAAACAAAGCTTGGCAGTTAACTCTTCCCTGGTGCATTCTCCTTGGCAATGACTCTCCAAATCAGAGTCCACTTGCAAACCAATCAGCACACTCTTCTTGTGCAGTATACATTAGTGTTCTCATTAGTATTGGTATTCTTGTGAACTATCCTGTTGAGTGCAAGATGAAAAACTTTGCCAACATGTCTCTTTTTTCTACAATACTCAAGTCCTGTGCTACCAAACGACTATTTAAAAATTAGGAAAATTAAGCAGTACATTCAATGTGCATTTAGAATAAGTATATAAAAACAGCAGTCCACAATCAGAATCTCAATAGAATTGCATCATGGAAATATCAGTTGAATCAATACTATTCAAGAGTAATTCAAAACATTTAAAAAAATTACAGTGACATCTTAAGATAATCATTGATAATTTAACCTCCATTGGTCAGATTACCAATGCGCCAAAAATAAATCCTTCCAGAGTCCTATTACACCCAACCTCCCTAATTATCTGGTTTAGCACAGTGGGCTAAACAGCTGGCTTGTAATGCAGAACAAGGCCAGCAGCGCGGGTTCAATTCCCGTACCGGCCTCCCCGAACAGGCAACGGAATGTGGCGACGAGGGGCTTTTCACAGTAACTTCATTGAAGCCTACTTGTGACATTAAGCGATTATTATTATTATCTCCTGGCTTATGTTGTAGGATGTTGTATGTGCTTGCATGCCATTGTGCTGTAAAGATGCTTGGCAGAGCAAGGATTAATGTGAAAAGCGCCACCCACAATATTATGAGAACCCAGAGCACAACAGCCTACATCCTATCTACGTCCGATCTGATGCTGGGATTTTGTATACCCCTCCATCATAATTTTCTTCACTCGGTGGCAGGGGTCTTAAAGATTTTGGTTTCATCTTCTGCCACTGCTTCCTGAACTTCTTAGCTTTGTGCTTTTCTCCATAACTATTTTTTTTTAAGCTATGCCTTCAGCCAACTTTAAATCCTGTACTGCTTATTACATCTCTCTCCTATGAGAAGCTTTTATTATATTAAAAGCGTTACATAATTGTGTTACTGTTGACATTTACTTCCCATGGTTCTTCTAAATCGACTGACTAGCCTTTTCTCACTCCATATATTATGCTTTTTTAAAAAAAGAGCTGGCTGAATCTGCCAATGAAATAGATCAGAGAATTATAGATAGATAGTCCACAGAATACAGGAATTCTAGTTAGGTTGGGACACTGGACTGGCATCAGATCTGTCACTACCCCTTTTGGGGCCAAGAACTGTGCTCTTTACGATTCCCCCGTTACATGACTGAGTATGAGCACCCCTGGTTAGCTGTGGGGTATGACCACCCCTTAACAAGGGGGAACCACTCAGTATAAAAACCCTGACCTGGGTGCAGGTCAGGGAGGATGGCCCTTCGGGGAGAGGAATTGTAGTTTTGTTATTTGCGTATACCGTAATGAACCTTCTGTTCATTTCTACCATGCGTTCTGTTGTCTCTCCCGTCGGATTCTACAAGTTCAATACAATTGGTCAGTGTTAGATGATGTAGGTTATATTGGTAGATGACGGCTGCAGTTTAACGTGATATTGAAGTCAAATCAACCTTCAAAGCGACCTGATGTTGCTCACTCATATCTCAGAGATTAAATAAATTGTGATGAATAACTGGCCAACTGAAAAGATGAATTGAATGTTTTTTTTTGCATATTTTATACTCTCATATTCAGACAGTGAAAATGTATTGTTTGAATATAAGGATACAGAAAGTATATCAATGTGATCTTTGGGGCTAAGACTGGTATTAAAGACTTATCATTACTAACCCCAGTTTAGAAAAAAATGAAAGTATTCCACAAAGAACTTTTGTTCACTTCTTCCAATGTCATGATGTGGTGATAAGTTTATGTCAAAGCACCTCATAAAAGCCTCACTGGGTCACTTGCGTATAATGTCACCATGATGAAAATGTCACTTTTGTAATTTGACTGATCTCCCTCGGGTGATAAAATATATGTCTTCTTCAACAGCTTTATAATTATTTCTGCTCTCCTATTTTTAAACATTGCGTGTTCATGACATCGTTAACTTGATTTACAAGAGTGACTGAGCCAACAGCTCTTGAAGGAGCAAAAACAACAGGAGATGCATAATTAAGGCAAATTACTCCAGCTGCAGCTTCAGTTATATATGTTGCTTCAGTACCCTTATAGTCATGGGCGTAATAACCCCTCGCCAGGTTGTGCTCGACCATTAAATGGTCAAGAGGATGGCAGCACTGCACAGTGTCTTCACCTTTCAAAAAGGTGTTGATTTTGGTCTGGACCTGAGCTGGGCCCACACCCAGGGATGCAAGACCAGAAGGTACCCAAAATAAGAGGCCTGGGGATTGACGGAAATTGGTCCTCGGGCCTGAACGGCATACATGGATATGAGATGCCAGCACGAATCTCAACTCCACAGCTAATCCCAATTAGATCAATGTCGGGATGCCTGCCTCGCTGCCAGCAACCAACAGGTAAGTGCTGGGATTGGGATATTGGAAATGGTCACGGGAGGAGGGAGAACAATCAGGATTCTGGAGAGCCAGCGATGCGCTGCTGTTCCTCCTGGTTCAGTGGAATTGGTATATTTTTAAGAAAAAATTAATTTAATTTTCACTGGCCAGTAATGGGACAACTGAAAAATCCTGAATGGGGGCTGCCAATGCTTGCTCCACGTAAGCTTATTTCTGCAATGGAGTTCATCAACTGTCATTAGATTTCTCTGGTGTATACGTTAGAGACCAACACAGTTCTATCGAAGAGCCAAAAGGGCTCAAAACTTTACCTCTACTTTCTCTCCTTACAGATGCAGCCAAACCGGCTGAGATTTTCCAGCATTCATTATTCTTTGTTTTGGGTACCTGCCTCAGCAGTGGGGTCAATGCCTGCTGCGCTTTGTGCCCATTTGACACCTAAAAATGTGCGCAATGCAATCCAATCTCTCCCCAAAGATTGCTCTGTAGCTCTACAAGTGAGTCTTATTGACTTTTGTTTCATGCGATGGTAGGTTTAAAAGACTTATACCGCATTCAAAATGACTACCAGCACTCAAATGATTGCATCCCACACCAACAGTTCTGTCGGACTTGAGATTAGAAGAGTAGTTCCTGATTAATTCTATAACACATTGCTGCACTTCTTTCCTCCTACCAAAAGAGCCGAAAACATTTTGCTTTGTCTTTCATCTGTCACCTGTGATGACTGCATTCAACACTTTCCTTCAAATCAGTATTTTCTAAGCACTCAATTCCACTGCTGCCCTTCCTGTTTATTCGCTGTTTATCTCCTTATTTCCCCTTTCTTTTACTTTGCTGCTGTACTTTTGATCTTTGGATGATTGATGGACATCTCACTTTAAGGCAAGCAGTCAGGAAGAAGCCTGTACCTTTCATTCAAAATGCTTTTAGCAACTTTTGTGAGCAGATGCAGGAGTGAAGCAGGCCAGAAGGAACAAGTTCTATGTCAGGACAAAGTGGGACAGGCCCGCTGCACACCCAACTCTAACTGTAAATGACTATCAAATTAACAACAACTTGTATTTTCTGGTGCATTAATGTAGAAACATCTTTGGAAGGAACTTCATAAGTGGATGCTAAGCTAAAGAGGAGGACAGTAAGAGGTTGCCATGAAGCTTGATCAAAGAGTAGGTTACAATGATAAAAGGGACATCATCACAAAGGGATTCAAACCAGATTACAAGAAATTTAACTTGGAGAATGGGAGCCAATACAGTACGGCTGGATACTTCACTGATGGTATAATTTGGATGAGCTTATTTTTAGAGGGTATTAATGTTCAGAGGTCAGTGCACCCACCCATTCATTCTTGTTATGTGATGTGGGCAGGTGGAATAATAGAGTTATGGAGATGACAAAGGCAGGATTCAAATTTCATCAGTCGTTGGACCGAAGCAAGGGCAAGCAGGGGTGATGTTGTGCATCAGGGAAAGCAGAGGGTCTTTGCGATACAAAGATGGATGTTCAGCTTGGAGTTAAATGCAGTGCGGAGGCGGCAAACAGTCTAACCCAACCTGAAATGGTGGCCAGTGAGTGGGGTGGAGTTGAGGACATGGGTACAGAATTTGTGGTGGGAGCTGAAGACAGTGGCTAGCATGATGCTGTCATGTGAGAGTATCTTTAAGAAATGGGTGTTTATAAATGGGTGTGTATATAAATATCTGTAGTGAGAGTACCTTTAAGAAATGGGTGTTTATTATTGCAGTGATGTCAGAGAGTGGGTGGAGCTGGGCTGTCTGTCAGCTTTTTACTTTCGTTTTTGGCTGTTTGCTGCAGGGTGTGTTTTAGTTTTGTTTTCAGAGCTGGATAGCTGCAGTCACAGCCAAAAGGGGTGTTAGTCTCTCTCTGTAATCTAAAAACTGTAAATCGATCCTTTAGTGATTTAAAACTAATAACTGCTCTCAGTAGTGACTTTAACCGGATGTGTTTCTGTTTCAAAGTTGTTTTTTAAGTCTTCATAGAATGTTATAGAATTTACAGTGCAGAAGGAGGCCATTCGGCCCATCGAGTCTGCACTGGCTCTTTGAAAGAGCACCCTACCCAAGCCCACACCTCCACCCTATCCCCATAATCCAGTAACCCCACCCAACACTAAGGGCAATTTTGGACACTAAGGGCAATTTAGCATGGCCAATCCACCTAACCTGCACATCTTTGGACTGTGGGAGGAAACCGGAGCACCCGGAGGAAACCCACGAACACACGGAGAGAACGTGCAGACTCCGGACAGACAGTGACCCAAGCCGGGAATCGAACCTGGGACCCTGGAGCTGTGAAGCAATTGTGCCAACCACCATGCCGCCGTGCTGCCCCTTCTGTCTTCTGGATGTTAATAGGACAGTTTACGGATTACTTAGTGTTGTATTCTTTGGGGGTTGTATTTGAATTAATGGTTGCTAAGGTGTTCACTGTTTGTTTTAGAAAGGATAACTTGAGTTCATAGAATAAACATTGTTTTGCTTTAAAAAATACTGGTCCATTTCTGCTGTACCACACCTGTAGAGTGGGCCGTGTGCTCCCCATACCACAATCTATTAAAAGCTGTGGGTCAGGTGAACTCCATGGTGCACTTTGGGGTTCTCTAAACCCTGGCCTATAATAAAGCCTTACTGTCACCATGCCTTTTTGCCAGGTGTGGGAAAGGTGGCAGACAGCCCACCCACCAGAGCCCAATTGAGGCACTTAAGTGGCTAATTAAGAGCCTTTTCACTCCTCCACTGTCATTTTTCCAGAAGCGGGCAGATGGTGCGAGATGTGGCCCTCCGCCGCATGGGGAAACTGGCAGATAAACCCTCATGGCCTCCCAGCAGACTGCAGGAGAGACTCATTTTTGCACATTCTTAGACTACCCCTCACATAGCATTAACATCAGCTGCCCTCACCAAAGTTTTGCACCATTCCACATACGTCTGGGGCCTGCCTGGCTGGCCTGATGCCCCCAATTCAATATGATGTGGAGATGCCGGCGTTGGACTGGGGTGAGCACAGTAAGAAGTCTTACAACACCAGGTTAAAGTCCAACAGGTTTGTTTCGATGTCACTAGCTTTCGGAGCGCTGCTCCTTCCTCAGGTGAATGAAGAGGTATGTTCCAGAAACATATATATCGACAGATTCAAAGATGCCGGACAATGCTTGGTGTGCGAGCATTAGCAGGTGATTAAATCTTTACAGATCCTGAGATGGGGTAACCCCAGGTTAAAGAGGTGTGAATTGTGTCAAGCCAGGACTGTTGGTAGGATTTCACAGGACAGATGGTGGGGGGTGAATGTAATGCGACATGAATCCCAGGTCCCCGGTTGAGGCCGCACTCATGTGTGCGGGACCTTGCTATAAGCTTCTGCTCGGCGATTCTGCGATTCCAAAATGGACCCCATCAGTCTCGCGGCAGACACGGAGGAATTCATCAGGCGAATGAGGCTCCGGGAATTCTCCACAGACCACAAGAGGCCGACAGCTAACCCATGCAGACTATCAATGAACCGGAACAGCAGACCGAGAGATCTGCGGTGCGGCAACCGAAGAGGAAAGAGTTGAATTGGACCCCTCCGGAAGGCTGCTGCCCTAGACTTGACATGTATGCTGAAGCCGCCAGGAGTCGCGTCAATGCCAGATTCATCAGTCGCATTCACAAGACAGCCCCGAATGTCACCCAAGCACAACGCAATGCTTCCGCGCTCTCAAGACCAACCGCAGCATCGTCATCAAACCAGCAGACAAAGGAGGGGCCACTGTCATACTGAACAGAACGGACTACTGCAAAGAAGTATACCGACAACTGAACAACCAAGAACGCTACAGACAGTTACCCGCAGATCCGACCAAGGAACACATCCGCAAACTTAACAGACTGATCAAGACCTTGGATCCAGATCTTCAGAGCACTCTACGTGCTCTCATCCCACGTACTCCCCGCATTGGAGATCTCTACTGTCTCCCGAAAATACACAAGGCCAACACACCAGGCCGTCCTATCGTTTCAGGCAATGGGACCCTGTGTGAGAACCTCTCTGGCTACATCGAGAGCATCTTGAAACCCATCGTACAAGGTACGCCCAGCTTCTGTCGTGACACGACGGACTTCTTACAGAAACTCAGCACCCATGGACCAGTTGAACTAGGAACATTCTTCGTCACAATGGACGTCTCGGCACTCTATACCAGCATCCCCCATGACGACGGCATTGCTGCAGCAGCCTCAGTACTCAACACCGACAACTGCCAATCTCCAGACGCAATTCTGCAACTCATCCGCTTCATTCTGGATCACAACGTCTTCACCTTCGACAACAAGTTCTTCATCCAGACACACAGAACAGCCATGGGGACCAAATTCGCACCCCAATACGCCAACATCTTCATGCACAAGTTTGAACAAGACCTACTCACCGCACAGGACCTTCAACCAACGTTATACACCAGATACATCGATGACATCTTTTTCCTTTGGACCTACGGCGAAGAATCACTGAAACAACGACACGATGACATCAATAAGTTCCATCCAACCATCAGACTCACCATGGACTACTCTCCAAAATCAGTTGCATTCTTGGACACACTCGTCTCTATCAAGGACAGTCACCTCAGCACTTCGCTTTACCGCAAACCCACGGATAACCTCACGATGCTCCACTTCTCCAGCTTCCACCCTAAACACATTGAAGAAGCCATCCCCTATGGACAAGCTCTCCGTATACACAGGATCTGCTCAGACGAGGAGGAGCGTAACAGACATCTACTGACGTTGAAAGATACCCTCGTACGAATGGGATATGGCGCTCGACTCATCGATCAACAGTTCCAACGCGCCACAGCAAAAAATCGCACCGACCTCCTCAGAAGACAAACATGGGACACAACCGACAGAATACCCTTCGTCGTCCAGTACTTTCCCGGCGCGGAGAAACTATGACATCTTCTTCACAGCCTTCAACACGTCATCGATGAAGATGAACATCTTGCCAAGGTCATCCCCACACCCCCACTACTTGCGTTCAAACAACCGCGCAACCTCAAACAAACCATTGTTTGCAGCAAACTACCCAGCCTTCAGAACAGTGACCACGACACCACACAACCCTGCCATGGAAATCTCTGCAAGACATGCCAGATCATCGACATGGATACCACAATTATACGTGATAACACCACCCACCAGGTACGCGGTACATACTCGTGCAACTCGACCAACGTTGTCTACCTCATACGCTGCAGGAAAGGATGTCTCGAAGCGTGGTACATTGGCGAGACCATGCAGACGCTGCGACAATGAATGAACGGACATCACGCGACAATCACCAGGCAGGAATGTTCCCTTCCAGTCGGGGAACACTTCAGCAGTCAAGGGCATACATCCTCTGATCTCCGGGTAAGCGTTCTCCAAGGCGGCCTTCAGGACGCGCGACAACGCAGAATCGCCGAGCAGAAGCTTATAGCCAAGTTCCGCACACATGAGTGTGGCCTCAACCGGGACCTGGGATTCATGTCGCATTACATTCATCCCCCACCATCTGGCCTGCAAAATCCTACTAACTGTACTGGCTTGACACAATTCCCACCTCTTTAACCTGGGGTTACCCCATCTCTGGATCTGTAAAGATTTAATCACCTACTAATGCTCGCATTCCAAGCATTGTCTGGCATCTTTGAATCTGTCTATATATATGTTTCTGGAACATACCTCTTCATTCACCTGAGGAAGGAGCAGCGCTCCGAAAGCTAGTGACATCAAAACAAACCTGTTGGACTTCAACCTGGTCCTGGTGTTGTAAGACTCCCAATTAAATAGTAAGAGCGCACATCCTTTGATGCATCCTTTATCATCAGATACAGTGCCTGCAAGGGCCACCACTTCCTTTGAAGCTCCTGAAACTGCTGAGCTAACAACACCCTGACTGGGCCTGGAGCTCGCCCCACAGCAGCCACTTCGTTGGCGGCCACTCGCAAAATAAGGTCCTGGGTCTTGCCACCCACTGTAGTGGGGTCAATAAACGAGAATAACAAATAAGTTATTCTGGCTGGAGTGACAGTTACCACAAAATATTGTTGATGCTGCAGCCTGTTTTGTTGTGGAATCATGAATCAATAGACCACCTTGCTGACAATACAGATACCCACTACATGAATCTGTCTACTAGTTTGCATTGGTTTTGTGTACTAAAATGGAACGTTGCATTTATTCAGTGATTCAGCAATCTCCAAAGTATATTAATGGAATTATTGGGCCCGATCTTCTCAAAAGGGAACAAAGTCCCCGAGCCGTTTAACCGCATGTTTCCCAGCACTGCATGTCTATTCAACACGACTCGCTTTGAATAAGGGATCGAAATGGGGAACGCGCAACCGAGGCCTCACCTAGCTCCGTTTTTACAATGGGGAGCTCCGCTCGCCATAACTCCCCATTGTAGCGAGAGAGGCCCTGAAAATAATCCCCGACCTCCCCTTCCCCACCTGAACGGAACAAGGGAGGGGCCCCCAGGGGCACTCCCCAATGCCGGGCAACCCTGGCCTGATCGCACGCACACACGCAGCCAGTTTGACACCTTGGCAGTGCCAACCTTGCACTTTGGCAGTGCCCCTGCCAGCTGGCAGCTCCACCTGGGCAGTGTCAGGCTGGCATCCAGATGGCACTGCCAGTGTGCCAGGGAGGAACTGCCAGGGTACCCAGGTGGCATCAGCAGTGCCAGGGCACCACCCTGCCAAAAGGGCATGCAGCTGAGCATTTCCGATCCCCTTGGAGACCCCCACGAGTGCCGTTCCATCTGGTCTCAATTTGTGAGGACCAGTACCAAACGGCGCCCGCCCGAGGTCCCTGAAGTGAAGGGATTGAATCCCAAAGCCTCAGGTACCTTGGGAATCTGCACATTAGAGTAAGGCTCACTGCCTCGCTATCATATGCAGAGTTGATAAAAAGTGATCCCGCCCATTGTGGGCAGGTTCCCCTTGCAACATCTCATGAGATTGCGTTGAATCTCGCGAGGCATTGCGAGCCGAGTAAATCCCGGGAGTGGGGTCTCCCAGCTTTCATTAGCTACGCTGCAACGCGGCGAGCTGCTTTTCTAGCGCAGCGTGGCCGGAGGATCGCACCCATTGACTCAGGTATTATGCTTTTGGGGCAAAATGTTGGCCTACATTTTACTTCACCTAAGTTGAACAGTTGGTTCCACTGTGTGGATCTTAAAATCCATGTATATTATCAGAGATAAGTGTGAGCCAATGTTTTACTATATTCCTATGTTCATGATTATTAGTTCCTCCACCTCCCATAATATCCACCTCACCCCAATAATAGAACTCACCATCACTTCTAACACAGGAGTTGAATTTTATCCCTCCATCAGGAAACTGTGCACTTCAGCGGTTAAAATCAAGCGGGTAACTAACCTACCGAGGGCCCACATGGATCTTGTCATCTTCTATTTTTATCTGATCTTCCAAGCAAGCAGTGAAAGCACCCGTCTAAAGCCGGTGGGGTTTCTTTAGCTATGCAGCGCAGGATTCAATGTTGCCATTAGGCCCTGACTGCAATTTGAATTGTGGTCACAGCGAGGAAGTCACTCCAGCATCCCTGCCAGGGCAAGACAGTGAGAAGCTGGTTGGGAACAGAAAAGGCCAGCTGAGGTAAGTTTTTGTTTCCAACTTTCTTTGAGCCCACAATCGCCTGACACAAAGGTGAGAACGTTACCCATCCGAGCTAAATTCCCACGGGCATAGTTTAGAGCACAAACCTTTCCTGCGGTAGCAGTCAAAGCTATTCCACATTTGGGCAGCAAGCAATGTGAATGGCAAACAAAGGATTGTTCTGTAGCTGGTCCTGCTCCTCAAAATGGACAGCCTTGCTCCAGGGCAATATTCCAATTGTCCTGACAACAAATGGTGAGACTCACGCAACCACGGTAAGCATCGAGTTGAAGCATTAGAAAACCTTTCAGAATCAAACCTGGCTGGCTGGGATCAGAAATCTCTGCCAGTTTACCCTTTAAAAAAACAAGCAAGTTAAATATCGTTCTTTTCAACATAATCTGCAAAATGGCCTCTTGATCAGACAACACAAGCAATTTCAAAATATTAATTTGTTTCAAAGATTATGTTCATAATGAAAAATAATCATTTCTGTGCCTCATGAAACAAATCTCAAAATGCTTTCTCAATCCTTAGAACATACAGGTTGTGTGGAATGCAACATTTGGGATGTGTTGATCATAAAATCGAGTTGTATTAAAACAAATCTTTTATTTTCAGGGCCCTGCTCGTATGCTTTCTGTATGAAAATGATCAAACGATATATTTTCTGATCTCAATAGACAATGTAAATTGTTAATAGAAGTTTTCTATAGATTGGGAATTACTTGCAAGTCCCCAGACCCTACTTGCCAAGGAAAGAACAGGCTACCAAGGTCAAAGAAACTGCTGAAAAATACTAAAGCAAAATCCTGCGGATTCTGGAAATCAGGCCAGTTTTAATGTTAGTTCGGCTTTGGCAGGCTTGCTGAGCACTTCAAGAAATTTCTATTTTTGTTATAGCTGAAAAGTGCGGTCTTCTTTCTCATCATTTTTGTGCCTTGGGGGCTCGAGGGGGATAAAAGTTTATCTATTGGATTGGCTTAATGAACTTAAAGATAATGAGGGGTGAGCATATTGTGGTTGCTTTTCAGGTGTGGTATTCTAGTTTAAGTAGGAAGTGTGTTGTGGACAATGGCTCTTTCAGAGGCTCAGAAGTTTTTGGGGGTGGAGACAGTCACACGCAGTACCTACGGACAGAGACTAAAAGCAGACTTAGATTTGGCAAAAACATTGCGTTAACATTACCTGACAAAATGCAAAAAGATGAGGTAATTATGGTGGTGGCTAAGCATTTAAAGTTGCCCGAGATACAGTTTGACTCATTGGAAATGGCAAAAAATTCAGTTACAAATTAAACAAATGGAACATGAGAAAGAATTAAAGCAGCTTGAATACGAAAGAGAGGAAAAAGAGAGAGAGCGGAAAAAGAAAAGGAGAGAGAAGAAAAGAGAAAAGAAAGAATAGCCCTAGCAGAACAAAAAGAAAGAGAAAGGGAGACACAGATCAGGGAAAAACATAAAGAGAGAGAGTTTGAACTTCAGAATATGGCCATGAAACATGACAGTCAGTTAAAATTGGCAGGCATAAAGGGAAACGTACAGTTGGATGATAGTGATGAGGATAGTGAGAAAGAGCATCATAGTCGAAGGCTTGGTGGGGATTTATTTAAAAATGTCCAAGCATTGCCAAGGTTTGAGGAGAAGGAGGTAGATGACTTTGTAATTTCATTTGAGAAGGTAGCAAAACAAATGACATGGCCACAGGACATGTGGGCATTACTGATTCAAACAAAGCTGGTAGGTAGGGCTAGTGAAGTGTTTGTATCACTACCGGAGGAGGTACCTGGGACGTATGAGGAGGTGAAAAAATCCATCTTGGGTGCATATGAACAAGTGCCTGAAGCCTACAGCCAAAGGTTCAGAAATTTAAGGAAAGAATTTGATCAAAAATCATGGAGTTTGAAAGGCTCAGAATAATTTTGATATGTGTATAAGGGCTTTGAAAATAGACCAAACGTATGAAGCTCTCAAGAGAAATTATACTTTTGGAGGAGTTTAAAAATTCAATTCCTGATGTAGTGAGAACTCGTGTGGAAGAGCAGAGTTTAAAACTGCAAGATTAGCAGCAGAAATGGCAGATGATTATGAATTAGTTCATAAATCAAAGCTTGGTTACCGACATCAGATTCAACCTGTGAGGGATAGAAACTGGGGGCATGAGAAATAGGGTAAAGGTAAAGGTGATCAGATGGGAGATAATAAGGAGAGTGTACCTCAGATTAAAAAAGAAACCCAGTAGGGTGGAAAAGAAATGAAAAGTTTCAAATGTTTTCACTGTCATAAACTCGGCCATGTAAAGTCACAGTTTTGATGTTTGAAGAAAAGCACTGGGAAGGCTGATGTGGTAAAACAGGATAAGAACGTGGGGTTTGCAAAAGTGAATTTGGAAAAGCCCAAGTCACTTTCCTTGAGGAGTTTCTGATACCCTCAAGACAAAGGGAAATAATGCGATTTTTTGGCATGAGTGGATTTGATCGAACATTTGTGCAAATTTTTGTAGCGTGGTTGCTCCACTGATAGACATGCTGAAGAAATGTCGAAAACGTCAATGGACAACATACGTTCAACAGGCATTTGACTGCCTGATAGCTGTGGTAACCAATGCTCCTGTGTTGGAGAATTACAATGGACTCTGTGATCTGATTGAGCTAAGTATCTCACTTTAAAGATAAATGCCGAGGCGTAGAGAAATGGACGGATCGTCCAAGGACCTTCTTGTTCAAAGAGACTGTCAATCGAGAAGGATTTCAGTTGGAGGAAGAAGAACAAAAATGGACTATATTATTGTGTGTTGATTTTTGAAACAAAAAAGTATATTTACTGTGTGCATTTCTTAAAGGATGGTGAAAAGGTGAAAGATGGAACCATCTTGTAGTTGATGTTTTTTTTTCTTGGGGAGAGGTGTCATGTGAGAGTACCTTTAAGCAATGGGTGTTTAAGAAATGTACCTTTAAGAAATGGGTGTTTATCAGTGATGTCAGAGTGTGGGTGGAGCTGGTCTGTCTGTTGGCTTTTTACTTTCATTTTAGGCTGTTTGCTGCAGGGTGTGTTTTAGTTTTGTTTTCAGAGCTGGATAGCTGCAGTCACAGCCAGAAGGAGTATTAGTCTCTTTCTGTGTAATCTAAAAACTGTAAATCGATCCTTTGGTGATTTAAAACTAATAACTGCTCTGAGTAGTGACTTTAACCTGATGTGCTTCTGTTAAAAGTTCTTTTTTAAGTCTTATGGATGTTAAAAGGACAGCTTAAGGATTACTTAGCGTTGTATTCTTTGGGGGTTGTATTTGAATTAATGGTTGCTAAGATGTTCACTGTATGTTTTAAAAAGGTTAACTTGAGTTCATAGAATAAATATTGTTTTACTTTAAAAAATACTTTTCCATTTCTGCTGTACCACACCCGTAGAGTGGGCCGTGTGCTCCCCATACCACAATCTATTAAAAGTTGTGGGTCAGGTAAACTCCATGATACACTTTGGGGTTCTCTAAACTCTGGCCCATAACATTTATAAGATCCTGTTCAAACAGGGTACAACGGTGAACTCCACAAAACTCCGCAAAATGCTCTGATTATGTCATTGTGGAACACGTGACATTACACCAGCTAATGGTGTTACTCTCATGCATAACAGAATGACTTAGAAAGTTTTAAGATTTATCTGTCTTTATATTTCAACTGTGCCTCAACTGTAATTTGATGGATATTATCTTCTTGAACCATTTTACTTGTCTGATAAAACAGAAACTCCTGCTCCTGTGTCTACTTTTTAAACTTTGTGGCATGTCCATCCACTTCACATTTAGTCCTCCAGTGTTTGTTTCCAGAATAATTTACCTTCCCTAGGAAGGTTACTTCTTTTTACCGTGGTTCGTCCGCTTCTTGTATGTGGCTCTGCTTTAATGTTTCCTTCCTCTTTTTATAGGTGGTCAGCATTTGTAAGTGACAGACAGTTTTGTTATGGCCTTTTCCCCCCACAGTTGTGGCACTCTGCTCACCCTAATAGACATTGTTCTCACTTGTGCAGTTTTCTCCCACCACATTTAAGACAGTTCAAGATGGAGGCTGATGCACTTTTCCCTGTTTTAAGCAGGGTTTTTGACACAGTTTTTCTCTGTGATGCACGATCAATGACCACTAAAGCGAGGTTGTAGTCCAACTGAAGGCTTTAATAAGCTAGATGTTTCCCCAGCAGCTCAGGTACAGAATGAGGGCTGCTGGGACGGCACGGGTTCTTATACTCTGCCTATCAGGGTGGAGCTATTATACACTCTAGCCAATAGAATGCATACAGTTTCCACCAATGGTGCTTTAGCCTATCAGGTAGCGTAATACCTATAATACCACATTCACCCCCTGTTCAAAAAAGAGTCCGGCGGGGGTGGTGGCCAGAAACTACAAAACATAACATGGTATAATTAGTTATGGAGGTACCGTAATACCGCCGTACAGTGTTTAGTAACTATTTACAAGCCTGGTAGCTATGTACATTTGATGGTTTATATTTACAGATTACAGTTAAAATGAAGCAATCAGTCAATCGGGGGCCCTGGTCGTCGTCGGGGATCGTCGGAGCCTCGGTGGTGACTCCGGTGGAGCGGGCGTCTGTGACTCCGGGAGCGTGGCTTCGATCGCCATGGCAGCTTCGTCACCCCTAGAAGGCGCTGGTAGGGAAAACGGCTGACCTGGGAAGGGAGCGCCTGCGGGGGGCGTTGGTGGGTGGGGGGGCCTAGACGGGGGTGGCGGAAGGACTGATCCCCTGTAAGGTGCTGCGGTGAAGGGGAGGGTGGGACTGGTGGCTGGAATGTGCGTGGAGTTCCGGCGGGCGCCAGGTCCCGTAGGGAGACCGTATCTTGTCAGCCGTCAGGGTACGCCACGTAGGCGTACTGGGGTTAGCATTGAGAAGATGGACCCTCTCGACCAACGGGTCCGACCTGTGTGCCCGCACGTGTTTTTGGAGCAGGATGGGTCCGGGTGCTGCCAGCCAGGTCGGGAGCGAGGTCCCAGAGGAGGACTTCCTAGGGAAGACAAGGAGACATTCGTGAGGTGTCTGATTGGTGGTCATACAGAGTAGTGACCGGATGGAGTGGAGGGCATCCAGGAGGACTTCTTGCCAGCGGGAGACTGGGAGGTTCCTGGACTGTAGGGCCATTAGGACGGTCTTCCAGGCCGTTCCGTTCTCCCTCTCTACCTGTGTTACCCCGGAGGTTGTAACTGGTCGTCCTGCTCGAGGCGATGCCCTTGCTGAGCAGGAATTGATGCAGTTCGTCGCTCATAAAGGAGGACCCCCTATCACCGTGTATGTAAGCGGGGAAACCGAACAGTGCAAAGATGCTATGGAGGGCCTTGATGACGGTGGTGGCGGTCATGTCGGCAGGGGATGGCGAATGGGAACCGGGAGTACTCGTCAATCACGTTCAGGAAGTACGTGTTACGGTCGGTGGAGGGGAGGGGGCCTTTGAAGTCCATGCTGAGGCGTTCAAAGGGACGGGAAGCCTTTATCAGGTGCCCTTTCTCTGGCCGGTAGAAGTGTGGTTTGCACTCTGCGCAGATTTGGCAGTCCCTGGTGGCAGTCCTGACCTCCTCGATGGAGTAGGGCAGGTTGCGGGTCTTGACGAAATGGAAAAAGCGAGTGACCCCCGAGTGTCAGAGGTCCTCGTGGAGGGCTCGGAGGCGGTCCACTTGTGCGGTGGAACATGTGCCGCGGGACAGGGTGTCAGGAGGCTCGTTGAGCTTCCCGGGTCGATACAAGATCTCGTAGTTGTAGGTGGAGAGTTCGATCCTCCACCGCAAGATCTTGTTGTTTTTTTATCTTGCCCTGCTGTGCATTATCGAACATGAAAACAACCGACCGTTGGTCAGTGAGGAGAGTGAATATCCTGCCGGCCAGGTAATGCCTCCAATGTCGCACAGCTTCTACTACGGCCTGGGCCTCCTTTTTGATTGAGGAGTGGTGGATTTCGGAAGGATGGAGGGTACGGGAGAAGAAGGCCACGGGTCTGCCCGCTTGGTTGAGGGAGGCCGCCAGAGCTACGTCGGATGCATCGCTCACGACCTGGAAGGGGAGGGACTCGTCGATGTCATGCATCGTGGCCTTTGCAATGTCTGCTTTGATGCGACTGAAGGCCTGGCGGGCCTCTATCGACAGGGGAAAAGCTGTGGATTGGATCAGGGGACGGTCATTGTCCGCATAGTTGGGGACCCACTGGGCGTAGTTGCTAAAAAACCCTAGGCAGCGTTTCAGGGCCTTGGGGCAGTGAGGGAGGGGGAACTCCATAAGGGGGCGCATGTGTTCAGGGTCGGGGCCTATAACTCCATTTCGCACTACATAGCCGAGAATGTCTAAACGGTCGGTGCTAAATACGCATTTATCCTTATTGTATGTTAGGTTAAGGATTTTAGCAGTCTGGAGAAATTTTCGGAGGTTGGTGTCGTGGTCCTGCTGGTCGTGGCCACAGATAGTGACATTATCAAAATGTTGCCTGTAAACCGTACCGGTCAACCATTCGATCCATCTCGCGCTGGAAGACCAAGACCCAGTTGGTGACACCAAAGGGAACCCTTAAGAAATGATAGAGCCACCCGTCTGCTTCGAAGGCAGTGTATTTGCGGTCACTAGTGCAGATGGGGAGCTGGTGGTAGGCGGACTTGAGATCCACCGTGGAGAAGACCTTATAATGTGCGATCCTGTTTACCAGGTCGGATATACGGTGTAGAGGGTACGCTTCCAGCTGCGTAAACCTGTTGATGGTCTGACTGTAGTCGATGACCATCTTATGCTTCTCCCCGGTCTTTACCACCACTATTTGAGCTCTCCAGGGGCTGTTACTGGCTTCAATGACCCCTTCCCTCAGTAGCCTTTGGACCTCTGACCTAATAAAGATCCGGTCCTGGGCACTGTAGCGTCTGCTCCTGGTGGCGACGGGTTTGCAATCTGGGGTGAGGTTCGCAAACAGGGAAGGCGGGTCGACCTTAAGGGTCGTGAGGCCGCAGACAGTAAGGGGGGGTATAGGGCCGCCGAATTGGAAGGTCAGTCTTTGAAGGTTACACTGGAAGTCTAAACCCAGGAGTGTAGCCGCACAGAGGTGGGGAAGGACGTAGAGACGGAATTTTTGAAGTCCCTTCCCTGGACTGTGAGGTTTGCTACACAAAACCCCTTTATCTCCACTGAGTGGGAACCGGAGGCCAGTGAGATTTTTTGATTAACAGGGTGGATGAGGAGGGAACAGCACCTTACCGTGTCGGGGTGTATGAAGCTCTCCGTGCTCCCAGAGTCGATTAGGCAGGACGTCTCGTGCCCGTTGATGAAACCGGTCGTCGTAGCGGTTGAGAGTGTTCGAGGTCGAGACTGATCCAGGGTCACCGAGGCCAATCGCAGTAGTTGAGAGTTCTGTATGGGCAGTGTGTGGTCGGCCGAGCTGGGGTCCTGGGGGTTCATCCAAGATGGCGTCTCCCATTGGTCGCACATGGCCGGTGGTGCACAAAATGCCGGCACTCATCCCTCCAACGTGGCGCCCGCAGAACAAGATGGCGGCACCCGGGGTCCGCACGTGGCCCTGGGATATGGAGGTGGCAGCGGCCGCTGGCCGCACGGGGCCCGTGGAGAGGTTTGTGGTTGCGGTCCGCATTCGCCGCTGGAGACCGCAGCCACTGCTCGGGCCTGACATACCCCCACGAAATGGCCCTTTTTGCCGCATCCCTTGCAGGTGGATGTGCGGGCTGGGCAGCGATGGCGGGGGTGCTTGGCCTGCCCGCAAAAGTAGCAGAGGGGCACCTCGGGGTTGCCAGGCTGCCTTGCAACGCAGGCCTGTGGGGGAACGGGGGAAGTCTCGGGGTCGGCTGCGCCGGGGTTCCACGCTGCCCAGGGGGCTGCCGCGCGGTCGGGAACGTAGGCGCGGGCGTTCCTGGAGGCAACGTCCAGGGAGCCTGCAAGGGCCCGTGCCTCCCTGAGACCCAGGGTGTCCTTCTCTAACAGGCGCTGGCGAATTTGTGACGAAAGCATACCTGCCACGAAAGTGTCCCGGACTAAGAGTTCCATGTGTTCGCTCGCCGAAACTTGCGGGCAGCCCGCAGCTTCTTCCCAGCACCAGGAATGCGCGGTAGAATTCCTCCAGCGATTCCCCAGGGGTTTGTCACCTTGTTGCAAGCAGGTGCCGGGCGTAGACCTGGTTTACCGGGCGAATATAGTGTCCTTTGAGCAGCTCGATTGCTGCATCACTTCCTCGATGAGGTGTAAATCTCCGGGCTCACCCTCGAGTGCAGGACATGCAGTTTCTGCTCTTCCTTGGGTGGGTTTTCGGCCGTCTCCAGATACCCTTTAAAGCACGCCAGCCAGTGCTTAAAGATCGCCGCTGAGTTCGCCGCGTGGGGGCTAAGTTGCAGACACTCCGGCTTGATTCGGAGCTCCATCCTTTCTTCTTAAAATTCTAGCTTATTAAATTGATGCACGATCAATGACCACTAAAGCGAGGTTGTAGTCCAACTGAAGACTTTAATAAGCTACATGTTTCCCCAGCAGCTCAGGTACAGAATGAGGGCTGCTGGGGCGGCACGGGTACTTATACTCTGCCTATCAGGGGGGTGGAGCTATTATACACTCTAACCAATAGAAAGCATACAGTTTCCACCAATGGTGCTTTAGCCTATCAGGTACCGTAATACCTATAATACCACACTCTGGTGGCCTTCAAACTCAATCTTCTCCATGGGACCTCGCCTTCTCCATGAACAAACGCCTGATGTTGTTTTCTAAGCTCAGTTTGCCTCACAGTTTGTATTGACTGAGCAAGTGTTAAATCATTTCTTGTCTGCGAGACTGAGGGTGGGATTGTCCAACCCCCCATCGGGCTGGAGAATCCCGGGGGCCGGCGCGAATCCCGCCCTGCCGTCCCGATGCCAGCTGCCGTATTCTCCGGCGCCGTTTTTCAGACGGGGGCGGGGTCAATGCCACGCCAGTTGGGGCCGTTGGCAGCGGGCACCCCCCCCCGGCAATTCTCCGGGCCCTGATGGGCTGAGCGGCCGTCCATTTTTGGCCAGTCCCGCTGGCGTGGGTTACGTATGGCCCCACACAGCGGGACCGACCTGGCAGGTAGGTCAGCTGGTGCGGTCGGTGGCCTGGCCTGCGATCGGGGCCCACCAACCTGCGGGGGGGGGGGGGGGGGCCTGTGCGTGGGGGCAGTCCTTCCTTCCGCTTCGGCCCCTGTAGGGCTCCACCATGGGCGGCGCGGAGAAGAGGACCCCCCCCCCCCCGAGCGTGCGCCAAAATACAGCGGCGGTTCCGCGCATGCGCAAGATCACACCGCCCCTTTGGCGCATGCGCAAACTCGCACAGTCCCTTCGCCGCCGGCTGGAGCGGCGCCAACCCCTCCACCATCCACCTAGCCCCCAAGACAGGTGCGAATTCCTCACCTTGTGGGCCCTTGATGCCGTAGTTGTTGCCGCCGGTTTTCCCGCTGGTGTGGGGACTTAGTCCCCGGAAAGGAGAATCCCGGTGCTGATATTGCTTCATCTGGGACCTTTACTACAATTCTGCCACCAATCAATTCCACCCTTAAGATTCCATAATCACAGTTTCCTGCCAACCTGTATAGATCATTGATGATGAATCCATGCTTTCATGTGGTCTTTGCATTCTTTTGTTAAATTCTGTCCTTTCTACAATTCAGTTTCGAGGGATACTGGAATATGAATCAATTGCTTGCACAACTTCATAAGAACTTTAAGTCTAATCAACTCCCTGCATCGCTATAGCATCATTGGCAATAGATCCAACTGCATAAGATAGTGTACTGACCTGGTCTTATTGATCATTTTTGTGAAAGCCGGAAGCAGTTCTATATCACATGAACCTTTTTCTCCAGTTATCCCAGTTCTGGGCCTGTTCTAGTCCATCCATGCTCTGAAATGGTTCTGGGTGTATTCCACTCTTCTACTGAGCCCTGGAATTGTTGCTGCTTCACCTGTGCTGCGTGTTGCTTCAGGTCGGTGCTCACTGCTGTTGGGTCTATGCTGCAGGTTGCATCAGCTGCACCCATGATGCTCTGACATTTTGCCGAGTCTTGAACCTTTCTTCCTTCTTCCAATGATCTCCTGACTTGTCATGTCTGTAGCTGCTTCTTCAAATTTTCCTGGGTCATTTACTTGCTGTCCGCTGCCACCATTTTTGTCGTGTGTTTGGAGTCTAGACCAGGTTCTTTGGGGCTTGTCTATTTTCCCAAAGTAAGCTGCTCAAGACTGTAGTTGGTTTAAACCATCACTCTTTATTTAGTTACTTTGTACACATTGAGAATGCTGCATGATGTTGGAACTTCTCCTCCCTTCAGATCTCTGTTACTCAATCATATGATGTTATTACATCACCATTAAGTTAGCATCCTGTGCTTCTGGTGTTAACCTTTTATTCTACACAGACCGCCTCCTGATGTCACAGGGGCAACCCCACAGACATCTGCCATACCTCACTGGACACTGCAGAAGTATTTTAATGTTCCTGGGTGAGTCCGACCATCACTGCTACACCTGCACTGGACAAGTGGGGTCAAGGTTTGCTGGAGCATAGGGAAAAAATGCAAGGCTTGAGGAGTGAATTAATATCAGCAGTAACGTGGCCATTCACCCAACCTTCCTTGCAATCACATCTCTTTGTTTTCTTGTGTCACCCATTCGCTGAATTAAGGTGTTCCAGTTTGAATTAAGGCGTTACAATTTTTTCCGCCCGACACTCAGCAAGTTCTGAAATCTGTCATGGTTTCAGTCCTGAGGTTGCTGGATTTGAGATACTCGATCTGTAGTGAGTACTTATTGGATTGAACTTATTGGAGTGAATTGTCAGATAGATATTGATCGTTTATTGGGTATCTCCCATTTCTGTTTCACACGTAAGGTACACGCACTGTTCAAGTTGTGCCTGAAAGGACTTAATCAAACTATGACAACAGCAGGATATTTAGTCACACCGGATTTGATATGATTTTAGCTATTTGCTCATGGTGAATCAATACTTGTGGCAATATGCTGTTTAAAGTGGCTGAATCTGGTACCTCTATTGCAAATAAAGCATAAACCACTTTGGATTCAAAGCAATTGCTGAATCTCGCCCCCCCAACCCCTCCCCCCCCCCCAACCATGGTTTTGTTGTGCATCTTAAAATAGCTGGCAACCATGCAAATCAAGCGGAGGCACAGAAAGGAAAGCTTCGGGCTCTCTTTGGAGTCTCTCATAGAGAGGAAGAAGAAAATCAGAATGAAAGCCAACTCTGGCCAGCTCGTGAATTGCTCACAGTGGCTTTATGCACGGACTGGCAGAAAAATAAAGGTCGAAGCAGGTCACCTGATATCTCAGACACGGGAAGCAGCCTTGACAAAATGCGACCTGCATGCAGAATAGAAAAAACAGTAAACATGCTCTCAAAAATAAAATCAAACTTAACAAAAATACTGCAACCTTGAACAAAATATTGATTTGTAATTTTAAGTTGATCCCTGGAGTTCTCCTTTAATTCTTTTCATGCAATAGCTCATCGTCGTAACAGAGAAGCAGGTCAGGGTTGCACCATTTTTTGTATTTCCTTTATACTCCATTCGGATTTCTTGCTGGGTAAAGAACCAGTCACTCAGAACCTGAACATACATCCCGTGTAATACTGTAGGCATCAAGATACCTAGCTACATCAGGAATCTTCTTTACAATTTGCATTAGATGTTCCAAACAAATTACCTCCGATGAGGGACAACTAAATTGTGTAATGATGGTGAAATCAAAACCCATTAAATTATCCATAAAGTTGAATGGACATCGCACACTGATGGAAGTCGACACTGGAGCAACCGTATCAGTGATAGGGGAAACAATATTCAATAAAATCCGCACTGTGTGGCAATCTTTGGGGTTTCGGAGGTCCCGGGAGTCCAGGAGGAGAAAGAGGCCGACGTCTTGGCCTTTGCTTCCCTGGTAGCCCGGTGACGAATACTGTTGGCATGGAGGGACTCAAAGCCCCCGAAGTGTATTGCTTTCGGACATGGCGAGCTTTCTCGGGCTGGAGAAAATTAAGTTCGCCTTGAGAGGATCGCTGTCGGGGTTCGCCCGGAGGTGGCAGCAATTCATTGACTTCTTCGCGGAGAATTAATCATCAGCAGGGGAGGGCGGGGAGGGGGGGGGGGGGGGGAGGGTGAGTTAGAGTAGCGTAGAGTAGGGGGTTGCTTAGGCAGGTTCTTGCGAGAGGGGAGCCGATGCTTGCATTATGTCTTATTTGCTTTTTGTACACTACGGTATAATGTTGCTGTTTTATATGCCAAAAATACCTCAATAAAATTGTTTATTAAAAAAAAAAATTTGCACTGGACCCCAACCCTTATTCCTAACCAGGACCTCGGAAAAACTGAGGACATACACAGGGGAACCACTGAGAGCGTTGGGCACAACGCATGTACATGTGGTTTATGGAGAGCAACTGGTTAGGCTGCCTTTAATGGTAGTGAAAGGGGTGGGGCCAAGCTTATTGGGACGAAACTGGCTAAAAGAGATCCAGCTGGATTGGGTAAACATTTTCCAGCTGGAAAATGGCCGTCTGAGCGAACTCCTGTGCAAATACCAGAGGTTTTCCGAGAAGGGCTCGGAACAATAAAGGGAGCAAAGGCGACATTGCATGTAGATCCAGAGGCAGTCCCAAAATTCTACAAGGCCCGACCTGTACCATCTGCATTAAGGCAGAAAGTCGATATGGAAATAAAATGATTGGAGTGTGAGGGAATAATAAAACCGGTCAAGTTTGCAGAATGGGCGACACCCGTAGTGCCTATCCTTAAGCCGGACGGTTCAGTCCGCCTTTGTGGAGGTTTGAAACAAACGATTAATTGCTACTCACAACTGGATAAATACCCAATTCCCCGAATTGAGGATTTGTATGCAAAGCTGGCTGGGGGACTCCTATTCTCAAAGCTGGATATGAGCCACGCATATCTACAGCTGAAACTGAATGAAGAGTCCCAAAATTTCTCAACGATAAACACCCTGAAAGGCCTTTTTCTGTATACAAGATTACCCTTCGGGTATCATCAGCTTGTGCGATATTCCAGAGGACAATGGAGAATATATTGCAAGGGCTACCACAAGTCGCCATTTACCTGGACGACTTCCTCATTACAGGAAAAACAAAGGCAGAACACTTGCAAAACCTGGAGGAAGTCCTTAGGAGGTTTACAGCAGCAGGCGTGTGCCTAAAGAGGGAGAAATGTGTTTTCCTAGCATCTCAAGTAACCTATCTGGGGTACTAGTTTGACAAATCAGGGCTACACCCTTTGGAGGATCGGGTGAGGGCGATTAAAGATGCCCCAGCCCCCACCACAATCCAGGAGTTAAGGTCTTTTTTAGGACTGGTGACATATTATGGAAAGTTCATTTAGTACAGAGCTTCCATCTTGGACCCCCTACACCAATTACTAAAAAAGGGGCAAGCCTGGGAGTGGTCTGCCTGCCAAGACAGGGCTTTCAAGATGATAAAATAACAGCTTTCCTCAGAGAGCACCTTGGCATACTACGACCCAGGAACGAGTTGGTGCTCACGTGCGACGCGTCTCCATATGGCGTTGGTGCAGTTTTGGCACACAGAGGGCAAAACGGACAGATCCGACCTATAGCGTTTGCTTCCAGGACGCTGGCAGCAGCAGAACGAAAGTACGCCCAAATCGAAAGGAAGGACTGGCTGTGATCTGCGCGATGAAGAAATTTCACCAGTACTTGTACGGGCGGAAATTCACTATAATTACAGACAACAAGCCATTGCTGGGTTTGTTGAAAGAAGACAAAGCAATACCACCAATAGTAGACGCCCATTCCAAATGGCTGGACGTCTACAAAATGAACTCTGCAAATTCAACAACTACCATTGGAAAAACTCTGCACCTCGTTCGCAACTCATGATATCCCGGAGGTGTTAGTTTCGGATAATGGATTGGTTTTCACCAGTCAGGACTTCACAAAATTTATGAAATCGAATGGCATTCGGCACATAAGGATGGCACCATACCACCTGGCATCGAATGGTTTGGCGGAGAGAGCCGTCCAGACCTTAAAAGTTGGGTTGAAGAAACAGTCAGCAGCATCATTGGACACCAAACTGTCGGGCTGGCCATTTGACTACAGAACAATGCCACAACGGGAATAGCAGTGGCGGAGCTACTCATGGGCAGACAACACCGAACCCGGCTGGGTCTACTATTCCCGAATTTAGGTGGCACAATAGAGCGACACCAAGAGGCCCAAGGCAGGGGCCACGACAACACTCGCCGAGAAAGGCAGTTCAACACGGGTGAAAATGTATGGGTCAGAAATTATGCGAATGGCCCCACATGGGTAGCAAGAACAGTCAAGGCCAGGACAGGACCTATGTCGTATGAGATAAGTGTGAAAAAACATGTAATAAAGAAACACCTGGACCAAGTGGGGGCCTCAGATCTGTTTCCTTCTCCGGAGTTGACTCAGACCAGCATACCAAGGACCGTGGAGAGTCCTCCCCGACAAACTATTCACGCCCCTCCGACACCACTGGTGAGGACATCGGACTCGGATATGGACAGCGTGGGTGGTGCCGCAGCTGTATCCCTGCTGCCGGAGGAAAGGGGTGAACGCCCTTCAGGCGCTCACATCGGAAAACACGGGTGCCTACCCGTTATACCCCCCCACGTCGGAGGCCGAAGTGGAGCAGCCGGATACGGCATAAAAACGAAGCAGGAGACCCGTGAGTCACGAGGACCATGGGGGCTCCTCGGACTTTGGGGGTGGGGGGAAGGGTATAATGACTTAGGCCAGGCCTTTGAGATTGGCCAATTAGAATACGAGTTCCCTGATTAGTGACCCAATCAGGGAACCCCTTTCTGTGTATATACCAGGGAGTGCCAGATCCTCTGCACTCCCGGTGTAGACAGCAGACTGAATGGTCATGTTTGTTCAGCTGTTGGGTTTGTAAATAAAACAAATTCTGGTGACGGGACTTCTGCCTCCACGGACTTATTACAGAGGAAACCAGAGGAAATCCACGTAGTCACGGAGAGAATGTGCAAACTCCACACAGTCACTCGAGGTTGGAATCAAACCCGGGTCTCTGGCGCTGTGATGCAGCAGTGCCAACCACTGTTCCACCGAGCCGCCCACTTTAAATAGTAAGGCCCATTTTTGACGTGAAGAAATCACATTCTTTTCTGATGATGAGCAGCTGTAATTTACCAAATGACCTTTTGAGTTCAATTTGCTCTGAAGCTGTCAAAACAAAATGGCTTAATTATTGTTAATGACTAAAATGTGATCATTAGGGTTTCAGTTTACAAGTTCATTAAATTCACTAAACTCAATGCAATTATTCATTATTACAAACAAGTGGGAAAAGCATTTGTCATTATGAAGATGACACCTTACTGAGGATTGAGATCATTTTCTAATAAAAGGTGAGCTTTCGCCAGAGCCATAGAAATAATCAGAGATTTGTAACTCTAATATTTTGGATTCCAAACTACCATCACAGAGGTCTATTTTGAAATAATATATGAAAGGTGATGTGTGACATGCACATCTTGTAAATGTCACTTTTATTTCTTGCAACACTTTCCACTACACAATTTAACGATGGTGTGCCATTGTTACCTTGCATCCAAACCTTACATCCTCAGAGTCAGCATGAACAATGCTGCATGTTCTGTTGGTATATTAACAAGTAATCCTTACCATTCAATCAAAACAATGTTTTAAAAAAAATGAATTTTATTACAAACATGTATTAAAAGAGGTTATAGTGAACAAACACCCCGGGGGACATGCTTCCCTACAATCAACTATACAGTATGTACAGAATTTTCCTTTTTTTCACCCCCCCCCCCCCTCCCCCACGACGAACAGCCCCTCAAACACAGTCACAAACATCCCTCACCTTTCCTCAAACCCCCTGAAGAGCCCCTTAACTCATACTTTATCTTCTCTAATCGCAGGAAGTCGTACAGGTCACCCAACCAAGTCGCTACCCCCGGTGGCGGTGCCGACCGCCACTCCAGCAGAATTCGCCGCCGTGCAATCTGAGAGGCGAAGGCCAAGACATCGGCCTTCCTCCTCTCCATGAGCTCCGGCTTTTCTGAGACCCCAAATATCGTCACCAAAGGGTCCGGGTCCACAGCCTCCTCCAGTATCCTGGCTAAGACAGCAAACACTCCCGCCCAGAATCTTCCCAATTTTTCGCAACACCACAAAATGTGCGCGTGATTCGCTGCCCCCCGCCCACACCTCTCAAACTCATTTGTTACCCCCTGAAAAATCCCACTCATTCTCGCCCAAGTCATAAGCACTTTGTGCACCACCTTAAACTGTATCAGGCTCATCCATGCACATGAGGAGGTACCATTTACTCTACGCAGTGCCTCACTCCATGCTCCCGAATTGATCTCCCTTCCCAATTCTGCTTCCCATTTCAATCAAAACAATGTTGTTTGAAATGAACATAATGTCCACCAGTTTGCACCAGTGTTTGCCGCGAGAGCAAATGGCGACACGAGTGCAAAATCGCACCAGAGTCAGAAAGCGAGAATCTCGCGGACAAGAATTCTGATTTTCCCCGTCACTCGCCAGGAAGGCCACGGGCCTAATTTTAATATATTTAAATATCATTACAGGGCTGCCCACTCTATCATTCACCCCACATTACGAAATCTCCCCTTGCCAGCACAACGTGACGGTGGCGAGGTTTACAACTGCTTTTTAAAACGTGAATGAGGCGAAGGGAACATGCCGGGGGCTCACCGGTAATTATAGCCCCCTGCTGGAGAGGGGCATGCTCAGGCACCCTGGCACTGCCCCCTGGCACTGCCCCCTGGCATTGTGGTCCCTGGCATCCTGGCAGTTCCGGGGGGGGAATTACCAGGGGTAAGTGCTGGGGGGCCCTCTGGAGCGCTCAGTGTGGGGGGTTCCCTTTGTTGTGGGGTGGGCAGTGGGGAGAATTGCCCATGTACGGGACAGGGGGGGGACCACGCATCCTTTCTTTTTAGCACAGAGTGCTGCAAAATGTGGTGAGAAACGCTGGCTGTGCAAGAAAAAGGGGAAGTTCCGCCCAATGCTGTTTAGATTTGTGATGCTACAATGCGATACTCTGAATTTGAATCAAACAAATCGACAAGATAAATAAATGTCTCATTTAACTAGAATTGTTTTTGTCTCCCGCTATCCTTTCTGCCCTCACAGTTTTACTTCCCTCAACATATTGAGCCGCACAGGCACATCCGACTCTGTGCATTCCGCGGTTAACTAATCAAAAAGCAGCTCGGGTTACCTGACATCTGATTTCCCTTTCCATGGAAAGGTGATCAGATATTATTTGGCTGGTTGGATTAAACCATTTCCCATTACTTCCCAACGAGAAAGATTTCTGTCTCGGAGAATTCTTGAACAGCGTGTGACAGTTAAATCTGGATTGTTAATTGGAGTGCCCTCGCCTCCAGGTTATAAAGTTGTTCAATCAAACCCCATAATGGATTTGAGCACAAAATCTAGACTGACACTTGGGGTTGGATTTTCACTATCAATGCGTGTACCGTGAGTTGCGAAAATTCCCAATTTGGCAGACCCACATTGGTTTCAAGGACCACGTTGGGCCCAATTTTCACTTCAGGGAGGGTGGGTGGGAGGCGGGGGTGGTGGACATTAAAAAAAAAATCAGGGGGCACGGTTTGCGTCGTCACTCTGGCGATGAGGGCTCATTGGAGCTGCCAATACCAGCTCCACAGAGATTGGGGCATAATCTTCAAAGGGCATCCCAATCTGCAAGAAAAATAAATTCCCTCTCACCCCCCTCTTGGCCATGGAGTAGCCCCCCCCCCCCCACCAATCACAAGGTTTCGGGTGACCCGCCCCGCCACAGAAGTATTGGGAGACATTAATCCCCCACTCCCCCCGGCCCATTCGTCGCAGGCACTCCTTTCCCCCCCACACCACACATATGGGGAAGCCCCTCCCCAAATCGAGGAGAGTGACCCCCCCACCGCAGTGTCCACATTATTGCACACCGCAGTGGCCCCTGGCACTACCCCATGGCACTGCCAGGGGGCACTGATCAGGGGCAGTGCTAGGGTGCCCAGCCCTGGCCCTCAACCGCAGGGAAATGAGGCAACTCCGCTCCGCCGGCGTGGTCATCACGATTGGTTTCAGTTTTCGAAAACCAGTAGTGATTCGCACCAGTGTGATGTCACACTGCCACAGGGCGCATCCACGTGTCTGGATGCTATGGCGGTAAAATTGCTTAATGATATTTAAATATATGTTAATTTATGGGAATCAGGTTTGCGGCCTTTCGAGCCGAGACAAATCCCGTTTTGGCCCTCGTGAGATTTAGCAGCCATGATCGATTTGCTCCCGTGACTAATGGATCCAAAGCAATCATGTCCGTAGTTTCTTACCTCTCATTGACAGCTTAAGCCAGTTTTTTAGGTTGACAACCAAAACATATCAAAACGTATGACATATCTGGGCAGCACCGTGGCGCAGTGGGTTAGCCCTGTTGCCTCACAGCGCCAAGGTCCCAGGTTTGATCCCGGCTCTGGGTCACTGTCCGTGTGGAGTTCGCACATTCTCCCCGTGTTTGCGTGGGTTTCGCCCCCACAACCCAAAGATGTGCAGGGGAGGTGGATTGAACATGCTAAATTGCCCCTTAATTGAAAAAAAATGAATTGGGTGTACTAAATTTATTTTAAAAAACCTATGACATATCAAAATCCAGAAAATTGGCAACACTAACCAGAGCATTACAATTTCTGGCAAGCTACTTCTGCCTTCTGCTGAGGTTCATCTCTACCATTGAAAGAATCTCTGAAAATGCCACTGCTACTTACCATTTAGCTAAACAATGGGTGGAATTCTCCCATTTTGAGACTAAGTCCTGCGGTGAGGGTGGGAACGTGGAATGTTTCCCGCTGTGAAGACTGGCGGGAAAACACACCAAATCTTCCCACCCCGACTTCATTAATTATGCACCCAGGTTTTTTACGTTGTATTTAGTGGTGGGGTCATGTCCGGGCGCCACATTGAAACGGCGGCCCAACAACACTGACCACCCGGTATTGAAGAGAGGTGGACCACCTGAGAATGAAGATGGATCTGCAGGTGGATTCTGAGGTTGGAAGATGGTTCCCCTCCAGGAGCCCCTATCTGGAAGGTCCACCTGGAGGTATAATCCCGGCCCACTGTTGTGGTGTTCCAGGGTCTCCCGATACACTGATTGGAAACTAATGTTGGCAGTCTCATTTTCTACTCTATTTTGTAAAAATGGTGTTTCAACTGAAAACAGAAGGACTAAATTCACAAACTATGCTCTGCAAACTTTGTTCATTCTGTTAGAATAGTTAATTTTCAATCCTTTGACAATGCTAAAGATGCCCAAGTAATAAAGAGCCCTCAATTCTTCTGAAGAAATCAATGTTCATTTATTATTGTGAAAATAAGTTCCATGAAGCATGTCTTTCTTACATCTGAGTTTATACTGCACTGATTTTCATTTTAAATCATTTCCGTGAATGTTAGGTGATCTATCACTTGTGAGCTATGTAAAATAAAACAATAGCTGGCATTCATATCCATGCTTACTTTACATTTATAAACTTCAATCCAATCCTCTACGCTTCTTGATTCAAATATATTTAACAATGGTTTGAGTTTCTTGTCACATTGTCCAGCAAAGTTGTGAGAAGGAACGACATGTATTAAGGACCTTGCTACCATTGCTATCTGCCCGTCGTATGATTGTTCCCATAGAAACAAGCTTTAGCCATCTGCAGCAGCAGAATGTGACTCTGCACTGCTGGCATTCTCTCAGGTTATCAGAATGCACAGGGCCCGGAAGCCTGGTGAGGAAATAACTCTGTTTACCAACAGGAATGTCAGAGCTTTATATCTCGAGAATCTTGTTTTAGTATTTCGAAAGCAGAATTAAGCAGACCATAAATTTGTCTTCTGCTTCATAGGTGGTGCACACTAAGGAGAGACATTTTAAACATTTGTTCAACGTTACTATTGGCTGATCAACGGCCAGTAGGAGGCTGGTTAAACTATTTATTTTCTTCTCGGGTTATCATTTGACAACTGCTTCAGGAAAACAAAAAACGACAACATTTTTTTCAATTAAACAATGCAATAAATCAGGATCGAAAACAGTGCTTTGTCAAGCCAAGAAGGTAGAGATACACTAAACATAGCAAAAGGACAGAATGGGGTATAGGCTGAAGTCAAATATGTAAGTTTCTGGAAGCCTTCGTGAGGCTGTCCTTGAAAAAGATGCCCGCAGGGAGAAAGAATTGTGGTTCACCTGCTTTAAATTCAATTTCACAACTTGGCCTAGTAGCATTTGAACTCATGGCATGGCGAAACTATTATGCATTGCATCATTTTCCTGGTACAAGGCATTTCAATTTAGCACTGGAACAGCCTGTTCCCAATCTGCGTAGGCTTTGGTCCCACTGCTGAATTCACAGGGGCCATTCTTTCGGCATCTCGGGCAGATACCCAAAACATCAACTCCTGAAATATATTCATGAGGGGCCTAACTCTTGCTGAGGGACTCTGCTACAATGTTTGTCACTGCTGAGTGGGGCATGAGGTGGATCCTGTAGCCACCAACAAAAGTAAGCTCACTCACACTTAAACAATAAAGCAAAACCTCTGTCGAGCCAGGAGGAGACTCCGCAGTGCTATAGCCAGGCTGATCCTGTCACTCCACCCAGTCTCCCCAAATTTACCTCAGGGCTAATGCCAGTGCCCAAAATTAATTTTTCCGAAGGTGCGAGCTGCCGTGATGTCACACGGCTCACCCTGAAAAGTAGATCAGACTTGCGAAGCAAGTTAAGGATGGCATGAAATTGAAAGTAAAAAATGCACAATGCTGCAAAAATCAATGGTAGGCCAGAAGATTGGGGAAAATTTGATGAAGGAAGCAAGTACAATAAGAAAGTAAATTAGCAAGTGATATAAAAACAGACAATAAGAGTTTGTGCAAGCAAATAAAAAGGAAGAGAGTAGCTAAAGTAACTTAACACGAATGAGGAATTAATCATGGGAAGCAAGGAAATTGCAAAGATATTGAACAAATACTTTGTGCTTGACTTCATAGTAGAAGACACAAAAAGCATCCCAAGAATAGGAGAAAACCAAGGGGCAAAGAGAGAGAGGAACGTAAAGCAATCACTATCACTGGAGAAAAAGTACTCGCAAAAATATTGGGGCAAAAGGCTGACATGTCCCTTGGGCATGCATCATAGGGTTTTTAAAAGAAGTAGCTGTGAAGATAGTTGATGCATTGGCTGTAATCTTCCAAAATTCCATAGATTCTGGAAAGATTCCAGCAGATTGGTAAATGGCAATTGTAAAGCCCCTATTCAAGAATGGAGGGAGACAGAAAGCAGGAAACTATAATCTAGTTATCTTAACATATTGGCCGTTGGGAAAATGTTAGAATCCATTTTTGGTGAAGTGATCGCAGGACATTTAGGAAACCATAATACAATCAAGCAGAATTGCTGGATCAGAATCCCTTCCAACTGAACTTTATAAAATATAAAAGTCCCAAAACCCATAGTCAAAAGTACTGCAAATAAACAAGCCAAACCCCAACTGTGCAGGGAGTTGTAAATTATCAGCCAGATCCAAGGGGTCTTGAGGGTGAGCTTTAAAGATCATTTAAGGTTGACAACCAAATGCTGAAGGGTTTGTGGTTGAATTAAGAAAGGTTTTAGGCAGAAATGTGGGGTATTACCTGTGGGTTTCAGTTTTATGTGTATATGGGGAAGTCGAGGTGAAACCAAGGAGGGACTTAAATCTGGCTAACCAATTAAGTACTGCTTGGTGTCATTCACATTAGATTAGAGCTCCTGAATTCGGGCATTAAGAGTGTTTTAATAAACAAATTTGTGGTCGAGCCAAAACCCGTGTCTGTGATTTTGTCCTTTATAAAAACCGCAAGTCAAGAACCACCAGTAAGTGGAAATGGGAACACAAAGATGTGCAGGGTAGGTGAAGTGAACACGCTAATTTGCCCCTAAATTGGAAAAAATGAATTGGGTACTCTAAATTTCTTTTTTTAAAAAATAATTTGCTGATGATACGATAGGTAGGAAAGCAAGTCGTAAGGAGGTTGCACTAGTTTGCAAATGGATTTGGAAAATGGATTAAATGAATGGGAAATCATTTCATCGTGGGCCGAAGGGCCTGTACTGTGCTGTACTGTTCTATGTTCTATGCAGAAAATGTGAGGTTTTCCACTTTGGCAAGATGCATAGAAAAGCAGCATATTATTTAAATGGAGAGACTGCAGAACTCTGTGCCACAGAGGGATTTGGGTGTTTTTGGACATGAAATCAAAAACATCAGCACACAGGTACAGCAAGTATAGGATGGTAAATGCTGTTAGCTTTTATTGCAAGGGGAATGGAATATAAAAGTAGGGTAGTCTTGCTGCAGCTGTATGATGCTTTGGTGAGACCACACCTGGAGCACAGCATAGAGTTTGGGTCTCCTTATTTAAGGAGGGCTATATTTGCATGTAGCTAGTTCAAGAAGGATCACAGAGTTGATTCCCGGGACGAAGAGGTTGACTTGTGAGGAAATGTTTAGCAGGTTGGGCTTGTACTCATTGGAGTTCAGAAGAATGAGAGGTGATCTTAATGAAACAAACAGGATTCTGAGTGGGTTTGATAGGGGAGCACAGACAGAAAAGTGGAGTTAAGGTTACAATCAGATCCAGTCATGATCTTATTGAATGACAGTGCAGGCTCAAGGGAGAAAATGGCCTACTCCTGCTCCTATTTCTTATCTTCTTAAGACCCTGGGTCCAATTTTTGGTATGCATTATGCTACATAATTTAGGAGGGAGCCTTAAATTCCATATGGCCAATTTGGGCATCATAAATTAATTTTAAATTGTTTTAATTTTTGTTCTGAATCACGATCACCTATAATCTCAGGATTGTTAGTTAGCTGGGTACCATAGCCATTACACTCTCAAATACATGAAATTCAATGTACAGGCATTGTATTTATGTCCGTAATCTGCACTACAATAGCCGGTTTAAAGCAGTGATTATTTTCACCGTCTCTGCCTGTACTGTTCTCCAGCTTCCAGATAGGGGTCTCTGTAATGCGGAGCTTCCAGGCAGGGGTCTCTGTAACGGGGGGCTTCCAGGCAGGGATGTCTGTTATGGGGGGCTTCCAGGCAGGGGTCTCTGTAATGGGGGCTTCCAGGCATGGATCTCTGTAATGGGGGGCTTCAAGGAAGGAGTCTCTAATTGCAGGGGTCTCTGGTGGGAGGCCAGTGGTAGGGTCAGGTCATGTTCATACTGTGGGATGGGGGAGGGGGGGGAAACCCAGAAAATGTGGAGGTGGGGGCCCGGAATTGTGTTGGGGGAGGGGAGGGGGTGGGCAGCCACCAGTCCTTGCTATTGGACTGTCTGCTCAAAGTGAAGGCCTGATAACGGGATTCACGACAGAACACTAATCAAGCTCACTTACGTTTGTCAGAATCTATGGGCGCGATTTTCCCACCGTGCCGAGCCCGGCTCCATGCCTGGTGTAACGGGTAAATCGTGGCAGAGGCACAAAGTGGGCTCAGCGCCGAGTGTGAAACATCACATAAATTTGCATGGCAAGGGAGAGTGAATCACCTACACTCCCAGGGCCAGCGCTAATCAAAGGGGATTCCCATAGTCTCCCAAACGAAGAATTCCAGCCCAGATTTTCATTTGGCAGAGAAGTGTTCAGGAGCCTCTTCAAAACATTCAGAAAATTTTCTGATCGCAAACCTTTTTGTATCTGGAACAGTGATGATCAGATTGTTACTGTTTTTCTCTGCCGTGTTTTTAAAAAGTCACTGGTTTTTGCAAAGTTAGAACAACATAAGAGACAGGAGCAGGAGCATACCATTTGACCCGTGGAGTCTGCTTTGTCATTCAGTGCATTGTAGATGACATCCTGCTTTAACTCTATGGGCACGATTCTCCGAGCCCACGCTGGGCCGGAGAATCGCCGCAACTGCACCACAACGCCCCGACGCCGGCGCACGATTCTCCGAGGTGAGGAGAATTGGCGCCATTTGCACCGGAGCATTTGACGCGGCACCGGCCGCGGGCCGCTGGAATCGGTGGGGCCGCCGATTCTCAGGCGCGGATGGGCCGAGCGGCCGCGCGGAAAAAGCAGAGTCCCGCCGGCGCCGTTCACCCCTGGTCGCTGCCGGCGGGAACTCTGCGTGAAGGGTCGGGGGGCGGCCTCTGGGGCGTGGAAAAGCGCTCCTTCACCGGGGGGGGCCTCCGATGGGGTCTGGCCCGCGATTGGGGCCCACCAATCGGCGGGCCGGCCTCTCCACCCCCCGGGCCTACTTTGTTGCGCGGCCGGCCCCTGAACCCCCACGCCATGTTGCGTAGGGGCCGGCGCGCTGAAGAAGTCCCCCGCGCACGCGCGGGTTGGCGCGGCCCAACTGCACATGCGCGGGTTGGCACGGCGCCCAATTGGCGCCAGGAAGGGAGGCTGGAGTGGCGTGAACCGCTCCAGCGCCGTGCTGGCCCCCCTGTGGGGGACAGAATCGGTCGTCCCTGTGCCCATTTCGCGCCGACGTGAAACGCGACGGCGTTCACGACACGCAAATTCTTAGTCTCCATTTTGGAGAATCGCCCTCGACTTTCCTGCCTCCTGCCCCCTTGCTTTTCTCAGCGGCTAAATATCGGAATTTCTCAGCCTTAAATATTGTCATTGATGGAGCATCCCTCAGGGGCAGGGGATACCCAAGATTCACAACCCTAAAATCGGAGTATCCTCATAAGGAAGCTTTGAGACGGCAAAGTTGATATATTTAGTGGATGCTGCGCAAGTGCAGCATTTTATTCTATGGCCAGGATTTCCACCCCCACCCCCCATCCCCTCCCCCCCTGGGCTTTCCCATGGCAGACGCAGCAATTCATTGGCCACTGGAGGGATTGTCTACTCCCGCCAAAGTCTATGGGCTTTTTGAATGGCCTGTCTGTCCCGTCACCAGGTAACCCACTGCCAGCGGCTGACTTCGGCTGGACCGGAAGATCTCGCCAGTGGGAAGGGCTGGAAAATCCCTACCCTATGCTTCTGCTAACTACACTGACCAGATTATTTGCAAAAGTTACAATGGGTTTTTGCAACAGTTCATTTCAAAGCAAGAAAGACAAAATGTACTGTTGCAGCATTTTATTGCCTTTGGGTTTGAGAGCATTGATTTAAAAAGTCCAGTAATGGTCACAGTTTAAATTAGAGGAAAGACAGTCAATATGAATCACACCGAGACTGATTTTCCAGTTCAAGCATCAGCATAATGTTATTTTTCCCTCTTTTCACTGAAGTGCAAAATAGTTTATATTTTAATATACTTTCTGCTGTGCTGGTTAAATATATTAACTGCTTAATTTGTTTTTTTTGTTTAAATTATGTCAATTATTATCATTGTATCCTGTCCCCACCAGAGAGCAGAGCTATTCGTGCTTTCAAAGGAATAAAATCAAATATGATCATTTGGAAATGCCTTCACTTTGATTTTAATTTCATGTTGTAAATTATACATTTATTAAAATCATTTGTAACATATATGACAATATAAAATGTCTGTGGCATCTCTTCTCTCATGACTGTGAGTAAAGACATTGCAAAAGATGACATTACAGATACTGAGCCACTGAAATGCCCACATTTATTCCCAGATTGTGCTGATGTATCAATCACAGCTGGAAGGGGAAAGAAGAGTAGAGACATTGGGCAGGACCTTATGATTCCCCACCAGTATGTTTCAGGGCGGCACGGTAGCACAAATGGATAGCACTGTTGCTTCAACGCGCCAGGGTCCCAGGTTCGATTCCCCGCTGGGTCACTGTCTGTGCGGAGTCTACACGTTCTCCCCGTGTCTGCGTGGGTTTCCTCCAGGTGCTCCGGTTTCCTCCCACAGTCCAAAGACGTGCAGGTTAGGTGGATTGGCCATGCTAAATTGTCCTTAGTGTCCAAAAAGGTTAGGAGGGGTTATTGGGTTACGGGGATAGGGTGGAAGTGAGGGCTTAAGTGGGTCGGTGCAGACTCGATGGGCTGAATGGCCTCCTTCATCACTGTATGTTCTATGTTCTAAGGCGGGGGGGTGGGCAGGTAAAATTCAGTTGGTGTCCTCCCCGGTACCACTGCCCTGCCTGAAATTTTACAGGGTGGGTTAGGGGAGGTATCAGGCAGCACAGCTGCTCTTGGGTCTATTGAGATTCTGAAGTGTCAAATTAGTGGCCACTTACGAGTCACTACCCCGGTATTTTACCCGTGGAAGGAGGAGGCCCATGCCATACGGGAAGCCCAGCAGTTTTACCTGTGCAGATCGACATCATAAAAGGGGGTAACTTCTTCGCGGGTGGTCTGGGCCAATCAGAGGCGTTCCCATATATGTGGTCCCCTTGAAAATGAAGAGACATGGGGCACGATTCAGCGGACTCAAGTTCAAATCCGCTGAACGCCGCATTTAGTGGCGTGTTTCACAGCGGCTGGATCGCCGAGAAACATTCTGCTATCCAACGGCACTTTGCTGGTTTTCTTTGGACTGGGGGAGATTCTCTCTGCCGAGGCCGCACTTAGATTGATTTCCAGAAAAGGCTGCTCGCAGATTGGGTCACCATTTTATCTGGCAACCCTGATCTCCCTCCCGCATATTTCAGGCACCCCCCCCCCCACCCCACCCCCGGCTCTTTTGAATCCTCCTTACCACCCCCAATCTTTGGAGGGCCCAAGAGCCTCTGGGACTGACTCCTGGCAGTGCCAACCTGACATCTGGGCACCCTTATACTGCCAGCCTGGACTGTGGCGGTGCCCCTTGCACCCTGACAGTGACACATGGGCACCCTGCCAGTGCCACCCATGTGGCACTGTCAGTATTTCAGGCTGGCAGCGCCAAGGTGCCATGTACCAGGGGATGACAGAGTGCCACCCTGTCCTATTCCCGACCACCTGGGGGTCTCCAATGGCCTCAGAGACCCCACCCAGGTGTTGTTACGCCTCGTCCACATTTGTGTGGTCCAGCACTAAATGGCACTCTGGAGACCTCTCCCAGGCGCAGTCGGTGAGTCCCGGGCACCAGGTGAATCCAGTGTCCGGATACTTAAATGAGCCACAATGAAGTCCAGATCGCGCCTGTCTGAGTGAGCCTAGTGACTCGTGATCGATCTGGCACATGGGCCCGGAGTCTGATTTGGGGCCCAATTCACCTGTTGCACCCGGATCCATGCTGGGCGCAACGGGGTCGCTGAATCACACCCATGCTGCCAAACATGAATATAATGACATTACTTTTCATCTTGCACTGGACAGGACAGTTGCAAGAATGATTTGGGGTCATTCTTTTCTAGTCAAAGACACAATTGTGAACTACTGAGGATAAAGATCCCAAGCATGCATAATAATATTTCGAAGGGTACAGCACTTCATACTGCATAAGAAAAGTGTTGATATGTTAACAAGTTGACTCTTATTGGTCAAGGCTAAAGGAAATAGATTCGGAGCATGAAGTAGATTCAGAGCATTTGAGGCGGCACAGTGACAAAGTGGTTAGCACTGCTGCCTCACAGCTCCAGGGTCCCGGGTTCAATTCTGGCCTTGGGTGACTGCCTGTGTGGAGTTTGCACTTTCTCCCTGTGTCTGCGTGAGTTTCCTCCGGGTGCTCTGGTTTCCTCCCACAGCCCAAAGATGTGCAGATTAGGTGGATTGGCCATGCTAAATTGCCCCTTATTGTCCAAAAGGTTAGGTGGGGTTACTGGGTTACGGGAATAGGGTGGAGGTGTGGGCTTAAGTAGGGTGCTCTTTCCAAGGGCCGGTGCAGACTCAATGGGCGGTATGGCCTCCTTCTGCACTGTAGGGATTCTATAATGTCACTTCACTTGTTTGCAATAGACACAGACAGGCCGCACTCAACCTGTCTGTGCTTGCAAAAGTCAGAACATGTTTCTAATGTTTTATGTGATTCCACAATTGAACAGAAGTTGCTGAACGATTGAATGTTCTAAGAATTCCAAAAACAACCAATTTAGGAATACTAGTCAGGCTCATTTATGCTTGCTAGAATCTATGGACAATATTTTCGCACTGTGTCGGGCCCGGCTCCGCGCCATTCGTGAAACCCCGCACGAATCACCAGATTCCAGCAATACCAGAGCTGGAATACGCTCTCGCTGGGCACGATCCAGATAATGATATTTAAATGAGCCATTAGGTTCAGTTAAATATCGAGATGCCATATTCCCCCCCGCGAGTCGACGGCCGTGCCTGCGAGGCCTAAACCAGATGCCGTTTAGCGCTGGTTTCCACAATCACTAACCAGGCATGATGGCACCTCGGAGTTCTAACAGGCAATTCGAGCCCCCCAGGAGGGTGGGGACAGGACCGAGTAGAGGTCTGGCACTCTCGCTGGCATGCAGGCACCTTGGCAATGTGAGGGTGCTAGGCTGGTAGTGCCCAGGTGCCAGGTTAGCACTGCCAGAGTCAGGGTATGGGTGGCCATGCCGATGAAAGATGGGGTGAGGCCAAAGACAAGTTGGGGGGGGGGGGTGGCTAAAGGGTGGGAGAGGGTTCTGAAAGCAGGGGGACCTGGAAGGGTGGGGGGCGGGGTTGTTAAGAATTGGGCAACCATTCTAAATGGCACCCCGATTTGAGAGGAACTGGTAGCTGGCGAGCTCAGCTCCGCAGTGCAGGATATCTTCCTAAGTGTGGCCTCGATGGGGAGAAACACCGAGGCCCAAAAAGCAGCTCAGTGCCGTTGAATAGCAGTGACAATCGCGGCACAGTAGTCACGGAGAAACACCCTGCCAACAGCGCCCCAAACTGAACTTTGAAATTTTTCGGGTGAATCACGCCCTATGTAAGCAAAAAAAACATGTCCAGGCAGCGCCTTTTTTAAATTAAACAAAAGAGCGAGGGACAATCTTGTGCATTTTCCATGGTAATGTCTCTACCCGAGGTGACTTGCCAAGCAATCGGCATTCTTTTCTCATGAAGTATAAAGTGCTGCTCGCTTTGAAGTTTGGTATTTTTGTATCTGTCCTGGTGAGTGCATTATATAAAGCTTCAACAGAATGTCTCGAAAATTACCAAATTAAATATCATATCAGTTAAGAAGGAAAATTAAAGAGAGAGGGAAAGAATGCATGGAGAGAGAAAAAAGAAAATGTTGACAATAATGCAAATGTAAAATTTACCATTTTAAAATTGGCAACTATTAAAGTCCAAAGGAATGAGAGACTCCATGGGCTGGATTCTCCGGTCACCGCTGCTAAAATCGCATTTGGCTGCGGGCCGGAGAATCCAAATTCCCAACAAAATTGGGGGCGGCGCGGTTGCGCTGCTTCCACGATGCTCTGTCCCCTCCAAAGTGGCGTACTCTAGGAGTACGCAGCACCACGTATCCATGGTCTCTGGCCTTTGCCTCAGCCCCCCCCCCCCCCCGATGATCCGCCCCCGAGCGGCTGAGTTCCCGAAGGCGTGGGACACGTGTGGTCTCACCCATCGGGAACTTGCCATGGCGGCTGCGGACTCAGTCCAGCGTTGCCACGGTCGGGGGAGGGCCAATCTGCGGGCAAGGGTGGACATATTCGGGGCTGGGGGCATTGTGGTGGGGCAGTCTGGGGCACGCGAGCCGGCCGAAGGGGGGGGGACTATTTCGCGGACCGGATCTGCATCCGCCATGAAGCACGGCACTGCCGCTGCAGGTCGCAGCCGTGCGCATGTGCGACCACGGACCCGGAAATTCTCCGGGCCGTATCGGCAGCCAGGGCCCAGTGCTCTACGCTGCCTTCCTGCTCGCCCCCAGCAAAACGGGGAATTGGTGGCCATTTTGTGCCAGTTTTTCTGCCACCGTTCCCACGCCGGCGTGGGGACACAGTTTCCAAATCGGAGAATCCAGCCCCATATTTGTCATAGTTTTCAGTGACAGAGAGGTTCTTTGGCACTAATTAACATTACCATGTTGGGCAGCACGGTGGCACAGTGGTTAGCACTGCTGCCTCAAGGCAGCGAGAACATGGCCGTGGGTCACTGTCCGTGTGGAGTGTGCACATTCTCCCCGTGTCTGCGTGGGTCTCACCCCCACAACCCAAACGATGTGCAGGGGAGGTGAATTGGCCACGCTAAATTTCCCCTTAATTTGAAAAAATGTTTAATAGGGTACTTAGAGTGAAACAGTCAAGACTTAACTTTTTGTGGTGATTGTAGTCTGTATCTGCCATGCAAATGCAGCAACTTCACAACATTGGTCACATTTTAATGGTGGGGCAGAGGGAGCAATGCTGTTTGCATGTAAAAGTATCATCAAAAAGTTACATTTGTAAAAATCTTCTGTGGACATGATGCTTATTGGTTCTAAAAATATTAGTGATTGTAAAAATAAAGGCCCTGAGACTGAGTCAAGAATCGTTCAATCGGGTAACAAGAGTGTGTTTGTTTTCCAGCCGATGTAGGAAGTTGGTGCAGTGTGAAGATGGACAAAGGGTGACAAACTGTGGGAGTATGGGGCAGGGTAGTTATAGGCATGAGGCCACGTGTTAAAGAAATATGTTCAACCAGAGTTGTCAACCTAAGCATTACACATTAGGTACACAGTTTAGTACTATAACAAAGCATTTTAAATTGATCGCCAAGGTGTAGCCTGAGAGGTCTAACAAAGAATACACTGGAATTTGAAAATCACAAAGTAGCAAGTGATGCCTCATTTGATGAGGATAAATACATGTGCAGAATAAGGGAAAATTGGTATGATTGAGTGTAAGTTAAACTCATTCAGAGCCTAGTAAATGATTGCTGTTTCTGTTGGCAAAAGTCTTAGAACTATGCAAAATAAATCTGGGTACAATCTGACAATTAGATGTACAAGACCCTTATATTAACATGAAAATCCACAAATACAAGGAATGAATAATTTGCACATTAGGTCTCTTCTGAACATTTATACTTTTTGGGGCAATCGACAGATTTGCTTTTTGATATTTCAATCCTGACATGCATATGCACTTACTTGAAATCTCAATGGTCATTACATTTGATCTTTAGGTCTAAATAGCTGGCTAACCGTAGTAGACAGGGCATACCTGATTCAGACCGCAAGATAGATGGTCATTTTAAGTGACATGGCAGCCATATCATTGAGTTTGTTCGTGCCAGTGGGGCTAATCGGCATCTTAAATGTGGCAGCGCACCTAAAATGTGCAATTTACGATTGGCAAAAAAGATACATAATTGAAGACTAAAACCTATTAGTCAATTTTTGAAATTGAATGACTTCCAGGAAAAACAATCAATTACTTTTGCATCTGTAGAAAAATTAAGCATGCATTTTCTATTAGTCTGTGTCACTGTCACTTAAGGTGCTTCATGTTGATATGTTGTATAAGCGGCATTGGAACCATTCCTTTAAAATACACATTCCACTTTTATCTTTTCTTTAAAACATGAAAACACCTGGGGGGGTATCACGAGGGTCGGAAAACCAGATTCTTGCCAGCGAGATCCTCGCCGGTGATGTAACAAGGTTCCCGTCCTTCGTTTAACTAAATTTGCATGTAGGTAAACGGCTTTCCCACCCTATGTTCCCCCCCAAGTAAGGAATTCCCCCGTTGCTGACGTGGCGTCATGTCGGGGAAATTTACAACAGGCATGGAAAAGTGGGAAGCAGTTGAGGGAAACCTGCTGGAAGGGCAGAGGTAAAGGGGGGGGGGGGGGGAAATGAGGTGGGGGGCGGGGGGCTTTTCACCTGTGAGGTTTTCACGCCATCTTTAGATATTGCGCATATGCATAACAGGGGCAACGACAGCTCCTACGAAACACTTTCAGGACAGAGCCCTGCTCTTGATTTGACGCTGAAGGTCACTCCAACTCACTTCGGCTTTTCATTCTAAATGCAAAATTAACAAACTAATTTCAGATCACTATTTGCACATGGCTTGTGGCATCTTAGTAAGCGTGTTTAAAAGATGCCAAGCAAGGTACAGTTAACATTTAAGATGCAATGCAGTTTTGCAAACATGTAGCTGTTATAACCACATCTCACCACTGGAAGGCAAGACTGAATAGAGCACATTGACAGCCTTCCATCTCAGCAGAGTAAATGAGAGTACATCACAAGAGGGAAGCATTGCAATTGCAGACCTGCTTTCAAATTTGTGATTTTTTAAGATTGTGAGAAACTCCCCATCAGGGAATTTGACTGCAATCTCCCACATGACAGGGGGTACTAACCACTATTTTGACTGTCAGCAGCCTTTAGCTTCACAGCTGAAGGCTATTACTAATGAGAAACTGGCCTTGTTAGTTTAGTGTAGGGGTTATCACATTCGCCGAACACGTGAAAGGGTCCAGGTTCAAAACCGGATGGAAGCATTTGCTCAGGTGGATTCTCATTGGTACACGCACCACGGGCGGGATTCTCTGATGCTGAGGCTAAGCGTTGACGCCGTCGGAAATGCCGTCGCGTTTCTCGACGGCGTCAACACGGCCCCAGAATCAGCAATTCCGGCCCCTACAGGGGTCTAGCAGGGCACTGGAGTGCTCCAGCTGCTGATCCGGCCGTGGAATGGCCGCCAGGGGATGCGCGCATTCGCAGTGGGTCCGGCGCAAACCCATGCATGCGCAGTCCCACCGGTGCAATTTCCGCACATGCGCGGTGTCTCCCTTGTCCGTGCCGGCCCCCCAACCCAACATGGCGCAGGAGTACAAGTGCCGGCGCGGTAGAAAGGAGGCCCAGAGACAGAGAGGCCGGCCCACCGATCGGTGAGTCCCGATCGCGGACCAGGCCATATCGGAGGCCCCCCCGGGGGTCAGACCCCCCCCCCCCCCCCCACCCCCCACAGACTGCCCCCGGACCTTTCAGCGCCGAGGTCCCACTGGCTCAGAGCATGTTAGAACGGCGCCGGCGGGACTCGGGATTTCTTTAATGGCCGCACGGCCCATCTGGGCCGGAGAATCGCGGGGGGGGGGGGGGGGGGTGCGTAGAGTGGCCCCCGACTGGCGCTGCACCAACCACGCCGGCCTCAATGGCGCCGATGGGCATCAGCACTGGGAATATCCTCGCAACCAAAGGGTGAATGTGAGGATCCTGGGAGGTACTTGAGCACAATCTCCCTAACGTTCCCGGGGGTCTGGGGTCCAGGGGCTTCTGCTGTGGCAGGGGGTGAGTGTGCAGAGCAAGGTTTTCCAGCACAACTGGCTTGGTGGGTGGCACTCTGAGAGAAGGCGGGACACCTAAGGGTGGGGGAGCTTTGGGGAATTTGAGGATTCTGGAGTGGAAGCCATAACAGATTGTCGATCTCCCTCCTTTTCCAATTCCTTACAGATATAGTAATATGGCTGGTACCGTCGGTTCCGCAGAGGCTGGCCTCGTGGATCTGGTGGCAGCCAAGGCAGGCGGATGCTGGAGAAGGCAGTAGCAGCGTCGACGCAGGCTGGAGGCGGCACCCCATGTGCAAGGGGCCGCCACACACCCTGAAGACCCGGCCACCCATCAGGCTGAGGAGGAACCCAGAGGAAGACGCCAGAGATAGCCCTGGGTGTACAGGCGTTGTTGGTCTTTCAAGCAGATGACGGACAGCATGTGCGGCAGGAGACTCCGTCTCAACAGAAGACAGTGCTTCATGTCACCTTGCTCACACCCTCCCTGATTACCCTGTTCCACCCTCCAAGGGTCCGCGTAACATCACCCAGGGTGAAGGCACTGTCAGTGGGTCAATATACAAGGCAGGAGGGTGATGATCACTCGCTGTGAGCGAGGTCAGCTCTGGTGCTCCTCAGTTCATGCCACAGTCTGACTCCTGTCTTTCCCCTGACAGCGTGCTCACACCCATCCTCTGAACGGGGTTTGCATCGGAGGCATTTGATTTTGGACCACTGCGCCTGCGGATGGGGGAGCAGATAGCAATAGGGGGTGGGAGTGCAGGCCTGCTGTGAAGATTAACATGACAGTAACATCACATGTATCAGCTGTAACATGTTTTAATATTTGACATTTTAACATTTGACATTTCCATTCCCCCTAGCTACAGATAGTGCCCCTACCACATGCCCAATCAGTGATCCTCTCTCTTTATCTTTCATCTACTGCTACGTCTAGGTGTGTCCCTAGGATGCACATCGGGGGTGGAGGCAGTCTGCTGCTTTCCGTGTCCTGTGGCCTTTGATGCCCTTGGCGGACGTCCTCTGGAGCTGAAGGGCTCCGGCCGACTTACTGATGTCACTGTCTTCGCCATGCCACTCAATTCTGCCTGTTGTCCTTGAGATATGTCGGTATTAGGAGGGGGGTTTCGGAAGAACTGGAGACCACCATCGTCTCTTTGGTAACAGGCCCCAGGTTGGCCTCCTGCACTTCCTCCTCCCTGGCAGTACCTGTAGGGTTCTAAGGGTCTCCATGGGTTGAGCAAGCTCCAGAGCCTCTGAGTCTTCTGGCTCCGGCAGTCCTGGAGGCTCCCCATTGTCTGCACAATGGTTTTGATGCCTTCAACGATGCTAATCAGTGACTGCCCCATGCACTGCCATGCCTCGGCAATGTCCATCTGTGTCTGAGACATGTCACTCATTGACTGGAACATGATGTTGAGGTCCTCAGTCATTGCCATCATAGACTGAGCCATGCCTTGGGCACTACCACTCAAGATACAGACATCGTGCTCCAGGATTTCCACTGCGGATGCCATCCTAACAGTGTTGGCCTCAGTGACACACATTGTAGGCATCATTTCCTGTGCCCATAGCCTTTGGGGATCCTCCAATTGGCTATGCTCTAGCTGGAATGTCGCCGACTATTCCGGATATCCTGGCCTACATTCTTCATTTAACCTACACCACGACAATGTACTCTGGACACGGTACTTCAATGTCCATCATCAGGAATGTCTCAGTAGCACTATCAGTGACCAAACTGACTGAGTCCCAAAAGGACAAAGCTGCCGGACTGGATCTGCAGCCAGTGCAGTGGGAAAAACCTCCTTGATCCCACCCTCACCAATGCATCTGTTGTAGATTGCATCTGTTCATGACAGTATTTGAGATGTGACCACCCCATAATCCTTGTGGAGACACTTCACACACTGAAGATACCTACCCAGAGCACCATCACAAAAGATAATAGATTTGGGGCAGATCTCATGGTTCAAAACTGGGCAACTCTGAGGTGCTCTGATCCTTCACCATCTTAAGAAATGATTTCCACCACTAATGGAACCTAATGCCCAGCATAATCCTCACTCTACCATTACCATCAGTCTAGGGGACCAACATTGGTTCAATAAGGAGTGCAGGAGCATCTCAAAGCAGCAGTATGAAACAGGCATAGCAAAGGTAATGGATCAGATCAGATCGGAACTCTGCAATTCTACAACATTCAGTCATGAGTGGTGTTAGTCAATTGAAAGCTAACGGAGGAGGCAGTTCCACAAACATTACCAGCCTGAATTATGGTGGAGAACAGCAAGTCAGTACAAAAGTCAAGGTTAAAGCATTTGCAAACCATCTTCAGCCAGAAGTGCAGAGTAGTTGGTCAGATCTCAGCTTCATCCTGAGCTTCCAATGGATGCCAGACCTGAACCAATTTAATTCACTCCAAGTAATATCAAGAAATAATTAAGTTCACTGGCTACAGCAAAGGCTCTGGGCATTGACAACATTTTGACATTGGTGCTGAAAGCATGTGCTCCAGAATTTGCTATGCCACTAGCCATGCTGTTGCACTATAGATATAACACTGGCATCCACACAACAATGTGGAAAATTGCCGAGATGTCCTGGCCACAAGAAACGGGGCAAGTCCAATCCAGCCAATCACCACCATCTTCCAATCGTCAGCATAATGGTGGAAAATGTCACTGATAATGCTATTAAGTGGAACTTATTCACTAACCTGGTCACCAATGCACAGTTTGAGTTTTGCCAAGGCCACTCTGTTCCATACCTTATTAAAGCCTTGCTACACATATAGGCAAAAGAGCTGAATACCAGCAGTGAGGTAAAAGTGACTGATCTTTACATCAATGCAGCAATTGGCTGAGTGTGGCATCAAGGAGCACTTGTAAAATTGAAGTCAATGGGAATCAGACAGAAAGCTTTCTACTGGCTGGTGTCATAACTAGTACAAAGGAAAGTGGCTGTTGTTGTTGGAGGTCAAACAACTCATGCCCAGGGGATCACTGCAGGAGCTCCTCAGGTAATGTCCCAAGTTCAACCATCTTCAGCTGCTTCATCAATGACCCTCCCTTCATTATAGATCAGAAGTAGAGGTGATTGCTGATGATTGCAGTGTTCAATTCCATTTGGAACGACTCAGATAATTAAAAGGTCAATGCCTATATGCAGCAAGACTTCGATAACATTCAAGCTTGGGGTGATAAGTGGCAAGTAACATCTGCGCCATACAGTGCCAGTCAATAAGCATCTCCAACAAGGGAGAATCTCAGTACCTCCCTTTGACATTGAGCAGTATTATGACCCTTCCTGACCAGCAACATCCTGTGGGTCATCTTTTGTTAATTATAAACTCATTGTATTTAATTGTATTTAATTATTTTCAGGCGATAGACATTAACTGAGGATTTACTAGTGTCCCTATAAACAGAAACAGACAGAAAGACTTGTTTGGTGAGTAGATACATGTTTGTAATGTGTAACCCTGTAAATAAATAAATAAATATTAAAATGTGTAAACATGGGCTCCAGTGCTATCCATCAACTGGCTTCCTGGATTATAACACCATTGGCCAGAAACTGAACTGAACCAGTCACAAAAGTACTGTAACTTCATGAGTAAATTGAGAAGCTGACTTCCCAAAGCTTTTCCACCATTTACAAGGCACAGGTCAGGGTTGGGATGGAATATTTCCACGTGACTGGGCGAGCACAGCTCTAACAACGCTTGACGCTAGACATGCAGGACAAAGCAGCCCACTCGTTTATCATCTCATGAACCATTTTAAATATTCACTCCCTGCACCACTCAAGATGCACAGCAGCAACTCATAACGTTTCTTTAAGCGCAGCTCCCAAACCCGAGACTCTACAACATGGAAAAACAAAGCAGACTCGTGGGAATACCACCAACTGCAAGTAGCCCTCCGAGTCACACCCAATCTTGACTTGCAAATCTATCAACTTTCTTTCGTTGTCGCTGGGTCAACATCCTGGAACTTCCTTGCTAACAGCACTGCGGGTGTAACTACACCACATGGACTGCAGTGGTTCAATAAGGCACCCTTTCGAAGGGATTTCTTATTTTTATTTTTATTTTATAAATTTAGAGTACCCAATAATTTTTTTCCAAATAAGGGGCAATTTACCGTGTTCAATCGACCTACCCTGCACATCTTTGGGTTGTGGGGACGAAACCCACGCAAACACGGGGAGAATGTGCAAACTTCACACGGACAGTGACCCAGAGCCGGGATCGAACCTGGGACCTCGGCGCCGTGAGGCTGCAGGGCTAACCACTGCGCCACCGTGCTGACCTCCCTTTCGAAGGGATTGAGGGATGGGAAATAAATGTTGGCCGAGCCAGGGACAGACAGATGGACACTCACATTCTGCAATCTAATTAAAAACAAGACAAGGGCCCCCTTGGCCCACAGCAAGGTCCACCATGCCAGGGCTATGCTGGTAGAAACCACAAATGATCCCTGCCCACGTGGTCCTGGCCACGAGGACCGGAGAATCACAGAAGGCCGGCGCATTGGGCGCTGGGTCTGCTAACTAGATGCAAATGGGTCATTAAGACCCACTTCCTTTTATTTATATCCCTCGCTGGCACATATCGTGGACCTCATTCACGCCTCCAGGGCACCGATTCCGATTTTGCACTGAGGCACGATTCTCTGTCCGATCGGGGAATGCATTCCGGGCGTCCCAGGATGGAGAGTCCTGCCCTAAGTTGTGCTGCCAGGACTGAATTGCGTGTGATTTGTATTCCCGTTGGGAGTGCTATTCGGAAAGTGAGTCAGGACATGCAAACAGGCCAGCACTCTGCCAGCGCGTATTCAGAGCAATTACCGGCTCAGCAGGTGTTCTAACCGCTGGGGTCAGAATTAGCTCGAAAGACCCTGACAGCTGGAGTTGTTTTTAAGCTCTCCACACACCACAAACTCACTGCAGCCAGGAAGGTGGGCAGAGAAGACCTGCTCCCCAAGGTCGGGTGTCCGAGGTGTACCCATAGCTTCATGGTATCTGACTTTGTTTAATGGGGGGTGTGATGTAGAAGCAAAGTTGAATTACATAGAGTATCAGCACGGTAGCATTGTGGATAGCACAATTGCTTCACAGCTCCAGGGTCCCAGGTTCGATTCCGGCTTGGGTCACTGTCTGTGCGGAGTCTGCACATCCTCGCTGTGTGTGCGTGGGTTTCCTCTGGGTGCTCCGGTTTCCTCCCACAGTCCAAAGATGTGCACGTTAGGTGGATTGGCCATGATAAATTGCCCTTAGTGTTGGGTGGGGTTACTGGGTTATGGGGATAGGTGGAGATAGGGTGGAGGTGTTGACCTTGGGTAGGGTGCTCTTTCCAAGAGCTGGTGCAAACTTGATGGGCCGAATGGCCTCCTTCTGCACTGTAAATTCTATGAACTATGTTCATTGTATGGATGTACTCTCAAAATTGACAGCCCATGACCAAACCTGTGCCGGGTTTTGGATTTTGCCAGACTTCAAGTTGAGCCTATGGGCAATGGGCAGTTCCAGCCAATCTGAGTTGGGTGGGGGTAAGAGTCACCCGGAGCGTGGGAATAGATCATCATGCAAAGGGCATAACAAGTGGCCCCCAGCTGAGTTGTCCAGCTAAGCTAATTTTAATCGAGTAAAATATATTAAAAAAAGGATGCATAGCACATTCTAAAAATGTTTGGTTTTCAGATAACTCCAATTTTTAGACAGCTGGTTTTGAGAGAATGTATTTCTATGTTGCCGTAACTTCCAAGCTCCCCAATGGCGGAATGTGGGGGTGGGGTACCCAAAAGAAGCTAATGCCACTCTGAGGAAGTTACAGCCTTAACATAACTGCCGAGTTAAGGTAGAATGTATAGATTTCCTACAGTGCAGAAGGAGGCCAATCGGCCCATTAAGTCTGCGAAGCCCAATCCCACGCCCTTTCCCCGTAACCCTGCCTAACCTTTTGGACACTTAGGTGAAATTTAGTATGGCAAATCAACCTAACCTGCACATCTTTGGACTGTGGGAGGAAACCGGAGCACCCGGAGGAAAACCACGCAGACACAGGGAGAATGTGCAAACTCCACACAGGCAGTCACCCGAGGTCAGAATCGAGCCCGGGTCCATGGAGCTGTGAGGCAGCAGTGCTAACCACTGTGCCACCGTGCCATGTAGTTGTCAGAATTCACGTTCTTTGATATAAGTGCAGGAAAATTCTTCGGTTTTAAAGATTGAACTTTGTGGATTCATAGTTTTAACAAATACCTGGATGTTTGGAGTTCCTAAACATAAAATAAATAAAAAATGTACAGTGCTGTGCTGAGATCGTAACAACTGCTGGGAAAAAATTAATCAAATAAGGAAGCATATTTGGTCAGTTAACCTTTACTTGATATAGTCATTCTGTACATAGGAAACAATTGCGTGGGTAACGTGTCTGCTCATAGTAAATAACTTCAGATGATAATATAACAAGTGTCTTTTGGAAGAAGGTTGATGAATAGTGAACCCAACCACCATATTAAAATAAGCTAAAACTATTGTGGACATCAATAAATTGCTTCATTTTAACTCAGAATGCTTTTAATGGCTATGATAATTTGGAAGAAATGCTTGCTCATTTTTTCACACAACTAGCTTTGTTAATGGGAAGAGTTTGCTAAAGGGAACCTTTGAATTTCCATGTGCATTTCCCCATAAATATTACTTGCTTTGAAGTATTTAAAATGGTTTGCAGTTTATCCATTTCATTTTTACATGTGTAAGCATCAGTAAGTTAAATGGAATCACTGAGGCAGAGTTGCAGAGGTACGTGTTGCTCATACTGTGGGAGAGACGGCTGTGAAAAGCATGAAGTGGGAACCAGATTTGATTAGTGTAAAGTAAAATACAAAGAGATATTTCAAACCAGTCAAAGTATGTGGAGGGTTCATCAAGCTTGGCACAGTACATAATTTGTCAGATTCAAGGCAGCATGTGGGGAACACATCAACCCTGATGCAGTGCATGGAGAAAATCCCAATGGAGAAAGCAGCCTATGGTTACCTGGGACTATGGTGGGTTTACCTTTACCTTACATCAGGTCTATCTGGTTGAATAGGATGAAAGGTTCATCAGGCCTGGCACTGTACATGGAGGGCTCATCCATCCTGGTGCAATTTGTGGAGAACTTATGAAGCCTGGCAAAAAGCATGGGGGCACAAGGAACTAATTCTAATGTTACAATCCATCTAAATAAGGTGTAATCAAATTACACACAGATGCAGATAAGTCAATGGTTTCATTGTATTGACCCCTGATAGAATGCTCTTTCTAACTCACTTCTGGTACCATGTAAACCATTCATTTCACTAAATGGCTTTGCCACGGATCAGGTATTAATAATAATAATCTTTGTTGTCACAAGTCGGCTTACATTAACACTGCAATGAAGTTACTGCAAAAAGCTCCTAGTTGTAATATTCCGTCGCCTGTTCGGGTACACAGAGGGAGAATTCAGAATGTTCGATTCGCCTAACAACATGGGCTGGATTCTCCGATTCTGGGGCTATGTCTCCATGCCGGCGTGGGAACGATGGCATTTTACGGCAGAAAAACTGGCGTAAAATGGCCACCGATTCCCCGTTTTGCTGGGGGCTAGCAGGAAGGCTGCGTAAAGCTGGCTGCTCCAGCTGCCAATATGGCCCAGAGAATTGCTTGGTCCGTGGCTGTGCATGCGCACGGCGGTGGCTTGCAGCAGCCATGCTTCATGGCAGCGGGGGCCGCTCGCGGACCCGGCCCGCGAAATAGTCCTCCCTTCGGCCGGCTCGCGTGCCCTGAACCACCCCCCCACATTACCCCCCAGCCCCTGATGAAAGCCCCCACTGCCTGCGGATCATCGTCCCTCCTCCCGACGGTGACGGCGCTGAACTAAGTTCACAGCTGCCACGCCGAGTTCCCGACGAATGAGACCACATGTGTCCCATGCCATCTAGGACTTGGCCAGTCGGGGGTGGAGCATTGGGGGTTGGCCTCAATCCATGAGGCCTTCGATATGTGGCGCTGCGGGATGGCGTGGCTATTTGGTCGGGCGTGGTGATTTGGTCGGGAACTTTGATTCTCCCGCCGATCGCTGAATGTGATTTCAGTGTCGCTGACCGGTGAATCCAACCCCACATCTTTGTGGGAGGAAACCGGAGCACCCGGAGGAAACCCACCCAGTCACAAGGAGAATGTGCAGACCCCGCACAGACAGTGACCCGAGCCGGGAATCAAACCTGGGACCCTAGCGCTGTGAAGCAACAGTGCTACCCACTGAGCTACCGTGCTGCTGTAATCCAACATTACAACAAATGTAGTGATGAAGAGACAGAAACCATGTAGTTCAGAGTTTTTATGAATATAATAATTTGTATTCTCAGATCTGCCCTCTGAATAAATTAGTCGGTCTATAGGATTATATATTTGGTTGCTATTGATATTAATCTGAGACATACAGCAAGTATAACAGTACTATGATGATATATCGCAGCCTGAAAAAATATTTCACAGGCAAGCATCTTCAATAAAAACGTGATAGACAAATTGTCATATATTCACAGGAGAGAAGTGTTTATCTACTAATCTCACCAACAGTAATTTCTCCCCAGCTTATTTTAAACAATTCACACCATCAGGAAATTAAAAGCACTTAATATCCTTCACTTTTAATTTAAAAGTTCACTTAGTTAAATAAACAATTATGACTGGATTAAGACGCCAAACCAATTATAAACGCATTCCTTTAAAAAAATGTGGAATTTATTATTATGGAGAATCTTGACATTTTACACATATAAAATTATATTTTGGGGGCCAGTAGGGGCGTTGAGCAGTAATTAAGAAGTTGCGAACACAGTTACACCTCATTCAACAATGTCTAACTTCTTTTTAAGGATTTTTCATAGAATCATAGAATTTACAGTGCAGAAGGAGGCCATTCGGCCCATTGAGTCTGCACCGGCCCTTGGAAAGAGCACCCTACTTATGCTCACAATCCCACCCTATCCCAGTAACCCAGTAACTCCACTTAACCTTTTTGGACACTACACTACATTTCTAGTCCACTTATGTGCTAACATTTTCTACACTTGATTGTCAATGATATTTGAGTGGAAGAGGCAAGAGGAAAATGCTTGGCTGAGAAGGAACTTCAATTTTCTATCCTTTAAACAAAAATTTAAATCTCACACTGACTTCTCTTTACAAAGTCATATGGGTTTGTGCATCTTTTCTTGACATATGGAGCTCTGGCCTTCATCGCATCCCACATCTGATTCACAATTTTCCACATCACAATGCATGAAATTTTAGCACCTTGCTCTCATTTTATTTACATTATACTGCGAGGCCTGATATGTGTCCTGTTTCCTTGTTAAATTGCCTAATTTCACACGTTCCTATTTTTCAGTGCATCCTTGTGTTGAACTGGCAGCTTTAATACTGAGTGATGCCGCAATCTCAAGCAAATATAAGTGACCTCAGGAAGGATTCCTGGATTCTAAATGTGCTCCAAGGGCTGGAATTTGGTCTGCTTCAGTTTTGTTTTGCATCCAAGGCCTCTGGTTCAAGGGGTTGACTTTCAACAGCCCTTGGGGGACAGGCTGGGTTGAGGGAAGGCTGGCAAAATGGAATGGGAAAGCATCGGGTAGTGTGCCCGAGGTCATTACACTACTTTGTAATTTTGCCAAAGAACATAGAACATAGAAAAATACAGCACAGAATAGGCCCTTCGGCCCACGATGTTGTGCCGAACCTTTGTCCTAGATTAACCATAGATTATCATTGAATTTGCAGTGCAGAAGGAGGCCATTCGGCCCATTGAGTCTGCACCGGCAGCCTGGAACCCAATTGAGCCTCTTAAGTGGTCAATTAAGGGCCCCTTTCCGCCTCAGCTGCTGGCATTTTATTAGCCCAGGGACCTGCCATGTGTGAGGAGACCACCATTTTAAATCTTTGCGGCCTCCCAGCAGGCTCTTGAGGTGACCTAATTTGTTTGAAAATTTTTTGACCCACAAGAGGTGTTCTCCCCCCCCCCTGTCGCAAAAGTGCCAACTACCCTTAGCGACTCTACTGCCCTACACCACTCCTGGGGCTCGCCCGACTCTTCCTGGTACCCCCAGATCATACTTACCAGGCTTTGTGGGTTCAGGGCCACCCTGAGCCTGCAGGGTTAGCCCCAGCAATGGCCAACGCTCCCAGTGACTGCTCAGGCTACTAAATTGCCGACCCTCTGATTGGCTGTCAGGCGCAACATGTGGCCCATGTGGGTTCATCTACTTATTTCGCCCTCCCAGAAGTGGGAAGCCAGTGGCCTCCACAAGATCCAGGCCAAGATGTGCCTGTTGTTCAGGTGGAGGTGGGCAACCAGCAGAATTTGTGTGCCGATCCACCGTTGACATGAAACGTTGGCTCCAATTCTCTCCGTACATCAGCCTGGCCTGCTGAGTCTTTCCAGCAGTTTCAGTTCTTATTTCTGATTTCCGGTACGGTGCTTCCAGCCTACCAATAGTTCATTGAAAGTAACCTTACCCGCAACCTGTGGAGTGGCCTTTTAGTTAATATGTGTCCAGGTCCCATCTTGAATCAACAGGCCCGATCTTTGGTGAGTGACGCAGGGACTCGTGGGCAGGTCCTGTGTGGTCCAATTTTCCAATCCTGGCGTCACATCAGCCAGTTCAGCTTTGTCCATTCGAGGTTTTCCCATGCTGCTGCATGTGCCATCCTACTGCCGGCTGCGCAAGAAACAGCCTTTGGCCCATCACACCCCAGGAAGTAGTGGTGTGATCTCTGCAGTGCTGCTCAAGGTTTTGGCGACATCAACCAATTTCTAGCCCCAGCTAGTGTCTGGTTGACCCTCGCGGCGGATAGAAGCAGGACTGGCGATCCCACGTCTCAGTATTAAATGGTCTGGAGAATCATGGTTTTCAAGCCAGTACACGGCAGGAGAATTGCAGCGGAAGCCTATATCCTTGGAAATCCGACACCAATCCATCCCAAGGGCACACTTTCAGTTTTAACAGAGGGGAATTAAGGGGAGGCAACAATCCACTCCCCTGGGGTGTGCCACTAATTTAAATATTCTAACGAGGGTGCTTGCCACAAACTTTAGCGCTGTTTTAGTTTGAATACATTTGGGCATGCTTTCCTGGGCTTGGGTAAAGCAGGTAGCTGAATCGCTGAGAACGGCTGGATTCAACAAGCAAGTGCCACTCCGGGGGATGTAGGGAGTGGAAGGAGAGTTTCTTGTTGTACCACCAAGCACACCGATTAACCTCCCTGCAACTGGAACCCTCACAGTCGGCTATGCCCCCTTCGCGATTCAGCCACCCTCTCATATCCCTGACCCAGCCCCTCCCTCCTCTGAGCTCCTGGTTTCCACTCAGTGGCGTGGTCCTTCCCATCCCATGGCCTGCCAGCCTCGCCGTCTCGTAAACAAAGCCCACAAATTTAAGTCGGCTCCTGCTCTTAAATTCACAGGGCCTGTCTTTAAGACAGAAGTCGATAAATTCTTGATTTCTCGAGGAATTAAGTGCTATGGAGAGAGAGCGGGTAAATGGAGTTGAAATCAGCCATGATTGAATGGCGGAGTGGACTCGATGGGCCGAATGGCCTTACTTCCGCTCCGATGTCTTATGGTCTTATGGCCTGCAGGAAATTCTGGGTTTCCCAGTCGCTGCACCTTTCCCCTGATCTCTCCCCTAAATAGCAGGGTCATTATGTTTTTGTGCTCCAAATTGAATCCTGCAGGGCTTTCTTTCAAAAATGTACACCTGTCAAAAATGTACATTTGTCAAGTGTGATGGGGAAATAAAACACACGTTCGCTTTGCAACCATTCATTGACAGATTGGAATTGGCATAAACAGCTCCCTCTTTGTTACCTAGGTGATACATTTTAACCCACTTCTTTGTCATGTCATTTGAAGTGCTAGTTTGCCACTGGTGTGACACCTTACCCTCTACAATTTCTCTGTTACTACTCTACAATTAATAGTCTCTACAATTAAATAAAAATACTAACGACTGCTGATGACTGCTTTCTCAGTAGCTGTCCCAACATTGAATCATGCATATTTTTCTTTAAAGTTCTTCTGACTCCCTTTCATTTTTACAAAACATCGATTCAATAAACACGCATATTGGCTTCTAATGCGGAAGCAAAATACTGTGGGGGCTAGAAATCTGAGAAAAAAGCAAACGCTGAGGATACTCAGCAGGTCAGGCAGCATCTGCGGAGAATTAATGGACGTAATTTTCCGGCCCTTCATACTGGTGGGATTTTCCAGTCTCGCCGACGTGAACGGAGATTTCCATGGTTGCGCGAGGCTGGAAAATTAGGGCTAATATTTCACGTCAACGTTGACCCTCAACTGAGAAAAGATGGAAATGTAAAACAGATGAAAAACAGAATAAGCAAAAAGAAAAGAAACAAGGTAGAAGAAGAAACTTGGTCAATTTTTCTCCTTTTCTTTCCTACTTCACTTTGTTTTCAGATGGATGCTCTAGCCAGACTGGACACTTTATCTGGACGCATCTTTTGTTTTTTTACTTTACCTATGGCCACAAAACCTTTTGTCATTTAATCACTTCTGCCGTGTACCCGATCATATACCTTCCCTTTAGTTCTTTCCACCCTCCCCTCCCCCATTTCACTTGCTCAAAATCTATTACATTTTGGTCTTTCCTCAGTCCTAATGAAAGGTCACCATTGACCTAAAACGTTCATTCCGTTTCTCAGGGCAGCACGGTGGCACAGTGGTTAGCATTGCTGCCTCAAGGCGCCGAGGTCCCAGGTTCGATCACGGCTCTGGGTCACTGTCCATGTGGAGTTTCCATATTCTCCCCGTGATTGCGTGGGTTTTGCCCCCTCAACCCAAAGATGTGCAAGATAGGTGGATTGGCCACGCTAAATTGCCGCTTAATTGGAAAAAATGAATTGGTTACTCTAAGTTTATTTATTTTTTAAATTCTGTTTCTCCGCACAGGCGCTGCCTGACCTGCTGAGGACTTCCAACACTTCTTGATTCTGTAACACATATTGACATCATGTTTCCAAAGCACATTGAGGAAGGACATAACAATTGCAATGTTGTGCCAGTCTCCAGGGAAATTTCAATTATAAGTGACAACATATTGAGAAGAGACCAGAACAAGAAAGGGTGCAAATATCTTGGAGGATGGTGGAGCAGGAAATGTTTACAGAGATAGGGAGGACTAATGCCACGGCGGAATTTAAAACAAGGATGAGAATTTTAAAATCAAGGCATTGCTTGACCAATATGGGTCGGCAGGCATAGATAAATTTTCTTTAAGTTAGTACTGCTTGTAGGATTTTAGATTTAGCTCAGAAAATTATCCAATTAAGTGACAAAAAGCTTTCTATTCAGGCTTTATCATTGCCACACTGATTTACATTCTATGCAGTACTTCCTATAATGCTATGATCAAATCTCGTAGAAGCATCCCAAGGGACTTCATGCATAAGGACTTGCTTTGAAATACAATTCAGAACCATCAATAGCAGGGTAAAAGTGGGAACATGGCCCCACAAACTACAATAGGATAGATGACAAGTTAATCGTCTTTTGGCTAATAATTAGCCAATTATTAAGGAGTGAATTAATTAGATTTGAAAATTATGATTTTCTACTTTAATTAAACCCTTCTGCCATCGGGAGAATTTTGATCTTCGCCAGATTTAAAATCGGTCATCTGTAGAACTGATCCTTTTTTGTCTGCTTAGAATCACAATACAGTGACTACTTACAACTCATATTTTGTCAGTACTATAGTATCACTGCATTCCGAAGAAAGAATTTGACTAATGTTGCAGCCATTATTGGACTATATTAGTCTTTTGATCTTTGTTAATCCTTTGTTCATAGGAAGGCGGTCTGTCTGGTAGCTGGCATCAGAGACTTTCCAGTTTGTGAGTTAATTAACAAACGACTTATTGTTTTTCTTCCTTCTGAGGTATTCCCCCAGGATTGAGGACAACTTTAATTCGATGGGTTCTGAGATAGCAGCTAAGACCAAAATGCAATCTGCAGGCTCTGTCATAGATGGGACAGCTGGTGCTTGAAGGGCTAGGCTAAGACTTGCTTGCAGGTTTGTGCATTCTCTCTAACGCTTCAACTTCATCCATTATTGTTTACAGTGTTTTGGGAGTAAAACCTCCATTTGCATATTCAACATCTTTTATCTGGGTGTCACTGATCAAAGCAAATCCTGGATGAAAGGTCGGGGGAATATTAACCGGACAGGCCTTCTCCCATAGGGGTGGGGAAGAAGTGGGTGAGGAGCAGCAACTGATAGCATGTTTGGAACCCATTTAGCTCAGTCACCACATCATCATCCAGCTTGCGGGTTTCCTAGCCAACCCCAAGCGCGACGCGACCGGTAGATCTCACCCAATAGAACAACATAGAACATAGAGTGCAGAAGGAGGCCATTCGGCCCATCGAGTCTGCACCGACCCACTTAAGCCCTCACTTCCACCCTATCCCTGAACCCAATAACCCCACCTAACCTTTTTGGTCACCAAGGGCAATTTATCATGGCCAATCCACCTGACCTGCACATCTTTGGACTGTGGGAGGAAACTGGAGCACCCGGAGGAAACCCACGCAGACATAGGTAGAACGTGCAGACTCTGCACAGACAGTGACCCAGCAGGGAATCAAACCTGGGACCCTGGCGCTGTGAAGCCACAGTGCTAGCCACTTGTGCTACCGTGCTGTCCAATATATATTAATGACTTGGAAGAGGACATGAGTTCACTATTGCCAAGTTTGTGGATGACACAAAAGTAGACGGGAAGGCAAATGCTCAGGATAACACAAAATCTACGGAGGAACACAGGCAGGTTAGGTGAGTGGGCAAAAGCTTGGAGGATGGAATATAATGTATGAAAATGTGAAGTTCTGCACTTTGGTAGGAAGAAGAATGGAGCTGAATATTATTTCAACGGAGAGAGAAAGACAATAGAACACTGCAGTACAGAGAGATTTGGGGGTCCTCATGCCTAAATCACCAAAAGCTAGCATGCAAGTTCAGACGGTAATTGGGAAGACAAATGGAATGTTGGCCTTTATTTCATAGGGAATGGAGTATAAAAATAGTGAAGTCCTGCTAAAACTATACAAGGCATTAGTTAGACCAAACCTGGAATACTGTGAACAGTTTTGGTCCCCTTATCTAAGGAAAGATATACTGGCATTGGAGTCAGTCCAGGGAAGGTTCACTCGATTCATCCTGGGATTTTCTTATGAGGCGAGGTTGAGTAGATTGGGCCTGTTCTTATTGGAATTTAGCAGAATGAGAGGTGACCTTATTGAGACATAAAAGATTCTCATGGGACTTTATAGGGTCGATGTTGAGAGGATATTTCCTCTTGTGGGAGAGACTAGGACCAAAGGGCATAATCAAAGAGTAAGGGGTGGCCCATTTAAGACAGAGATGAGGAGGAATTTCTTCTGTCAGAGGGCAGTGAATCTTTGGAATTCTTCATTGCAGGGGGCTATAGAGGCTGGGCCATTAAGTATGATCAAGACTGAGGCAGATAGATTTTTAATCAATAAGGGAATCAAGGTATATGGGGGTATGGCGGGAAAGTGAAATTGAGGACTAGATCAGATCAGCGATGATCTCATTGAATGGTGGAGTTGACTCGATGGGCGAAATGGCCTACTTCTGCTCCTCCGTCTATGGTCTTATGGTAATGGTCTCAAGTGAAATGAAATTTCATGAGCAGATATCAGCTTGTATTGGCAATGCCCCCAAGCTGTGGATTAAATGACTTAAGCGCTCAAGCTTTTATCCACAAAGGATGACATCAAAGATCACACGACTATGCAAAGCCACAGTGCACAAATGCACTTCTCCAAACATCTCCCTTTTCACAAAAAGAAAACAAAAGTCCTTCTTAGGCTATCATTTGCAGTTGCAAGTTGCGTATGCCCATGTTCTACAAGAAAAATCGTCAAGCATTTACATTTGCTCATTCTAATCTGTGTTGCATTCATCTTTCCGTGCACCAGCATTGCACACACAAAGTGGTGGGGATGGGAATGTAGAATGTTTCCACTGCAGTAGTCGGCAGGAAAACATGCCAAATCTTCCAGTGCCAACCTTATTAATTAACCATCTGTGTGTTTGGCACCCTATTCCATGGCAGGGCAGGCTCGATGGTGCATAGACCACCATCCTTTCTTGGTGCCATTTTGAAAGGGCGTCCATCCTCACTGACCCACTACTGAACCTGAAGATCTATCTCCTAGAACATTTTGAGGCTAGAAGGTGGACCCTGTCCAGGCCGTCAAATCTAAAAGGTCCACTGCTCAATGCTCCCTCGACCCACTGCTATGATGTTCCAGGGTGGCCTCCATTTTGAACTCCGGAGGAAGCCCCACATATTGTTCAGGTGAGTCCTGACATCTGCACACCACATTACACGTTCCAACTTTGCAACGGCGTGTTTTCCCACCGACATCATGGAGAATCTGGCTTGGAGGATCGGACCACCAACTGCATCCCATTAATGGAATGCAAATTAGGTTCATGCCAGCCTCCAGCAGGTTTTCCGGCCTACCATGGTGGGCAGCAGTGGAAGTCCCGCTGAAAATTCATGCCGGTATGAAACCGATATCTGGGCTTCCTGCCATATGGTCTCCCATGCCTGCCATTGAACCCACCAGCAAGGGCATGGGAGAACTCTGCCTATGTTCTTTAATGCGTTCAGGTCCCCTAATATTACACGTGTGGGCTGTTATTGGCTGTTTGTCTGGTATCCTCTTATTCCTGCTGTTGCGGCTTTTGGAAAGCTTCAGGTAAGAGCCTGGCAAAACCTCAAATTCTCAATTGCCACAAGGGTAAGAATCTCTGTCGCCTGCGTATTAGGTAAACTGCTGTAAACTTGGATTATGCAGCAGAAGGAAGAATGCAGATTAAACGAATTTCATCCGCGTTGCTTGAAGATTCATTGGCAGCGTAGAGTCCCAAAAACAAAAGTACTGCAGTTGTCTAATTGGGAAAGTATTATGGCAATGCTCAAATGACAATGCGATGATGGCTAAGCCATGTCGATGGAATGGATGATGGCTACGTACCAAAAGGTGTACAGTCTGGAGAGCTTGATGGTGCCTAGTCCAATTAGAGGGCATCAACTAAGATACAAGCATATTGCAGTGAAACATTATTTCAGGCCTGACAGACGTCAACAACTGGGAATAATCTGCACGTGGGGCTGAGGAGATTGCAGATCAATCAGATGAAATTCCCCCCAAATCTGTATGAAAATGGCCAAAAATCGAAAGCTGTAGCAGGAGCCACCCAACATGCAATCTCCACCTACATGTTGCCACCGGGAGTGCCCTCACAATATTCTGGCAATAATACTGAAAATATGTGCTCCAAGGCTTGCTGTGCTCCTAGCCAAGCTGTTCCAATACAGTTACAACACTGGCATCTAGCTGGCAATGTGGAAAATTGCCCAGGTATGTCCTGTACACAAAAAGCAGGACACATACAAACCTGGCCTATTACTGCTCTATCAGTCTACTCTCAATCATCAATAAAGTAATGGAAAGGGTCATCAACAGTGCTGTCAAGCAGCACTTACTTATCAATAACCTACTCACTGACGCTCAGTTTTGGTTCCGCCAGGGTCACTCAGCTCATTATCTCATTACAGCCTTAGTTCAAACATGGACAAAAGAGTTGGACTGCAGAGGTGAGGTGAAGTGAGGTGAGAGTGACTGCCTTTGGCATCATGGCAGCATTTGAACAAATGTGCCATCAAGGAGTCCTCGCAAAACTGGAGTCAATGGGAAACATGGGGAAAGTCTCTATTGGTTGGAGTCATACATAGCACAAAGGAAGATGGATATGGTTCGGGAGGTCAATCAGTTGCGGGACATAACTGCAGGAGTTCCTCAGGGTCCAACCATCTTCAGCTACTTCATCAATGACCTTCCTTCCTATAGGTCAGATGTGGAGATGTTGGCTAATGATTGCACAATGTTCAGTGCCTTTCACGACTCCTCAGATACTGAGCAAGTCCACATGCAAATGCATCAAGACCTGGACAATATCCAGGCTTGGGCTGACAAGTGGCAAGTAACATTTTCACCACACAAGTGCCAGGCAATGACCATCTCCAATAAGAGAGAATCAAACCATTGCCCCTTGACATTCAATGGCATTACCATCACTGAATCTCTGCAGTATCAACATCCTGGGGGTTACCATTGAACAGAAATTAAACTGGACTAGCTATACAAGTAATGTGGCTACAAGATGAGGTCAGAGGCTAGGAATTCAGCCCCTGACTTCCAAAGCCTGTCCATCATCTACAAGGCACAAGTCAGGAGTGTGATGGAATACTCTCCACTTGCCTGAATGAGTGCAATTCCAACAACACTCAAGAAGCCCAACACCATCCAGGACAAAGCAGCCCGCTTTATTGGCATCCCGTCCACAAACATTCACTCCCTCCACCACTGACTTACAGTAGCAACTGTGTGTACCATCTACAAGACACACTGCAGGAACTCACCAAGGATCCTTCAGCAGCACCTTCCAAACCCTGACCATTAGAATCTAGGAGGACAAGGGCAACAGATACCTGGGAACCCCAACACCTGGAGGCTCCCCTCCAAATCACTCACCATTCTGACTTGGAAATATATCGCCGTTGCTTCACTGTCACTGGGTCAAGATCCTGGAACTCCCTCCCTAATAGCACAGTGAGTGTACTGACACCACATGAACTGCAGCGGTTCAAGAATACAGCTTGCCACTACCTTCTCAAGGGAAATTAAGAATGGGCAACAAATGCTGGCCAAGCCAGCGAAGCCCTCATCCCGTATAAAATTAATTAAAATAGAAACACGTACAAGGATCTCCATCCCGACCCTACATAGACGATACCTGTCCGACTGTTAGAGGCCCCATCTCCCCCAGAGCCAGTCCCAATGTTGCAAGAATTTGAAGCCCTCCCTCCTGCCCCACTCCTCAAGCCATACATTCATCTGCATTATCCTCCTATTTTTATGCTCACTTACTTATGGCACTGGGAATTTCATTCCTATCTCTGTAAATTCTGACTACAGCGTCACACCCCTCTCTCTGCCTATGTTGTTTATACCAAAGTGGACTATGACTGCTGGCCGTTCACCTTCCCTGCTCTGCAGCCATTCAGTGGCACTCTTGACGCTGGAAATAGAGAGGCAACATACCATCCTAAAGTCACATCTGCGGTCACTGGCACACCTGTCTATTCCCCTAACTACTGAATCTGTCATCAAGCTCTTCCTGTCTTCCTTATACTTCCCCTACCCCAAGTGCACCCTCCCCCACGAACCCCCCCCCTCCCCCCCCTCGCTCCAGTTGTAAAGCTGAGTCACCCATGGTGCTCATGCACTTAGCTCCAGCTGCACTCCCTAGATGAACCATCACTCTCACCAGCAGTCAGGCAGGTTGCATTCAGAGGACTCCTGCACTAGCTGCCTGGTTCCACTTGGCTGCCTGGTGGCGAGTCATTCACCCTCCTTCTGTGTGTTCCTAAGCTACGAGGTGACCACACAAATGTCCTACCCACAATCTTCTCAACCTCCTGGATGCACCACAGCGCCAACTGTCACTCAGCTTCTGAAACCCAGAGCTCAAGCTGCTACAACTGACCGCACGTTCTGCACAAATACTTATCCACAAAGCATCCTGGTGTTCCCACACAGTACAGGAGGGTCTGCCATTCCTCTCCCATTTAGTTAATAACCTTGCTGCTGCTAATAAACCACAACAATACTAATAAACATACTGCTATTATTAAACCTTACAAATACCAATGAAGCTTACTAATACTGATGATCCCTAACAATACTTAATACATCTTATGGTATACCTTACCTTGAAAGAAAAAACAGAAAGAAAAGTGCTGTTCCTTGGAGGCAGACACAAATTTATTGAGTTTCATATAGGTTTTCTCAAGCTTCTTTGTCTCAGATATTTTTTTTTCTTTTTATAAATTTAGAGTACCCAATTCATTTTTTTCAATTAAGGGGTAATTTAGCGTGTTCACTCCGCCTAGCCTGCACATCTTTGGGTTGTGGGGCGAAACCCACACAAACACGGGGAGAATGTGCAAACTCCACACGGACAGTGACCCAGAGCCGGGATTGAACCTGGGACCTCGGCGCCGTGAGACTGTAGTGCTACCACTGCACCACCGTGCTGCCCTCGTCTCAAGATATTTTGAAGTGATTTGCTTTGGTTTCTGTATAATTACTAGCTGAACTTGTCTTGGGGGAGTTACTAATTTCCACCTGCTAGCTTGGTTTGAAGATTAATTTATGCAAGTGTGAAAACCCCATGGAAAAAGGTTGTTCTAAATAGCCAGCTGTTTCAAAACATCAAACTTACCATGTATGTCAACACTATTCACCGTTCTGTTAAAAGAACAGCATTAAAGTTAATTTTATCCTGTTAAAAAGGCAAGTATGCAGTGATTCATATCCATTACAATGCTATATTCACATCTTGGAATATTGACAAATTCTGGCAGTGGTCAAATCAGTCATAAATCTGTGACAAGTTTATGGTACCTTTATCCTTCCGTTGGGCATTGGCTGATCTGTCAGAAATATGCTTCATCAATTTTATAAATCAATAGTTTCCCTTCTTACTTAAGTATAAAGCTAGGGACATAAATAGCTATAGCATGAGATCACGGGGACCCAAGTTTGACCTGGCAGTGATTGTTCCCCCGAGTCAAAAAGCCTGTTCAAACTTAGTTTTGAGGCTCACATGTGAATAATAACATACGACTGTCCTATATCTTTGGAACAGTAGGCCAACAGTGAGTTAAGTTTTTCAAGGCAGGGAGAGGACGTGGAATGGTAGGAAGAAATTTGCATGATTCTTGAACTGCTACCGTAAAGGAGTTGTTGAAATCCTACCAACTGTCCTGGCTTGAGACAATTCACGCCTCTTTAACCTGAGGTTACCCCGATCTCTGGATCTGTAAAGACTTAATTACCTGCAAATGCTCACATTCAAAGCATTGTCTTGCATCTTTGACTTTGTCTACATATATGTTTCTGGAACATACCTCTTCATTCACCTGAGGAAGGAGCAGTGCTCTAAAAGCTGGTGATTTGAAACAAACCTGTTGGACTTTAACCTGGTGTTGTCAGACGACTTACTGTGCGTACCTCAGCCCAACGCCGGCATCTCCACATCATTTGAGAATGCTGATTCAGAAAGGTACTGATGAATTTCAGCTATGTATCTATAATGCAACTAATGTCCCTGCTTAGTTAGTGTATTCTGACTTCCAAATGATTTGCTGGCCAACAAACTTCCTGTTTCTACCCAATCATATGCAGTGTGAAACTGCTTTCAGTTCCTCACCAAAATTGAGGCCAAAATATTTCCACACAACAGATGCTGTTCTAAAATGCTTCTACAGTGGAGAGAGCAGTAATAGCTGTAGCCATCTGGGATGGCCACTTTCAGTGTATAAAATGGACACTCGCAGAGCCTATAGGGAAATATGGACAATGCAAAGCAACAAACAGGCACAGAGTCTGAATGGATATCTGGAAGGCAGTTTGCAGACGGAATCGGAACTCTGGGTCGATTTACATATTGATGGCCCATCTCCCAGGAACAAAGGACTAATGCTCAGGTAGCCGATACTGTCTCAGACATTCCGGCGCCACTACCCCAACCAAAAGACACAAACAAAGCAAGGACAACGGCCACCTAGGACACGCCCAGCCATCAAGGCACCCGCCCCTTTATTGGTTTAGATCGATGACAATGATCAAGAAGCTGCCCAATTAATTGGGACCAAGTTTAAGGCCCGCCTAAAAGCGCGCAAAGCCCCTCCAAGTATAAGAAGGAACCCCCGCCAAAGGTTCACTCTCTTGGATTCGGCTCTCAAGCGGAGAGACCCTTCCACCAGCATCACCAGAAGCAAGTAAGTTCAAGATCAACGCTCGCTACCAGACGGACGACCTTAGCTGTACTCCTGTTACCTCTTCGAACCCAACAGCCTCAGATCCGAACAACGGCCATTGTTCCTCTGACCTAAGTGGGCACCCGAAGTTAAGTATAGGTGTTAGTGATAGAGATAGTTTAGCTTGTAGTGTTATTGTGCATGAGTAAATCATACTGTGTGTAAATAAATACCATTGACTTTGAACTAACTAACTGGTGTATTGGCTCTTTGATCGGTGTTCCGGCTGAACCTTGTGGCGGTATCGAGAGATACCTGGCGACTCTGAAAGTATACTCATAATTAGGATTAAGAAAGGCGACCTTATTAACTGCCATATTTATAGCTAGTAAACAGAGCAACATAGCAATAAAGACATGGGGGGGCAATTCTATGGCCTTGTTGCACCCGGTGCAAATCCTGCTATGTTGGGAGAGTAGCGGGTGAACCCATAAATGGGATTTGCGCTGGGTGCCAACCAGTGCGCGGTGCTCCAGGCATGCTGCAATTGACGTAATCTGGTTCATGTCCTCACGGGGCATGAATCAGATTGGCATATTTAAATCAATATTTCAACATGCCGGGGAAGTTTGAAGCCGGATTCGCCCAGCTCCCAGTATTCTCCCCCTCGCCAGGACAGCGTGAAGCTGATGGGAATCCCTACTGGTCTCCACCACAGCAGACCAGACGTGACGACCACGCCAGGGGGCTCTGAGGATATTGGAGCCCCCAGGTGGTCGGGGTCATGGCAGGGTAGTGTCAGGTTGGCACTGGCAAGGGGTGGGGCTGAAAGGGGGTGGGTCATGACGGCGGAGCATTTGCAGTCCCCATAGTGGAGCTCAGCTGGGGGAGGGGGTTTGGTACCGTCAATTGGGGGGGAGGGGCGGTCTGAAGGGAGATGCATTGTGACGGTTCCAATGCCCCGATATAAGTGATCCTTGGCAGAGGGGGGTGGATTGATGTCGGCGAGGATGGTGGGATGTGTGGGGGGGACTGCTGGTACTGTTGATTGGGGGAATGATACTGGCTAGATGGGGAGAGTTCTGAAGCGAGACTTATTGGGAGGGCCTTGATGTCCTGATGCCAGCGATCTATGAGGGGGGGGAAGCACTGAAGCCCCAATGCCAGCAATGTTGGGGGGGGGGGTGTGTGTGGAGGGAAACTTACTGTACTTTGAACCTTTTCTCTGTGAAGCCATAGTGTTTAGGCCTTGCCGCTCTCAATGCCGGTGAAAATCATACCTCCCTCTGAAGAAATAACTATGTGCGGGAATATTGCGATGGGAATCGCGTCTGACTAACCGTAAGCAGTACGGTTCGCGCCAATGTTATCGCCAGAAATGACACTCAATCATTTTTTGGGAAAATTCCACCCCTGATAACCACCGTGAATCTTTGCAATGATAGAAGAAGGAAAGATAAAAGAAGGCTTCCTGCCGATTTGGTTTATAATTTCAAAGGCAGCAAATGTAGGTATCATGAGAGTCATGAATAAATGATTCAAGAATTGACACAACAGTATTGAAAGCAGCACTACCAGACAAAGTTATTAGGGATTTTGGATAATTGCTAATGTTGCCAGAGAATGGCAGCAACAAAGAGACATTTTCATGATAAAAGAAAAGGCAGACTGTTGTATTTCACATGCCTCAGAGCTATGCAGAGATGGTATGGGTTTTAACAGGTTTTATTCACAGTGCTTTAAGATGTCTGCTCCACACTTTCAGCTCTAGCTTCCAGCAACTTTTACAGTTTCTTTCTTTTTCTCGGAGTCCACACCCAGGCTTAACTAATCAAACTCAGTGGTCACCGATTGTAATCAGACTCACATAATCTCACACAGAACAATTGAACACTGCAAAGAAGTGCATTCCCATAGCAGCTTTAGAACCACAGGGTTTTAAAGCCAATGAAAGTGTAGTCACTGTTGAAAGTTAGGTAATGCACCAGCACATTTGCACATGAGAAACCCCCACAAACAGCAATGTGACAGTGGCTAGATAATTTATTTTTGTGATGATAATTGAAAGATAAATATTGGCCAGAATATCAAGGATAAATCCCCAAACGTTTCTTCAGAATAGTGCCATGGGATCTTTTACATCTAACTCAAGAGTACGTCTCATCTGAAGGGTGGCATCTCCAATAGTGCATCAGGTGTTTGTGTTCAGGTCCCTGTGTGGGACTTGAGCCCTCAACCTTCTGACTCAGAGGTGATACCAAGGGTAATCTTTTCCTTACATTATCTAAAAATGTAAATGTGATTTTTAAAAAGGGTCCCGAAGGAGTCATGTTCGACTCAAAACATTAACTTTGTCCCTCTCCCCACAGATGCTGCCAGAGCGTTTTCCCAGCATTTCCTGTTTTTATTTCAGATCTCCAGCAGTATTTTGTTTCATCTTCATTGTAAAACTTATAATATGAAATTTACTGATGCAAGCTAAATTATATTGGCTCATTAGCATTGACCGGTCTGCAATGTGCCACTTTGATTGCAACAGGAGACCAATAAAAGAATAGATGCCAATTTGATTCTACTTGTCACTGAGAAGAAAGATTTGGAAAAAATAAAAGAATTTTACTGGTGTCCTACCAGGCAAGTCACAGGTTTCCAATAGTTCCATGTGCGTGTTCCAGCAATCAAGGTTCTTTCATCAGGATATTGAGTGATATCAGAATTGGCAGTGATACACATTGGAGCTCTATAGTCTGCTAATACCCACTGACAAAGCGCACACTTGAATAATGGCCAGTGGGGTGAGATACTGGAGGGAAATTAGCATCTCTGGAACTGCAGTCCAGAAAAAAACGGCAATAACAGGGGAGGAGGAAGGTGGACTAAACTGGCAAAAAGAAGTAGAAAAGATGCTCCCAGCTACCTGGTACGACAGAAGCTGCAAAGCCAATGAATGTTGGTTTGATTAATGCGCACATAAATGTATCAGTTTGTCAAAAACTATCCACGTGTCACTCTTCTTTTTATTAAGGGGCAATTTAACATGGCCAGTCCACCTACTCTGCACATCTTTGGGTTATGAGGGTGAGACCCGGAATTCCGGTGTGGGCCATGGAGTAAGTGGTCACGTTCAAGGCAGCTCCTGCCCAGGGTCACAGAAAAGAGCTCTTTTTATCCAATACGGGGTGGAATTTTGATGAAAGGACGTAGGTGAATGTTGGAGAAGTACTTCCCCCATGTCTCTTGGTTACCAGGCCTGGCAGAGATTTGGCTGAAAAATTGGAGCAGACGTCTGCAGCAAAAACAAAAGACATGCAGGCGGGGGAGGGGCCAGACCAGGTTAAAAGGTTTCAGCTTGATTTGATGGCCTTTATGAGGGTGAGACCCACGCAGACATGGGGAGAATATGTAAACGTCGCACGGACAGTGACTCGGGGCCGGGATTGAACCCGGGTCCTCAGTGTGTGAGGCAGCAGTGCTAACCACTTGATGCGACTATCAATTCACACGAAACCAGGAGTAGAAGTAAACTGTGGCTTTAATCAAGTAGGACAGTGCCTGTCTGTGACTGATCTGGTAGTGGGAGCCGCCTACAGGGCGACTGCTCTTTATACCTCCCCTCAAGGGGTGGAGCCAATAGGAAATTTGCTCTCTGCTTTCAATAAAGCACTTTGTGCAGGAAAATTGGCCTCTAAACTAGCTGAAATGTTTTTAAATTCCAGAAACCTCTTCTGCACTTTATCAGACTTACCAACCCAATTTTCTTTGAAGGGAAATATCAGTATTCTAAATTTGTATGTCACTCACAGTTTGAAATGTACCATTTATTTTTGAACGAAATAGAGAAAAAGGGTCACTATTAAGCACAAAAACGAAAAAGTTTTATCTATGTCAGCCTGAACAGGAATTACCAATAACAGAGAGAATTTCTCATATTCTTGTCCACAAATATATGAATTGTCAATGTCTGAAGTAGATAAAGCTGATCAGTCTGACTCGGCTCAAGCAACATGCTCAAAGGACTTTCAGATGATATGCTGGTAGGCTGGGGACTGGTAATCAGCTGCTGTCACATCGCTTGGTGGCCATTTTGAGTTTGCTATTTTAGCTGAAGCAGACCAAATGCTGACACCCTCCAGCAGGCATGAGCAGCATGCAGAGTACTTTGTCATTCAAGCAGGAAAGAGGAAAGCAAACCAAAGGTCCATTCAGCAAAACTCTTCATAACTGGCAGTAAATTTAGATTGCTTCCGTATTAACTGCGAGCTTGCTGTGCAATGTGGAAATTCTGTTCAAATAGGTCAGTATTTTAACCCTTTTGCCCACTCGCAGTGGAGGAAGTCAGCAGCCTGTAGAGAACCTGAAAGATTGCGGAGTGGGCTTTGCTGTGGCTGTTTAACTCAGTCAGAGGCTCCAGGGTAGAGGGGTCAATTACTAGGGGGCATAGGTTTAAGGTGTGAGGGGCAAGGTTTAGAGGAGATGTACGAGTCAAGTCTTTTACACAGAGGGTAGTGGGTGCCTGGAACTCGCTGCTGGAGGAGGTGGTGGAAGCAGGGACGATAGTGACGTTTAAGGGGCATCTTGACAAATACATGAATAGGATGGGAATAGAGGGATACGGACCCCGGAAGTGAAGAAGATTTTAGTTTAGACGGGCAGCATGGTCGGCACAGGCTTGGAGGGCCTAAGGGCCTGTTCCTGTGCAGTACTTTTCTTTGTTCTTTGTTCAGTGTTGGCACTGGCTTCCTGCTTCAGAGTTTCCTGATCAATTGGAGCAGACAGACGTGATCCTGATCCACATCTGACTGTTCGAGACACAGGGTGGGATTTTCCAGCTCCTCCCCCGCGGTGTGTTTCGCGACAGAGGAGGCAACTGGCAATGGTCGGAATGGGTTTTCCCATTGTTCGCACCCTTCGGCACCAGGCAACCCACAGCTGGGGGAGGGTCAATGTCAGCGGTACTAGAAGATCACACTGGCGGGAACAGCCAGAATATTTCAGATTCACTGTTTCAAGAGACCTGGGAAGGGGTCAGTTTGGATCCATTCTGCAACTGACAGAATAGAGAGATTGAAACTGTACTGATGGAAGTCTCAGTACAGGTTGGCTTTCCCCTCATTCCACATGGTTCACAGAAGCTTCAGTGGAGGTCAGTCTGTGGACAATAAGGGCTTCCCAGTGGAAGACAGTAAGTGGGAGGGCGTGATTGGGGCCTCGGGGGACAGGTCAGGAGGGGGGGGGGGGGGGAGGGAGAGGTCCAGAGGCCTCTTGGCCCATAAGGGGTTGGATGTTACATTGGCGAGGGAGGGATTCCAAATGTTGGCAGGGAGGGGGATATGGCAGGGAAGCCAACTAATTACGTTAAAATTTATCGAAATGAGATTCCCGCCCAGGAAAGGGGAGGGACCTCGTTACATCACTGTTGAGGGAGGGGTAGAGCATACTGGGTGCAAAATCACGACTTTTGTGGGTTTGAGAAAATATTGGTTTTACTGTCTCCAACTTGTCAACTGACTGGACAGTGTGAAACAAAACTGGAGCACTGCTCTGCAGCCTGGCCTGCAACTGATCGTGGTAGAAAAAACTTAACGCATTACAATCCTACATTCTATTTTTCACAACAGTGTTTTTCTTGTCTTTACAAAACAGTGCATCCATCTCTCCTTGTAAAACAGCACAGGCACTCACGTTGCCATGAGCAGAGAGGTAAGGGAGGTAAGCTGGGGGTTTTCTTGTCTTTTCTGTTTTGGTTTTATGTTTTTGGAAGGTTGTGGGAGGGATTTATTTGGGGTTGGTGTTTTGGTAAAGGTATTTGTTTGTATGTTTTGTAATTTTGTACAAAATGTTAAAAATGTAATAAAAACATTTCCAAAAAACCAGTTTCAACCACTTTCACTCTGCTACACTTAAAGACCTTGCTTGCTTCAGGCCATTCATTTGTGATTGTCTACTAGCTCCACGGAACTGTTTAATTTATTGGCTGCATGAGTTATCTCAAGCCATTCTCGTCCAGAAGTTGACAGGTTTACGTCCCCAATAAAATACATTGTATGAAGTAGCAAATATGTTTGGGGGTAATTTAATAGATAGAATTATGATGGCCTCGTAAACAGAGTAAAACCTGACTTGCAAAGTCATCAGAACTTAACTGATTAAAAAAATAACTGTATAATTCATATTTGCACCTTTATTGTTCTGACAATTATACCAATCACAAGTGTCAAGGAAAAACAATGGTTTATTCTCGGCCGGACTATGAAAATCCATGACACATGTACAGAATATGTCAAAAACGGATACCATGAAATGTAGGCCCATACAATAGTCCCAGAACATTTTTTTCTGAATTAGCGACAGAAACTTTTGAAGGGCTATAACGGCTGCAAAGGGTCCAGGCTTGGCACCCAGATCTATGATGCTGCATCGAGGGTCCTGGTCCAGACAGTGGACAAGAACAGGGAGCTCTGGTACCGCCTGTCTATCTCACCAACCCCAAGCAGTAGAAATCCCTCCAGACAACATCTCCTCTGACAGTAGAAAGGAATTGCACAGAAGGTCAATGCCTGGAACCTATTTTCAGCACAGGTTGTAAAGGTTCAAGAGATTCAATGACAACATCAGATGTGTCAATAGGGCTCTCACGCTTCCAGCCTCACGATGCACAATACTCCCCTCTCTCACACCCGTTCTCTCTCCTACAATCATTACTGCACCTGCTTCTTCTCAGACTTTCATACTCACCATTACATTCCAGCCATGGCTCACTAATAATAATAATCTTTCTAATAATAATAATCTTTATTATCACAAGTAGGCTTACATTAACACTGCAATGAAGTTACTGTGAAAATTCTCTAGTCGCCGCATTCCGGCACCTGTTCGGGTACACAGAGGAAGAATTCAGAGTGTCCAATTCACCTAACAGCATGTCTTTCAGGACTTGTGGGAGGAAATCAGAGCACCCGGAGAAAACCCACGTAGACACGGGGAGAACGTGCAGACTCCACACAGACAGTGACCCAGCGGGGAATCGAACCTGGGACCCTGGAGCTGTGAAGTAACAGTGCTCTCCACTGTGCTACCATGCCACCCATTTTGTGCCTCTATCCCCTCTGAGTCTGAAGATTTTAGATTTAACTCGCACTGGGTAGAGGGTGGCATTGTGGTGATGTGACTGGACTAGTAATACAGAGACCCAGGCTAAAGCTTTGGGGGGGGGCATGGGTTCAAATCCCATTATAGCAGCCGATGGAATTTGAATTCAATTAATAAATATGGCATATTAAGTTACCCTTAGTAATGGCGACCATGAAATTATCAGCAATTGTAAACATACATCTGGTTCGCTAATATCCTTCAGGGAAGGAAATGTGCCATACTTGCCCATTATGGCCTACATGTGACCCCCAGGCGCACAGCGATGTGGTTGACTCTTAACTATCCCTGAAACAGCCTAGCAAGTTACTCAAGTGCAATTCGGGATGGGCAACAAATGTTGGCCTTGTCAGTGACGTTCACTTCCCGTGAGAAAATAAAGAAAAAAACCTCCAGACACTTGAGCAAAAAATCTAGGCTCACGCTCCAGCGCAGAACTGAAGGACTGCTGAATTGTCACAGGCTTTCAGATGACATGTTAAACCAAGGCTCGGGTGGATGTAAAAGATCCAATGGCTCAAGAAGAGAAGGGGATTTAGCCATAACATCTTGGCCAATATTTATCCTTCAACCAACATCACAAAAGAAATTGTTTATCTGATCATTATCACATTGCTGTATGTGGGACCGAGCTATGCATAAATTAATGGCAGCATTAGCTGCACTTCAGCAGCACTTAATTGGCTTAAAAACATTTGGGTCCTGAGATTGTGAAAGGTGCTATGTAAATAAAATCCTTCTCCATACTGCAATGCTCATTTCCCCACATCTTACGTTTTACAAACTGCATAACTAAGGTACAGCTGGAGTGAAATTATTCGATAAATTAATATTTTGGTCTGGATTTCTTTTTCATATTTTCAGTGAGGGGCTGGTTTAGAACAGTGGGCTAAACAGCTGGCTTGCAATGCAATGCGGGAAAAAGAGTGGAACGGCTATAGTCATAGGGGATTCAATTGTAAGGGGAGTAGATAGGCGGTTCTGTGGTCGAAAACGAGACTTGCGAATGGTATGTTGCCTCCCAGGTGCACGGGTCAGGGATGTCTCAGATCGGCTGCAGAACATTCTGAAGGGGAAGGGTGAACAGCCAGTTGTCGTGGTGCATATAGGCACCAATGATATAGGTAAAAAACGGGAAGAGATCCTACAAGCAGAATTTAGGGAATTAGGAGCCAAGTTAAAAAGTCGGACCTCAGAGGTAGTAATCTCAGGATTGTTACCAGTGCCACGTGGTAGTCAGAGTAGAAATGAAAGAATAGGCAGGATGAATGCGTGGCTTGAGAGATGGTGCAGGAGGGAGGGGTTCAGATTTTTGGAACATTGGGACCGGTTCTGGAGGAGGTGGGACGGTCTACACCTGGGCCGGACTGGAACCAATGTCCTTGAGGGTGCTTTTGCTAACGCTGTTGGGGAGGGTTTAAACTAATGTGGCAGGGGGATGGGAACCAAATGAGGAGGTTAGTGGACAGTAAGGAGGTAGTAACTAAAGCCTGTAAGGAACTAGATCATGAAGTTAGCGTGACTAAGGGGAAGAGTAGGCAGGGAGCAGATGATGAACGCAAAGGGACTGGTAGTCTGAGGTGCATTTGTTTTAATGCAAGAAGTGTAGTAGGTAAGGCAGATGAACTTAGGGCTTGGATTAGTACCTGGGAGTATGATGTTATTGCTATTACTGAGACTTGGTTGAGAGAAGGCATGATTGGCAACTAAATATCCCAGGATACTGATGCTTCAGGCGGGATAGAGAGGGAGGAAAAAGGGGTGGAGGAGTTGCATTACTGGTCAGAGAGGATATCACAGCTGTGCTGAAGGAGGGCACTATGGAGAACTCGAGCAGTGAGGCGATATGGGCAGAGCTCAGAAATAGGAAGGGTACGGTAACAATGTTGGGGCTGTACTACAGACCTCCCAACAGAGAGCATGAGATAGAGGTACAAATGTGTAAACAGATTATGGAAAGATGTAGGAGCAACAGGGTGGTGGTGATAGGAGATTTTAATTTTCGCAACATTGACTGGAATACACTTAGTGTCAGAGGTCTAGATGGAGCAGAATTTGTAAGGAGCATCCAGGAGGGTTTTCTAGAGCAGTATCTAAATAGTCCAACTCGGGAAGGGGCCATACTGAACCTGGTGTTGGAGAATGAGCCCGGCCAGGTGGTTGAAGTTTCAGTCGGGGATAACTTTGGGAATAGTGATCACAATTCTGTAAGTTTTAGAATTCTCATGGACAAAGACGAGAGTGGTCCGAAAGGAAGAGTGCTAAATTGGGGGAAGGCCAACTAGACCAAAATTCGGCAGGAGCTTGGGAATGTGGATTGGGAGCAGCTGTTTGAAGGTAAATCCACATTTGATAGGTGGGAGGCTTTTAAAGAGAGGTTGATTAGAGTGCAGGACAGACATGTCCCTGTGAAAATGAGGGATAGAAATGGCAAGATTAGAGAACCATGGATGACAGGTGAAATTGTGAGACTAGCTAAGAAGAATAAGGTCTAGGCGACTGAAGACAGACGAAGCTTTGGAAGAATATCAGGAATGTAGGACCAATCTGAAACGAGGAATCAAGAGGGCTAAAAGGGGTCATGAAATATCTTTAGCAAACAGGGTTAAGGAAAATCCCAAAGCCTTTTATTCATATATGAGGAACAAGAGGGTAACTAGAGAAAGGGTTGGCCCACTCAAGGACAAAGGAGGAAAGTTATGCGTGGAGTCAGAGAAAATGGGTGAGATTCTTAATGAGTATTTGCATCGGTATTCATTGAGGAGAGGGACATGACGGATGTTGAGGTTAGGGATAGATGTTTGATTACTCTAGATCAAGTCGGCATAAGGAGGGAGGATGTGTTGGGTATTCTAAAAGGCATTAAGGTGGACAAGTCCCCAGGTCCAGATGGGATCTATCCCAGGTTACTGAAGGAAGTGAGAGGGGAAATAGCTAGGGCATTAACAGATATCTTTGCAGCATCCTTGAACATGGGTGAGGTACCGGAGGACTGGAGAATTGCTAATGTTGTCTCTTTGTTTAAGAAGGGTAGCAGGGATAATCCAGGTAATTATAGACCGGTGAGCCTGACGTCAGTGGTAGGGAAGCTGCTGGAGAAGATACTGAGGGATAGGATCTATTCCCATTTGGAAGAAAATGGGCTTATCAGTGATAGGCAACATGGTCTTGTGCAGGGAAAGTCATGTCTCACAAACATAATAGAATTCTTTGAGGAAGAAAAAAAGTTAATTGATGAGGGAAGGGCTGTAGATATCATATACATGGACTTCAGTAAGGCGTTTGATAAAGTTTCCCATGGCAGGTTGATGGAAAAAGTGAAGTCATATGGGGTTCAGGGTGTACTAGCTAGATGGATAAAGAACTGGCTGGGCAACAGGAGACAGAGAGTAGTGGTGGAAGGGAGTGTCTCAAAATGGAGAAAGGTGACTAGTGGTGTTCCACACGGATACATGCTCGGACCACTGTTGTTTGTGATATACATAAATGATCTGAAGGAAGGTATAGGTGGTCTGATTAGCAAGTTTGCAGATGATACTAAGATAGGTGGAGTTGCAGATAGTGAGGAGGACTGTCAGAGAATACAGCAAAATATAGATAGATTGGAGAGTTGGGCAGAGAAATGGCAGATAGAGTTCAATCCGGGCAAATGCGAGGTGATGCATTTTGGAAGATCCAATTCAAGAGTGAACTATACGGTCAATGAAAAAGCCCTGGGGAAAATTGATGTACAGAGAGATCTGGGTGTTCAGGTCCATTGTACCCTGAAGGTGGCTGCGCAGGTCGATAGAGTGGTCAAGAAGGCATACGGCATGCTTTCCTTCATCGGAAGGGGTATTGAGTACATGAGTTGGCAGGTCATGCTACAGTTGTAAAAGACTTTGGTTCGGCCACATTTGGAATACTGCGTACAGTTCTGGTCGCCACATTACCAAAAGGATGTGAATGCTTTGGAGAAGGTGCAGAGGAGGTTCACCAGGATGTTGCCTGGTATGGAGGGCGCTGGCTATGAAGAGAGGTTGAGTAGATTACGATTATTTTCATTAGAAAGACAGAGGTTGAGGGGGGACCTCATTGAGGTCTACAAAATCATGAGAGGTATAGACAGGGTGGATAGAAAGAAGTTTTTTCCCCAGAGTGGGGGACTCAATTACTAGGGGTCACGAGTTCAAGGTGAGAGGGGAAAAGTTTAAGGGAGCTATGCGTGGAATGTTCTTTACACAGAGGGTGGTGGGTGCCTGGAACGCATTGCCGGCGGAGGTGGTAGAGGCGGGCACAATAGCGTCATTTAAGAGGTATCTATACAGATACATGAATGGGCAGGGAGCAGAGGGATACAGATCCTTATAAAATAGGCAACAGTTTTAGAGAGAGGATCAGGATTGGCGCAGGCTTGGAGGGCCGAAGGGCCTGTTCCTGTGCTGTCATTTTTCTTTGTTCTTTCTTTGTTCTTTGTTCTAAGGCAGCAGCGCGGGTTCAATTCCCATACCAGCCTCCCTAAACAGGCGCTGGAATATGGCGACTAGGGGCTTTTCACAGTAACTTCACTGAAACCTACTTGTGACAATAAGTGATTATTATTACTATTGAAGTGAGGGCAAGAGCCATAACGCTGGGCTGAAGGAAAATAATTGGTTGGTGATAGTTAGGATTGATTATAAGTTCTGCAGGGCTGATGGTGTATTGGGGTTGGGAGTGTTGGTTCACATGAAGCATTCTTGAACAATTTGTTCTCTTAGAGCTATAGTGACTAATGGCATTGCTAGCCATTGACACTCCTGCTCTTTGTCCTGTACTTGCTTCTCCTCCCTTTCCAGCACTCGCTGCGCTTCCTGCTCCTGAGAATCCTTACAGTTCATGAAGAAGCCATTCAGTCCAGCGAGTCCCTCCTCCCCCTGCCCTATCCCCATAACCCTACCTAACGTGCACATTTTTGGACTGTGGGAGGAAATTGGAGCACCTGGAGGAAACCCATGCAGTCACAGGGAGAACATGTACTCTACACAGACAGTTCCCCGAGGCTGGAATCATTCCCGGGTACCTGGTGCGGTGAGGCAACAGTGCTAATCACTATGGCACTGTGCCGCCAGTAAGGACCGGTTCGTCATGATAGCAAAGTTACGAAATTTGCAGCAACCACCACAAATCGGGCTGACCTTTCAGGACTGAACTGCAAATTTTCTCTCGATTGGCTCTCACTGTAGAATTCCTTGAGTATGACAACTGTCGGCTGAATGAAGTTTTTTGGTAGCAGCATGGCCCATATTGTAAACAACTAGTGCAGCTGTGCCCAAATTTTTAACAGGAGTGATGAGCCAATTGTGAAAGGAATAGCCTTTGTCACCCTGTAGCATGCCTGTACAGATGGTTGGAGCAAAGGTGGCAGAGCGGGCTGGCATAGAAAGAATGTATCTTAATTGTTGCCAGGAAACCAGGCACAGACCTGGATGATGTTCTGGTTATGATTCCAAGTGAATTCTCTTTCTGTTCAAAAAGATGCTGGCCTCGTGATTAGGAGTGTGCAAAGCAACATGAATATATTCTTGTCCTGTCTCAGTCTGTCCATGATGAACGAGATACAGACATCCCCCTGGCTTCGAGAGCTTGGGTGACCTTCTTGATACAATGGACTGTCAATGGCGTAATTTGCTGCATTCTGGAAGGAACTTGCTGTATAAACGTTAAGAATTGTGATGACCTTGACAGCTCCTGGCAGTGCTGTCCATAACTAGGTCTTTTTTGTACTCATTCATAGTGATTGGGTATTGATAGCAAGGTCAGCATTTGTTTCCCATTCTTGATTGTCCTTGAACTGAGTGGATTGCTAAGTGGATTTCAGAGGGCAGTTAAGAATCAACCATCTTGTTGTGGGTCTGAAGACACATGGAGAACAATGCTACAATTGGTCCCCAGGTGAGGTTCCCCAAATTTGTTCACCCAGGCGAGCTCCATCAATCTGTTACCTTCTACCTGGGATACCCCCAAATCAATATTTCCCTAGTGAGGTTACATAGAACATACAGTGCAGAAGGAGGCCATTCGGCCCATCGAGTCTGCACCGACCCACATTAAGCCCTCACTTCCACCCTATCCCCGTAACCCAATAACCCCTCCTAACCTTTTTGGACACTACGAGCAATTTAGCATGGCCAATCCACCTAACCTGCATGTCTTTGGACTTGTGGGAGGAAACCGGAGCACCCGGAGGAAACCCACCCAGACACGGGGAGAACGTGCAAACTCCGCACAGACAGTGACCCAGCGGGGAATCGAACCTGGGACCCTGGCGCTGTGAAGCCACAGTGCTATCCACTTGTGCTACCGTGCTGCCCTCAAAGATACATAGAATTTACAGTGCAGAAGGAGGCCATTCAGCCCATCGAGTCTGCACCGGCTCTTGGAAAGAGCACCCTACCCAAGTCCACACCTCCACCCCATCACCCAGTAACCCCACCCAGCACTAAGGGCAATTTTGGACACTAAGGGCAATTTAGCATGGCCAATCCACCTAACCTGCACATCTTTGGACTGTGGGAGGAAACCGGAGGACCCGGAGGAAACCCACGCAGACACGGGGAGAACGTGCAGACTCCGCACAGACAGTGACCCAGCGGGGAATCGAACCTGGGACCCTGGAGCTGTGAAGCAATTGTGCTAATCACCATGCTACCGTGCTGCCCCAGGTGGGATGATCTGGCTCCCTTTCTTCACTCAACCACGTCTGCTGTTCGCAACAAGATCAAAAAATGATCCCTTCCTTTGCGGGATTCCTTTTTCAGTTCCAGTATTGATGTTTTAAAATGAGCCAATTTAACCAAGCTCTCTTGAGTTAAAGATAGAATGAGTCTATTAACTACTGAAGGCAAGGAAATTATAAAACACATGCATATATATTTGTATGGATTAGAAATGAGAATGAGTCTAAGGTAAGTAAAAAATAGTGTACAAAACAGCCCTCAATGTGTGAGGAGTAGACGAATAAACATTGCGGCCATTGCAATTAGAGATTCCAGTGGCGTTGACTTCAGGAGGCGGATAGTTGATTTTGCGATTCCAGTACCCTGCAGTTTGGCAGAGATGCTTCCCTGTTTTCTTTTCAGTTGTGGTCTTTGCTGATTGGGCTTACTTCGACGGTGAGAGAGAGATGTATAAATATATACCTGCAAAAAGCTGATGCAGGGATGCTGCTGCTGGCTGGCTTCTTCTTCAGTATCTCACACATTCCAAAATCCCAGCATTGGTTCACACATACACAGACTTGAGGCAGCTTTTCAGCTAGCTTCTATCGCAGTCTTTTTATATTCGTGGAAGGTGAAATCCACCTGGACATCCTGCACAGGATAACTCTTGATGAGATGATACTTATTTCCGATGATCTCCAATTGTCTCCACTGGAGATGGCAACTCATTTCTGTCCCTTTAGAAGTATCATTGTCTAGAAACAGGGTGTGGTTCCATTGTCTCTGAGCCACCAGCAGTTCGGCCAGTGACTGACTTTCCATGGTCAGCCAACTTTGAGCATGTGTGTCTATTGAAAAAAAACGCACAGGTCTAAAAGCCCAATATTTCTGGACATAATTTGGTGTTTTTTTCATTATTATGAGAACACACCAAGTAACGGTGAACGGTTTCCTTCTCTAAAAGGCATTAGGGAACCAATTGCTTTTTTATGACAATCTATGATAGTTTCATGGTAACTATTACTGAAACTAGCTTTATATTCCAGATTTCTTAGTTAATTCAATTTAAATTTCACCAGCTGCTGTGATGGGATTTGAACCCATGTCCCATTCGCCCTGGCTTCTAGAGTACTAAGTCAGTGGAATTACCACAATGCCACCATCTCTCCCCCTGCATCCCCCCCCATCACCCCTTGCTTGCACTGTGCTTAGAGCAGTTGTCATAGTTTGAGTGCAGACTCTTTCATGAAGAAGGGGCGAAATTCTCCCCCAACGGCGCGATGTCCGCCGACTGGTGCCAATCACGGCGCCAATCAGGCGGGCATCGCGCCGGCCCAAACGTGCGGAATGCTCCGCATCTTTGGCGGCCTAGCCCCAACATTGAGGGACTACACTGACGCCGGAGGGATTTCCGCCCCGCCAGCTGGCGGAAATGGCGTTTGTTGCCCCGCCAGCTGGCGCGGAAATGCGGCGCATGCGCGGGTGCGTCAGCGGCCGCTGTCAGTTTCCCGGCGCATGCGCGGGAGCGTCAGCGGCCGCTGTCAGTTTCCCGCGCATGCGCAGTGGGGAGAGTCTCTTCCGCCTCCGCCATGGTGGAGGACGTAGCGGAGGCGGAAGGGAAAGAGTGCCCCCACGGCACAGGCTCGCCCGCGGATCGGTGGGCCCCGATTGCGGGGCAGGCCACCGTGGGGGCGCCCCCCGGGGTCAGATCGCCCCGCACCCCCCCCCAGGACCCCGGAGCCCGCCCACGCCGCCTGGTCCCGCCGGTAAATACCAGGTTTGATTTACGCCGGCGGGACAGGCAATTTCTCGGCGGGACTTCGGCCCATCTGGGCCGGAGAATCCAGCGGGGGGTCCCGCCAACCGGCGCGGCCCGATTCCCGCCCCCGCCCAATCTCCGGTACCGGAGACTTCGGCGGGGGTGGGGGCGGGATTCACGGCGGCCTACGGCCATTCTCCGACCCGGCGGGGGGTCGGAGAATTACGCCCAAGGTATCTGATGCATTGCTCCTCAGAGGAGATCAAGTGGTAGAAGTCCCTGAAAATCCACCATGGCCTCCACCAGAGTACCCTCCTCCTCCCCCTTCTCCTAGCTTCTCTGCTGCTGCCCCTCATCCTCCTGAATCAAAGGCAGCCTGACTAGAACACCAAAGTAAAACGGGTTTGAAGTCAGCGAGGAAACAATTCAGTCTATGTTGCTTGGACAGGTGTGCGCCCCACCCGGAAGCGGCAAAATCGTGAGAGAAGGTGTTGGGCACATGTCCCAACATCATCGCGCACTTGAGCAATTGTTTGGTCGGTGGTCGTGCACGAGGATAGAAGCTTGAACCTCAATCCAGGGCGGGATGAAATGTCAGGGCTAAAAAATAATGCAGAACGTTGTCTGGGGACAGAGGTTTGTGTTTGATTTTGCTGCCTAGATATTCTTTGCATAGTTTTCCCCATCGCTATTTACTTCGTATGGCCCAGCAGGCTCCCGGAGACAGCTCCTCAGCGGCTCTCCCCGAGGGAGGATATTAGAAGCACCAGTCCCCCCTCTTCCAGTTTCTCTCGCCCACCCTTTTCGGCAGCGATCAGCCTTTCCCAGCGTGTGTTTCACACTGGCTGCCTGTTAATTGACCAACCAATGTAAAATCACATTCCGGGGCTGATCGCAACCAGGGGCAAAATTCTCCAGTATCGGCGCGATGTCCGCCGACTGGCGCCCAAAACGGCGCAAATCAGTCAGGCATCGCGCCGCCCCAAAGGTGCGGAATGCTTCGCATCTTTGGGGGCCGAGCCCCAATCTTAAGGGGCTAGGTCAGCGTCAGACGAATTTCCGCCCCGCCAGCTGGCGGAAAAGGCCTTTGGTGCCCCGCCAGCTCGCGCGGAAATGTCATCTCCGGGCGGCGCATGCGCGGGAGCGTTAGTGGCCGCTGACGGCATGTTGTGGCCGGTATGTTGAATTCATAGCGACCCAACAGCCCATATGGTGGGCACGGTAGCACCGTGGTTAGCACTGTTGCTTCACAGCGTCAGGGTCCCAGGTTCGATTCCCGGCTTGGGCCACTGTCTGTGCGGAGTCTGCACGTTCTCCCCGTGTCTGCGTGGGTTTCCTCGGGGTGCTCCGGTTTCCTCCCACAAGTCCCGAAAGATGTGTTGTTAGGTGAATTGGACATTCTGAATTCTCCCTAGGTGTACCCGAACAGGTGCAGGAATGTGGTGACTAGGGGCTTTTCTCAGTAACTTCATTACAGTGTTAATGTAAGCCTACTTGTGATGCTAATAAAGATTATTATTATCATTATATTTCCATTTCAGAATGAGTACCTGTCATTGAGAAAATTCATTGATGCTGCAATATTTAAAGACCTATAAGACCATAAGACATAGGAGTGGAAGTAAGGCCATTCGGCCCATCGAGTCCACTCCACCATTCAATCATGGCTGATTTCAACTCCATTTACCCGCTCTCTCTCCATAGCCCTTAATTCCTTGAGAAATCAAGAATTTATCAACTTCTGTCTTAAAGACACTCAACGTCCCGGCCTCCACCGCCCTCTGTGGCAATGAATTCCACAGACCCACCACTCTCTGGCTGAAGAAATTTCTCCTCATCTCTGTTCTAAAGTGGCTCCCTTTTATTCTAAGGCTGTGCCCCCGGGTCCTACGCTCCCCTGCTAATGGAAACAACTTCCCTACATCCACCCTATCTAAGCCATTCATTATCTTGTAAGTTTCTATTAGATCTCCCCTCAACCTCCTAAACTCCAATGAATATAATCCCAGGATTCTCAGACGTTCATCGTATGTTAGGCCTACCAATCCTGGGATCATCCGTGTGAATCTCCGCTGGACCCGCTCCAGTGCCAGTATGTCCTTCCTGAGGTGTGGGGCCCAAAATTGCTCACAGTATTCTAAATGGGGCCTAACTAATGCTTTATAAAGCTTCAGAAGTACATCCCTGCTTTTATATTCCAAGCCTCTTGAGATGAATGACAACATTGCATTTGCTTTCTTAATTACGGACTCAACCTGCAAGTTTACCTTTAGAGAATCCTGGACTAGGACTCCCAAGTCCCTTTGCACTTCAGCATTATGAATTTTGTCACCGGTTAGAAAATAGTCCATACCCTCTATTCTTTTTTCCAAAGTGCAAGACCTCGCACTTGCCCACATTGAATTTCATCAGCCATTTCTTGGACCACTCTCCTAAACTGTCTAAATCTTTCTGCGGCCTCCCCACCTCCTCCATACTACCTGCCCCTCCACCTATCTTTGTATCATCGGCAAACTTAGCCAGAATGCCCCCAGTCCCGTCATCTACATCGTTAATATATAAAGAGAACAGCTGTGGCCCCAACACTGAACCCTACGGGACACCACTCGTCACCGGTTGCCATTCCGAAAAAGAACCTTTTATCCCAACTCTCTGCCTTCTGCCTGACAGCCAATCGTCAATCCATGTTAGTACCTTGCCTCGAATACCATGGGCCCTTATTTTACTCAGCAGTCTCCCGTGAGGCACCTTATCAAAGGCCTTTTGGAAGTCAAGATAGATAACATCCATTGGCTCTCCTTGGTCTAACCTATTTGTTATCTCTTCAAAGAACTCTAACAGGTTTGTCAGGCACGACCTCCCCTTACTAAATCCATGCTGACTTGTCCTAATCCGACCCTGCACTTCCAAGAATTTAGAAATCTCATCCTTAACAATGGATTCTAGAATCTTGCCAAAAACCGAGGTTAGGCTCATTGGCCTATAATTTTCCATCTTTTTCCTTGTTCACTTCTTGAACAGGGGGGTTACAACAGCGATTTTCCAATCCTTTGGGACTTTCCCTGACTCCAGTGACTTTTGAAAGATCATAACTAACGCCTCCACTATTTCTTCAGCTATCTCCTTTTGAACTCTAGGATGTAGCCCATCTGGGCCCGGGGATTCATCAATTTTTAGACCTCTTCGTTTCTCTAGCACTTTCTCCTTTGTGATGGCTACCATATTCAACTCTGCCCCCTGACTCTCCGGAATTGTTGGGATATTACTCATGTCTTCTACTGTGAAGACTGACGCAAAGTACTTATTCAGTTCCTCAGCTATTTCCTTGTCTCCCATCACAAAATTACCAGCGTCATTTTGGAGCGGCCCAACGTCAACTTTTGCCTCCCGTTTGTTTTTAATGTATTTAAAGAAACTTTTACTATCATTCCTAATGTTACTGGCTAGCCTACCTTCAAATTTGATCCTCTCTTTCCTTATTTCTCTCTTTGTTATCCTCTGTTTGTTTTTGTAGTCTTCCAATCTTCTGACTTCCCACTACTCTTTGCCACATTATAGGCTTTCTCTTTTGCTTTGATGCATTCCCTAACTTCCTTTGTCAACCATGGCTGCCTAATCATTCTACAGGATTTTCTTTTCAAATTGCTCTTCTGCAGAAAGGTTGGCAGTTGATTTTTGGGTGGTAAGCATACTGTTAGAATCCAAAGGACTTGTGCCCAGAACTACGAAGATTCTCCACTTTATCTGCAAATATGCTGACTAAGTGTACCAGAGAAGGATGGCAGGATTCAGAATCCAAGGCACTGGCTCAGCAGACATGCAATGCACAATGCAGAGGAGGAGGTACCTTTTCAAGCCATTGCTGAGTGAAATATTTTGTGCATCAAGAAGCACTTCCAAAAGAATCCTGCAGACCTAACCAGGTCAGACCATTAAGACTTCCACCAACAATAGTTTGCACCTATTTAGTGGCTTTAACATAGAAAAGAACGTCCCAAGGAGCTTCCTGCACATTGAAGCAGATAGGCTGCATGCTGTCTCACCACAGAATTAATACCCTTTGTGCCTAATTAACAGCCGAGACACGGTAGCCTTGTGGATAGCACAATTGCTTCACAGCTCCAGGGTCCCAGATTCAATTCCGGCTTGGGTCACTGTCTGTGCGGAGTCTGCACATCCTCCCCGTGTGTACGTGGGTTTCCTCCGGGTGCTCCGGTTTCCTCCCACAGTCCAAAGATGTGCAGGTTAGGTGGATTGACCATGATAAATTGCCCTTAGTGTCCAAAATTACCCTTAGTGTTGGGTGGGGTTATGGGGATAGGGTGGCGGTGTTGACCTTGGGTAGGGTGCTCTTTCCAAGAGCCGGTGCAGACTCGATGGGCCGAATGGCCTCCTTCTGCACTGTAAATTCTATGATAAAGGGAACTTCTATTGAGAGTATTCTAAAGATGAGCAGAGTTTTGTGAATGCGATGAAAAGAAGGATAACTTGGGAGAAAGATTCATCAATAGGCTCCTGATATTTGCTTGAGCACATACAATCATACGAACAAGGAATAGGCCATTCAGCCCCTCAGGCCTGCACATGGCATAAGATCATGACTGATCTGATAGCAACCTTAAATCTGCATCCAGCCTATCCCTGATAACCTATCATCCTCTTACTTACCAAGAATCTATCCACCTCTACTTTAAAAATTTCCAAAGGATCTGCTTCCACCGTCTTTTCAGGAAAAGGTTCCAAAGACTCATCTCCATTTTTTCAACACTGAATGCACGTTCTAGATTCTCCTGCATTGGAAACATCCTCTCCACATCCACTCTGTCAGGACTGCTCAGGATCTTGGGTGTTGGATGTTTCAATCAAGTCACCTCTTACTCTTCTACACTCCAATGGGCACAAGCCAAGCATCTCCAACCTTTCCTTGTAAGACAACTTGCCCATTCCAGGTATTAGTCTAGTAAACCTTCTCTGAACTGCTTCCAATGCATTTACATCCTTCCTTAAATAAGGTGATCAATATTGTACTCAATACTCTAGATGTGGGCTCACTAGTGGTCTACAAGTTCGTAAGATATAGGAGCAGAATCAGGCCATTTGGCTCATCGAGTCTGCTCCTCCATTCGATCATGGCTGATCTCATCCTGGCCTTAACTCCACCGTCCTGCATAACCCTTCAACCCATTACCAATTACAAATCTGTCTAACTCCTCCTTAAATTTACTCATTGTCGCAGCGTCCACCGCATTCTGGGGTAGAGAATTCCACAGATTCACAACACTTTGGGAGAAGTAGTTCCTCTTCAACTCTTGTTTTAAATTTACTACCTCTTATCCTAAGGCTATGACCTCTCATTCTAGAATGCCCCACAAGAGGAAGCATCTGCTCCACTTCTCCTTTATCCATACCTTTTATCATTTGTATACCTCAATTTAATGTCTCCTCATTCTTCTAAACTCTGGAGAATATAGACCTAAACTGCTCAATCTCTCTCCCGAAGACAAACCCCTCATCTCTGGAATCAATCTAGTGAATCTCCTCTGAACTGCCTCCAATGCCACTACATCTTTGCTCAAATAAGGGGACCAAAGCTATGCACAATACTCTAGGTTCGGTCTCACAAATGCCTTGCACAGTTCCAACAACACTTCCTTACCTTTATATTCTATTCCTTTAGTTATAAATGCCAACATTCCATTCACTTTCTTTATTATCTGCTGTAACTGTATCCTAGCTTTCTGTGACTCGTACAAGGATCCCCAGATCTCTCGGCAACGGAACACCCTGAATATCTTCCCATTTAAATAATGAGTTGCCTTCCCATTTTTTCGACCAAAATGCATTACCTCACACTTATCCACGTTAAACTCCATCTGCCACATTTTGGCCCACTCTCCTAACCTATCTATATTCATTTGTAAGGTTCTTATTTCCTCATTCCACCTATCTTTGTGTCGTCGGCAAATGTGGCTATATAACCTTTTATCCCTGTATCCAAGTCATTAATATAGATTGTAAATAGCAGGGACCCAAGGGCCGAACCCCGTGGCACCCCACTAGTTACATCTTGCCATCCAGAAAAAGACCCATTTATCCCGACTCTCTGTCTCCTGTCCGTCAGCCAATCTTCTATCCAAATTAATAAATTGCCTCTAATCCCATTTGATCTAACCTTGTGAATTAACCTTCTGAGTGGCACCTTATCAAACACCATCGGAAGTCCAGATATACTACATCTACAGGATCCCCATTATCCACTTGGCTTGTTACATCTTCGAAGAACTCTAACAAGTTAGTCAAACATGATTTGCCCTTCATATAACCATGCTGACTCTGATGGATTGCGTTTTGACTTTCCAAATGTCCTGATATTACTTCCTTGATAATTGATTTCAACAGTTTCCCAACAACAGATGTTAAACTGATCTGTAATTTCCCGCATTCTGCCTCCCTTGCTTTTTGAATAAGGGCATCACATTAGAATTTTTCCAATCCGCTGGAACCTTTCCAGTGTTCAGGGAAATTTTGGAATATTAGAAACTGAAGCATAACATCCCTGCTTTTGTATTCAATTCTCCTCACAATAAATTATCTTACTGAATGGTGAAGTGGGGTGAATTGGGCAGCACGGTAGCACAAGTGGTTAGCACAGTGGCTTCACAGCACCAGGGTCCCAGGTTCGATTCCCCGCTGGGTCACTGTCTGTGCGGAGTCTGCACGTTCTCCCCGTGTCTGCATGGGTTTCCTCCGGGTGCTCCGGTTTCCTCCCACAGTCCAAAGACGTGCAGGTTAGGTGGATTGGCCACGATAAATTGCCCTTAGTGACCAAAAAGATTAGGAGGGGTAATTATGTTATGGGGATAGGGTGGAAGTGAGGGCTTAAGTGGGTTAGTGCAGACTTGATGGGCTGAATGGCCTCCTTCTGCACTGTATGTTCTATGTTCTATGAGCAACAGTGAGAATCAGTCTTTCCTCATGTGAGTAAACATGTTGCATCATTTATCCCCTACGATGTGTTAATACCATCTCCCTTCCCTTGCTAGGCAATCAGATGAGCGGCCTGGCCCGCCCTTACCCCCGCTGGAAACCACAGGACTGAGCAGCTCAGAGAAGGAGTTCTCAGACACCACATTGACAAGGCATCACATCTGTCACCTGCACCCTCTACCAGCGCAAATACTCACACTTCGGTGGGTCTGAGTAGTAGGCTGGCTTCTGGGTCATTCACCTCACAGCTGAAGATCTACAGCAGGTGGAGGAAGGGACGTGCCAGGGTTCTGGCATTTGGAGGGATGCCGGAGCCTAGGACTCGGCTGAGTCCCTGGCCGATGACGTGCCCCTTGGTCTGGTCATCCCCTAGCGGAAGGAACTGCAAAGGCAGAGACGCGAAAATCAGGAGGAGGTGACAGCATCCAACCTCGGCCTGAAAGGCCGACTGGAGGAGTCCAATCGCCTTCTGGCTGAGGAGATGGTGGCGTCAATGCAATGGAGGCGAATACTGTGAATGAGGCATCCGCAGTAGAGACCTTGGTGGAGGACGCGCATCCATGGCGGATGATGTCCACTCTGTGGCTGGGGGTATAGGCTCCATGGTGCAGGACTTCAACTGCATGGTGCAGGCACTGGTGGGAATCCAGGAGTGTCAGTGCCAGAGGATGGCAGGGATTTTGGATCTCACTCCAACTCCCCCCCTATCCCATGGAGGAGCACAGGGACCCCTGAGCTGCCAAAGGGAAGAGGACTGGCAGGAACGCAGCCCGGGGTCCCTCCATTCAGTGGGATGCCCAGCCCATCTGACATGCCACTTCCTGTGAGCGACACACCTCCTAACACCAAGGAGGGGAGCACTGCAACATCCGTGCTGCCTGAAAGTACTCCCGGATCCTCAAGGTCCAGGCCCACCAGGAGACGCCCACTAAAGTCATCTCAGGCAACGGGGCGTGAAAGTGAGCAGATCAACTCAATCTCAGCTGTGGATCCTGGGGAGCACCAAGATGAAGTGTGAAGGTTAGGAAGTGTAAGAAACTGTAGGCACAAGTGAGCAGAGGCATTAGTTAAGATAGGTCACCACTATAAAAAAGCAGGTGTACAGCAGCAGTTCCTCCTCCCTGCCATTTCATGGCACCATGCTCCACGGACCTCCGCGCACACTCGGCGCTTCATCCCCGTGCAGTGTGAGAGTGGCAAGCTATTTCTCTGCCACCTCCCACACTGATGACACAATGAAGACACACTGCTGCCCCCCGCCACCCTGTGGTATCAGGCCTCTTGTTGCAGTCACACTTCTCCAGTGATGAGGGTGCCATGGGCTGACGAAGTGTAGAGGGGCTGGGCCACCCCGAAGGTGAGTTCGAGGAACACACCAGAATCCCTGACCTCAAAGGGGGCTGTTGCAAATGGGAGCTCACCCTGCGTCGCTAAACCCAATGATAAGCCCTTACCTAGGCAGCACGTGCTCAGCTCTCTGTCAGGCAGGAGTCAGGCATATTGCTGACGAAGAGAAGAGCATCGCACTGTGCTCAATGCAAGTCATCATCATTCTCCTACAGAGTCCGGACAATGGCTTTAGCTCCATGGAATCGGGCACCACCACGGAATCCTACAGCTGGCACCACACTAACGATGGGATCAGAGCCCTCATGGTTGGAGATCTCCTCACCGCTAGTACTGCTCATCCCCAAACCAAGAGGCTCTGAGGGTGTCCCTAGCCCGAAGGCCCAGGTGGGCCCTGGCCATGACCTGAGGTCCTTCCTCCTCCACAGATTGCCCCTTACCATCCTCCATCTCCTCCTGTTCCAGGTGGTCTCCCCTCTGCAGTACCATGTTGTGGAGAGCGCAACAGACCACAATTATAGAATACGTACAGTGCAGAAGGAGGCCGTTCAGCCCATTGAGTCTGCACCGACCCTCTGAGAGAGCACTCACCCAGGCCCACTCTCCTGCCCGATCCCCATCTAACCTTCAGACTCTAAGGGGCAATTTATCAAGCCCAATCAATCTAACTTGTACACCTTTGGACTGTGGAAGGAAACCGGAGCACCCGGACGGCAAACCCACGCAGACACGGGGAGAACATGCAGACTCCACACAGTCACCCGAGGTCAGAATCGAACCCAGGTCCCTGGTGCTGTGAGGCAGCAGTGCTAACCATTGTGCTACCATGCCGCCATTGTTACGGGGCACCCTCTGGGGGCTGTACTGGATGATCTTACATCATGTGGTCACAGGCGATCTGGACACTGAGGGAGTGGAATCGCTTGAGGTTCACAAATGACACTACATGATGCCATGGAGTGTGCAGGCCACGTGGGTGCAGTCTATCACATCCTGCACCTGATGCATGCCAGCTAATTGGGCAAAGCCCATAACTCTGGCATCCTGGCTCTCCTGGTCCCGGTCTAAGATGATATACATGTGGGAGGGTGCATAAAGGACATCTGTAGCCTCCCTAATGCACTGGTACTGCCTTGAAACGAGCCGCTTGCGTAGCCATTCAGAGCAGCAGTGACTTTAAGGGCCACAGACAGTGGGTGTTGTCTGATTCCATGTGGTGCCAGCTATTGTAGGACATGGCAAAGGTGGACCATCATCCCCTGGGATAAGCGCAGTGCTAACCGGCACTGTGGCTCTGACATCTGTAGATAGATGTCGGAAGACCCTTTGCCGGTACAGTCTGCATCGGGGTTGTTCCCTCTATGGTGCTGCTTCTCCCTGTCCAGCTATGGACCCTGCCTCCCCTTCTTCTGCAAGGCACTGGTCCTGGCCGCGTGCAGCAGCACATCTCTGTCTCTGCTGCTGATCGATCGCAAATAGTAGAAACACCAACTTTCTAGGCACCATGATTCTCCAGAATCATTTATTGAAAAGAGAAGAAAACCAGAGTGAGCGGTGAGGATTCCTGAGAAAGGCCTGCCTTTCAGATCTCTACTCCTCAGAGACCTCCACCATGCATTTCCCCCTCAGTGAGTACCTCTCCGTTAAGCCTCACACCCTTCCCTTTAGCTCTGCATATTTCATTGACACAGTTGAGCTGTCAATGAAGAGTAGAATTGCATATCAAATAATTGAATGCCCACGAGGCACAGCTGATTTGAATGAAGCCTGCAATGAGCATGACATGCACACATCGAGAGGGCACCCTCATTCTCCCATTTCACAGCCCTACATACTTATTCTGGAGACCTAAACTTCCGAGACAACTGGAAATGATATTCAAAAGAGATTAACCGCTTGGCCCTCCGAGTTCTGCCCGAGTGTGGGGCTCGACTCACAATTTAGTTGTGATTTCCCAAACGATATGGGATTCATTCCTCATGTGGCCAGGATGCAATGCATTCCTGAGAACCCCACGCTGCCCTTGTAGTCTGGCCTCCCATGAGACCTCACCCAGTAACCTCACAGTCATCACCAGTGTTGACCGTCAGTATTTATCTCCTTCCACCTTCCCACTCCCACTACGGATGGGCACTCCCTCAGCGGTGATTTGGCCACAAGCCGAACAAATAAGACACAGGAAGCGATACCTGAATGCCAGCTTCCAGACCCTCTTAAATCCAATGGTGTGCAAGGCCTGCTAGCGACCCCTCCCCCTGAGATTGAGTGACTGATGCCCAGCCCCAAGTTGAACCTGTATGTGTCCCCACATCCTCTCCGGTGCACCCTGAGCAATGAGCCTGCAGAATCATGGCTCCATGAGGACTCACCTCCGATATCTCCCTCAGAGGTGAGGCCGTCTGGTTTACAGTTTTGTAGTCCTGCTGTAAATGGTGCCCGGTGACGTCATGCCGACACCCGGTGAATATTCCGTGAGGGGGAAAGGTCTGGAGAGAGTGCTCGTGAATGGCATGCTAATATATTAAAATAAAATGAGGTTCCCAGACTCCCGTGGCGCAAATCGCACTACTCCACCAACTGGGGGGGGGGGGGGGGGGTGAATGTGAAAATTCCAAAACCCCCAAACTCCAGAGCGAATCGCGTTTTTTGTGATTTTGAACCCTGTGCCAAGTTTCTCACAGATGGAGAGTGCGGGCTCAAAATCGCCCCCTATAGGCCAATGCTCACTTTGTTAATTTGTTTCTTTTAAAATATTTATAGAAACTTTCACTATCTCTTTTTATATTTCTGGCTAGCTTTCTCTCGTACTCTAATTTATCCCTCTTTATTCATCTTTTAGTCATCCTTTGTTGTTCCTTATATTCTGTCCAATCTTCGGACCTTCCACCTACCTTTGCACAGTTATATGCTTTCTCTTTCCATTGGATACTATCTTTAACCTTTCTAGACCACCACGGATGGGATGTCTGTCCCTTGGACTTTTTCCTCACTAATACAGCATTAGTGACAGTCATTATACTGGCATCATTTCTTTTGCTCAGCTGCATTCAACAATACCCCGTTGTAACTGTTGTTAAACAGTTATAGCACTCAAAGCTGGACTCAACTGGCAATTGTACCTCAAAATCTGAGGAAATGTTTACGGGATTATCAATTCTGATGGTCTATGTGTCCATTATAGACTTATTCACAGAGCCCAACTGGATGCAGGGGGCTAAAGATTGAATTGCATATGTTTGAAAAAAAATTAGACCATGTAGCAGGCAAGAGGTTATGTGAAGGGCACTGCAGAAGAAACACACTGGGCCCCGAAGAGAGCTCACAGTCTTAAGGAGCGAGAAAGTGTTGAGAGGTTGTTCAGTGTGATCAGGGAGTAAGCTATGTTTAGCAGCTTGGCTGGGTAACTGCCTTCAGAGCACTGGGCTCGATGCTCAATGAGAGGGCCAAGTTACTGAAAACATCTGTTCCTCTGAGTAAACAATGACAGTGCCCTTTCGTAAATGGCAATTGATACCTCCATCCCCTAGGTATTTTGATGTTTTTGGACATGAGGAATTCAATTCTGAATGGCAATGAAAATAGCGAAACTTTCCCCACACTAAGAGCTTATCTGGGATAACTTGCTCATGGTGGAATAACTTTCCCGGTCCCGTCATTTAAATTGCTGGACCGCAGAAGAGTTTCATGCTTGCCAAATTCATACTGGACCAACTTTGCTGAATTTCACACGGTTCTCATTAATTATGCCCGGTGAGTCCCCGGCTTTCACCAAGCTGTAGCTGCTATTTATTGGGACACCTTGATTCTTGCTGGGCATATGATGCTGCTTTGGAGATGCTTGTGGAAGAAATACAACAATGAAGGGTTGCTTTGTTTGAGTTCCCAGGACTCCGTCGGCACAGGGAGCTCCCTGCAGCCTGCAAGGCACTCAATGTCCAATCCAACAAATAGAAAAATATCGGAGTAGATGAAAATGACAACAAATAGACTGAGTAAAGCTGGTCCCTTTTTTATCATTATACCAAGAAAATAGACAAATTACGCAGGTCACAAAGAAGATCAAAGCATGAATGAAGATGCACATGGGACATTCTTAATGCAATTCTTTCTAAACCACACATACTTCTCAGGGCACATTTGATTGCCATAAAATCTAAATGAAACTGTTGTCACATCCCCATTCTGAAGGGTGAATCCGCAAACAAACTTTCTGACACCATCTCGGCTGTAAGATGATCTTTGACTATCCCATAAGCTGAGGTGCAAGGTCAATTCTCAGGTCACATTCTTTGTGTGCTCTTCTAATTTCCACTAACCCAATATTGCTTCCCTGTTTGTAACTGATTGTTGACAGGCAGCACTTGATAGAAAAGGATAAATAAACCTGATTAAAAGATAGGCAGGGTAATTTCAACCATCTAATCAGTTTGAACAGGCCATGTTAGCACTGCTGCTTCACAGCCCCAGGGGCCCTGGTTCAATTCCAACCTCGGGACGCTGTCTGTGTGGCGTTTGCACGTTCTCCCCGTGTCTGCATGGGTTTCCTCCGGGTATTCCGGTTTCCTCCCACAGTCCGAATATGTGAAGGTTAGGTGGATTGGTCATGTTAAATTGTTTCTTAGTGTCCAGGGAGTGAAGGTTAGGTTCAGGGGATGAGATGGATGGGGTGCAGGAGTGGGTCTAGGTAGGGTGCTCTTTCAGAGGGTCGGTGCAGACTCCATGAGCCGAATGGCCTCCTTCTGCACTGTAGAGGTTCTATGTTTGTCATCTTGGTGATGGCAAACAGAGGGAGTGGCCTTCAGTGAAGCAGCAATTCCTCAATTCAGGGCTGTGATGAATGTAAGAAATTGTTATCGATTATATTTTATATTTATTGCAATGATGTTATTAAAAACCCTGGTTAAAGATACATACAGACAGCATGTTTGCTAACGCTGTGATTAAGGGGTCATCATTGATTTTAACCATTTATTTGTTTACAGATAGAAGGCTAATAGAAGGAACCTTGGGATGTAGATAATTTATGAGAGATAGTGCGTAGTCCTGGATAAACAGGTTAAGGGACATCTTAGTGGGAGGAGAACGAAGAATGTCTTATGATGTAGTTACAGGGTGGAGCCAGTTCTATCTATGGTTTTGCAGTTGGCCATAGGATTTTAGTCTGACAAAACAGGGCTTCAGCTGGCTCCTGGAAGGTTCTCTCCTAGGTCTTTGTACAGAGAAATGCAAGGAAACCTGATTGTTACCTTTATTTATAAGAGGTCTTTGAATTATTCTGGTTTTTGTTATGTAGTTGCAAGTGTAATTTCAAGTTTCCCCGTTTTAAAAAAAAAAGAACTGTTTGAACTTTAACTTTAAAGCTGTTACTTTGTTGCTAATGTGATTCATTTTGTGTTTAAATTAAAGTTTGTTTTAATGTGATTCATTTTGTGTTTAAATTAAAGTTTGTTTTAACATAATGGTGCCAATTGGTCAGTGTTACTGGGATGAAGTGTCCATTCTTCATAGTTTTACAATTGCAAATGATTGGTTTTCTTGTCCGGGATCTTAACACGGTGAATAATATAATTTTATTGTCATTCTTCCACTATTCAATCACTCATAAGCTTTCCCATTCATATTCCAGCACATCACCATAACATATCGTTATCAATATAACCTTACTTTGAAGGAGTGTCTGCACTCAGAAATTTAACAGAGTTCATCTTCTGTTTCTATAAGCGAAACATAAGAGTCAGGTATAGTTCCCAGTGGCGTCCAACAAGCCAGTGCCTCTGGCACTGTGCATTACCTACTCCATTTGTAACAAGGAGTAACCGATGAACATAAATTCAGGGTTACCCAGGTCGGAGGATGCAGCAGGAGGGTGTACCAACAGGTGACGTTGGCTGAGTGGCAACCCGCCCCTGCTGCTGAGGTAGCCAGCTTGCATCATTCTTCAGCTGTAGAGCTCTGGTCACTCAACGTTGTGTGAATTTCTGGTAAAGGAAACTTGCTACCTCAGCAACATTTCGTTTTGACATTAGAGTGTACAAATATGCAAACATACATACGAATTAGGAGCATTTGTCGGCCACTCGGCCTCGAGCCTGCTCCACCATTCAATGGGAGCATGGATGAGCTAATATTAACTCAGCTACACATTCCTGCCATACCCTGATAACCTTTCATCCCCTTTGCTTATCAAGAATCTTTCACCACCCTCCTTGCTTATCAAAAATCTATCTAGTTGTGCCTAAAGGATATGCAAAGACTGCCTCAAGCACATTTACAGAAAGAGCATTCCAAAGTCTCGCAACAAAGTTCTTTTTCCTCATCACTGTCTTATATGGGTAACTCCTTATTTTTAAACAATGGCTCCTAATTCTAGATTCTCCCACATCCACCCTGTCAAGTACCCTCAGGATCTTATAGGTTTCAATCAAGCCGCCTCTTACTTTTCTAAACTCTAGTGGTCCGTTTAATGAATCTTCCTGCTGGCAACTCCAGTGATATTAATTACCCACTTCTTTGCACTCAGACAATACTTATTGAAAGAAGTGCAGTCGAGAGTGGAATGCATGCCAAATTCTGTAACCATGTGCAATGCAGGCTCCGGTGCATGAGGTCTTAGGTTCTACTGTTTTCATGGGATCGGGCGTCGCTGGCTGGGCCAGCATTTGTTGCCCATCCCTAAATTTTCAGAGTCAACCACATCGCTATGGACCTGGAGTCATTCGTAGGCCAGGCCAGGTAAGGATGGCAGATTTCATTCCCTCAAGGACTTCAGAGAACCAGATGTTTTTTTTAGGACAGTGGTTTCACGGTCATCATTAAGCTTTTAATTCCAGATTATTATTGAATTTAAACTTCACCAGGAGATTGCCTGAAAATGTTTCTTTACTCAGTCACGAGATGTGGGTGTTTCTGGCTGGGCCAGTATTTATGACCTTGAAGTGAGTGTCTTGCTCGTCCATTTCAGAATGTCATTGGGTCTGAAGTCACTGTTACGACCCCAGTTGATGTTATAACTGGACATGCAGATCCCGGAATGGAACCCTAGCTCAAAAGACTGTAACTGTTATTTTCTTTTATAAAACATGGAGGAACAGAGTCACAGGACCGCTAATTAGTTTCAACAACAAGAAAACAAAAAGCATGGAAAAATTGAATTAGAACACAATACTCCTTTATTTTCCCCTTAGTGTAAGAAATACACGTGAATTTAAAGATTAACGTGGTTTACAAAGTACATCTTAAGCGACAATGGTCAGGTTAAAACAAAAAGTCCCTTTTAAGCACAAAAGATGACTGTGATCAAATACACGCATTTTGCTCTGAACCCAAGTTAATGTCTGTGGTTTTCTCCTCAGAATCCTCCTAGATGATGATTACCTGAGAGTTTCAAAACTCAATTTCCAAAAACATGATTTAAAATCTTTTTTCCCTTAGTGGGGAAATCCAGTCCAGGTTTTACAAATGACTCGTTTAACCCAAGTTTCTGCTCTGCTTTTTACAGTGAATCCAGTCGAGGATTTTACACCATCACCTTTTAGGTTACCTTTGTCTTAACAGCTTCTGCACAAACTCCGAGATTCAGCCACCAATTTCCATAGTTAATTCAACTTAGGTTCCACAGGCTGTAGTAAAATCTCACAAACCTGAAAATCCCTTCAGATATCTGTCTGTCTTTACTGAACAGTGATCTGTTCAAGTACCTTTAACCTCAGACTTCTTGGAAACTTCACTTTATTTATCTAGTTTCATTAACTAGCTGCTCTTCAGATCTCTGCACTTGTTGACTTAACCATCACTCCATGGTTTGGCTTTTCTTCAAACACAGTTGAGAGAAATGTTACCTCTCTAGCCTTCAAAACCAACTGTTTCTAGCAGAGCTGTGAGAGATGCCTTCTCTCTCACTATCTATGTCCAACTGCAATAAAATTCAGCGTTCGTAGAACGTAAAAGCATCTCTACCTTACAAGGACCCAGTTGCTAAGCAGCCACTGCTGGTTTATTTATTCTTCAAGCCTTAGCCCTCTCTCTAAACAATAGAATCATAGTTGGAATTGAAACCAACCCCACACATGCAAACACATTAATCCAGCATGAATCTAACTATAGGTTTTACCCTTCCAAACATCAAATTACACCCAAATTAAAACTATACATTGTTTCTTATGTTTACCAATACAAATATAAATCCTTTAAAACTACCTTTGTTTTCCTAACAGTCACATATAAGTCAGAACAGGTAAGGATGGCAGGTTTTGTTCTTCCAAGAACAAAAGCGAACCAGGTAGGTTTTTACAATTGGCAATGTCTTCACAATCATCATTAGACTTTAATCAGATTTAAATGGCATTGTCTGCCATGGTGGGATCTGAACCCCAGTCCTTGGTTTAGTAGTCTAGTGACAATACCACTTGCCAATCGCCTCCCCATAAATATCCAGACAGTTGCTATTGGGTTTGACAAATGGGTCACCTGGACTCAAAACGTTAGCTCTTTTCTCTCCCTGCAGATGCTGCCAGACCTGCTGAGATTTTCCAGCATTTTCTCTTTGGTTTCAGATTCCAGCATCCGCAGAAATTTGCTTTTATGTAGTTGCTATTGGGTACTTGGTGTTTGAGCTTCAATGAATAAGATGTCCCGCCTGGCTTTAACAGACCATGGGACCGGGTACAGATTAGTGGGCATGCTGAGAGACTTCCCACAGCAGAAACATGACTGAAACAGGCTGTGATGAGGATGTTACCTTTCAAGGTAAACCATATTTTTCCCGACTAACAATGATGGATGAGCCACAATGTGGGCAGCACCCTGTCAGTGATCACAGTGTTGGATATGACGGTACCATTTTTCAGTGTTATTTGTCAAGGCCTTTCATATTTATTACACAAGCAGCCTTTTCCAAGATCAGTTAGACCAGAGCTGTTTCTAAGTATTTATTGATTCAGATTTTCTGTTCACCAGCTAATAAATGCCGCTCACTGTTCATTAATGCTTATCACTATAATTAGAAAATCAGTTTGAATGGCTTCTCTTCCTGCTCCCTTAACTAAGGTGTTTCCTAAGGATTCATCATTGGCTCCCTCCTAGTTATCATCTACATGCTGCCCCAAAGCAACATCATTGGAAAACATGTTAGTTTTCACATGTATGCTGACGATAAATCACCACCACTTCTCTCAACACCCATGAATTATATTTGACCAGAGATTGGCTTCCAATCTCATATTCGTGCCAATACTCACCTCCATAACTTCGCTTGACTTTATCTCGCCTAAGCTCATCTGTACCGAAACTTTCATTCATGTCTTTGCTACCTCTAGACTTGACTTGACAACAAACTCCTGGCTGGACCTCCACGTTCTACCCTCCATAAACATGAGCCAAAATTTTGTTGCCCATGTTTAAACTCGAATCATTTACCTATTACCCTTGTAATTGTTGACCTATACTCGCTTCTGGTCAAGCACCATCTTGATTTTAAAATTCTCATTCTTGTTTTCAAATCCCTGACATGAGTTTTCCCTTCCCTGTAATCTCCACATTTTAAAAATAACTCCAACAGTAATCAATATCTAAAGCAAAGAGACTGCTCATTTCTCAAATTTAACTTCAACGCGAGAGAAGTTGTTTGGCAATTATTAAGATCGATCAAGTTGTTAAAAATTCCCTTCCACTGAAATGCACAAGCACCACCCTTATTTTTGCTGTGTTCAGTGATCAACTGACAAGTACTGCCTCCGTGGATTTATTACACTTAGGATTATGAATCGCCCATTTAAACATTTGAAGTAGCTCCACTATTCAATTAGATACTGTTTGATCTGTACCTCAACTCCATTTGTCTGCCTTTGCTCTAGAGCCATTGCCAGTATAGTCATAATGGGGTGAATGACCTGCTGTGCTGCACAATTCAATGATTCCTTAAAACCTAACAAAATGAATCTATTTCAATTAGGTTGCTGATAATATAGCTAATTAATCCCATGTAAACTATATTGTTGCGACCACTCTTAATGCTACATTATCTCCCTCATCAACGTGCCATCATGTCGTAGAGATTCACAACAGGTTTTATAAGACAGGAAACAGCCGAGGGGGTCCCGCTGAGGGTGCCAAGGTGTGTATAGCCCCCGGTGAAAGAGGTACATGCCAGTTGGCACTGCCAGCTTGACACAGATTGGCACTGCCAACTCCCGAGGTGGGCCCTGATGTGCACTGGGAGGCTTGATGCCTGTAGGTTGGGGGGCAGGGGAGGGGGCGGGGGGGGGGAGCCATTGGGCAGACAGGGGGAGATTGCCCTGAGTCTGCGGTGGCAGGGAGAAGGGAAAGCCACCATGCTTGCAAGGTGGAGGGGCTAGGGGACGTTATATGGTACAGTGCTGTTAATAGTGGGGGTGGGGGGGGTGGGGTGGAGGGGGGGGGGGTGGGGGAGGGGGTTGGAGGGCAGGGGCGATGCTTGCGAGGGAGGTCTTGTCTCTCCATGGGTGGGGGGTTGGGCTGCATTTACTTTCTGTGCTGATTGGGGCATCCTTTCAAGATGGCGCCCCGATCTCTGTGGAGCCGATCTTGCTAACTCTATCAAGCCAGACTGACAGCATAAACCCCGCGCGCTCATTTTTATTTGTCAAAGAGTGCCTGAAAATCTGGACTAAAAACTCGGCTGTGCAACTAGAGAGCTACACGCCAGTTTTCTGTCAGGGCCCAACACTCAGAAAAAAATTGGGAAAATTCCAACCACAGTTAACAATTTTTTTCATTTAAGGATTTTTAAAATTCATTTCATGAAGCAGTTATGTTGATGAAGGTAGATAATGCACATCTTCCATCTGTTTTAAATGTGCAATGAATCTAAACAGAAATGCTAATGCAAATGATGAGGGCTGACAATAATGATCATGGCCTGCAGTAAAAGCAATATAATGGTCCTTAATGTTGAATCTCAGAAAAATCCATATGACTTAATTATCTTGATACTGACATATCCTCTATAAACTACAATAACATGCCACTTGAGATCAGGTTAATAAAACTCCAAGCGTGCTCAGGTAAAGCCATCAGTGTGTAACTACCATTCGTGCCTCAAGTTCGTATTTCTTCAGTGGTTTAATGTGTGGGAAGCAATGTTGGACAGAATTCTCAACTGCAAGATAAATCTGCATGGAATCACAAAGTGCCCTGAATGCAGAGGAGGAGGAAGGGAAATGAACATTAAGGATGGTAATGACAATATCAATTTTACAAAGTAAAAATGTTATGCAAATGACATTTAAAAATGTCAAATATGTTTAAATCGAGAAACCACACCCTCCACCCAACACCCCCCCCCAACTAATTCACACCTGTGGGATCATACTTTCCATTTTAAAAAGTTACTGTTGTAGCTTTAGCCAAGCCTAGACCCTCAGATAAATCCCACTTTCACGAAATGGCAAGCCAAGGATCCCCATTTTCATCCAGCAATGATTTAACCAGCTACTTAGATGCCAGAAATTTGGGTCTCCCAGACAAGAAGTCTTTACTCCAGTTTTGGCTTTGTAAGGGGTGGGTGGAGGCTCCAGCATTGGACCAGAATCCTGCAAATCTAAGTCTCCACTATTCCCTTCTTAATGTATACTGTTGCAGATGGAGATAAGGACTCCACAAGAGGCCAGGCTGACAGGATACTCCACGAAATACAACAATTACTGCTCCCAGGTCGGGGTTTATATCATGTGGGGTGTCCCTCCAATTGGGAAGGCGCTACGCCCTCTAGTCACCTGGGTAGCTCATATTCTGATGTGTAGGAGGGGAATCAGATGCAGTACAAGTTCTGTCCCCGTAGGGGATCGTAACATGTACCTGGTGAAGTTATAACTTGAATTTGTTGGAAGGGCCTCGGATTGTTTATTCTTGTTAAGATTTATAGCTTACATGTACTCATTGCATTTTCTGATAAGATTTGTGCATATTGAATTAGCACCAGTAGGAAATAAATTGTAGGTGAATGTTTTTGCAGAAAGGTGGTGGGCGGGAATTCTGGATCAGTTGGCAAATATATGTATGGCTTGATATCCTGCACTGAAGTTCTTCCCCCGGATGGGAACTACTTTTTCAACTGGTTTCTCCTTGGCATAGGGCGCACATATTTTGGGTGCTGATGGAAAGGACTGAAATAATCCGCATGGCACAGCATGTTCCCACTCTCCGACAAGTAACCTTTGTGAGCTCAGAGCGAAATCATGGCTGGGGTGGGCAGAAGGATTCTGAGATTGCATTTGACCATTTTCTGATTTTTTTCTGAGGTATTTAAGACAGTGTTCAACAACACGCTGGGTAACAAGACTGCACTGTTTTACCATGAATGAATGTTCATCATGTTTGTCTCCATACTGTTATCATTTATTTACAACAAAGTAACACTGGCATCAAAACAATAGAGAAAAGAATTTCAGACAAATGGATTAGTATTCCATATTCTTATTGCGTACTTGTATCATTTCAGGGTCAGAATCCACAACTTGCACTTTTTTAAGAATGCAAATTTTACCCAGCGAATAAAACAAAAACGCAAGTAAATAAAGTTGTCACTGTTTTTTTTAAAGTTGTCACTTGCTGTTAATTTAGGATCTACTTTACAATTGAGTGTTGGTCCAAAACGGTTTCTTGCATCTTGTACCTTTTTTTTATTCGTTCATGTGGGCGTTGCTGGCTGGGCCAGCATTTGTTACTCACCCCTAATTGCCCTTGAACTGAGTGGTTTGTGAGGCCATTTCAGAAAGCATTTCAGAATCAACCACATTGCTGTGGATCTGAAGTCACAGGTAGGTCAGACCAGGTAAGGACAGCAGATTTCCTTCCCTAAAGGACTTTAGTGAACAATCAACAATGGTTTTGTGGTCATCATTGGACATTTAATTCCAGATTTTTTTATTGAATCCAAATGTCACCAACTGCCAAGGTGGGATTCAAACCCAGGACCCCAGAGATTTGCCCTCGGCCTCTAGATTACTAGTCCTCCCCCCATCAAAGTGATGATTAAGATGAAAAGACAACCTGAATTAAGTCAAGGTCCAACAAATACTGGAGCAAAGCCCTGAAAGCTAATGCCCATTTCTGTTTTTCACTTCAGTGTCAGTTTGTATTGTCACAGCTGATGTATACCACACAAGATCAGAGTTAGAAATAAGTAGAAATTGCTTCACACTGATTGAAAAGGAGAAATGCTGTCCAGCAGAAGATCCCAGGTAGGTGGGAGGGAGGGGCGGGGGGAGGAGTGGAGGTTGCTGTGGAGGAGAGAAATGCTGAAATGGAAAGCCAGCTGACATTATCAGTATGAGGCTGGGAGGATGTTAACTGTCGGACCTCAGACGCCTGATTGCCGAGTTGCCCAGCCGATTGTGTCAGAAATGGGCAACCCACCCACTTTGGTTTAATAACTGTGACACAGAATTCTGTGCTGTTCCAGCTCTTGCGGCTTTATTGTGATGGCATCTACACTGTCCTGGTCCTGATTCGCGAATTATTTGATACACTTACGAACAGCAAAATGCGAGAAATGTTCTTTATACATCCTAGGATAATCCAAAGACAAGCTAATTTTATTTCTGCTGCCAATTCATGAGCACATGATCCAGCAGGCTAGAGATCTTACTGAAGGAGATTGAGGGAATCATCCTCTGAAATGCTGCCTCACATGGATGGAATTATTCCAGAAATCGGCAATGTCCTATGTCGGGTGGGGAAAGTGGTGTTGAACCCGCTGACACCAGTGGTGGGTTTTTCCTGCCGTATTGTGCGGCACTTGGTGCAAAAAATGAGCAGTCACAGGTTTAATGTTAGATCGCTGGTGGGGTGACCTTTGATTCTCCCACCCCACCATGACCTTAGAGCTTCTGTAATCCAGGTGCTATATCTGAAGGGTGCCCTGCACAGTGCTGGCACCCTTCAAGTGATAGGAAGCTGCCAGAAAGTCTTGGCCACCAAAGGGATGCCCATTCTTCAGTTTGTTTGATGGCCTGACCTAAATTCCACCCACATCCCCCGCACACCACATGAGAGAGCAGTGGCAGCTTTGGCCATTAAATTGTATCCCATGCTCTCAGCACAGGCTCAGCTATGAGCCTAACCGGCACTTCCAGGCGAAGCAGGTTGCTGCGACCAAGAGCGTTAATGTTCCATGCTTATTTAACTGTAATGCTGGGTGTTCTGAGTGCCACCGTTAGTGAGTGATCCATGCCCACCTGTCACCAGAGTATCCTCAAAACTGTCCAGTCACCCAATGGTTCTGCAGCTCCATAACACTCGGATGATTTTGAAAAATTACTTGATTGGCTCATAGAGAATCTGTTTAGAAGTGGCTCTCAGATTGAGGTCATAAGGAGAGATATAAAAACAGTTGAAAATTAAAAAAAAAACTAATTTAAAACGAATTAAATAAAGTTTGAATGGAGGGCCAGGTGGTGTTGTTCCTGCATGGTATGGGATCTGGTGGACCCCATTGTGGTTCTCAGTGAACACATCTGTGGTAAATGTTGGATGTTTGAGGAACTCCGGCTCAGAGTTGATCAGCTGGATTCTGAGCTAAGGATGCTGCAACACATTAAGGGGGGGGGCAGGAGGGTGTGACTGCAAGTGAAGCAGGTAGAAGGATCCAGGAGTTAAGGTTGCAGGAGCCTCAGCTCTTGGCCTTGTCAATAGGTTTGAGATTCTTGCTCCCTGTGTGGACAGGACCGCAGGGAGGATGGGCAAATTGACCACAGCACCGTGGTACAAAGAGCCTTTCAAGTGGGGGGAGAGAAAATAAATGTCGTTGTAATTGGGGATAGTATAGTTAGGGGAATTGACATGTTCTCTGTGACCAGGATCTTAAATCCCAAAGGTTGTGTTGCCTACCTGGTACTCGGGTTCGGGATATCTCATCTGGCTACAGAGGAACTTGGAGTGGGAGGGTAAAGTTCCAGTTGTCGTGGTCCATATAGGTAGAAAGACAAGGTAGAACAAGAATAGGTGTTCTGCTAAGGGAGTATGAACAACTAGGAGCTAAATTAAAAAGCAGAACCAATAAGGTAATAATCGCTGGATTACTATCTGAGCCATGAGCTCATTGGCACAGGGTCAATAAGATTAAGGAGGTATATACGTGGCTCAAAGATTGATGTGGGAGAAATGGGTTTGCATTCATAGGACATTGGCACCAGTACTGGGGAAGAAAAGACCTGTTGTGATGGGATGGTCTTCATCTGAATCATGCTGGGACCAGAGTCCGAGCGAATTGCCTAACTAGGGCTGTAGATAGGGCTTTAAACTGAATGGGGAGAGGGTGGGGGGTGAAAGGTTCATTTGCAGGGGAGATTTTAAAAAACAAATTCACGGAGGAGGTAAGAGTGCAGGTTAGCAATGTGGCAGATGGTTACCAGAGGGACAGAATGGATGAATATCTTTATGCATCAAGGAATTATTGAAGAGTAGGGAAATTCAACAGTGGAACAAATTTAAAAGCTTTGCAACTAAATGCACAAAGCATTTGGAATAAACCAAATGAGTTAACGGCGCAAATAGAAATAAAAGGGTATGATATGGTGGCGATTACTGATACAGGGAGACCAGGGCCGGGATTTTCCCCTACCTGGCAGGGCGGGGGGTCCCGGCGGGATGGAGTGCTGTGAACCACTCCGGCGTCGGGCAGCCCCAAAGGTGCAGAATCCGCACCTTTAGGGGCCAAGCCCTCACCTTGAGGGGCTAGCCCTCCGCCAGAGTGGTTTGCGCGCCGTCGACCGGCAGGAAAGGCCTTTGGCGCCATGCCAGTCGGGGCCGAAAGGACTTTGCCGTGCGGCGGAAGTCCGCGCATGCGCGGGAGCCTCAGCGGCTGCTCGGGGGGGGGGGGGGGTGTCTATTACGCGTCGGCCATCGCAGAGGCTGTGGCCGAGGGAAAAGAGTGCCCCCCACGGCACAGGCCCACCCGCGGATTGGTGGGCACCGATCGCGGGCCAGACCACCGTGGGGGCACCCCCCGGGGCCAGATCGCCCCCCCCCCCCTCCCCAGGACCCTGGAGCCGGCCCGGTAAGGTAGGTGGTTTGATTCACGCCAGCAGGACTGGCATGACAGCATGACAGCAGAGGGACTTCGGTCCATCGCGGGCCGGAGAATCACCGGGGGGGGCCTGCCGACCGGCACGGCGCGATTCCCGCCCCCGCCGATGTGTCGCAGCGTCCTTAGCTCAGAATCCAGCTGATCAACTCTCAGCCGGAGTTCCTCAAACAACCAACATTTACTACAGGTGTGTTCACTGGGAACCACAATGGGGTCCACCAGATCCCATACCATGCAGGAACAACACATCACCTGGCCCTCATAGCAGTCAATCCAGCTAGCTTTTACTCAGCGAGTTCAATGCTGGGTAAGAATTCCATTAAAATTGCCCTGGTACCTTAATGACTATTTCCATGTGTGTGTGAGATTTACTCCTAACCAGCACATAAGAACATAAGAACAAAAGAACTGGGAGCAGGAGTAGGCCATCTGGCCCCTCGAGCTTGCTCCGCCATTCAATGAGATCATGGATGATCTTTTGTGGACTCAGCTCCACTTTCCGGCCTGAACACCATAACCCTTAATCCCTTAATTTTTCGAAAAACTATCTATCTTTATCTTAAAAACATTTAATGAAGGAGCCTCTACTGCTTCACTGGGCAAGGAATTCCATAGATTCACAACCCTTGGTGAAGAAGTTCCTCCTAAACTCAGTCCTAAATCTACTTCCCCTTATTTTGAGGCTATGCCCCTAGTTCTGCTTTCACCCGCCAGTGGAAACAACCTGCCCACATCTATCCTATCTATTCCCTTCATAATTTTATATGTTTCTATGAGATCCCCCCTCATCCTTCTAAATTCCAATGAGTACAGTCCCAGTCTACTCAACCACTCCTCGTAATCCAACCACTTCAGCTCTGGGATTAACCTAGTAAATCTCCTCTGCACATCTTCCAGTGCCAGTATGTCCTTTCTCAGATAAGGAGACCAAAACTAAACACAATACTCCAGATGTGGCCTCACTAACACCTTATACAATTGCAGCATAACCTCCCTAGTCTTAAACTCCATCCCTCTAGCAATGAAGGACACAATTTCATTTGCCTTCTTAATCACCTGTTGCACCTGTAAACCAACTTTCTGCGACTCATGCACGAGCACATCCAGGTCTCTCTGCACAGCAGCATGTTTGAATATTTTATCACTTAAATAATAATCCCTTTTGCTGTTATTCCTACCAAAATAGATAACCTCACATTTGTCAACATTGTATTCCATCTGCCAGGCCCTAGCCCATTCACTTAACTTATCCAAATCCCTCTGCAGACTTCCGGTATCCTCTGCACTTTTTGCTTTACCACTCATCTTAGTGTCGTCTGCAAACTTGGACACATTGCCCTTGGTCCCCAATTCCAAATCATCTATGTAAATTGTGAACAACTGTGGGCCCAACACTGATCCCTGAGGGACGCCACTAGCTTCTGATTGCCAACCAGAGAAACACCCATTAATCCCCACTCTTTGCTTTCCATCAATTAACCAATCCTCTATCCATGCTATTACTTTACCCTTAATGCCATGCATCTTTATCTTATGCAGCAACCTTTTGTGTGGCACCTTGTCAAAGGCTTTCATCCAGATGATACCACATCCATTGGATCCCCGTTATCTACCGCACTGGTAATGACCTCAAAACATTCCACTAAATTAGTTAGGCACGACCTGCCCTTTTTGAACCCATGCTGCGTCTGCCCAATGGGACAATTTCCATCCAGATGCCTCGCTATTTCTTCCTTGATGATATTCCAGCATCTTCCCTACTATTGAAGTTAAGCTCACTGGCCTATAATTACCAGCTTTCTGCCTGCCTCCTTTTTTAAACAGTGGTGTCACGTTTGCTAATTTCCAATCCGCCGGGACCACCCCAGAATCTAGTGAATTTTGGTAAATTATCACTAGTGCATTTGCAATTTCCCTAGCCATCTCTTTTAGCAATCTGGGGTGCATTCCATCAGGGCCAGGAGACCTGTCTACCTTTAGCCCCATTAGCTTGCTCATCACTACCTTCTTAGTGATAACAATCATCTCAAGGTCCTCACCTGTCATAGCCTCATTTCTATCAGTCACTGGCATGTTATTTGTGTCTTCCACTGTGAAGACCAACCCAAAAAATCTGGTCAGTTCCTCAGCCATTTCCTCATCTCCCATTATTTAATCTCCCTTCTCATCCTCAAAAGGACCAATATTTATCTTAGCCACTCTTTTTTGTTTTATATATTTGTAGAAACTTTTACTATCTGTTTTTATATTCTGAGCAAGTTTACTCTCATAATCTATCTTACTCTTCTTTATAGCCCTTTTAGTAGCTTTCTCTTGCCCCCTAAAGATTTCCCAGTCCTCTAGTCTCCCACTAATTTTGCCACTTTGTATGCTTTTTCCTTCAATTTGATACTCTCCCTTATTTCCTTAGATATCCACGGTCGATATTCCCTCTTTCTACCGTCCTTCCTTTTTGTTAGTATAAACCTTCGCTGAGCACTGTGAAAAATCGCTTGGAAGGTTCGCCACTGTTCCTCAACTGTTTCACCATAAAGTCTTTGCTCCCAGTCTACCTTAGCTAGCTCTTCTCTCATCCCATTGTAATCTCCTTTGTTTAAGCACAAAACACTAGTGTTTGATTTTACCTTCTCACCCTCCATCTGTATTTTAAATTCCACAATATTGTGATCGCTCCTTCCGAGAGGATCCCTAACTATGAGATCATTAATTAATCCTGTCTCATTACACAGGACCAGATCTAGGACCGCTTGTTCCCTCGTAGGTTCCATTACATACTGTTCTAGGAAACTATCACGGAAACATTCTATAATCCGCCTTGGGTGAGTGTCTAGACATTCACCTTGGGTGTCTAAAAATACCATGCAGTTAACATGGCAATGAGTCCAAATGGAAAGGTATTGCCCATTGCAAAGTTTCTCTTACCCATCAATGAAAGAAAACAAAGTTGTCCTATTCCCTTCCTAACAGACACAGTAGGTAAAAATGCTCCTTGTTGTTAACAGTATGAAATAAGGTTGTGAAGCAGTTATACTTCACATTCTGTTTTTCTTAACCATCAATGTAATAAAATGAAATTGTCCTATTCCCTTCCAAACAGACACAGTAAGTAAAAATGCTCCTTGTTGTTAACAGTATGAAATAAGGTTGTGAAGCAGTTATACTTCACATTCTGTTCTTCTTAACCATCAATGAAATGAAACAAAGTTGTCCTATTTTCGAACAGCACGATGCGAAAATATTTTTTTGATATTCACAGTGATGTATTTAACTAGTGCCATTCATTAACCAATATCACATCAGTTCATTCACAATCCACTCTGGTATCATCCAGGACGCATTAAACTGTTATAACATTAAAAAACAATCAAAAACTGAATTAAGTCATATGGCCTACCTTGTGTAGGATGTTATTATTCAGATGCCACGTCAATAAACATTTTTTGTGGTCTGGTTGCAATTCGTTAGTAGATGCTGCCGCTTTCAAGATCTGCAGGAGTCTGAAAACATAATTCATAGTTAGAATGAAATTGGAGGAGATTTATAGTGCGGGGCTGCAGCTAGGTGCATACTTTCAACAGTGTGAATGGATTTAGTCAAACAAATGTCCCCTTCACAATGTCAAATCAATGTCATCTTCAAAAATGAATGGATTTATACAAATAGGAAATAAATAGTCTGATTTGAATCTCTGTTGACCTCCCAGTTTGCTCGATGTAACAGGGCTGCACACCACCAGCAAATTGATGCTGTTCAGATCCTGCTTTGCAGCAGACGGAGGAAGTGATTTAAATTAATTAGCTCACTTCTGATTGTGCTACACACGTTTAGGGCAGGACGTGAGAGGAGACATCTGTGGAGTTGTAAACACAAAGAAACCTACTGATACAAAAACAATTAAAGAAAGGAAGTGACAGTAAAACTCTCCAGTTTGATACTGGTGGTAAATGTTTTTGAGGCAGGTCAATTAATATGTAGGAAAACCTAAACTCTGATATTCATTCACTCTCAGCATCTCAGCAATGTAGGATGCCCATAATGATTTCACATTCTGGCAACCAGGAGCTGGATTCTCTGGTCCCCCAGCCGCTCGGTGGCGTGCTGTTCGCTTGCGACGGGATTCTCCACTCCCGCTTGTCAATGGGATTCCCCATTCAAGACACTCCACGCTGCGCGGGAAACTTGCGGGAGGGGTGCGCTGCTGCCAGAAACAGTGGGCTGGATTCTCCGATTTGAGGCGATGTCCGGAGGATCCGTGGCATTTTACGTCAAAAACATCGGCGGCACCCCAGCACCGATCCTCTGACTGGTGAGGGGCTAGCAGCCGCGCCACATAAAACGCCTGGCCGCCACGATAAGAAACGGCAGGAGAATTGCCAGGTCCGTGGCCGCGTACAACATGGCACCGGCGGTGTGCGGACCCGACCTGCCAGATAGTGGCCCCCTGGACACCCCCTCGCCACCCCCCACCAGTCCCCCCCAGCCCTCGCTGAAGCCCCTCCGGCCAGTAGCACAGCTCCCGCCCGACACAGTCCACAGTCGCCACGCCGGGTTCCCGCACGGCTGGGACCACACGACCCCCACGCTGTCGTGAACTCGGCCCATCGGGGGCAGAGCATCGGGGGAGGGCTTTCAGGTGACGTCCTGAGGCCATCCCAATGAGGGGTGCCCTGATCCTCGATGATGCGTTTTTTGAGGGAGCAGAGAATACAAAAACAGGCACCCCCGATTCCATCGTAAAAAGGGATTCTCCGACGGTCGCCGATTATGAAATCGGCGTCGGGAACGGTGAATCCCGCCCAGAGAATTTCGACAGCTGGAAAATTCCATCCCAGGTCTCTAAAGTTACGCAGCTATCACATTTTCCAACACAAAACATACAATTAACCAAAAATGCACTCATCAGGAATTTTTCCTGTTTTTAACAAATCCCAAACTGTTTGGGCAAATTTATCTTTCTTTAAAACGGCAAGATTTCATTTGACACTGAATATGTTCTCAGCTCTAGCTTTTTCTAATACTGTTCTTGCCACTTAAAGTACAAAAACGCTCAGAATTGTTGCACAAATGGATGAAAGTAGAAGTGAGGGCCACATAACCCATGTTTTCGAATGTTCAGCCATGATTATTATATTTAATGCAAGAAGTATTACGGGTAAGGCAGATGAATTTAGAGCTTGGATTAGTACTTGGAACTATGATTTTGTTGCCATTACAGAGGCCTGGTTGAGGGAAGGACAGGATTGGCAGCTAAAAGTTCCAGGATTTGGATGTTTCAGGTGGGATAGAGGGGGATGTAAAAGGGATGAAGGAGTTGCGCTACTGGTTAGGGAGAATATCACAGCTGTACTACGGGAGGACACCTCAGAGGGCAGTGAGGCTATATGGGCAGAGATAAGGAATAAGAAGGGTGCAGTCACAATGTTGGGGGTTTACTACAGGCCCCCCAACAGCCTGCGGGAGATAGAGGAGCCGATAGGTAGACAGATTTTGAAAACGAGTAAAAACAACAGGGTTGTTGTGATGGGAGACTTCAACTTCCCCAATATTGATTGGGACTCACTTAGTGCTAGAGGCCTGGACGGGGCAGAGTTTGTAAGGAGCATCCAGGAGGGCTTCTTAAAACAATATGTAGACAGTCCAACTAGGGAAGGGGCTGTACTGGACCTGGTATTGGGGAATGAGCCCAGCCAGGTGGTAGAAGTTTCAGTAGGGGAGCATTCCGGGAACAGTGACCACAATTCAGTAAGTTTTAAAGTGCTGGTGGACAAGGATAAGAGTGGTCCGAGGGTGAATGTGCTAAATTGGGGGACGGCTAATTATAACAATATTAGGCGGGAACTGAAGAACCTAGGTTGGGGAAGGATGTTTGAGGGTAAATCAACATCTGACATGTGGGAGGATTTTAAATGTCAGTTGAAAGGAATTCAGGACCGGCATGTTCCTGTGCGGAAGAAGGATAAATATGGCAAATTTCGGGAACCTTGGATAACAAGAGATATTGTAGGCCTCGTCAAAAAGAAAAAGGAGGCATTTGTCAGGGCTAGAAGGCTGGGAATAGACAAAGCCTGTGTGGAATATAAGGAAAGTAGGAAGGAACTGAAGCAAGGAGTCAGGAGGGCTAGAAGAGGTCACGAAAAGTCATTGGCAAATGGGGTTAAGGAAAATCCCAAGGCTTTTTCCACATACATAAAAAGCAAGAGGGTAGCCCGGGAAAGGGTTGGCCCACTGAAGGATAGACAAGGGAATCTATGTGTGGAGCCAGAGGAAATGGGCGAGGTACTAAATGAATACTTTGCATCAGTATTCACCAAAGAGAAGGAATTGGTGGATGTTGAGTCTGGAGAAGGGTGTGTAGATAGCCTGGGTCACATTGAGATCCAAAAAGATGAGGTGTTGGGCGTCTTGAAAAATATTAAGGTAGATAAATCCCCAGGGCCTGATGGGATCTACCCCAGAATACTGAAGGAGGCTAGAGAGGAAATTGCTGAGGCCTTGACAGAAACCTTTGGATCCTCACTGTCTTCAGGTGATGTCCCGGAGGACTGGAGAATAGCCAATGTTGTTCCTTTGTTTAAGAAGGGTAGCAAGGATAATCCAGGGAATTACAGGCCGGTGAGCCTTACGTCAGTGGTAGGGAAATTACTGGAGAGAATTCTTCGAGACAGGATCTACTCCCATTTGGAAACAAATGGACGTATTAGTGAGAGGCAGCATGGTTTTGTGAAGGGGAGGTCTCGTCTCACTAACACGATAAGAGTTTTTCGAAGAGGTCACAAAGATGATTGATGCAGGTAGGGCAGTAGATGTTGTCTATATGGACTTCAGTAAGGCCTTTGACAAGGTCCCTCATGGTAGACTGGTACAAAAGGTGAAGTCACATAGGATCAGGGGTGAGCTCGCAAGGTGGATATAGAACTGGCTAGGCCATAGAAAGCAGAGAGTAGCGTTGGAAGGGTGCTTTTCTAATTGGAGTGCTGTGACTAGTGGTGTTCCATGGGGATAAGTGCTGGGACCTTTGCTGTTTGTAGTATATATAAATGATTTGGAGCAAAATGTAACTGGTCTGATTAGTAAGTTTGCAGACGACACAAAGGTTGGTGGAATTGCGGATAGCGATGAGGACTGTCAGAGGATACAGCAGGATTTAGATCATTTGGAGACTTGGGCGGAGAGATGGCAGATGGAGTTTAATCCGGACAAATGTGAGGTAATGCATTTTGGAAGGTCTAATGCAGGTAGGGAATACAGTGAATGGTCGAAACCTCAAGAGTATTGACAGTCAGAGAGATCTAGGTGTACAGGTCCACAGGTCACTGAATGGGGCAATACAGGTGGAGAAGGTAGTCAAGAAGGCATACAGCATGCTTGCCTTCATTGGCCGGGGCATTGAGTATAAGAATTGGCAAGTCATGTTGCAGCTTTATAGAACCTTAGTTAGGCCACACTTGGAGTATAGTGTTCAATTCTGGTCGCCAAACTACCAGAAGGATATGGAGGCTTTAGAGAGGGTGCAGAAGAGATTTACCAGGATATTGCCTGGTATGGAGGGCATTATCTATGAGGAGCGGTTGAATAAACTCGGTTTGTTCTCACTGGAACGACGGAGGTTGAGGGACGACCTGATAGAGGTCTACAAAATTATGAGGGGCACAGACAGAGTGGATAGTCAGAGGCTTTTCCCCAGGGTAGAGGGGTCAATTACTAGGGAACATAGGTTTAAGGTGCGAGGGGCAAGGTTTAGAGGAGATGTACGAGGCAATTTTTTTACACAGAGGGTAGTGGGTGCCTGGAACTCGCCGTCGGAGGAGGTGGTGGAAGCAGGGACGATAGTGACATTTAAGGGGCATCTTGACAAATACATGAATAGGATGGGAATAGAGGGATACGTACCCAGGAAATGTAGAAGATTTTAGTTTAGACGGGCAGCATGGTCGGCACAGGCTTGGAGGGCCGAAGGGCCTGTTCCTGTGCTGTACTTTTCTTTGTTCTTTGTTCTTATTAATAAAGATTATTATACATATCTGAGTATGCACCAAGCCTTCTTTTGTAATGGAACTCATCTGCGGAATTATGCCATCACCAAAGGTTCACTTTCCCTTCACTGTGCTGCTGCTTCTCATTTACCTGCCCTTCAGCCATGACAATAGCATTGGGATGTCTTCTGAGGTTCCCCAGAGGCTTTCTGATTTCTTGCTCCCCGATGCGGAGCTCCCCTTTATTGTCTTTTTTCCTTTAACTTTCCTACCGGTTACCCCTCCCTAGACCCATCTGAGTGTGAGCCTGTTGGTGTGAATAATTAAGCGTTCACACCAGAGAAATGGGAAATGTTAATATTTTACCCTTTGATTGGAACTTGCACCAGTCTTTGACCTGAAGATGAAAGCTGGCCCAATTATATTTACGCTTATGTGTTGCGCTGGATCGCTAGCCCAATTCAACTACTGGTGTTACCCACATGTCCTCCAAAAATATCCCTTGTATGTAGGTCAGTCTTGATGAGGGATCATTGTGTTAAACGCTTCCTGCACAGAAATAAGATGTTACTAGCTACACTGCTTTCCACCTTTCGTAAAACATGTGTGAAGAAAGTGGGCGTGATCTAATGGAAATAAAACAGAGTCCAGTGTCCAGCACGTTTAGCCGGCACTGTGACCCCATTATCTAATGAGATTCTGTTTTATTTTGGGGTCTCAATGGGGAACGTCTTTGTGAGGCCACATTTAGCCTCATTTCCTGCAATGAGGAGCTCCGCTCGCCAGTACAGGAAGAGATCAGGGCGCCACTTGAGATCCTCCAATGCCCAATTTGCTTATAAAGGGTTCATCGAGCCCCCTAAACACCACCTAATAAGGGCAGGGCACCCCCGGGCCAGATCACCATTACGGGCAAAATGCCACCCAGGCACTGCCAGCCTGGAAGTGTGACCTGGGCACCCTGGCAGTTTCAGAGTGGCACCCAGGTGGCACTGTCAAGGTGCCCAGATGGCAATACCTGCCAGTGCCAGGGTGCCCAGGTGGCATCGAGCCCAGCCACCCAGGAGCCCCCATTAGATGTTGCGAGGCGTGGAGAGCTGAGTAAATCCCGGAAGAGGCCTCTCCCAGGATCCACCGACCGCGTCCGGTCCCAATTCCGGCGGGACGTGGCCGGTAGATTGCACCAGTATTTATTTTTTATGCTCAATTGATTATTTTGGTAATTGGAGATTTGAACATTGTATGCACTATTTCTGAAGATTTCAGATATTTGCAATATTTATCAATGCAAAATGTCTCAATAAAATCCCTTTAATCCCGATAAAGCGAACTCATTTGCAGCTGCTGCTGCTCCTGTTGAAAAGCTTTAATTTCACAATTCAGTGATACATGGCACACGTAGCAATGTGCATGAGGAAAGGACAAACACAATTACTTGAGTCAAGGAAAATAGTAGTCATTTCCAGAAACTTAGGAGACACAACTAATCAGTCTAAACAGATTTTTTTTTTAACCTCACAGTAGTTTAAATTGTACTGGCAAGTTAGAAATTGGAGCTGTCCTGCTTTCTAATAACCAAATAATCAATAAAAGTGGTCATAACTTTACAAATCATTTCGAGACAGTCTTGTTTCCCTCACAGGATGCCTCAGGCAACAGCATTAAAAAGGGTGCTTGAATGTTCAATATGAAATTTAATTGTGGTAGCAACAATAAACTGAAGTTGTGGCACAGATTGTTTAAAGGGCTGTGGAACTACTACTACCCTTGTATTAAACAATATAACGTATATTAAGTGCTTTGGATGACTTTTGAGAAACATAAATCATTGTTATCATGTGGAGCACTTTGGGGCACAATCAGCTACTTTCCAAATGCAAGTATTTATTTTACAAGTTTGCACTCAGCATCAGAAACAAACACTTTATGCAGCAAAAATAAAAAGTTCCCAGATCCAAAGATTAAATCTCTTCCTGTTCTGTCACGGGGAATACTTATGTGGGAAATTTAGGAACTGAAGGAAATCGGTATCAGTAGGGAATTGGTGTTTGTGAAATTTATGGGACTGAAGGCTCATAAATCCCCAGGGCCTGATTAACTACATCCCTACTCTTTCCAACCACTTGAGGAAGTAGGCCTATAAATAGTGGATGGTCATCTTCCATTATTCCACAGACTCTGGAACAGTTCCTACAGATTGGAGGGTAGATAATGGAACCCCACTATTTAAAAAGGGAGATGGAGAGAAAACAGGGAATTATAGACAAGTCAGCTTGATGTCGGGACTGGGGAAATTGCCAGAGTCTATTATAAAAGATTGAATAGTAGAACAATTGGAAAACAATGGCAGGATCAGACAGAGTCAATAATAATAATAATAATCGCTTATTGTCACAGAAGGGAAATCATGTTTGACAAACCTACTTGAATTCTTTGAGGATGTAACTACTGGAGTTGACGAGGGTGAGCAAGTGGATGTGGTTTATTTGGAGTTTCAGATGGCTTTTGCAAATTCCACCAAAGAGATTCTCATAAAAAACTAAAGCTCATGGGATTGGGGGTATTGTATTGAGATGGATAGAAAACTGTTTGGCAGACATCAAACAAAGAATAGGAATGAACGGATCTTTTTCCAAATGACAGGTAGTGACCAGTGGAGTGCTACAGTGATCAGTGCTAGGGCCCCAGCTATTCACAATATAGATTAATGATTTAGATGAGGGAACTAAAGGTAATATCTCCAAATTTGCAGATAACACAAAGCTGGGCGGGAGGATGAGCTGTGAGGAGGATGCAGAGATACTTCAGTACGAGTTGGACAAGTTGAGTGAGTGGGCAAATGCACAGCGGATGCAGTATAATATGGATAAATGTGAGGTTATCCACTTTAGTAGCAAAAACAGGAAGGCAGATTATTATCAATATGGCATAAATTAGAGAGGGGAATGTGCAATGAGACCTCGGTGTCCTCATACACCAATCGCTGAAAGTAAGCATGCAGGTGCAGCAGGCAGTAAAAAAGGCAAATGTTATGTTGGCCTTCATAGAGAGAGGATTCGAGTAATGGAGCGTGAATGTCTTGCTGGCAAACATACAGGGCCTTATTGAATATTGTGTGCAGTCTTAGTCTCCTTGTCCGAAGAAGAATGTTCTTGCTATCGAGGGAGTGCAGCGAAGGTTCATCAGACTGATTCCTGGGATGGCAGGACTGACATATGAGGGGAGATTGAGTCGGTTAGGGTTATATTGGCTTACATTTTGAAGAATGAGGGGGGGATCTCATAGAAACCTATATAATTCTAACAGGACTAGGCAGGATAGATGCAAGAAGGGCGTTCCTGATGGCAGAGGAGTCCAGAAGCAGGAGTCACAGTCTGTGGATATGGGTAAACCATTTAGGACTGAGATGAGGAGAAATTTCTTCACCCAGAGAGTAGTGAGCCTGTGGAATTCGCTACCACAGGAAATAGCTGAGGCAAAATTATTGTATGTTTTCAAGGAGTTGGATAGATCTCTTGGGGCTGAAGTGATGTGTGGGGGGTGGGGGGGGGGGGGGGGGTTGGGGGGGGGGTTGGAAGAAGAGGGAGCAGGTCACTGAGTTGGATGATCAGCCACAATCATAATAAATGATAGAGCAGGCTCAAAGGGCCAAATGGCCTCCTCCTGCTCTTATTTTTGATGTTTCTATATTTCTAAAAATGTTGTTTCTTTGGCAGCTTTATTGAACTCACTAGTTTGTTAAGTAGACACAGCGTACAGCTGTGATTTGATGAAGCTAGCAAAAATGGAGTTGTGTAGGTTCTATTCATTGGACTTGTGCACCTCAGAACACTGGTTTGGTTCAATTTCCCAATCAGAGCCTCTTGATAGATTGAATAGGTCGCAACCACAGACAAGGCATGCTCAATGAGCTTAGCCTGCCTGAAGCAGGTAAGGCTGGGAGTTTAATAAAAACCAGCCCGGATACTACTCTCATTGTAGCCTGTAACTAGTCGCCATAAGGGCAAGTTGAAGCCCATGGGAGTAAAGCGGCAGTGATGAGGGTACACATTTGACCGAGGGACAGAGACCAGAGACTGAAGTAAACAATTGATTTTCAGTCCAGAGGCAAGTATTCAGCTGTATCCACCACAGGTTGGTTTTAGAATCACAGCTCCTTCATATAGATGACTGGACTTGGGTATATAATTTTAAAGGCTGCAGATGAAATAAAGTTTAAAAGGAAGCAAATATTGATGTGTTGAGAACTGTGGCAAACTTCAGGACATAGACAAACTGGTAAATGTAGAGATGTGTGAAGTGATTCATGTTAGAAGAGCAATTAGGAGAGTAAGTATTAAGTAAAAGGTAACATTTCAAAGGGATTCAGGAACCGAGACCTGAGGATTCACATTCACAAATATTTGAAGGCGGGGGGACAAGTTGATAAAGCTGTTAGAAGAGCACACTGGATCTTTGATTGTACACACAGTGGCATAGAGTACAAAATAAAATCTTTACAAATCACTGGTTACATCTCAGCGGGAGTGCTGTGTCCAGTTCCGGGTACCATTTTTAGAAAAGGTCTCAAGGCCTTGGAGCGGGTTCAGATGAGATTTACCAGAATGGTACTGGAGGTGAGGAACTTCAGTCATCAGGTAAGACTGGATGGTGAAGCTGATCTCCTTATGGAAAAGGAGACGTTTAACAGATGGGTTCACAACTGAAGAGTTTGACAATGTAGGCAAGATAAAACTGTCTCCACCGGCAGGAAGGCAAGTAACCAGAGGAAACAAATTTAAGATAATTGTCAAAAACAAAAGAGGGCAGTGGGCTGAAGGGACGTTCAATGAGCTGTTATGATCTGGAATGCAGTGCCTGAGAGCAGATTCAACAATAACTCTCAAGCCAGCAAATGGATATATGTTTAAAAAGGAAAATTTGCAGGTGAGGTGTTAAATGGCTTGAAGATGGATGTTTAATTATGTATGTCTGTTCACTGATCCTTGTCAACCTGCTTGATTGCTTAAGGTGGTAGGCGGAGCTAGAGAGCCTAGAAATCTGAGAATCCCTTGATATATAATGGGCAGAATATTATAGGGGCATGGACAACTCACTGCATCCCCCCCCCCTCACCAGCCCCCCCCCACAAGTTCCACCCCTCACCCCCACACCCCCGTCCCATCCCGTTCCAGAAACAAAGGAAGGTTATTTGTAAATCGGGCTGTCTGCTCCTGCCTGACTGCCCATGCCAACTGTTTTATGGTAAGAAGTCTTACAACACCAGGTTAAAGTCCAACAGGTTTGTTTCAAATCACTAGCTTTCGGAGCACTGCTCCTTACCCCGGCAGCCTGATTCACCTGAGGAAGGAGCAGTGCTCTGAAAGCTATTGATTTGAAACAAACCTGTTGGACTTTAACCTGGTGTTGTAAGACTTCTCACTGTGCTCACCCCAGCCCAATGCTGGCATCTCAACATCACAACTGTTTTATGGTATGGGCAGTGTATTATAGGGGTGATCTGGTTTGGTAAGACACCAAACTGACCCTTCATTTTTATTTGAATATGGAAGGCGGGCTGCCGATTTTGATGCCCCCCCCCCCCCCCCCCCCCCGTCTTATGAAAGTGAACCCAGAGCTGAGCAGGGAGATGGTGGCATGGGCACCCATCCTGTTTTACATACACCCCTGCCAAAAACATGCCCAGCAGGGGAAGCAAAATGCAGTCCCATGTGCATAGAATATTCTGCAAGATCTGAGATGTTATAAAGTTCTGTAAATAAATATTTGGATTTGCAACTGTAGTCATCTCTGCATTGCTCAGAAATAAACAAGAAAAACAGCAAATTGGCGCACACAGCAGCAGGGTTATCCAAAAAAAGGTGAGTGGGGCTGCATGGTTGCTCTTTCAGAGGACTGGCAGAATCACAAAAGGCTAAATTGCCTTGTTTTGTCCTCCTTGATTGCAGTCAGAAATCCAACAACCTTTCACAAAGTTGTTACTCTTTATAATCATAGTGGCGCAGGTCTTCTGGTCTCAAGAAGCTTGGAAATCAGATGTCTCCTTCAAGATAGGCACTGGGGTCCCAACACTGACTCTGTGGGAACGGCCCGGCAAGTTTGAACTTCCAGTATTCAATTTCCCTGCACCCTGGGATCCTCTGAAAAAGTCTGTGCTGGAAAACGGAGTGTCGACTTACTTACCCCGATAATTACCCAGGAAATGGGCGAACATTAAACAACATGCAACAGTACAAAAGGCACCAGCAAAATACACGGTCTCCAACTTGAAACAGATAACAGTCACCATCACACCAAAACTGCCAACGTCCTTCAAAGGCACATCTTCACACCTCCAAGGTATCCAGTTGAGGTGAGCCACCACCTTCCTCCTCCTCCTGCAGACAGAAAATCTTTTGTCTAACTCCTGAGTAGCCATACAACTGATCCTCCTCGACCCACTGACAAATCCCCCGACCCCCAACTCCCTCCTGTCCCGACCTCGCCACCCAACTCTCTCCAGACCACCCAGCTTCCGATCTATTTACAAACTCTGAAAGGCCGCCTTGCTCCGTTAATCGGACTTGGCCCGAGCTCACCCCCAACTCCTCCAACCACTCGACTTCCCCACAGCCCTACCTGCCCTTACCTCACCAGCCAACTACCAGCTGACTTTTCCGCTGACCCGATCTCTCATAACCGTACCACCCTACCCACCTACTTCCCTATCCACCGACAAGCCAACCCGTCTAACACCCTACCCGGCTCCCTACCTACCCAACACCCTATCCATCTACCATTACACCCACCTGTCACACTATTCCTACCACTTCACCCGCCTGCCACTCTACCACCTGACCCAGTTCCCTCACCCATTACCATCACCTTGTCATCAACTCTTGCCACTTACCCACCTATACATTTACGTACCCACTCATGCATGCATTCATACATTAACACACTGAATGAATGAAAAATGAATGAAAATCGCTTATTGTCACAAGTAGGCTTCAATGACGTTACTGTGAAAAGCCCCTAGGCGCCACATTCCAGCGCCTGTTCGGGGAGGCTGTTGAACCGTGCTGCTGGCCTGCCTTGGTCTGCTTTCAAAGCCAGCGATTTAGCCCTGTGCTAAACAGCCCCTGGAAAGCTGAAAAGCTGTTTAAATGCCCCAGGTTTTCAGAGTGTTAGTGAACACTTGCTAGAATACAGCAGCTAGTGCTATAAAAAGGGGTCGTGGCTTGACTTCCCCTGATGGTCCACCACTTTGGAGAAGTTCTTCTATTTGAGGTACGTTCCGCATTTCAGGGGAAGCCAGGAACAGATTCCCAGCCAGAAATGCGGAATTCTGGCATGGTGCAGAAAAGTCGGAGCTGCGTGGCAATTTGACAGCAATTGCCGCATCTCTGAAAATTCAGGCCAGTATATTTTATTTGTCTGATACAGGTATACACAGGAATCTGCCCTGTGTGGCACATGCCCTTGAAGTGACTTGGAAGGAGTCAATAAAATTAGAGCTTCATGTTGTGGTCTCCTTCTGTTCAATGAGAACCACCATCCACAATCCAGATGTTGTTGGCAGATAGGTAGCTACTGGGCAATCTGTCTTGTGAAATTTAGGATGCATAGACAGGTTACCTTGAACTGCTGAAGGTACAGATGGAGGAGTTGTAAATGGTGTCCTGGGGTCACAATAGGTGTGAACAGAATGCCTTATGGATCACTGCACCTCCATTTTATGGAGCCTCAGAAACTCCTCTTGTATAGTAATAATCTTTATCATAATCTTTATTGTCACAAATAGGCTTACATTATCACTGCAATTAAATTACTGTGAAAAGCCCCCAATCACCACACTCCGGCGCCTGTTCGGGTACACAGAGGGAGAATTGAGAATGTCCAATTCACCTAACAGCACATCTTTCGGGACATGAGGGAGGAAACCGGAGCACCCGGAAGAAACCCACGCAGACACGGGAAGAACGTGCAGGCTCCACACTGACAGTGACCCAAGCTGGGAATCGAACCTCGGACCCTGGAGCTGTGAAGCAACAGTGTTAACCACTGTGCTACCTTGCCGCCCAATAATAATATTTACTGTCACAAGTAGGCTTACATTAACACTGCAACGAAACTACTGTGAAAAGCCCTTAGTCGCCACATTGCAGCATCTGTTCGGGTACACAGAGGGAGAATTCAGAATGTCCAATTCACCTAACAGCACGTCTTTCAGGACTTGTGGGAGGAAACCGCAGCACCTGGAGGAAGCCCACGGGGAGAAAGTGCAGATTCCACAGAGACAGTGACCCCAGCCGGGAATCGAACCTTGGACCCTGGCGCTGTGAAGCAACAGTGTTAACCACTGTGCTACCCTGCCGTATATCTGCAACCTTCATATTCAGACACTGGTAATGCTACTCTTGGGCAGTACTTTCAGCAGTGCACTTACACGTAGCCATGGATACTGAAGAAAGCTGCGAGTAACAATAAAATACGGAAATGAAATAATGCCAGAGTTTGCAGCAAAAAACAACCAATGTGCAGGGCGAAGATGCAGCAATGGTTGCTGGGAAATGCAAAGAAATATTTCTGCAGACGATGCTGACATTGATCTAACTTTGAGAAGCCTGCCTGAGCAGGCCTAATCTCAAGATCTCCAGTGCACCTATTTTAACTGGTGAACAGCGTGTCACAAGCATTCCTCACCACATTCAGAAGCCAAATCTCCCAGCTCAGCGGCCTTACTTTGAGCTCTGGAATTGCTTTGGGACAGATCTGGGCCAATTTTCCTGCACGTGCCTATTGCCTTCAGGAGTTTTACTCCAAATTACACATTTCCATCAAAGATCTTTACGTTGATTTCAGTTATTTTAAAATAAATTTATGGCAAAGAACTTAACGGCACACTGAAAACATGTATATTTGAGGCTCATCTTAATGCGCCAGCTAAAATCAATAATTAATTTGAGAGTGTTACAGATTAAGCAGGTCATGGCACTCTCAGTTAATTTAGATTCACAGAAAACATTTGCTGAAATTCCATTTGGATATGTAGTTAATTAGAAGCAACATGAGAAACTACCTTTTACATAGCATGTGGTTAGGATCTGGAATGCACTGACTGAGAGGGTGATAGATCAAGGCAATTGGAGAAGCTAAAGATAAAAAAACATGGGGCCAGCTGAATTGCCCTTGCAGAGAGCTAGCATGGACTCGTTGGATTGAATGGCCTCATTCTGTGCTGTTACCATTCTATGATTTTATGATCAGAATCAGGGGAACCTATAGTACTGATTAAGACATTAATTACATATCTGGAATGAGAAAGTGTTTATGGGAATATCAGATATAGGGAGGAGTTGGTGAGTGTATTGCTGCAGGATTCAGTACTCTGACCCCTATTCTTTTGCATCTAAAAATGGATGACTTACATACTGGAGCAAACTGTACACTAGATTAATTTACTGATGACAAAAAAATAAGCACAGCAGGAGAGACAAGAGGTTACGATCCCAGCTGATTCACTACTGGACAAGTCAGATCCAATGATGAAACCTGCATAGGTCCGAGCTTTTATTTATATATGTGGATGATCAGAGTCACAGGTCTGCCGGTGAGCTTGTAACAAGGGATAAACATTTATTAAACAAGAAAATATCAACTATAATACACTACACCTTCGCCCCAGCTATACCTTTATAGGCATAGGGGGCGCTTTTTCCGCCAACCTGCTTAAGTCTGCTGGGACGGCCCGGGAACATTCCGAACTGTTTTGCGCCCATGCCGCTATGTCGGAAGAATTTTGTGAGGGGCCTGAAATGGAATTTGAGCTGGGCAGTAAACAGCTCGCGATGTTCCCGGGCCCTCCCAGCAGACACAATCAGGTCGACGTCAAGTGAAGGCGTGACCTGGTTACTGTTTATTTTAGAATATTTTAATATTCAAAATCTTCCAGGAATGTGCTTTGACCCACTTGCCAGAGTGACGTGGTGCTGGTGGAAATCACGACTTGTCTCCACAAACAGAGACCAGACGTGATGACCATGCCAGGGGGCTTGAAGACCATTGCGGTCCCCGGGCGGTCGGTGACATGACAGGACAGTGCCCTGGCACTGCCTCCTGGCACAGCTAACCTCGCACTGCCAGAGGTGGGGCCTGAAGGTATAGGGTGATCCATTCGTAGGGCCCCGATGCCAGTGGTCTATGTTCGGTGAGGAGAGAGGTTCATGCTGCCGATCTGTTTGGGGGTGTCATGGGGGGAAACATGCCAGCAAGACTGTGGGGTCCCAATGTCCATGGGGGTTGGAGGTCTTTAATTTCACTTTGAGTAAGGGCGCCCCGATCTCTGTGAAGCCAAGCTTGCCAGCACGTTGACGGTGTAAAACACAACCTCTTTCAAAATAGTGCCAAAATATGGGACGATCTCGTTGGGAAACCTGCCTGTTTGACTGGGGAGAAACACAAGCGTTTTGTGACTGAATCTGGCACTTCTGCCGTATACAGATTTATAAGGACAACACAATTACAAAATCTATCCTATACTATAATGACCACAAACCAAGTGACAGATACCACCCACAACAACTTCTGTGGATTTCTCATTAATTCCGCCCAGATGCGTGTCACCTTGTAAGCCAAGTGGGCTCACTGGAATTCTGTCTTTCACACCAGGACCTCCAAACTCCACTCTCGATGAACATACCTTGAAATCTTCTCCCAAACAATGCTGTCCCTTTAATTCATAGCCCTTTCTCTTTTTTTTTTAAACTTTAAATTCCAATTTTTTTTCAATTCAGGGGCAATTTAGTATGGCCAATCCATCTACCCTGCACATATTTTGGTTGTGGGGGTGAGACTCACGTGGACAGAGGGAGAATGTGCAAGCTTCACATGGACAGTGGGTTCAAACCCAGGTCCTCGGCGCCATGGGGCAGAAGTGCTAACCACTGCACCACCCTGCACCCCAAAACCCTTTCTCTGCTCTTTACTTCACTTTCCCTGAACATGACCTTGTTCAGATTCCTGTTCTGGGGCGAGATTCTCCGACCCCCCGCCGGGTCGGAGAATCGCCGGCGTGAATCCCGCCCCCGCCGGTTGCCGAATTCTCCGGCACCGGATATTCGGCGGGGGCGGGAATTACGCCACGCCGGTTGGCGGGCCCACCCCGTGATTCTCCGGCCCGGATGGGCTAAAGTCCCGCCGCTAAAATGCCTGTCCCGCCGGCGTAGATTAAACCACCTACCTTACCGGCGGGACAAGGCGGCATGGGCGTCAAACCCGAGATTGGGTCCGACACCGCTCCCGCGATGCTCCGGTCCCTGGAGAATCGCTGCCAATCAGGCGCGCGCAGTTGATGCGGCGCCGGTCGGGGGGCCATAGAAAGAGGCCCCCGCAGTGATTCTCCAAGTGCAGGTGGCCGAGTTCCCGCCGGCGTGGTTCTCTCATGGTTCCACCCGGCGGGCACTCGGGGTGGCGGCTGCGGGCCGCCCTGGTGGGGTGTGGTGGGATTATTCACGGGGGGGGCCTCCAGGACGGCTGGGCTATCGATCGTGGGCCACAGATCTGCGGCACGTGCGATCTGGGAGGGGCCTATCTTCTTGGTGCCAGTCCGTGGGGTGTGTCGGCCATGTCGCGCTGGGCGGCTGACACTGGCCTCTGCCATGCGCATGCGCGGACCCCCGACCGAAAATGCAGGGCCCGGTATTGGCAGCCGGAGCTGGATCCAGCAGAGGGCAGTAGAGGGGAGCTGCTGATTGGCTGTTGTGGGGGAAATTTGCATACGTCCGTTGTGGTCACCCTAACTTCAAGGTGTACCTGTGCAAGAGACCCTAGCTGTTCAAGTTAAGACAAGCATCCAGCATAGGGCAATAGAGCAGAGCTGCTGATTTGCTGTTGGGGAGGAAATTTGCATACATCCGTTGTGGTCACCCTAACTTGAGGGTGTACCTGTGCAAGAGACCCTAGCTGTTCAAGTGAAGACAAGCATCCAGCAGAGGGCAGTAGAGCGGAGCTGCTGATTGGCTGTTGTGGGGCAAAATTGCATACATCAGTTGTGGTCACCCTAACTTGAAGGTTCCTCAGAAACTGCGTTAGGGAATGGGAGCTGGATGAACTTTCGATCATTTGGGAGGCAGAGGTGGTCAGAGATAGAAGCTTCAGGGATGTAGTTACTCCGAAGAATAAAGATAGATGGGTGACGGTGAGAGGGGCTGGGAAGAAGCAGTCAGTACAGGGATCCCCTTAGTAACAAGTATACCGCTTTGGATACTGTTGGGGGGGCAACTTACCAAGGGTAAGCCATGGGATACAGGTCTCTGGCACAGAGTCTGTCCCTGTTGCTCTGAAGGGAAGGGGGGAGAGGAGTAGAGCATTAGTCATTGGAGACTCCATAATTAGGGGGATAGATAGGAGATTCTGTGGGAACGAGAGAGACTCGCGGTTGGTGTGTTGTGTCCCAGGTGCCAGGGTCTGTGATGTCTCGGATCGTGTTTTCGGGATCCTTAAGGGGGAGGGGGAGCAGCCCCAAGTCATGGTCCACATAGGTACCAACGACATAGGTAGGAAAAGGGATAGGGATGTAAGTCAGGAATTCAGGGAGCTAGGGTGGAAACTTAGATCTAGGACAAACAAGAGATATTATCTCTGGGTTGTTACCCGTGCCATGTGGTAGCGAGATGAGGAATAGGGAGAGAGAGGAGTTGAACATGTGGCTACAGGGATGGTGTAGGAGGGAGGGTTTCCGATTTCTGGATAATTGGGGCTCATTCTGGGATCGGTGGGACCTCTACAAACGGGATGGTCTACACCTGGACCAGAGGGGTACCAATATCCTGGGGGGGAAATTTGCTAATGCTCTTCGGGAGGGTTTAAACTAGTTCAGCAGGGGTTTGGGAACCTGAATTGTAGCTCCAGTGTACAGGAGGTTGAGAGTAGTGAGGTCATGAGTAAGGTTTCAAAGTTGCAGGAGTGTACCAACAGGCAGGAAGGTGGTTTAAAGTGTGTCTTCTTCAATGCCAGGAGCATCCGGAATAGGGTGGGTGAACTTGCGGCATGGGCTGGTACCTGGGACTTCGATGTTGTGGCCATTTCAGAGACATAGATAGAGCAGGGACCGGAATGGTTGTTGCAGGTGCCGGGGTTTAGATATTTCAGTAAGCTCAGGGAAGGTGGTAAAAGAGGGGGAGGGGTGGCATTGTTAGTCAAGGACTGGATTACGGTGGCAGAAAGGACGTTTGATGAGGACTTGTCTACTGAGGTAGTATGGGCTGAGGTTAGAAACAGGAGAGGAGAGGTCACCCTGTTAGAGGTTTTCTATAGGCCTCCGAAAAGTTCCAGAGATGTAGAGGAAAGAATTGCAAAGATGATTCTGGATAGGAGCGAAAGTAACAGGGTAGTTGTTATGGGGGACTTTAACTTTCCAAATATTGACTGGAAACGCTATAGTTCGAGTACTTTCAATGGGTCCGTTTTTGTCCAATGTGTGCAGGAGGGTTTCCTGACACAGTATGTAGATAGGCCAACGGGAGGCGAGGCCATATTGGATTTGGTACTGGGTAATGAACCAGAACAGGTGTTAGATTTGGAGGTAGGTGAGCACTTTGGTGATAGTGACCACAATTCAATTACGTTTACTTTAGTGATGGAAAGGGATAGGTATATACCGCAGGGCAAGAGTTATATCTGGGGGAAAGTCAATTATGATGCAATGAGGCAAGACTTAGGATGCATCGGATGTAGAGGAAAACTGCAGGGGGTGGGCACAATGGAAATGTGGAGCTTGTTCAAGGAACAGCTACTGCGTGTCCTTGATAAGTATGTAAGTGTCAGGCAGGGAGGAAGTGGTCAAGCAAGGGAACCATGGTTTACTAAAGCAGTCGAAACACTTGTCAAGAGGAAGAAGGAGGCTTATGTAAAGCTGAGACATGAAGGTTCAGTTAGGGCGTTCGAGAGTTACAAGTTAGCTTGGAAGGACCTAAAGAGAGAGCTAAGAAGAGCCAGGAGGGGACATGAGAAGTCTTTGGCAGGTCGGATCAAGGATAACCCAAAAGCTTTCTATAGGTATGTCAGGAATAAATGAATGACTAGGGTAAGAGTAGGGCCAGTCAAGGACGGTAGTGGGAAGTTGTGAGTGGAGTCGGAGGAGATAGGAGAGGTGCTAAATGAATATTTTTTGTCAGTATTCACACAGGAAAAAGACAATTTTGTCGAGGAGAATACTGAGATTCAGGGTACTAGACTAGAAGGGCTTGAGGTTCATAAGGAGGAGGTGTTAGCAATTCTGGAAAGCGTGAAAATAGATAAGTCCCCTGGGCCGGATGGGATTTATCCTAGGATTCTCTGGGAAGCTAGGGAGGAGATTGCTGAGCCTTTGGCTTTGATCTTTAAGTCATCTTTGTCTACAGGAATAGTGCCAGAAGACTGGAGGATAGCAAATGTTGTCCTCTTGTTCAAGAAGGGGAATAGAGACAACCCCGGTAACTATAGACCAGTGAGCCTTACTTCAATTGTGGGCAAAATCTTAGAAAGGTTTATAAGAGATAGGATGTATAATCATCTGGAAAGGAATAATTTGATTAGAGATAGTCAACACGGTTTTGTAAAGGGTAGGTCTCACAAACCTTATTGAGTTCTTTGAGAAGGTGACCAAACAGGTGGATGAGGGTAAAGCAGTTGATGTGGTGTATATGGATTTCAGTAAAGCGTTTGATAAGGTTCCCCATGTTAGGCTACTACAGAAAATACGGAGGCATGGGATTCAGGGTGATTTAGCAGTTTGGATCAGAAATTGGCGAGCTGGAAGAATACAAAGGGTGGTGGTTGATGGGAAATGTTCAGACTGGAGTCCAGTTACTAGTGGTGTACCACAAGGATCTGTTTTGGGGCCACTGCTGTTTGTCATTTTTATAAATGACCTGGAGGAGGGCATAGAAGGATGGGTGAGTAAATATGCAGATGACACTAAAGTCGGTGGAGTTGTGAACAGTGCGGAAGGATGTTACAAGTTACAGAGGGACATAGATAAGTTGCAGCGCTGGTCTGAGAGGTGGCAAATGAAGTTTAATGCAGAAAAGTGTGAGGTGATTCATTTTGGAAGGAATAACAGGAAGGCAGAATATTGGGCTAATGGTAAGATTCTTGGTAGTGTGGATGAGCAGAGAGATCTCGGTGTCCATGTACATAGATCCCTGAAAGTTGCCACCCAGGTTGAGAGGGTTGTTAAGAAGGCGTACGGTGTGTTAGCTTTTATTGGTAGAGGGATTGAGTTTCGGAGCCATGAGGTCATATTGCAGCTGTACAAAACTCTGGTGTGGCTGCATTTGGAGTATTGCGTGCTATTCTGGTCGCCGCATTATAGGAAGGATGTGGAAGTATTGGAAAGGATGCAGAGGAGATTTACCAGAATGTTGCCTGGTATGGAGAGAAGATCTTATGAGGGAAGGCTGAGGGACTTGAGGCTGTTTTCGTTCGAGAGAAGAAGGTTAAGAGGTGACTTAATTGAGGCATACAAGATGATCAGAGGATTAGATAGGGTGGACAGTGAGAGCCTTTTTCCTCGGATGGTGATGTCTAGCACGAGGGGACATAGCTTTAAATTGAGGGGAGATAGATATAGGACAGATGTCAGAGGTAGATTCTTTACTCAGAGAGTAGTAAGGGCGTGGAATGTCCTGTGTGCAACAGTAGTGGACTCGCCAACACTAAGGGCATTCAAATGGTCATTGGATAGACATGGACGATAAGGGAATAGTGTAGATGGGCTTTAGAGTGGTTTCACAGGTCAGCGCAACATCAAAGGCCTGTACTGCGCTGTAATGTTGGGTGGGGTTACTGGGTTATGGGGATAGGAGGTGGAGGTGTTGACCTTGGGTAGGGTGCTCTTTCCAAGAGCCGGTGCAGACTCGATGGGCCGTATGGCCTCCTTCTGCACTGTAAATTCTATGATAATCTATGGTAATGTTCTATGTTCTATGAGTACTCCAGGACCCTGCTAGCTTCCTCCAGGTAGAAGAATCATTCTGGACTGCGTTTTTTCACAGGCATGGCGACAATAGCCCCATTATTGGAGAATCCCGCCCATGCACTCTGCAGTTTCCTGTCCTGTGTCCAGCGTCTCCTGCCATGAACCTACAATTAACTTAAATGCCCTTGCTGGCTCAGTGCAGCCTGTGGTTGCTAAGCAACAGCCTAGTTTTTCTTTAAGCCATTTGCTTTAATGTTGTAAACCCTCATTACAATGCAGACATTGGAGCCAAACTGAAGTTTCCCTTTATTAATCCAGAAAAACAGAAACACAAATGTAAGCTCACTTAAAGCAAGATCTTGGGTGGGATACTCCGACCCCCTGCCGGGTCGGAAAAACACCGGGGTGCGGCGTGAATCCCGCCCTCACCGGCTGCCATATTCTCCGGCGCCACTGGCAGCCCCCCCCCCCGGCGATTCTCCAGCCCGCGATGGGCCGAGTGGTCGCCCGTTTTCAGCCAGTCCCGCCGGCGAAATTAGAGTAAGTACTTACCGGCGGGACCTGGCTCAGCGGGCGGCCTCCGGGGTCCTTGGAGGGGCGTGGGGGGATCTGGCCCCCGGGAGGTGCCCCCATGGTGGCCTTGCCCGCGGTCGGGGCCCACCGATCCACCGGCGGGCCTGTGCCATGGGGGCACTCTATTCTTCCGCGTCGGCTGCTGTGGACCTCCGCGATGGCCGACGCGGAGACGAACCCCCCTGCGCATGCATGCGCAACTCGCGCCAGCCGGCGGAGGCCCTTCGACGCCGGCTGGCGTGGTGCCAAGCCCCTTCCGCGCAAACCACTCCGGCGCCGGCCTAGCCCCTGAAGGTGCAGTGGATTCCGCACCTTCGGGGCGGCTGACGCCAGAGTGGTTCACGCCACTCCTTCGCGCCGGAGTTGCCCGCCCCGCCGATTCCCGCAGAAGACCGCCCCTTATTTCTAGTACTCACAAAAACAAATATAAATTACATAAAACTGTCTCTATTTCCTGACACAGCTGATGCAGTTAACTGTTTGCAAAAGACAGCTTAGACAATTCAGCAGACACATTTTGCTTGATGCTGATAAATGCAAATGCACTTCGAAACCAGGGGCGAGATTCTCCGACCCCCGCCGGGTCGGAGAATCGCCGGGGGCTGGCGTAAATCCCGCCCCCGCCGGTTGCCGAAGTCTCCGGCACCGGATATTCGGCGGGGGCGGGAATCGCGCCGCGCCGGTTGGCGGGCCCCCCCGCTCGATTCTCCGGCCTGGATGGGCCGAAGTCCCGCCGCTAAAATGCCTGTCCCGCCGGTGTAAATTAAACCACCACTAAGATGATGTAAAGCGTTAAGACACAGGATAATTTTTTGGTCCAAAAAGGCTTGATTCTCATAACTGATTGTTCAGCCTTCTACTCTGTTTTAGCAGTTAGAATGACACTGGATTGTAAGAACATTATAATTGGGGGCAGGCAACAATGTCATACTGAGGGTGTTTACATGGTGCTGTCTTTAACAAGGGAACTAAAAATAGAAAATATTGGAATGTAGATTAAAATATCAAAGAGCGTTTAACAGATAGTTTGTACTGTTGTAAATAGATCACAGTCCATAATATGCTATACTAAGGGCTCGACCTAACCAAAATAAAATAGAGTCCGTTCTGGGCGGGATTAGTGAAGTCATTCCCGGCATACCATCTAACGCTACCCAGTCTTGTTTTCGTGCCCCGGCAGGGAACGCCCCCTCAGGCCGCACTTAGCATTATTTCCTGCACTGGGCAAGAACAAATTCTGACGTCATTTTTAAATGGCATCCAGATCTCTCGACCCCCCGCACCCCAACAAAGCCCCACCCCAACTCACCTGTTGGTGGAACCTAGAAACTCCGTACCCCACCACATACTGTCAGGGCACCCCCAGCTTGATCCCTGGCATGGGCACAATGCCAGCTTGGCATCCTGGCACTGCCAGCCTGGCACCTTGGGAGTGCCACATGGAGACCCTGGCCGTTGACGCGTCAACACCGTTGAAAGGGTGCGCGGCACACATCACAATGATGGCAGTTTGGAGGGGCGGACCAGCGTCAAATCGCCGCCGGCCCTGATTTTGGCGTGGGAATCCATTCTCCGCCCGATTGCCTATCACGATTTCGGCGTTGGGCTACGGAGAATCCCGCCCCCTGTTCTTAATAAATGTTTAGATCGTACCTGTCAGTTGCAGTAAAAAAGGTTAATACCACAGACATACACAAACCGTAGTCACAAAAGTTGAACTGTTGAATGCTTAATAAGAAACATTTATAATTTGCAATAAATAAAAGGAAGATTGCAGTTGAAGCACTGACTCAAGTAGATGATGAATTTGTTCGCCACAGCTGGAGTGACTAAGGTAATAATAGAGTTAGGAAATGATTCTGCTGTTGACAGAAGTGCAAATGGAGGTTTAATCAGTTACAGTTACCAAGATGGAAAATGCAACAGCTTCACTGCAGATGACTAAGAATGAGCCAGTATAATAAAATTGTCAAGTGAAATTTTCATAATGACTGCAATGTTGAGCAGTGATAATTATTTTCTCAAACCAAAATGAGGTTGTTACCAATATAGAAGCTTTTTACATTACACGACATGCGTGTAACACGAGGCTGCACATTGTCTGGTCTTTAATGGCTGCAATGAATGGTCATTTAACTGAGTCCTTGTGAAGATCATCATTTACAATCATTAACATATGGTAACCCCTCATTATCATATTGTGAAAATGACTCTGATATTTTGTGCTTTATTCTCGCACTCTTACGAATATCAGACATTAAAAGCACCTGCTTAACAATACATCGTCTTTCCTGTCCACTTCTCGCAAGCTTCTGCTTTATAACAGCAAAGGGAGGCATAATGTTGGAAGGCAATGTTTCTGCAATTAAGGTGAGTATTAAGTAAGTAAATTTAAATCTGTTTCTCATTAAACAAGAAAACAGTTGCATAGGTCATCCATGAAGAAAAACTAAAGAGAAAAGTTATTATTTCAGTCAAAATATCGGGTGGGATTTTCCTGCCGCCCTGTGGCATATTCGCTGGTGGCGGAGGCGGCTCGCTCCTGACTGCCAGTGGGATCTTCCGATCCCAGCAGTGTCTACAGTGGGCAGCCCCACGCCATTGGGAAACCTCCGGAAAAACAGAGCATCCCGCCAGCGGAGATTCCCGCCTCTTTTGTTTGGATGAGAACCTGGCGATATTTCTTATATTAAACTAGTGAGCACCAAAATTCCATTTAAGTTCAAAAGATACAGGAGCAGAATTAGTCCATTTGGCCCATTGGCTCTGCCATGGCTGATCTCACCTGACTGCCAGTGGGATCTTCCGATCCCAGCAGTGTCTACAGCATTTTGTGTGGCTCACCCTCCCTGCCGCCGGAGAATTTGCCGCAGGGGGTCACCTTCAGCATGACGGGAATATTACGGCACTTCTCCCGGGAAGGGCTGGTAAATCCTGCCCTTAAATTTGACACGGTGATTGTGAATCTGTGGAGTGCGGTGGTTGCAGGGACAGTGAGTAAATTTAAGCAGGAGTTAGACAGATTTTTAACTGCCAATTGGTTGAAGGGTTATGGAGAACGGGCAGGACGGTAGTGTTAAGGCCAGGGTGAGATCAGAGATCAGCCATGGCAGAGCAGACTCGATGGGCCAAATGGACTAATTCTGCTCCTATATCTTTTGAACTTAAATGGAATTTTGGTGCTCATTAGTTTAATATAAGAAATATCGCCAGGTTCTCATCCAAACAAAAGAGGCGGGAATCTCCGCTGGTGGGATGCTCTGTTTTTCCGGAGGTTTCCCAATGGCGTGGGGCTGCCCCACAAAGGGAAACCCCTTTGACCGGCCGGCATAACGGAGCATCCCGCCGGCGTGGTAAGGCAGAAATGAGCAGAGCATCCCGCCCATATATCAATGTTTTACTTTCATACTCCATACAAAATCTGAGGCCACTCACATTTCATAAACTGGCAGATGACACATTTAGAGTAAATAAGTCAAACATATTAGATCAAATCTACCTGGAAATATAACAACAAATTCATAACGCATGCCATTATTAACGTGCAGATCATCCAGCAGGTTCAAGGGAAATAAAGGTCACACTTTGATTTGCGTATCTTCCGAAATTATTGGTTGATTGACACTGTTGTTAAGACCTCAGTGGAGTTCAACAAAACAAAAGAACAACATTTTACCAAAAGACCCCAATGATAAAACCGATTCTTAAGATTTCACTTTTCATACCATTTACTTTAACAAATCAAATCAAAATCAACATAAATTAAATGAATTGTAGTCAATATAAACTATGGGCCAGATTCTCTGTTTCTGAGTCTAAGTGCTGACACCAACAGCGAATCCGTAGACTTTCACGTCAGAAAGATTGGCGCTACACCTGCACCGATTCTGCTACCGGTGAGGGGCTAGCACCGGTGCCGCGTGGAACACCATCAAAACCCACGAAAAACGGTGCGGGAGTCGCGGATCCGTGATGGAAACTCGCAGGACTGACTAGCTTCAGCCGAGCTGAAACTATACACCCCCCACTCACACACTGATCGGCGCCCAAAAGATGGAACAGGTTGTGCTGGAGTGCCCATACAGCTAATGGGTCGGCTGGGACCAGAGGGCACCCAGGGGAGGTGCCCCAGTGAGGGGGGGGGAACCACCCATACGACCCAGGGCACCAGGTTTAAATCCCACCTCTTGGCCACCTCCACTACTCCCCACAGCTCTCGCAGAAGCCCCCTGGCCAGCTGCATGGCTGTCAGCAAAGTATGGCGGTGCTGGATACTGTCCGTACACCCTACTCTCTCTCTCAGCAGTCACCACGCCAGGTTCACGATTTGTGAGAGCACACGTGGACCACGCTGTAGCCACCTGGGATGGCCACTTACAAAGGAAAACATGGCCACTTGCAGAGAATCACGGGAAATATGGCCAATGGAGGATCCAGACGAACTCAGGGCTTAAGTGTATATTTGCCACTGGATAACCAGACAGTATCGAAACCCCCAGCCGATTTGCATTCTAATGGCCCATTTCCCCAGAACAAAAGACTTGTAACTCAGGTATCAAATACAGATCCAGACTCATCAGTGCCACTCCCTTCACCCAGGAAGCCCAAACAGCCAAGATCAATGACCGCTCAGGACACGCCCAGCCATCAAGGCACCCGCCCCTTTATTGGCTAAAATCAAAGGCAGTAATCGAAGCCTGCCGAATTATTTGGTCCAAAGCTAAGGACCGCCCAAAAGAGCGCGAAACCCCCGAAGGATAAAAAGAGACACGGCCATGTATTCAGTCTCTCTTGGCCCCGGCGCTCGGTCTCTCTTGGCCCCAACCGATGCCTAAAACCAAGTGCAGCATCACGACCAGAAGACACGTTCAAGAACAACGATCGCTACCAGATGGATGAGCCCAGCAGAAATGAAGTCACTTCTCCAGAACCAGCCACAAAAGATCTGAACAAAAGGCTTGTTCCTCTGCATGAAGCCGGGTGACTGAGGTTAAGTACAGGTTGTTGTAGTGTTAGGTGTAATTTAGCATGTAGTGTTTTATGTTGCATGTGGAAGTAGTTCTTGTGTGTAAATAAACTATTATTGAACTTGAACTAACTAACTGGTTGTTGGGTCTTTGATCGATATCCGGCTAAACCTTGTGGTGGTATCATTTGATACCTGGCGACTCTGAAAAGCAATATCATCATTAATAACTGTCATATTAGTATCCAGTTAAAAGGAGCAACATTATTGGCGTCTCCGGTGAGAATTGGCAACAGCGCCATCAGAGACTCGGCCCATCGGAGGCGGAGAATCGTGGGTGGGCCCACTAATGAAATGCGAACGGTGTTTCAACTACACGCGGCATGCATCACATTGTCGGCATTTCTGGGAGGCGGAACATCGCGATTCGGCGTCAAACCAGCGCCTGCCGCGATTTCGACATCGGGAGCTATTCTCCGCCGATCGCACGCCCCGATTTTGGCGTCGACCAACGGAGAATCCCACCTAAAATTTATTACACATTAAATAGCAGGCAAAACAAAGATAGATCTCGCAGATTTACAAGCAGTTGATTCAGCATGCATGGCACCAATTTCAGCCACAAAGTCGCTCCAGGCACTGATCTTCCTCAAGCAGAATTGCAGCTCCTTTTGTTAAAGGATTTAACCATCAATCCTCGTGTGACAGGAGCTCCTAATCAACACATGTTCCAGGTGAATGGACTTCATCAAAACTGTGCACTTCTCTGGAATCTCCTCAGCCACACTCCCAACAGTTTTGATGGCATGGATCCACCAGTTTTACCCTTGACTGAAATGACAACCTTGTGCACTGTTATGGTTGAGTCTGGTCCATCAATTATGTTCAGTAACAGAAACAGCTGCAGCTACCTTGTATTTGCCTATTGCCAGCTGACGGATCCAGTCTTTCTTTCCTACAGCCTGCCTACACTGTAACGTTGGGTGATGAGAGCTCAGATGGCTCAGTGACTTTGTGTGATATCAGAAAGTTTCAGTTTGCCTAGACCTTTGAAACCAGCATCAGTGCACCCAACAGAACATTCAACATGTTGCCTGATCAGGCAATAGCTGGTCGTGTAAACTACAAATTCCTTACTTTTCCTTCCTGACTATTTTCTTTCTTCCTGAAAGTAATTTTTTTTTCACTCACTTCATTTCTCTTTCTTGTCCTGTTTTAACGCAAATTTACACTTGCACTGCGCGGGTCCCATTATTTATTGTCGCCCTTGCCATGCCATCATCAGCTCACATTTCCAGAATGCTTTGACACAAATTACATTCAAACCAAAGTGCACAGGAATAAGTCAAACGAATGATGTATAACAAAAGATTCCCTGCCCTAGCAAGATTTGAAGCAAAATCTTTTCTGTTTACCTTGTATAACATTTTCGAAAGGAATTAAATCTAGAAATTAGTTAAAATCCCTATTCTTGCAGCAATGCAGTGTAATATCAATACCCAGGGTTTTGATTGAATTATTTCATCTAAGGAGATATTTACTCAGAGTTTAAGCTTTGGCCTTGTACTTGTTGGTCATTTAATCTCTCCAGCCTTCCACCCGGTCACAGACATTCCCTTTACTTATTTTCCCCATCCTCATCCACTTACTTAAGACGCATTACATTCCTAAATGTTCCCAGTTCTAATGAATGGTCATCAACCTGAAATGCTAAACTCTCTTTCTCTCACCATAGATGTTTCGTAATCTGCTGAGTGTTTCCACCATTTTCTGTTTTTATTTCAAATTTCCAGTATCTGTAGAATTTTGCTTTTACTTCATTCAGAGTGTCTTTGGTACAAATTAAAATATGCTAATATCAGTTGATTTCACTGTTAATCCAAAACACAAGCAGCCAGAATGACTTTGTAACATATTTTGCTAATTATTGAACCACAGTATACCATCTCCACCAAGCATAAGATTTGCACACCCCTTGTGTTCATACGTGATGATAGCTTGTTCCCGCTGACAGCAAAGAACACGTACAGGTTTTTGCTATAGTTGGAGTTTCCAGTACAGAGGACTAAATCGAGAGCTTGAATTACTGAGATGAGGGTTCCAGCTATGTTATCGATTGACAACTACACAATCGCACCATGGGTTTTAATTGGCTTGGAGGTGTCAGGAAGGCTGTGCAAATTGATACCGAACAATGTATCAGCTTTCAGCAGACAGATACAAACTAACATCTAATAATAACATACCTTTCTGAGAATATCTTTGCATCTTATATTGAACGTGTGAATGGGCTTACACTGTAGTTGCACAGCTCTGCATGTGAGGCTGGCCAGCATCCACCAAAGCTAACTAAATGAAAATGTTTGAGTGCTGATATTTGAATTTGTAATGGTGATGCTGTGGTAGACACTGAGCTTGCCACAATGTGAATAGTGCCACTCTTACTGGCTAAACCACTCAGAATATTTTACCTTCATGAAATGCTAACATGAGAACAATGGGCCGTTTCTTTTAAGGTACGTACTTAAGTGAGCATTCTATGCCTTGGGCACCCATTATCACTTATCAGCCTTAGTGGGCACCCCTCTTTGCATCCAATTCTGAAGATATAAATACTGAAAGTGAAGCCTCCAGAACTGCATGTGGCCATCTTCATGCCAGTGAAACGTGGCCAACGTAACCACAAAGCTTATGTATTCATCAGATCCCATCAGATATGAGAGAGGTAAACTCATATGCATAATTAAATCTTTGTAAAGTATTGAGTGCGAGCCATTTGTGGTTATTAGGAAATGCATCGCCAGACGTTAAGCTAATATTCCAAAGTGCGACTAGGTAGTGAAAATTGAAAGAGGCTTGTTTCTATGACTACCTGCTTTATCTGTTTTGCTTTATACTGTGGAAGCAAGGTATTTAAAATGATTGATTTCCATGTAAAGGGATGGGGGGGGGGTGGTGACAGTGGTGGTAAATTGCCATGGAGAATCTCTCACAGGCCCACTGCAACTCTCGTTGACAAAGTTTGGAAACCCTAGAAAGATGCTGCTGACAATTCATCTGACAATGTTATATTGGACAAACAAGAAAATACCTGTGAAAATTCTACCTCCCTGAAAAAAATGAAATGGTATTTTCATCTTGCAATTCCTAAATCAATTCAAGTTTACTATTTCCTACTTAAATTTCTAATTTTATTCTTTTTTTTAAGAAATATTTTTCTTGAAGGCATTTTTCATATATACAAATACACAAAAGCCAAACCTTGTCAACAGCTCTAATTTTATTCTTATCGATAAAAATATAAATGTTTCACTCACCATTCAACAGGCTGACAGAGGTTAAATTCAGTTAAATTTCAACACATGCAGTTGAGATTTGCTTGGGATTGTGTGGAAACTGCCAGTGTTTGCCATCGAGCCTACAACCATGTGGAATAATGGGAAGTCCTCAAGTTGTTGTCTGTGATCCTACCTTCCTCAAGCAGGTGCACTATTGAGGTCATCCCCGTCAGTGTGCTAGTCAAAACTTCCACTTCTATTCTGTTAATCATATTGTAAAAACACTTCAAAAAGTTTAATCTTGTTGAATGAGGCATGACTGAGTTTTTAATGGTGTACTTATTTCATAATTACTCAATCATGTTCGGAAATAGAGATAGTTTAAGTAATCCAAATTTGTATTGTGTCCATTAGGAACGTACACAGTATGTACATAGACAAAAGAATAATTGACAGAGTACATTGACAAATGGTACATCAACAAATAGTGATTGGAGAGTAGCATAGGGCATCGTGAATAGTGTTCTGTGTACTTATTGAGAACATGAGAGTATAAGGTAAAATTTGAAACTTTTATTATCATTATAAATCTATATACAACTGTAAAGGTATAACTGGGATGAAGAAGTAGTGTACTAAAGTTAATTTTTTCTTGTTTAATAAATGTTTTATTGTTTTGTTAAAATTTAATTGGCAGTCCTGCAAGTCCCTGAACAAAAACAAAAAAGTTACAATCTAACGAGCTGGACTTCCTCTCAGAGACCTGACTGACCAGCTGGGATCGTAACACATCATAATTTAAGTGAATGATAATCAGGGCTTTTAACATCCCTGTTTGCTGACTGTGAGAATACTTCAATGTGATTGGATGCTCACTCTTGCTTGAGCACAATCATGGCGGTGAGCCTGTTCGCTGCTGAAAAGCCAGTGGCATTATGGCCACGGGCAATTCAGGTGCCATTTAAGTTGCAATCAGGCAGCCCGTTGGTTACAATCAGGGTTGCTGGATCCACCAGGGGCAATTTCCCACTGGATTTCCAGGTGAGGGAGACCATCCCACCCTGAGAGCTGCTGGCCAGTTAGAGATTGGCAGCTGGCAACTCTCCAGTACCAGCGCCCCTGCCAAGAGCAGTGGCCACTGATGGTACTGCAGCAAGGCCAGGGTGAAAATCATCACTGGATCCCTGGAGCAAAGATGAATGGGATGGGATCACCATTGCCATTGAGGGGTGGGGAAAGGGATTATTGTCAAGGTTAACATAAAGGCTTCCGGAGGGTCCTTTTATTTCTAATGGTGGGTCTCTCCATTGGACTCTGGGTTCAGGATAATGGGGTCCCCTCCCCAGGGCATACCCGGCAGGAGCTGCCCCCACCACCACAGTGGTGTCAGGGGGATGAGGCCCATGTGGCATCTTAAGTGCCTCGATTGGCCTCTGGGAGGAAATATTCCTGATGCTACCCACCCTAGACTTAATTAAGGAGAGTCAGGAATGCGATGGGGTCTCCTCTACACACTTTTCCCCTCATCGTATGGGCAGCACAGTAACACAGTGGTTAGCACAGTTGCTTCACAGCTCCAGGGTCTCAGGTTCGATTCCTGGCTTGGGTCACTGTCTGCGCGGAGTTTGCACGTTCTCCCCTTGTCTGCATGGGTTTCCTCCAGGTGCTCCGGTTTCCTCCCACAGCCCAAAGATGTGCAGGTTAGGCGGATTGGCCATGATAAATTGCCCTTAGTGTCCAAAAAGGTTAGGTGAGGTTACTGGGTTACGGGGATAGGGTGGAGGCATGGGCTTAAGTAGGGTGCTATTTCGAAGGGCCGGTGCAGACTCAATGGGCCGAATGGCCTCCTTCTGCACTGTAAATTCTATGATAACTATGATCATATGGCCCCCATGCCTCCCAGAACACCTGCAACGGGAGCATTAATTTCCACCTCACTGCTGCTGCATCCCCTTGACTTGACATCAGGTTTAAACTGACATTGGGAAATGGGAAATCCATGCCACAGAAATCATTAGATCTTTGTGGACAGTTTTATTTGAGTCAACGATTAGTCCATTGCTTAATCACTGATGGCAACATTCAATTTATTTTCATACAGTTGAGGCTTAGGAATATGTTCTGATAAAACAGTTACGACTTTGTAATCAAATGCTATCAAAACATTTTAAAGAATTGCAAGCAATCTGATAATTAAAGCAACTTAACAGGTGACAGCCAATCAACCAGGCATTGCACGTTCATTGCCTTGACTTAAAATCATATTGTCCATTTTTCTGCATTGAGGAAATGTTCGTCATGTTTTAATTGAGCTCTTAAATCGAATTAGGGGAAGGAAATGAGGGGGGAAAAATGACGCCATCTGCTTCACGCCATTTGAATCATATCTCTTGACAGCTAAACAGAGCACCATGGTTTAGACTGATGCACTTTACTGAATAAGTGGTTGCAAGAGACAAGTGCCCAGAAAAAGAGAAAAATTGAAACATGGTATTGTATAAATTACCTATTCTGTGATTGGTGAGCTTGGCGTAGCTTAGGGTGTCTAATTAACACATAGAACCAGATTATTATTTCTGTTTATGTGGCTGGATTGAATGGAGGCAAAGAGAGTCTCACCACTGGACAGCCAGAAGGGGCCCCGTGTCCCCTGTATTAGGGAAGGCCCGCCTGACAAATCTATTAGAGTTCTTTGAGGAAGTAACAAGGAAGTTAGACAAAGGAGAATCAGTGGACGTGATTTGTTTAGATTTCCAGAAGGCCTTTGACAAGGTGCCGCATATGAGACTGTTAAGAACATAAGAACATAAGAACTAGGAGCAGGAGTAGGCCATCTGGCCCCTCGAGCCTGCTCCACCATTCAATGAGATCATGGCTTATCTTTTGTGGACTCAGCTCCACTTTCCGGCCCGAACACCATAACCCTTAATCCCTTTATTCTTCAAAAAACTATCTATCTTTATCTTAAAAACATTTAATGAAGGAGCCTCTACTGCTTCACTGGGCAAGGAATTCCACAGATTCACAACCCTTTGGGTGAAGAAGTTCCTCCTAAACTCAGTCCTAAATCTACTTCCCCTTATTTTGAGGCTATGCCCCCTAGTTCTGCTTTCACCCGCCAGTGGAAACAACCTGCCCGCATCTATCCTATCTATTCCCTTCATAATCTTATATGTTTCAATAAGATCCCCCCTCATCCTTCTAAATTCCAACGAGTACAGTCCCAGTCGACTCAACCTCTCCTCGTAATCCAACCCCTTCAGCTCTGGGATTAACCTAGTGAATCTCCTCTGCACACCCTCCAGTGCCAGTACGTCCTTTCTCAAGTAAGGAGACAAAAACTGAACACAATACTCCAGGTGTGGCCTCACTAACACCTTATACAATTGCAGCATAACCTCCCTAGTCTTAAACTCCATCCCTCTAGCAATGAAGGACAAAATTTGATTTGCCTTCTTAATCACCTGTTGCACCTGAAAACCAACTTTCTGCGACTCATGCACTAGCACACCCAGGTCTCTCTGCACAGCAGCATGTTTTAATATTTTATCATTTAAATAATAATCCCTTTTGCTGTTATTCCTACCAAAATGGATAACCTCACATTTGTCAACATTGTATTCCATCTGCCAGACCCTAGCCCATTCACTTAGCCTATCCAAATCCCTCTGCAGACTTCCAGTATCCTCTTCACTTTTTGCTTTACCACTTAACTTAGTGTCGTCTGCAAACTTGGACACATTGCCCTTGGTCCCCAACTCCAAATCATCTATGTAAATTGTGAACAGTTGTGGGCCCAACACTGATCCCTGAGGGACACCACTAGCTACTGATTGCCAACCAGAGAAACACCCATTAATCCCCACTCTTTGCTTTCTATTAATTAACCAATCCTCTATCCATGCTACTACTTTCCCCTTAATGCCATGCATCTTTATCTTATGCAACAACCTTTTGTGTGGCACCTTGTCAAAGGCTTTCTGGAAATCCAGATATACCACATCCATTGGCTCCCCGTTATCTACCGCACTGTTAATGTCCTCAAAAAATTCCACTAAATTAGTTAGGCACGGCCTGCCCTTTATGAACCCATGCTGCGTCTGTCCAATGGGACAATTTCCATCCAGATGCCTCGCTATTTCTTCCTTGATGATAGATTCCAGCATCTTCCCTACTACCGAAGTTAAGCTCACTGGCCTATAATTACCCACTTTCTGCCTACCTCCTTTTTTAAACAGTGGTGTCACGTTTGCTAATTTCCAATCCACCGGGACCACCCCAGAGTCTAGTGAATTTTGGTAAATTATCACTAGTGCATTTGCAATTTCCCTAGCCATCTCTTTTAGCACTCTGGGATGCATTCCATCAGGGCCAGGAGACTTGTCTACCTTTAGCCCCATTAGCTTGCCCATCACTACCTCCTTGGTGATATCAATCCTCTCAAGGTCCTCACCTGTCATAGCCTCATTTCCATCAGTCACTGGCATGTTATTTGTGTCTTCTACTGTGAAGACCGACCCAAAAAACCTGTTCAGTTCCTCAGCCATTTCCTCATCTCCCATTATTAAATCTCCCTTCTCATCCTCTAAAGGACCAATATTTACCTTAGCCACTCTTTTTTGTTTTATGTATTTGTAGAAACTTTTACTATCTGTGTAGAAACTTTTACTATCTGACTCTTAAATAAGTTAAGAGTCCGTGGTGTTAAGGGTAAGATCCTGGCATGGATAGAGGATTGGCTGACTGGCAGAAGGCAGAGAGTGGGGATAAAGGGGTCTTTTTCAGGATGGCAGCCGGTGACGAGTGATGTGCCTCAGGGATCTGTGTTGGGGCCACAAATTTTCACAATATAAGTTAATGATCTGGAAAAAGGAATGGAAGGCACTGTTGCTAAGTTTGCAGATGATACCAAGATCTGTAGAGGGACAGGTAGTATTGAGGGAGCAGGCGTCCTGCAGAAGGACTTGGACAGGCCAGGAGAGTGGGCAATGAAGTGGCAGATGGAATACAATGTGGAAAAGTGTGAGGTTATGCACTTTGGAGGGAGAAATGGAGGGAAAGACTATTTTCTAAATGGGGAAATGCTTGGGAAATCAGAAACACAAAGGGACTTGGGATTCTCTTAAGGTTAACGTGCAGGTTCAGTCACAGTTAGGAAGGAAAATGCAATGTTAGCATTCATGTTAAGAGGGCTAGAATACAAGACCAGGGATATACTTCTGAGGCTATATAAGGCTCTGGTCAGACCCCATTTGGAGTATTGTGAGCAGTTTTGGGCCCCGTATCTAAGGAAGAATGTGCTGACCTTGGAAAGGGTCCAGAGGAGGTTCACAAGAATGATCCCTGGAATGAAGAGCTTGGCGTATGAGGAACGGTTGAGGACTCTGTGTCTGTACTCGTTGGAGTTTAGAAGGATGAGGGGAGATCTTATTGAAACTTACAGGATACTGCGAGGACTGGATAGAGTGGACGTGGAGAGGATGTTTTCACTTTTTGGAAAAACTAGAAGCAGAGGATACAATCTCAGACTAAAGGGACGATCCTTTAAAACAGAGATGAGGAGGAATTTCTTGATCCAGAGGGTGGTGAATCTGTGGAACTCTTTGCAGCAGAAGGCTGTGAAGGCCAAATCACGGAGTGTCTTTAAGACAGAGATAGATAGGTTCTTGATTAATAAGGGGATCAGGGGTAATGGGGAGAAGGCAGGAGAATGGGGATGAGAAAAATATCAGTCATGATTAAATGGCGGAGCAGACTCGATGGGCCGAGTGACCTAATTCTGCTCCTATGTCTTATGGTCTTATCAAATTTAATGGCACTCAGACACTTAACTGGACAGCGTGGGGTTACCCTGGACCAAAGATATCGGGGGTGCAAGTGCCACCTGTCAAGAGCTGTTGGGCAATCAGAGGACAGCGGCTCTATTGAACAGCAGTGCCACTGTGGAGGTAGTGGCTGCTGTTGGTACAACACCTGCCTCAAGTCCATATCATCACTGGATCCCATGAGTAATGGCGAGAAGGGGATTGTGGGGTGGGGTTCACAATGGAAAGAATGGGGAAGGGAGTTAGCAGCAAGGGCAGGAGGGTAGCTCCCAACAGGTCCCTCGAATTCTGGGCTCTCTGATCAGGTATTGAGTAGCTTATAATGACGGTGACACCCCCCCCCCCCCATCACCACCCCCCCCCCCCCCCCCCCCCACCCCTACTCCAGGAACACGTGTGAAGGTTTGCTTGTTGTGGTTCGAGCATGACAAGCCACCAGCTTGCTGCTGGGTCAATACCAGAGGTGGCGGGATGAGGTCCTTCAATGGGCATTAATTGCCCACTAAAGGGCCTCAATTGGCAACAGGGTGAGAAGGTCATCCATGGGCATTCCCCCACGGACTTAATTGGGGAAGAGACAGGAAGGAGACGGGATCCCCACCTACCATACTCCCTCCTGATCAAATGCCTCCAGCAAAGGAACTGGCTGGAGGCATTAAGTTCCACCCATAATTTATGTAGTTAATTGAATTTTAGGTCTAAATGATTCTCATGGTGCCTCCTTCAAATCGTGTTACTGAGGCAACCCAGTGTCACCGTTATTAATGAATTCAAAATAGACATGCTTCGTACGTACTCCCACATCCTCTTTCCATTAACTTGCTGATGTGAACTATGCACATTAAATATTACTGCTTCATTTTTACTGGCCATGTTGTTCTAACAACATACAAGCTGGAACCTTAGAGAGCCACATCACACTCTCATGCCAAAATATAGCTGATTGAAGCTGTGCAAGGATGCTCAGAGTTTCGGAGGAACCAAGGCCTCCTTGTGCATGTCACCAGTTTAACTTAAGCACACAAATGTTGTGGCAACCTCCGCCTCTGTTGTCATGTAGGCAGAGGAACTGAATCTGGATTGGTAAGTAGATTGAAACAGCAGCTCCAATGATAATTATGATGTTGTGACATCATGGTATACAATAGCGCATGGTGCATTGTATCAGTTTCTGATGTCTGATATCCACATGCCAACTGCCCACCTAAACTGTGATTTAATAGCATTCACATAACTGTTTTTGATTTGGAAGCCTTACACTGTGACACTGACTTCCAATGAGAAAAATGTATCCTCAAATTCATCATTCGAGATGTGCAAAACACCCCTTGTTGAAGTGAGCCATCTATTACCCCCCCCTCCCCCATTTAGATATGATAGAGAACACAATATCAATAAGTCACCATAGTCAGAGATGACCATAGGCTACTTTCCCCTTTGAGGGGGAGAGCTGGCTGGTGAGGATTTAACGCGAGGATCACCACATCTCAGGCGAGGGGCAAGGTTGAGAAGGCAACAGGAATTGAACCTGCTGCTTGCCTCACTTTGCATCACAAATCAGCTGTCCAGGCAACTGGGATAGCAATGACCCTCAAGTATCACCTGAAATAGTACCTGTTGGATCTAATTCTCATCATCCATTTGAGCAGAACTATAGGTTACTTCATTTATTTTGTTAATTTTGGTAGCATATAGTCAATGAATTATATTCCTTCAGAAACAGTCAAGCAGCAAACATCAAACATCAATACAAGAGGTTACTGGTAATATACTTTAATGGCTAGTTTAGTAATTAAAGTCTCAGTAAATTTAACAAAATATTAGTTTTGATGACTAATGCACAGGATTAAATCGGGCAAAACACACATCATCCACTTCCTTTAATAAAAAAAAAGTGCTCTGGCTGAAAGACACCCTTACATATCATCCACGACTATTGACCTTTGCTAACCTTTTGGTGGTATTAAGAGCGGGACTGTGTTTGAAAAATATATTATGCATTATTTATAATACAAAATTGATTGACGTAGTGACAATGACGAAGTGCCTGAAAGATTTTCACTTAAAATCCAACACTGGCTATTCTCCTCTATAATCAAACATTATATTACCCACACCTTTTCATTCAACATACAGTGATTCATTGGCACTTTTATGTTTCTGTGAAGCAAGACATAAGAGTATAGTTCCAGAGTTAGATTAGTATATGAAGTTAATGACAATTAATTCAATAAGAATTCTACATAACATTGTATAGCTTAATCAATCTTTAGACCTTTGCGTTACCTATTTGACAGCACGCGATTGAACCTCACCATGAATTGTATGTCTCACAAAAGGGACGAGTGAATCTATTCCTCCTAATTGGGATGTTATAAAAACCAAGTAAAACAGATATATTTTCACATTAAGGTCTGTATATAATATGCCACATCAGCAGTGAAGTACTATAAAGATCCCCCCTTGCTGATAACTTTCTTGTAAATTATCCTGTCAGTCTCCCTTGTGTTGGTGCTCATTATATTTTACTGATTTTCACAAATCCCTTCAACGAGGAACTCGGAGGCTTGTGTCGAGTAGTTGAGATAGTTGGAATCATATTTCTAAGGCTTTCCCACATATCTTAATGTTCTCTGACTCTCATGCAGATAATTATTCAACTTTCCTGAAATCAGCTGCTGAAGGAATCTAAGAATGACCTTGAGATGAAAAGCTTTTGGACTTCTCCATCTTATCGCTCCATCAGATCGCCCTATCCTTTGGCCCCTCAACATGATACAGAATGTAGATTGGAAGAAGGGAAATCTGCAGATATAACCCTGCCCACTGTACGCAATCCTCATGAATTTATACATCCACCTTGAATCTATAATGAGCAAAATGTTTCCAGTTCTTTTCCCCATTTGTTTTTGACATCATTAGATCACCAGTAATACACTGGACTGCATTCCTACAGCATAGTGACACTGCAGTTCCGAAACTACCTGAATGTACTAAAATGACAAAAGTGCCATTTGTCCCTCATTTGCATTTTCACACTTTCGATAATAATCTCTCTAATAAACTCTAATAGGCTACGTAAATTCTACTTCATCAAATTGGGCTAGATGCTGAAGATACAGAAAATGATTTTCCTGATGGTATCATGCAGAGGTGTTCTGTTCAATGTAAAACTGGAGCACATTGGTGACAAACATCCCAAGTGCAAACCCTGGTCTGTGTCGATAGCTCATTTCAGCAGGTGCAGTGAGAGTGATGCAGCATTTATTTTTCATGCTCGTGATTTAAAGAGGGAGGTTAAATAAATAAAATAAATAAACTCAGGGTTTTCCCTCTTTTTTATTGGTTTCCTCTGATAGAAAATATATATGGACATAGGATGAGGGCAGAATTGGGCTTGACAGTTCTAAAGATTGATCACTCACCCCCCATCTTTCTCCCAGCCCCAGAAGCTGAATAGCATGCCGATCTCCTTGGTTCACAAAACATAAGTTGGTCAATTGAACGACACTCCAGTTGGTGGTCATTAGCTCATAGAGTCATTTAGAGTCGGAGTCACTGAGATTCATGGGTCGAGGTTTGCACTTGGGATGTTTGTCACCACTGTGCTCCAGTTTCACATTGAACAAAATACCTCTGCATGATACCATCAGGAAATTCATTTTCTGTATCTTCAGCATCTAGCCCAGTTTGATGAAGTAGAATTTATGTAGCTTATTAGAATTTATTAGAGATATTATTATGTCTCTCTGGGGACTGCCATTAGTACTCTTTCACCTTGCTTTCTGTGGCTATTAAAACCCCGTTTTCCTGGGTTTCTGTGGCTATGACTCATCTTTCATTCTCACTCCACAGTATAAATATTTCCTACTTTCTCTGTCTTTAGCTTTGACAAAGGGTCATCTGGACTCGAAATGTTAGTTCTTTTATCTCCCAGACCAGCTGAGATTTTCCAGCATTTTCTTTTTGGTTTCAGATTCCAGCATCCGCAGTAATTTGCTTTTATATATATATGTGTGTGTTAACTAAGTTCTTAGAATAAAACTTGTTTTGATTAAAGTGTCGAGGAAGACTGATGAATCACACCTGAAGTATATGCTCTTGTGCTCATCCTAGCCAAATTCAACATCAAGGTTGTAGGTCAGGTGAACTTCATAATATACTTTGGAGTTTCTAAAGCCCTGGCCCATAACAGGATGTAAAAGTCTACAAAACTGTCAAGCTGTCAAGTTCTTAAATTTGCCTTCACTTTACATTTAAAAAAAAGCCTGCCAGTGCCTGCGAGTCACAAAATGTCTGTGCGTTCAATTTCAATAGCATAACCTGAAACGCTACCTTTACAATATCATTACTGCTTGACTGCTTCAACAACCTATCATTATCACAGTGGGGAGCTGTATGTTCACAGTTAGAGAGACAGCTCCAAGTGTTATTAAAGGATCAGCTGTTTTGAAGTGGTGTTATGAATAAATGTTTGTTTTTATAGGGGAATAAATACTTAAAGGGATTTAAATGTATTGCATGGGCTTTCATGAATGAGTGTTTTAATACAGTGAAGCGATATTTGGCATTTTGTTCCTGGAGTTGGTCCATTGTGAATATTGGGTAAGTTGGGTTGAAGGGTGTGAGGGAAAAGGGGGGTGAGTGGGGGTTCATAAATTGGCATAAATTGGCATTAAGTTGATATAGGTGCTATAAGGGGCCATGAGGGTGAGTGGGGTGCATGAGTTAGCATAAATGGGCTTGGAGAATAGGTGGGAGGGTGAGGGGTCAGATCTGGAAGACCAGGGGCGCGATTCTCTGTTTTAGTGGCAGAGTGATGACGCCGTCATAAACGTCAGAGTGTTTTACGATGGCGTCATCTGGCCGCTACGAGCAGTGATGCACCAACCCACAGGGGGCCAGCACGGCACTGGAGCGCTTCACGCAGCATGGCCGGCGCAGGTCCGCGCATGCGCGCCAGGTCGGCACGGGTCTGCGCATGCATGTGCGTTGCCACCTCCACGCCGGCCCCCACGCAACATGACGGAGACATACAGGGGTCCGGCACGGAGGAACATAGCCCCCCCCCCCGCCTCCCTGGAATTAGCCCGCCCGCCGATCGGTAGCCCCTGATCGCGGCCTGGCCACTGTGGAGGCCGCCCACAGAGTTGGATCCCCCATCCCCCTCACCAGAAAGGCCCCCGCAGCCAGAACGGCGAGGTCCCACCAGGTTGGACCACACGCGAACGACGCCGGCGGGACTTGGCAGGCACTCAGCCCATCGGGCGTGGAGATTCGCTGCGGGGGGCCGCGTTTAGCAGCCCCCCATGGGCGCCGTGGCGACTTCACTGGTGCCATTGCTGCCGATTCTCCGGTCGCCGGCGAATCGGCGGCCCGGCGACGGAGCGGCATGGCGGCATGCCCCCCCGGCGATTCTCCGACCCGGCGCGGGATCAGAGAATCCCGCCCCTGATACTTAACAACTGGGATGAATTTCCAGAGAACGATGTGGGCCTTTAACGAGCCCACCCCAGCATTTGACAACCCCTGTGGCAGCATCTGATCTACATCCAGGGGTGGCGGGCCCAACATTATCCTGCACCCCACCTCTCACACGCAGATCCCACAATTTGGGGCACCTTTTTCCGTGGTGGGTGCGGCAAGCTGGGAGATTTTCCTGACTCCGAGCACTTGCCTCAGGAACAAAAATTCAAGCCATAGATTCATTCACAGCACAGAAGGAGCCTATTTGACCCGTTCAGCTCGAGAGCTAGATCTCAGTATGAAAGAATATCATGTGGAAAGAAAGTAAATTGACAGGGCTGTTCTATAGACATGCATGCCAGACTGATTTTCTTGAATTGCTACACATTGAACTGGATTGAAAAAAAACTTAAATGATCTTAATAAATTTGACACATAGGTGTAAATTAATATGGGAGCCTTTTCCGCAGCAGCACAATAACTGAGGCATTCAGCAATGCACTATACCACGTTCTAACTATTGCAGTGTGCCAAATTTACAACTAGCACTGGTGATGAGCAAGGCTCCCCACTGGCACATAGACTTCTAAAATTGCCTGCTTCGAACATTAAGTGCTTTAGAAATTTGTCAGTTCCAACTCAAACGCAATTGAAGTAAAATTTCTGAAATACAGGTAGCAATAGATGAACTGGAAGAGTGTCATATTTATGACATTATTTTATGAATATTAGATTTACCTTGGTGATAGTTATAAATATCAGTGTCAATCATCAATTAGCTTGATGATCTTCATTTGCTCTTCTGTCTTCCTTTGACCTCATTCTCCTCTTTTTCCTCTGTCGGAACCATTGCTTTACTATTCTTCATTGAGCATGCTCACAGTAGAATGGAGCCAGAGCTGGCTTTTCTGATTAATCATCCTGAAATGTCACCAAGTCCATATTTGTCCCTTGCTTCCACTCATTCCGTGTCTCGGATTTTGATCATTTCTTCTCTCAGAGTAAATGAGTCACCAGCATTCAAGGACAGAGCTCAGACCGAAGCAACAGATAATAATTTCCAGCTCCCTGTTCTGGGCTTCCATGCCAAGCAGCATCTTTCCTGACCAACTGCATTAATGACGCAGGAGAGACAGCTGTGGATCCGTGTTTTACAACGGCAGCAGATGTGAGCAGGTTATTTATTAGGTAAATGAAATTATGAATGAAAGGCTGGTAATATTGTGTGACTCATACCTACCGAACTGATCTGGTGTTCAGGATTGGCACTAGTGCTTTATTCCCCTGTTCTCCTATTTCTACTTAGAACTCAACATTTATTTTTCCACAGAAAACATTTTTTCAATATCATTTTGTTGCATTGCTAGCAATGCTGCATTACATTCGGTTAGGACTTGAAGTCAGTGATGTGGTTACAATCCGAGCCCAAACTTGGAGACTGGGGCTGGCACAAAATAGGGCCTCAGGTCTCATTAACAGTAATTGGGTGAGCTGCAGGCACCTGTCGCATCTTCACAGGGAGCTTGTCTATTTAAAGAAATTAATTTTGGGCTGCTTGTCTCTCCGGCAATAAAGATCAGTCCCAGTGGTATGGGAGGGGACGTGGAAGACGTTTGAAGGGAGAGGCAACATGCATACTCTGGACTCCTGCCCCTCCTGACTCCTCGCAATGATTTATTAGTATTTTTCTCAAAGTTTGCTGAGCTGTCGGTGACAGCCACACAACAACTGATTAAGAATGCCGAGCAGAGCAGGCCCATCTCCTTCGTGACCACAGCTATCAGTCATTCCTCATTTCCCATGTGTAAGGGAGGTGTGAAAAACAGCAGACGCCATATTGGATTGACAGTCATTCAGGCATCTGTTGCGCGAAGGCACTCGCCCCCAATACTAGCTCCAGCCGCAGCTATTTAATACCCAGAAAATGGGCCCCACAAAGCTATGACTACTACAACATAATTTCATATTGATTTTATGTTCTTAAGCAGCAGAAGTATTTCTGGGCCACCTACTAATTTAAAATTGCAACTCAATGAATGCTTCAATGTTCACCTCTGAAATTTATTCGTGCTAAAAGTCAACCACTACTTTTTGACATGATATAATAATAGATGCAACTCTGTCGGCAATGTTTAATTACAGAATTATTTGACAAGATGATCTGCAACACCACGGACAGCCCACTGCAGGTGAAGATTCAAATTTATAATGTTCTTCAGCACCAGGGACAAATCACAGTACGTATGCTTCTGCAATTAGCACATTTGACTGCTCGGTACCACAAAATAAAATGCGCAAACGTCCTTCATAATTACATTCATAGCTTTAGTTGGCAAATAACATGCTTGTTGTGACAACATTTTAATATTTTCTAATAAACCACTCGTTTGTACTTCATTACATCTGAAACCAACAGATTAGATTATGCCAGTAAAATGTTTTTCTCAAAAAGACACTTGAATTATTCCAACTTTTTCGGCATTCTACCTGCCCGTCTACGGCAAGTGTTGCTTACTTTGTTACTCGATGAAGGTCGGAAGTGAAGCTGGTTTCACATTGGTCAGCACCATTCACAACCACTCAGATACTAAAAAGACCTCGCCGCCAGACAGCAATACCTGGACAACAACTCAGGCTAGGGCAGGTATGTGGCAAGTACCGGTCGTGCCACAAAAGTGCCAGGGAATGATCATTCCAACTGTAGAGAATCTAACTATCTCCTCATGATGTTCAACAGCATTACCAGCACCATACTACCCTGGGAGGGGGGGATTACCATTGATCAGAAATATAACTGGACCAGATTTATAAACACTGTGGTGATAAAGAGCAGGTCAGAGGCTGGGAATTTTGAGAAAAGTAACTCACCTCCTGACTCCCAAAAGCCTGTCCACCATCTACAAGGCACAAGTCAGAAGTGTGGTGAAATTCCCACCACTTTGTCTGGATAGGTGCAGCTCCAACAACACTCAAGAAGTCCACAACCTCTACACGTACAAAGGATAATGAGACCAGACACATGGGAACACCCAGCAGCTGCAAGATCCCCTCCAAACCTCAGCCGTTCGTTCATTGTCACAAGGTTAAAATCCTGGAACTCCCTTCCTTAAAGCACAGCAAGTGCAAACAGATCAGATGGACTGCAATGGTTGTAGATAGAGGCTCACCACCACCTTCTCAAGGGCAAGTGGAATGGACAATAAATGCTGCCTCAGCCAGTGATGCTCACATCCCAAGGACAGGTAAGAGCCTTTTCATGCAAATTGGAAAGTTACCTTTCATTATTTTCAAACATTTTCGTAACTGTCTGGCTTGCCACAACTTAATTTGAATTTAGATTTCAGGGGTGAATCTGACAGCAGGAAGGGTGGCATATTGTTTGCTCCCCAACCCCCACCCGTCACCGTAGAACAGTGGGATTTTAGCCCGCCAACTTAAAAAGGGTTGTCGCACAGCAATAATACTCTGGGATGATTGGCAGGGGTGGGCACCTTAACAAGATGAAAGTGGAACGTCCACCTTTCAGGGGAAAGATGTCCAGTTAATCTGATTGGTCAGCAGCCATGTAGTCCCAGGAGCATCACAACAAGTAGAGGGTGTTTCTGGGATTGAAAGCAGCCCCAAGAAGACAATCCATGAATGCTGGATTTAAGTTAAGTCTGGGGTTATTGATTGGGGAAGGGCAGGCTTTGTAGGCCAGGTGGGAAGAACAAGTTGGGGCAGGTGGGTGAATGATGATCTTGGGGACGTGCTCCCAATGGGCACAGATTCCACCTATTAGCCTGAGTTGCAAAAGTAGCAGTCTGGCCTCCTTCATTTTGCCTTTCTCTGCCACGTGTATTACTGCAGCAGAGGCGGCATCAGGCATCAATTGGTCTAAGAGAGGGGAGTGTGGGGTTTACCCCATTCACTGTTTTATGGGAGCAAATTCAGGAGTGGGCAGGAAGGCTGACGGGCAGCCTCCCGTTTCGTTTGAAGTACTCCCTGTCTGCAAAGACATTGCTGGGGGAGGTGATAAAACCTCCCCCTAGATTTTGCATATCAATAGTGCTTATGACAATACTCACCTCTAAGATCCCGGTAGCACAATGGTTTGCACTGTTCCCTCACAGCACAGGGACCCCGGGTTGATTCCCGGCGTGGGTCACTGTTTGCGTGGAGTTTGCACATTCTCCCTGTGTCTGTGTGGGTTTCCTCCGGATGCTCCAGTTTCCTCCCACAAGTCACGAAAGACGTGTTTGTGAGGTGAATTGGACATTCTGAATTCTCCCTCAGTGTACCCAAACAGATGCCGTAACGTGGCAATGAGGGGATTTTCACAGTAACTTGTAAGCCTACTTGTGACACTAATAAAGATTATATTATAAGATCCTCTCACATTCTTCCTTACAATAATAATAATTTTTATTAATACTGCAATGAGGTTAATGTGAAAATCCCCTCGTCACCATACTCCGGCGCCTGTTCGAGTATATTGAGAGAGAATTTAGAATGTCCAATTCACCCAACAACACATCTTTCGGGACTTGTAGGAGGAAACTGGAGCACCCGGCGAAAACCCACTCAGACACGGGGCGAATATGCAGACTGCGCACAGACAGTGACCTAAGCCGGGAATCGAACCTGGGACCCTGGCGCTGTGATGCAATAGTGCTAACCACTGTGCTGCCGTGCTGAGCTCAAATCTCTTCAGTATTTCCTCATAACTCAGTTCTCTGACTTCTATCACATGTCTGTCCTCTGAACCACCCCTAGGCCACTTGATTGTGAGCTTGGCTCAATGTCTCATCTCAGAGTCAGGATCCCATAATAATAATCTATGCCAATATTTCAGTGCAATCATGAAGTACTGCTCTTTTATTGGTCTTTTTGATGCAATGCTCAACTCAGGCTGCCTATTCAGGTGGATATAAAAGCGCCCTTGGCACTATTTAAAAAGGACAGGGAGTTCTCATTTATCCCTCAACCAGAACCAACAAAACAGATTCACTGCTCATAGATGACATTGCTGTGACCAGCTTAGGGATATTCTGACATTTGCTATATAGATACATGTTATTGCTTCAATATTTAAATGTTGTGCGTAGGTAGATGACTGCACATGATTTCAGAGTATCATCTTTCAGAAAGGTTTGCTCCAACACTGTTTTGGATATGTCGTTCAGCATTGCATTTATTTTGTGAATAATCTATAGGGTCTTCTGACTGATTTTTCCAACAAATGGTCATCGTTGTTTTTTTAGCCATTTCCTGGTGTTACCGTGACAACTTTAAACTTGAGCAGATAACCATCATTTGGAACACAGTCAAGGCCAGTTTGGAAGCTACATGTTCACACTATAGAGCTCATCACTGGTCACACCGGAAGCAATTTCCTGAAGTGAATCTGACAGAATCTCTCCCTCCTGGATTGTTTTTATTAATTTACAGGCATTCCTCAATCTGTTAATGGTTCCATCGCCATATCTTCTTTGGTAGGAAACTGATGGGTCTGCAATCTTGCAATGTTCTTAATTCTGTTGTACATGTTACTCATTTTGAGACTTCAAACATTCTAGTATTCTCCCTCCAAATTTCTGTTCTTCTGTCCCCAAGGTTGCCACGTTTACACTGAGGAATGGTTAGATAGATGCTAACCAACGTCTGGAGTTTCATCCAAGTGATCATACGTGAGCTTTGCTAGTGAGTGTTATTTATCATCGGTGAATCCCAACTGGACCTCACCATCTTATCACCTGAAGTCTACACAGTGATCACTGCATAGCAATCAGGGGAGAAAACCGTTGATTTTTCTCCCTCTCCCTGACACTCCTCCCTCTCACTCACCACCCTGACTTGGAAATATATCGCCGTTCCTTCACTGTCGCTGGGGCAACATCCTGGAACTCCCTCCCTAACAGCACAGTGGGCGTACCTACACGTCCAGGACTGCAGCGGTTCAAGAAGGCAACTCACTGCCACCTTCTGAAGGGTCACTAGGGATGGGCAATAATTGCTGGCCTAACCAGTGACGCCCACATCCCGTAAATGAATTTTAAAAAACATGAGCGTGGAAGCCAATTGAACAGCCTGACCACTTCTTTGGCTCAGATCAGCTGGTGGGGATGAATGTTTAACATGGGGCTGGTTTATCACATGGGCCAAATAGCTGGCTTGTAATGCAGAACAAGGCCAGCAGCGCAGGTCCAATTCCTGGACCGGCCTCCCTGAACAGGCGCCGGAATGTGGTGACCAAGGGCTTTTCACATTGAAGCCTACTTGTGACAATAAATGATTATTATTATGTTTGACCCCCATTCCATATAAAGCAGTAAACTTACTAAGTGAACCATTGAAAGAGTGACATCATACATTTTTGATGAGAATATTACGTTGCACTCACCTTCAGTCAACATAGCATTCTGTCATGATTATTTTACTGTCGGAGAATCCACCATGACAGAAAGGTGTTAACTTGATGGAATGTGGGAGTTAGATCAACTCAAATCCCACTTCTCCTGTATCTCCCAGAACTTCATTGTGCATGATGTATGCAAAACATTTTGTTATTCCAAAGCCAGCAAGGAATGTGGTTGCATCTATTCAAAGTGCACATGATTATATAACCCAAAATAGAAAACCCATTAGCAGCTTCAGTTTGACAACTGTTGAGTGGTTCTTCATTTGTAAATAGGCTAATGGTTCTAACTATTGTTTCTAATAAGCACAGTTTCCTTTCTAGTACAAAATACATGTCTACTGAACAACTCTTAAAACTCCATACCGCCAAGCTCAGCTGAAGATGGTGTGAAAGAAATCTTGTCTGAAATTCTTCTCTGAGATTAGATTCCAGACTTTCTCTCTGTCTCTCTGTTTTTCTCTCTCTCAACCTTTCTGGCCTGTGTTTTTTCAATACCACCATAATCAGCATTCCTTTCTTTTTCCAAGTCATCCCAGTTACGCACTAGGCCTATGGTCTGTCCTGAATGAGTTGAAATCAAGGACAGAATTCTCCAGCCGTTCGCTGGTGACGGGGTTCTCTGGCCCCACCCCTGCCCGCGGGTTTCCCAGCAGCGTGGTGTGGTTTCAATGGGAATTCCCACTGACAGCGGCGGGAGCAGAGAATCCCACTGCCAGCAAATGGCTCGTTGCCGATAAACACGCAGTTGGGAAGCCGGAGAATTCCGCCCCCAATCTCATCACACTATTTCCCACCTCCATTTCCAAGTAAAGCTCTATAATTGCTCCTTTTCAACATTTTCCCCCCACAATCTGTTAGCCACTAAAATCAAAGTTTGACATTATCAAATCACAACTCTTTGATTTACCTTAAATACCCCCCTATTCCTTTCAGCCATGTGGTGTTTTGCAGTGTCAGCCTCTTCACAGTATTTTTTTAATCAGCTAGGATAAACATGTAACCTCTATTTTCTGGTAAATAAGTGAAACTCCAATCTTGAAATGGTTAAACCCATGAGCGGTGAAAATAACTCACCACAGTACAGTGCAGATGTGTTGAGTTACAGTTTTAGCCAAGTTATACTCAGTGTCATGCCATGGGTCCAGGCCAAAATCCCAATTTTGTTAAGATCCTGGATTAGAATCCAACTATTTGCATTTGGTTAAACTGTGAGGAAATGTTACTGCACCACAGGAATGATAAAATTGACCAGTAGATAGCTTTTATATGAAAACAAACTTTAATTTGAACACAGAATTAAGCACATTAGCAACAAAGAAATAGATTTACAGTTAACAGGTATAACAACTTAACTTGCTTCATGAAACCTGCCCCTACATTCCAATTAAGCAACCCATGTATTTCAAATACCACTTATGTATAAAGTGAACAACTATGTTTTACTTGCTTATCTTTGTGCAGAATCTCTGGAGAGAGAAACCATTTTTTTAGGACCAAGCTGAATACCTTTTACTCACCTTATAGCCCTGGAAGCAACTCCTTTGTCCAGACATGCGTGGCCCCTCCTGTTAGTTACACCAGCTGCACTCAAAGCAACCAGCGTTCTTTTGTCTCGTGTTACAAGATGGGCCTTGATTTGTTTAGCCAGGCTGAAACTTACAATATTACATTAGTTCTCTATCTGCAAACAGGTATAAATAGATTTTAATACCTATTAGCAAAACACTTCCCCTGCAAAAACCACGGATTACCTTATTTGCTGTTTGTAAGCATTTGAACCTGGATTTTAATATTACTGCAAAACTACAAACTATAAAGTGTGACAATTTCTTGCATCATCATAATAATTACAGTAACATTGCAAGCTCCTTTTTAATATTTGTCAACCAAAGGGACTTTATCAATGTGATTCACTCTACATGATATCAAGAAATGCTGAGCACACTGGATACTGCAAAGTCTTACGGCTCACTAAATGGTGGCTATAGTGCTTGTGCTCCAAAATGAACCTTACCAAGTGACATCTACCTGTCAAAGTGGAAAATTGCCTCGGTATGTCATGTCTAGCCAATGACTTCCCCTGATTGTTATCACTGTGCCATTAAGTGGCATTTGCTCATCGATAACCTGATCACCAATACTCAGTTTGGGATCTGCTAGAAACAAGTGGCCCCGGGCCTCATTACTGCCTTGCGCCAGAGGTGAAGCTAGATTGAGTGCCCTTGGCATCAAGGCAGCATTTGACTGAATGTAAATTTGAAATGAATGGAAATGAAGGGGAAAGCTCTCCAATGGTTTGAGCCATACCTCGCACAAAGGAAGATGGCTGTTGGATGGTGTCTGTTGGAGGCCAATTATATCAGTTCCAAAGCATCTCTGCAGATGTTTTTCAGGCCTGTGTCCAAGGCCCAAGCATTATCCGCTGCTTCATCAATGACCACGCAATCCATCATTAAGTCAGAGATGGAGCTTGCACAATTCGCTAAAGATTTCACAGTGTTCCTTTCAATTTGTAGCTCCTCAGGTCCAAGAGCAGTCCATGTCTGCAGGAACGAAACCTGGACAATGCTCAGTAGGGTTGGGGTGATAAATGGCACGTGAAATGAAATGAAATGAAATGAAATGAAAATCGCTTGTCACAAGTAGGCTTCAAATAAAGTTACTGTGAAAAGCCCCTAGTCACCACATTCCAGCGCCTGTTCGGGGAGGATGGTACGGGAATTGAACCGTGCTGCTGGCCTGCCTTGGTCTGCCATAAAAGCCAGCTATTTAGCCCTGTGCTAAACCATCCCCTAGTAACATTTTCACCACAGAAGTGCTGAGCAATGACTAACTCTAACAAGAGAGTCTAGCCACCTCCCATCAACATTCCTTGGCATCTATTGGGAAATCTCCTGCTATCGACACCACAGATGAAAACATTAACTGGACATAAATTATGTGGCTACAAGAGCAGGAGTTACTGAATCCCTGACTCCCCAAAAAACATTCAACCATCTAAAGGGTGTAAGTCAAAAACGTGATGGAATACTCCCCACTTGTCTGGATGAGTGTAGTTTCCACAACACTTAAGAAGCTCAACATATTCCAGGGCAAAGCAAATTGTTTGGTAATAATAATCATCTTTATTGTCACAAGTAGGCTTATATTACAATAACGTTACTGTGAAAATCCCCTAGTCGCCACATTCCGGCGCCTGTTCGGGTACACAGAGGGAGAATTCAGAATGTCCAAATTACCCAACAGCACATCTTTTGAGACTTGTGGGAAGCAACCGGAGCACCCGGAGGAAACCCATGCAGACACGGGGAGAACGTGCAGACTCTGCACAGACAGTGACCCAGCCGGGAATCGAACCTGGGGCCCTGGTGCTGTGAAGCCACAGTGCTAACCACTGTGCTACCATGCTGCCCATGGGATGAGAGGCATCCCATCCAACATCTTAACCATTAATTTCTTCAACACCAGCACGCAATGGCTGCAGCATGTACTAGCATCATAATGCACCACAACAACTTGCTAATGCTTCTTTGACAGCCCTTCCCAAACCCATAACCTTTAGCATCCAGAAAGACAAGGTATCAGGCACATGGACATACCCCTGCCTTCAAATTCACACATCATCCTAACTTAGAAATACATCACCACTGGACCAAAACCCAGAACTCTCTCTGTGACAGCACTGAGAACGTGCCTCCACTCCATGAACTGCAGCATTTCAAGGCGGCAGGTCACTACCAAATTCTGAAGCGGAATTAGGGATGGGCAATAAATGCTGCCCTTTCTGACAATGGTCACATCACCTAAAAAAATACAAAAATACACTCAGCATCCTTGTAAATGGTTGGACTAAAAAAATATTTTAATTTTTGTGAAACAAGTTACGTATATTATTTTCATTGCCTTGTCCAATGTAAGGAAAGCTTTATTTCTTTGCCATGTACCATTCCGATGTACCATTTTGCTGTAATAAGCCTACTATTTGTTTTGAATGTGGAATGGCTTATCAGACTCCAGCTTTCTTAAAGTGTGCAGTTCACTAAAACATGAAGACATTTGAAGTTTTCTTTAAGTGGCGTCCAAAGTGCAATGGTGGTAGAATTTATGGATGGCACAGTTTGAATGCAGAAGTTGGATTGCATGTTTTCACACCCGACAGAATGCAGGGAACACCTCGGCCCTGGGATTGCACTGTGTGAATATTACCGTTTAAAACCAGCAAGTTAACAACTTAATTCAAGTTACAAGCAAATGAATTTAATACAGGTTGATTGTTACTTTGCCAATTCTTGTTTAGCGTGATTCTATGGCCCTTGCTTTTGCTGCTCTGCAGTGAAAACGTACCTCTGCAGCAATTGCCTGCAAGGTGCACTGACACCATTATCAAAATGTGCATGTTTGCCGGTGCTCAGTCAGGAAATTTGCACTTATACGATATCAGTGCTTCTCCTGGATTCCCTCTCTATATTAACACTTACAAACCATATTTAGCAAAGAGTTCCGCATACAGTAAGTGCACTTGGTGCACCATTGGGAATGCAAAATTATTTGGGGGCACATTGTAATTTTTGCCTACTGCATGTGTACTAGTGAAATACGATGTGGTAGCAGTAAAGGATCACCCACAGGGATATTTATGTATAAACACCAACAAGCAAAGAATTGACAAAATGTTTAATGATGCGTTGAGTATGAATGAGCTTGTCAGATAAAAAGCAGTTTATTTTCCAGTAACTACGAGTATAAGTACTTGCTGATATTTTGAATTATAAGAAACACCTATGGTTTGCGATCAAAATATTCAAAATTAAACTCGACCTGCAGAAATTTAAAATCCAAATATCCAAAATCCAAATATAAAACAGCACATCCAAGCATCGCACAAAGCTGGAAATCAAGGGCTGAATTTTCACGACCCCATGATGACAGTCTTGGAGGTGGGGAGCTGGGGATATGACAGGGAGTTACATCAGGATGGCTTCCCGCCAAATTCCTATCGCTGGGAGAATTTTCACAAGGAAGGCTGGGAATCAGATTGGCTGCCTGCTTCATGGAGCTTGACAGTCAGTTATGCGGGTTAAGGCTCTAGGTGGAGGTGATTTTCAACCTCGCCATCCTCACCATGAGGCATCATAGGCCGCCAACTCAATGACAGAGGCCTCCCTGTGATGCATTTTGCATCCCTGTGGCAGGCCATGGGGGTTAGTGGAGCCAGAAGTTCCAATCCCGATTGATTGGGCCTTGAAAATAGAAGGCTGAAATCTCATCCATGCCCTTTCCAGTGGAGGCGTGGTTTCCCCTCCATCTAATTCTGCTGGTCTAGATCTTGTTTATTTCTTCACTACTGTTCAGGCAAACCGACACACCTCTATGTTGAGGTCCCCTTGCGATTCCCAACCTTCCGCAGTGATGTCCACCCCTTCCACTGGAGCTGCTGAGGCTTCAGAGTTGCCAGTCTCCTGCTTGAGTCGATAGTATAAAGAGTTCATGTGCCCTTAAAAGGACAGTGAACGAAGATATGGCCAATTAGGATGCTGCTTCCCAGAAGATTACTTGCTGCAAGCAAGTGCAGGTTTGGTACCTCCAATTGGTCTCTGGGTCAGTGTCCTAAAGCCTGCGAGAAAATCAAGTCATTAAATCCTTCACATCCATCCAAAGATGGAGATAGAAGACAATTTCCAGGCTGGTTGGATGGGCAGAGCAGTGGCAAATGAAATTTAACCGTGAAAAGTATGATGTGATGCATTTTGGGAGGACGAATAAGCAAAGGGAATACACAATGAACAGCATGAAGCTAGGAAATACAGAGGGCTAGAAGGACTTGGGGGTGCATATCCATTGGTCCATGAAGGCAGTAGGACGGTTAGGAGATATATGCAATACGTGCCCTTATTAGTCAAAGCATAGAATATAAGGGCTACGTGGTTATAGTAGAACTGTATAAAACACGCGTTAGTCGACAATTATAGTACTGTCTGCAGTTGAAGGCGCCGCATTAGTGGAAGAATGTGATTGCACTAGAAAGGGCGCAAAGGAGATTCACCAGGATGTTGGCTGGGCTGGAGCATTTCAGCTATTGAGAGAAGCTGGCTAGGCTGAGGGTGGACATGATTGGCCAGTACAAAATTATGAGGGGCATCAATAGCGTAGATTGGAAGAAATCTTTCCCTTAGTAAAGGGGCATAGATCTAAGTTAAAGGGTAAGAGATTTAGGGGGGATTTGAGGAAAAACCATTTCACCCAGAGGGTTGTGGGAATCTGGAACTCACTGCCTGAAAGGATGGTAGAGACAGGAACCCTCACAACATTCAAGAACCATTTTGATAAGCGCTTAAATGCCAAAGCATACAAGGCTACAGACCAAGTGCTGGAAAATGGGATGAGAATAGGTAGATCGCTGATGGCTGGTGCAGACACAATGGGATTCCTTCTATGCTGGAAATCTCTTTGACTCTAAGACTCTTGTAAGGGTCTTTTCTGTTTGTTCGGCTTTATTCCCTTATTTCCTCTTTCTTTTATTTTTGCCCTTACATTTTTGATCCATGGATGATTTATGGACATAGAACATAGAACAGTACAGCACAGAACAGGCCCTTCAGCCCTCGATGTTGTGCCGAGCTTGGTCCGAAACCAAGATCAAGCTATCCCACTCCCTGTCATTCTGGTGTGCTCCATGTGCCTATCCAATAACCGCTTGAAATTTCCTAAAGTGTCCGACTCCACTATCACAGCAGGCAGTCCATTCCACACCCTAATCACTCTCTGAGTAAAGAACCTACCTCGGACATCCCTCCTATATCTCCCACCCTGAACCTTATAGTTATGCCCCCTTGTAACAGCTACATCCACCCGAGGCAATAGTCTCTGAACGTCCACTCTATCTATCCCCCTCATCATCTTATAAACCTCTATTAAGTCGCCTCACATCCTCCTCCTCTCCAAAGAGAAAAGCCCTAACTCCCTCAAACTTTCCACATTAGACCTACCCTCCAAACCAGGCAGCATTCTGGTAAATCTCCTTTACACCCTTTCTATGCTTCCACATCCTTCCTATAGTGAGGTGACCAGAACTGCACACAATATTCCAAATGTGGTCTCACCAGGGTCATATACAGTTGCAGCATAACCCCACGGTTCTTAAACTCAAGCCCCCTGTTAATAAATGCTAACACACTATAGGCCTTCTTCACGGCTCTATCCACTTGAGTGGCAACCTTCAGAGATCTGTGGACATGAACCCCAAGATCCCTCTGTTCCTCCACATTCCTCAGAACCCTGCCGTTGACCCTGTAATCCGCGTTAAAATTTTTCCCACCAAAATGAATCACCTCGCACTTATCAGGGTTAAACTCCATCTGCCATTTTTCGGCCCAGCTCTGCATCCTATCAATGTCTCTTTGCAGCCTACAACAGCCCTCCACTTCATCCACTACTCCACCAATCTTGGTGTCATCAGCAAATTTATTGACCCACCCTTCAGCTCCCTCCTCTAAGTCATTGATAAAAATCACAAATAGCAGAGGACCCAGCACTGATCCCTGTGGTACACCGCTGGTAACTGGTCTCCAGTCTGAAAATTTTCCATCCACCACCTCCCTCTGTCTTCTATGTGATAGCCAGTTCTTATCCAATTGGCCAAATTTCCCTCTATCCCACACCTCCTTACTTTCTTCATAAGCCGACCATGGGGGACCTTATCAATCGCCTTACTAAAATCCATGTATACAACATCAACTGCTCTACCTTCATCTACACACTTAGTTACCTCCTCAAAGAATTCAATCAAATTTGTGAGGCAAGACTTACCCTTCACAAATCCGTGTTGACTATCCCGTATTAAGCTGCATCTTTCCAAATGGTCATAAATCCTATCCTTCAGGATCTTTTCCATTAACCTACCGACCACCGAAGTAAGACTAACCGGCCTATAATTACCACGGTCATTCCTATTCCCTTTCTTGAACAGAGGAACAACATTCGCCACTCTCCAGTCCTCTGGCACTATCCCCATGGACAGTGAGGACTCAAAGATCAAAGCCAAAGACTGCAATCTCATCCCTTGCCTCCCAAAGAAACCTAGAATATATCCGATCTGGCCCAGGAGACTTGTCAACCTTAAGGTTTTACAAAATTGCTATTACATCCTCCCTCAGAACATCTACCTCCTCCAGCCTACCCGCCTGTATCAGACTCTCATCCTCAAAAACATGGCCCCTCTCCTTGGTGAACACTGAAGAAAAGTATTCATTCAACAGGCTGTTTAGCACAGGGCTAAATCGCTGGCTTTGAAAGCAGACCAAGGCAGGCCAGCAGCACAGTTCGATTCCCGTAACAGCCTCCCCGAACAGGCGCCGGAATGTGGCGACTAGGGGCTTTTCACAGTAACTTCATTTGAAGCCTACTTGTGACAATAAGCGATTTTCATTTCATTTCATTCATCTCTTCTGACTCCAGGCACACGTTCCCTACTGTCCTTGACTGGTCCTAACCTCACCCTGGTCATTCTTTTATTTCTCACATAAAAGTAAAAAGCCTAGGGGTTTTCCTTGATCCAACCGCCAAGGACTTCTCATGTCCCTTCCTAGCTCTCCTAAGCCCTTTTTTAAAGCTCATTCCTTGCTACCTTGTAACCCTCAAGCGACCTAACTGAACCTTGTTTTCTCATCCTTACATATGCTTCCTTTTTCTTCTTGACAAGACATTCAACCTCTTTTGTGAACCATGGTTCCCTCACACGGCCATTTCCTCCCTGCCTGACAGGCACATAAGAACATAAGAACTAGGAGCAGGAGTAGGCCATCTGGCCCCTCGAGACTGTTCCACCATTCAATGAGATCATGGCTGATCTTTTGTGGACTCAGCTCCACTTTCCGGCCTGAACACCATAACCCTCAATCCCTTTATTCTTCAAAAAACTATCTATCTTTATCTTAAAAACATTTAATGAAGGAGCCTCAACTGCTTCACTGGGCAAGGAATTCCATAGATTCACAACCCTTTGGGTGAAGAAGTTCCTCCTAAACTCAGTCCTAAATCTACTTCCCCTTATTTTGAGGCTATGCCCCCTAGTTCTGCTTTCACCCACCAGTGGAAACAACCTGCCCGCATCTATCCTATCTATTCCCTTCATAATCTTATATGTTTCGAAAGGTCCCCCCTCATCCTTCTAAATTCCAACGAGTACAGTCCCAGTCTACTCAACCTCTCCTCGTAATCCAACCCCTTCAGCTCTGGGATTAACCTAGTGAATCTCCTCTGCACATCCTCCAGTGCCAGTACGTCCTTTCTCAAGTAAGGAGTCCAAAACTGAACACAATACTCCAGGTGTGGCCTCACTAACACCTTATACAATTACAGTAGAACCTCCCTAGTCTTAAACTCCATCCCTCTAACAATGAAGGACAAAATTCTATTTGCCTTCTTAATCACCTGTTGCACCTGTAAACCAAACTTTTGCGACTCATGCACTAGCACACCCAGGTCTCTCTGCACAGCAGCATGTTTTAATATTTTATCATTTAAATAATAATCCCTTTTGCTGTTATTCCTACCAAAATGGATAACCTCACATTTGTCAACATTGTATTCCATCTGCCAGACCCTAGCCTATCCAAATCCTTCTGCAGACTTCCAGTATCCTCTGGACTTTTTGCTTTACCACTTATCTTAGTGTCGTCTGCAAACTTGGACACATTGCCCTTGGTTCCCAACTCCAAATCATCTATGTAAATTGTGAACAGTTGTGGGCCCAACACTGATCCCTGAGGGACACCACTAGCTACTGATTGCCAACCAGAGAAACACCCATTAATCCCCACTCTTTGCTTTCTATTAATTAACCAATCCTCTATCCATGCTACTACTTTCCCCTTAATGCCATGCATCTTTATCTTATGCAACAACCTTTTGTGTGGCACCTTGTCAAAGGCTTTCTGGAAATCCAGATATACCACATCTATTGGCTCCCCGTTGTCTACCGCACTGTTAATGTCCTCAAAAAATTCCAATAAATTAGTTAGGCACGGCCTGCCCTTTATGAACCCATGTTGCGTCTGCCCAATGGGACAATTTCCATCCAGATGCCTCGCTATTTCTTCCTTGATGATAGATTCCAGCATCTTCCCTACTACCGAAGTTAAGCTCACTGGCCTATAATTGCCTGCTTTCTGCCTACCTCCTTTTTAAAACAGTGGTGTCACGTTTGTAATTTCCAATCCGCCGGGACCACCCCAGAGTCTAGTGAATTTTGGTAAATTATCACTAGTGCATTTGCAATTTCCCTAGCCATCTCTTTTAGCACTCTGGGATGCACTCCATCAGGTCCAGGAGACTTGTCTACCTTTAGCCCCATTAGCTTGCCCATCACTATCTCCTTGGTGATAACAATCCTCTCAAGGTCCTCACCTGTCATAGCCTCATTTCCATCAGTCACTGGCATGTTATTTGTGTCTTCCACTGTGAAGACTGACCCAAAAAACCTGTTCAGTTCCTCAGCCATTTCCTCATCTCCCATTATTAAATCTCCCTTCTCATCCTCTAAAGGACCAATATTTACCTTAGCCACTCTTTTTTGTTTTATGTATTTGTAGAAACTTTTACTATCTGTTTTTATATTCTGAGCAAGTTTATTCTCATAATCTATCTTACTCTTCTTTATAGCTTTTTTAGTAGCTTTCTGTTGCCCCCTAAAGATTTCCCAGTCCTCTAGTCTCCCACTGATCTTTGCTACTTTGTATGTTTTTTCCTTCAATTTGATACGCTCCCTTATTTCCTTAGATATCCACGGTCGATTTTCGCTCTTTTTACCGTCCTTCCTTTTTGTTGGTATAAACCTTTGCTGAGCACTGTGAAAAATCACTTGGAAGTTTCTCCACTGTTCCTCAACTGTTTCACTATAAAGTCTTTGCTCCCAGTCTACCTTAGCTAGTTCTTCTCTCATCCCATTGTAATCTCCTTTGTTTAAGCACAAAACACTAGTGCTTGATTTTACCTTCTCACCCTCCATCTGTATTTTAAATTCCACCATATTATGATCGCTCCTTCCGAGAGGATACCTAAATATGAGATCCTGAATCAATCCTGTCTCATTACACAGGACCAGGTCTAGGACCGCTTGTTCCCTCGTAGGTTCCATTACATACTGTTCTAGGAAACTATCGCGGATACCTATCAAGGACATGCCGTATTTGTTCCTTGAACAAGCTCCACTTTTCATTTGTGCCTTTCCCTGACAGATTCTGTTCCCATCTTATGCTCCCTAATTCTTGCCTAATCGCATCATAATTACCCCTCCCACAATTATAAACCTTGCCCTCCCGTATGGTCCTATTGCAATAGTGAAAGACAACGAATTGTGGTCACTATCTCCAAAGTGCTCTCCCACAAACAAATCAAACACTTGGCCCGGTTCATTACCCAGTACCAAATCCAATGTGGCCTCACCTTTTGTCGGCCTATCCACATATTGTGTCAGGAAGCTCTCCTGCACACACTGTACAAAAACTGCCCCATCCGAACTGTTTGACCTATAGAGGTTCCAATCAATATTTGGAAAGTTAAAGTCACCCATGATAACTACCCTGAGACCTCCACACCTATCCATAAACTGTTTTGCAATTTCTTCCTCCACATCTCTATTACTATTTGGGGGTCTATAGAAAACTCCTAACAATGTGACCGCTCCTTTCCTATTTCTAACATCAGCCCATTTTACCTCAATAGGCAGATCCCCTCGAACTGCCTTTCTGCAGCCGTTAAACTATCCTTGATTAACAATGCTACTCCTCCACCTCTTTTACCACCTTCCCTACTCTTACTGAAACATCTATACCCCGGAACTTCCAACAACCATTCCTGTCCCTGTTCTAACCATGTCTCCGTAATGGCCACAACATCGTAGTCCCATGTACCAATCCACGCTCCAAGTTCACCTACCCTATTCCGGATGCTCCTTGCATTGAAGTAGACACAATTCAACCCACCTTTCTGTCTGCCGGGACACTCCTGCGACCTTGATACCCTCCTCAGTACCTCACTACTCTCAACTTTGGCTTCTGGACTACAGCTCGTTTTACCATCCCCCTGACAAATTAGTTTAAACTCCCCCTGAAGAGCCGTAGCAAATTTCGCTCCCAGGATATTGATGCCCCTCTGGTTCAGGTGCAAACCATCATGTCTGCACAGGTCCTACCTTCCCCAGAATGTGCTCCAATTATCCACATAACTGAAACCCTCCCTGCAGCCATGTTTTTATCTGCACTCTCTCCCGGTTCCTCAACTTGCTAGCACATGGCACCGGCAACAAACCAGAGATGAGAACATGGTTTGTCCTGGCTCTCAGCTTCTACCCTAGCTCCCTAAATTCCTGTTTTAACTCCCCATCCCTTCTCTTACCTATGTCATTGGTACCAATGTGTACCACGACTTGTGACTGTTCCCCTTCCCTCTTAAGGATTCTGAAAACACGGTCTCAGACGTCATGGACCCTGGCACCCGGGAGGCAACATACCATCCATGAGTCTCTTTTGTTGCCACAGAACCGTCTATCTGTACCTCTAACTATCGAGTCCCCAATAACTATTACTCTCCTGCTCTCTCCCCTTCCCTTCTGAGCCACAGGGACGGACTCAGTGCTGGAGATTCGGTCACCGTGGCTTATCACTGGTAGGCTGTTCTCCTCAACAATATCCAAAGCAGTATACTTGTTACTGAGGGGAATGACCACAGGGGATCCCTGTACTGACTGCTTCCTCCCAGCCCGTCTCACCGTCACCCATCTATCTTCATTCTTCGGAGTAACTACATCCCTGAAGCTACTATCTATGACCACCTCTGCCTCCCGAATGATCCGAAGTTCATCCAGCTCGAGCTCCAGTTCCCTAACGCGGTTTCTGAGGAGCTAGAGATGGGTGCACACCCCACAGGTGAAATCAGCAGTGACACTGACAGCGTCCCTCACCTCAAACATGTGTCTTTAAGGCAGCTTGTGTCTTCAATTCAAATAGAAGTGATCTAGAAGGCTGTGTTGTTTCAGACTGGCTGACAGCAGTGATGTCTCGGTTTGACCATTGGCCAATGAATTAGCCCAAAAGATCATGCTCTGCCCAGTAACAGATGGTGATTGGATCTGATCCCACTGGAATGCTTCAGAGCTTCAAGGGTTGAGTTTTGATTCCAGGTTGACTCCTGGCAGGACTGAGGAAGGAATGTTATCCTTTCCCCTCTCTATTTTTCTCCAGTTTCTGAACTGGTAGGGAGCCTGGATGAATGAGAATTCTGAATTCTCCCTCACTGTACCCGAACAGGCACTGGAATATGGCGACTAGGGGCATTTCACAGTAACTTCACTGCAGTGTTAATGTAAGCCTACTTGTGACAATTAAAATATTATTGTCAGAGTGTGGGTGGAGCTGGGCTGTCTGTCAGCTTTTTACTTTTGTTTTAAGCTGTTTGCTGCAGGGTGTGTTTTAGTTTTGTTTTCAGTGTTGGAGCTGAAGCCAGACAGAGCAGGTGTACTGTTGATCTCTCTGCCATGAAAAGACTATCTCTTAATCATTTCGTGAATTCAGAATTATAAAATGTTTTCAGTAGTGACTTTAACCTGATGTGCTTCTGTTAAAAGGTGTTTCTTTTGTAAGTCTTTTGGATGTTAAAATAACAGTGTAATCATTACTTAGTGTTGTTTTCTTTCGGGGTTGTATTTGAATTAATGGTTGCTAAGATATTCACGGTATGTTTTAAAAAGGTTAACTTGAGTTCATAGAATAAACATTGTTTTGCTTTAAAAAATACTTTTCCATTTCTGCTGTACCACACCTGTAGAGTGGGCCTAATCCTAATCCCCATACCACAATATATTAAAAGTTGTGGGTCAGGTGAACTCCATGATACACTTTGGGGTTCTCTAAACCCTGGCCAATAACAAATTGGGGGCTCGTCCGGGATAAAAGTCTATCTATAGGATTGGCTTAGTGAACTTAAAGACAATGAGGGGTGAGCATATTGTGGTTGTTTTTCAGGTGTGGTATTCTAGTTTAAGTGGGGAGTGTGTTGTGGACAATGGCTCTTTCAGAGCCTCTGAAGTTTTTGGGGGTGGAGACGGTCACACGCAGTACCTTACGGACAGAGACTAAAAGCAGACTGTTAGATTTGGCAAAAACACTGAAGTCAACATTACCTGACAAAATGCAAAAAGATGAGGTAATTATGGCGGTGGCTAAGCATTTAAAGGATCCTGAGATACAGTTTGACTCATTGGAAATTGCAAAAATTCAGTTACAACTTAAACAAATGGAACATGAGAAAGAATTAAAGCAGCTTGAATACGAAAGAGGTAGAGAGGAAAAAGAGAGAGAGAGAGAGAAAGAGATAGAGATGAAAATGAAAGAGAGAGAGGAAAAAGAAAGAGAGACAAAAGAAAAGGAGAGTGTACCTCAGATTAAAAAAGAAATCCAGGAGGGTGGAAAAGAAATGAAAAATTTCAAATGTTTTCACTGTAATAAACTAGACCATGTAAAGTCACAGTGTTGGTGGTTGAAGAAAAGCACTGGGAAGGCTGATGTGGTAAAACAGGATAAGACAGTAGGGTTTGTTAAAGTGGTAAAGGAAAGCCCAAGTGAAGTGAAAGAGGTGCAAACAATTGTACAGGCTGATCAAGAGGTGATTGATAAGAAGGTGCCAGATCTCTTTAAAGAATTTACTTGCGTGGGTAAAGTTTAGTCATGTGTATCAGGAGGAGCAGGTAAAGAAGTCACAATTTTAAGAGATACGGGAGCTAGTCAATCTTTAATGGTAATAGATGAGGAGTTATGTAGTTTGGGAAGAATGTTGCCAGAAAAGGTGGTAATAGGTGGAATTCAGGGTGAGAGGAGTAGTGTTCCATTATATAAGGTAAGGTTGGAAAGTCCAGTGAAGAGTGGTGAAGTGGTAGTAGGAGTAATAGAGAAACTATCTTATCCAGGAATACAGTTTATCTTGGGTAATGATATAGCTGGATCGCAGGTGGGAGTGATGCTACTGTGGTTGATAAGCCAGTGGAAACTGAAGTGTTGAAGGACGTCTGAAGTTTTGAAGGACGAATATCCTGGGATTTTTCCCGATTGTGTCGTAACAAGGTCGCAAAGTCACAGGTTAAGACAAGAGGAGAAATCAAAGAGTGAAGATGACGTTGAAGTGCAATTATCAGAAATGATTTTTGATCAGATGGTTGAAAAAGAACAAGAACAGGTTGAGGATGAGGCGGATATTTTTAGTTCAGGAAAAGTGGCGCAGTTCAACACGAAGATGTAGAAATAAAACGGATTTATCAGAAAGCATATATGGAAGAGGAATCTACGTGTATGCCAGAGTGTTATTACCATAAAAGTGACGTCTTGATGAGAAAATGGAGACCTTTACATATGCAGGCGGATGAAAAGTGGGCAGATGTTCATCAAGTAGTATTGCTGGTAGCGTATAGAACGGAGGTGTTGCGAGTTGCCCATGAGGTACCAGTGGGAAGTCATTTGGGAATAAGGAAAACTCAAGCTAAAATCCCAAAACATTTTTCTTGGCCTGGACTACATAACGATGTAGTTAAATTTTGTCAATCATGTCACACATGTCAAGTGATAGGGAAACCTCAAGCAGTGATAAAACCAGCACCCTTAATACCCATTCCAGCATTTGAGGAACATTTTACAAGGGTCCTAATTGATTGTGTAGGACCGCTTCCTAAAACGTAAAGTGGGAATCAATATCTTTTGACTATAATGCATGTGTCTACTAGGTTTCCAGAGGCCATTCCAGTACGTAATATTACAGCTAAAATTATTGTGGAGGAATTACTTAAATTCTTTACTAGATATGGACTACCCACAGAAATACAATCGGATCATGAATCAAATTTTACCTCAAGGTTGTTTAAAGAAGTTATGGATAGTTTAGGAATAAAACAATTTAAATCAACTGCGTACCATCCAGAATCGCAGGGAGCATTAGAAAGGTGGCATCAGACATTAAAGACAATGTTGAGGGATTATTGTCACGATTATCCAGAGGATTAGGATAAAGGAATTCCATTTGTACTGTTTGCAATTAGGGATGCTCTTAATGAGTCAACCAAATGTAGTACTTTTGAACTAAATTTTGACCATGAGGTAAGAGGACCCCTTAAATTGATTGAGGAAAAATTGGTGAGTGAGAAATCGGAAATTACATTATTAGATTACGTGTCAAATTTTAGGGAACAATTAAATAGAGCAGGTGAATTGGCTAGACAACATTTGAAAGTTTCACAAAATGTGATGAAACGGGAGGCGGACAAGAAATCTAAAGTTCATAGTTTTGCCATTGGAGATAAAGTTTTAGTATTGTTACCAGTGGTAGGTGAACCTTTAAAAGCTAGGTTTTGTGGACCTTATCAGATGGAAAGGAAATTAAGTGTGGTGAATTATGTGGTAAAAACACCAGATAGAAGGAAGACTCACCGAGTGTGTCATGTGAATATGCTTAAAAGGTACTTTGAAAGGGAAGGAGAGAATAAGGAGGCGGTTTTAATGATTCTAACTCAAAGTGACAAACCAAATCCAGATGACTGTGAATTCGACATACCTCAAATTAAATTGGAAAACGAGGATGTTCTTAAAAATTGGGATAAATTGTTGAGTTACCTTCCAGAGGAAAAACAAACTGACCTGAAAGAGTTATTGATATCACATGGCCAAGTTTGTGGAGATAAATTGGGAAGTACTAAAATGGCTATCCATGATGTAGATGTGGGAAATACTGTTCCAATCAAACAACATCCATATATACTTAACCCTTTAAAATTGGCACAGGTTAACAAAGAGATTTAGAGTATGCTTAAAAATAGCATAATTGATGTGGGTTGCAGCAATGGAGTTCACCCATAGTGATGGTACCAAAACTAGACGGTACCCAATGGTTGTGTGTGGACTATAGAAAGGTTAATGCAGTTACAAGAACGGACTCTTATCCTATCCCACGTTTGGAAGATTGCATTGAGAATGTGGGACAGTCAGCTTTTATTTCCAAACAGGATTTACTTAAAGGTTACTAGCAGGTACATTATCCGAAAGGGCGAAGGAAATTTCAGCTTTTGTGACTCGAGATGGTATATACCAATTCAAAGTTATGCCATTTGGCATGAAAAACACACCAGCCACATTTCAACGGTTAACTAACAAAGTTGTTTCAGGATTACCCAATTGTGCGGTATACATCGACGATCTGGTAATTTTCAGCCAGACATGGACAGAACATTTAAAACATCTGATGGAGTTATTCGATCGACTTCAGGAGGCGGGTTTGGTGATAAACCTAGACAAAAGTGAATTTGGAAAGGCTCAAGTCACTTTCCTTGGCCATACAATCGGACAGGGCCGAATGGTCCCACGGGATGTGAAAACAAAAGTTATTGGGGAGTTTCCGATACCTTCGACACAACGGGAAATAATGCGATTTCTTGGTCTGAGTGGATTTTACCGGAAATTTGTACCAAATTTCAGCAGTGTGGTCGCTCCACTGATGGACTTGCTCAAGAAGCGTAACAAATTCCAGTGGACAGCGGAGTGTCAACATGCATTTGACGGCCTGAAGGCTGTGTTAACCACTGCTCCTGTGTTAGCCATCCCAAATTATATGAAACCATTCAAAGTGGCGGTTGATGCGAGTGATGTGGGTCTAGGTGCGGTGCTCTTACAAGACGATGATGAATGGCTAGAGCGGCCTATTGGTTATTTTTCAAAGAAATTGAATTCTCACCAGAAAAAGTATTCCACGATTGAGAAGGAGACTTTGAGTTTGGTGCTGACTTTGCATCATTTTCACATTTATGTGACCAGCAATCCATCTGACACCATTATATATACTGATCATAATCCGTTGACGTTTTTGGAGCGATCCTGGAATAACAATGCAAGGCTGTTTCACTGGAGTTTATTGTTACAGCCATTTCATTCACAAATAGTACATGTGGCAGGACGAGAAAATGTAATAGCCGATGCTTTGTCACGAATGTGATGAATGGAAGCAGTTTCAGTTGGGGGAAGAAGAACGAAAAAAAAATGGACTATATTATTATACCTGTTTGTGTGTTGTTTTTTGAAACGAAAAAGTATATTTACTGTGTGCATTTGTTGAAGGATAGTCAAAAGGTGAAAAATGAAACCATCTTGAAGTTGATGGTTTATTTTTTTTCTTGGGAGGAGGTGTCATGTGAGAGTACCTTTAAGAAATGGGTGTTTAAGAAATGTACCTCTAAGAAATGGGTGTTTAAGAAATGTAACTTTAAGAAATGGGTGTTTATCAGTGATGTCAGAGTGTGGGTGGAGCTGGGCTGTCTGTCAGCTTTTTACTTTCGTTTTAGGCTGTTTGCTGCAGGGTGTGTTTTAGTTTCGCTTTCAGTGTTGGAGCTGAAGCCAGACAGGGCAGGTGTACTGTTGACCTCTCTGCCATGCAAAGACTATCTCTTGATCATTTCGTGAATTCAGAATTATAAATGTTTCAGTCGTGACTTTAACCTGATGTGCTTCTGTTAAATGGTGTTTCTTTTGTAAGTCTTCTGGATGTTAAAAGAACAGTGTAATCATTACTTAGTGTTGTTTTCTTTCGGGGTTATATTTGAATTAATGGTTGCTAAGATATTCACGGCATGTTTTAAAAAGGTTAACTTGAGTTCATAGAATAAACATTGTTTTGCTTTAAAAAATACTTTTCCATTTCTGCTGTACCACACCTGTAGAGTGAGCCGTGTGCTCCCCATACCACAATCTATTAAAAGTTGTGGGTCAGGCGAACTCCATGATACATTTTGGGGTTCTCTAAACCCTGGCCCATAACACCTGGAAATAAACCACAAAAAAGCGGAGTTTGATGTGAAGCAAAGGGGCCTCTCCAGGGAAAACTGTGAGTAGTACATTTATAAACTGCAAATAAGATCATTACAGGCTGCAAACCAAGGACTTTAATCTACAAGCTGGCTGTGAGGAAAGCATGCTGAAGAACCACAATTTGAAGCAAAGACTCTTGGGCAGGATCCTCCGCACGTTCAGGGACGAGCCCGGCGCCGGAGTGTTTGGCGCTGCGCCAGCTGGCGCGGAAGGGCTTGGCGAAGGGCCTCCACCGGCCGGCGCAAGTTGGCGCATGCGCGGGATTGCCAGCGTCTGCTGGCATCATCCCAGCGCATGCGCAGGGGGTTCTGCTCCACACCGGCCATGGTGGACGTTGACAGCGGCTGCTGCGGAGGGAAAGAATGCCCCCAGGACACAGGCCCGCCCGCGGATCGGTGGGCCCCATCGTGGGCTAGGCCACCGTGAGGGCACCCCCCTGGGCCAGATCCCCCCGGGCCCCACCCCCCCGAGGACTCTGCAGTCCGCCTGTGGAGCCAGGTCCTGCCGGTAAGGACCTGTTGTGATTTACGCTGGCGGGACCGGCCGAAAACGGGCGGCCACTCAGCCCATCGCGATCCTGTGAATCGCCGGGGGGGGGGCGCTGCCAACGGCCCCCGACCGGCGCGGTACGAATCCCGCCCCTGACAAAACCCCGGCGCCAGAGAATTCGACAGCCGGCAGGGGTGGGATTCACGCCGGCCCCCGGCGATTCTCCGACCCGGCAGGGGGGCGGAGAATCCCGCCCCTTATCTTTTATACTTATTATTTTTACCCCTCTCCGCCATGCTTGTCTGTCTTGTTTCTGTGGAACAGTTAAAGGGGGTAATATGTTAGCTGGTTGTTATCCAGTTGCTTTTATTGAATCTAGCATGATTATTCTGGTTATAGATAAACAGTAATTATGTTTCAACATACAAACCTGGTGACTGTAATTGTTGGGCAGCTAAGGGCCAAAAAACAGGAATTTTTATAAGAATTATTAGTTAATTCACTTGTGTTGTGACTCCGGAATGAGTGCGGCTCGAACTGACCGCGTGTGTGCCCAGGTTGTGGTAACACTCTAAATTCTGCTAAACTAACAACTTGACAAATGTCAACCAAAGTGAGAATTTGAATGTTTGACAGGACAGCTACTGTCAAGTATGATGACGAGTTTAGAACCATGGGGATCAGGCAGTACAGTTCAATATTCACAACAAGAAGAGCTGTGCTGTTCCAAGCCATGAAATGTACCCTGAGGAAACCCTGCATTCAACCCACCCTTTTCCATGTGCAAACAGAAAGAAACATTACTTTCCTAATCTATCGCTGGCTTCTAATGACAGCGAATGAGTCTTTGATTTCTATCTCACAATTGAAGAAATTATCCTCCCTATGTCAAACTACAGATGACCAACAAAATTCAACTTAGCATGGCACGAAATTCACAACCGCAACACTTAGAGATCTTAGTGCTTTTCAGAAATGCGTTGTTTCAGGCATTTTAGAAGGTTTTCCATTTTTTACCCGATTAATAATATTGCAATATAACAATGATACCTTCAAGAAAACATTGATGCATACATGAACGCACATCACTTAAAACAAACATATTTTTTGCTTATCCATGTATTGTCAAAATGTATCTCTGTGGATATGCAATTGGAAAGGTTGAATGCATCTGCCCAAATTTGTTATTGCTAAGCATGTGTCTTCTGGTTCAATCAGAAGGCACATAACAATTCTGACAAAAATAAAATCAAACCACGCTCAGTGGTCCAACTGTTTTCTTAACTTCTGCATGAAGATCATTCAAAATCATGTATTACTTGCCACAGATTCAGCATGACAAGCAAATGAGGGTGATCTGGGCAGAATTATTGCAGTTTGTGTGAGTTGCGACCTACTCTAATGGTGCTTGTTCTCCAAGTTAAGAATGCCCAAGCAATTTTGTCAAAATCCTGCACCTGCTGCACAGTGGCATGGCTGGACATGTTTGTGCCTGTGGTGAGATGCCCAACGCCTTTGCAGTTACTAGCAGCGAAAAGCAAGTATGTGTGTTCCCTCCTCAACTCTTCCATCTCTTCTTTGCTGCAATGTTTAAGGAAGCCACCACAGGGACATGCCTGCAGGCAGCAATAATCGGTTCAACCTAGGGAAGGTCTTTAATCTCCTCCAAACTGCATGCCTCCACTGAAGTCACAGAGGCAGTAATCAAAAGCTTAGGTATGCTGATGGCTGTGTGCTACAACAAGGAAAACACCCAGACTATGACAAACAAATTCTCACGCACAGCCAAAAACATTGGTCTCTAAATCAGAGCAAGGTTATGTTTCAGCCAGCACCATACACATGTCAAGAAGCAGCAGATATAACCATTGATGGCAGCGATCTCTACACTGTAGAAAACACTGTTGTTGAAAATGCCTGTTCCCATGTCCAGAAAGCAAGTTGTGTCTATGGTCAACTCCATCATCATATCTGGAAGCAGCAAACTATTACGCTGAAGACTAAAATCAAACTCCACCGGACCACTGTCCTTGCCGCTCTGCTTATCACACAGAATCCAGGTTCTGCTAAAGGTGCCACATCAAAGTTCTGTAATGCTTCCACCAAAGCCAGCCGAGGTCCATCTCTCTTGGGTTAGGGTTGGGGTTAACACTGCAGCCAACTTGCCCATGTGGAGGCAAGCACTGCAATTTGGTTCCGTATGCTTTGAGAACCATCTATGTTAAAGTCTCATGTGTGCCGAGGAAGACCAGAGGTGTCGCAGCTGCATAGGTTCCCCCAATTATCAACGAGGACAATATGAACTGCTAGTTCTTCAGACATCAAGGTAACTCCTGCATCAGGCATTTCCATCATTAGAGGAGACAGAGGAATGAAATCATTTACAGCTTTGGCATACTCAACAAGGAATCTACCTTGACGAATGGCAGACACCTGAGCAGGAGATGGAGATAGATGTAAATCGATTAAGCATTCAGTCAAAGGACATTATTAAGCCAACAGGTATTTAACAAGAAATGAAATATTTTAAAGCGTTGCACAGATCAAAGACTGAAGATCATGCTTTGTTCCTCAATCATGCAATACTGATCTTTTTTTTAATAGAATTCCTACAGTGCAGGACGCCATTTGGCCCATTGGGTCTGCACCAACCCTCCAAAAAAGCACCCTACCTAGGCCCATTCCCCTGCACCCCCCCTGTAACCCCACCAAATCTGCACATCTTTGGACTGTGGGAGAAAGAGGAGCACCCGGAGGAAACCCACAAAGACACGGGGAGAACATGCAAACTCCATAAAGACAGTCACCCAAGGCCGGAATCGAATACAGGTCCCTGGCGTTGTGAGGCAGCAGTGCTAACCACTATGCCACCATGCCGATGATCTCTTAAATGAAATTTAGACCAATCTACATAAATACCTCATGATTAAAGCTGATTTACATAGAATTTTTTTTGTGAACTATTTGTGAACTAAATGGCATCTTTAACTCTAAAGGGTCATGATATTCAAATGGTTTGACACTATTTAAAATTGAAGACTTGTTAGAGGTGAAATATACCATTGATTGTAATAATAATAATTGCTTAAGTAGGCTTCAATGAAGTTACTGTGAAAAGCCCCTAGTCGCCACATTCCGACGCCTGTTCGGAGAGGCCGGTACGGGAATTGAACCCGCGCTGCTGGCCTTGTTCTGGATTACAAGCCAGCTGTTTAGCCCACTATTGCCACAATGGAGCCACTCTTAGAAGATCAAATGAAAGATGATGGCAGTTCATGGTGAAAATTCAATCTTGGTCATGTCCTGCTGAAGATTATACCTATAAACACAAAAGCGGAATTTTGAACCTTTCATATCAGTCTTTCAGGATGTTATATTTTGCTTTATGTCACCTGTGGTAGTTGCTCCCAACCCTACAAGTCAGAAGGTTGTAGTTTCAAGTCTGACTCCTGACCTGAGCACAACAATCAAAGCTGACACTCCAGGGCAGTATGAAGGAAGGGTTACATTGTCACTTGTCTTTTGGATGAGACATTAAACCAAAATCCTCTCTGCCTTCTCAGGTGGACATAAAATAACCGAGGCACCATTTCAAAGAGCACGCAGTTGTAGTGATATGCATCACTGTATATACACAAGGGGTTAAGGTAAATACACTACAACTAAGTAACCACTAGAGGGAGCACCAGAGATGTGTATATCTACATAGACAAACAGGAAGTCAGCCTCTCTCTCTTCACAGGAACGGCAGCTGGTGAGCAGGACACAGACAAGCAGCTCAGATGTAACATAGTTTAAGCGCTGGAGACAGAACAAACTCATAGAAATAAAGCATCTACTTCAACTGGAAGACTACGAGCTTTATTCAGACACAAGGAATAATACAGCAGTTATCCTTAATCAATGGTCCTGACCAATATTTATAACTGAGAAACAGGTTTTCTGGTCATTACCATATCGCTGAATTTATTGTGAACAAGTTGGTTGCCTCGTTTCTTACACTGTCACGGTCTACCTCTCAATTCATGGATTAGTTTCTGCCATGGGTCTTCATTTGACCAAACTGGCTGACTCTTAACCAAAATATCTTTCAGCAAATGGGACGGGAAATCCCATGAGGTAGTGGGATCCAGAGTGCAGGATTTGCTTCCCTTTCTTTCCTTCCTGCAACAGCTCTGTTTCATCATTAAGATGTTGGGACTTGAAGCATGATGCAGCTTGATGGACAGGCTGCTGCCATTTTAAACCACTGGTAGCAAGCTCCTCCCAGATGTCAACGCTGCCACTGTTCAAGGAAAGCTCCAGAGTTTCATTGTAGTGTTTTCTTTGCATTCCTCTGGAACTCTGGCCTTTAGAGAGTTGAGTAAACAGTACATGGCAGTGTTTTGGACCAGCTGGAAGCAGTGTCCAGTCCATTATAGCTGATATTTCAGCAAATGTTTCCTGAATGTTTGTGGACCTGCTTCAAGTACGACAGTAGCATTTGTTCAACAGTCCTCCATTGAATCAGGAGGATGTGGAGGAGGCAATGCCGGTGGAATTCTTCTGCTGTCACTGATATACCGTCCAGCTCTCACTGGAGTACAGGAACGTGGTGACAATAACTGCTCTTACTCTGTGACTTTAGTTGACTTGCAGAGACTTTGCTATCATTTAATACGATCAACGTGGACAAGTGTGAGGTCTTGCACTTTGGAAAAAGGAATAGAGGCATGGACTATTTTCTAAACGGTGACAAAATTCATAATGCTGAAGTGCAAAGGGACTTGGGAGTCCTAGTCCAGGATTCTCTAAAGGTAAACTTGCAGGTTGAGTCCGTAATTAAGAAAGCAAATGCAATGTTGTCATTTATCTCAAGAGGCTTCGAATATAAAAGCAGGGATGTACTTCTGAAGCTTTATAAAGCATTAGTTAGGCCCCATAGAATACTGTGAGCAATTTTGGGCCCCACACCTCAGGAAGGACATACTGGCACTGGAGCGGGTCCAGCGGAGATTCACACGGATGATCCCAGGAATGATAGGCCTAACATACGATGAACGTCTGAGGATCCTGGGATTATATTCATTGGAGTTTAGGAGGTTGAGGGGAGATCTAATAGAAACTTACAAGATAATGAATGGCTTAGATAGGGTGGACGTAGGGAAGTTCTTTCCATTATCAGGGGAGACTAGGACCCGGGGGCACAGTCTTAGAATAAAAGGGAGTCACTTTAGAACAGAGATGAGGAGAAATTTCTTCAGCCAGAGAGTGGTGGGTCTGTGGAATTCATTGCCACAGAGGGCGGTGGAGGCCGGGACGTTGAGTGTCTTTAAGACAGAAGTTGATAAATTCTTGATTTCTCGAGGAATTAAGGGCTATGGAGAGAGAGCGGGTAAATGGAGTTGAAATCAGCCATGATTGAATGGTGGAGTGGACTCGATGGGCCGAATGGCCTTACTTCCGCTCCTATGTCTTATGGTCTTATCACACACACATTGAACCTGTGTAGCCAGTATTCAATCTCTTTGTCAGTAATGGTCTTTGGAGAGAGGTAGCTGTCAAGGTATGGGAACGTAACATATTCCAGAGTCTATCCTTCAACAATAATAGGAGGTGGAATATATTACTGACCATATCTGGGTTGTCATATCGAGTTTTGTTTTGGAAATATTCAAGGGCAGGCTGAGAGTTTCTTTTACGCAGGATTGAAGAGATCAAAAGGGACTTGAAAATCTGGTTTGATAGGATCACCAGTCATTGGGATGCATGTCTGGGTTGGTCGTAAAGCCTTGCAACACCACCGCACATGAAAATCAGACAATTCGCTGAGTATGCTGCAATGTGCATGTGCTAAATCAGCTGGGCACACTTTCAAGGACTTAATATTTTCATTGGACACTGGTTTGTGGCATGATAATTGAGAAATAAAGACTTCAAGCTCTACAAACACCAAAAAGGCATTCTGCCTACTGCACAAATTAGTATGTGGTATATGGATTTCATTGCCGGTGCAATGCCAGACACACAGGCTGCATGTCCCAACAACTGGTGGATCGTATCAAACAGCACATTCCTTTGGCTGTCAACAAAGTCACATTTGAAAAGCTGAGAACATAATGTCTAATATTTGTTGTGATTCCCTGATTGGGCAGCATTGCTGCACAGTCCTGAGTGCGCTAAAAATTATACCAGTAACCAATTTAATTGTATCTGTGCAATGTAGTTCACTTATGCTTTTGAGAAGCGACATATATTCATGTGCAGGGACCATTCCTCTGCAGCCAAAAGGACTATGTCCAGACATTGCACCTATTTTGAATAAACAAAAGCATGTGGAACAATAGCTTCCTGGTGCATTCACCATGGCAACATTTCAACCAACCAGAGCTGACTTGTCAATCAATCAGCATTCCTTTTGTCACGCAGTATATCTTGCAGTTTCTTTTGAAATTTGCTATTCTTGCCTCTGTCCTAATGAGTGCAAGACGAAAAGCTCCGCTAACATATATTTTCAGCATTACTTAAGTTTTGTGATACCAAGTGCCTACTTCTAAAGTGCTTTATTAGCATTAAGTTCTTTGGGATATTCAGTTATTGTGAAGGATGCTATATAAATGCAAGTCTTTTCTTTTTGTTACGTGGACCTCAGTGAGGGAAAAGGCAGGGAAATAGCACAAAGTCGTGTTGCTCTTTTGGAGAGACGATGCAGACAAGGGAAGATGGGCCAAATGGCCTCCTTCTGCACCAGAACAATTCAGTGATTCTGAGAACAGTCTAGGCTGCATATGTTAAAATACAATAATTCCTTCTCAACTGATACTGTAATGTCAGGATACCAGTATCCTATGTCTCTTAGCGTGCACATAGCAAAAACCGAGGTTGATAAAAGAGAAAAATCACTGTGGTACAAAGTGAAGAATTAACGTGTGCAATAAATTTATAGTCTGATTGTTTGAATCATTTCTGAATAAAAATATTCCTAACCTGTATACTAAATGACCCGCATGAAGCTTTTTCACTTACATATGGATAATTTGTAGACTGGTGTTAATGCTTGTGGTTAATGTTTTATGTGGTTATTCGATATAACTCAAACTAAACACATGATGGACCATACTTATTAAATACATCAATTTCCGTTGCGACATTTACATTGTGAGAGATTTATTTAGTAGATTCGTACACTCAACTGTTTTAAATCAATTCAGGTGTGTTCTGTTTTAAATCTGCTGGCTTTGAATGGACTGAGCCAATGCTGGGAGAACAGCTGTTGAAATCCCTCCATTTCATGATGTGCATGTGTTCCTCTTCAACTTACCATACAGCAAAGTGAAATTATTTTATTGGGGAATACAATAAGCACTAATTAAGCATCTAATTTTGGTTTGGCAGCTCACGGGTAAACTCAATCATTGAATACACTATTCACGCCCATTAGAGCTCAACTTCAGCCATGTATGGATATCACAAACAACTGCTTTAACACATACACTCCAACCACCTCCCCTTGCAGTCAGCAATCCTGTTTGAGGCACATTCATTCTAAATAGCCAGTCATGCTTAGGGACTAAGGAGTTTAACAATAACTAGCCTGCTCATGCATACATAGTTGATATTTCTTTATTCTTTGCTGGGGTATGGGTGTTGCTGGTTGTGGATCTGGAGTTAGGCAAGGATGGTAGAATTTCCTTCCCGAAAAGGCATTCATGATCCAAATGGGTTTTAATAAAAAATCACTTGCTGAGGCTAGCCTTCAATTCCAGATTTTAGTTAATTGAATTTAAGTTCCACCAGCGACCATAGTTGGGCTTGAACCCATGGTGGAATTTTCAGTGACACTGTCCAAATCTTGAACGTTAATTTGAGCCTCTGGATGACTCGTCGAATGACATTACCACCAATCCACCTTTATCCCTATACTGATGTAATTAGGAAGTGGAGACTCATGGTCAAAGTACAGCACTGTACTATTGGAAGGGGACATATTCAAATGTGTGAGTAGTCAGTGATGCCCAGTACCAATCAAAATCATCTCGCATGTAGAATTTTGCTACCCTGAACATAACCTTTAATTTTCCCTTTCGGAAATTAATCAGCACTAATCACGGATAATAATTGCCTAAACACTAACTGCACACAATCTGACATTTTACTTTGCACAGTGCCGGTATAATATCTCTCAAGAATTTGAAATGCCCAATGACGAAAACAAAATTAGAGGTGTTGTGATATTCACTGGCACAGGAGCAATGGTGGACTTTGCAGAGATCTTGAACAATCAAGTCACATATTGTCGTGATGGTTTCCAACCTTATTAAAAACATAATCACAAACTGCTCCTCCGATAGAATCACAGAATTGTGATCGGACGGCATGGTGGCACAGTGGTTAGCACTGCTGCCTCACAGAGCCAGGGACCTGGGTTCAATTCCACCCTTGGGTCACTGTCTGAGTGGAGTTTGCACGCTCTCCCCGTGTCTGCGTGGGTTTCCTCTGGGTTCTCCGGTTTCCTCCTGCAATCCAAAGATGTGCAGGTTAGGTGGATTGGCCATGGTAAATTTCCCCTTAGTGTCCAGGGATGTTCAGGTAGATGGGGTTGCAGGAATAGGGCAGGGGTGTGAGCCTAGGTTGGGCGCTCTTTCAAAGGGTCAGTGCAGACTCAATGGGGTGAATGGCCTCCTTCTGCAATGTAGGGATTCTATGATAATAATAATTTGAGTAATATTAATAAATAGAACAGCTAACTTATCATCAACCCATAAATCCTTCACTGGGTAAGTTCAATGGAATATCCTCCTCTTCCATACTTTGACCCATCTTACATTCTTGACTCCTCAAGAATACTCCATTCAAAAAGTGGCAAAACAGAAGGAGTATGTTTTTTAAACCTAATCTGGTGTAGTTCTGCTGGTGCCAGAAATTACATTCACTTCCAAAGTCATTTTTTGTTTAAATTAATAGTTTTGCAGAAATTGCTGACTATACATTTCAGGCAGATATATATGGGACACAAAATTTGCTTTGGCAAAAAAAAAATCAGTTGAGAAAATGATTTCTGCCAAAATTCCAATTTTCTACTCGACAGATAATCAAGTAGGGAATATATTTAAATTTGAAAAATAGCCCAAGGTGCTGCTGGTCAAACAAGTGATACATTTTCCTCCCAAACCTGTTATAATGAACATGTAATTCACTGAGTATGTTATTTGCCAGGCAATTTACATTATCCATACAGACTTGCATTTTCTTTGTCACTTCTGCCTTGCACATTATTTCCCTGCTACCATCTTCAGAGTGGAATCAGACACAGCAGTAGAATACTTTGCATGCATATTGGAAAGTCTTCAATGGATAATAAAAAAAACAGCAGATGTGATAACCGCTGATGAGTCAATAAAAAAATGAATGGCTGCTGTAATTTCATCGCATCGGAATAGTTTGGGAAATGTCAGCTGCCTTGATATTTTAAGATAACCAAGTCAAATGTCACAAATGAGATTACTCATTGCCAACTGCTTAATTCATGTCCTTAGGTAAGGGGCACTGGCAAACAGATTTGCTTAGAATGACAACATAGCCTTTTCCTGCGTGCAGATTGAAAGGTTGATGTAGGCTAGAATGGTCCTTTTTTGCAGCAACACCCCCATTGTTACTGTAACTGCATTCACAGCTTAGGCTAATACATACAAAAATATGAAATGATGGGCAGGATAGACCAGCAGGTCCATCAAGCCAACCCCATACCACAATGGCTGGACCATCAGAGCTAAACACTGCTGGGAGAGGCATAGACACATGATACAAACAGGGCATATTGGGGGGAAATAATACTCTGACCCCCCCCCCCCCTCCATTGATTGAAAACAGCGCAGGAAATCACATGGATCAAGTATTCCCAATAAAGCCACTTATCTTCCATATAGAGTCATAGGGCTGGATTATCCAGCCTCCCAGCTGCGTGTTTCTCAGCAGCGGGAGGTGCCGAGTAGTTTGCTGGCAGCGTGATTCTCTGTTCCCGCTGCTGTCAATGGGAAATCCCACTGAAGCCACCCCACGCCATCGGGAAACCATGGGCCGAAGGGCCTCTTTCTGTGCTGTAAAAGTCTATGACCGGAATTCTCTGGCCATTCGCTGGCAGCGGTATTCTCTGGTCCCACCTGCAGCGCTGCCAGCGAATGACCAGAGAATTCTGGTTGTAAACTTTTACAGCACTGAAAGAGGCCCTTCGGCCCATCGTGGCTATGGTGGCATTCGAGCACCTATCTATTCTAATCCCATTTTTCAGCACTCGTTGCGTAGCCTTGTATGCTATGGCGTTTCAAGTGCTCATCTAAATGCTTCTTAAAGGTTATGGATGAGAACCCGGTCCCAGTCAGGAACTCCCCTTGAAGGCATGTAGGGAGTCAGTGCCTGTCATTGTATTCCAGAGTCTCTTAATGTATTCCAGAGACTCATAATCTTCTGGGAAAAGAAAAACTGTTTAACATCCAGCCCATTCCTACATTTATATAATTTAAACTCATACCACTGGCCTTTTCCAATCAGTTGAACTAGAATTAATGAAATAAAAATGAAAATCAGTTATTGTCACAAGTAGGCTTCAATGAAGTTACTGTGAAAAGCCCCTAGTCGCCACATTCCGGCGCCTGTTTGGGGAGGCTGTTATGGGAATTGAACCGTGCTGCTGGCCTGCCTTGGTTTGCTTTCAAAGCCAGCGATTTAGCCCTGTGCTAAATTAACTATCAACTGGGATTCTATTCAGCACTTTAATTGTTTTATAGACCTATGTAAAGACACAAGCCTGGATTCTCCATTGGCGGGATCCTCCATTTTGCCGGCACTGTACTCACGCCCACGGATTACCTGACGCCATTGGGTTGCCCACAATGGAAAACCCCATAGGCCGGCTGCTGGGATGGAGGACCTCCCTGCCAACAGGGCGCACCACACCAGAAAACGGATGCGGAGGGATGGAGAATCCCGCCCACTGTGTCTAAATCTGCACTAAGCAATTAGACCATGAACTTAAAACCGTTCTGAGTAGTGTATTTACATTGCACTTTTTATGACTAAGGCAAAAGTGTGGTCGCCGAACTAACTTTGGGGTGCAAGCCTGCAAAGCCTTCAGTGAGGTGAGGTGGGGGCGTGTCAGGTTTCAAGGCCCGGCCACCTGAGCGAGAGCTGAGAAGTGACCAGTTGTGAGATGTGGAGGCCAGGCAAGCAATGGCATAGTGATTTTCAGGAACAACGGGGCAATTCAACCAGGGCTAGGAGGTGTGAGAGCCAGGCAGGCACCAGCATCATGGTTTTCGGTAAGCAGAGGAGCCCAGGCCTGAGATTGAGAGGACTAGGTGGCGACTGATCACACTTCGGAACAGCGACTTGACACGAGGTGCAGTTGCTCTTTTCTGCAATGCAACAGTTTCTTCCAAGCAGTGATCCAATTCCATGAATTCTCCTGTTTTGAATTTTGCAAGGAAGGATTTAATTGGGACATTCTTCCTTGACACTTTGATAAAGTCCTTCCAGTTGTGTCCAAGTGTGATGACTTCTCCAAGGCGTTGATCAGCAGTTCCATCTGCTGGGGATTAACTACCCCAGGCTTTAGAGGCAGCTTTGTTATCCTGAGAGGACTGGAGTACCCAATGTTTGAAACTGGTCAGGAAATATCATTCCTGATCCAGCATGTTTACTGTTGGCCATTTGATCTTTGACCGGTGATTGTATTGCTTTGAATTCACACTGGGATTGTCGAGGCCGCCGGTTTTCAAACTGGCTCTCTGTTCCCTGCAGTTCATTGGGGGATTTCATCTGCTGGATCTCACCCAGAGAGTCCACTCTTTGAAAAGCAAGGGGAATTTTCACTTTTTGGGGTTTGTCTAATTTGGGTTTGAATGCGCACAATCTCTTTGCATGATGACACAGTGGTGATGTATTTTTGTCCTGGTGTTTTGAAACCTCACTGAGTTGTTGATGCTTCTGCTGTGCTTATTATGGAGGCCAGTTCTTCTTCTTTTGGACATGTGCAGTTTGTTCGTTTCTGCTCTTGACCCTATAATTGGCACACCTTTACAGAGTCATTCACAACACTGGTGCAGAACTATCAACACCTTCACTTGTTTTTACATGTTGAATTTACTGTCTTTTAGATGGATGAATCCCCCATCACTCTGAACACTGGCCTTCAGAAAGCCTTCTTCTCTTCTGGACAAAGAATGGAATTCTGCCAGACAGTTGCCAGTAAAGCCACTGATATTAGACTTAGACTGTACACTCCACTTCAATTGAGTATTTGCTCCTACAGTGGATACTTTGTGGATCACTCAGTCCTGCACTGGCCTGTGCTGTACTACAGTCATATCAATGGCTGATTTCTCCATCTTGTTGTTCATCAGGCAGTTCATGTTTGCTCACCTCAAGACACACAGATTGCAATATTTACCATCTCCACCATCATGCTGACAACAGGTAGGCTTGGATTTCAATTTATCAATTACACTGCAGGCTTGTTGCTGTCATATGTTAAAGAGCACTACAGCAATTAAGCAGTGATTTTGGATTTCTGTGCCTTGCGTTATGTGAGCTGAGGGTGGGCGGAGTCAGGAGGGCATTGATGTCAGTGGGGCGGGGATTAATGTCATTGGGGGTCACCCATGTCACCAGGGGGCAGGGCGTGGTGTAGTGGCCCCGCAAAGAGGGAGAGCGCAGGGCCCCCAAAAGGACCACCTCCGCTTGACTGATGCACGGGACACTACATTTAACTAAATTAATGCTATTTGATTGTGTGTGCTCCAAGCCCCAATGATTCTAAAACTTCTGGGGGCGGGGAGCAGGGGTGACTGTGTTCCACTACCATTTTGGTAACGTCTGCAAACTCCCAACATCACTGTCCAGGTAATTAATAAAGACGATGGCCAGAATTTTGAGTATACAAATCAGGCGGTCACCCAACCTAGAAATGCATAAAATCATGTGAGAGGACATCAGGCATGTGACCCGAAGTGATTGCGCTGTCATGTTATATTCTGGTCAGCCGACGCATCCACAAGTTGGAAGGGCGCTCACTGACAATCACGGAGCCCATTTAAATGAATGAATCAATTGACGAGAACTTTACATTGCCCATCTGCCTTTACGGTTGGTGAGAGGCTGGATTGGGTAGGCGGAATTTACATTTAAACTGCAATCCCAATCGAGGGCAGGGTGAAACGTCAGGGCTGAAATAAAATTAACAAACGTATCTGGAGACGGAGGTCTGTGTATGATTGTGTTGCCTAGACACTTGTGGTATAATTCTAACATCCATATTTATTTTTCATTGATCAACAGCTCCCTGAAACCAATCAGCAGTGACTGTCCCCCTGATGGAGCGCATTGGAGACGTCAGCCCGGACCCTCACTTTTCTCAGTGCCCACCCTCTTCCCTTCCTCCCTGACAGCGCTCCGTCTTTCCCAGTGCGTGTTTCACATTGGATGGCAGTTAATTTTCCGGCCAGTGTGGAATTGCACTCCAGGGCTGACCATGGTCAGAACACATTTTGTGCCAGCTTCCAGTGTGCGCACCTGAAGGGCGAAGAATTCAGGCCCATGCAGAGTAGTGGGTCATGGACGAATATCTGGAGAACTGGTAACATATCTCCAGATGAAACATATCCATTAAGGGTAACTCTAAAGCTGTGGGATTGGAGCTATTTGAAACATTTTTCTACTGATACCACACAATTCTATTTTGTGAGGTATTTGAGATACTTGAGATCAAAGGCTTTCTGCAACTTAAAGTTGATGATGTCTAAGGGCTCTCTCAACCATTAGCGACTTCCTCAAAAACACTTTATCAAATTTGATAGGCGTAAATTATTTTTTTCAGCTTCCCTGTTGAGATTTTCTAATGGCCAATCCACTTTCTAAGTGATCATAAAAGACATTTTTACGATCCCTTCCCGTGTCTTCACAATAATGAAGATCAAGCCGAAATGCCTGTAGTTCTCTGGTTCTGATGTATCCCCTTTTCTGAAAATAGCAACCACATAAGCTCGCTTTCAATCAAACAGAAATATCCTGACTGTACCGAAATATTGAAGATACTAACATAGAGCTCACAGAGTACATGTCCCATCTTCTTAATCACCCTTGAATAGATATTATTTGAATCTGGAGCCCGAACAATTTTCAGATCCCCTAATCTTTCCAATTGAAATGATCTATTTTGCTATTCACCCTGAGCACCTTTCATCCAGAATTTAAACATTATCTATAGGAGTCTTCTCCTGTAATGGAAACCGTCAATCTGCATCTGTGCCCTAACCTGTCTCTCATCACTTGACTTATGTCAGACATGGATTACTGCCTAAATGGCTAACAGATATTTAAATTAATGCAGTCCTGTGACAAATTACATATTATTGTTCCTGTTCTCATGTGAATAGAGGCTGAATGAACTTAACTGACCATATGAATTTATAATATTTGGAGCAAATTTAAAACGATGGATTAAAGGAGCCAGTATTTATGACTTTCAGCTGGTGGCTTTTGTTACTAATATCTACACTGTGCTAATCTGTTAATCAATTATGAAAGACATATTTCAGAAGGGCTCCCTGCTATTGTTACCAACACCTGGTCAGAACAGTGGCTAAGATACTGGACCAGAACCGCAATGTTTTTTAAATTTTGTAAGACTGTGCGGAAAGACTAATTCACTCCAGGAGTGATTGCATAAGGAATAGGACTTGGTTATTTTTACAAAAAAAAACTTTATTAAAATAAAAGAAAAACCATATTTAAACTTTTAAACTTCAAATCTAACAAGAGCAGCTCACATGTATCTTTTAACCCTTGGACACAATTTCCCATGAAACAGCACGGAAAATGGACATTCAACTCCACTTAGACAGGCAGGCAGGCAACAACGATACTTGCATTTCAGAACATATTCCTGTTGTTGGAACAGCTCCTTCAAACTCGTTTTCGAAAGCCGGTCTCTGTGGGAGCTTTTCATGACCTCTCCCGATGGCTTTCCAGATCCTTCGGCTCTCATCTGTTCCAGCAGGATTCATTTCTCTCTCTGAGCTCAGCCCAACCCCTCAAACAATGGTTCTGTCCTGGCAGTCCAGACGTAAACTTATCACTGCTATCTGGGCAATTGATTACCCACTCCCGGTTACACAAAAGGACAGGGCCATGCTACGAATATGCAATTCACATCCAATTTACAGACAAAAGAGACCATCAGACTCTGTAATGGGCTAATAGCTGGTCAGATCAGTGTGTCCTAGAGGATAATGGATCTTGAGTGAATCAACCCGGCTGAACAGGGGTATCATGTTTATTCCCATTAATGACTTTAAGTCTGAATGGGACAATGTAACTCAGGCTAGGTGTGGGTGTAGACCTCTGACTCAGTGATAGCAGTTTTACCCTCAGTCTGTTAACCCCTAGAATGCCTACTATATCTTCCATCCCATTTTGGATCCAATTTTCAAACCACTCCCTGTCGTAAAACAATGGATCATGCAGCTTGGAGTTAGGACTGGAAAAATAAGGCATTAATAAGCATTTTTCTTCTGTCTATCTGGAATATGACATACATTTTAGGCAATGACTGATGAGATGTGAATGTCAGAAGCCAGAATGGTCTTGGGTGAAATTGTACTGAAAGCAAGTGCTGGACCAGGTTTCAGATTGTGGGTGAACAGACTTTGATTACGTCCACTGCTGTGAGGAGTACAGTAGTTTTAAATGATCAGGCCATTGGCTGGTGTCATTGCTCAAAGCTTGTGCTGTTCCGTATATTCCCTACTTGCAAATATTACATCTTCCAGAGCAGCTTAGGGAGAATTAAAATGCAATGCAGAGTTATGACTGAGGACTGCCAGCATCTTATAGGGTATAAGATTTCTTTTTTTAAAAAATAATTTTTATCAAAGATTTTCATAAAATATCAATAACAAAATGAGAAAGAAAAAAGAACCCAACAGGGTAAGTACAAAACACAATCTAAAAAAGCAACCCCCCCAAACCCCTCCCCCCTGTACCTAAATAATAAATTAACATTAACACCCCGACTTAAGACAACAGGTGTATACACCCCCTCAGACCCTTCCAGTGTAAATAACATAAACAAAAATAGAGTAAACTCCCCCCCGCCCCCCCACCCCCCGAGCTGCTGCTGCTGTCTATCGTTCTGCCAGAAAGTCTAAGAACGGTTGCCACCGCCTAAAGAACCCTTGTACTGACCCTCTCAAGGCGAATTTCACCCTCTCCAATTCAATGAACCCTGCCATATCGCTGATCCAGGATTCCACGCTTGGGGGCCTCGTATCTTTTCACTGAAGGAGAATCCTTCGCCGGGCTACCAGGGACGCAAAGGCCAGAATTCCGGCCTCTTTCGCCTCCTGCCCTCCCGGCTCCTCTGCCACCCCAAATATTGCGAGCCCCCAGCCCGGTTTGACCCTGGATCCTACCACCCTCGACACCATCCTCGCTATGCCCTTCCAAAATTCCTCCAGCGCTGGGCATGCCCAGAACATATGGGTGTGATTTGCTGGGCTCCCTGAGCACCTAATACACCTGTCCTCACCCCCAAAGAACCTGCTCATCCTTGTCCCGGTCATGTGTGCCCTGTGCAGCACCTTAAACTGTATGAGGCTGAGCCTAGCGCATGAAGAGGAAGAGTTCACCCTCTCTAGGGCATCTGCCCACGTCCCCTCTTCGATCTCCTCTCCCAACTCCTCTTCCCACTTACCTTTCAACTCCACCACTGAGGCCTCCTCCTCCTCCTGCATCACCTGGTAAGTTTCCGAGATCTTCCCCACTCCCCCCCCCCCCCTCCACCCCCCGAGAGCACCCTGTCCTGTACTGTGTGTGGCAGTAGCCGTGGGAATTCCATCACCTGCCGTCTGGCAAACGCCCTTACCTATAAGTACCTGAAGGTGTTCCCCGGGGGGGAGCCCATACTTCTCCTCCAGCTCACCCAAGCTCGCGAACTTCCCGTCCACAAACAGGTCCCCCAACTTTCGTATGCCTGCCCTGTGCCACCCCGAAAACCCTCCACCTGTTCTTCCTGGGGCGAACCGGTGATTCCCCCGTAATGGGGTCCACGCCGAGGCCCTAATTTCCCCCCTATGCCGCCTCCACTGCCCCCAAATTTTGAGGGCCGCCACCACCACCGGGCTCGTGGTATACCTCCTTGGAGGGAGCGGCAGCGGCGCCGTTGCCAGTGCCCCCAGACTCGTACCCACACAGGACGCCGTCTCCAGCCTCTTCCATGCAGCCCCCTCCCCCTCCATCACCCACTTGCGCACCATCGTCGCATTGACGGCCCAGTAGTACCCACAGAGGTTGGGCAGTGCCAGCCCCCCCCATCCCTACTCCGCTCCAGGAGCACCCTTCTCACCCTCGGAGTCCCTCGCGCCCACACAAACCCCATTATACTCCTGTTAACCCGCCTGAAAAAAGCCTTCGGGATAAACACGGGGAGGCACTAGAACAGGAACAAAAACCTTGGCAGCACCGTCATTTTGATTGACTGCACCCTACCCGCCAGGGACAGCGGCAACGCGTCCCGCCTCTTGAACTCCTCCTGCATTTGCTCCACCAGTCTTGTAAAGTTAAGCCTATGCACGGCCCCCCAGCTCCTGGCCACCTGGACCCCCAAATATCTGAAGCTCCTCTCTGCCCTTTTTAGTGGGAGCTCGCCAATCCCCCTCTCCTGGTCCCCTGGGTGAACCATGAACAACTCGCTCTGCCCCATATTGAGCTTGTACCCCGAAAAGTCCCCGAATTCCCTAAGCATCCTCATTACCTCTGGCATTCCTCCCACCGGGTCCGCCACATACAGCAGCAGGTCGTCCGCATAAAGCGACACCCTATGCTCCTTCCCACCCCGCACCAACCCTCTCCAGTTCCTCGACTCTCTCAGTGCCATAGCCAGGGGTTCAATCGCCAGTGCGAAGAGCAGGGGGACAGCGGACACCCCTGTTTCGTCCCTCGGTGCAACCAAAAGTACTCGGACCTCCTCCTGTTTGTGGCCACACTCGCCATCGGGACCTCATACAACAGCCTAACCCACCTGACAAACCCCTCCCCAAACCCGAACCTCTTCAGCACCTCCCACAGGTACCCCCACTCTACCCTATCGAAGGCTTTCTCAGTGTCCATCGCCACCACTATCTCCGCCTCCCCCTCCCTCGCCGGCATCATGATAACGTTCAAAAGCCTCCGCACATTCGCGTTCAACTGTCTCCCCTTCACAAACCCCGTCTGGTCTTCATGGATGATCTGCGGCACACAATCCTCAATCCTCGTGGCTAAGACCTTCGCCAGCACCTTGGCATCTACATTTAGCAAGGAAATCGGTCTGTAAGACCCACATTGCAGGGGATCCTTGTCCCGCTTCAGGATCAAGGAGATCAGTGCCCGGGACATCGTCGGGGGTAAAGCCCCCCCCTCCCTTGCCTCATTGAAGGTCCTAACTAACAGCGGGCCCAACAGGTCCATATATTTTTTATAGAACTCGACCGGGAAACCGTCCGGCCCCGATGCCTTCCCCGCCTGCATGCTTCCTATCCCTTTGATCAGCTCCTCCAGCCCAATCGGGGCCCCCAGTCCCGCCACCAGTCCCTCTTCCACCTTTGGAAACCTCAATTGGTCCAGGAAACGGCCCATCCCTCCCTCCTCCCGTGGGGGCTCAGATCGGTACAATTCCTCGTAGAAGTCCCTGAAGACCCCATTGATGCCAACCCCACTCCGCACCATGCTCCCTCCCCTGTTCTTAACTCCCCCGATCTCCCTAGCTGCATCCCGCTTCCGAAGCTGATGCACCAGCATCCGGCTTGCCTTTTCCCCATACTCGTAGACCACCCCCTGGGCCTTCCTCCACTGCACCACTGCCTTCCTGGTGGTCACCAGGTCGAGTTCGGCCTGGAGGCTGCGCCTCTTCCTCAACAATCTTTCCTCAGGTTCTTCCGCATACCTCCTGTCTACCCTCACCATCTCCCCCAGCAGCCTCTCCCTCTCCCCCCGTTCCCTCCGCTCCTTGTGGGCCCTGATGGAGATCAGCTCTCCCCTCACCACCGCCTTCAGTGCCTCTCATACCATCCCCACTCGGACCTCCCTGTTGTCGTTGGTCTCCAAGTACCTCTCTATACTTCCTCGGACCCGCTCGCTCACCTCCTCGTCCGCCAACAGCCCCACCTCCAAGCGCCACAGCGGGCGCTGGTCCCTCTCCTCCCCCATCTCCAAGTCCACCCAATGCGGGGTGTGGTCCGAAATGGCTATTGCCGAATACTCGGTATCCTCTACTCTCGCTAACAGCGCCCTACTCAAAATGAAAAAGTCGATTCGCGAATAAGCCTTATGGACATGTGAGAAGAATGAAAATTCCCTAGCCCCCGGCCTTGCAAATCTCCAAGGGTCCACCCCTCCCATTTGGTCCATAAATCCCCTCAACACTCTAGCCGCCGCCGGCTTCCTACCCGTCCTAGACCTAGAGCGATCCAGTGCAGGATCCAACACCGTGTTAAAGTCTGCCCCCATTATCAGGCCCCCCACTTCCAAGTCTGGGATCCGACCCAACATACGCCGCATAAAACCCGCATCGTCCCAGTTCGGAGCATACACATTGACCAGTACCACCCTCTCTCCCTGCAACTTACCACTTACCATTATGTACCGACTGCCATTGTCTGCCACCATGCTCGATGCCTCGAATAACACCTTCTTTCCCACCAAGATCGCTACCCCTCGATTTTTGGCATCTAGCCCCGAGTGAAACACCTGACTTACCCACCCTTTGCTCAGTCTTACCTGGTCTGCCACCTTCAGGTGTGTCTCCTGGAGCATAACCACATCCGCCTTGAGCCCCTTCAGGTGCGCGAACACGCGGGCCCGCTTAACTGGCCCATTCAGTCCCCTTACATTCCAGGTTATCAGCCGGATCAGGGGGCTACCCGCCCCCCTCCCCCGCCGACTAGCCATGACCCCTCCTCGGCCAGCCACATGCCCGCACCCCACACCCGGCCCGTTCCCCACAGCGGCATACCCCCGTCTTGACCCACCCCACTCGCTCCAGCTCCTCCTTGATCTTAGCAGCAGCAACTCGATTCCCACCCCCCCACCCCCCGGCCCGGCTAGGACCCATCCTAGCTGGTTTACTCCCCCCATTGCACTTCTGCAAGTCAGCTGACTCCTGCTGACCCCGGCCACTCCCGCCTCCCCTTCGACTCCTCCCATTGTATGGCACACCCTCCTCTCCCGCTCCCCATTCACAGGCTCTCCCCCTCCGTTCTAAGCGCGGGAAACTATCCTCGCTTCCCCGCCCCAGTCCCGCCCCTCCCCAGTCTTCGGCGCGGGAAAAAAAATCCCGCGCTCTCCACCTACCAGGCCCCGCCACCAACCAAAACAGTGCCCAACCCGCCCCATCCACCCTCCCCAACCCGAAAGAGAAAAACACAGAGAAAAAGAAACCCAAAACAATGCAAAGGCCACCCCCCCCCCCCCCCCCCCCACCCGAACCAAAAATAGGCATAACATATCCACCGCAGTCCCCAATCGCCCATCCAGACCCTCAGTCTGTGCCCAGCTTCTCGGCCTGAACAAAGGCCCACGCCTCCTCCGGAGACTCAAAATAATGGTGCTGGTCCTTGTAGGTAACCCACAGTCGCGCCGGCTGCAACATGCCAAACTTCACCCCCTTCCTGTGCAGCACCACCTTCGCTCGATTTTACCCGGCCCTCCTCTTCGCCACCTCCGCACTCCAGTCCTGATATATCCGAACCTCCGCGTTCTCCCACCTGCTGCTCCTCTCCTTCTTGGCCCACCTGAGCACACACTCCCGATCGACGAACCAATGGAACCGCACCAGCACCGCCCGCGGAGGCTCGTTAGCCTTGGGCCTCCTCGCCAACACTCTATGGGCCCCTTCCAGCTCCAGGGGCCCCTGGAAGGACCCCGCTCCCATCAGCGAGTTTAACATGGTGACCACATAGGCCCCCACGTCCGGCCCCTCCAGCCCCTCCGGGAGGCCCAGAATCCGCAGATCCTTCCGCCTCGACCGATTCTCCATCTCCTCGAACCGCTCCTGCCATTTCTTGTGGAGCGCCTCATGCGCCTCCACCTTTACTGCCAGGACTAAGATCTCGTCCTCATTGTCAGAGATCTTTTGTTGAGCCTCTCGGATCGCCACCCCCTGGGCCATCTGTGTCTCCAGCAGCTTATCAATAGAAGCCTTCATCGGCTCTAGCAGGTCCGTTTTAATCTCTCTGAGGCAGCGCTGGATACCCTCCTGCTGCTCCTCCGCCCACTGCCTCCACGCTGCCAGGTCTCCGCCCGCCGCCATTTTGTCCTTCCCTCCCTTCTTCTGGTCCACCACCACCTTTTTTGTCACCCCGCTCCTAGTTAAAGCCATATACTGACCGGGAGCTATTATTAACTCCTTCACACATCAGGAAACGTCGAAAAAGTGCCCTTGGGGGCCCTGAAAAGAGCCCAAAAGTCTCGAGAGGGAATCCTTTTGGCAGTGTTCGCTTCACCAATCTGCCCCAAAATGTCTGTGGAAACTCCTGAAAAAGGTCTAAGATTCCGTTCCAGACGGGAGCTGCCAAATGCGCGACCTACTCCTCCATGGCCACCACCGGAAGCCTCGTCCCCGCTTCTTCAATGGCCTTGGTGAGATCTTTTCACAGTTGTTCCCTCTGCTGTTAGAATTCACTTTTGATAAAGGCCCTCAGGTCAGTTTGCAGCTTTAAGCTTGCCCTTCCCCCGCCTGCATGCTGGAAGAGGCCCTGTTTATCCTGTTGCAGCCAAATCTTTTACTGTTTCTGCCGGGTCTGGTAGCCAAAAGACATAACATTCCTGGGGCACACTGACAGGGGAATGTTGCAGTCTTCTTGCCACACCGGGAAATGTCAAACAAATGCCGTTGGGGACCTGTAAAAGAGCCCAAAAGTCCGTTCCAAGCAGGAGATACCGAATATGCGACCTAGCTCTGCATAGCCGCACCCGGAAGTCCCCCGCTCTATTTTATTTTGACAAACAACGTTACCTTGGCAGATAGACATCAAAGTCTCCAGCTTCAACAAACAAAGCCAATCTGTGAGCAAACCCTTCTAAATCATTTCCGAGCCAAAACGAGTCACAGATTAAAATATGAGTTAACATATCCAACCAGGGTGGATTCAATAAAGCAAGGCCATGTTTGATACATTTAATAAAAAGTCTACAGTTATGGGGCAGCATGGTGGCGCAGTGGGTTAGCACTGCCACCTCACGGCGCCGAGATCCTAGGTTCGATCCCAGCTCTGGGTCACTGTCTGTGTGGAGTTTGCACATTCTCCCCATATTTGCAGAGGTTTCGCCCCCATTACCCAAAGATGTGCAGGTCAGGTAGATTGGCCACACTAAATTGCCTCTTAATTGGAAAAAATGAATTGGGTACTCTAAATTTATTTTTAATAAGTCTACGGTTATGATACCAATTAGGTGAATAAAAATGCAAAACTTATACATATTTGCGGCGGGTGATCAACAAAGGGCAAAATTCTCCACCTCGCAATGCCGCAAACGCGAACCGCGATCAGGTGGACAATCAGGGGCGGGATTCTCCGCAAACCGGCGGGGCAGGCAAATCCAGCGCGAAGGAGTGGCGTGAACCACTCTGGCGTCGAGCCGCCCCGAAAGCACGGAATCCTTGCACCTTCAGGGGCTAGGCCGGCAGCGGAGTGCTTTGCGCCGTGTCGGCCCGCGCGGAAGGGGCTTGGTGCGATGCCAACCGGTGCCGAAGGGCCTCCGTCGGCTGGTGCGAGTTGGCGCATGCGCGGGAGGGCCAGCGTCTGCTGGTGTCATCCCAGCACATGCGCAGGGGGGGTTCATCTCCGCATCGGTCATCGCAGAGGACCACAGCAGACGACGTGGAAGAATAGAGTGCCCCCACGGCACAGGCCCGCCCACGGATCGGTGGGCCCCGATCGCGGGCCAGGCCACCGTGGGGGCACCTCCCGGGGCCAGATCCCTCCGCGCCCCCCTGAGGACCCCGGAGGCCGGCCGCGCAGCCAGGTCCCGCCGGTAAATACCTGTTGTAATTTACGCCGGTGGGACCGGCCTACAACGGGCGGCCACTCGACCCACCGTGGGCCGGAGAATCGCCGGGGCGGCCGCTGCCAACGGCCCCAGACCGGCGCGACGCGATTCCCGTTCCCACCAAATCCCCAGCGCCGGAGAATTCAGCAGCCGGCGTGGGCGGGATTCACGCCATTCCCCCCCAGCGATTCTCCGACCCGGCGGGGGGTCAGAGAATCCTGCCCCAGGAGTCCAACATAAATAGAGGTCTGCGACAGCCGCCGATTCAGGGGCGACATTTTCCGACCCCCCCGCCGGGTCGGAGAATCGCCGGGGGATGGCGTGAATCCTGCCCCCGCCGGTTGCCGAAGTCTCCGGCACTGGATATTCGGCGGGGGCGGGAATCGCGCCGCGCCAGTTGGCAGGCCCCTCCGCTCGATTCTCCGGCCCGGATGGGCCGAAGTCCCGCCGATACATTGCCTGTCCCGCCGGCGTAAATTAAATCACCTACCCTACCGGCGTGACAAGGCGGCGTGGGCGGGCTCCACGGTCCTGGGGGGGGCGCGGGGCGATCTGGCCCCGGGGGGGTGCCCCCACGGTAGCCTGGCCCGCGATCGGGGCCCACCGATCCGTGGGCGGGCCTGTGCCGTGGGGGCACTCTTTCCCTCCTGCCTCCGCCACGGTCTCCACCGTGGCGGAGGTGGAAGAGAATCCCTCCACTGCGCATGCGCGGAGATGCCGTGAGCGGCCGCTGACAGTTTCCCACGCATGCGCCGCCCGGAGATGTCATTTCCGCTCCTGCTGGCGGGGCAACAAAGGCCGTTTCCGCCAGCTGGCGGGGCGGAAATTCCTCCGGCGTCGGCCTAGCCCCTCAATGTTGGGGCTCGGCCCCCAAAGATGCGGAGCATTCCGCACTTTTGGGGCGGCGCGATGCCCGCCTGATTGGCGCTGCTTTGGGCGCCAGTCGGCGGACATCGCGCCGTTTCCGGAGAATTTCACCCCGTTTCCGCCAGCTGGCGGGGCGGAAATTCCTCCGGCGTCGGCCTAGCCCCTCAATGTTGGGGCTCGGCCCCCAAAAATGCAGAGCATTCCGCACCTTTGGGGCAGCGCGATGCCTGTCTGATTGGCGCCGTTTTGGGCGCCAGTCGGCGGACATCGCGCCGTTTCCGGAGAATTTCGCCCCAGGTCTCTCACTGGTGGGAACAATGAGGTTTGCGCGTTGCATGCCGCCCCCTTCCCCCCCCCCCCCCCCCCGGCGATTCTCCGACCCGGCGGGGCGTCGGCGAATCCCGCCCCAGGAGTCCAACATAAATAGAGGTCTGCGACAGCCGCCGATTCACGGGCGAAATTCTCCTACCCGCCCCGCCACATTTATGCCCCGACCGGCCGGCGGGAGTCTCCGTAACACCGGCCGGTCAATGGGGTTTCCCATTGTGGGGCAGCCCCACGCCGTCGGGAAACCCCCGGGCGCCGGCAAAACGGAGACTCCCGCCAGCGGAGAATGACGCCACAGGTCTCTCACTCTTGGCAATAATGAGGTTTGCGCGTTGCACCAGCAGTGTCATGCTAAACCAGCATTTACATGCAGTTGAATGTGATTAGCGGGTTGGATGTAGAATGCTCCGCCCTTCTGCGATGCTTCGATCCTCTCAAGTGGGCGTCCCACAGGAGCGAATTACTACAAGTATTTACAAGCGTGGACTGCGCGCCATGGCTGTGGAGGGGGAGTGTGAGGCCAGAAAAACACCGAAAAACTGTTGAAAACTGTTGGGCTTGCTGGGTGGGTGGGAGGAGGGAGTGGGCTGTCCAGAATCAGGGTGGCCTGGCTCAGACCACCATTGCTGCAGTCTGATTTTTAAACACGCACCCTTAGTGCTAAAGGCTCCGGCTGCTCACTGTGCTGAGTGCTGCCTGTATCCTTTAAATGCTCAGAAGGTCTTTGGTCATCTCGGTGCCCATCCAGGCCACCCCTCTGGACACCCTCATATCCCAGCTTTATCACCAGGGGCCAAGCGCAATCAGGAGCCCACCAGATGTTGTCACTCCTCAGAAGCCCTGCCCCATTGCAGAGGGAGCAGGGGGTCAGCAGAGGTCACCCCAACCAGATGACACCTGCACTGCAGCCTGTGGAACCCTCCCTGGTTCTCTGCCCCTCTCGGGCAGAGGACTCACCAGAGACCTCAACCCCTCTGGATCACCAGCTGTCTCCTCCTGGTGAGAATGGCAGCACTGACTACCTCTGCAATCCCTTCCAGGCTGTGTTCAGGAGGGCAGGCTCGAGTTTACGGCCCACTCTGGGTAAAGGGGTGTGCCTCCGCTTCTCATTGGCATAGAACTGTGGGCCCACTTTGGACTCACGACCCGGGGGGCAGGCCTTCTCTGAACCATCTTGGTGGCTGCTGTGAGTGTGTTGGAAGTGGAGCGCTTAAAAACAGCTGCAACTGACAGGCTATTTGGCGCTAATGGTTAGAACGTCTATTGGTCCGGGAATTACTCGGAATTCACGACAGCAGAGTGCTGCCCCATTAGTATGTCATGAATTGTTTCACAAATAGCGCCCCCAACAGGAACGCCAAACCACAAATAGTTCAGTCCCAGCGTCAACACTTAGACGTGATTTAACAATAACAATGGCCACGCTTTAACAAAAAAACAGAGTCCCATTTTAGACGCTATTAGCGGGGTGTTTCCCAGAGCCTGCACCGCTGAGAACAACACTGATATCAAAGAGGTCTCTGTTTTTTGGGCGGCCTCTTCAGGGAACTCCCCGCTGAGGCCGCACTTACCTCACTTCCTGTCATCAGTAAAGGAAGAGATCAGGGGGCCCCGTTCTCTCGACCTCCCCACTGCAGCTTCTGGACACCCTTCCCCACGCCCATTCTTACCAATTAGGGGGCCGTCGAGCCCCCCTTCACCCCACCTCATAAGGGCAGTGCCACCTGGGAATCCTGGCAGTGCCAGGATGGTACTGCCATGGTTACATCTGGCAGTGCCAGAGTGCTCGGCTGGCATCAGGATACCACCCAGCCCAGAGCCCGACCAGCAGGAGGTTTTCTGATTTCCTGGGAGACATCCCCAAGCGCCGTTATGCCTGATCCACGTTTGTGGAAACCAGTGATAAACAGCGCCATGTTTGATCCCGCACCTTGAGATTCTCCGGTGCAGACATATTTAAGTGAAGCTAACTGCTCACGTAAATATGCAAATCTGGATCCCACCCAGTGATGGCGAGATGCAGATCGTGACGTGTCGTGAGGTATCCCGAAAACTGTAAATCTCACAATATGCCTCTCGTGTGATTTAATAGCCTTGTCGCGTTAACGAGTCAGGTAGGACGATGCCGTTAGATCGCGCCCTTAGTAGGGGCCCTGGGATACAATAAAAAAGATTAACGGGCTTAAGGAAAATAGGGAAGTTTGCAGAGTGGTTAGACAACTATAATTTCATGTTGATAAGTGAGAGTGTGTATGGGAGTAATAAGGAAAGGCACCATACTCTTAATGGAACGATGTGGAAGGCTGTGATTAAATACTTTCATTTTTGGATTGTAGCCAACACTGGCAAGGCTGAGCTTTATTGCCCAGCCCTACTTATCCACTGATGGTATTGGAGACTTCTTGAACTTCTCAAGTTTGTGTAACGTAACTGTTGGGTAAGAGGTTCCAGGATTTTGATTCAGTGACAATAAAGAAGTCTCAGTCAAGTCATATGTGATTTTTGATGGGAACATGAAGGTTGTCACCCAGACCAAAACTTCAAGTACATCGTTCCCTGAAAGTATGACTCCAGACAGATGAAGCCATTAAAACTGCCAATAGTGAGGGCGGCCGCAGCAACAAGAGCTCCCGCCGGTGGCCGCGATTCGCGGCGAATTCAGGGAAATCCCCGAGTCCTCCCGCACCCCCCGACTATCGTCGGCCTTTGGGGCCGCCACGAGCAGCCAGCAGGGCCGGTTTAAAAACCGGCGAAGAACCCCGCGCGGGTGTCGGGCGGCGGGGTCTGAGGCGCCGGGCCTGGCGCGGCAGGTCAGAGTAGCGGGGGCGGAGCTACAAGAAGGCCGAGGCGGCAGGCCCGAGGACAGGGCACCATGCAGGGAGGGTGCTCCACGTCGGATGGCTCCCACCTAGGAAGAAGAAAGAAGGTTGACGCCTGGTCCCAGGTGAATGCAGAGGAGAAAAAAAAGAGGATTTAAGGGAGTTTGGTGAAAGGTTTTTTTTTCTCTCCCCCCTTTTTTTTTTCAAAAGAGAAGGTCAGATTGATGAAGGGTAGGAGGGTGAAGGGGGAGAGAGGAGAAAAGAAAGAAGATAAAAATCAATAAGCCACTAAAGGATGCGAAGAGCAGCGTTGAAGAAAGGAGGAAACGCGGGTTCGCCGCCGAAGGAGAAGACGAGCAAAAGCAAAAGTGTTGACAGGATGGCGGAAGCCAAACTGCAAGGCGGGGCCTCACTACTTACGGTGGAGAAGATGACCGAGGTGATGGCGGTGGAGCTGGAAAAACATTTGGTGAGGCACATGGAGGCCTTGAGTAAAGAGATGGCAGTCGTGTTGAGGTCATGGGTGGAGGAGGCAATCGGCCTGATGAGGGTGGAGGTGGCAAAGGCATCGGCTGAGTTGAGAGAGCAGGGCGAGAAGATGAAGGAGGTGGAGGAGGCCGTGACACGACACAGCGACCAGGTCACCTCGATGGGGGACGAGCTGCGGAGGGTGGTGGATGTTAACAGAGGACTCCGAGCAAAGCTGGAAGACTTGGAAAACCGCTCAAGGCGGCACAATTTGAGAATTGTGGGCTTGCCCGAAGGGACAGAGGGCCCAAGGCAATACTTCGCAAAGAAGTTGGAGGGTGAGAGCCCCACCCTGTACGAGCTAAACCGAGCTCATCGGTCATTAAGGCCGAAGCCCAAAGTGACGAGCCGCCAAGGGCAGTAATTATCTGCTTCCATAAGTTTTGCATGAAGGAGAAAGTATTAAGCTGGGCGAAGCAGGAGCGTGAGGTGCTGTGGGATGGTACTGCGGTTCGGATCTACCAGGACTTGACGGTGGAGTTGGCAAAAAGACGAGCGGCGTTTGGGCGAGTGAAGGCGGCTTTGTACAAAAGGGTGCGATTTGGTGTGGTGTACCCGGCAAAGTTGAGAGTAACATATAACGCCAAAGACTTTTATTTTGAGACAGCGGAGGCGGCTGAGGCGTTCGTGAGGGCAGAAGGCTTGGGACAGACGTGAAGAGCGGAACTGGAAGAGAGACTGTGGACTGTGTTTGAGCGGCTGGAAAATGTACAAATGTTACAACTTTCTTTTTACTGATTTGTATAGAAATTTACTTCTCTTTGCATTGTTACAGAGTTCAAGTTAATGGCGTTCTGTGTTGCGACGGATAAATGTTATGTTAGTGAATTGTAGGGGTTGGATTGTTGGGTTTGTTTTGGTGTTTCTTTCTCTGGGACTAGGCGGAAGGGGGCGAGAGGTATTAGCGGGGGGGGAGCCACCCGCGCTAGCTAACTAAAGTCAGTTAGTGAACGGGGGTGAGGTGAGAGGAGGACTGCGGACGTTGGAGCCTGGATAGCAGGCTTCAATGAGCCTATGAGGCGAGCAAGAGGGGGTGGAAGGATGGATGTTGGGGGATGTTTTTGTAGGGGGGGTTCTTGGGAGGGGGGGAAGGGGTTCGATGTTAACAATGGACAGGGGCGGGTCAGGCTTATAGGGTAGGGCCCGGTGGTATGGTGATGGTGGATAAGAAAGTTGGGGGGGGCGGGGGGGGGGGGGGGGAGACCCCCAGTAAGGATAATCACGTGGAACGTGAGAGGGCTAGGAGGTCGGGTCAAGAGGTCAAGGGTGCTTGCACATCTTAAAAGTTTGAAACCCGATGTAGCAATGCTGCAGGAGACTCACTTGAGGGTGAAGGACCAGCTGAGACTTAAAAAGGGTTGGGTTAGCCAAGTGTTTCACTCCGGATTTGATGGAAGGGCTCGAGGGGTAGCGGTGCTGGTCAGCAAAAGGGTACGCTTCCAGATGGAGAAGGTGGTGGCAGGTCAGGGGGGTAGATATGTGATTGTGACAGGGGCACTGGAGGGGAGATTAGTGGCGCTGTTAAGTGTATATGGTCCCAATTGGGATTCGCGAGGAAGGTGTTTGGGGCTATTCCCGACTTAGACATGCATGAGCTGATTGTGGGGGGGGACTGGAACTTAGTGCAGGAGCCAAGGTTGGACAGATCACGGCCGTGTTCGCGGGTCCCATCAGGGGGGGCGAAGGCGCTGGCTGGGCTGATGGTGGAAATGGGAGGGGTAGACCCTTCGAGGTTCCTGCACCCAAGGGAACGGGAGCATTCGTTTTTCTCAGCGGTCTATAAGGTATACTCGCGGATCAACTTTTTTCTGGTGGGGAAGGCTTTGCTGGCTGGAGTCAAGGAGTCAGAATACTCTGCAATTGCAGTGTCAGATCACGGTCCACATTGGGTGGATATGGTGCTGGAGAAGGGGGCAGCGCAGAGACCGGGGTGGAAACTGGATGTGGGGCTTTTGGGGAACCAAGTGTTCTGTGAGAAAATTGAAAAGGTAATTAAAGAATATGTAGGTTTCAATTGTACGGGTGAGGTGTCGAAGGCAGTCGTCTGGGAGGCTCTAAAGGCGGTGGTGAGAGGTGAGGTAATTTTGTTTAAGGCCAGGGTGGATAAAGAGGAGAGGTTGGAGCGGCAGAGGGTAATAGATGAGATGTTGGAGGTCGATAGGAGGTATGCAGAGGATGGGGACCCGGCGAAGCTGGAAAAGAGGAAGGAACTACAGGCGAGCTTCGACCGACTGTCCACCAGGAAGACGGTGCGCCAACTGAGACGAGCAAGGGGTGCAGTTTATGAACATGGAGATAAGGCAGGTCAGCTCCGGAGGGAGGTAGCGGCAAGGGAAATTCTTCAGGTGAAGGATAGGGCAGGGAAGTTGGTGGTGGCCACAGTGCTGATTAACAAGGTTTTTGAGGAGTTTTATGAGAGGTTGTACAAGTCAGAGCCACTCGGGGGAGACCGTGAGATGCAGGAATTTCTAAATGGGTTGGAGTACCCGAGGCTAGGGGAGGGGGACAGGGCTACATTAGAAGGAGCAATAGTGGAGCAGGAGATAAAGGATGCAATTGGGATGATGCAGTCGGGGAAGGTGGCAGAGCCGGATGGGTTTCCAGTGGAATATTATAAAAAATTTAAGGATAGGTTGGCACCCCTGATGGTGGGGATGTTTGAGGAGGCGATAGGGAAGGGGGTGTTGCCGCAAACCTTGGGGCAGGCATCGATTTCCCTGTTACTAAAAAAAGATAAGGATCCGACGGAGTGTGGGTCGTATCGGCCCATATCACTTCTGAATGTGGACGTAAAAGTGTTGGCGAAGGTACTGGCGGGTAGGCTGGAGGAGTGCCTCCCGAAGGTAATAGGGGAGGATCAGACAGGGTTCATGAAAGGGAGGCAGCTGTTTTCGAACATTAGGAGGGTTTTGAACGTTGTTATGGCACCGGCGGAAAGAAAGGAAACAGAGGTAGTTGTGGCATTGGACGCCGAGAAGGCATATGATCGGGAAGAATGGGGGTACCTGATGGTAGTGCTGGAGCGGTTTGGGATTGGACCAAGGTTTGTGAACTGGGTAAAGCTATTATATAAGGAACCGAAGGCGAGTGTCCGCACAAATAATATCAGTTCGAGATACTTTTCTCTCCACCGTGGGACTAGGCAGCGATGTCCTATGTCCCCCCTGCTGTTTGCACTCGCGATTGAGCCGTTGGCCATCGCATTGAGAAGTTCGGGAGCATGGAAAGGAATAGTGCGGGGGGGGGGGACAGAGCATAGGGTGTCCTTATATGCCGACGACTTGCTGCTGTGTGTGTCGGAGCCGAGTGCATCGATAGGAGGAATATTGGAGCTACTGCGGGTATTTGGGTCTTTCTCGGGGTACAAGTTGAACCTGGACAAGAGTGAGTACTTTGTGGTGTCTCGGCCGGGGGTGGGGGCAGGGGTGGGGGGGGGGCTGCCATTCCGTAGAGCAGGGACTCATTTTAGGTATCTGGGGGTGCAGGTTACCCGGGAGTGGGGGCGGGGGGGGGGGGGGGGGGGCTCCGCAGGTATAACATTTCTAGTTTGGTGGGGAGAGTGAAAGCCGATCTGGCAAGGTGGGATGGCCTTCCTCTGTCACTGGCGGGTCGGGTACGGGCGGTTAAAATGAACGTGTTGCCGCGATTCCTGTTTATTTTTCAATGCCTACCGATTTTCCTGCCAAAGTCTTTTTTCAGGGAGATTGAGGGAAGGATTACCTCATTCATATGGGGAGGGAAGGTGGCCAGAGTGAGAAAGGTGCTGCTGCAGAGGGGAAGGCAGGCAGGGGGTTTGGGTCTCCTGACCCTGTTGTACTACTACTGGGCGGCGAACGTGGAGAAAGTGCGGAGCTGGGTCAGAGGGGTTTACTCTCACTGGGTCAGAATGGAGGAGAGTTTGTGCAGGGGGTCGGGGCTGAAGGCACTTGCAACAGCACCGCTCCCGATAGCTCCGGGGAAATATTCAGTGAGTCCGGTAATAATAGCTTCATTGAAAATCTGGAGGCAGTTTCGCCAACACTTTGGGTTGGGTTTAGGGTCAAGGGAAATGCCGATTCGGGGGAACCACAGATTTGAGCCAGGGAGGTGGGATGGAAGTTTTCGGAAATGGGAATAGAAGGGGATTAAGACGCTAAAAGATTTGTTTCTTCGGGGTCGGTTGCAGGATTGAGGGAGCTGGAAGTGAAGTATGGGCTGGAGCAGGGAGAAGTGTTTAGGTACATGCAGGTTCGGGATTTTGCCAGGAAGGAGATACAGAGCTTCCCAGAGGAACCGGCCTCTACATTGCTGGAGGAGGTGTTGACGACAAGGGGACTGGATAAGGGGGCAGTGTCAGCGGTGTACGGAGCTATTCTGGAAGAGGATAAGGCACCACTGGAAGGGATCAAAGCAAAGTGGGAGGAAGAGCTGGGAGAGGTTATAGAGGAGGGGGTCTGGTGTGAGGTGCTCCGGAGAGTGAATGCCTCCACCTCATGTGCGAGGTTGGGGCTGATACAGCTGAAGGTGGTATATAGAACGCACCTCACGAGGGCGAGGATGAGCCGAATTTTTGAAGGAGTAGAGGATGTGTGTGAGCGTTGCAGGGGTGGGGGGGGGGGGGGGGGGGCGCGGATCACGTTCATATGTTTTGGTCCTGTCCAAAGCTAGGGGAATACTGGAAGGAGGTATTTAGGGTAATTTCCAAGGTGCTGCGTGTGAAACTGGACCCGGGTTTCCAGGAGGCCATATTCGGGGTGTCGGATCAGCCAGGGTTGGAAACGGGCGCAGAGGCAGATATCATAGCCTTCACCTCGTTGATCACCCGAAGGCGGATCCTGCTGGGATGGAGAGCAACCTCTCCACCCAGTGCCCTGGCGTGGTGGGGGGACCTGCTGGAATACTTGACCCTTGAGAAGGTTAAGTTCGAACTGAGGGGAAGCTCGGAGGGCTTCTACAAGTCATGGGCACTATTTATTATGCACTTTCAAGAACTGGATAACATCGAACATTAGTTGGGGGGGGGGGGCTGTGTAGATTAAGGGTGACTACGGGTAATCCCTGATTCCTTTTTGTCATTTGTTTATGTACACATGCGGGCTGATGTTTGGGGGTTGGTGGGCGGATGGGATCGTTGTTATTTTGGGGATTGACATATCTTGCTGATTATTGTTTATTGTTGATGGGTGTAAATGTGGGAGAAAATGTGAAAAAGGAGAATAAAAATATATATTTTTTAAAAAACTGCCAATTGTATTTTGGATGCCATTTATGGGGCATAGTGTACAAGACAAGGAAGCAATGATAAATTTGTACAAAACATTCATCAAGTCACAGTTAAAAGAGGGCTGCCTGTTCCTCTGGGCTCCATGGGAGAGTTTGGACCTCTGTTCCTCTGGATATTCGATTCCAAAACCCCAGGCAGTGAAGGATAGAACTGGAGCCTAATATTTGCATGCTTTCATAAGGTTTTATTTACAGAAATAGATATTTCAAATATGCAACAACAGTTTCAGATTTCTGTACACTGGAGTTCAAGTGTCTTCACACTTAATGCCCACTGCCTGACCATAAGTAAATTCTCAATTGTTATACTTAACAGTGGGCTCCCTCCCCATTCCATGAGACGGATTGCCCCTTTCCGGTCCCCATGAGTGCCAGAAGTAGCATCCATTCTGCCCAATTTTTACCTGCCAACAGCTGGTTAGTTGCCTCTTCACATCTGTTTGCAGGCAGGCAGATACCCAACTTTTTCCACTGTTTCAGCTCTTATTGTTGGCCTTCCCTCCCATAAAGCCTCCCAGACAGGCAGATTGTGGTCCTACCAGCTTCCCATCCAGGAGTTCAAACTCTTCCCTTCTAATCCAGGGATCCAATCCCTGATCTTTGAGCCCAGCCATCTTCTTCAGCCAACTTTCACTGATAGATAAAAGAAAATCCAAATGAATCACGACAGAAAAAGAAAAGCTGGCAGTTCTCCCTTTTCTGAAGTGCATCTTCTATTGACTTATTACAGAGGAAATATGACAGGGTGAGGCATTTATGAAGGCATCTAATGGGAAACTCATTAGAGCAAAACCCACTTAGACAGCTGCGGTTTTGAGGCAACAAGTCTCTCAGTTAGAACAAACGATCAAAAAAAAGATCTCTTCCCACCACGGATTGACTAATGAGCGATCAAAACACCAGCAACTTTCCAGTAACACCTAAAGTAGGCTGTACATAAAACATAAATGTTACAGTGGAAGCAAAATCCCTGTCAACTTTATGAATTCATCTGGATTTGTATGCATTGATCTCATGCTGTGTAATGGGTGGAAAGATAAATGCACACATAGCTGAAAAGGAGCGGTTTCATTGACAGTAATAATATAAATGCCTTTTTACCATAAATCATTGATTGCAAGTAGGAGCTCGACTCGCTCAACCTTGAAATGAGAGTGCAATTCATTTAATGGCAACTAATATCCATTATGAAGTTTCTGCTGTGACAAAAGTTGAGCTTGATGAAATTCCCATTCTTCAAAGACCTATCTGTCTGCACACGGTACGACTCTTAATGGATCAGAGTTCGACATTGCTTTCTGTTCATATTTCAAATGAGCACATAAGTTTTGATGAGAAAATGGGTTTTGCTTTGAAACCTGTGTGATTCCTCTTCTATATCGTTGTTTAATTCCGTGCTTCCTAATCTCATTGCACGGAACACACTATCCTAAACACACCAAATCCCTTTCCAATACATGTAAAAGCTTTGGCTATAAATAAATGGTTTGATAATAAATTCTTCGGGTGGCAGCTCTGCAAATAAGAAGGCAGATGGCAAATTAAATTTAACACAGCCAAATGTGAAGTATTAGGCATTGGGCAGAAATGAATGTGTGACAGAAGTACAAAATTAATGGAATCAAATTAGCACAAAAAGAGAGACTCAGGAAGGGACCCAAATCTTATAGTGGATTTGTCATTGTGGATGTTCATGAAATTAAAGTAACAAAATAACTTTTTAGACAATGAAGGAGAAAGGAATAAGCAAACGGAGCACTATGAGATTCTCAGGAAGAATATTGAAAATTGGCAGCGAGAAGCTTCGCAGCAACTGGATAGAAAGCAGAACCGTGTAACAGCAGCCAGAATCTTCAACCTGCAGGCTATGGTGAAAGGATCTGATAACTCTGAATGATGTCAACAATCTTTCACAAAATTTGCGCATCCAAGCCTATTTACATCGGTGATGAATGAACCATTACTATACAGTCAAGCGTAATTATTTTAATATAATTATGTGAATCTGTAACTTTTAATTATAGTGAAATATAAGCCATTTGTGTCTTCCCAAGATCACTGCATATGCTTTAATAGTCCAGATTATTTATTTGCATCATTTATTTGTGTAATTCACTCTGGCAGCATAGATACTAAAAGTTGGAACGATGCAGAGATCAGCATGACCTCTGCATAGAGAAGACATGCAAATTTGTAAAGCTATCCATTTGTTTAAAAAATGGCAAATGGAATTTAATAAATGGCTGGTGGAAATGTATGCTTAAAATGTAGAAAATAAATCTGGTGAAACTGTAGAATACACCAAGACATGTCTGCAGACCAGTGAAAAGGGAAGACAACAACTTCAGCTTATTTCAGCTGAAAGCCAGCTTTGAAACTTTGCTCTCTGTAGCAAAGACATGTGCAGCCAAATGTGACTTAGGAATGGTGCCAATGATCGGCAAGGTCACTGCCTCCAGCACTTTTTCAGGTAGCACAACATTATCAGCAATTGTACCACTGACATACACTTAGATAATGTAATTTATGTATTGATCAGCACAGTCAGCACTTTCATTTTCTTTGCCTCCAGAAATCATGGGTGGAATTTTACATTCATGCACTGGCGGGTTTGAAGGCGGGGCAGGGATCATAAAATGCAGTGTGTGGCCTTCCTACCACCTATCCGCATGTGACCAATCTGTCTCCCATTTTACAAGGGGTGGTGGAAACGTCAGGCAATCTCCCCAACCTTGGGCCTATTGAGGCCATTGTGACCAATGAAGTGTGGCTCACCCCCACTGCTACTTTACCCACAGCAGGGTGGGAGATCCATGTCAACTGGGTAGCTGGCAGCTTTAGCTGCATGGGCTGGTGTCAGTTAAAGGGGGCAGTGCGGTGGTGGTGGTGGAACCTCCTTTGGGAGTTTCCTGTGGCCATCAGAGGCATTACCCCAACCCACTCCCCCCAGGTCACTTTTGCCCTTCCCCGCCGCCAGCTTCGCCCTCCACCATCTTCATCTAATCACCATTGAGGCCTGACAGCCAGAGCCCTGCTATACAGCAGACTTAACTTTGGTCTGGCCTCTTCTTCCTAGGACTGTAGTCCGAGTGGTGACCACTGCTTGAACCTGGTGGTCCACCCAATTGGCCAGGAACTCTCTAAAATGGAACTTCCTCCCCTCAGAAGGGCGGAAGCTTCTACCAGAGCCAATTAATAACACGCTGAACATTAAGTAGCTGGTGGTCAGCCAGTATCAACGGGGATGGGCAGCCAGTACCTGCGGGGATGGGAGGCAGGTGTCAACGTGGATCCCTTCCCCACGACTCTTCAGGTGGCAAAGTGGGAAACTCTGCCATTCAAAAAATCCTGCCCCATGATTTGGCTGCACAATGTCATCGCGTTGTTACAGTTCTCAAATCAGTGATCGCTGGAATCACCGCCAGGGAGTAAATGTGGGCTGAATTAGAGCATCATGGAATCTTTACAACAGGCCTATCATGACAATACTGACTCTCCTAATCTCTCTGCCACTTCCCCACCCTCTCCCCACATCCCTGCAAATTCCTCCTTTTCAGATATTTAAAAACATTTAGAAAATGTAGAAAAATTAACAGCACAGGAAACCACCCTGCCCAACGGGATTGCACCAGCTGAAAAACGAGATCATCCACAACCATCACCCAAGCCTAAAAACATTTTCCTGGAGGTTACGGGACTGCAGGTTCATATCCAAACACCTTTTAGACTGTGAGTTCCGGACACTTACTGCCCTCTGGCTGAAAAAGCTTTTCCTCATCTCTTGTCTAATACTTCTACTAATCACTTTAATTCTACGCCCCCTAGTCACTGACCTCTCAGCTGGGTTAAATAGGCCCTTCCCATTTACTCCATTCAGACCCCTCACAACCTTCTACGCCTCAATCAAATCTCCCCTCAGCGTCCTCTGTTCCAACGAGAACAACCCCAGCCTGTCCAATCTTTCCTCAGCTGCAAATTTCTAGTCCTGGCAACATCCTCGTAAATCTTGTCTGTACGCTCTCCAGTGCAATTACATCCCTTCTGTAGAGAAGTCACCAAAACTGCCCACAGTACTCACGTTTTGTCCTAACTAGTGTTTTATATAGTTCCAGTATAATCTTCCTGCTCGGATAGTCTACGCTTCGACTAATAAAGAAAAGTATTCCATATGCCTTCTTAACCACTTCATTGGCCTGTCCAGCTACTTGCAGGAATCTTGCGAACACGTACTCACTTCCTCTGCACTTCTCAGTACCCTCACATTTATTTTGTATGACTTTGCCTTGTTTGACGTCCCCAAACGTATGCGTTCTGGTAGCAATGCCAGGTTCATTTTCCGATTTGGAATCAGACTCAATACGCAGTGCACCAGACAGTTGCTTGCTCTGTACCAGAGCAAACCAAGTGACACTCCTCCTCCAGGCTCTCCGACCTCTTAAGAGAGGGTGGGCAGCATGATGTTGCCCATTTTGTTAAAGGAAACATTTACGATGAAGAGGCCGTGACAGAGTGGGAGAAGCTCACCGGCACTTGGATCCTTGAGGCTGCAGCAACCATAAGAATTGAGAGGAGGTCTGGGAACGGTGCCACCCCCACTCAATGTTAACTGGCGTTCCTGCTGAGGGATCTGGGGGGGCTTCAGTGAGGTGATCTTTCCCAAAGATGGAAGGAAGAGGATAATCTCATCAACCAGGCACACACCTCGTCATCACACACCCAGGGCGACCAGCTTCTGCAAGTGTTTCCAATGTGTCTAGTGCACTGTCATCCTTGAGGTTCCTCCACTTGACTCCACAAGCCTCAGGGGTGCTGGTGGCAGAATGGCAATGCCAAATCTAAGCTTGGGCATTAATGTCAAGGGAGCACCACTACAGATGTTCACAGTCAAATATACCAAAAAAACCAATCAAGTATTAGAAATAGGGCATTATTAAAATGTCACTATTTCAGCCACGTGCAATTTAAGTCTCCAGTTCCTGATTATAAAACCAAATTGGTACACACCGGGAAGCAAGTGTGCTGTTTTGACATGTCACTGGCCCTGTTGGGCTGGAATTTGTAGAATGGGATAGCTAAGCTAATGAATATATACTCAGTGTTCCATTTCTGGTGAGCGCAAGTAATGTATAACCAGTTGGTAAAGTGGACATCCATCTCATTCCAGCAATGGTTGCTGTATGTAAAGGGCTAAATTCAAATATTCTTAAATCTGCAGTGCTATGTTTTAGAGAAGACTGACGATGCTTATAACCTCAGTGAGAATTGCACCTCTTGGTGAAGATAACCTGAAGGTGGTGCTGGAGAAGGAATCGTGCAAGAGGTTGACAATATTTGGGACCAAAGAGCAGTCTCCTGCCCATGGAACATACAGGAAGCAGGGCAGGAGGCTGACATTTAGAATAAGAATGGTTTTTGTTTTCACTGAATCCTGATGTAAAATCCGACCCGAATTCTCTCGGCTGGCTGTAAAAATTCTGCGTTGAAAGAACTTGGGACAATAGACTTGAATTCACAGCATGCAATTATGCAGAATTCAGCATTAATTGCTAAGAAAGTGGACAGGGTCTCTTTAAGATGCCGTGATGAATGATGTAGGAAAATGATTTGCCAGCTCTTGTGCAAATATCTCAAATTGTGCACAATATTTGTGCTGGGAGCTCTGTGAGCGACCAAGCGTGCAATGAACAGACATCCTCACTTGGTCTAAATTTCCAGAGCAAGAAGCACAATTAGTTTGAGAAAAAAAAGCACCCATGACTGCTTGAGAATTACTCTTGCTTACGCAATTGGTTTTGAAAATCTGAACTCTCTATGGAATTCATACAAACTATCCTGTCTCAACAGTGTCACTGCCAACCCACAAGGGATTGAACTGCAGACTCAGACTATTTTTTCGTGAAACTAGTCCAAAAGCAAAATACGTTGTCAGCTGGAAATCTTAAATAAAGCAGATGCTGCCTGACCTGCTGAGTATTCTGAGCATTTTCTGTTCTTAATCTACATTTTTCTGACTGTGTTATCTGAACCATGATAAACCAACGTTTATTGACAACTGTCACTCGTTGATTCAGTCCAGGATGCAGTGTCTGAAATACACACAGCGTTGAAATTGGAGAATCGGAGAATTGAAAACTTCTTTTCCTCCTTAAATCCTTTGGATGAGAATCTTCTTCATCAAGATGAGGAGCGTTAGTCCTGGTAAATGTTTTTCTACCACACAAGGTTAACCTCATACGCTCCAGGACACACATTTACACTGTGACATACAAAGATTTCTCTACCGCAATCCAACTTTGTGGCTCAGCTGCATCCACAGAAAAGAAACCCCTAAGCACTAATGTGACATTTTCCATTTCCCACACCAGCCATCTTATGCTCGTTCTGAACAAAACTGTCAACTTAATGTGGATTTGTGTTGTTCTTCGTGCCAATTAGGTACTGGGTTGAGTTCACCATAATTATTGAATCATCGCTTTCGTCTTTAGGCATTTACAGATCCTGTGAGGACAGCATCTGACCTGATTACATGCCCAATTTTATATCAGTATATCTCTTAAATATCAACTGGTAGATATTGCTGGACTGGGGGTTTTGAGCTGGCGAATTTTAGAAAGCAGCCCAACAAGATCTTGTACCAAAAATGCGAAAGCAATAGCGTTTTTACTTATGAAAGGTTTTTAGTGGAACAAAAATGTCCCACAATGTTTCACAGAACTGTATTCAGATGAATGCTGAGCCAAATAAGAAAGTTATTGGAGGGGTGGCCAAAAGATTAGTTATGGGTTCATAGTATTTACAGTGCAGATGGAGGCCATTCAGCCCATTGAGTCTGCACCGGCCCTTGGAAAGAGCACTCCACCCAAGCCCATGCACGTAATACAGTAACACCACCTAATCTTTTGGGCGCTAAGGGGCAATTTAGCATGGCCAATCCACTTAACCTGCACTTCTTTAGATTATGAGAGGAAACCGGAGCATCCGGAGGAAACCCACGCAGACACGGGGAGAAAGTGCAAACTCCACACAAACAGTCACACAGGCCGGAATTGAACCTGGGACCCTGGAGCTGTGAGGCAGCAGTGCTAACCACTGTGCCATCGTGCTGCTCCTCAGCGCTGCAGACACTCAGAAAGACCCCTCTATACGCACCCAAAACGGGACTTTGTTTTTTGCGCACTAAATCGCGTCCATCATCTTCTTCCATAAAATTGTAGCTATTGTCTGGCCGAAATATCCAAACTATTTAAGAACAGAATGGATGTTAGTATGGACCCGATTCTCCAGAACATTTTCTAAGTGTGGTAGTGAGCGGGAACTGGAACTGCTGCAAGCTTCCCGGCGCTTGGCTTGGCAAGGTAATTCAACATTAATTGGTCCTCTTAACAAGTCCCCATGTGCTCATGTGCTTCTCGCCGCAAATGACAGCTCGCCAGCCTATTCGTTGGCACCCTGCTTGCCAGCAGCGCCCCCCCCCCCCCCCCCCCCCCCCACCCCGTTAACGAGTTTGAGCAGCACTTGCTCAGCCAATCCCAGCCAGCTCGCAACAATGGCGCCCAGAAGACTGGTCCCAAGATTCGGGGATGCAGATCTGCGGAGGCTGCCAGGCACAGTGGAGGCCAGGAGGAATGTGTGATTAGATCCCCCGCCGGAGACCTCTCCGCCCCCACACGAGCAGTGTTCAGGCACAGGCATCAAGGTGTGATTGGGATGCTAGGCAATAACTCCCATATGCTTCATGGCCCACCCACCCAGGGGATCCACCTGGGTTGTGTGAAGTGTTCACTTAACACGACTGCCAATTCCCTATTAGCAATAGCATGCAGCCGCACGGCCAGAGGCCTCGGCAGTCGGTGGGGGTTATGGGTGGTCCGTGGGGCGTACGGGCATGGACAAGAGTTGCCCCCAGAAAGGGTACACATAATCCACAGGTTGGCATGGTTGTTCTGAGCGTGGTTGCCCCCCCCCCCCACCCCACCCCAGCGTCATCCCACAACCCTCCCATGTCGTCCACCCCTGCAGAAGGTGTGTGTGTCGTCCCCCCCCCCGCTGAGCACAGGGGTGGCAAGCCCAGCACCCCCGGGCTCTTTGCTTGTGAGCAAAGATGGCTACTCACCTCCCGGCTCCCCACAGTAGCCTTTCCGCAGGTTCACATTTTTCAAAACGTATACTAATCAGCGCCAGCGTGAGCACTTGCTGAGGCCAGCGAATGACTTTGGATATGGCTCTGGTTAATTGTATGGAAACAGGGCTGAAGTGGTAATAATTGGTTTCTCGCCACGCTCCGGCGAGAGCCCGACTTCGCCTACAGGGGACGGGTTGGTTGCATCGCAAACTGTTTGCCGCCTGCCGTGGACCTCATTTTTGGTCTCTCCCGCTTTTCATCGGCCTCGTTTCGCTTGAGCGAGAGCGCAATGAGGCCGGAGAATCACACCCTAAATATATATTTTCTGATTAGCCAGAGGAAAGAGTGTGTTTATGCCACAAATTTGTATTAGGCTTGTAAAATAGTGATTAACTGTAAATTTCTAAATTCAAGCTTAATTCCTTGCTTTTTAATGCTGAGAGATATAAAAATGCCTTAGGGCTCCTGGATGATCTGGATGTTATATATCTTTCAACTTGAAACTAATCAAAGCAAGCTCCACACTCATGCATGCGTCAGCCTTGGCTGTGATATCCGAATCTGTAAGGCAATGGAATTCTAATTACTTTCTTAAAGGGAAAGCACCATCAGGGAGGGAGGTACAGGGTGATACAGGCCCCCAAAACATAGCTCAGAACCATGCTGACTAAAAATTCTGAAAATTCAAGTGGCCTCATTGCAATCAGTCTCTTTTGACAGTCTGAATAGAGCTTCTTGGAGATGTTGATTTATAAAATTCCGAGCACCAACAGCATTTCATAAAAATATAAAGGTGCTGTATTGCTGGAACTTCAAGGTGACTGCAAGGTTCCAATGATTGGTTTGTCAACGATTAAAAGTACCAAGCCAACTAAACTGAATAGAAAAACTGCTTTGAAAATTATCATTTGAATAGAGGGATCCAAAACTGTGCCTCATTACCGATACATCACTGTCATCTCAGCAGTCTGTTGTTCCCTGGAAGAAAATAGGCCATTGCAATCATGCTGTATGCGGGTCCTGGCTGCTTACCTCACAGAATATTTACCTTAAAATCTGGTTGATAAAGGACACCAGAGTCTCAATTACAAACCTCCACTCTCAACAGGGTGCTTCATGAGCAATGCAGCACCGAATAGCCTATTGCAATGGTTTCCACTTCGGCAAAAGCTCAAACTTGTGCAAATCAAGTGTATCCGTTATTTCATTATACTTCAACATGATAACACCACATCTGAAGTGTGACTCATATAGACTTTGGGAATAAAACCACAGATTCATCGAGCAATACTTTTTTCTTTCTGAGTCCATGCAATACAGTTTTTTCTGCAAAATTATCACGAACATAATCTGCCTCCTGCTGTTCGTGAACCGGTTTCCTCTGTCTTCATTGATTGGAAATCAGACAATACAAACCGCAAGGTTTTCAACTATCATACAGGTCAATTCTGAGTTTAAAGGGAGAATGTCCATATGTTCTCTGATCAAGACGCACGTTTTGATCCTTTTTCCCCGTTCGGTTTGAAAAGCTTAAATACTCAAGTATCCTCAAAATTAAAAAGACATGTTGCATCCAAATGCTAGGTTAATGTACATGTCAACACCACGGCATTTTCCAACCCACTCAAGTACTCAAGGGTGGATATCGCTACGTCAGACAGCATAGAACAGTGGTTGGCAACCTGCAGCCTGGGGGCCACACACGGCCCATCTGGGTTCTGAGTGCGGAAAAGGTCAGGTCACCCTCATACATACGCCCTTTTGTGTGTGTGTGTGTGTGTGTGTGGGGGGGGGGGGGTAAGCCAGCAATTTACATGCTGGGGGGCAGGAGGGTGATGCCCCTATATGTTAACGGGGGAGGTGCAGGATTCAAATTGTTGGGGGGGGGGGGCTAGCTGCCGAACACTGGTATCGGGCCACCCACTCAGAATCTCCCGAGCTCCCTGCCATGCATAAATTAGATTGGCAAGGCAGAGGGAATTGCGCGTTGCTCCTACTGTCAGCCTGGAGCAATTCACATCCAGCGAGAGAACGTGGGCAGGGTTTCTCCGTCCCATGCCGCCAAGATGCTTTGCTTCGCCGGTTGGTCAATGGGATTTCCCATTGTGGGGCAGCCCCATGCCGTCGGGAAATCCCATGGCTGCCGGCAAAATGGAGAATCCCAACGGCGGAGAATCCAGCACTACGGGCGGGATTCTCCACTCCCGCGCCGAAGTGCCCACGCCGTCGTGAACACCGTCGAGGTTCACAATGGTGCAAAACAGCCCCTATCCCGACCGTTTCAGGGCCCGATAATGGGCTAGGAGCGGGGCCGCGTCATTTACACACGCCAGGACTTGTCGCCGCGTAAAGGCGGCGCCGCATACATGATGCGGCCGGCGCCGCATAACTGGCGTCACCTGCGCATGCGTGGGTTGGCCGGCGCCAACCCGCGCATGCGTGGTTGCCGTCCTCTCCGAGTCTGCCCTGCAAGAAGATGGCAGACGGATCTTGCGGGGCTGCGGAAGAAATGAGGTCTTCCTTCAGAGAGGACGGCCCGACGATCGGTGGGCACCGATCGTGGGCCACCCCACATTTGAGGTACCCCCCGGTGCAGGGTCCCAGGGTCCCCCCCCCCCCGGCAGGCAGCCCCACCAGCGTTCCCGCGCTGTTCCCAACGGCAGCGACCAGGTGTGGACGGCGCCGGGGGGAACCTGCCATTTTGGGCTGGCCACTCGGCCCATCCAGGCCTGAGAATAGCAGGGGTGCCGGAGAATCGCCATTTTGGGTGTCTCGGGCGATTCTCCGGCCTGCGCCACGCGGAACTCGACGGGGCTATTCCCGCCGCTTGGGAGAATCGCGGGAGAGCGTCGGACCGGCGTCACGGGAAAATTTGGCGGCCCAAGTGATTCTCCCAACCGGCGCAGGAGTGGAGAATCCCGCCCATAGTCTCCCAAACAGAGAATCCTGTCCTTGGTTAAGCCAGCCATTTCACACTGCTACTGTGCAATGGAAAGCACTAACAGGATGTTGCTGTCAGCCTACACATTTTGATCAATGTTGTGTCTGAATATCAGTGCCGGTGTGATGCCAGGTTTCTCGGCAATACATCCCAATGATTGGCTAACTGACAACAGCATATTCCTTCCGTTGTTCGGAATAGGTGACATGTCTCTTTTCAGTTATATGCAAGTTCTGTAATGACAATCAACTACTTAAATGCAAGCTTTTGTTGCTGTCTTACTAATTGCCATGACCTGAATTTGACCAAGTTTGGATTCTGTAGAGCCTATCACTTCCCTATCTGCTCAAAGTACTTTTTCCATTGTCCCATAATCGTGTTAATTGGCTCAAGTAACCAGAGCCAGGATAAGTCCAATTATGTCATCATTATTTCATTACTTGGAATGGACTGCAGAGGAATAAGTGTGCCACTCTCTCTCTCGCACACTTATACTATCTCTCTCTCTCTCACGCACACTTATACTCATGCACAGATCTGCATGCAGCAGGGAGGCCATTGGTGGTTTGAAAACCCTTTTGTAATTGAAGCGAGCTTTGCTGTGGATTTTGACTCAACAATGGCAATAGCATTCATATCCATGTTTCGCAGCCAATCACAGCGTGCAAACACAATGCTGACCCATGCTCTGTCAATTAAAACTCCCTATTTAAAGGGACCCCAGCAGTGGTTAGAATGGCTGAAAGAATGTTTACTTCTGAAACAAATTTTAGACAAGAAGTTAGAAGGAAGACAACGGAATGCCAGACCTCCCAGTCCTCTTACTCTTCCCTCGGTGTCACGCTGGATGTGATGAAAGCTATGTGTCCCTCTGTCATGTGATGTGGCCTATGGTTGTGGAAAAGGCAAGTGCTGTTGCTGCTCCTTGTGCTGTTGTTGCTGCAGCTGTTAGCGTGGCCACTCCTGCTGCTGCTCATCAGAAGCCCAGGTGACTGCCGCAGGAGTTGCTTGCATGCTACTGTGAAGGCTGGCAGCAACAATGTTGTGATAAAAGTGAGAAAGCTCCAAGGTAGTTGCAAGTACTTCCAAAAATGAGGGTTGCATTTAACCCTCAGAAGTGCTACATTCAGCATATCAGGACAAACCCTGCAAAGCTCAAGCCTTTCTTTGGGATAGGCCGTGAGTCTTGCAATGTCACCTTTCACCAGTCTTGCAATGTCACCAGGAAACCCATGTAATGGCTGCTAAAGCCAAAGAGCTGGGTTAAATCCTGAGATATTTGCCTCTGCATACTCTGTCAACCGACAACTGCAAGCGTGTTCCCTAGGGCGGCACGGTGGTTAGCACTGCTGCCTCACAGTATCAGGGACCTGGGTTTGTTTTCGACCTCGGGCGACTGTGTGGAGTTTGCCCTTTCTCCCCGCACGGGTTTCCTCCCGGGTGCTCCGATTTCCTCCCACAATCCAAAGATGTGCAGGTTAGGTGGACTGACCATCCTAAATTGCCCCTTCGTGTGCAGGTTAGGTGGGGTTACGAGGATAGGCGAGTGAGTGGGCCTCAGTAGGGTGGTCTTTTGAAGGGTCGGTGCAGACTGGATGGGCCGAATAGCCTCCTGCACCGTAGGGGTTCTATGATTCTATGTGCCTGCAAACATGTCTGGGTTAAACACAGAACTGGCAGGGTTCGTGTCAGGTTTCCACCCCATAGCTACCTCGATGCTGCTGCCAGAGGGGGACCGAAGCATCACAACGATCCTGTATTTTGCACGACGTGAGATTCTACGCCACATTGGGAACTCCGCTATCCGCAGAGGGTGGCGGAGAACCCCAGACCTACTGTTCAAATTTGTGAAAGACTTCGCTTCTCCAGGTGTTTTGAGGTAGTCTGGGCACTTTTCAGATCTGAAAATGACGACCGGTGCCCTATTTGCAAGTTTTTGTGTGATACACAGCTAACAATGATCTGATTGGGATGGCCTTGGTGCTGTAGTTAGCTTAGATGTGCTCTACCCAGGACTTAGCAACTCGCACAGTCAAGTTTTAACGACACCATGTATGCCCAAATAGACGGTGTGGCCATGGAATCCCCTGCAAGCCCAGCGCTCACTAATATTTTTGTTTGTTTCCACAAGAGATGCATTTTCTAGCCTCCTATCGGGTGTATATTTCCGATACATAGACGACATGTTCGTAATCGTAATCGTACAATCTGTAGCAATGTGTAAGGATTTCCTTACACGCCTTAATGTGCTCCATCCCACGCTCAAATTCACTTTTGAGATACAGCAATCTAAGATCCTCAACATGATAGCAGAGAAATCCATTAATGGGTTCTCCACTACTGTGTACCACAAGCCTACCTTCACCGGTCAACACACACATTGAGATTTGGATAGCTCCATGCGTTATAAAATTGGATATATCAGTAATCTTGTAAATAGGGTCCTAGCCATTTGCTCACCTTCACTCACATGCAGGGACCCATTGTCTGCAAACAAAGGAATATGTTCAAGCCTCGATCATTCATTGAATTACCTTGTAGCATAGGGAGCTTATAGTTCCCTGTTGCCTTCCGCATGGCAATGCCTCGACCAATCAAAGTCGACTTGCTAACCAATCAGCGCCCTTTTCTCCAGTAGTTTAACTTGCTGTGAGTGTTTGAAATTTGGCATTCTTGTGTTTGTCCTGATGAATGCAAAATGAAAAGCTTCAGTAACATGTCCCTCTTTTCAGCAATATTCAACTTTTATTTACATAGCCCAAAAGCAAAATACAGTGAATGGTGGAAATTTGAAACAAAACAGAAAATGCTGGAAGTACTCAGCAGGTCAGGCAGCATCTGCGAAGAAAGAGAGTTAACGGGGGGGGGGGGGGAAACATTCGGTGGGGGCGGGAATCGCGCCGCGCCGGTCGGCGAGCCCCCCCCCCCCCCCAGCGATTCTCTGGCCCGCAATGGGCCGAAGTCCTGCTGCTGGAATGCCAGTCCTGCCGGCGAGAATCAAACCACCTCTCTTACCGGCGGGACCAGGCGGCGCGGGCAGGCTCTGGGGTCCTGGGGGGGGGGGCGCGAGGCGACCTGGTCCTGGGGAGTGCCCCCACAGTGGCCTGGCCCACGATCGGGGCCCACCGATCCGCGGGTGGGCCCGTGCCGTGGGGGCACTCTTTTCCCTCCACCTCGGCCACAGCCTTCACCATGGCCGACGTGGAAGAGAAACCACCCCCTGCGCATGCACAGGGTTGACGTCAGCAGCCGCTGACGCTCCCGCGCTTGCGCGGACTTCCGCCGGCCGGCGTAGTCCTTTCGGCCCTGGCTGCCGTGGCGCCAAAGGCCTTTCCCACCGGCCGGCGGTGCACCAACCACTCCGGCGCTGGCCCAGCCCCTCAAGCTGAGAGCTTGGCCCCTAAAGGTGCAGAGAAATCCGCACTTTGGGGCGGCCCGACGCCGGAGTGGTTCCCGCCACTCCATCCCGCTGGGACCCCCCCGTCCCGCCAGGTAGGGGAGAATCCCGGCCACTGACTTAGAAGATTGACTAGCTAACAGGAAATGAAGAATAGGCATCAATGGGCCATTTTCAGGTTGGAAAGATGTAACGAGTGGCATGCCACAAGTATCAGTGCTGCGACCTGGGGCGGGATTCTCCGACTCCCCCACCGGGTCGGCGGATCGCTGGGGGGCAGTGTGAATTCCGTCCCGCCGGCTGCCGTATTCTCCGGTGCTGGGGTTTTGGCGGGGGCAGGAATCGCGCCGCTGGCATCGCCCTCCCACCCCCACCCCGCCCCGGCGATTCTCCGGCCCGCGATGTGCCGAGTGGCTGCCAGTTTTCGGCTGGTCCCGCCGGCGGGACCTGTCTCCAGGGGCGGCCTGCAGAGTCCTCGGAGGGGGGGGGGATCTGGCCCGGGGGGTGCCCCCATGGTGGCCTGGCCCGCAATCGGGGCCCACCGATCCGTGTGCGGGCCTGTGCCGTGGGGGCATTCTTTCCCTCTGCACCGTCTGCTGTCAGCCTCCGCCATGGCCGGTGCGGAGAAGAACCCCCCTGCGAATGCGCTGGGATGACGCCAGCACGCGCTGGCGCTCCCGCATATGAGCCAACTCACGCCGGCCGGCGGAGGCCCTTCGGCACCAGTTGGCGTGGTGCCAAGCCCTTCGGGGTGGTTCACGCCACTCCTCGGCGCCGGAGTGGACCACCCCCCTGGTTCGCGGAGAATCCCGCCCCTCAACTGTTTGCAATTCATACAAATGGTTAGGATGAAGGAACAGAAGGCATGGATTAGTAAGTCTGCAGATGATACCAAGGTAGGTAGGAAAGTAAGTTGTGATGGAGACACAGGAAAGCTACAAAGCGACACAGATAGGTGAAGTGAGTGGGCAAAAATCTGGCAAATGGAGTATTATGCAGGAAAATGTGAAAATGCTAATTTTTGCAAGAAAAATAAAACAGTATGTTATTTAAATGATGAAAGATAGCAGATCATTGAGATGCTGTGGGATCCGGGTGGACTGGCGCTTGACTTACAAAAGGCTAGTTTCTAGGTACAGCAAGTGATTTTATTGTGAGGGGAATACCCGTAGAAACCCTACAGTGCAGCAGGAGGCCATTCAGCCAATCGAGTCTGCACTGACTCTCTGAAAGAGCATTCTATCTAGGCCTACTCCCTTGCCCTGTCCCTGCGCATTGTTCATGGCCAATCCACTTAACCTGCAGATCTGGAGCACCCACAGTAGCATAGTGGTTAGCACAGGTGCTTCACAGCTCCAGGGTCCCAGGTTTGATTCCCAGCTTGGGCCACTGTCTGTGTGGGGTCTGCACCTTCTCCCCGTGTGTGCATGGGTTTCCTCCGGGTGCTCCGGTTTCCTCCCACAGTCCAAAGATGTGCAGGTTAGGTGGATTGGCCATGCTAAATTGCCCTTAGTGTCCAAAATAGTTAGGTGGGGTTACTGGGTTACCGGGATAAAGGGGATAGGGTGGCGGCGTGGGGCTTAGGTAGGGTGCTCTTTCCAAGGGCCGGTGCATACTCGATGGGCTGAATGGCCTCCTTCTGCACTGTAAATTCTATGATCTCTGGACTATGGGAGGAAACTGGAGCACCCGGAGGAAACCCACACAGACACAGGCAGAAAGTGCCAACTCTACACAGACAGTCACCTGAGGCCGGAATGGCCCCCGGTCCCTGGCGCTGCGAGCCAGCAGTGCTAACCACAATACAAAATTAGATAAGTTATCCTTCAGTTATACAAAGCTTTGGGGAGACCACATATGAAGTACTGTGTACAGTATTGATCTACTTATTTAAGGAAGAATGTAAATATGCTGAAAGCAGTTCAGAGAAGGTTTACTAGACTGATAATTGGAACAGGCCAGTTGTCTTATGAGGAAAGGTTGGACAGGCTAGTATCCACTGGAGTATAGAAGAGTAAGAGAACAGTTGATTGAAACACAAAGATCTTGAGGTGTCTCGGCATGGTGGACGTAGAAAGGATGTCTTTTCTTATGTGAGAATCCAGAACTAGGGTTCACTGTTTAAAAATAAGGGGCCACCCATTTCGGACTGAGATGAGGAGGGATTTTCTCTCTCAGTGGGTTGTGAGTCTTTGAAGTTCTCTGCCTGAAAAGGTGATGGAAGCAGAGTCTTTAAAGCTAGATAGATTCTTAATAAGAAAGGTGTGAACGGTTTTCAGGTGTAGACAGGAATGTGGAGTTATGAAATCACTTCTCAGCCAATGAAATCTCTTTAAAGTGCTGCCATGGTTTTTGTTTAAATCTGAAGCATTTTAGGTATTTAACTTGATTGACAAATAATGTGCTTGCATTACACCATTCCACTTATTTGACTTACACTGCACTTTTCCTGAAACTTGCTCCTAAACTTATGTTCTACTGTTTAGAATGTGCTTCATAGCAGTCAAGTATGTTCATCTTGACACCAAATTCAAAGGCCAGGGGCATCTAAAGTTATCCAATTATATTCATAGATTTTCAGTTGCTGTGTGCAGCCTTAACCTTTCCCCTGGCCAGCTCAGGGTATCAGGATGTGAACGCAAGCAAGAAGTTGAAGAATGAGAAGTCTAAATAGCGGTTAAACCTTCAAGCTGTAAGAATAGGAAAGCTTGCACAATGTGTCCAATTAAAAGTCTATGCACTGCCTAGACACTGCCACAGTCTCTCCTGATTGAAACTGGAAGCCAGCTTCCTGGCCGCCTTCCACTTTTTTTCCATGAACATCGCCATTACCCACCCTGCCACTCACACCCAATCTTATCCACACGGTCATGTTAAAATTCTGCACACAAGTTCAATAAACAATCTTTTATATATTGTGCCAATGATCATTGCTTTGATTCCTGGGTTCTGAGTGCGTGATCGGCAGAAACCTTCTGACGAAGAGCGGAGCTCAGCGCTACAAAAATAAGTACACTGGATATTCCTGAAATTGATACAAGGAAAACATTTAAATTGATCACGTTTTTCAACGATGGTGCATTGTAACTTTAAATCTCAGGCACAATGAAAATGTACCCAATGATGAGATGATAGAGATGGAAACAAGAAGATTTCTCATCAAATTTCTCTCATGTGCTGCACATTTCAATGATTTGGGGTGGATCCTCTACGCAACATTGCTCTGGTTGGGAATTCTGATTGTGCGGAGAATGGAGCGTCGAGAGAAAAATGAGTTTGGCGCCATCCCCCGCTGGCAGCTTCAATGCGCTACCCACCCCGGCGGGAGGATGCAAATCAAGCATTTAAATCAATTTTGATGTCTTTAATGGACTCAAGGGACAAGTCTCCTGCACCCCGCTTATGCTCTGACCGCCACAGCAGGAAATCCACCGGGCAGGCTTTGGTGCAAGTTTGCCAAAGTGTGGCCCTAACGGGATGGGCCGCAAGGTCGGTCACGGGGGTCATATCATAACTGATGTGCATCCAAAATTCGATTGGATAGCTCCCTTCCCCGCACAATGCAAATCCTGCCACCTCCTCGCTGACAGGTAGAGCTATCCTTCCCCACAATAAGAGTAATGGCCCCCCCCCCCCCAGCACACAAGCATGTGACCCCCAGCACCAACCCCCAAGTACCCCCCCCCCCCTGTCCCCCCCCCCCCCCCCCCCCACCACCAGTCAACCTCATCAGAGACCCCCATCAGAGATACCCACTGAAAGCTGAAGAGCAGTCCAGGCGGTAGAGTGAAAAATCATTTCATTTTCACTTACCTAAGATTCCCTAAGATCTGCCGCCTCAGGCAAAAGTGTTCAAAACAACAGCAGTTACAAATGTCAGAGGCTTCCTCCGAAAATAAGTACACTTCAAGGGCTTCAAATCCCTTAGCAGCCTTTTAAGTGCAAAACTCCCCTTCAATTACACAGAGAAATACATTTCACTAGCCAGTGATTGACAGGTTTATTCGTCTAGACACAGCTGCTTCGGGGGTTTAATTTTCTTTCCATTCACACATGAATGCATCTCAATTACCCTAACCACAATGTTTCTAAACACTCTTGCTATAGTTGACAGTTCCTCACCACATCAAAAGGAGCTGAGTGCTTTCTACTGAGAAAAAGAGGGAGTAAAAGCACTTTGATGTGGTTAGGAGACATTAATTGCCAGGTTGGCACTGCCAGGGTGGCAGGGTCTTTGACCATCCAGCGGCTACAATGGCCTCCATGGCCCCCGGCATGATCATCACGTCTTTTCTCTGTTTTTGGAGACCAGTAATGATTCCCGCCAACTTCACGTTGCGCAGGCAGGTGGGTGAATTCCAGGAGCCAGGTGAATCCAGCTTAAAATAGATCGTACATATTTAAATGAAGATTTAAATGTGCTAACCTGGGGTGAAATTCTCCGATATCCGCGCGATGTCCGCCGACTGGCGCCCAAAACGGCGCAAATCAGTCGGGAATCGCGCCGCCCCAAAGGTGCGGAATGCTCTGCATCTTTGGGGGCCGAGCTCCAACCTTAAGGGGCCAGGCCGGCGCCGGACGAATTTCCGCCCCGCCAGCTGGCGCGGAAATGACATCTCTGGGTGGCGCATGCGCGGGAGCGTTAGCGGCCGCTGATGGCATTCCCGCGCATGCACAGTGGAGGGAGTCTCTTCCACCTCCGCCATGGTGGAGACCGTGGCGAAGGCGGAAGGGAAAGAGTGCCCCCACGGCACAGGCCCGTCTGCGGATCGGTGGGCCCCGATCGCGGGCCAGGCCACCGTGGGGGCACCCCCCGGGGCCAGGTCGCCCCGCGTCCCCCCCATGACCCTGGAGCCCACCCGCGCTGCCTTGTCCCGCTGGTAAGGTAGGTGGTTTAATCTACGCCGGCGGGATAGGCATTTTAGCGGTGGGACTTCGGCCCATCCGGGCCGGAGAATCGCGGGGGGGGGCCGCCAACCGGCGCGGCGCGATTCCCTCCCCCGCCGAATATCCAGTGCCAGAGAATTCGGCAACTGCCGGGGGCGAGATTCACGCCAGCCCCCGGCGATTCTCCGACCCGGCGGGGGTCGGAGAATCTCGCCCCTGGTTCACAACCAGAGATGGTGAGAATCAAATTACTTTGCTGGACGGGGTGGGGAGAATCACTAAATGAGTTCTCCCCGGCACAAATCACATTATGGCCCTCTTGCGAGAGTCTCTGGCCATAATGCGATTTGCGCCTACGCGAGTGGGGCCGGAGAATCACCCCCTTTGTTACAGATCCAAAACAACCTGTAAACAGCACCAAGTCCAGCCACTTCCTACAGCCAAAATCTCACAAGCACTTTCCAATCTCACATCCCAAACACTCAAAATCAATAATTAAATTTAATAGCGATTTACTGTTTAAGTGGATTCTGAAGCGCCTTAACAGCAGAATTATACATTATACATTAAGTGAAACTTGCCTCAATCCGACAAACACGATGGCTTTTCAAGAACGCACAAAAGGCCAGAAAACGGCTCAGATTGAAGCGATAGGAATTGATCTAGAAGACATTTTAAGCTCCATGTTAGCCCAAGGTTGCATTATGTTGGAACCTAGAAGCGCAGATTGCAAAAATGTTGAAGGTTTTCTCTTGGCCTTCTAATGTATTGTGAGAATTATTTTGAGCAACAGAGCCGAGCAATCTGCCAATTCATTGAGGAATTCAACTTGTGTAGCACAAAATCAACTTGAAAAGATTTATTAGGTATAGAACATAGAACTTACAGTGAAGAAGGAGGCCATTCAGCCCATCGAGTCTGCACCGACCCACTTTAGCCCTCACTTCCATCCTATCCCCGTAACCCAATAACCCCTCCTAACCTTTTTTTTGGTCACTCAGGGAAATTTAGGACGGCAATCCACCTAACGTGCACGTCTTTAGACTGTGGGAGGAAACCAGAGCACCCGGAGGAAACCCACGGAGACACGGGGAGAATGTGCAGACTCCGCACAGACAGTGACCCAGCGGGGAATCGAACCTGGGACCCTGGGACCTGGGTATGTAAACTTGCTGCAACTGAATGAGTAAACAGAGCCTTGCATTGTACAAATTGTCAAACTAGGAGCAATATTTTGGGTCTACTAGTATAGTCATTGCAATGCAGCGTTACACTTCACAATCACAAGCTATGACCACATGATATGTATCAATAGAATGACCGTTTGCAGAGCCAACAAAGCACTATATTTTAAGACTAGAGCTGTGAGGGAATGTGTTTTACTTACATAGCTTTTGGTATACAAACAAAAGCCATGACAACATCAGACGACGTTCAATGGATCATTGTTAATCCAAACATTACATAGGCATCCAAGATGGCAGATGACCTAAAAATTTATAGAAATCATTTTGGGAACCCCCATTAACTTTCCTGATTATACGTTATGCATGTCTCCCATTAAAAGAAAAGGGGCGGCACATAGGCACAATAGTTAGCACTCCTGCCTATGGCGCCGAGGACCCGGGTTCAATCCCGGCCCGGGTCACTGTCCAGGTGGAGTTAGCACTTTCTCCCCATGTCTGCGTGGGTCTAATCCCCACGACCCAAAGACGTGCAGGTTAGGTGGATTGGCCATGCTAAATTGCCCCTTAATTGGAAAAAAATAATTGGGTACTCTAAATTTTTTTTTTTTAAAATGCATGTCAATCTCAGTGATTGTTCAGCAGTCCTAATTTCTCAGTATTCCCCTCCATGTCCTCATCATTCTCAGGCATGTGCTGCTACCAAGATCAGTGCCAGTGGGAAGATCACATTTTCCCCTCACTGTTGCAATGACACATCAATTATTGCTCCCTTTCTGAGGAGGAAAATGAACAAATTCTACATTTAAATATCCTCAGAATCTTTTCCTTGTGAATACTAATCACAATTCACTCTCTTTAAGTGTTGTCTCTCTTTTCTTTAAATCTGCTGTCATGACCTCTTAAAAAAAACAATTCAGGAAATTTTGGTGTGTCATTATGTTCATTATAACACAAGAATCATTGAGCTGTCGCTTACTATTTGAAAATAATAGCATTTCCCAAGTTCGATTTGAAAACACCTCCACATTTAATGTTAGCCAATATTGGTAAAGGTTCTGTCTGTTAAAATGTAATCCCTCTCTCCTTCAAGCCAGAAAGGCGACTTTGACCCACCCTCCCATGTGACCTCTCGCAACAAGAGTGGCCAAGTCTTAGGAACATCATTGCCTTCATATTGTCCCCCCCAAAATCTCACAATATCTTGAATACAAAATGTATTGCTGTTTCTTCACCATCACTTGGTTAATGTTGTGGAAAGCTCTATCTAAAGCCACTGTGGGTGCACCATCACCAGAAAGAGCTGCAATGGTTCAAAGAGAAAGCCCCCGCCATTTCAGGTAACTAGGGGTGGGCGATGAATTTAACTGTTACCCACACCCTGAGAAAAAGTAAAAAGATCAAGCAGCTGTAGCACCTCCCCTTTGTCCTCGCAGCTTCTACTTTCCACCATGTTTTACCATAAGCCTCCATATTCCTTGATATAGTCCCAAGACTGAGTTCTGAGCAGAGGATTGTTCAGCTCCGGAGAGTGACACTGAGCGGCGTTATTGAACAATTGCTCATTCCGAGGATCAATTTTTATAGCTGATCAGTAAAATGCTAACAGTTTCATCCTGTGGCTTTTCAAGGCTGAAGCTGATAGTTTTAGACTTTTACTGATAAGTTCTATAAACTGATGATCAGCACTGAGCAGGTGTTCAATAACATTGCTCGACGGTCACTTAAAGCTGCTCAGAGTGAAGCTCCAGGATTAAATTGAGGAAAATAAAAACTGATCCGTGAGTGAAACACGTTTTTTCAGGGCGGAATCCGACAGAGGAGAGCAGCTGTTTATGGTGCTCCTCAATATAAGTGGGCAGCAGAATTGGGAAATGCATTAATCATTTGGAAGCAATATTCCCGTAACATGAATTTCGGGGCTCACATCTTTGAAAAATGAAAAGAAACAATATTTTAATTGTTTTATAGAAGGCACAAAGGAAAGCAAGACACCAGAATTCAATCATTGCACGAAGAGCGTATTGGAATTTCCAAGAACTGAGGGGGTCCAATCTAAAAGACATTCATGGATTTAAAATGAAATTAGTAGAAGAATAGATGTGGTTTGATGATGAGTGATCATTGGAACAGAAAATGAAATGAGAGCGAGGGAGAACAGGAACCTAGGAAGGCTCCACATTAATGGCAGCTGTGTCAGAGAAGAAGCCAATAGCTACAGTATTGAAAGAGATTTGACAAGAAACTGCACATTCATGAACGTAACTTTGTTGAGTGCCCATGTGATGGTAAGTTCAAAGCTTTAGCAGATACCCATTTTACCAACAGATGATTCATTAACATGTTGAATAGCAGTACTCAAGAAGCAAAGGTCTGGATTTTCCGCTCCACGACGCCGAAATCGCGAATCGAGATTCCGTTTTGACGTCAATATCGGGGCGGCACCGGATTTTGTGTCCTCCGCCCCCTGAAAAGTGGCATACTCCGGCCTCAGGCCATTGCCCCGCCCCACGATGCTTCATCCCTGACCAGCCGCGTTCCCGACGGCGTGGGTTACGTGTGCTCACACCGTCTGGGAACCTCGCGTGGCGGCTGCAGACTCAGTCCGACGCCGCCACAGTCGGGGAGGGCTGATCCGCGGGCAGGAGGGGCTTCATTCGGGGCTGGGAGCACAGTGGGCGGGCGGTCCGGTGCGCGTGAGTGGTCAAAGGGGGGCATTACTTTTGAGTTCCGGGTCTGTGGGCTGAGTCCACCATGAAGCACGACGCGGCCGCTGCAGGCCGCCGCCTTGCGCATGCGCGGCCATGGAACCGGAAATGCTCAGGGCCGTATCGGCAGCTAGAGCTGCGAGCTCTACCCTGCCTCCCTGCTAGCCCCCAGCAAAACGGGGAATTGGTGGCCAGTTGTCCGTGGGGACTTAGTCTCCCAAACGGAGAATCCAGCCCAAAGACTCAAATGAAACAGTTCTGCTGAAAATCACACTGTTGAATGTGGATTCACAATGGCAAATAATTTGAAAGCAAACAGAGTTTCCATGACTTTAAAGCATACAGATGTAAGGTAAATGGTTCGCCCCGTGTCTGCGTGGGTTTCCTCCGGTGCTCCGGATTCCTCCCAGTCCAAAGATGTGCAGATTAGGTGAATTAGGTGAATTGGCCATGCTAAATTGCCCCTTAGTGTCCAAAGATGTGCGGATCAGGTGGGGTTATGGGATGCAGGGGATAGGGTGGGGGCCTGGGTGGAGTGCACTTTCAGAGGACCGGTGCAGACTCGATGGGCCGAATAGTCTCCTTCTGCACTGTAGGGATTCTATGATTAAAAAAGATAAAATAGGTCACTATTTTTACAGACATGAGAAACACAATCATATTTCAGGAAATGTGAACGTTGAATTGAGACAAATGAGACCAGAAGTCAGAAGTATGCATTTTCAAAATGATGGAAGCCAAGCCAGAGTTCTTACTGGAGGGTGGAAAGCAGCAGATTTCACAGACTTAAAGCAGGCTTTTACGTCGACAGGACTTCACGGAGTTTTGAACAGCTCTCCACATTTTACGGCCCCACCCCAGCTGCAACAGGAAGTTCCACCCTTGACATCAATTGGACTATTCCATTATCCGTTGAGGTTATCCATGAAGGCTCCGTCTTCTCAAACGTGCCCCTTACCTGAGGTGTGGTGATCCTCAAGTTCAATCAAAGGGGAAAGCAGCCTATGCTCATCTGGGACTATGGCGACTTTACGTTTGATGCAAAAACAGAACGTAGGAACAGAGTAGAGCAATGAAAGAGTTTAAACATGTCCAGACTAGAATTGGAAAAAAAAAGTAAGGCAGAAACTGGAGTGATATGCATAAGCAATTGTACATGCAAATATGGTTGACCTCCGCCCACTAGGTGGCAGGTAAGTTATGCCATGTGACACTCTACCTTAGGGGGAGTCTGTAGGAGAAGTCGTCGTGGTTAGTTGTATTTGTGATTGTTCCAGTTTGATAGTATTAGTTTCCAACCCACAGTTTGTTATACAATAATGAATTTGACTAGTCCAGAACTAGATGTTCTTTGGTACGCCGACTCAATCATTGTTACAGTACTAGAACATAACAGAAATGTTGGGCTGGATTCTCTGTTTCTGTGGCTATGTCAGCAGGATCCATCTGGTCGGCGGATACGGCTGCAGAATGGCCGGTCCATGGCTGCGAACGTAGCCTGTGGCGGCTGTGTCGTACAGCATGGCGCAGGCCACGCGCGGACCCAGCCTGCCAAAAACTGACCTCCTCGCCACCCTCGGACCACCCCCACCAGTCCCCCCAGCCACTGACGAAGCCCCCCCCCCCCCCTGCCAGCGGAACGGCTCCCCCCTCCCGACTGTGGCGGCGCTGGACACAGTCCACAGCCGCCACACGATGTCCACAAATGTTGTGAGGACACATGCCCCACGCCGCTGGGGACTTGGCCCATCAGGGGCGGAGCTTCAGGGGAGGGCCTCAGGCCTTCTTGATGGTGTGTGGCATAATCGAGTACGCTGCTTTTGAGGAAGCAGAGGATCACGAAAACAGTGCCGCCCCCGATTCCAGCGTAAAAGTGGATTCTCCGGCCATTCGCCGAACACAATTTCGGTGTCGGCAATCGGCGAATCCAGCCCGTTGCCTTTTTTAAAAAAGGAGAATAAGCAACCGTACCATCAAAATGGAAAATGGATAATTTGCAACAGTTCTGAATAGACACAGCTTTTTTGAGGGACTTCAAGGTGCTCATGCTGGGTGGCAGGAGACCAGCGGTTGACTTTAATAACCTTTAAAGTTCTGTTTAACAGCTGTGAAGGTAGATTGGAGAACAGAAATGAACTTTGTTCAGGATGCTTCAGATAATCAAGTTGCAAGGGCAGATAGGGAGTGTGGTATTATCAGGTATTACAGTACCTAAGAGGCCGAAGACCTAGGAGTTTACCATTGGCTGTTGGTACGCAGCTCCGCCTTGACGGGTGGGGTATAAGAACCGGTGCTGTCCCAGCAGCCCTCACTTTCTGTACCAAAGCTGCTGGGGAACAGTTCTAGTCGATTAAAGCCTTCAGTTATGTTACAACCTCGTCTTTGAGTGTAATTGATCGTGCATCAATTTAATCGACTAGACTTAAGCTGAAAGAATGGATCTCCGAATCAAGCCGGAGTGTCTACAACTCAGCCCCCACGCGGAGAACTCGGCGACGATATTTAAGCACTGGCTGGTGTGCTTTCAAGGCTACCTCGAGACGGCCGGAGACACCCCCTCAGGAGAACAGAAACTGCATCTCCTGCACTCGAGAGTAAGCCCTGGGATCTTCACCCTCATTGAGGAGGTGGAGGACTACGATGCTGCAATCGAACTGTTAAAAGGACATTATATCCGCCCTGTAAACCAGGTCTACGCACGTCACCTGCTCGCAACTAGCCGACAAAGCCCCGGGGAATCGCTGGAGGACTTCTACCGTGCGCTACTGGTGCTGGGCAGAAACTGTGGCTGCCCGCAAGTCTCGGGCAGCGAGCACACGGAACATCTAATCCGGGATGCCTTCATAGCAGGTATGAGCTCCTCAGAGATCCGCCAAAGACACTTAGAAAAGGACACCCTGGGACTGAGAGAGGCATAGGCCCTGGCAGGGTCCATGGATGTTGCCTCCAGAAATGCGCAGTCCTATGCGCCCGACCGCGCGGCGGCCCCCTGGGCTGTGTGGCATCCCGCAGCGGCAGCCCCACTGACCTTCCCAGTGTCCCCGCAGGCCTGCACTGGAAGATGGCCCGCTTACTCCGTCGGGCACCACTGTTTCTTCTGCGGGCAGGCGAAGCATCCCCTCACGCGCTGCCCGGCCCGCACCTCCACCTGCAAAGGGTGCGGCAAGAAGGGCCATTTTGTGGGGGTCTGCCAAGCTCAAGCCGTGGCCGCGGTTTCCAGCGACTCCGGACCGCCGCGGCAATCTTCCCCTCGGGCCCCAGGCGGCCAGCACTCACCGCCACCCCCCTATCCTAGGGCCACGTCCGACGGGGCCATCTTGCCCCTCGGACACCTCGCTGGACGGATGGGCGCCGCCATTTTGTCCATCCCCGCCACCATTTTGTCCATCCCCGACCACCATGTGCGATCCATGGGAGACGCCATCTTGGATGGGGCCTCAGGCCCCCAGCACGGCCGACTACACGCTGCCTGATCACAACCCGCAACTGCTCCATCTGGCCTCGGTGACGCTGGACCAAAATCGACCTCGGACACTCGCAACTGCAACGACGACGGTGTTCATCCATGGCCACGAGACCTTTTGCCTGATCGACTCTGGGAGCACGGAGAGCTTTATACACCCCGACACAGTAAGGCGCTGTTACTGGTTACCCACCCTGTAAACCAAAGAATCTCCCTGGCCTCCGGGTCACACTCGGTGGAGATAAAGGGGTTCTGCCGAGCAGACCTCACTGTCCAAGGCAGGAAATTCAACAATTTCCACCTTTATGTCCAGCTGCATCTCTGCGCGGCTACACTCCTGGGGTTGGACTTCCAATGTAACTTGCAAAGCCTGACCTTAAAATTCGGTGGCCCTATACCTCCCCTTACTGTCTGCGGCCTCGCGACCCTTAAGGTCGACCCACCTTCCCTGTTTGCGAACTTCACCCCGGACTGCAAACCCGTCGCCACCAGGATAGACGGTACAGTGCCCAGGACCGGACCTTCATCAGGTCAGAGGTCCAAAGGCTACTGAGGGAAGGGGTCATTGAAGCTAGCAACAGTCCCTGAAGAGTTCAAGTAGTGGTGACGAAGACCGGGGAGAAACATAGGATGGTCATTGACTACAGTCAGACCATCAACAGGTTTACGCAGCTGGATGCGTACCCTCTCCCCCACATATCCGACCTGGTGAACAGGATCGCACAATACAAGGTCTTCTCCACGGTGGATCTCAAGTCCGCTTACCATCAGCTAGCCCTCCGCACTAGTGACCGCAAGTACACTGCCTTCGAAGCAGATGGGCGGCTCTACCAATTTTTAAGGGTTCCCTTTGGTGTCACTAATGGGGTCTCGGTCTTCCAACGCGAGATGGACCGAATGGTTGACCGATACGGCTTACGCGCAACGTTCCCGTATCTGGATAACGTCACCATCTGCAGCCATGACCAGCAGGACCACGACACCAACCTCCGGAAATTTCTCCAGACCGCGAAAATCCTTAACTTAACGTATAATAAGGATAAATGCGTATTTAGCACCGACCGCCTAGCCATCCTCGGCTACGTAGTGCGAAATAGGCCCTGACCCTGAATGCATGGCCCCCCTTATGGAATTCCCCCTCCCTCACTGCCCCAAGGCCCTGAAGCGCTGCCTCGGGTTTTTCAGTTATTACGCACAGTGGGTCCCCAGCTACGCAGACAAAGCCCAACCCCTAATCCAATCCACAACCTTACCCCTATCGAGGGAGGCCCGCCAGGTCTTCTGCCACATCAAAGCAGACATTGCAAAGGCCACGATGCGCGCCATCGACGAGTCCCTCCCCTTCCAGTTCGAGAGCGATGCGTCCGACGTAGCTCTGGCCGCCATCCTCAACCAAGCGGGCAGACCCATGACCTTCTTCTCCCGTACCCTCCATGCTGCAGAAATTCGCCATTCCTCGGTCGAAAAAGAGGTGCAAGCCATAGTAGAAGCTGTGCGACATTGGCGGCATTACCTGGCCAGCAGGAGATTCACTCTCCTCACTGACCAACGGTCGGTGGCCTTCATATTTGATAATGCACAGCGGGGCAAGATAAAGGACGACAAGATCTTACGGTGGAGGATAGAACTCTCCACCTACAGCTACGAGATCTTGTACCGTCCTGGGAAGCTAAATGAGCCTTCCGATGCCCTGTCCCGCGGCACGTGTGCCACCGCACAAGTGGACCGCCTCTGAGCCCTCCACGAGGACCTCTGCCACCCGGGAGTCACTCGTTTTTTCCACTTCATTAAGACCCGCAACCTTGCCTAATCCATCGAGGAGGTCGGGACAGTCTCCAGGGACTGCCAAATCTGCGCGGAGTGCAAACCACACTTCTACCGGCCAGAGAGGGCGCACCTGATAAAGGCTTCCCATCCCTTTGAACGCCTCAGCATGGACTTCAAAGGTCCCCTCCCCTCTACCGACCGCAACACGTATTTCCTGAACGTGATTGACGAGTACTCCCGGTTCCCATTCGCCATCCCCTGCCCCGACATGACCGCAAACACCGTCATCAAGGCCCTCCAGGGTATCTTTACACTGTTCGGGTTCCCCGCATACATACACAGTGATAGGGGGTCCTCCTTTATGAGCGACGAACTGCGTCAATTCCTGCTCAGCAAGGGCATCGCCTCAAGCAAGACGACCAGTTACAACCCCCGGGGAAACGGGCAGGTAGAGAGGGAGAACGGAACGGTCTGGAATCTCCCAGTCTCCTGCTGGCAAGAAATCCTCCCGGAGACCCTCCACGCCATCCGCTCGCTGCTCTGTACATCTACCAATCAGACATCTCATAAACGTCTCCTTGTCTTCCCCAGGAAGTCCTCCTCACACTCACCTCACTCTCAACCTGGCTAGCGACACACGGACCCATCCTGCTTCGGAAGCACGTGCGGGCGCACAAGTTGGACCCGTTGGTCGAGAGGGTCCACCTGCTGCACGCTAACCCCCAGTACGCCTACGTGGCGTTCCCTGACGGCCGGCAAGATACAGTCTCCCTCCGGGACCTGGCGTCCACCGGAACCCCACGCGCACCCGAACCATTTACCCCCCCCCCCCACAGCACCTCACTGGAGGGTCAGTACTCCCGCCACTCCTACCTAGGCCATCCCACCCACCAACGCCCCCTACAGGCGCCCCCCTCTCAGCCCAACCGTTGGCCCCACCAGCGGCGTCTAGGGGCGACGAGGCTGCCATGGAGACCGACGCCACACTCCCGGAGTTGCAGACGTCCAGAACCCCACCAGAATCACCACCGAAGCCCAGACGATCCAGGAAGATGACCAGGCCACCCGACCGACTGATTGTTTCACTGTTACTATAACCGTAAACGTACACTGAATGTATATATCTTCCACCCTTGTAACATATTCCCGACAACTCTGTAAAGAGGTATCACGGTACCTCCATATCTGATCATACCATGTAGATGCAATTGTAACCACTGGCCACCACCTCCGCTGGACTCTTTTTTTTTAAACAGGGGGTGAATGTGGTATTATCAGGTATTACCATACCCAAGAGGCCGAAGACCATTGGTTAAACCTAGGAGTTTACCATTGGCTGTTGGTACGTAGCTCCGCCTTGATGGGCGGGGTATACGAACCGGTGCCGTCCCAGCAGACCTCACATTCTGTACCAAAGCTGCTGGGGAACTGTTCTAGTCGATTAAAGCCTTCAGTTATGTTAAAACCTCGGGCGGGATTCTCCGACTCCCCCGCCGGGTCGGAGAATGGCCGGGGGCCGGCGTGAATCCCGCCCCCACCGGTTGCCGAATTCTCCGGCACCGGATATTCGGCCGGGGTGGGACTCGCGCCGCACCGGTTGGCGGGCCCCCCACCCCCAGCGATTCTCCGGCACGCGATGGGCCGAAGTCCCACTGCTGGAATGCCTGTCCCACCAGCGAGAATCAAACCACCTCTCTTACCGGCGGGACAAGGCGGCGCGGGCGGGCTCCGGGGTCCTGGGGGGGCGCGGGGCGATCTGGCCCCGGGGGGTGCCCCCAAGGTGGCCTGGCCCGCGATCAGGGCCCACCGATTCCCGGGCGGGCCTGTGCCATGGGGGCACTTGTTTCCTTCCGCCTTCGCCATAGTCTCCACTATGGCGGAGGCGGAAGAGACCCCCTCCACTGGGCATGCGCGAGGATGCCGTGAGCGGCCGCTGACGCTCCCGCGCATGCGCCGCACGGCAAAGTCATTTCCGCGCCAGCTGGCGGGGCACCAAAGGCCTTTCCCGCCAGCTGACGGGGCGGAAATCAGTCCGGCGCGGGCCTAGCCCCTCAAGGTGAGGGCTCGGCCCCTCAAGATGCGGAGAATTCCGCACCTTTGGGGCGGCGCGATGCCGGACTGATTCGCGCCGTTTTTGGCGCCGGTCGGCGGACATCGCGCCGATTGCGGAGAATCCCGCCCCTCGTCTTTGAGTTTAATTGATCATGCATCAGGGAGAATGCTTATGATGCTCATTAGAACCAGAGCAACAATTGAACTAAGATCCGTTAACTAATCCTGGCACTCATGGTACAATAAAAATTGAAAGCAACAAATGGATCAGGTATTAAGAAAATCCACAAGGCCAGACATTTGGGAGGCTTACAATGCCGAACAAAGGTGGGCGCGATTTAAGTGCCTCGTCGCACCTGGCGAAATCCATGCGAGCAGTTCGATCACTGGAGTAGCCACCAAGCTCGCCAGGCGCCATGCGTTTGCGATCGAACCGGCTCGCTCCCATTGGCTGAAGAGTTACGGCTGAATTTATTGATGGTGGTGATGGCCTCGCCCACCAACTGGAAAGCTGAAGACAACCCTAACAGCTAATTTTTGATAGCCTTGACACAATTGCATAGTCATCAAGCAATGAATTGCCTGGCATCAGAGCTTTTGTCCATTTAAGGACAAAGATCATGCCTCTCGAGTGCTGTCAGCCAACCAGATGTCCAGAAGCTCTTCAGTCCCAGCAGTGCCACTTTGAACATTGGCTGTTGCTGGCACTGCAGCTGGCCAAGGCCAGCAATAATGGAGGAGACTCCAGAACCTAGGAAGCAGATCAGCCTCTCTGGGTCCAGGGTCAGGCCAGTCCTGGCAAGGGGATAACTGGGGGGGTTGGATGGACACCCTGGTGTTGAGGATTTGGGGTTGGGGTGGTAGGAGGGAAGAGAGCTTGTGTGAGGACCTTAATGTTGAAGGTAGGGATGTATGGAAACTTTCCACGGCCCTTGCTGTTGGGGGGTTCTCTCTATGGACCATTGGGTGTCTGGTCAGCAGGGACTGACCCCATGAGCCTGCAAGTGCAGGCAGAATGAGGCACTAAAAAGGCCATTAATTGGCCACATTAGGGCATCAACAGGCCTGCGGACATGGTGGCCGACCTCTGCCAGCCGGTGCAGCCCCTGAATTAATGAGACTGTGTGGGGAAGGCAACAGGCTCTCCAGCCCCATCTCCGCTCCTGATTCTACGCCCCCACAACCTGCTCCCAAGGGCCGGAATAAATGTTACCTTTTAATTGCAAATATTTATCTAGAAGACGACCATTTGGTTTGTTTTACGGATTGTTTTACTGCAGGGTAAGCCAGCACGTCTTTCTGATTCGACAACTGGCATGGTATCAAGCACTTCTTCTCAAGAACCTGGCAATGTCACTCAGACTTGAGCTTTGTTCAGTAAAGTGTGAAATTATATCAGGCAGACTTAGAGTGTTTCTGCACTTTCCTCTTAATTTCACACAATACATACTTGGCATACTTATGGCAATCCAACCAGCAAATTTACTGAGTGCGGATTGTCTTAAACGCTGTTATATGGAAATTTAGGAAAACATTTGAATCCATGCATTTTTATCTCTGTTCTTTCGGATTTCTCTGCTTCATGGTCAACACAGACACCGATATGAACAGCAGTGAATTTTTCAAAATTGTTCTGGGTGGTACATTTGTAAGCATGGACTGTTGTTACTTTCAAAGTTGATGTGCATCACAATGCTTTACAGAGCTGTTTTGCCTGAGAGCAAAAGACCCAACTTCATTCACCACCCCACCTCCTTCTCACCCTGCCAGATCATGCTCTGTAATTCATACTGAAGAGCAAAGTAAGTGATGGTGTAATTGTTCTGTTTCAAATCAATTCAATGCCATTTCACACCAGCTGGAAAATTTTACATGTATTGTACACTAAGATGAGCGGTAATTCACATCTTATATTACTGGCAACCCTGTGCAAACACTGAAAAATAATGGATCCCTGTTGAAATTATCATTGGCGGTTTAGATATTTAATTCATGAGTAGATTTCACACCATCTAGTTTGTAAAGAAAATATTGTTTTTTGAATATTACTGGGAGATACTATGAAGCAGGCTACTGGGGACAGTTTGTATGTTTGTCCATGCTACTAATTTAATTGAACTGAAGACAGTCAGATTGCAAGGTGTAAATTGCAAAAAGACTAGTTGGAAAAGTAGGCATTTGAAGTGGAGATGAGCAAAGTTAAGATGGGACGCAAGTAAACAACATGGAATAGAAATTTGCATTAAGGGATAAGTGAAGATTTGGAAGATTAGCTGTTAAATTTCAAACAGAAGTAAAAGGGGACTTACAACTGGCAAAGATCATAAATGAATAAAGTTATTGAGTTTATTTTTTCCTGAAAGTAATGGACAATTGAAAAGATGCAAGATATTTATATTATGGGAAATGAAACTTCCAAATAAGGTTAAGAACAATAGGTTTAAAGATGAAAGAGAAAAACATATTTAAGGAAAAATTGAAAGCTGTATTGGAAGATAGGCCATGTGATATCCTGAAGAGTGTGTTGTGCAGGGACAGACCTGTGAAGTAAGCAGCCTCTAGCCACCCCAGCAAAGTTTGTTCCAGGAAGCAAGATTTTGTTACAAGCCATTGTTGAGGGAGAGAGAAGAGATGCGAAAATTCTCAACTAAACCAACAACAGCTGCCTTGTGGTAATATTACTGGATTTTTTCAATAGATTAAGGATCTAAAAGGACGGTTGTCTGAAAAGGGGTGTTTATTTGTGAGTGTAACTAGAAATCTTTTGGAAAATGTTTGCAAGACTAATTTTAATTGTGCAAATGTGTGCATTTAAGTTTTTCTTTTCCTTTGTTAATAAATCTTTTAATCTAATATGTAAAAACTCCAAAAGTGGTACTGGAATTTTTACTCCCGACTTTAGAGTACTTGTACCTTCTTGTTAGAAAATGCAAATTCTTCTGATAGCTTGATCAAGTTACCTTTTTGGGTTTGGTCAGCCTGGCAATTGCCCACTTCCATATCAAAACATTGATCCAAGTTGACTGTCGTACAAGTGTGTGGGTTTAATTTCTTGGATTGCTGCAGTGACATCATGTTATTTAGAAAGAAAACTACTGGGTAAAATGTGACAATCCCAAACTCAAACTTTAATAGAAGACCTTAAAAGTTGCAGCAAAAATTTAGATCCATTTAAGAAAGTATAATCTAAAATTAAGATAAACAAAACAAGAACTACAAAAGAATTACTAATTTACTGTTATGACTGTCATTAGTAGAAACAGCTTACCTATTTTTTAGCCCGGGACCCATTTTTGCCAACAGGCCACCCTTTGGGACCCAAACCGGCCGACTTCGCGACCCACGCCGGCCGACCTTCGCGACTCACCATTTCCGCTTACCTTTAATGTGACAGGTGAGCCTGCTTGGTCCTCACAATCTCACCTGCTTTGTTATTCAATGTTACATTTCTGATAAGGACTTAGCTGATGATTTAAGATCTCCCTGCATCCATTGAAAAAAATCAAGAGGTTTGTCCTCGAACTCGCTATGCTTTTTTCAAATGCCTTTGAGGTTTTGAAGATTTTTTTTATTACTACCTTTTCTGAGTTACCAAGCCAGGGCTCAAAGTGTGGACAGGGGCGAACCCCTAATCCAGCTCCTTGCCTGCTCCAAAAACCAATTCAAATTCATATTGAATCCAATTCATGGTCCCCACAAGAGAGACATACCAGATCTGAGCCAAAAGGCCGAGAAGCGAAGTTTTGAAGATTCTAATCGTTAATTTGCCAGTACTTCCCTGCATATAACATACAAGGGCTTTGCATCCTGATTTGCAGTGGCATAATTAATAAACCCATATCTCAAAAATCATCTTTATGCTGCTATGTTCTTGCTTTCAGCTTGTTCTTAATTGGTTGTTCACCAGAGGCCCTGGGGCTCTCACCAACGCTGCTGACAGCTGCAAAATGGAGGAATCTCTTTCACACCCAGAGCACGTGATGTCAGTGTACAGGGTGCGTTACCTGCTCTCTGCCACCGCTCCTGGCAGGAAGACTCCAGCGATTTAAAAAAAATATATATATATTTGCACCTGGGTCAACGCACTGACGTCAGAAGGAGGTGGTCTGCCCTGCTGGGCCCGCGCACTGCTGAGGCGGCACACATGCGCGGAATGGTCAACGCTCTGAACGCCTCGGGACTTATTCATGTACAAAGCGATCTGCCTGGATTGTACGCAGAAGACATTTCACTGTACCTCAGTACACATGACAATAAATCTAAATAAATCTAAACCTAGAGCCAAGCCAGTGCAGAAACCTTCGTGAAGGGAGTTTAGATTTATTCGCTGGACCAGGACAAGACATTGTACAGCCTTATCATCCCTGCGTTGTGTGGCAACTATAATGCTGGTTTTAATTTAAATGTTTATTTAATTTGGATGTTGTTTTGGGAAACGGGCAAGTGGTAAGGAGTTGAGGGATCGTAGCTATATTTTGGCACAAGCCGTGTGTTCTACATAAACTGTGTGTGTGTTTAGTGGTTCATATACTTAATTGTCTGAAAGAAATTCTGTTTGTGTGTATTTGCCTTTCTGCCATTTAATAAATAGTCTTCAACAATTATTATGTGACTGCTTATTCTCACTGGGGTTTCACTCCACTTCTCACACCATTCCAAAAACAAAACGATACATTCCCTCAAACCAGTGTTCCATGTTGGAATACCCTCACAGATAACATCAGTGTGGTTCATAACAATGACAAACAGGAATTAATTTAGCTGCCCATAAACAATAAAGCATGAAGAGTATGAGACAATGTTGATGATATAATTTCTTCCTTTAGCAAACAAGGAAAAAAATAACAATTATTAGTGAATCTATTGTTTTCTAAAAGATAGATTTATTGCACCACATAATACATAATATTTTATATCATTACTCGGAGCCTTAGGGCGAAAGACTTATTGGCACCTTTTTTTTAGAGGCAATCAGCCCAATGAGGCATGCAGCATGCAATCTTTGTGCTCCCTTGGGTGTTCTATGACTTGTGCATGCATCCCAGTGTGACCTGCCCTGTCAGCTGGCTGCATGCAGAACACAGCACCGAACAGCACATTTCCAGCTAGATTACAATTCTTAAAGTCAGTCTGTCCCTTTTAAGGGGAAGCTGCATTGCATGAAAGACAGTTGCTCCTGACTGTCAATGCTGCAGTTAGAGAGATAGGAAGAGACCACGACAACTGAAAAAGGGAACCATGGTTCACAGATGCAGTGTTGCAGGCCTTTGTCACGGAGGTGAACAGGAGGAGGGAGGGGCTATCAAGGCAAACCCTCAGAAGGGGGTGGGAGTGGGTGTCCAAGGAAGCCATCTCCAGGAGTCCAGCACCGGGGGCCTGACAGCAGTCCTGGAAGAAGTTTAATTATCTCACGAAGGTGGTAAAGGCCAGTGAATGCATCCGCACAGGATGTCTTATACTCACCGCGCCCCAAATCTCTGACAATGACAAAGCACCAGATCCCCATTAATCAACCATCAAGACTCTGGGTGGAAAGTGCAGACCTCAAGCCTGACATTCAGATACTCCACCTCACCCTTACATACATTCTAATGAGGCAAGCCTCAGACCCACCCCACTCTGCCTCCACAAGCCTTCAGTGATTAAGCTGGCACATCACAAACACAGTGCAGAATAATCTGCATTCTATCTTTGCCCCTGCAGGATAAGGCTGCCTGAAATGAAGAAATGGTAAGAGTCAGGTACGCCTCCATCTCCTCAGTCGAACAGAGGAACTAATCTTGTTCATCATGGATTCAGGCTGTGACAAAGTTCATAGCATCTGATGTCAAGGTCATTGTGGATGATAGTGTGCTGCTGACATATGCCCCTTCTAACTCCCACCTCACCCTCACCCTGCTATCTGACTTGAAGTACAAGCTGCGAATGGTGTGACTATGGAACACTTGCGTTACAACCCCCCTTCGCTCTTGCCCCCTTCTTCACCCCAAACCTCCCCTCTGAATTTATACTTTCAGATACCTAAGACCTGCCAGCAGAGCCTCCAGCTTCACCAGACCATGAGGTAGAAACGCTGTTACTTGATCTCGCCCTCGCAGCCACACCGGTTCTGTACTAACGGCTAGTTTAGAGTTGGGATCTGCACATGGAGTGTCACTGGGAATGAGTGCACTGAAGCCAGAGCAGGAGTAAAGGATAGCACTGGGATTGATTGCGGGCAAATGCTGCCACAAGAGACTCAGATTGATGGGGTGGCAAGGGGAAGACACTGATGATGAGACATACCAAGATGCATGGTGCATTGGTATATCTGTCAAATTGCCTATCACCCTCCAGGAATGTGGAAGAGGTTGCCTCCAACATGGCAGAAGACATTGTGCAGAGCTTGAAGCCCAAGCAAGTGATGGGCCAACCTCCTGACAGCAGTAATGGACCCAGCGATGATATGCCATCTGGTAGTCAATTTTCAACTTCCACTGCAGTGTAGTCAGATGGCAGCCAATCTCACAAAGCTGCAGTGGAAACACAGGTGGAGGTTATGAGGTCCATGCTTGCTATCATACAGGCTGAGCCTGTAGCATTATGGCTATGGATCGCAGCGCACAAGGGGACATTCAGGCTCTCACAACAGTCCAGCAATCCCACCGCCTGGCAGTGGCTCCACGGTGCACCAAACTCTCAGGTTGACAGCATTTGTTCTCCCACTACTGCCATTCCACCAGTGCACCTGCTGTTGTCCCTCAAACACCCAGCCAAGGCTGCTGCTGCCAATGTCCAGGGGCTGTCATCCAAAGTCAAGTCCTCAAGACCTAATGTTTCTCACAGTTATACTGCACAGCCATCCTGTGTTCCCCAGTGAAAAACAGCAGCCTTCCACCAGCCATGCTGAAGTCACTAGGACAGCACTGCATCGGAAAACTAAAACAGGCAAAAGCATCCACAAGACAGGCATTATGGGAGTGCACAAGGGTGGATAGTTTATTATTTTCTATGAGTGGATGTGTTGTCAGATGAAGATGTTAATGGAAAGGTTTTTATGGGTTTTTTTTATTACAGGCCAGGGGGTTGCTGTGATGGAGCATCTCAGATGGATATGACACTGACGAATGGTGGATCCATAATGGTAAAGGCAAGTTATCCCGTGAGAAGTGAAGTGAAGTCCCTAATCTACTATCTAGAGTAAAGGGTCCTAATATCAAAGCCTCATTCTCTGCCCAATGTGCCTTTTCCAGTCTTTTATCAGTCGTCGTTCCGAGAGTTGGCCTTATGATGAGCAATCTTTCTCGACTGTTTTCTATTGTCCGCTGCCCTCACTGCCTGTTGCACAAGAGTGCCCAGTTCCCATTCTGACATTATCCAGCTGTGCCACCTTGGGTTTTCCTTGTACATATTTTCCAAGCCTTGCATTAGCTCTTTTTTTCAAACACTCCACTCCGGAGGGGCGACCTGATTTTGGTCCACAATATTATGAGGGGCATGGATAGTTTGGATGGGCAGGCACTTGTTCCCAGGGTGGAGGGGTCAGTCACTAGGGGCCATAGGTTTAAGGTTCGTGGGGCAATGTTTAGAGGAGATGTGCGAGGCAGGTTTTCTACACAGAGGGTGCTGAGTACCTGGAACGTGCTGCCAGGGGAGGCTGTGGAAGCAGATACATTAACGGCATTCAAAAGGCATCATGACAAATACATGGATAGGATGGGTATAGAGGGATACGGAACTAGGAAGTGCTGAGGGCTTTGGCCACGGGTGGTATCATTACCGATGTAGGGTTGGAGGGCCGAAGGGCTTGTTCCTGTGCTGTATTGTTCTTTGTTTGCATCACATGTCCATAAAAAGAGATTCTTTGATATCACTGTTTCTGACAAGTTCCTCTTAAGACCAGCTTTCTCGAACCCATTCCTTTGTCTGCTCAGCCATATCTATCTGATATATATATCTATATATACACACGCAATATCTATCTGAGTCCTTTCCTTTCAAGTGGCCTTATTTGAGCCTAGTCACTGATGGCCCAGCTTTCACAGCCATACATTGGCACCAGCCACACAAGGGAATCAGTTTAATTGTCATTGTGATGCTTTTGTTAACCCATACTCCTTTAAGTGACTTCACAACTCCATAACAATTGTTAAGTCCAGTTTGAATTTCTTTGGTAGACTCTGCATCTTCTGTGATGAGTGGCCCAAGATAGTGGAACTCTGTTAATCAGAACCTTGCAGGTCGTTCCACCCACCTCCCATCACCTTTGTCTCATCAACATTGATCAGGGGAGTGTATTTCCAGTTAACTCGATCTAGACAATCCACTAACTTCTGTAGCTCCTCCACGAAGTTAGCCCAAGGTAGCTTCTGGATTCCTGGTGACGATAGCTATATCTTCAAGGTTGCCATGTTATGGAAGACACAACAGACCACTGAAAGCCTAAGGCACCTGTTCCAGCATGTACAGGAGGGGGCCCCTGAAGGAAGTGTTGTTTCAGCATGTACTGGCGCGGGGGGGGGGGTCCCTGGGTGGTCCAGGCTTCGATTGTATTGTTTCTGCGTGCCGATGGTCTGTTTCACCATGCTCCTGTTGATTACATGGTTCTCCTTATATGTGCATTGTCTTTGTACGATTGGGTTGTGGAGGGGAATCATGAGTCATATTTACAGAGGGTAGTCTTGGCCCCCAAGGAGTCATCATCATCTTCTTTCTGGAAGCACAAAGATAGCAGTAACAGCAGACTGCATCAAAATGAAGATGTCACAGCTGCTGCCAGGATAACATGCACTCACTGACATGATGTGCTGTCCGTGGTCACACGCCTACTTCACATTTTGCAAGTGGTAGATCTTGTTGTTCCTGTACCTCTCCCTGTTGAACTGGGAGACGTGCAGAGCCACATTCATGCACTCAAAGACATCCTGTGCAATGGGGAATCCTGGTGCCCTGGCAAAGCCACGTGCTTACTCATCCTTCCTCAACCTCCCTTTCCTGACTGAGGTAGCGTCTGTCACTTCCCAAAAGGATTCATGGACAGAGTGCAGGAAACATTGGTTATGTCACTTTCTCCAACCTGGAAAGATGTGGATGTAGAGATAGGTTTGGTTCAGTGGAATTGGGATCTTTAGGGCCACTGGCTGTACGATCCTTGAGCTGGTGAATGGCTCCAGGTTGTGGTGAAGTTCTGTGATGACCTCCTTGTTAAACCGGAGTCTCCTCAGGCGTTGCTCTTAAGTGGAGGCAAGAGAAGTGTTCTTGCAATCTGTGGGGCAGTGCAGCCTTCTGTGTAGAGCGGCCGAACTGCTTTTTAAAACGAGGATCAGTCCTGGGGTTCCCTCGGGGTGGGGGGGGGGGCACAAAGGTACATGTAGCCCCCGAGGTGAGAGGGACATGTCTGGAACAGGTTGGCATGGGCAGGTTGGCACTGCCAATCTGTGTCAGGGGGCAGTGCCAGGAGTGGGCCCTCATGGGAGCCTCATGGGGTGGGTGTTCCATTTCTCTGTGATGGAGGGTCGGGGAAAGCAGGCAGTGAGGATGGAACTTGCAGGGACGGGTGGTGGGGGGGTCTTTAATCTGATTGCCGGAAAATCAGTCTTTAATCTGATTGCCGGAAAGATCCAAAGTTACTTATCCGGCTCTTAAAGGTCCTAGACTCCCTATAGAAGGTATCACACTGTTGCAAATGCCTGAAGACAATAACTTGCTGCTCAGACACCTATGACATGTCCTTGGGCAGCAGTAAGCGCACTGATCTACGATGCTGTTCATTTGCTATTGACCTCAAAATCTGGGTCTGTTTGTTCTGGTAAAATGACTTTCAATGCAAGTGTTGTTGCTTTTTTCAGAAAGTGTGACATTGCTTTCGGCCTCAATGCTCACATTATTGTGAAAATGATCCTGCTTTTTTTTGTGCTTTGTTATTTAAATCTCTGCAGAGATGCACAACTGGCCTTCCACTACTGAGGAAGAACTTAGGAACAGAAGTGAGAACTTCTTGAGCCGTTTCTTTTATTCAAGTAGATTGTGGCAGATTTAACAAAAAAGATTCCACCTTAGCCTTGAAAGCTTAATTGACCCAGAAATTACAGCACCCGGGAGGAGAGTGTTTCAGATTTCTACCACCATTTGTGTGATGAAATGCTTCCTGATTTCACTCCTCAACAACCTGGCTCTAACTGTAAGTTTAAGCCTCCTTGTTTTTGATACTTCAACTAGGGGAAATAGTTTATCTCTATCATACCTTCTATCACTTTTAAATATCTCAGTTAAATCATCCTTCAACAAGAACATAGGAACAAAGAGCAGGAGTAGGTCATTTAGCTTATCGGGCCTGCATCGCCATGTTAACCTCAAATCTGCATCCTTGGGCGAAATGGCCCAAAACGGTGCCAATCAGACGGGCATTGCGCCGCCCCAAAGGTGCGGAATGCTCTGCATCTTTGGGGGCCGAGCCCCAACATTGAGGGACTAGTGCCGACGCCGGAGGAATTTCCGCCCCGCCAGCTGGCGGAAACGGCCTTTGTTGCCCCGCCAGCTGGCGCGGAAATTACATCTCCGGGCGGCGCAAGTGCGGGAACGTCAGCGGCCGCTGACAGTTTCCCACTCATGCGCAGTGGAGGGAGTCTCTTCCGCCTCCGCCATGGTGGAGACCGTGGCGGAGGCGGAAGGGAACGAGTGCCCCCACGGCACAGGCCCGCCCACGGATCGGTGGGCCCCGATCGCGGGCCAGGCCACCGTGGGGGCATCCCCCGCGCCAGATCGCCCCGCGCCCCCCCCAGGACCCCGGAGCCCACCCACGTCGCCTTGTCCCGCTGTTCAAAAGGTGTTTAATCCACGCCGGCGGGACAGGCAATTTATCGGCGGGCCTTCGGCCCATCCGGGCCAGAGAATCCAGCGGGGGGGGCCCGCCAACCGGCACGGCCCGATTCCCGCCCCCGCCGAATATCCGGTACCGGAGACTTCGGCAACCGGTGAGGGCGGGATTCACGGCAGCCCCCGGCGATTCTCCAACCCGGCGGGGGGTCGGAGAATGACGCCCCTGGTTAGCACTGTTGCTTTACAGCACCAGGGACCCAGATTCGATTCCCGGCTTGGGTCACTGTCTGTGCGGAGCCTGCACATTCTTCCCGTGTCTGCGTGGGTTTCCTCCGGGTGCTCCGGTTTCCTCCCACAAGTCCTGAAAGACGTGCACATTAGTAAATTTGGACATTCTGAATTTTCCCTCAGTGTACCTGACCAGGTGCTGGAGTGTGGAGACTAAAGGATTTTCACAGTAACTTCATTGCAGTGTAATGTAAGCCTACTTGTGACAATAATAAAGATTATTATTCAATAACCGATGAAATCATACAAACAACAATACAAACACTTCTATATATTCTACATTTAAGAGAATAAAAGCCAAGCTGATACATCTGCCCTCGTAATTCTTTCCTTTTAGCTCAGCATCATTCTACGGAATCTGCATTCCACCCACTTCGAGGCCAAGTACATCCATTCAAGATGCAGAGGCCAGAACTGAATGCAGCACACCAGGTGAGGTTTGGTCAAAGCTCTACATAACTGAAGTATAACTTTCTCCATTTTCTATTCTGCTTCCTTTGAGATAAAAGCCAACATTCAATTTTTGTCTATTTTTGCCATTTGGAGTGTATTTTGTATCAATCTTCTAGCTTTTAATGGTTGTGCACATAGACACCCGAATGTCATTGCCGATACATTTCTCCAGTGCATTCCTAGCAACAGTCACAATCACTTCCTTTCCAGCAGGGGACCCCATTGAGTCCTACTGTTTAAAAAAGAGTCAGAACTAATTTATCTGTTTCAAATTGAATTTCTGATTTAGGGTAATTGTCTTAAATCAATGCAAAACACATAATGCACAGTGAGCCTTTATCAGTGTGAATAAATTACCAAAAAGAGTGACTGTGGAACTGGTGTAACCTTTAAGAAACCAGCCACGAGTAGGGAAAGAATAGAATGAAGCAAAATTCATTAAAGGCCATAAATAGAAATGTTTAAAGTGATCAAAGATCCAAGAGGTAGACCTGAATTACAACAAGCTGAATGGCCACAAATATGCATCGCAATGTTAACCTGTATTTCCATTCATGGATACTTACTTATCTGCTGTATTTTTACATTTCCGATTGCCAGCACTGACTACTTTCATCCTCTTTTTGGCTGGGTTAAATGGCCTTTTTATGTTCTTGCATGCTGTGTGAATGGACTACAAACTATAGCCTTCAAAATACAGGAACTAATACATTTAAATTAAACCTTATCAATATTGAATAGACACGCACATAAGTGGAAGAGACATCCCATCTTCAGACCGATATGGGTAATCCATTCCATTACCATCGCTCACTTCTTTACAGGATAAATTTAGTACATGAAGCAAACTGAACTGCCTCACTTATCTGCTACTGATAATCTTAATCTGCTGCAAAATTGTCTTTCCACTGGGTTAATTTTCAGTGCCTCCATTCAGTAGTTGGTAGTGGAGGAATCTGATGCATAGAAGAACCTACAACACTCTGTGATTGTAGTGTCCATTCAGTCACAACTCAACATTAACGTTTTTGAACATATCTGTTATGTTGCATTCAGCCTACACATGCTCTGGTGCAGGCAGCCACTGTTGAACTAACTTTATTTACACTCCCCCAACAGAGAGGGTAGCAGAGAGGCCAATATAAGAAAATGTTCAGCTCTTGCAATTTACATTCCCTCCCCACTTAAATAAAATATATTGGACATTTAGAAGGAGCTGATGGAGTGGGAGGGAGCACGATGTGGGAGATGAGCAAAAATGGGAGGAAGAGCTGGGTGGGGAGTTGGAGACTGGGTTGTGGGAGGACGCCCTGAGGCGAGTCAATGCATCCTCGCCGTGTGCCAGACTTAGCCTGATACAATTTAAGGTGGTCCACAGGGCGCACATGATTGTGGCCCGGATGAGTAGGTTCTTCGAAGGGGTGGAGGATAGGTGTGGGCGGTGTGCGGGTGAGCCTGCGAATCATGTCCATATGTTTTGGGCATGTCCGAGGTTTAGGGGAGTCTGGCAGGGGTTTGCTGATGTCATGTCGGAGTTGCTGAAGGTAGAGTGGTTCCGAGTCCAAAGGTACCGATTTTTGGTGTGTCAGTAGACCCAGGAGTCCAGCTGGTAAGAAAGGCCTATGTCTTGGCCTTTGCCTCCCTGGTAGCCCGGAGACTGATTTTATTGGCATGGAGGGACTTGGAGCCCCCGAAGTCGGGGGTGTGGGTTAGTGACATGGTTGGGCTTCTTTGGCTCGAGAAGATTAAGTATGCCCTGAGGGGATCGATGCTAGGGTTTGCCCAGAGGTGGCAGCCGCTAATCGACTTCTTTGGGAAACATTAAGGTGTCAGCAGCAGGGGGTTGGGGGGGGGGGGGGGGTAAAAATGGAGGCATGGGGGGTTGGGTAAGGTGGGGAAGATTAGTGGGGAGTTGTTTATGTAAGCCATGTTGGCTGGGTTTTGTTGTTGTTTGGGTGTGTGTTCATCTTGCTCTTTGATACCTTGTGGTTAAAATTCTTTAAATTATAAATGCCTTAATAAAAATATTTTTACATTAAAATGTAAAGTGGTACATGTTCCCAGAATACAAATGACTAAAGCAACATCAGCAGTACCTGAAAATTTAATAGGTTGGGTTGTCTACTTCCATTTACTGTAATCACAACCAAAGCATATATAACTAATGCTACCATATATATACAAAAGGCTGTTTTTTCCGTAACACCAGTATCATAGAATTTACAGTGCAGAAGGAAGCCATTTGGCCTATCGTGTGCGTGCCGGCCCCTGGTAAGAGCACCCTACCTAAGCCCACACCCTCACTCTATCCCCGTAACCCAGTAACCCAACCCAACCTTTTTGGATACTAAGGGCAATTTATCATGGCCAATCCACCTAACCTTCAAATCTTTGGACTGTGGAAGGAAACTGGAGCACCCGCAAGAAACCCACACAGACACCGGGAGAAAGTGCAAACTCCGCACAAACAGTGACCCAAGCCGGGAATAAATAATATTTCTCCTTCCTTCCTATTTACTTTCAACTTTCCAACTGGCTTCTTTCTCTTCCGGCGTGATTTAACGGCTTCATCTTGCCTAACCTGGTGTCAGGACGAGGCTGTGGAATCTCGTGAGAGGCCGCTCGCTAGATTTGCGATGCTCAAAACGCTTCACAAGAGGGAATCTCGCAAGTCGCCGCGGTCTGGATCACGCCCATTAGGTCTATTTACATATGCATTTGCAGGATTCCCCCAGCGCCCAGGACCTCATGGCTTTGCCTGGGAGTCCTCACCAGGGTGCCGTTTGGTGCTGGCTTCCACCAACATGGCCAGTCGTAATGGCACCGGAGGGAGGGGAGAGTCTTCCAGGCCATTAGAGACACCAGGCTGGTCAGGGAGAGGGCACGGTGGCACCCCCTCTGGCACCCAGGCACCCTGGTAGTGCCACCCTGGCAAGATTCTCTGCTCCCGCCGCTGTCAATGGGAATTCCCATTGAAGCCACCAGTAAGCCCACGGGCGGGGTTGCACTGCTGGTGGCACCAGTGAATCTCTCCGCCAGTAAACGGACAGAGAATTCAACATTAGTCACTTTTTGGAGGGATTCCAGCCCTGCAGTCAGATCTAGTAATCAGAGACCCATGCACATCTGGCGTAACTTGTCAGCCAGACCAGGTATGGACGGTAGATTTCCTTCCCTAAAGGGCAGTGGTGAACCTGGTGGGTTTTTACAACAATTGACAATAATGTTGTGGATACCATTAGACAAGATTTTAATTTCGGATTTATAAACTGAATTTAAATTCCACCAGTTTCCCCATGGTATTAGCATGGGTCTCTGAATTACTAGTCCAGTGACATTACCACCATGCCACAGTCTCCCTAGCACATAGTTTTAGTGGTATTATGCAGCTGCATATCTTACTTGTAACTTGTTTTTACTTTATGCTCATTTTCACCTGTAGATATTGCTGTCCATCTTTCCACAAAGATGCTGTGTTTGCACAGGATTGCAGGGAAATGATTGAAAGAGCTGGCCTTGCATCATAAATGTAAAATGTGGATGGACTTCCGGTTGCGGCTGTGCCTAGGTAGGTCGCACGTTCGGCAGCTCCCGCCGGGAACGGACCTTTGGACTACTCAGAGGGGCCCCAACGACGCTTCCTGTGTGGGAAGGTGACAGCAAGGTCCCCCCGACATTACATGGATTGGACCAGGAGTGGAGCGGTTAAAAAAGTGATCCTGGTGCTGCGAAATGTGCGAGGGAGGAAAAGCAAGATGGCGGCAGGTGGAGACCAAGCAGCGTGAGCGCAGTGGTCGCAGGAGCAGCGGGAGTTTCTTAGACGCTGCTTTGAGGAGCTGAGGACAGAAATGCTGCCGCCAATGAAGACGGCGATTGAGGAGCTTGTGGAGACCCAGAAGGCCCAAGGGGCGGCGATCCGGGAGGTGCGGCAAAAAGCCTGGGAGAACGAGGATGAGATCTTGGGCCTGGCGGTGAAGGTGGAGGCACACAAGGCGCTGCACAAGAGGTGGGCGGAAAAATTCGAGGACCTGGAGAATAGGTCGAGGAGGAAGAATCTTTGGATTCTGGGTCTCCCTGAAGGAGTGGAGGGGCCCGATGCCGGGGCATATATGAGCACGATGCTCAATTCGCTGATGGGCGCGGGAGCTTTCCCGAGGCCCCTGGAGCTAGATGGGGCTCATCGGGTCCTGGCAAGGAGACCCAAAGCCAACGAGCCACCAAGGGCTGTAGTCGTGAGGTTCCACCGCTTTATGGACAGAGAGTGTGTCCTGAGATGGGCCAAAAAAGAGTGGAGCAGCAGGTGGGAGAACACGGAGATCCGAATTTACCAGGACTGGAGTGCAGAGGTGGCTAAGAAGAGGGCTGGTTTCAACCGGGCTAAGGCGGTGCTTCATCGGAAGGGGGTGAAGTTTGGGATGCTGCAGCCAGCGCGATTGTGGGTCACGTTCCAAGATCGGCACCACTATTTTGAAACGCCTGATGAGGTATAGAACTTTGCTCAGACTGAAAAGTTGGACTCAAATTGAGGGTTTGTCGTGGGGGGATGTTTACTCAGTTTACTGCGTTTGGGGAATGTTCTTTTTGTTTGAGTGCTGGGTGGGGATGGGTGAATGGATTTGATGTGGGGGCTGTGGGAGAGTGTGGCCATCGGTGCTGGAGGGGCAGGGCCCCACGGAGGAAGAGGGGGGGGGTTGGAGGCCCGGTGTTGGGGAATTGGGGTAAGGCTGCAAAAAGGAGCTGTGCCAGAGGGGGCGGACCCGGGGGGGGGGGGAAGGGCGGTGCTGGAGAGGAGCACACACTGACTGCCAAGGGGTGGGGGGATTCTCACACTGGGGGGTCGATGGAATGGCGGGAGAGGCCGGGGTCAGCAGGAGTCAGCTGACTTCGGGGCAGCACGGTAGCATTGTGGATAGCACAATTGATTCACAGCTCCAGGGTCCCAGGTTCGATTCCGGCTTGGGTCACTGTCTGTGCGGAGTCTGCACATCCTCCCCGTGTGTGCGTGGGTTTCCTCCGGGTGCTCCGGTTTCCTCCCACAGTCCAAGGTGTGCAGGTTAGGTGGATTGGCCATGATGAATTGCCCTTAGTGTCCAAAATTGCCCTTAGTGTTGGGTGGGGTTACTGGGTTATGGGGATAGGGTGGAGGTGTGGACCTTGGTAGGGTGCTCTTTGCAAGAGCTGGTGCAGACTCGATGGGCCGAGTGGCCTCCTTCTGCGCTGTAAATTCTATGAAATTCTATGAAATCTATGACTTACGGGAGTGTCATGGGGGGAGCAAAATGGCTAGATGACGATCTAGCGGGGGGGAGGGGGTGGGGGGGAGGGGTTGGAACTGGGTTGCTGCTGCATGAGCCAAAGGGAAGCTGGAAGTAGAAGAGGTAGTCAGAGAGGGGGTCCGCCGCCTGGGGGACTGGAGGGTGCGGGAATGTGTCTGGCCTAGAAAAGGAGATGGCTAGTCGTCAGGGGGTGGGGGGCAAGTAGCCCCCCGATCTGGCTGATAACTTGGAATGTGAGGGGCCTGAACGAGCCGGTCAAGGAGGGCCCGGGTGTTCGCGCACTGAAAGGGACTGAAGGCAGACGTGGTTATGCTCCAGGAGACACATCTGAAGGTGGCAGACCAGGTGAGGCTGAGAAAGGGATGGATAGGGCAGGTCTTTCATTCAGGGCGGGATGCAAAGAACAGAGGGGTTGCAATACTGGTGGGGAAGCGGGTGTCGTTCGAGGCACTGAATATTGTAGTGGATAATGGAGGTCGATATGTGATGGTGAGTGGTAGGTTGCAGGGGGTGCGGGTGGTACTGGTGAACGTATATGCCCCGAATTGGGATGATGCCGGATTTATGAAGCGCATGCTGGGCCGGATTCTGGATCTGGAGGTAGGAAGCTTGATAATGGAGGGGGACTTCAACACGGTGCTGGACCCAGCACTGGACCGTTCTAGATCCAGGACGGGTAAGAGGCCGGCTGTGGCCAAGGTGCTCAGGGGGTTTGTGGACCAGATGGGGGGAGTCGTTCCATGGAGGTTTGCCAGGCCGCTGGCCAGGGTTTTTGCCTTCTTTTCCCACGTCCATAGAGCCTACTCCCAGATAGATGTTTTCATTTTGAGTAGGCCGTTAATCCCGAAAGTGGAGGGAACGGAATATTCGGCCATAGCCATCTCGGACCACGCCCCGCATTGGGTGGAGCTGGAGTTGGGGGAGGAGAGGGACCAGCGCCCGCTGTGGCGCCTCGATGTGGGACTGTTGGCAGATGAGGGGGTGTGCGGGCGGGTGCAGGGGTGCATTGAAAGATATTTGGAGGCCAAGGACAACTGGGAGGTGCAGGTGGGGGTAGTCTGGGAGGCGTTGAAGGCGGCGGTCAGGGGAGAGCTAATCTCCATTAGGGCCCACAAGGAGAAGAGAGAGGGGAGCGAGAGGTTGTGTGGGAGATTTTAAGGGTGGACAGGAGGTATGCAGAGGCCCCCGAGGAGGGGCTACTTAGGGAGCGATGGAACCTCCAGACGGAATTCGACCTGTTGACCACGGGGAAAGCAGAGGCACAGTGGAGGAAAGCGCAGGGGACGACGTATGAGTAATGGGAGAAGGCAAGTCGGATGCTGGCACATCAGCTTCGTAAGAGGGAGACAGCGAGGGAGATTGGTGGAGTTAGGGATAGAGGGGGGAATACAGTGCGGAGTGCGGTGAGAATAAACAAGGTATTTAGGGACTTCTATGGGGAGCTGTACAGGTCTGAGCCCCCAGCGGGGGAGGAGGGGATGTGACGATTCCTAGATCAGCTGAGGTTCCCAAGGGTGGAGGAGGAGGAGGTGGCTGGTTTGGGGGCGCCGATTAGGCTGGAGGAGCTGGTTAAAGGATTGGGGAGCATGCGGATGCTTAGGTAGTCTGGGGACTTTTCGGGGTATAAACTCAATGTAGGGAAGAGTGAGCTCTTTGTGGTGCATTCAGGGGACCAGGGAAAGGGGATAGACGAGCTACTGCTGAAGAGGGCGGAAAGGAGCTTTCGGTACCTAGGAATCCAAGTAGCTAGGAGTTGGGGGGCCCTGCACAAGCTCAATTTGACGCGGTTGGTGAAGCAGATGGAGGAGGATTTTAAAAGACGGGATATGCTGCCACTCTCACCAGCAGGTAGGGTGCAGTCGGTCAAAATGACGGTCCTCCCAAGGTTTCTCTTTGTGTTCCAGTGCCTTCCCATTCTGATACCCAAGGCCTTTTCAAACGGGTAAGCAGGAGCATCATGGGATTTGTGTGGGCGAATAAGACCCCGAGGGTGAAGAGAGTGTTTCTGGAGCGTAGCAGGGACAGGGGGGGATGGCGCTGCTGAATTTGTGTGGCTATTATTGGGCAGCCAATGTGGTGATGATCCGTTAGTGGGTAATGGAGGGAGAGGGGGCGGCGTGGAAGAGGCTAGAGATGGCGTCCTGTGTGGGCACGAGCCTGAGGGCGCTGGTGATGGCACCGCTGCCGCTCTCGCCGACAAGGTACACCACGAGTCCGGTGGTGGCGGCGCGCTGAAGATCTGGGGGCAGTGGAGGCAACACAGGGGCGAGGCGGGAGCCTCGGTTTGGTCCCCGATTCGGGAGAATCATCGGTTCGTCCCGGGAAGGGTGGATGGGGGGTTTCGGAGCTGGCATCGGACAGGGATTAGAAGAATGGGGGACCTGTTCATCGATAGGACGTTTGCGAGCCTGGGGGCGCTGGAGGAGAAGTTTGGGCTACCCCGGGAAACGCTTTCAGGTACATGCAAGTGAGGGCGTTTGTGAGGTGGCAGGTGAGGGAATTCACGCTGCCTCCGGCACGTGGGATTCAGGACAGGGTGATTTCGGGTGTATGGGTTGGAGAAGACAAGGAAACGACGATTTACCAGGAGCTGAAGGAAGAGGAGGCGGCCTCGGTGGAGGAGTTAAAGGGCAAGTGGGAGGAGGAGCTTGGGGAGGAGATAGATGAGGGTCTGTGGGTTGATGCCCTGAGTAGAGTTAATTCTTCCTCCGCTTGCGCCAGGCTTAGCCTGATACAATTTAAGGTTCGTCACAGAGCGCATATGACAGGGGTGAGGTTGAGTAGGTTCTTTGGGGTGGAGGCCAGATGTGGGAAGTGCTCGGGGAGCCCGGCAAATCACGTCCATATGTTTTGGTCGTGCACTGTGATGGATGGGTTTTGGAGGGGTTTTGCGAGGACTATGTCCAAGGTGGTGAACGCCCGGGTCAAGCCGAGCTGGGGATAGGCAATATTTGGGGTATCGGACGAGCCGGGAGTGCAGGAGGCGAAAGAGGCCGGTAGTCTGGCCTTTGCGTCCCTGGTAGCCTGGCGGAGGATTTTGCTACTATGGAAAGATGCAAAGCCCCCTAGTGTGGAAGCTTGGATCAATGACATGGCAGGGTTCATCAAGCTGGAGAGGATAAAGTTTACCGTGCGAGGGTCTGTGCAGGGGTTCCTCAGGCAGTGGCAACCGTTCCTAGACTATTTCGCGGAGCGTTAGGAGGTCAGCAGCAGCAGCCCAAGGGCAGGGGGAGTTTCTTTTGGGGTGGCGTTTGGGTAAAGGTGGGGGGGGGGGGGTTTCCCTATTTGTGTTTTCAAATGTTATATGGGGGGTTATTGTATCGGAGGGAAATTCAATGTATAATTTCTGATTGTTGTGTTCTCGTTTCTTTCTTTTTGTTGGGGGGGGGGGGGGTTGTTGAAAATTTGTTGAAAAAGTTGAATAAATACATTTTTAAAAAAAAGTAAAATGTGGCCTTTTGTGGCAAACGCAGAAAACACAGAATATAATTGACCAAAAGAAAGCATATCAAAGGGCAGGAAAAGCCACATTGCTCTGAAAAGAGTGAGCTTTGTGTGCACATTCCTGTTTCTATTATTTTCAAAGTTTGATTCCTGAACAATGAAAGAATTCCCTCAACAAAGTAAATTCACTGAGCAAACTGTTTACAATAGTGTTTGTTACAAAATGATTGACTGAAATATAAACACTGGAATCTTTGACCAATCGCAAAGGACGTTTGCAGAGCTCACACCTTTATATTTTAGATCTTCCCACGGTACTTAATCTCCACATATTGACCAAATGTTTCTTTAAAAGGAAGGATATGTTTTTCAACACCCTTCCCTCAAATCATGGCACAGACTTGCTGCAACTTTGTCAATTAAAGCAACAACTTCTTCCTCATTTATTTATCTTGCACAAAATGTGTGACCAAAGTTATGCTTGCAGCCACGAGATGCCAGGTTTTACCTCACTGTGCAAATGGGAGGGTTTTGAGTGAATTAAAATCTCACCCATTAATTCTGCACATGGGGAGAACAAAACTATGGGAAATGGTTCAAAAGGGACTTTAAAAAGTTCTCTTTGCCGAGCACAATACTAATTTTCACTAAGATAAAGTCTCCAGCAATCAACATAAAAACATTCTATTTTCAATTTGCGAATAACGTTCATTTTTACCAACAAATACAGTTTGATGTCTGCTTTCAGGCTGAAGTTTGATGCTTAGCGAATCATTTGAAGATAGCAAAGCAGTTCCCGGAGAAATTGCCTATAAGAATACACACTGTCAAAACATGTTCTGTGTGTTCAATATTTATTCTCACTTTGTTTTTAACTCTCTATACTTCCTTTCTTCAAATTCGATCAAATAAGGTGAAACTAAATCATTATTTACACTCTAATTTGTTTGCTGTTTGGAATTTTGTGTCAATTATTTTGGAGCTTTGCCTTTGCTTGATAGCTTGGCTGTATTGAAAGTCTTCGCGAGCTGAGGTGTCAATCAGCATCATGCCATGACAGAACTGTCCTCGCTTCTAATTGTTGTCACACCATTTGCTTCGATGTCACTCAACAAACTTGACATTCATTCCAAATTCAGCGATCAGTGGCTGGCTCTACAGCTGAGACAATTGTGTTCCAAGATCAACTGGACACTTCTATTTATAGCAATGTACGCATTTAGCTTTGCAGAAAAGACCGTCTTTGCTCTCCCTCTCAAACAGGTAATACTTTTAAAACTTCTATATTTTTCAAACAGAAGCAATTTCTAGTTAAAAATATTGTAATTATCGTTGCGTAATTGCTACAATTATTACCAATAACACTCATAATTGGAATAATTTGTGCACATTATTAAAATAATTGGGTGATCCAAAATCATTCGGGATGAATGTATAAATACAGCAAGTTACAAATAAGTCAAACCTTATTAAACAGCCACTCGTGGAATTGTTAAGATAATTAAAATGGACACGATACATAGGTGCGATTTAACGCCCAAAAAACAGAGTCCCATTTTGGGGGCGTCGTGCAGGGTGTTTCTTGGCACCCTGCTTTTGAACCGGGTTTTTTTGGCCCAGGCGAGGAACGTCCCACCAAGGTCACATTTACCTCACTTCCTGCACTGCCTAGCAGGAAGAGATCGGGGCACCATTGTTAAATGCTGTCCCAATCTCTCAATCCCCTTTGGACTCCATACCGTGGACTCTGAACCACGCTCCCCCCACCCCCCTCCCCACCCCCATGCCCCAACTTACCTCTCAAGGGGGTTGTTGAACCTCCCTCACCCCACCTCTTAAGGAAGCCTGGCACCCAACACCTTGGGTACAGCCAGCCTGGCAGTGTCAGGGCAGCACTGCTAGGGTGCCCGGGTGGCAGTGCCAAGATGCCAGGTTGGCAGTGCTAAGGAGGCAACAGGCATGCCAGAGTACCAGCTGGCCCAAGCCCGAACACCTGGGGGCCTCCAATGGCCTGGGAGCCCACCCCCCCCCCTGTTCACCCACCCCCCCAGGTGCCGCTACACCTGGTCCAAGTTTGTGTGGACCATTACTAAATGGTGTGATGGCGAAATGTCCCAGGCACAGGTATTCGTTCCCAGGCCTCGTGAGGATCGGGCACCAACCTTTAAATTAGCCTAATGGCTCAGCGAGGGTGAGATTCAATGTGTTAGATCTCATGAGGTGTTCTGAACATTGCAAATCTCGCGAGGTGTTCCGAGTGTCGCAAACCTCGCGAGGTGCACGCCGAGGCCGTTCGATCGCGCTCATACATTCAAGAAGCAATCAGGTGCATTTCTGAAAGGGCAATAAATGAAAGAATACGATGTATCAGTGAAAGGTTGCAGACTATTTCTACACTGTTTTGAGCCGTGATACAAAATAGAATGTCTATTATGTTTTAGATTACGTAGTACTCACAGGTATATTCTCTGAAAGTCTTATGTTGGCATGTAAATATTGAGCAATAATTGATTAAGAGGCCAGAGGAGATCAAACTTTTTTATTCCTAAAAATTCTTATGTTCTTAAAAAAATTTTTTAAAGTTATGCTTGAGAGGGATTTATTACTATGTTGTATCATCTATATATTTGTACTGCGGTAAGTTTCTAACAGTTTCATACAATTTCGATATATAAGGAAAGACTTCAAAAAGTGCAGGGCTGCTTTCCGCCGGTACAGTTTAGGTAACATTTCTTTGACAATGGCTTTGCTGCCCCACATCCAAAGGAATCTGGATCAACTTACTGAAGATACCAGTACCAGCACCCCACAAACCTCCTTAACTCACTCTCCCCTCTTTGAACCCAGCAGATGGTGAAACAACTCTCCCACCTCCTCCTATTTTCCTTTCCGAGAATGCCACCAGACCCATCACTAATTGAATGCAACAAACTGTGTTTGATTTTCAATACAAGTGCCCCCAAATATCAAGCAATCTATAGCATACTGAGTGTTCTGTATTGTACTAGGACCTAAAAGGCTGTAGAACCTTGTACAACTTCATTTATTTTTTAAAACAGACTCACTTTCAACATTTACATCAATAGAGGTGATTACAATAAATACAAAGCATATACCCGGGAAATTTTCACTTGCTGCTCATGTGAAGTGTAACATTTTAATTGCATTTGAAATAGAATTGATGGAGTGGAGGATGGAAGCAAGTATCAAGTATTGATTTGATGTCAGTGGATGGAGGTACATTAACTCATGTACATCTTTGTCGGCAGATTGATCACATTTAAATGCGAAAGATGGAAGACGAGTTTTTGGCACAGAGAGAAGAATGACAAAAGGCTCAATTGAAGTCACAGCCGCAGGGAACTGAGATTGTCAAACTGCAATCTCGTGGAATGCCACAGAGAAAAACAGCAGCACGGAGACAGAGTGGCAGAACCATAGAGACAGAGGCAGAATATAGAAACCCTCCAGATCGGCCTCAATGGGGATGGGCAATAATCCAGTCTGTAATTAACATCCAAATACTGCCTGAACAAAAATCGAGAAAATGTGTCATTCAAGCAACAATTCCATGCATGCCAACTCCCTTTTCCAAACGTGCTGTGTGATTTGCTAAATGACAGAATATTACCATTTCTTCAAACACAATTTTTTTCACTACCTGCAGAATCGCTGGCAACCTTTCACTGCAGCATTCACCATATCAATGGTGGTTATTCTGGCTTTGAATACAAAACTCTGCAGAGTATTTGTAGAAGGCTGTGGTTTGTTGAAGGTCAGGAGGAAGACAGGATGGGAAGCAAAATAAATACTTCCAGCGTTAAAGCGCATGTTGCATGGATTAAGGAGTATGGTAGCGCATCTCCTAGCAACAGAGGTTGTATGAATAGATAAAACATTTTGAAGAATAGTGTTTATTTTTAAAACAAACAGCGCAGCAGCATTATTCTCTTCTCATTATTTCACCTTAACATGCTGTGTTTTTGTCTTTCCCGCAGCCCGATTTTGCACGATTCACATTACAGTTTACAGTCTTGCCTGTCGCAAGACATGAGGTCATTAGTTTGTTGTGCAGATCACTTCATAATGTATGTTTAGAATTTGGGATTAAAAGGACATAAGTCCTGCAAAATAAGCCAAGCAAAAAGTTGCAGCGGGTTATTCTATTCTAACATTGTGCAATGCTGCGGATGGGAACGGTCTATATGTTATCGATAACTATTCCTACATATTTCTACAATAACCGGACACTTTGTGTGATTGTAAAAGCACCATCTTGAAACAAAGAATGTGAAAAAGTATGCATCTTTTCTTGGTGGATAACTCTTAAATTCTAGTGTCAAATCACCTGATAATTGCCAGCAGAAATTTATTTCCACATTTGGCTGCACAGGAAATTATTTTAATTGAAACCCACGGCCTCATAACCATAGTGGAGTTATTATTCTGCACTTGATGCAACTGCAAGTCAGTGTATGATGGCCTCTTCAAGGAAGTCTCCCTCAACAAAGCTTTAGGACACTCCCGTACATCTCCCCTTTGACATCGCTGCACACCAAGATTGCTTGCCTCAATGTAACGGTGTGTGCACAGTTCCAAACCATGTGACTCACAATGAAAATGACCAAACTGCGATCGCATGAGCTGCACACCAAGGTTAAGAGAAACAATATTGTTTTCATGGCACGGTACCAAATATCTTGAATATCCCCAAATGCTTCACTTACTTGAGAATAGCTTGAGAAGTGCAATCATTGTTATGAAGATACACAGTGTAGTGATCTGTATATCTGATGGTAGATGAAGGGTTAACAACTGCATCATAGTGTTAGACAACCACTAGATGGCAGCACTAGATTCAGGTATATAAACTGAACCTGGAAGATCCTCCCTCTCTTCGATCCAGGAGCGACTAGACAGCAAAGTGTTACAGACATATAGCTTAGTTGGCACGTGCAGTTAAACATCATAATTACTTCTTCTGATTTACTTTATCATAAGTTATAGTTCTGTAGAGTGAACAAAATTATTAGTATTTATATTCGTTATTCATTAAATGTTATTTGCTTTAATTTGAAGATTGATAGTTTCATTGAAATCTAACCATCAGACCATTCTGGGAGTAAACCAAAGAGTACCAACGTATTATCATCACGTAATATAACACAGCAGCCTATGATAGTAATACCCACTAAGGGGTTGGGGGAAGCTCAATTAACATTTTATATAATGTTGGACTGGTTCTGGACCAGCCGTCTCAGAGCCGGCTGGGTATCACCTGGAGCAGTATACCTTAAACCTTGTAAATAAACCTAAGTTTCTTTTGATACAATTCGGTGTGGACTCCCCATGTCTTCATAAAAATGAACCTGTGGAATTCTCTACCACGGGAGGCTGAATGTATTGAAAAAAGAAATAGATAAACTTTGGTGTCAAGGGAAGAGAATGGGAGTATAGGGTTAAGATAGAGGATCAGCCATGATAACATAATAATAATCTTTACTGTCACAAGTAGGCTTATATCAACAATGAAGTTACTGTGACAATCCCCTAGTCGCCACATTCCGGCGCCTGTTTGGGTACACAGAAGGAGAATTCAGAATGTCCAAATTACCTAACTGGATGTCTTTCGGGACTTGTGGGAGGAAACCGGAGCACCCGGAGGAAACCCACGCAGACACAGGGAGAACGTGCAGACTCCACACAGCCAGTGATCCAAGCCAGGAATTAAACCTGGGACCCTGGCACTGTGAAGCAACAGTGCTAACCACTATGGTGCCGTGCCGCCCACTAGCACCCAATATTGAATGGCGGGCAGGCTCGAAGGGCTACTACTGCTCCTATTTTCTAAATTTCTACGATTCGTTAATGTGTATTTAACTTTGTTGGTTGAAAGAACACCTAGAAACATTCCTGCTTTTCCACAAACAGTGCTATGAATTCTTTAGGCCCTCTTCAATTGGCAAATACTGCCATTAGGTCGAAGATGGCAAAATTAGTGTCGCTAGGGGAATTTGTAGAAAACTGCAAGGAAAGGGGAATTAGTTTTCATCAGTGCTGTGCAATTAGATATTCTAACAATGTAGCAACAAGTGTTGTTCGTGTTAACTAGGCCAATCATCTAAATTAAGTTGACTTGTTGTTCCAAGGACAGATAATGTTTCACCATTATCTGGCTCTTTTATAACAAAAAGACTTTCAAACCTTCACATCACTTTTATTGTAGCACGTGACATTTTAACAGCAAAAGGAAGAGAAATGGTTGGAGAGGAGTTGGTGATAATTTAAAATACCAGATTGAGTCATTGTTATTTAATTAAAATGCTTTTGTAGCCATTGCAAGATATCATATTTCAAAATAACAATGGGATTACATGAAACTCTTTATTCGTGATCATTATTTTCTTCAAAGAATTCATATTAACCTGAAATTAGTTAAAAGGAAACACAGAATTTTGATATCATTCCTTTCAGTTGAGACCGTGCAATTGTTAGATTCCATCTTGTATTTATTCCCTCACAATGTCATACTAACATCATAAATACAACTGCTCTGCATCGGAAAGTGGCTTAATCTTTTTCTGCAAAAACATTTATTTCATAAAATTATATTACAGTGAAAATTTGCGAATACATCAAATGCGATATAGATTAGTTACTTTCAATACAGTATATGAGGTGCTTCATTACACATTATAATTGCAATACTGTATATAATAACTTAACTTGCCCCGGTGCATAGAGCCCGGGTCGTTTTACGTGGTTACCAGCCCCTCAGAACTGAGGCAGAAGGGTCTTCGACATTGGCCTTTCCCCATTGAGCTTTGTTGCCCCAAACTTAATTCCCACAGCATGTAATCCTGCAACTTGGAATGTACCAGTCCACAATACTCAGTTGTCAAAACGTCTTTGCACTTGGAAGGCAAGTTAGTTTTGGACAGACCAAAGAGCGTCCTTCATTTGACTTTCATTGAGGCAGCTTATGGTTCTTCAGTTTAGAAAAGCCAATACTTTATTCTGACATAGGCCCAGATTTTTGTCCCCTGGTCGATTGCGCATAGGAGGTAGATCTCCTGGCCCTGCGAACCCGACCTTTAAAAATTGCCACCTGTAGGTCTGGCTTTTGGCCTCCAGGCCGGTGAGCCTGGAAGTGGTGATGGGTGAGAGGCACGTCTGGTGTGCATCCGGTGACTCAGCCACAGATAAAGTGTATTACGGATGCCTGGTCAGCTCTCAACAGTGGCTAAGAAACTGAACTAGGACCATAACTTTTTAAAGTTTTAAAACGGTGGTGAAAGATCGATTTGGCCCAGGAGTAATAATACAAGAAATAACTCTTGGTTATTTTATAAACAAACTTTATAAAAAGAAAACAATATTTAAATTTCAATCCTAACAATAATAGATTACATGCAGTTTCTTAACCTTAACACACTAGTTCCCATTAGATGTCACTAACAGAACATACAGCTCTCATACCACTTTCAGATGCAGACAAAGGCAATACTTGCATTTATAAAGCAATTTACCTTCTGGTAGGGACATTTACAAAGCAATTTTCTTCTGGTAGGGACATTTGTTCTGAACCCTTTTTCCAAAGCATGACTCAGTGGCAACTTTCATGACTTTATCAGTTGGTTTCCAAAGCCTTCTTCTCTGTAACATTTCAGAACAGCATTCCTTCTCTCTCTATGCTCCGCCCAGCCCTCAAACAAAGGTTCTCTGCTGGGGTTTCCAGGCTTGAACCCATCAGCATCATCTTGGCTGTTTGATTGCCCTCTCCAGTTTATACAAAAGAACAGAGCCATGCTATTGATATGCAACTAACTTTCCATTGACAGACAAAGAGGACATCAGACTCGGTAATAGGGTAATACCTGGTCAGAGAACAATGGATCTGGGGGCATCCTGTCCATTCCCACTGACAAGTTTAAGTCTGATTGGGACAATGTAACGCGGCCAGGTGTGGGCATATCCCTTTGACTGTGATAGCAGGATTTTCCCCAATTGCCTGCAACATTGGGGTCTCATTTCTAGACCCAATTTCCTAATATCTCCCTCACGTAGCACGTTACTTCCTGAGTGCAGCATGTCTAGAACTTTGGAGCAGATGTTACTGAGTTGTCAAATGAGCATCAAAACTAAATGTTGCCGATCTGTTAGATCGGATAGCCCACCACTGCCATTCCCAATGGGAGAATTATCATTGATGTTTCCTAATCAAACGTGTGCTGAACTAAATCACTGAGTGGATTCTCAACATGCAGAAATTGAGATAGTATTGTCTTATCGCTACTACTTGATGCAGATAACATGCAGTAGTTCTGTAAGTTGGCTATACTCAGTGATGAATGAACAATGTTTCTCTTCTCATTACCCCTCGTCTCTCTGAATATGCCCACATTGTGGACCCTTGACTTTTACACAGATTATCAGCATACAAGTTTTTAATAAAATGGAGTATGTCAGTTGGGTTGTCAGTTGTCCTTAGAGCACAAAATGTTAGCTTGAAGTGACAGCAACAACAAACAAAGGACCAAGCGAATAGGGAAAGACATTCACTCAACCACATCATGAAGTGTATTCATAGATAAGATGATGGAAACACACAGAAGTGAATTAGAGCAATGTGTTTGAGTTGTTAATGACTCTTCCCACTTTATATATCAATTCATTCATTCGTTCTGTAGCCAGTTAAAATGGCTAACTCCCGATTTAGAATGGCTAACCCCGATTTAAAATGGCGAACAGCAAAGGCTGATGGGAAAATCAGCCAACAGGACTAAAACAAGCAGCTACAAGTAGACTGTGTATTCACCTCTGGGAAGGCCAGACAAGATCGATACCGGGAACCATCAGCACAACAAAACACCAGCCATCTGCATACTAATGAGCAATCCCCGGGAACAATGTGCAACATTTTAGACAGAAAGCCAACGCAGACTCATCGGCGCCAACAGAAGCCTACACAAAGGGAGGTGAACGATCACCTCAAGGCCGTCCATCGATCAAGGAATCGCTCCAGCATTGGAGAATATCGAACCAAGTGATTGGGACAAGGTCCAATCACTTGGAACCAGGTACAGGGACCGCCCCGAAAGGCGGGAAGCCCCTGGGGACTATAACAATAGAGTCCAAGCTCAAATCGGTCCTTCTGCTGCTACCCCTCTGCATCCTTCTGCACCCTTCTGCTTCTTCTTTTGACCGGGTCACTCAGCAACGCAGACCAACCCTTGACAGTGACCGGTCCAGCCATTGCGAAACATCCCGTAAGTCTTACTCCAAAGCTCGCAACAAGATAGGTGCTCCTAGCTATCAATCTGTACCAGCTTCGAATCCCGCAGGCTCAGAACCCGAACGAAAGGCCATTCGTTTCCCTGACCTGGTGGGCCAGTTCCAAGTTAAGTATTGGCCTGTTAATTGTAGGAAGTAGCTTAGACGTAGAATTTATGCATGAGTATTGATTACTGTATATCATAAATGTGCTTTGATTTAACTCTTACTAATCGGTGTATTGGATTATTGATCATTACTCGGACTTGAACCACATGGCGGTATCAGAAAGATACCTGGCGACTCAAGAGCAAAGGTGATAGAACAGAGCAATTAAACTAAGGCTAAAGTTAGCAACAACAGTTCATACAATTTTGCACAGACCAGCCCTGTCTGAAGGGATGGGACTGCCTAACACGTTTCTGACTGGGACCCAGAGGTTCGGGTAGAGGAGATGCAAAGACAAAGAAGCATCATCTACCTAACTAGTCATTACAAATCCCTAGCCATGACCGAGAAGGCATGGATTCAGGCTGTGGCAGCAGTGAGCTCCTATGTGGCAAGCATAGGACATTGTGGATTCAGTGACATTTTGCGTTTGTACATGCCTTGGCTCAGACACAGTGGTCCAGTGGAGGGTCCCATCAGCATGATGCAAAATAAGTATGAGATCTAGCAAATACAAGTCTCAGTGGTGAAGTAGAGGAATGTGTTTGCAGCTCATTTAGCTGCATGCAAGCAGATGTGAATAGACACCACGATGCACAGACGCATTGAAGAGCAATATCTCTGCATGTAGTATGCATGCATGAAGGGCTGCATGTGGCACAGTGGTTAGCACTGCTGCCTAAGGCAATGAGGACCAGGGTTCGAATCCCCGCCTTAGATCACTGTCCCTGTGGAGTTTGCACAATCTCCTCATATCTGCGTGGGTTTCGCCCCCACAACCCAAAGGTGTGCAGCTTAGGTGGATTGGCCACGCTAAATTTTCCATGAATTGGAAAAAAAATAATTGGGTTCTCTAAATATATATTTTTTAATGTACTATGTATGGGGGCAATATTCAGTCATGTTGTGGTTTCAGAACAAAAGGGCGAAGGACACAAAAGAGATTGCCCCTGACTGTGGTGGGAGAGCCCACCTGAGGACAATGTGCCCCGTGGGGCAGGTGGCCATGGTGATTTCTAGAGTGCTGGTGTAGCTGGCTGTTGGTGAATCTCCAGTAGAGGGTGATGAAGGAGATGTTGAGGTTGTCTTGGCATATGTTAGTAATGGTGGAGGTCACGCTGTCATTTTGAGAAGATAAGAGGATACTGGCATGAGAGTGAATGAGGGGGTTGAGACATAGTATGAGCAAGGTTAAGGTAATAGGGTGTAGAGAGTGCATTCACTGTGAGAATATCTCATTTTGTGTCTCTCACAGGTCCCAGCTTGAATGGCTCTCACCCTCAGTCCATATCATCCTTTAGGCATCAAAAGTGGAAGAGCTGTCTAAGAACACAGGGGCACATTATACAAGCCTACCCCCCGTCAATGCAGTTACAGCCACATCAGAAGGATGGATGAGTGTTTGGAGTTGTTGAAACAGGATGAAAGTTACTGCACCAATGGGCAGGAGGAACTGTTAAAGGCAGAGACATCTGTGCAGAATTCACCTCAGAGGAGGATGAAAATTCACAATGATGTTCCAGTGGGCAGGAATATGGAGCCTTGGGAGTCTATTTTGGGGCACAGTATTTGTCTGTTACGAGAGGAAAATATTGGGAAATTGGGTCCAGAAATGGGATCGAAGATTTCATAGAATTTACATAGAATTTACAGTGCAGAAGGAGGCCATTCGGCCCATCGAGTCTGCACCGGCTCTTGGAAAGAGCACCCTATCCAAGGTCCACACCTCCACCCTATCCCCATTACCCAGTAACCCCACCCAATACTAAGGGCAATTTTGGACACTAAGGGCAATTTAGCATGGCCAATCCACCTAACCTGCACATCTTTGGACTGTGGGAGGAAACCGGAGCACCTGGAGGAAACCCACGCACACACGGGGAGGATGTGCAGACTCTGCACAGACAGTGACCCAAGCCGGAATCGAACCTGGGACCCTGGAGCTGTGAAGCAATTGTGCTATCCACAATGCTAGTAGGAAATTTAGGGGTGAAACAAATGGAGAGAAAAATGGCTACCATGGAGTCAGAGGGATACATCCACACCTGGCCTGAGTTACAATGTCTCATTAAGACTTAACTCGTCATTGGGAATATACAGGATGCCCATGTTCAGCCAGGGTGATTCACTCAAGGTCCATTGTCCTTTGGGACACTCTTGTTTGACCAGCTGTTAGACCATTACAGAGTCTGATGGCCTCTTTTGTCCATAAATGGGTGGTTAGTTGCATATCAATAGCATGGTTCTGTTCTTATATATAAACGGGAGCTGGAAATCAAATAGCCAAGATAACGATAATGGGTCCAAGTCTGGACACACCAGGATAAAACCTTTGTTTGAGGGACTTGGCAGAGCTCAGTGAGAGAGACAAAGAATCCTGTTTGAACAGGTGGGGGAGAAGGATTAGAAAAGCCACTGAAATAGTTCATGGAAAGCTGCCCCAGAGACAGGCTTTTGAAAAGGGTTCTGAAGGAACTTCACTTAGAGCAGAAAAATTGCTTCATAAATACAATATCACCTTTGCCTGCCTGTGTAACTGGAATGAGAGCTGCATGTTCCTATGAAGTGCTAGTTAATGGGAACTTGTGTGTTAGGGTTAAGAAACTACATGTAATCTGTCATTGTTAGGGTTGAAGTTTAAATATAGTTTTTTCTTTTGTTTGAAGAAAATTTGTCATCACTCCTGGAATGAATTGATCTTTCCGCAACGCACCTCCTTAAAACTTAACCATGTTACGGTTCTGGTCCAGTACCTTAACCACTGTTGAGAGCTGACCAGGCATTCGTTGCACTTTGACCTTGGTGTGGGCAGCACCACTCATTAGAACACATATTGTCCAGTTAATAAAGGTTGTCCTCTGTTGCCACTGCAATGCTTACGTTGTCATTTCCAGTGTCAGAGGGTGCGGTTTGGGTGGTTTGCCGAGGTATACATAAGCCAGGACTGATTCATGCGGCGCCCAGTTCGCCCAGTTCTTAACCAGGATCATTGGCTGGAATGGATGCAGCAAAAGTTATTTAAATGAGCTCTTACGGAGCAGTTGTCAAATCATCACGGGCAAGATGCCATATCTGTATCTGTGAAGCAACATAAAACCCCGATACATGCAGAAAGGAGTGTACGTCTTTATTTGTATCATTATCTGCATTGTGGGAATGGCTTGATGATCCAATTGGCATCTTGGTGCCTCATTCATGGTCAATGGCATTCATGTGAGGGGACCAGGTTGAAAGGGCCATATTACCATGTGTGTTTCAAAGATGATGATGACCATGTTTATGATGGAGAGGGTAGCTGCAGTTTGATTTTAATGGAATTAAACTCATTGACGATGATTCACTCCCTTGTGAGGGATGGGCAGTTCCTTCAGAGACTGTGGTGTCAAATACAACGATACTTATGTGAAGGAATGTCACCAGGAACTGTCTGATAACCATTGTTATTTTGAAGGACCTTATGAAAATCTGTTCTAAACAATGTCCCATTTGGCAAAGGCCCCCTCCTGAATGGTATCAGCCCTGGATACATGTCCTTGCCTCCCTGCTGCTCTACCATTGATGGACTCATTACCCTTATCTGTTTTGGAATGGCCTGGATGTGCATGTGCTTCCTTCTCCTCTGCATAGATTTACATAGAATTTACAGTGCAAAGGGAGGCCATTTGGCCCATCAAGTGTGCACCCTGGAAAGAGTACCCCACCCAAGCCCACACCTCTAGCCTATCCCTGCAACAAAGTAACCCCACCCAACCTTTTTGGACATTAAGGGCAATTTAGAATGGCCAATCTACCTAACCTGCACATCTATGGACTGTGGGAGGAAACCAGAGCACCCGGAGGAAACCCACGCAGACACAGGGAGAACGTGCAGACTCCGCACAGACAGTGACCCAAGCCGCAAATCGAACCTGGGACCCTGGAGCTGTGAAGCAACAATGTTAACCACTGTGCTACCGTGCCTCCTCATCTTCTTCGTCCTCAGAGTTGGCGCTCTGCCCATCATGAAGGCTCCTCTGCTGCACAGTGTTGTGCAGAATGCAGCAGACAACAACTATTTTTGAAACCTTTGCCGGGGGACAATGGAGAGCTCCATCTTAGTGATCGAAACATCTGAACCTCATCAATGCAAAAGGCCTGCTCAATAGTGCTCCTGGTGGTGGCTGCAAATGTAGTTTCACTCTGCTTTGGATTGTGAGTTCCTAAAGGGGATCATTAGCCAAGAGGCCATCCTCAAATTTGTGCAGACGGCTGAAATAGATTGGGGAAGTGCGGATTTCTTAGTTATGAAGTAGTCGTGGCAGCGGCCCAGGAATCTTGTACACATTGAAAGAAGGCATTAGTCACTTCCTTAACGAGATTGTGTGCTGCTGACTGGGAAATAGCAGCCAGGTCTCCTGTTGATCCCTGGAAAGAGACAGAGGCTAGAGGTTCAGTGTGACGGTTAACTTCACAGCCAATGGCAGTGACTGGGGTGGAGGGGTCAATGGATTGTGGTTCCAGTTGCTGTTGATTCATGTGACAAATGTCGGTCATAACATCGCAGCTCAACCCGAGTCCTCTCCAGCATCGGTTTTCCACCTTGTTGAGTTATGGTGGGCCGATAATTCTGCTCCTATATCTTATGGTCTTATGATGACCTTGGTTCGTACACCCTTCCCACAGGATACAACCTGGTTGTCCGCCCTCTCCTCCTCCACCTTCCTGCTGCTCGTGCCGTGCCTCTTCCTCCTGAACTGTGGCCCTCCCTCTGCGCTCCGGCTGCTCACTCTGACTGGCTTCTACTGCCTCTACGAGAGAGGTGCCTATCCTCCATGCTCCCTCAAATGAAGGGCGGGGTGGGGGGGCGGCAAAAGCATACTTTCCACAACATGCAATTATTTGACGCAAGATAAATCTGTCAGCCTGGCACAGTAGTTTTTCAACCTGATGCCTGGGTGTAAAGTAGGCATGCCTGATCAACCGGCCGATTGTCAATATTACCTCACGTTCATTTTTATTGAAAATTAACGGAGATTAAAACCAAATGGATTCTTTAACACTTGGCAGACCTGCAACACTAGTTTTATGTTTGAATGGCAAGTTGAAAATCTACCTCTTCATTTCCATAGTCTAGAGAAGGTTGCCTTTGTTAAAATAGTAGAAGTTAGATTTTTGTGCAAATCGATCTTTTCCTTTCCTGAATTAATTTTTTTGCCCACAAATAAAACTTATTGACCCGCTTCCTTTAAAGCACCTCCAAACAGCCTTAAGGTATGCACCACTGTGGGTAAAAAGCACTCCAATAGCCACCAAGTGCCGTTATACTCCTCTTGGCACCTAAGCACCGCGCTCTGCCTGTATGCCCAGTCCAAAGCAGCCATGCCCAGAATTTCAACAGCAACACACAAAATGGTTCTTGTGACAGTGCTCAAAATGGGTCTTCTGAGCATTGCAAATGCATATGTAATGTTACTGGGGAAGAAATACACAGTGAAGCTCTTATACTTGAACACAAGCAATTTGTATTCTTGTTTTCGGTACACAGCCAGTTGATCTGACGAAAAGCAAGTGCAGGTCAACAAGCTGTAACTTACACTGAATGCTGTAACTGAGGGAATGTCCTGCTGTGTCTATGACAGCCACTGGTTATACTGGCTTTTCAGCCACAGTTTGGTCTCAGCTAGAAACACACTCCCATTGGCCAAACCCCTCTGGGCTTCTGGATTTTATGGTGATCTCCTATTTCGCCATGATCGTTCTACAACGATCTTTCTGCAACAGATATGGGCATGACTAGGCAGAACGTGGTTCATTGAGCGAGTTCCAAGTACAGCTCTTGACAGTTCATTCCCACACAAATACCTCCATTAATGTATCCCTGATACTCTTCTAAAAATGCTTCTAGGCTTTGCTCGCTTCACCCGTGTTTGAACTCTGAAGGAAACTAAGCTGAGGAGTAATAATAACCTTCCCTTTAAATGAAGCCTCCCTGCTTGGTCACCAGGTGCGAGGCTCTCTCGGTGTTGGTGTATGTGGTGCAGGCCTGTCCCATTCCTCACACCTGCGCTGGGACAATTACCATTTTCCACATCATCTGGGGGTCAGAAATGGAGTACGTTCGAAGGGGCATGGCGTACCTCTAGGTTAAGGGGGGAGGGGGGGGGAATGTGCCCAACACCGCCCTCATCCTGATGGCCACCTTTGTGTGTGGTTGCATCAAGCTATCAGTACGCAAACACCAAGTGTCACTATGTACTGCGGTTCTACCTGTCCCCATGTTGCGACGGATGCAGAGGAACGCTCCATGTAGTTGAATGGTATCTTACCACCTGTCCCTCATGGAAAAATTTATGCAGAGAAACACCTTCTACCACATGTCCATCAAGCAGTGGTCTGCACGCAAAATTCTTGAGGCCCTTTGGGAAAAGAAGATGGTGGATCCTACCGGATGATTCTCTGAGCAGACTGTCAAGGTCATTTGACAGATTGCCTCATCACCAGAACTCTCAAACAAAAACTATAGCCTAGCTTGGTTGGTGGTGAGAAAGACACTCCCAGTCATATCCTTCCTACATGCCCAGAGTCACATCTCATCCGCACATTGCCCTCAAAGTGACTGTGGTGGGAAAGAGACCGCTGTCTACCTCTGTAGCACACAATGACTTACGAGAGAGACGAGAAGTGATGAAGTCGATTCAGGCTTTATTAAGCGAGACTTGTCCCCAGCAGTTCAGCAACAGAATGAAGCGGCAGGAAGAAGCTTGGGTTCTTATACTCCGCCTTCAGGGCGGAGCCAGGAGTCAGCAGCCAACCAGGACCCGGGATCTGTCAGCCAATAGCATCACGGCTTCACAGTCCCACATGACCCCTAATACATACCACCACAACCTCCTTGTGCAATGTGACTTTACAAAGAAAGTCTGGAGAGAGAGGAGATGGTTTTTGTCTAGGTTCATCCCGAGCAGCTCCATGAAGCAGGAATCTGTGCTCCACGATCTGTTCCCAGGGACACACACCAAGACTAATATCAGCTCTTGCTGGAGGATCATCAACTCGGTGAAAGTCGCTCTCTTGTCTGCGCAAAACCTGTTGGTCTTCCAGCGCAAAGAGTTGTCCCCAACCAAGTGTTGCAGACCGGCACATTCCAAAGCTCAGGACTACGTGCTGGGGGATACACTAAAGCTTGGGGCAGCCGCCGCAGAGACGCAATGGGGTAAGACAGCTGTCGAAGACCTTTCAGCCATTGTGAACTAAGGGGAGGGGAATTGTGTAGAAACCTCTTCGGGCTGTATGTCTCACAGTGAAGGTATACAGTGAATATTACAAGAATCACAATTGTTTTGAAGTACCCCAGAGTGCAACTTGATCTAGGCAGACAACTTAAATACCATTGCACCGTTTGGAATGACCATTTTGAAATGTGTATGATATTTCTTTGACTTTATTGAAGCCCTCAGTGTGCAACATGATGCATGCAGAGAACCTGAATATTACTGAACTTTGAGTGATGGCCATTTTGAAATGTTTGTAATGTTATTTCAGATATTTTACAAATAAAGTATATTTTTGCAGCAAAAAACCCCTCCCTGCTTGACTTTACTTTCCACCACTTGCCCACCCAGACTGTATGGCGGTTATGCGGCACTTCTGACCAAATTACATGTGGCCTGACTCCTTACTCTTGACCTTTCCCCTCCTTTGAGCATATAATTTTATTCCACCCCTATCAAACTGTAATAACCTGCTCAGGACTCATCCACTTGGGGATGATTGTTCCCTGTGTTCAATTGGACTGAGTTAACCTAGCACTAGCATAAAAGGCAGACAGCTGTAGAGCCAGCTAAAAAGGAATGAGGACCCGGTGAAAGGGAACCGGGCCCTGTGTATGTATGATGCTGTTGCTGAAATAAAGGACTTTTAAGAAGCTCGTTGGACTCCCCTGGCTTTATCACATTGGCGACGACGATGAATTGGAGCTGTCGGCGTGCTGCTTGTTCGGCTGAGCTACCTCCCGGGAATTTTTTTTTTTAAAGAGTGGACTACGGTACCGAGTTTGTTTCTGTGGTTTTTTTTTTAGAGCCTCTAATGTCATGGAAGGCGAGAGCCGGGTTGAGTTTTTTTTTGCTGCCGGCTTGTGAAGTGTGTCCGCTGAGAGTGATCTGGAGTCTGATGTGTCCGGCAGTACCAGATGCAGTATCATTCTGGTGTGGGTCGCGTAGCGTTTCGTCCATCTCTGTCTGCTGTTGTTTCCTGATGCTGGCAGAGCGGTCCACCGGGGAGTCCGTTCTCGAGTTGCCGCTGCCGTTTTGGAATGTCATTCTGGTCATGAGTGCAGCGTTGTGTTTGGAAGACTGTTCTGCGGCAGCTTGGACTGTGGGATTTGCAACAGTGATGTTTTGCCTGCGACCTGACAGTTCCCTGTGTTCGACTGCAGGCTTTGTGCCTGAAGACTCTGGTGTGGAGTTGACTGGACATTCCATGTGTGACTTCTGGTCCTGTGGAAGCTTGCACGGAACCCTTCTGTTTTTTTAAATTTGCGCTGTGTGTTTATTTGCCTGTGTACTGTAAGAATGTCGGGGCGACAGCTCTCTGGGCATTTTGGTAGGTGTTTTATTTTTTTGGGGGTAGAATTTAGAGTGCCCAATATTAAAAATTAAGGGGAGTTGCAGGACGTTGAGGTGGACGCTGTCTGATGTTCTCCCCCCCCCTCCCCCCCCCCCCACTGTTCCCTCTGTGGCTGGAAGGCATGCCACGCCGATTGGGCCTTGGGTTGATGGGTCCGATGCTGTGGCGCGTGCCGTCCCTGGGTTCGGCTGCTGGCAGCTTCGCCCCCTGTGTGACTGGTGAGGGTGTTGGGCCGAACGTAATGCTTGGTGGAATACACGCCTGCCCGTCCTGCTTCCCCATTCGGTGGAGCCTTATCCGAACCAATTTTTTTTTTAGGTTTGTTGTCTGGTCACTGTGGGGTTTGCACCCGTTTGGTCCTCTCCTGTCCACTCCTCCTAAATGGCCGTCCTTGTGAGGCGTTTTGGGCTTTGGGGGGGGGGGGGGGGGGGAGGGAGGGAGGGGTGTAATAACCTGCACAGGCCACATCCACTTGGGGATGTTTGTTCCCTGTGTTCAATTGGACTGAGTTAACCTAGCACTAGCATAAAAGGCAGGCAGCTATAGAGCCAGCTAAAAAGGAATGAGGACCCAGTGAAAGGGAACCAGGCCCTGTGTATGTATGATGCTGTTGCTGAAATAAAGGGCTTTTAAGAAGCTCGTTAGACTCCCCTGGCTTTATCACACATACCTAATTTTAAATCCTCATTTCCTTCCACCCAGCCAAGTACAGCACGATTAAAATGATCTCAACGAGATACTTCACTGCAGCCCCTGTACAGAGCAATTTCTCATGCTCGGCAACTTCAGCCCCCATCTCAAATCACATTCTCTCTCTGGAGTTCAGACCTCTTATCCTCCCTCCTGGAAACTCCCCTACTCTTATTTATGTCCACCCCTTGATTTTGTCATGTCCTTGCTATTCCTGTAGTATCAATCACATAAGGCAATTTATTTTTTATTTTTTATTTAGTGTATCCAATTATTTTCTTTCCCAATTAAGAGGCAATTTTAGCATGGCCAATCCACCTACCCTTCACATCTTTGGGTTGTGGGGGTGAGACCCATGCAGACACGGGAAGAATGTGCAAATTCCACATCGACATTGACCCGGAGATGGGACTGAACCTGGGTCCTCAGCGCCGTGAGGCAGCAATGCTAACAACTGCGTCACCGTGCCGCCCTACATAGGTAATTTCTGATCATTTGCTTAAACCAATTTCAAAACCATACACCCCATTCGCATTGAAAACCTATACCTTGCACTGTGCCCACCCTTTCAGAAGAAATAACCCCAATTTACTTACAACATTCACTTTCAAAACCCCAACTAACTGGTCTTTAACTCTCCATTCACAACAACATTTCTACAGCTTCTAAAGTTGCTCACCCACACCCTGAGGCTGCTGGTACTGTTGAGGTGGTCAAATCTATAATTGGCCTGCAGATCTTTGGAGCACGCTGCTGTCAGTGAAGGGCTGGCACCTGGTAGTTCTGGCAAAATGGGTCTCTGGTGATGCCTCTGCACTGTGCATATCTTCACAGCCTCTCTAATGTGTAAAGGACTAAGGTGTCTGTGCTCTATAAAAAGACAATTCCTCCGTACCAGGCAAAATGTTCGGCTTATCATCGAAAAGAAAGCCTCTGTACCGTTAAGTTGTGAAAAAAAATAATTCTCTTCACATCACTCTCCAGGAACCACCATTCCACCACCCCCTCCCTACAGTCATCCAATTCCAACCATCTCACCAAAGCTCTTTACCAAGATCCCCCCTAATGATATGTCTTTCAAACATTTACATGTCTTTCTGCTTACTCCTTTCCAATTGTTTACTCTTTCCACTCCAATTCTCCCATTTTCCTGTCATTCCCGTCTTTTCAGTTCTTCCTTCCCTTTTCTGTCTTTGGCCTCTCTTCCTCCTTCTCCTGTTTTGTCCAGTTTTTCACTATCCTGATGGCAGCACCTGATCTTAACTAACCATGTATAGCTCCAGTGAGCAACGAATAATTTAGTCCATCGCACATCAAGATGTAACCTTTCAGAATGTCTCATTTTGTTACAAATTCAAAACAATCTTCACAGAATGGTTTTAAAATAGGAAACACACAACCTTTCTCTTTGGCTTTTTCATGTCGTCACATCCATGCCTATTCTCAGGTGCAGGGGCTCGGCTTTTAGAAGCAGCTGCCGATCTGCAGAAACACCCCATAGCTATTAGCCTTTCGCTGACCTCAAGTTGAGCCTACTTAGACCATATCTACAGAGGCAACATCTCAACAATGGCCTTAAAGGTCAACTTTATCTTAGCAATTAAACCTCACGGTCGTGCTCCAGGTCCCAGGTGACTTAAAACAAGTGTCACTGGAGACTAGCCAACATCTGTAAAATAACAGATTTTTATTGGGCCAATTTGGCAGTAGATGGAGTCAATCGTGAAGAAAATGTGATATTAACAGAGGTTAAACTCTTCAGGGACGAAGGTTAAATGGTCTATGATGTCAAGTGCTATTTATCCATTAAAGAATTGCTCATACATTTTATAGCAGAAAATCTAATGGCTTTATGCACATAAAAGAATTGTTGCTTAACCTTTTCACTGCTTTTGCTTTTAATTTTTCACTTGGTTGCGGACATGCTGCAAACTGTCGGCATCAAGACACATTATGCATTATGTGAGCCACTTGTTCATCCCATGTTTACACGTTATTGCATCAGAGTAATGTAATCGTATTTACAGCACAGAATTCATTCATTAGCATAAATGGTCTGCGCCTGTGTTAATTGTTCCCCATGAGACACCTCCCACTCGATTTACTTAATTTCTCTGTATCAACACGTTATTGAATGACTAATATTAGGCCCAGAACTTCCGATCTTATGGGGACGGTCATACCCATGAGTTACTCCAAAAGATGTACTAGGATATTCTCCGGAGGTCCCCACGCAAAGACTGCATACCAATTATCCAGGAAGTTCAAACTTCCGATAGGCAATTACCCTACAATGGGAAGCATCCAATTAAATTGGAGACTTCAGATGATTTCAATTGCCTCAGCAGAATAGTTGCAAAGGAAAAGTTAGACGGATTAAAAGAACTTCTAACTCCTGTATAAATAACCTTCTGAAGCCCCCAACCTGCACCACTGGACTACCCAACCACCCCGCTACTCGCCAGACACCCTGGCTGCCCCCTCGATTGCACCCTCCGCCTACTCTCCTCTCCCAACTACCCTCCTGACCTGCCAACTGATCACCCAGCCCACCCAACACATATTTACCCCCCTTTCCTCCAACCTGTCCTACCCTGCCTCCCGCAGATCCAATTAATTGCCACATAAGGGCTCTTTCCCACCCAGGCTCAATTTTCTGGTTGATGGGTGCTAGATAACTCAGGGTGGCAAATAGAAATAGTTGACATCCTCAATCTCGGGTGGGAAAGGGGGAACGAGTGAGTCTTCATCAGAAGCACCCTCACACATTGGGACACCTTGGACCTATCTCCCCTCTGATCTGTCCCCAGACAACCTAATCACCCCCTTTGCGCCCCCCCCCCCCCCCCCCCCCCCCGCCCCCTGCATAGGCATCGTCTGCCTTCCCCTCCGCAGGATTCCTGCTACTTCACACCAGCTCCCTGCACTGCAATACCTCTTCCAGCCACTGCAGTGCTGTACCCGGATGGGCTGGAGAATGTTGGCCAATCTGACTAGCCGGCAGCTCTCCAATGTAGGACTTCCCTCCAAGTGCAAATGGAAGTCCCACCTGCTGCCAAACAATACTCACTTTTACGTAAAATGTCAGCAGGCCTGTTGGAGTCGGCAGGAACACGGTTCTCCCCGGCTCTCTGGATGGTGGGGGTCAAGCCGCCACATCCAAAAAAAACTCAGGCCATTATTTCCTCTCAAGTTAACACGTCTACAATGAACAATTAGCTCAGTTAATCCCCAAACATGCATCAAATTGACAAATGTAAGTTTTGAAGAGAAGGACAGCAATGTAACAGGAGATTTGATATGAACAGTATGAAAATGGTTGGATCTAATGTTAACAGCAAATCCCCAGCCATCAGCTTCATCAACGTTTTCCTGCTTTGTTTTTCCAGGTTATAGAAGATTGCACAGCTTCAGCTGTGACATTTATTATGATTGGTTGACTCCTAATATATTCAAATTATTATGATGCCGGATGCAATCAAAAAAAAACACTCAAAGGATCAAGAGAGCAATATTTTGAATATAGTTCCAGTCAGCTGCCCAAAACCTGGAGGATTTTATTCCTACTTTATTTTTAAAGGGGTATGGCTGCTGGATTGTGGAGTCTCTGCACACATTCAGTTTCTGGAACAGCCGACTCTAATTATATATCTCAAACATCACCTTGTCGGCAATCAGGGGAATGTTTGAGCTTCAGCAGATGTTACATCTGCAACAGCGTGGCCTTTCACACTGTGGATTTGCGCCTCTATAATTCAATTTTAACTGATGCTGCAATAAAATCTCATTAGCAGCTACTGTATCAACACACACAGTTTCCTCATCATCTAGATGAATGTATAGCTGTGCTATATGCTTAGGTTCCATGGCAATGCACAGAGCACTTTAAGGCAAAGTTAAAACCCGGAACTATAAGTTGTCCCATAGCATTCCTTAGAATTTTGGATATCTGAGAATAATATAGTTGCAATAGTAGACATCATTTAATTTAATCTTGGTTAAAATATTTGTTCTTTAAATGTTGCTCATAAAAATAATTGAGATTGTTGTTTTGATATTTATCTGAAATTATAGCAACATTATCAATGTTAAAATGTACAGCTGTGTTGCCAGTGATGTCAATGTCATATTGGAATTAAAGTGAGTAACACCGATTTAAATCGGTCTCAAGTTCTGGGTAACAAAACCCATTACAAAGTTGATGAATAGAGGCGCAGCCATCAAAGCAAATATTAAATGTCAGGCTTTCTTGGATTCCATTTTAAACCTTTAATAATAATAATAATAATTGCTCATTGTCACAAGTAGGCTTCAATGAAGTTACTGTGAAAAGCCCCTAGTCACCACATTCTGGCACCTTTCAGGGAGGCCAGTACGGGAATTGAACCTGCGCTGTTGGCATTGTTCTGCATTACAAGCCAATGTAATGGGCTAACTTTACCACTTGACAGAAAACTGGTGGCAGTGGGTTGGCGGTCTGCCATACACTGCTCCAAGTTTTCCTTTGTGGGAGGCATTACAGGCAGTGGATGTGGTGAAGCACACGGGAGCAAACTTAAGACAAACATTAACTGAAGGAGGTACAATTCAACGCCTTCCTCGGTTCTACATCCAACAGGTGCTTTCTTTCATTTTCTTTAATGGACTGAGCCAATTCTGAGAAATGTGATAAACTGCACAAAGGGGCAAACATGGTACAGTTAGAGGGAGAGAGAGAAAGAGAAAGATCATGTGAAAGAGATCAAGCCCAAGAGAACATGAAAGACAAAGGTGGTAAATGTGTGAGAGTGAGAGGGCCATAGACGACAACCCATCAGAGAGAAAGCAAGAGGGGGACAGAGAGAGAGAGAGAGAGAACATGACCGAATGCACAGAACAGTACACACAAGGGGGAATATGCATGAAAGAGCAAGTACGAGTTAGTGAGAGAAAGAGTGTAAGAGAGAACAATTGAGAGAGAACATTGCAGAGCAAGTAAGTGAGTGTGGGAGGTGAGAGAGTGAAAGAAAGAGGGATATGAAAGGGTATAAAAGAGAGAGCACAAGAGAAGCGCGCAGCGGAATTTAATGGCCTTTGCTGAGACAAGTTAGAGGCAGGAGGGAGCATTTAATCGGACGAGAAGGGTGGTGGATGGGGACCTGGCTGCCTTCTCGCCTATGTCTTGATTATGTCCGAGGTGGGTAGGCTCGTAGATAGCCTTATCGCCCTGCTGCTAATCGAGACCCTTAAGTGGGCAGTGATTCCCATCTCACCCTCACTCACCTAGAGCTGGGTCCCTCACTGATTCCTTTGGTCAGTGCATTACTGGTCACTGGTGGCACTGACAGCAATGAACAGCAGCCAGCCTCAGATTGGTCGGCAGTTCTTTGGTGGGAGGGGGAGTTGATTTCTGCCCATGGGTCCTTGCTGCTGGCCAACTGAGTACCTATCTGGAGCGCAACAATTACTCACTCAAGTCGAGAAGTGATTAAGTCAATCGAGGCTTTATTAAGCAAGACTTGTTCCCCAGCAGCTCAGTTACAGAATGCGGCTGCTGGGAGAACCCGGGCTCTTATACTCCGCCTTTCTGGGCGGAGCCAGCAGGCGGCAGATCCAACCAGGACCCGGGACCTGTCTGCCAATAGCCTCTCGGCTTCACAGGTAACGTACTACCCCTAATACATACCACCACATTCACCCCTTGTTAAAAAAGAACCCGGTGGGGTGGTGGTTCGCATGGTGTAGGGGTTTACAAGGCTGCTCCTGGAACTAATTTCGTACAGTGGCTATGCATTTAGCCCAACAGTTAACTATGTACAGGTTTTGTCAGAATTATTTACAGATTTTTGTCACGCGGATTACACGAGTCGAGCGGGAGCCCTGGTCATCCTTGTCGATCGCCTCAGCCCCGGTGGTGGTGTTGGTGCTGGCTTGGGCACTGTCGTCTCTGGGAGCGTTGCGCTGTTCGTCCCTGTTTCTTTACTCCTGGGCGGGCACGGGAGGAGGACCGATCCACCCGGGAAGAGAGCAGTCGTGGGGTGCGCCGGTGGCAGGGAGGGGGTGATCGGTGTTGGGAGTGGGTGTGTGTTTCCGGCGGGTGCCAGGTCCCGCAGGGAGACCGTGTCCTGTCGGCCGTCAGGGTACGCCACGTAGGCGTACTGAGGGTTTGCGTGGAGAAGGTGAACCCTCTCGACCAACGGGTCCGATTTGTGCGCCCGCACATGCTTTCAGAGCAAGATGGGTCCTGGGGCTGCCAGCCAGGTCGGCAGCAACGTTCCGGAGGAGGACTTCCTAGGAAAGACCAGGAGGCACTCGTGAAGCGTTTGATTAGTGGTGGTACACAGCAGCGACCGGATGAAGTGGAGGGCATCCTGGAGGACTTCCTGCCAACGGGAAACTGGGAGATCTCTGGACCGTAGAGCCAGTAGGACGGTCTTCCAGACCGTACCGTTCTCCCTCTCTACCTGACCGTTCTCCCGGGGGTTGTAACTGGTCATCCTGCTCGAGGCAATGCCCTTGCTGAGCAGGAACTGACGCAGTTCGTCGCTCATGAAGGAGGACCCCCTGTCGCTATGGATGTACGCAGGGAAACCGAACAGTGTAAAGATGGTGCCGAGGGCTTTAATGACTGTGGTCGCTGTCATGTCGGGGCAGGGGATGGCAAAGGGGAAACGGGAGTATTCGTCCACCACGTTTAATAGGAAGTATGCGTTGCGGTCGGTGGTGGGGAGGGGGCGTTTGAAATCCAAACTGAGGCGTTCAAAGGGACGGGGAGCCTTTATCAGGTGTGCTCTATCTGGCCTGAAAAAGTGCGGTTTGCACTCTGCGCAGATTTGGCAGTTCCTGGTGGCTGTACGGACCTCCTCAACAGAGTGGGGGAGGTTGCGGGGCTTCACAAAATGGTTGAATCGAGTGACTCCCGGGTGGCAGAGGTCCTCGTGGAGGGCTTGGAGGCGGTCTACTTGTGCGTTGGCACATGTGCCGTGGGATAGGGCATCGGACGTCTCGTTCAGCTTTCCGGGACGATACAAGATCTCATAGTTATAGGTGGAGAGCTCAATCCTCCACCTCAAGATCTTGTCATTCTTGATTTTGCCCCGCTGTGCATTATCTAACATAAAGGCTACCGATCGTTGGTCAGTGAGGAGAGTGAACCTCCTGCCGGCCAGGTAATGCCTCCAATGTCGCACAGCTTCCACTATGGCTTGGGCTTCCTTTTCCACTGAGGAGTGGCGGATTTCTGAGGCGTGGAGGGTCCGGGAGAAAAAGGCCACGGGTCTGCCCGCTTGGTTGAGAGTGGCCGCCAGAGCAACATCGGATGCGTCGCTCTCGACTTGGACGGGGAGGGACTCGTCGATTGCGTGCATCGTGGCCTTTGCGATATCCGCTTTGATGCGGCTGAAGGCCTGGCGGGCCTCTGTCGACAGGGGGAAGGTAGTGGACTGGATTAACGGGCGGGCCTTGTCTGCGTACTGGGGAACCCACTGGGCGTAGTACGAAAAGAAGCCCAGGCAGCGTTTCAGGGCTTTGGAGCAGTGGGGGAGGGGAAATTCCATAAGGGGGCACATGTGTTCGGGGTCGGAGCCTATCACTCCATTGCGCACTATGTATCCCAGGGTGGCCAGACGGTTGGTGCTAAAAACGCATTTTTCCTCGTTATAGGTGAGGTTCAGGGCGTTAGCGGTCTGGAGGAATTTGCGGAGGTTGGCGTCGTGGTCCTGCAGGTCATGGCCGCAGATGGTTACATTGTCGAGGTATGTGAACGTGGCCCGCAAACCTTGCTGGTCAACCATTCGGTCCATCTCCCGTTGGAAGACCGAGACTCCGTTTGTGACGCCAAATGGGACCCTTAAAAAATGGTAGAGCCGCCCGTTTGCCTCAAAGGCCGTGTACTTGCGGTCACTCGAGCGGATGGGGAGCTGGTGGTATGCGGACTTGAGGTCCACGGTGGAAAAGACCTTGTACTGTGCAAACCGATTGACCATGTCGGATATGCAGGGGAGAGGGTACGCATCGAGCTGCGTGTACCTATTGATGTCTGACTATAGTCTACGACCATCCTCTGCTTCTCCCCGGTCTTCACAACTACCACCTGGGCTCTCCAGGGACTATTGCTGGCCTGGATTATGCCTTCCTTCAGCAGCCGCTGGACTTCAGACCGGATAAACGTCCAATCCTGGGCGCTGTATCGTCTGCTCCTAGTGGCGACGGGTTTGCAATCCGGGGTGAGGTTCGCAAACAAGGAAGGCGGTTCAACCTTGAGGTCGCGAGGCTGCAGATAGTGAGTGGGGGTATTGGGCCGCCGAATTGGAACGTTAGGCTCTGGAGGTTACACTGGAAATCTAACCCTAAGAGAGTGGGAGCGCAGAGTTGGGGAAGGACATAAAGCCTATAATTCTTAAACTCCCTCCCTTGCACCGTTGGGTTCGCGATGCAGAACCCTTTGAGCTCTACGGAATGGGATCCCGCTGCCAGGAAAATCTTTTGGGTGCTCGGACGAATGGAAAGAAAACAGCATCTTACCGTATCCGGGTGGATAAAACTTTCTGTGCTCCCAGAGTCGATCAGGCATGGCGTCTTGTACCCGTTGACCAGCACCGTTGTTGTTGCCGTTTGGAGCGTCCGGGGCCGCGATTGGTCCAGGGTCACCGAAGTCAGTCGTGATTGTTGCATCGCGGCGTTTTCTTCAGACCCCGTGGAGCCGTCTATGCTGGGGTCCTTAGCTATCAGCCAAGATGGTGGCGTCCATGGATCGCATGCGGTCGGGGGCGGACAAAATGGCCGCCCCCATGGATCGCACGTGGCCGGGGGGGTCACAGGATGGTGGCGCCCATCCTCCCCGCGTGGTGTCCGGGACCCAAAATGGCGGCGCCCGCGGGCTGCACATGGATCGCTGGGGGGGTTGAGTCTGCTGTCCCCGTTCTCCCCCGGAGATTGCGGCGACCCCCCGGGACTGGCACACCGCTGAGTAATGCCCCTTTGTGCCGCAGCTCTTACAAATAGCTGAGCGGGCCGGGCAGCGCTGCCGGGGGTGTTTCGCCTGCCTGCAAAAATAGCAGCGGGATGGTCTGGTGCTCTAGCCGCGCAGGCTTGCGGGGGGAGTGGGGCGTGCCGGGGAGTCGGTCGCAACGGGGGTCCACGGAGCCCAAGGGGCTGCCGCACGGTCGGGGCCATAGGCGCGGGCATTTTGTGAGGCCACGTCGAGGGAGGCCGCAAGGGCCCGTGCCTCTGTGAGTCCTAACGAGTCTCTCTCTAACAGTCTTTGGCGAATTTGAGAAGAAGTCATACCTGCCACAAAAGTATCCCTGATTAGGACCTCCGTGTGCTCGTTTGTGCTCACTGACGGGCAGTTGCAGTTCCTTCCCAATATCAACAGTGCGCTGTAGAACTCGTCTAGCGATTCTCTGGGGATTTGCCGTCTCGTCGCGAGTTGGTGGCGTGCATAGACCTGGTTTATCAGCCGAATGTAGACTCCTTTCAGCATGGTGAGCGCCGTCGGGAAATCCTCCGCGTCTTCGATGAGCGTGTAGATCTCCGGGCTCACCCTGGAATGCAGGACCTGCATTTTCTGATCTTCCGTGGTCCGGCCGGGGGCCGTTCGAAGGTAACCTTCGAAGCATGCTAGCCAGTGTTTAAACACGGCCGCCGAGTTTGCTGCATGGGGGCTGATTCGCAGACACTCCGGGGCGATCCGGAGCTCCATAGTCTTTTTAAGTCTGCTTAATAAATTGTAGCGCAACAATTACTCACTGAAGTCGAGAAGTGATGAAGTCAATCGAGGCTTTATTAAGCAAGACTTGTTCCCCAGCAGCTCAGTTACAGAATGCGGCTGCTGGGAGAACCCGGGCTCTTATACTCCGCCTTTCTGGGCAGAGCCAGCAGGCGGCAGATCCAACCAGGACCCGGGACCTGTCTGCCAATAGCCTCTCGGCTTCACAGGTACCGTACTACCCCTAATACATACCACCACATTATCTCACTTAATATAGCAAGGCCTCCCAAAAGGGATAGTGCAATGCTCTCACCTGCTCTCCAGCCAGTGGGTGAGACTGACATCACCTAGAATAAATTCCACCCATGAGTGGAGAGAGGGCACAAGAGGATGCAAAAAAGCAAGCAAGAGGAAGGACATAGAAGAGCAACAGATAATGCATGAGAGGCAAAATAAGAGACAGAGGAAGCACGAACAAGAGTGAGAAATAGAGAAGATGGAAATGAATTATATCATGTGGCAAACGTTTCCTTGTGATTTGGCCAGGTCCTTGAGTAAAGTTTCAGATGAGTGTTCACAGGAGAGTGAACGGTGTTTAAATCTCAGACAGATATGCTTGAGGTTATGAAGAGTTAAGAGCCGTTCAGAGGCAAAATAATCAGTGTTCCCAGATCACTTTAAAATGCAAATTCTTTTTTCTTGTACAATGAAGATGTGTCACAATAACCAGAATAGACTTTTGTCACTTTTGAATTCACTGATAGTCTTATGTTTTTTGCTCGCCCTTAAGCGTTTTGATCCATAACTTGTAAAATTAGGCAGCAAAACAATTTAATCCAACTTCGTTCAATTGTTCATTTATAATTCTTCCTTGACCACAGAAACAAATCACCCAGTATTTGCAAATAAAACAATGAATAGAACTCGCTGTCATTAATATGCAAATTGTTTCACAGTTTCTGGTGAAGGAGAGGTACCCTGTGTATTGCCACACTTATCATATGCCTCACAAAAGTAGTAGCTCACACTCATCCAGTCCATTTGTACTGAAGCACTCTCTGAAGTTCCACATTAAACTAGAATTAAACTTACCAATGAAAGTTAGGCTTGTACTTAACAGTAGCATAAGTACCTTTCTAACAATTGTTAATGCAAAGCCAATCAATCCCTCCAGCAATTCAGTCTCATTCCTGCAGATGGGTGGCATGGTGGCACAATAGTTAGCATTGCTGCCTTGCAGCTCCAGGGATCCTGGTTCAATTCCGGCCTCGAATACATGCCTATGTGGAGTTTGCGCTTTCTCCCCGTGTCTGCATGGGTTTCCTCTCGGTGCTCCGGTTTCCTCTCACAGTCGAAATATGTGTAGGTTCGGTGGATTGCCCATGCTAAATTGCCCCCTGGTGTCCACAAGTTTAGGTTGGGTTACAGGGATAGGGATAGGCATGGGCTTAAGTAGGGTACTCTTTCTAAGGGCTGGTGCAGATTCATTGGACCAAATGGTCTCTTTCTGCACTGTAAATTCTATGATTTTTCATTAGAGATTTAAAAAAATTTCCACTTTTAATTTTTATTCTTTGTTCTTACTTTTATTTCTTCCTCTTCTATCAAACCTTTCTTTCCCTCGCTATTTCATTAGTGGAGCTGATTCTAATTCGGCCACGTTCTCCATTGTTTCTCTTTTTTTTTAATTCTCAATTCTCATTGGTTAAGAAAATATTGTTGGTCCATCGGTCACAGAGGTTGCACAAGCCACACTTCCTTTTCTGTGCCGTTACCCAAAGGTGATTATTGTTATCTATTTAGCAGATCAAATTTCCACCTAGTTAGAGGACAAACCACCTTCAATTTGAAGGCCAAGTGAAAAAATGTAAAAGGGACAAGATGCCCAGCTCCAGCAAGATCAGGGCCAATAAATCTCAATGATATTGGTTGACTTTTTCCTCTTGTTGCAATATTTTCAAATGTTATTTTATCCAATGTTATTGGATAAATTGGCACTTTATTCTGAATGAGTGAGTAAATTAATTAATGATGCCCAATTGCCAAAAAGATTAACACATCTGCAATGTAACATATATATTCAATTTGATCCAAAATGGCACTGTGTTTGATTAAAGTTGACAGCAGCACAATTATTGTGTTTATGTGTAAAGCAATTTCTATTAGTATGCAATCCGATTATACTGGAGTGGTGAAAAAGCAGATTTCAACATCTATATATATGTATATATTATGTACCAAGACCTGGTATACGAGGAATAAATTGAAATGTGCTGATCTGCTACACAAATGCATTCCTTTGATGTGAACTACTGATCTTTCACATTCCGAGTTCATGTAAAATGTCAAGTAAAAATAAATTACACTTTCATATGTGCAGAATAATGTATAGCTGCTTAAAACATAAAAGTGTCTCATCTCCACAATGATAGATAGCGAGCAGTGAAGTATCGAAATAAACAAACGCAATTTATATTTATGGGCTGTTTACAATGATTTGCATTTTGATGCTGATCCATTTAAAGGAACAAAGATCAAAACAGCATGTAAAATCTAAGCATAAATATGGTTTGCCAAACTATGTAGCCAACTGGAAATCACCTCTTGATGATTGTTGTTTATCAGGTTAAATTTACATTTACTGACGGGATAAATGTCACTTTTTATCCTAACATTATGCAGTGTGGACGTGCTACGGATACACACTTCAGTTGTGCAGAGTACACTTGGAATTTATTCCCATCTAGATGGTAAATGCAGCGACTCAATTGGTAATTTAAAATAACAATGGCAGAAAGCTTCAAATTGCTTGAGGTCTAATTGAACGGAGGGCTACTTGCCACTTATTATCTGGAGCAGCAGAGCTGACTTTGTATCACCATTATCATTATTCAGGGTGCCTTTTTGTACTGGGGTTTCAAATTACAGGTAAGTGAACATATTCATTGATTTAATAATAGCCCAGTGTGCTTTAAATGTCATGGACCCTGCAATAGATTTTGTAAAATTGCTCACTCCCATTTACTTGTCCAGGTCTTTTTTTTGTCTTTCATGTGCAAATATCAATTGGAGAGTTACAAGCATGAAAAATATTAGGATGTAATCACACAGGATGTGAGTTGAGCCTTAGAATTTTGCTTTACAGGGCATACTCTACCAGGTACATGATGCAAGTTCATTGCTAACACACATTTAGTGACGTTTGGGATCCATTCAGTAAATTAAACCCATGGTCTCCTGAGTCAGAAACGAAAAACAAGGCATCATGCACCATCAATTATTCAACACAACACACTCATCGATTTGGATTCCGTGTGTTCAAAGCCTATGAGTCAATCATGGTTACACTCTCAGTTCTGAGAAGATTGTGCGTTCACCCAGACTACTGGACTTCAGTGCACAATCGTTGCTGATGCTCCAGTGCATGCTGCAGGGTAGTAGCAATGCTGACGGTGACGTACTTCAGGTGAGTTGTAAAACCAAGGTCTGATCTGTTTGTTCAAGTTAATGTGAAGGTTGGATGGCACTGTTCAAAGAGGAGCAGGGACTTCTCCTGCCACCTTGGCCAACATTTCCCCCTCCATTAGCTGGTCAATCACATCATTGCAAGTGGAAAGTCGCTAAGTGCTTTATGGTTGTGGTATCAGCCTACAAAGTGGTAACTGCACGTTCGGTTAACTCACTGGGCGGGATTTTCTGTGCAACCCGTCACGTGTTTTTTGGCGGCGGAGGCAGCCTGCTGGCGGGATCTGCTGGTCCTGCTATTGTCAAATGGATTTTCAATTGAATGCACCTTTCACCGTCGGGAAACCCAAGGCGGGGGTACGGCATCGGTGGGACTGGAGAATCGGCCAGCATGAACAGTCGGTAAATTCTGACCACTATTTGAAACCATTTAAATGTTTCGGATGTGATATTCTAACGTCTTTTTTGGCAAAACTAACCTAAAAGCATGTTGTGCTCGATTACAACAGAAGTCAAATAATTGTACAATAACTTGAAGCAACTGAGCAAGTACAAATTTAAAAAGTCCACTTACTTCAATCTAAAATGCACAAGAAGCAGTTTGTTTTGGAAAGATTCTTGAACTATCTTGCACAATTCAATCTCCTTTAACAAAAGAATAAAATAGAGTCAGCAATTGTGCACAATAGTCAACACAAAACAGGTGAGAGAGAGTGTTATACAATTGCATTATCCTTCCCCTTACAAACGTTAGCTCTAACAAATCTTATTCACATCTTTTTCACCAAACCCAAGTATAAATAGGAATATGCTTTCCCTCTAATGTAGAATATAACTGACAGCTCCAATAATTTTGAAAGCAGACGAGATTAAATTGCAACATTAAAATCCCAAATAAAGAAACGTATTTCAGTGATACTACGTAAGGTTGATCAGACAATAATATTCACCTTGAGAACAGTATCCATTTGGAAAAGCAGTACATGCCCTTAGCGCTGACATAAATACTTTCTATTAATAACATCCAGAGTTGTTTGATGTGTTCACCTCCAAAATAGACAAATTGATTACCTTACTGTCAGAACATACTGGAACAAATTGGCCATTTTCCTAACACTCTTTGTCACTTGGTAGTACAGAATTTGAATATTGTTGAAGAGTAGCATGTTGCTGAAGTTCTTTTTTGCCTTGTACGCATTAGGACAAACCCAAGAATGCCAAATTTCAAACAATCGTGACAATTTATATTGTGGGAGAAAAGGGAGAGTTTGACAAGTCGTCTCTGATTGGCTGAGGCATTGGCATAGAAAAAATAATGGTGAACTGATGGCTGTTTTGTTTATAGAAAATCTGTTCCTATGTGGCAAGGTATGTCACTTATACCAAGCATAAATAAGCCATGTTACGAGCTCGACTGGTTATCTAAATTGGTTGTGAGTGTAGATATTAGCATTCAGGATTGTTCAGCAAGTGGGAATCACATTTACCAGCAGACATTTACTTTGGGGGGGAGGGGGGGGGGGTTGTATTCTGCCTATTGTGAACAACTGAAGGAACATGCTGCTTGATTTGATCAGCAATCACTGGGACGTACAGCCTATGTACCTGGCATCGCCCGGCAGTGAAATTCTCACAGGATATTGCTCAATTGTATGGTAAGCAAAAGATATTTTTGAACAGGTGGCAGCATCTTGATGACAGAAAATGTCACTTGTGGCGCCATTGCATAGCAGCAGCATGAAACGGCTTGTTTAACCCAGTGTTCCAATATCTGGGATACTTTGGGCAGGATTCTCTGGCCTCCCAGCCGCATGTTTCTTAACGGCGCGCCGTTCACTGGTGGCGGGATTCTCAGTTCCCGCCGCTGTCAATGGGAAGTCCCATTAAAGCTGCTGCACGGTAATTTGAGGTAGACCGGGTACTTATCAGGTACAAAAGTGGTGGCCTTTGTCCCGTTTGCATGTTCCTTGAACTACAGTTAAAACGGGTCACTTAGGTGCAATAGTTGCATTAACTCCTTCATTAGTAATGTAATACTTTCGCAAATGATTTGCCAATTAACAAGACATTTTGATTAAAACAGCTATTTTTGAGAAAGGCATGGATTGACTTTAAGAAAGGTTTAAGTAAAATTAGACAAAATACCAACATCCTAAATAAAGTCCCAAAAGACGTGCTTATTAGCTGAATTGGACATTCTGAGTTCTCCCTCAGTGTTAATATAAGCCTACTTGTGACACGCGTAAAGATTATTATTATTATTATTATTAAAGCCTACTGTTTCATGAAAAAACGAGTTCTGGGATTATTACTTGGCCTCCAGTTCTCTGATGGGGTTGAGGAAGTTACAAATGAACTGCCTGCAATGCCAGGTCAGGGTTCAAGTGCTCCTATCAGGTCCACAAGGCCTCCCTGCCTGTCTGGGTGGGGATTCAACAAAGACCATCCTGTAGAGGGGATTCCCCACAACCCCCATTTCCAACCCTGGACAGTGGTGGGCTGGTTGCTTTTTAAAAAAGAATCATGTTTTTTATAAGTGGCTGAACAGGTCCCTTCTTGTTCAGGTGCTGTCTCCGTTATTTACTTTGTACCGCAGATGGGTGCTGCTCTGAAGTTTGAAGACCTCTGATTATCCATAAGCTCCAATAGCCTGCCTTCTGCCCTGTATTGGGCAGGGAAACATGCCCATTGGTGGGTGGCACGGTAGCACAATGGTTATCACAGTTGCTTCACAGAGCCAGGGACCCGAGTTCGATTCCCGGCTTGGGTCACTGTCTGTGCGGATCTGCACGTTCTCCCCTGTCTGCGTGGTTTCCTCCGGGCGCTCTGGTTTCCTCCCACAAGTCACGAAAGAGGTGCTTGTTCAGTGAATTGGACATTCTGAATTCTCCCTCGGTGTACCCAAATAGGCACCGGAATGTGAACACTAGGGGATTTTCACAGTAACTTCATTGCAGTATTAATGTAAGCCTAACTTGTGACAATAGCAAAGATTATTATTATTGAGGGCTGACCCACTTAGAAGTTTTAACTTCAATCAGGCCCTCCCTGTTGCGCCTTCCTGATACAAATACAAACCAGAACTTGTTTCCCACCTCTGTGGTCAAAATTTAATGTATCCAATTTTGTTTTCCAATTAAGGGCCAATTTAGCATGGCCAATCCACCTGCCCTGCATTTCTTTTGAGTTGTGAGGGTGAAACCCACACAGACACGGGGAGAATGTGCAAACTCCATATGGACAGTGATCCGGGCTGGGGTTGAACCCGGGTCCTCGGCGCTGTGAGGCAGCAGAGCTAACCGCTGCATAAACAAGCCACCCAGGTCTGTCTCATTTTTGGTGATGTGTTCACTGCACAGGCCAGGTGCCTTCGGAAATCTGACTCAATTTTTCTTGATGGAAAACATTAAATAATAATTCCCTAATTCCCTGAAATATTTAGAATAAAGGGCAAGTGATGATTTTGATTCTTCCTTTCTGAGATTGAAACAGTCACATATTTCCAACGCAGACTGCAATGATGTCGTTCTACTCTTTAGTCCAGATCAATGGGCAACAGTTTTCTGTTTGGACTGAAATGAAAAGTGGTGATTATCAGGTCTGCCCACAACTGCACTAAGTGGTAGGATTCCGGATGAGAACCCAACTATTTTCAATTTGTAAAACTGTGAGAAAATTTCACAGGAGTGATAACACTGACCAATTGGTGTCTTTTATGTTAAAACTACTTTAATCACAGAATTAACCACATTAGCAACAAAGAAATAGTTTCACAGATAACAGTTACATAAGTTCTTAAGTAAAAGAAGAAACCTTGGACGGAATTCTCCCATCGGGTGGCTAAGTGTCGACGCCGGCGAAAAACGGGAGTGGTTTACACCGGCGCCCGTTTGGGGACCCTATTCTCCGGCCCACAGGGGGCTAGCAAGGCGCTGGAGCGACCCAATCTGAGGTTCCCGGCACTGTGAGAAAGCAGTGCTAACCACTGTGCCACCGTGCCGTCCAATTAAGGATGATGGGCGCTTTCAGCAGCCGAGAGCCAGTTGGAACACCCAAAGGTCTGAGCGCCTGACAGTTTCAGCGGCAGAGTCGGGCACTCTGATATTAAAACAGATAATCTGCTCATTCATTTTATTGCTGTTTCGAGGGGATGTGCATCTAGTGGCCTCATTGTCCTATGTTTTTCAAAAGCACTTCAATGTTTGTGAATCAATATTACAATAAATTAAAAAAATCACAAGTAAGTCACAAGCAGTAATTCTATTTTAGAACGGACCAGATAGGATTTTTCAGCTTTTCCCAAATCACCGCCCGAAGAGTCAGCAAGCATTGCCACTGAACATTCCGAGGAATGTTAATTGGCTGGAGATGCGACTTCCGCCTCATTTAGGCAGAGCGCCCAGGACAGAGAGCTGCCAGCCAATCTGATTGAACTGCAGTTCTGTTGTCCCAGCAATGCTATCAGTGGCTTGGACTGGGACTACAAGCTGACCAGAGTCCTGGACCAGGTCAGTGAGGTGGGTCACGGTGAAGAGGGAAAGTCCAGGTTGTTCAAAGGTGTGGAGGGGGGGGCAATGTAGGTTTTGTTGGAGAGGCCACGGTGGGAGGGGATGGTGCAGGTGGGGGTGACAGACCTGCGGGGGGATTGGGGGGCAACTGATGTGGAAAGAGGACAGTTGAGCGAGGTGCAGCTCTCCACCCCAACCCAGCTGAAGCCCCAGCATGGTGTCCTGCTGGGCTTGTCCCATCCCTGAACTCCTCCTAGCAGCCTCAAGATGGAGACCAGACTGGCAGGGGCCCATAAGTGGCCAATAATTCATCACTTATGGGCCTTAATTGGGGAAAGGGTGGACATGCCGTCCTAGGCCTAGCCTGCCCCATGTAATACTGCATACTGGTCGGAGAGCAGGCGGGAGGGTCAACAAGGTAATGTTACAGACCCCTGTGCCTGCAAACCCACCGGTAAAAGTAAGATTCTGCCCACGTGTCTGATATTAAATATAAAACATGAAAGTTACTTTTTGATTATGCTTTCTTTCTTATTTACCTTTGCCTTCTTGCGATAGACACATGTAAATTCCAAACCGGTGAAATTCGCACGGAGCAGTAGAGGCAGGTTCGGAAGTGAGCATGGCAGGAATTTTTCACATCCAGCCGGTGAGCCGGTCCCACCTCTGGACTATTTTCATGGAGGCTGTTTCAGGGGGAGGAGGAGGGGTGGGAGAGGAGGGGTGATGAAGGCTACCTATTTGCCGGAGGCAGGTAGTTAATAAGACAGATTAAAGTTCCTACTGAGAGCACACTTTAGAAGCTGTCTGGAATTTTCGAGGCCACAGGTGGAATCCCCACTGAGGCTGAAGTCTGGCTGATGAATGGAGGCAGCCACCTGGCATCGACTGAGGAACCAGTGTTGTCTACTTTAATAATTTCCCTCACACCTGGAGCCATGATTGTCAGTGTCACAGGTGCAACCGCTGGCCATGCAATGGAGGGGTTCTCCCTCCATAACTGATAGCCTGGCAGCTGAGGCCATATTATATATTTTAACATTCTAAAGTCTTCAGAGGGTTTCCCCCAACTTAAGGATCACTCTCATTCTCCTATCTACATCAACAGTTGGGGCTGCTGGGCTCCTAGTGCCTTGGGTGTCCAATTGCCTCTTCCAGCTGTGGAGACCATCCACTGTCCTTACTTTAATGGGTCTCGCGAAGGCAGTCGCTTAATTGGCCGCCTCCTCCAACATCTCTTCAGGGTCCCATCACTGGGAGGGTCCCATCACTGAGCTGCTCCCAGAAAAATACTATTCACTGTACTGCGGTACACGTGACAATAAACAAATCCAATCCAGTTGCAGGTTCCTGACCCACATTTCACCTCAATCTCAGGATTATGAACTGGGAATAAAAATCCAGCTCAGCTTTGGCAAATCAGTGCGAAAATAAAGGTATCAGACAATAATCCTGTTGACATGTCATTAAAACGTTGGACTTTTTCCAAAACTTTGCATAACTAAAATGCCTTCTGAAAGAAACTTCCATATACTCATGTCATGAGAATGTCACTTTAAGAAATGTTTGGCTGCTCATTTTACTGCAGTGATGTCAGAGTGTGTGTGGGTGGAGCTGGGCTGTCTGTCAGCTTTTTACTTTTGTTTTCGGCTGTTTGCTGCAGGGTGTGTTTTGGTTTCGTTTTCAGTGTTGGAGCTGAAGCCAGACCAAGCAGGTGTACTGCTGTTCTCTCTGCCATCAAAAGACTATCTCTTGATCGTTTGGTGAATTCAGAATTATAAATGTTCTCGGTAGTGAATGTGAACCTAATGTGCTTCTGTTAAAAGGTGTTTCTTTTTTCTTCTGGGTGTTGTTTGGGAAGTTATTAAGCATTACTTAGTGTTGTATTCTTTAGGGGTTGTATTTGAATTGATGGTTGTTAAGATGTTCACTGTATGTTTCAAAAAGGTTAACTTGAGTTCATAGAATAAACATTGTTTTGCTTTAAAAAATACTTTTCCATTTCTGCTGTACCACACCTGTAGAGTGGGCCGTGTGCTGCCCATACCACAATCTATTAAAAGTTGTGGGTCAGGTGAACTCCATGATACACTTTGGGGTTCTCTAAACCCTGGCCCATAACAAATTGGGGGCTCGAGGGGGATAAAAGTCTATCTATTGGATTGGCTTTGTGATCTTATAGACAGTGAGGGGTGAGCATATTGTGGGTGCCTTTCAGGTTTGGTGTTTTAGTTTAAGTAGGGAGTGTATTGTGGACAATGGCTCTTTCACAGGCTCTGAAGGTTTTGGCGGTGGAGACGGTCACACGCAGTACCTTACGGACAGAGACTAAAAGCAGACTGTTAGATTTGTTATGTAATTGCAAAAGCATTGCAGTTAACATTATCTGACAAAATGCGGAAAGATGAGGTAATTATGGCGGTGGCTAAGCATTTAAAGTTGCCTGAGATACAGTTTGACTCATTGGAAATGGCAAAAATTCAGTTACAACTTAAACAAATGGAACATGAGAAAGAATTAAAGCAGCTGAATATGAAAGAGATAGAGAGGAGAAAGAATTAAAGCGGCTGAATACGAAAGAGATAAAGAGGAAAAAGAAAGAGAGAGAGAAGAAAGTAGAAAAGAAAGAATAGCCATAGCAGAACAAAAAGAAAGGGAGATACAGATCAGGGAAAAAGATAAAGAGAGAGTTTGAACTTCAGAAAATGGCCATGAAACAGAACAGTCAGTTAAAATTGGCAGACGTAAAGGGAAACGTACAGTTGGATGATAGTCATGAGGATTGTAAGAAAGAGCGTCATAGTCGAAGGCTTGGTGGGGATCTATTTAAATATGTCCAAGCATTGCCAAGGTTTGACGAGAAGGAGGTGGAAGCCTTTTTCATTTCATTTGAGAAGGTGGCTAAACAAATGAAATGGCCACAGGACATGTGGGTATTACTGCTTCAATCAAAACTGGTAGATGGGGCTAGTGAAGTGTTTGCATCACTACGGGAGGAGGTATCTGAGACGTATGAAGAGGTGAAAAAAATCCATCTTCGGTGCATATGAACTAGTGCCTGAAGCCTACAGACAAAGGTTTAGAAATTTAAGGAAAGAACCTGGTCAAACATACATGGAGTTTGAAAGGATCAAACAGAGTAATTTTGATAGGTGGATAATAGACCAAATGTATGAAGCTCTCAGAGAAATTATGCTTTTGGAGGAGTTCAAAAATTCAATTACTGATGTAGTACGAACTCATGTGGAAGAGCAGAGGGTTAAAACTGTGAGGTAAGCAGCAGAAATGGCAGATGATTATGAATTAGTTCATAAATCAAAGCTTGGTTTCCGACATCAGATTCAGCCTGTGAAGAAACTCGGGATATGGGAAATACTCAAGTGGTAAAGGTAAATGTGATCTGATGGGAGATAATAAGGAGAGTGTACCTCAGATTAAAAAAGAAATCCAGGAGGGTGGAAAAGAAATGAAAAGTTTCAAATGGTTTCACTGTAATAAACTAGGCCATGTAAAGTCACAGTGTTGGCGGTTGAAAAAAAGCAGTGGGAAGGCTGATGTGGTAAAACAGGATAAGACAGTGGGGTTTGTTAAAGTGGTAAAGGAAAGCCCAAGTGAAGCGAAGGAGGAGCAAAGGATTGTACAGCCTGATCAAGAGGTGATTGATAAGAAGGTGCCAGATCACTTTCAAGAATTTACTTGTGTGGGTAACGTTTACTCATGTGTATCAGGAGGAGCAGGTAAAGAAGTCGCAATTTTAAGAGATACGGGAGCTAGTCAATCTTTAATGGTAAGAGATGAGGAGTTATGTAGTTTGGGAAGAATATTGCCAGAAAAGGTGGTAATATGTGGAATTCAGGGTGAGAGGAGTAGTGTTCCATTATATAAGGTAAGGTTGGAAAGTCCAGTGAAGAGTGGTGAAGTGGTAGTAGGAGTAACAGAGAAACTATATTGTCCTGGAATACAGTTTATCTTGGGTAATGATATAGCTGGATCATAGGTGGGACTGATGCCTACTGTGGTTGATAAGCCAGTGGAAAAACAGACAACTGAAGTGTTGAAGGACGAATATCCTGGGATTTTTCCGGATTGTATAGTAACAAGGTCACAAAGTCACAGGTTAAGACGAGGAGAAATCAAAGAGTGAAGATGAGGTTGAAGTGCAATTATCAGAAACGATTTTTGATCAGATGGTTGAAAAAGAACAAGAACAGGTGGAGGATGAGGCAGATATTTTTAGTTCAGGAAAATTGGCGCAGTTACAACAGAAAGATGTAGAAATAAAACGGAAGTATCAGAAAGCATACACGGAAGAGGAATCTGAGTGTATACCAGAGTGTTATTACTGTAAAAGTGATGTCTTGATGAGAAAATTGAGATCTTTACATATGCAGGCGGATGAAAAGTGGGCAGATGTTCATCAAGTAGTATTGCCGGTAGGGTATAGAAAGGAGGTGTTGCGAGTTGCACATGAGGTACCAGTGGGAGGACATTTGGGGATAAGGAAATCTCAAGCTAAAATCCAGAAACATTTTTATTGGCCTGGACTACATAAAGATGTAGTTAAATTTTGTCAATCATGTCACGCATGTCAAGTGATAGGGAAACCTCAAGCAGTGATCAAACCAGCGCCCTTAATACCCATTCCAACATTTGAGGAACCTTTTACAAACGTCCTAATTGATTGCGTAGGACCGCTTCCTGAAACAAAAAGTGGGAATCAATATCTTTTGACGATAATGGAGGTGTCTACTAGCTTTTCAGAGGCCATTCCAGTTCGTAATATTACAGCTAAACAGGTTGTGGAGGAGTTACTTAAATTCTTTACTAGATATTGACTACCCACAAAAATACAATCGGATCAAATTTTACCTCCAGGTTATTCAAAGAAATTATGGATAGCTTAGGAATAAAACAATTTAAATCAACTGCATACCATCCAGAATTGCAGGGAGCATTAGAAAGGTGGCATCAGACATTAAAGACAATGTTGAGGGCTTATTGTCAAGATTATCCAGAGGATTGGGATAAAGGAATTCCATTTGTACTGTTTGCAATTAGGGATGTACCTAAATGAGTCAACCATATTTAGTCCTTTTGAACTAATTTTTGGTCTTGAGGTAAGAGGACCACTTAAATTGATTAAGGAAAAACTGGTGAGTGAGAAATCGGAATTTACCAAGCCAAAAGTGAATTTGGTAATGCCCAAGTCACTTTCCTTGGCTACACAATAGGACAGGGTCGAATGGTCACACGGGATGTGAAACCAACAATTATTGAGGAGTTTTCAATACCCTCAAGATGAAGGGAAATAATGCGATTTCTTGGTTTGAGTGGACTTGATTGAACATTGATGAAAAAGTTTTGTAGCGTGGTTGCCCCACTGATAGACTTGCTGAAGGAACGTCGAAAATTTCAGTGGACAGCGAACTTTCAAGAGGCATTTGACTGCCAGAAAGCTGTGATAACCAACGCTCTTGTGTTGGAGACTTACAAGGGACTCTGTGATCAGATTGAACAAAAGTATCTGACTTGAAAGAGAAATGCCGTGGCGTAGAGAAATGGACGGGTCGTACAAGGACCTTCTTGTTCAAAGAGACTGTCAATCGAGAAGGATTCCAGTTGGAGGAAGAAGAAAAAAAAAGGACTACATTATTATACCTGTTTGCGTGTGTTGTTTTTTGAAACTGAAAAGTATATTTACTGTGTGCATTTCTTAAAGGATAGTGAAAAGATGAAAAATGAAACCATCTTGAAGTTGATGGTTTATTTATTTTTCTTGGGGGGAGGTGTCATGAGAATGTCACTTTAAGAAATGTTTGGCTGCTCATAATACTGCAGTGATGACCGAGAGTGGGTGGAGCTGGGCTGTCTGTCAGCTTTTTACTTTCATTTTAGGCTGTTTCCTGCAGGGTGTGTTTTAGTTTTGTTTTCAATGTTGGAGCTGAAGCCAGACCAAGCAGGTGTACTGCTGTTCTCTCTGCCATCAAAAGACTATCTCTTGATCATTTCGTGAATTCAGAATTATAAATGGTCTCAGTAGTGAATATAAACCTAATGTGTGTCTGTTAAAAGGTGTTTCTTTTGTCTTCTGGATGCTGTTTGGGAAGTTATTAAGCGTTACTTAGTGTTGTATTCTTTGGAGGTTGTATTTGAATTGATGGTTGCTAAGATGTTCACTGTATGTTTCAAAAAGGTTAACTTGAGTTCATAGAATAAACATTGCTTTGCTTTAAAAATTACTTTACCATTTCTGCTGTACCACACCTGTAGAGTGGGCCATGTGCTGCCCATACCACAATCTATTAAAAGTTGTGGGTCAGGTGAACTCCATGATACACTTTGGGGTTAACTAAACCCTGGCCCATAACACTCATCATTAACTTTTTTAAGAAGTTTCTGCTGAGTTCCCTGGATTTATGAGTGACAATCTTGTATTTGTATTCCCTTGCTTTAGTTTGCTCTGAAATTGAAGCATCTTTTCTACCTTTCCCCTTTTATAATCTTTAAGATCTATGTCAGGTCAACCTTCAGTCTTCTCTATTATAGAGCAAAGAGCCCCAACTTGTTTAATCTTTACTGATTGGTCTGACTTCTCGGTTCCGCTATCTTTCTAATAAATCTGTTTTGCGCCACCTTCTGTGTTTCTCTGTCCTTTTCATATTGTGGAGATGCCGGCGTTGGACTGGGGTGAGCACAGTACGAAGTCTTACAACACCAGGTTAAAGTCCAACAGGTTTGTTTCGATGTCACTAGCTTTCGGAGCGCTGCTCCTTCCTCAGGTGAATCATATTTTCATATTGCTTTTCATATTGGGGAGACAAAAATGGTTCACAGCACCCCAAGTGTATTCTCACCATTTTGAAGAGAAAGATGCAAATTAGATATGTTATCCTTTTGCTGCATGAACCTTCCTTTTAAGATCATTCCATTGAAAAGACATTTGGTGAATCCAATCCCCTTTAGCTTCTGTTGAGAATAAGGTTTGGAACTAAAATAATGGAAAGTAGATCCTTGAGCTCCTCCGGATTGGGTATATTTATCGCACAATAGCAGGAGGTTAAACTTATTGTGCCAGTTATAATTTATATGTTTATGAAAATTTTAATCTGCATTCATCTCAAAGAGTCACAGCACTGGGGGAACTACATGCAAATTAATCTCCATTGCGTTTGTTTGTGGTTCTTGCATCTAATAATTCAGTAATAGATGATTTGGTTGATTTGCAGAGCTGCCTAAGAAAAGGACACATTTAAAATGCCAACTATAATGTAATTTTCATGAATGATTCATTTCACCTTTGGAAACTCATGGCAATCAATCAAGAACCGAGTGCACATTCCCACTAGAAATATCACTAAAGTAAGGCTGATTAGAACCTGATAGGTGGTATCACTGCAGAAGTGATTTTTAAAAAAAGATTTGTTTTGATTTTGACCAGAAGTGCTCCCAATGTGTTGTAGACAATAAGTTGGAGGATGTGGAGGTAGAATTCCTGCAGAGTTTGCCTGATCTATTGCCACAACTGGAGTGAAGGATTGGTAGAAACCCCCGAGGAACGGCACAAACAACCATTTGCAACCTTTCTCTTGACTTTTCATTGAAGTTACTGCAGGAGATCAGAAGAACACCCATGGAAAATTCAATTTATCTACACGTGGATTTAAAACAAAATCTGGTCACAGACAAATTCCACTCACAACTAATCCATCATTTTCGTATCAGGGGAGCAAAACTCAAGACGCGACAACCATCAAGAAAGGCTGAGTAGACTGGGGCTATTTTCTCTAGAAAAGAGAAGGCTGGTGGGTGACTTGAAAGAGCTCTTTAAGATTATGAAAGAAAGAGTTCAATAGAGTGGACGTAAAAAAGACATTTCCAGTTATATGTGGAGATTGGGTCCAAAACTGGGGTCCATTGGTAGTCACCAATTCATTGAGTAATTTAAGGAAATTTTCCTTATCCAGAGAATGGAGAGAATACTGAACTTGCCATCAGATAGGATCAAAGCACTGGATAAAAGCAAATTACTGCGGATGTTGGAATCTGAAACCAAAGAGAAAATGCTGGAAAATCTCAGGGAAACTGGGTGCTAATAGCCACAATCCCCAGAGAGAACTAATGGTGTGAAAGGGCAAACAGCAGAGAAACTAACATCAGAGGGTAAACTGTGACAGATGTAGATATGGGGGGAGGGGAAGGGGGTAGCAAAGGGATGAAAGGGTAAGGAAAGGTGGATAAGATGGGGGGGTAAATATATATAAAGAAAGAAATGGTAAAAGACAGTTAAAATGAAATGGGATGAAAACAAATGGGTCGAGCTAATCATCAGACAGGATCGTTGCGCTGTATAGCATAAATGCATTTAAGGAGGAGTGGGGTAGATACATGAGGGAGAAGGAAGTAGAAAGACACGCTGCTAGGGTATCGCAGGCTGTGCCAGCATTTATTGCTGATCGCTATTTGCTACTTGAGGGGGCAGTTAAGAGTCAACCACATTTCTGTGGGTCTGGAGTCACATGTAGGCCAGACCAGGTTAATGTTGGCAGATTTCCTTCCCTAAAGGACATCAGTGAACCAGATGGGTTTTTGTAACAATCGACAATGGTTTCATGGTCATCATTAGGCTTTTTAGTTCCATATTTTTATTGAATTTTATTGAAGTAGATTGGAAGAAGGCCTGTGTGGAACATAAATTTTGATATACACCTGTTGGGTGAAATGGTCTGTTTCTCTAAGTTCTATGCAATGCATTTATTTCTAAAATTCCAGACGACGTTGTTTTATAAAGACAAAAGAATTATATCATGTTGCGCACAATGTATTATTTGGCTGCTATAGTGAAACTGCCTGCAATTCGCCTGCCCCTTTAAGAAGACGAATTGATCACACTCTGAGTACAATTGGAGGCTTAAGCTTAGCTGGAGCTGAATTAGATGTTGATGGTTTTTCTGCAGCTTGACTTCTCACCTCTTCCTCAAGTTTAAAGGGTATCGGCAGGAAACGAGTGTCTCTCTTTAGTTTAATGTAAATTGTGATAGAAATTTGGGTACAACCAAGTGTGGTCTTTGCAACATTTCACTTTAATACTGTGCATAATTAATTAAAACATTGAGTGTTGTACCATATTATAACCTTGAATCTTATACTGAACTGCAAGGTAAAGCATGCATCAACAAAGGCCCTTGTAGATTTCCCCCTGGAAATATATTGTTCAGCTACAATACTCTGGCATTCAATCAGGTCTATTCCACCTTGCAAGTTAGCCCAGTAATGCTCCAGAACAAAACAGTTTGATAAGCATGCTAACATTGGTAATGGTCTAACAATTGTTACATAATAAAAGGAAGAATTATACACAGTCTATTAAGCTGTCAATACCCAGGCGTTTAAACTGTCTTTTATTTCAGAATTATACTCAGATTTGCTATGAAATAGTTTAAATTGCATAATTCTGTCTTCAATAGATGGGTGCAGAATATTTCTGAAACTGTTAACTGTAAACCTTTTTAAGTGTAATAGCTTAATGATAAATTGCCAATAGTATTGGAGTTCCTTTATCAGCTCTAGGTCAGAGTTGACCAACATAACCTGTAACTATCAGACACATAAAAATGACTGCACTTCTGAGGGTTATGAGAACTTTGGTCTTGGCGGGAAGTGCATTACCAGCTACTGATAGCAGTGTTACACAATCACAAAATCAGTTAGGAAACAGTAATACAATAATTGCGCAATTGGAAAGCTAAAACAGGCACCACTACGTTAACGTCCCAAAGTATTTCAAAGGCACGTTACAGAACAAAATTTAACATGAAGTGATATTAAGGCAGATATCACTGGGTTTTTTAGTTTTAATGTAAAGGGGGAAAGAGAGATAAAGGTGAGGGCAGGGTCAGGGAGCGGAATCATGGGACCAGGTCTTTCTCCTGTTTCCGGACCCTTTCGTCCTTAACAAACAACAATCAAGGTATTGGCATTTGTGCTTCCTAACAAAATTACAATCAGAAGCCAAGTACTTTGTGAGCTGAATGCCCATTAGTTGGATACTGATGATGGTTTGGATCTTCTATTAGGTTTCATGCATGAAATTTACAAGAAGGATGATATATTGGATGCCTACCAGGCAGGGTCAGACTTTGATAGATTTTGAAATACAGGCAGTCAGTCCATAGAATAATATATCACAGATTTTAACAGACAGTACAGAAATTCAAACTGGAGATTACTCTTTCATAGAACATAGAACATAGAACAACACAGCGCAGTACAGGCCCTTCTGCCCACGATGTTGCACTGAAACAAAAGCCATCTAACCTACACTATGCCATTATCATCCATATGTTTATCCAATAAACTTTTAAATGCCCTCAATGTTGGCGAGTTCACTACTGTAGCAGGTAGGGCATTCCACGGCCTCACTACTCTTTGCGTAAAGAACCTACCTCTGACCTCTGTCCTATATCTATTACCCCTCAGTTTAAAGTTATGTCCCCTCGTGCCAGCCATATCCATCCGCGGGAGAAGGCTCTCACTGTCCACCCTATCCAACCCCTGATCATTTTGTATGCCTCTATTAAGTTTCCTCTTAACCTTCTTCTCTCCAACGAAAACAACCTCAAGTCCGTCAGCCTTTCCTCATAAGATTTTCCCTCCATACCAGGCAACATCCTGGTAAATCTCCTCTGCACCCGCTCCAAAGCCTCCATGTTATCCTATAATGCGGTGACCAGAACTGTACGCAACACTCCAAATGCGGCCGTACCAGAGTTCTGTACAGCTGCAACATGACCTCCCGACTCCGGGACTGTGCTTTAATTGTGCTGGTGGTCCGGTTCGGGCGCGTGGCGGATCGGGACACTATTTCCACGGTCCAGGTCCACTGGCTGAGTCCACCATGGAGCATGGGTGCATCCGTGGCCTCTGACCCGGAAATGTAGGGGGCCGTATCGGCAGCAGGAGCTGGATTGGAGTGGATTGGATTTGTTTATTGTCACGTGTACCGAGGTACAGTGAAAAGTATTTTTCTGTGAGCAGCTCAACAGATCATTAAGTACATGAGAAGAAAAGGGAATAAAAGAAAATACATAATAGGGCAACACAACATATACAATGTAACTACATAAGCACTGGCATCGGATGAAGCATACAGGGTGTAGTGTTAATGAAATCAGTCCATAAGAGGGTCATTTAGGAGTCTGGTGACAGTGGGGAAGAAGCTGTTTTTGAGTCTGTTCGTGCGTGTTCTCAGACTTCTGTATCTCCTGCCCGATGGAAGAAGTTGGAAGAGTGAGTAAGCCGGGTGGGAGGGATCTTTGATTATACTGCCTGCTTTTCCCAGGCAGCGGGAGGTGTAGATGGAGTCAATGGATGGGAGGCAGGTTCGTGTGATGGACTGGGCGGTGTTCACGACTCTCTGAAGTTTCTTGCAGTCCTGGGCCGAGCAGTTGCCATACCAGGCTGTGATGCAGCCTGAGAGAATGCTTTCTATGGTGCATCTGTAAAAGTTGGTAAGAGTCAATGTGGACATGCCAAATTTCCTTAGTTTCCTGAGGAAGTATGGGCGGTGTGGTGCTTTCTTGGTGGTAACGTCGACGTGGGTGGACCAGGACAGATTTTTGGAGATGTGCACCCCGAGGAATTTGAAACTGCTAACCATCTCCACGACAGGTTGCCTGCTAGCCCCCTGCTGGGCTGAGAATCTGTAGCCTTTTGACGTCAATTTTAGTCCCTGAAACGGAGAATCCAGCCCACGTTTACTGACTAGATCTTCTGCCACTCCGTCACTCAGCGGAGTGGGGACTTGTAGAGCCAATTAGGCAAGATCCTGAGATTGGGGCGCCATCTTTAAAAGGCATCCCAATCTTCGAAAAAATAAACTTTCTCACACTCCCACAGACATGTAGGACCCCCACCCTTCACAAGCTTCAGGGCGATTTCCACCCCTCACCCCACCACAAAGGTGTCAGGGAGGCACCTTCCCACCCCTACACTGTCGTCGACAGCCCCCTCCCCACCTCTAACTCCACCACACAAAAAGGGAACTTGGCCCCAATAGGAGTGATATCCCTCTGCCATTGCAATCTCAGTGCCTCTTGACAGTGCCCCTGGCAGTGCTAGTCTTTGTGCTCCTTGGCAGTGCTAACACTGCCATCCTGGCACTATCCCCTAGAGGGCAATGCCCAGTCTCAACCCTCAACCCCAGGGCCTCCAGGCATCTCTGAACCCCCGGTGTGGTCATCGCGGCTGGTTTTCATTTTCGAAAATCCGTAGTAGTTCACGCTGGCAGGACGCCACGCCATCGAGGGGGGGAGCATTCCACTGGCGTAAAATCATGCCAATCAGGTTCACACCAATCTAGGAAGGCCCCACCGAGTCCCATTTCCTGCACTCGCCAGTGTAGGAAAAGATTGGTGCGTCATTTTCTAGGACCTCCACCTCAGCCTCTGCAATGCCATAACTCACCAATAAGGGGGTCAACAGAACCCCCCCCCCCCCCCCCCCCCCAAGCCTCACCTGATTAGGGCAGGGCAGCTCCTGGCCCAATCCCTAGCACAGGCATGATGCCACCTGGGCACAATGGAAGTGTCAGCCTGACAGTGCCACCAGGATGGCACCCAGGTGGCACTGCAAGAGTGTCCAGGTGGCACTGCCAGGGTGCAAGACTGGCAGTGCCATAGTGCTCAGGTGGCATTGGGGTGATAGTGCAGCATTCTGCCCAAAGCCCAACCACCCAGTGGCCCGCGATTGCCTGGGAGGTGAGGCCGTTCGATCCCGGTCCCAACCTCCATGGGTGGGATCCAGATCACGACGCCTCATGAGATCTCGTTAGGAGTGACAACGCCTGTAAATCTGGTGGGAGGATGCCTACGTGATTTAACGGCCTCGTTGCGTCCTGAGTCGGGCGAGGCTGATGGATCACGCCCATAAAGGGAGACTTTTGAGGGTACGATCATCAATGAATTAAACTGATTTGAAGCGGGAAAGCCCCTGGTGTGGTACTGTAACTAAAACAAAACATTAAAAGGAAACTTAACTAACTAAACCAAAATATCTTTCCAGGGTGTGATGGTGCACCCCAGCTTCCACAGAACCCCCGAGTCTCAGAAGGCCGGAAGCGTGCCAATGGACACCGTGTGCTCTCACTCCAAGGCCACATGGCTGTGAATGTAGCAGCGGTAGACGGGCAGACAGTCGGGTCAGATAGCCCCCTTCAACTGCCCACTGCCTGGGCCTGTTAATAGCCAACTTAGCCAGGCCCAGGAGCAGGCTTACGAGGAGGTCCTTCCCCGTCCCTCTCCGCACTGGGTGATGGACGATTAAGAGGATGAAGAGAGAATTTTGGGCCACAAGGGTGGGTTAAGAAGGAGGCAGAAATACGTAATGCTGCATTCTGTAAATACACCTAGTATTAAGTAAAATATTGATGTCTGGTTTCTTACTTCACTGGCTGCAGAATGGATTAACAGAGAGAGAGCAAAGGGTGTCTCAGGAATGGAGTTTGTGACAAGCACTGAAGACGATGGACTTGTTCTTCCCTACATTCCATTAGAGGTAATTTCTGCTCATCCAGTACTGAATCTCAGACAAGCAATTTAGAGACGATGAAGAGTTTATGAAAGGTGACGGCGAGGTAGAGCTGAGTGTCATCAGTGTGCATGTGTAAGGAGACAGTGGAGTGGATTTTCCGGCTGTTCTCACCAGCGGGATAATCCGGTCCCACCGACAGCAAACCCCACCGTGAGTTTCCCTGTGACCGGTGTCATAATATACACCAGTATATCATGGTGCAGACACACACACACACACACACTGATGGACCAATCAGCATACACAACACCGCAGCCAATCACCAGTGAGAGCACACGCACTAGAAAGACAGGGGACAGGAGAGTTCCCACTCATTCTAGTAGCAGCCAACTCGGAGCACAGAGCTCACAGCCTGCAACACAGACATTCACCATGTGCTGAGTGCATCACCTGGTTAGGAATAGGCAAGGATCAACAGTTAAGCTGGTATTGCATTTACCCACAGTTCAAGTATGTTAATATAGTTAACCTTATAATAAAAGAGAGTTGCACCACTTCCAGTGTTGGTGACCTGTTTGTGATCCAGAACACCCAACACATCACCAGGGAGTGGATTCAGTGGGGATTCTCATTGATAGTGGCGGGTCCAGAAGATCCCGTTGCCGGCCAACTGCAGGCCACCGCCCGCCACCGTGAAACAGCCACGGGGGTGCGGAGAAAATCCACCCACTGTGTTTCCAGATGATGCGGTGAGGCGCTGCATGTGAATGGAAAATAGGAGGGGGTCAACTATAGATCTTTGGAGGATGCTAGAGCTAACTGTTAAGAGTAAGACGAGAAATCTTTGGCTACAAATTGATAGATAAGAATGCTGGAGGATGATGCTGCTGTAACTCTGTTAAAGGCTGCAGATAGGATGAGAAGGGAGTGTTTACCTTCATCGCAGTTACACAGAACCTGCCTTTGTTCATAACACTCCTGAGGAATTTTATTTTGGATTCACAAGCAAATTTCTCAGGCCATCATGGTCATCTTGTTTATCATCATCAAATTTCTAAATTGCCTTGTATTTGTTGACCAGAATGCCATATTTGTAGCTTTTCACTAATCAAAAGATTTTGCTGCAAAGATAGCACTGTTTTCATCTGGGTAGCTGGTAAAAATATCTTTCAGAAATTAGGACAGGAAGCCCCTGGGATTGTGTCAGTATTTGCTAGGTGGTGACGAACACAGAAGAAAGTTTAAAGAATACTGTTTCAATGGGGCACTGACTTCATAAAAATGTTGTCTGGCAAAATCGTTTCCTAGTTGCTTGAAAAATAAAAGATAGTTACATAAACAATAGCAAAATGAATGAACATTTTAACCTCCGCCACTGTAAACAATGCGGAAGGTAGTCTGTAAACAATGTGGGGGGAATTTCTGCCTTGTTTTGGGGGGGGGTCAGGGACGGCAGAGGGGGCAGAGAATTGAGCTGGAGACCCAAAATGGCTTTTGCGCTGGCGGGATTTCCCTGCTTCATTCTCCCCGCCCCGACGTCAATGACATAATGGAGATCCCAACTTTAAAATTCGGAATCCCCATTTCCATCTAATTTACAATGCAGATCAGATTGTCCCTGCCCCCCCCCCCCCCCCCCCCCCCGCCCTTGCAGGTTGCACTGTCCATTCACGCTGACATGAGGCCGCGCTGATGTGAATCAAGACGGGTCCAGGGGGGAGATGGCAGTGCTGAGGGGATTTTGTTGGGGGGATCGGGGAGCTGTTGAGGGGGTTCCATGTGGGGTGGTGGTGGTATGGGATTTTCATGAGGTGTTCCTCCTTTTATTTTTATTCCATCAGCATGCCCTTTAAAAACGGCACCCTGAACTTTCAAGAACCTAAGCTGCTGGCGGGATGAGCTCAATCAGTGCCCGTCCCCCATAAGCATGACGTCGTGGGACCCATCCCTTCACTTAATTTTTCCAAGTGTCAAAAAATATGGCGAAAAAAGCCAGCAAAGCAGCCTGTGGACTACACTCCATTTTTCCCGCCCGAGCTAACACTTTGAAAATAAATATCTGTAATTCCCGTCCATGTATCTGAACTAATGGATGGAATTCAGTGAAACCTGATACACAGATAGGATATGGGTCCAGAAAGAACTAATTTGTTTTTGACAAAGTGCGGTTAACACAGAAAAGGTATAATGCCCTCTTTACTTGTTAATACTGTCGTGTCAAAAGAGTCACAGAATCTTCTTCACCCCGTTAAAAAAAATTGTCAAGGCTTTTTCATGAAGATAACCTCCCTTTAAAATATATTTTAAAATTTATTTTCAGGATGACGGTGTCACTAGCAAGGCGGGCATCTACTGCAGATTCCTAGTTGTTCGATGTATGTGATGATGGGCTAACTGACTGGGTTGCCGTACTAAAAATACAAAATGCTGGAAAACCCCAGCAGGTCTGGCAGCATCTGTGGAGAGAGAAACGGAGTTAATGGGCTGGATTCTCCGATTTTGAGGCTATGTCCGGATTAATCGTCTAGTTTTACATTGAGAAAGTTGGCACTGATGCTCTGCCTGGTGGGGGGCTAGCAGCCGCGCCAACGTAAAGCCCGGCTTTACCTGCAGATATGGATGGAGAATTGCCGGTCCATGGCCATGCATGCGCACAGTGACCTGCGGCAGCCACACCGCACAACTTGGTGCCGGCCGCGCACGGATCTGGCCTGCCAGATAGTGTCCCCCTGTAACCCCCCTAATGACCCCCCAGCCCCCGCCAAAGCCCATCGGCTAGTGGAACGGCTCCCCCCCCCCCCCCCCCCCGACTGCGGCGGCACTGGACACAGTCCGAAGCCGCCACGCGAGGTCCCCGAAAACTGCGAGGACACGCGGCCGACGCCGTCGGGGAGTCGGCCCATCGGGGGAGGGCCTCAGGTGACGTCCTGAGGCCATTCCTATGGAGTGCGGCGTACTCAACGATTACGCTGTTTTTGAGGGGGCGGAACATCCGTAAAACGGTGCCACCCCCGATTTCGGCGTAAAAACGGATCCTCCGGCCAATTGCCAAACGCGATTTTGCCGTCGGCCATCGGAGAATCACCCCCACAGTTTCAGACCTCTGAAGGTGAGTCATGCGAACTTGAAATGTAAACTCTTGTTTCTCTCTTCACAGATGCCGCCAGACCTGCTGGATTTTTGCAGAATTTTCTGCATTTATTTCACATCTCCTACATCTGAAGTATTTTGCATTTTTTTTAAAAAATGGCTTGCTAGTACATTTCATTGAGCAGTTACGGGTAAACTACATAGATGTGGGACTGGAGTCAGAAATAGGCCAGAAGGTATAAATGAAATGAAAAAATGAAAATCGCTTATTGTCACAAGTAGGCTTCAAATGAAGTTACTGTGAAAAGCTCCTAGTCGCCACATTCCGCCGCCTGTTTGAGGAGGCCAGTACAGGAATCGAACCCGTGCTGCTGGCTTGGTCTGCTTTACAAGCCAGCTATTTAGCCCCTGTGTTAAACCAGCCCCAATCAGAGTGGCAGGTTTTCGTTTCACAGCAAAAGGGACCCGGGTTCAATTCTGGCCTTGGGTGACTGAGGAATTTTCACGTTCTCCCCGTGTCTGCACGAGTTTCCTCCGGCTCCCACAGTCCAAAGTAGTGCAGGTTAGACGAATTGGCCATGCTAAAATTGCCCCTCAGTATCCAGCAGTGTACAGGGATAGAGTGGGGTGATGAGGGCGTGGCCCTGGGTTGAGTACTCCTTCAGAGGGTCGGTGCAGACTCGATGGGCCAAATGGCCGCCTGTAGGGATTTTATGATTTTTTGATTCTCGTATCATGCGAGAGTGCCTTTAAGAACTGGATGTTTAAGCAATGTACCTTTAAGAAAACAGCGATGTCATAGAGTGGGTGGAGCTCAGCTCAGGTCAGCCATTTTGCAGGTTTTTAGTTTCAGTTTAAAGGCAGTGTCTGTGTGTTTCCAGAGAGCTGCAAGTTTTGCAGTTTGGTTTTGCTGAGAGCAGCTAAAAAGTGCATGGCTGGTTTTGCTGAGAGCAGTTTAAAAGTAGAAAGCCAGTTTGCGACAGTCTCTGCCTTTCTACAGAAAATATATATATCCTTTAACCTGATGTGATACTGTTTGAAGGTGTTAAGTCTCTTGGAAGTTTGAAGGAACATCTTAAGGAATTATTTACTGTTGCAATATTTTCTGAGTTATCTTTGAAGTAAGGGGTGTTAAGAGATCCAATGTTTATTTAAGATGTTAAGTTGAGTTCATGGTATAAACAGTGTTTCGTGTTTAAAAACCCACGTGTCCATAATTGTAATCCCACACCTAGGGAAAAAGCCGTGTGCTCGGAAAAGCAACAAATCCATTAAAGGGAGAGGTTGGTTGAACTCCATGATACATTTTGGGGTTCTGAAAAGCCTCGCCCGTAACACTAGGAATATTAGCGAACCAATTGGATTTTTATATCCGTCCGTCAGCTTCATGGTCCTTTTTACAAATTAAAATTTTTATCTTAAAAAAAGTGCAATTCTAATTCTGAAGTTGCCTCTGTGAGACTTAAACTGATTTCTTTCTGGATTATTAGCCCAGGTACTACAACCCTTTATGCTGTTATAAAGTGGTTAGCTTTGTGCTGCTGCCAACATTACTCTTACTGTAATTAACCTTTGCTTGAGCACTAACCTTAGTCTTTTGCAAATTTCATGAGGTGGAAGGGGCAAGAAAGGATTTAATAACATTTCACACCTCTAGGTATCTTGTTCATTAAATATAGACAAAAAACAGATACAGCTCAGTGTAAAGTACAATAAAATCTGAGAATTTTATACTAATAATTAATGAGTATAAAGCAACATTAAGCTAATTTCCTGATCAGAACATTATGCCTTATAGAGAGCATTTGTAACATTACAATTGGTATATAAAGGAATATGATCTAAATAGCTCCAAGTAATTTTGCTGAGAAATCTTTTTAATTAGATGTAAAATTTAATTCCTGCAAAGAACAAAATATTAGTCATGGATAGGACTATGATAGATGATCATTTAACCTTCCCAAACTGTTGGAAGCTGAATACATGGAAAGACAGTGGCATAGTACAGTGTTTTTCAAACTGTTTTCCCTGGGACCCATTTTTACTAACCGGCCGACCTTGTGACCCATGCCAGCCTTTCTTCCCAACCGATGGTGCCCGAACCTCGCCCACGCCCCCTAAACTTCCCCACCCACCATTTCCGCTTACCTTTAATGTGACAGGTGAGCCTGCTTGATCCTCACAATCTCACTTGCATTGTCATTCAATGTTACATTTCTGCAAAGGACTTCAGCTGATGATTTAAGTTCTCGCTGCATCCTTTGAAATAAATCAAGAGGTTTGTCCTTGAACTCGCCATGCTTAGTCTTCAAATGCCTTTGAAGTTTTGAGGGTTTTAATCTTTCATTTGCCAGTACTTCCCTGCATATAACACACATGGGCTTTGTGTCCTGATTTGAATTGGCACAAATAATAATATCTATTCAAGAAACAATCTTTATACTGCTTTGTTCCTGATTTCAGCTTTTTCTTAATGCATTGTTCATCAGAGGCCCTGGAGCTCACACCAGCATTGCTTTGTCCTGCCATTGGCTCTCCTGAGAAGCTCTTTCCAGCAGATTCAGTTGTGAGATAGGGGCCTGTTTGTGTCTCTGGCCCTCTCTTCCAAAATGATCCATCTTCAGTTCTTCACACAGTCCTGTTGCTTTCTTGCTGGCAGCGACAAAATGGAGGAATCTCTCCTCAGTAATTTTGTGCCCAGAGCACGTGACATCAGTGTACCTGCTCTCTGCCACCCCTTTTGGCGGGAAGACTCCATCGATTTTAAAAATAAAATCTGCTCCTGGGACAGCGTGCTGACATCCGGAGGAAGCCATCTGCCCCATTATGCTCCGGGCCTTTGCGCTGCTATATTCAGCTAAGGATCCACACATGCGCGGGGTGGCCGGCATTCTTGAAAGCCGGTCGCAGCCAGCATGTTTAAAAGCTGGTCGCGGCCATTGTGCATTTCTTCCCACGATCGCCAATGCCTCAAACAGTCGCTCAGCGACACTCCCGATACCCACCCACGATCCTGATTTTGAAAATGGCTGGCATAGTAGCTTTAGTAATCCAGAGACCCAGAGTAATGCTCTGGTGACCCGGGTTCAAATCCCACCACGACAGATGGTGAAATTTGAATTCAATAAAATGCTGCCATTCCAAGTCTAATGATCACCACAAAACCATTGTTGATTGTCACAAAAACCCATTTCGTTCACTGAAGCCCTTTAGGGAAGGAAATTTTCCACCCTTACCTGGTCTGGCCTACATGTGACTCCACACGTGCAGTAATGTGGTTGACCCTTAAATGCCCTCTGAAATGGTCTAGCAAACCACTCAGTTCAAGGGCAATTTTGGATGGGCAATAAATGTTGGCCCAGCCAGCGACTCTCTCAACTTCTCAACGAATAAACAAAAATACAACTAAGATCTCCTTATCCAGGTTTCATTACCCACTCAATGATCTCAAACCACAGGCAGATAACTATTACTGGACCATCATTTTTTAAATTAAATTTGGAGTATCCAATTCATTTTTCCAATTAAGGGACAATTTAGGATGGCCAATCCACCTACCCTGCACATCTTTGCGTTATGGGGGCGAACCCACGCAGACACGGGGATAATGTGAAAACTCCGCACGGACAGTGACCCAGAGCTGGATCGAACCTGGGACCTCGGCGCCATGAGGCAGCAGGGCTAACCCACTGCACCACCGTGCTGCCCTCCTGGACCATCACAGATCAGATATGTACCTATAGTCGTCATACATAAAAACATACGTAGAAAATAAAAGCAGGAGGCGGCCATTCAGCCCTTCGAGCCTGCTCTGCCATTCATTATGATCATGGTTGATCAAGTTCAATACCCTGATCCTGCCTCCCCCCCCCCCCCCCCCCCCATATCCCTTGATCCCTTTTGCCCAAGAGCCTCAACTACTCTATTGTTTTCGCCTCAACTACTCTATGTGGTCATCAGCCTGGACTGTCAAAAACATTAAAGCTGTTCTGAGGCTTTGAAATAAATGATGCTGATACATTATAATACATGGTAAATATTCATTATCCTGTTTGCAACAGAAATGGAAAATTTGCCAGCACATTTTCTGACTAATATACCACGATACTGGGAGATTAGTATGGCAGAGTTCTCCTGAAAATGGCAAAACAACCTAAATGCATGAAGAGAGTGAATTGAAATAAGTAAAACTAAACAAAATAATGAATAAATGACAACAAATTAACTAAATAATAAGAAAAACAATCTTCTGAAAAAATAAGTCTGGTAATTATAGGTTCAGTTTCCCATACCCAAGGTGGGTTGCAATGACATTTATTTGTCTCCCAAGTCCCAGTACCTATATTACATAAACTCAGTTCTTCTGTATTGCTTCCTCCCTATGGAAACATTCACAATTTAACGAGGAAGAATTGGACTGAAACAAGAGAAAGCATTTAGACAGCCATTTGAAAACTGAATAATTTTAAATGAGCATCTAATTAAAACCATGAAATGCCTGGTAAGACAGAAGGGTCCCATTTACAGATACCGACGATAAGAATACTGACAGGATTTTAATATAGCTTAAAGATCATCATTTGATATTGTGTAATGAAAAGGGTCAATTTTTTTCAGTGGATGCTGGATAGATTTATAGTACATTAAGCATAGAAAATCTCTCTTTGAACACTGAAAAGAAAAAAAATTAGGAAATAATCATTTCTAAAAAACCTTACTTGTAAGGCCATTTATATCTTACACTCCTGAATGAGAACTAATAAAATTGATTTCAGTACATTTAGCCTGGGATAAAAGCAAAATGGATATCCTATTTAATGTACACAAATGGGCTTACTGAGGTAAAATTGACACACATTATGAGAATTTCACATCATTTTCAAAAGAAGTTTCTGCTAGAATTATTTTGTGATAAATACTGAGGAGGGGGATGAATTTGAGCCTCAGGAAAGGAGATAAAAATTATGTGGGGGAAAGAATTGGATTTAGAGAAGGAAAGAAAAGAGGTAAAATGTAAACGATCAAAATTCAACATTCTTAAAATCTTTAACAAGTGAATTTAACAATTCACTATATGCAGCAATGAAACTCAAAGGTTTAAATGGTTCCATTTTGGGGCCAAACAGATTGATTAGTGAAGCATTAACAATTAACATGCCATTGAAAGGATACTTAATTATGAGCGCCATCATTTTGTGGTGAGTTCAATGGGCAATTAGCAAGAAATTTCAGCAAGTTCTTAAAAAGATTAGGCCAGCTCAGAGCAAGATGCCACTTCTGTGAGGCAAATTGACCACCAATTTCTGAAGACTTACAATGCACAGCATATTTCTCTATCCCTCGAACCTTTTGGCCAAATTGAGCATTAATAATTGCATGTATTGTTGACATTTTCTTCCAGGGAGGTTTGGCTCAGTATCTCATCCAATGTTTGCTTTAAACAGTCCAAATCTCTTCCGACGAATGAATTAGCTTCAATGTTCTGAAAGCTACTTTGGAATCAGATAAAAGGGAATAATTTAACTTGCGCTGTCATCAAATATTAAATTGCTCAACATAATTTTAATTGTACTCTGCCCTAATTTCTCTTCAACGTCCTATGCTTTTTATCACGCTAAATGATTGGAAGATAATTTTGGCCATTATGTACCGAAATATAATTCTTATCCCAAAGTCCTATATTAATAGAAGATTACAGTTAATTGTTTATTTAGTAATGACTAACGGTTAATAATGTCCCTAACATTTATAATTTGACATCAGCATAATGAACACACAGGAAATTAATCTTGGAAATGCTATTGGATTTGTAGGCATTTACAGCTGCATTCTGGCTAATAATACAATCTGAAGTTATCCAGTCTGAACCCCAAAACAGTTATATTTCCTGTCTACACTTACTTTCGTACATGTAATTTATTTATATGTTACATAGAAGTAATTGCCGTGCTAGGTCTCACACAGTACAACAAGCATTGTTCTATTTGGACCCTCAATTCATCTGGAAATTTGCACCGAGGATATGATTTTCTAATTTACAGATTTTCCAGCTTGTGCATTGTGCACACATTCACCTGCATAAACACAGCTCTTTCTCCCAAGTCTTCCCATCATGCTTCCTTTTTCTTCCATTCATGCTTGCAGTATTGAGAGGTAATATTTTGACCACAGGAAATAAAATGAAAAAAACAATGGCACAGATATTTGCTTGCTTTGAGGTAAGGAACGTACAAAGGATCATGCAGAATATATTCAATACCTCAAGTCATTTGGAAAGTCAGTTGCCAGTACCAATGATTGTGTAGACTATGGGGAAATAATCATCTTTCAGCAGTTGAATACAAACTCCAGGAATCTGCTGGAGAAGATAAAATCCACTCTCACCTTTAGAAAGCAACTGAGTTTCAGCAACATTAAAAACATAGGGCGAGATTCTCCGTCTGGGCGGCGCGCCCCCGGGAGTCTCTGTCTTGCCAACCGGCCAATAGGGTTTCCCATTTTGGGCAGCCCCACGCCGTCGGGAAATCCACCGGCTGCAGGCACAACGGAGAATCCCGACAGCAGAGAATCCTGCCCATAACGTTTAAAAATGTTCTTCAGCATCATGGGGCCAGATCCTGACCTCCTCGGGTGAGTCCTATTCCAAACAGTTGCACCCAGATATGCCTGGTGAAACTTTGTGCATTTGGCCCAATGCCACACCGGATCCAGCTGAGGGTTTACGGTGTGGAATCTGTCTGGGGTTCTGCTTCCTTACACCAATATTTTTTGTCCTCACAAGGTCATTTCAGGTGAATGTTTGTGCCTGAATCCACACAATCCCTGCAGTGCAGAAGGAGGCCATTCGGCCCATCGAGTCTGCACCGCCCCTCCGAAAGAGCACCAGACCCAGGCTCACTCCTCTGCCCTATTTCCGTAACCCCACCTAACTAAGGGGCAAGTTAGCATGGTCAATCCATCTAACCTTCACATCTTTGTACTGTGGATGGAAACCAGAGCACCCGAAGGAAACCCACCCGGACACGGGGTGAACGTGCAAACTCCACACACATTGACACCTAACGTCCGAATTGAACCCGGGTCCCTTGTGCTGTGAGGCAGCAGTATGTTTAGTAGGGTGTCCCTCGGCGCCTGCAGCGCTGAGGAAGACTCTGCTATCCAACGGCATTTTGCTTATTTTTGGCCTCGGCGAGGAACCCCGTTAAGGCAGCATTTTTGTAATTTCTTGCACTGGTGAGCTCAGCTCAATGGCCGAGGAGACACCCCCCCCCCCCCGCCCCCCGCCAGGTGTTGTTATGACTAGTCCATGTTTGTATGGGCCAGTACTATACAGTGCCCTGGCAAGGTCCCCCAGGCATGACCGATGAATCCCAGGCCCCGAGAGAATCTAGTGAGTGCATATTTAAATTGGGCTAATAGTTCATTTAAATATGCATATCTGGATCTTGTCCAGAGAGAGCAAGATCCAGATCACGACATCTTGTGAGATTCCGTTGAACCTCACGAGACGTTTCGAGCATTGTGAATCATGTGAGAGGCCTCTCGCGAGATTCAACAGCCTCGCCCCGACACCAAGTTGGGCGCGAAGAGGTAATTGAATCACGCCCTATATGCTTCCATCATATCACCTCTCCTTCTAAACTCCAACGAGAACAGACCCTGTTTAATCTTTCCTCATGTGGCAGTCCCTTCACACCCGGGATCATCCCAGGAAACCTCCTCCGTACTGCCTCCAATGATAATGTATCTTTAATTCAATAAGGGGACCAAAACTGTACACAGTATTCTAAATGTGGCCTGGTTTAAAATGGGGCTGGTTTAGTTAGGGGCTGGTTTAGCACAGTGGGCTAAACAGCTGACTTGTAATGCAGAACAAGGCCAGCAGCGCGGGTTCAATTCCCGCACCAGCTCTCCTGAACAGGCGCCGGAATGTGGCGATAAGGGGCTTTTCACAGTAACTTCATTGAAGCCTACTTGTGACAATAAGCGATTATTATTATTGTACAGTTGCAGCAACACCTCTTTACATTTACACTCCAGCCCTCTTGATGTAAATGTCAGCATTCCATTGGCCTTCCCTATTATCTTCTGCACCTGTATGTAGATAAAACCTTATGGGTTGAATTGAAGATCAAAAAAGGGACAATCACATTATTGGAAATGTGCTTATAGATCCCCAAACAGTCAGAGGGAGATAGAACAGCAAAAAGGTAGGCAAATGTCTGAAGTTCAAAACCAATAGGCCAGCAATAATGAAGGGATTTCATCTACCCTAATATCAACTGGGATCAAATTGGAAAGGCACAGAGCAATCAACATTCTTAAAATGCATTGAGGAGAATTTCTTTCTCCAGTACTTAGTAAACCAACAAGACCGGGGGAGGTTCTGGACTTTGTTGTGGAGAATGAAGCTGGCAGATCAATGGGGTACAGCGGGGAACAGTTTAATGGAAGTGATTATAATTAAGTCAGTATTAGAGTGGGTATGGAAAAGGATAAAGATACATCCGAAATAAAAGTTCTCAGTTGGGGACTGGCTAAATTGACTGCGCTGTGATCTGATTTAGCTGGTGTGGACTGGAAACAGCAACTGGAGGGTAAATCAGTGTCACAGCAATAGGAGGCACTCTAGGAAGAGATTCTGAGGGCTCAGGTCAAGTCTGCACATTTAAGGAAAACGGCTGGGACCAACAAATCCAGAGCCTCCTGGCTGTCACGGAGTTAAGGAAAGGATTTAAAAAAAAGAAAAGTGTGTGGAAGATACTGAGGGTGCAGTACTGCAGATAAACCAGGAGGAGCTGGGGATACATTTAAAGAGGGAATTGAGAAAGCAAAGAAAGGGCAAGAAAAATATTGGCAAGAAAACTCAAGGAAAATCCAAAGTTTAAAAAAAAATGAAGAGAAAGAGGATATCTTAAAAAAACAAAGGCAGGGCTTGTTCAAAACCATAAGACATAGGAATCAGAGAGGAAGGGCGTGATTCTCCGGATATCTAAGTGTGGTAGTGAGCAGGAATTGCCACGAATTGCGAGGCCGGGATCGCAATTCAACATTAACTGGTCCACTTAACGAGGCCTCACGGGGTTCTCATCGCAAATGAGGTCTCGCCATCTGATTCTCCGGGACCACGCTCGCCAGCCCCCCCGCTAACAAGTTTGAGCAGGACGTAAGCTGCACTTACTCAGCCAACCCCAGCCAGCTCGCAATAATGGCACCCAGGAGACCAGACCCAAGATTCGGGGACGTTGACCTAGGGAGGCTCCTGGACATAGTGGAGGCCAGGAGGGATGACCTTATCCCCTGAGGGTCCTGGAGGGTGAGCCACAGGGCAGCTACTACTGCTTGGGATAAGGTGGCGGCAGCGGCAGCTCTGGGAGTGTGACCAGGAGGACCGGCCTTCAGTGCTGGAAAAAGGTCAACAACCTACACTGAGCAGCACGAGTAGACAGCAGTGCCAGCCCCCCAAGGCAGCATCCACCCCCAGCCTTCCCTCCCCACTTCCCTCAGCCCCCAAACCAACCCCATCACACCCCCTCTCCCACCGCAGTGAACCACTCCTGTGGCTAACGATTCCCCTCTGTGTCTCCTCAGGAAAAGCTTTCCCACAATTGGCGGGAGAGGATCCAGACTGGCGGTGGGCTGCCGTATATCAGAATCCTCACCTTCCTCGAGCAGTGGGTCCTGGAGGTGACTGGTGTCACCAACGCGGAGGTTGGTGGACGCCGCAGAGGTGAGGGACCACCAGGCCCCGCCCAGAGAATCTGTCAAACGTGAGTAGTGATTGCCTTACTGACTGACCCATCCCTCCCACTGAGCACATGTCCATTCTCCCGCAAGTCCTCCAGCCAATAGTGCCGGCCTATCCTGGGCGACCCCCTCTCCTGACTCCGAGGAGAACACCTCGGAGGAGAGCTCTGAGGATGCAACTGTTTCAGTTGCGGCACAGCTGTCATCCCCACCCTCCACCAACGCAGATACACACACCTCGGTGGAAAACACTAGTGGTCAGGTGTCTGGGACACAATCTGGTGAGCACCACACTGATGATGATGTAGATCTGGTGGAGGCATGAATCCCCAGGCAAGACAGCAGTGGGAGATCTGCTGGATCCCAGGACCCAGCTGGGTCTTAGCCTGATACTGAGCCTCTGTAAGTGGGTTATCTGGAGCTGATGGAGAGCGGCCGGGACGTTCAGAGGGAGATGTCATCGTCGCTCGAGCCGACCCATAGCCGCTTGGAGGAGTCCCAGAGGCTACGGGCGCAGGAGTTGTCGGCGGCAATGAGTGGTACCGAGGCCAACACTGCTAGGATGCCGACCGCAGTGGAAAACCTGCTGCACGACGTCGGCACCATGAGTGAACGTGTCCAAGGCATCGCGCAGTCGGTGACAGCCATGGCTGAGGGTCTCGGCAGAATGTGTGCCTCACTGGGGATGTTACCTAGTCCCAGGCTGATCTTAACGAGGTTCTGCGGGACATGTCCTACTTTCAGATGGGCATGGCCGAGGGGATGCGAAGCTTGTCCCAGTCGCAGGTGGGCATTGCCAAGGTGCTGAAGAGCATAGTCCAATCACTGAGGAGCATCGCCGAGGGCGTCAAAACCATGGTGCAGACCTGGAGGAACCTCCAGGGCTGGCAGAGCCAGACAATGCAGGGGCAGCCAGGGCTCGAACCAGCTGCTCTCCATCCCAAGGTGAACCCCAGGCCCAATGTGTACCGACCGGGAGGAGGGGATGCTGAGTGCCAACGAACCCGTCCCATGGAGTGGCAACAGTGGACACCAGCTCCCCTGAGTTCCACCCCTCTGATGAGGCCGTGTCTCGAGGTCAGCACACGGGACAGGACGGCAGAGCTGTCCATGTGCCATGGACAAGTGAGCCAGGGCCCTCCGGCCCCAGAGCCCCCAGCCAGGACACCCGCCAGGGACACCGAAGGCAATGGGCCGAGGTAAGCAGCTGGCTGCCTCCACCTCAGATGTGCATCCTGGGTAACCATTGAGATGTAGTGGTAGAGCTAGGAGGGCCAGGCATATTGAGGATCTCTGCGCGCACCGGGGGATGGAGGGTGGAGGGGAGTGTGGTAGGTAGGGGGGTTGGTGGTTGGGGGATGGGGGTGCAGCACCACCGGGAGTGGGGTGTTTCACAGCACATTAAACTCCTTTTCGCACAACCATTACGATGCCTCTGTCAGTTTCTTCCGCAATGCCATCTCTCCAGGCATCCCCCTCTCCCCATGGCATTCATCCACCCTCCGGCCGTGGACATGTCCCCAGAGGTGTGTCCCGTCCCCTGAGTGTTTGGTTGTTGGCTGTTGCGTGTGTGGTGTTGCCTCCCGCAGTGTTCAAGCACAGTGTCCAGGCATCAAGGTGTGATTCTGATGCTAGGCAATGTTTCCCACATGCCAGATGGTCTGCCCACTGACGGAAATCCAGATGGCATCTGTGAAGTGCTCACTTAACCACGATTGCCAATTCCTATTAGCAATAGCCTTCAGCCACTCCACCAGAGGTCTCAGCAGTCGGTGGGGGGAACGGGTGATCATTGGGACAGACGGGCAGGGGCAAGAGTTGTCCCCAGAACGGGTAAATACGATCCAGGGTTGGCATGGTGGTGCCGCGAGCGGTTGCCCCCTCGGGTTATCCTCCCCAAGGCCTCCCCCACCCCACCTCCCCATGGTGGCGCACCCCTGTGGAGGGTCCCCTACCCCCAGTCGCGGCTCGCGTGCCAAGCACTGGGGTTGAAAACCCAGTGCCCCCTGTCTCTTTGCCTGTGAACAAAGATGGCTACTCACCTCCTCGGCTCCCCACAGACAGGTTCATGTTTTTCAAAAGGAGCACTAATCAGCACCATGTGAGCACTTGCTGGGGAGGCTGCTGAATGACGGGAGGCCGTTGGATATGGGGTCGTTCTCATTAATTGAATGGAAATGGGGCTTAAGCGGTGATAATTGGTTTCTCGCCACGCAATGGCAAGATTCTGATTTAGCCTACGGGAGTGCGGAATGAGGATGGAAATTCGCGCCCGAGGGGTGTGAAATATTAGATTAAATTAACATGAAGAGAAAACTTGAAATGGTTTAACACCTTTGCAAACTGATGGGCCTGAAGCTTGAATCAAATGTGTCTTAGGCTGCTAAGGAAAGCAAGAGAAGAAACAGTGGAGGCCTCAGTCCATCATTTTCCAATCCGCTTGGCTGCAGGTATGTTGTCAAAAGACTATTGAAAGCTAACTTTGTACTATTGTGTTAGAAGGAAGCAAGGGATAGACTAAATAATTACAGATCAGTCCAAAGTAATCAAAGGCAGCATAGATTTGTTCAGAAAAGCTCATGCTTGACTAATGTGACTGAATTTTTTGAAGAGGTAACATGGAGGGTCAATGAGGCTCGTGCATTTGATGCACCCTATATGGATTTTGGCAAGGCCTCTGATAAGGTCCTACATGGCAGACTGATTATAGAAGTAAAAGCCCATCGGATTCTAGAGTAAGTGGCAAATTGAGCTTCATCCAAGATTCACTGAGGGAGAAAGCAAAGGCTAATGATCGATGGCCGTTTTTGTGACTGAGAAGCTCTTTCCAATGGGATTCCGCAGGACCCGTTCCTAGATCCATGCTCTTTGTGGCACATATCAATGATGTGGACTTGAACGTCGGGGATACAATTCAGGAGCTTGCAGATGTTACAAAAAGTCGTCATGTGGTTGGTGATGAAGAAAGTTGTAAAGTGTAGGAAGGTATCGGTGAATTCGTCAAGTGGGTGGAACAGTGGCAAATGGAGTTTTATCCCCCAAACTGGGAGGTAATGCATTTGGGTAAATCTAACAAAACAAGGGAACACAAAACAAATGGTAGGATACAGAGAAATATAAAGGGACAGAGGGACATTAGAATGCATGTCCACTGATCCCTGAAGGTGGATAAACACATTGATAAAGATGGTCAAGATATAGGACACAGGCCTTTAATAGCCGAGGCATAAAACATAACAGCAAGGAAATTATGCTGGAACTGTATCTGGGATACTGTGTGCAGTTCTGCTCACCACGCTATTAGAATGATGACATTGCACTAGAGGACGGAGAGCAGATTTATGAGGATGTTACCTGGACTGAGCAATTTTAGTTTTGAGGAAAGATTCGATAGGCTGGGCCATTTGCTTTCGATCAGAGGAGGTTGAGGGAAGACATAATTAAAATCTCTAAAATAATGAGAGGTCTGGAGAGTGCTTATTTAAAGGGTCCATGCCTAAGGGAAGAAATAGAGGTCTAGAGGGGATCTGAGGACATATCTTTTCACCAGGAGGATGTTGAAGATCTGGAACTCATTGTTTGGAAAATGTGGCAGACAGATATCCTATTAACATTTAAGAAGTGCTGTGTAACCATTCTGTGATTCTGTGGATATGCATGTAAAATACTCACATGTAAGCCAGATAAAGCAGATCCTTTCCTGAAGAACGTTAGTTCATGAAAGGCTATGGAGCAAGAGCTGAAAAGTGAAGCTCGGCTGACTCACACATGATGAGTCATATAGTCGCCTTCCATGTTGTTAATGTTTAAGCTTCCATGATTTGGAATTTGCTCAATCTTCTCTTCTGGTACAGTTATTCCCAAATGACCCAACTCAGACATTTCAACCAATGTGAGAATTTAGGCTAATTCAGACGTGTCATTTAGATAAACCTGGTTCAAAAAAAATTGCAGAAAATTTGCACAAAGCGAACATGTCATTATCATTTTAAATGTTCTGCTCAAACTAGTGGGAAAAACGTTACTTGGGGCTGAGCCTTTTTTATGCTCTACTTCTGGCAGGTTTGAAGGCAGAAGGACTTATAAAACCCAGTGGGTGACCTTGCCACTACCCGACTCATTCTCCCCCCCCCCCCCCCCCCCTCCCCCAACCAGGAACACTTGAAGAAGATAACATGGAGCTAGAGGCTCCCCAAGCACGGGTCTCTGCAAACAGAGGAATATGTTCAAGCCTTGTGCCTTTTTTTTTATTTACCCAGGAATTTGGTGAACCTCTTGTTCCCTGTTACTTTCTCCTTGGCAACACCTCAGCCAATCAAAGTTGACTTGCCCACTGATCCTTTTTTCCGTCTTAGAAATTGCTGTGATTGTTTGAAGTTTGACATTTTTGTGTTCGTCCTGATGAGTGCAAGGCGAAAAGCTTCAGCAACATGTCTCTCTTTTCAACAATATCCCAATTCTTCCCAATATGCTTGTGACACATTGCTCTCAGGTATTCCATGGTAGTTTTGTGAATATTAAACTGAAAGAATAACATATTTTTCCTGTTCAATTTGATTATGGATTTCAACAGCTTCTTCCAAAAAATTCAAGTAATTTATTTGATGCAATTGGCGCGGCACGATTCCCACCCCCGCCGAATATCCGGTGCCGGAGAATTCGGCAACCGGCGAGGGCGTGATTCAAGCCAGCCCCCGGCAATTCTCCGACCCGGCGGGGGGTCGGAGAATCCCGCCCCTGGTTATTAATGGGCCAACACCAAAAGGTAATAAGGAAGGGGGTAGGTTATCATAAATAGCCAACTGGTTCACTAACGTTCTTCAGGAAAGGATCTGCTTTATCTGGCTTACATGTGAGTCCATTCCCATACTACATTATTGACTGAATATCCTCCAGGAAACTAGGGCTGGGCAACAAATACCGTCTTGCCAAAGGTTGTTCATGTTCCAAGAAAGCCAGACTTAAATCCCATCATTGGGATGCCTGGGATCGAATGAGTACTCAACTTAGGTAAAAAAGCATGTCAGATTGTGAAGTAACTGAGCTTTGCTGAGGTAGATGTGTTGACCACAGCACCCCTGTGAGGAAAGGAAAACCTGCCGATGCTGCTGCTGACTGTCCAGTCATGTCTGTTGGATAGTGTAAATATCTGTATTAGGTAAGGGGAGGGCTGGGCTCAGCCGTGATAGTCCACATGTTTGAAGAGATGACATGATGGCACTCACTGCCTGGACAAGCGCTATTACATTTTTGTTGCTGAATGTGATGAGTCTAACTAGTCACTCTCAAACTGCTGCCATGAACTCTTCTTTCCTCAACTGAGATAGTACACTTCCCATTTTCCTTCCTTCCGCAAAGGCACCTTACAACCCCCTCCCAACGATGAATGCAGTATTCTGCATACTCATTGATCATCATATTTCGGTAAAATGTTTTTAAACTTACATTCGTATAGCACCTTTCAGCACCTCAATATAATAATTAGGGCTCAGCTACTCTCAGAATACTGATACCTAAAACATATTGCAGTACATTCCAAAGATTCCAAAAGACTATGGTTGTGCTGTAAATGTAATGCCACGTTGAGTATCATATTATCTTCACCCGCAGCCTGGGGTAAAGGTCTCCCCTGCAAGGGTACAGGATTCTCACGAAAAAGGAATTGCCAGTAAAACTGCACCCTGGAACTGTTCACAGGAGCATTTGGGAAATATTTCTTCCTATTTACAGGTCAATCCCCTCCCCTAACCACTTAACCATAGATTATGGTAACCCCATAAGTTCCAATGCATCCAGGTCAAGTAAATATCCAAGATATGTGTCTTCAAAAAAACCCAAAGTTTCAAAACAGCCAAACAAATCAGGATGCGTGATTCGCCTTTGAGGGATTTATAAAATGGAAGAAAAGCATTCATTTAATGTCATGAGAGCATTCCTTAATTACAAGTATTATACATAATGGCAACAAATTATTAAGGAAGCTGAATAATAAGGAAGCAAACTGCACAAGGTAAAATATTAATGGTTGCGAAAAGTAAAATGACATGAACTAAATTATCAAGTATCCATGACAATGAAGCACAAGGTAAAGAAACGGATAATATACTGGAAAATCCACTTCACCAACTGAACTCCCATTTAGTAAGCCCCCGTAAATCTGGAAGCAAACCACAGGAGAATGATCATGCCTCATCGCCAATGAACAGAATTCATTCCACCACGGGCCACAAATCGTACCCACCCTAATCAACATAGAATTTAAGTCGCCATAGTCCCAGATGACCATAGGCTTCTTTCCCTTTGAGGGGGTGAGCTGATACAGGTGATTTAACATGAGGATCGCCACACCTCAGGTGAGGGCAAGGCTGAGAAGGCGGGGCATGAATAATCTCAGCTGGTACGGAAATTGAACCCCCGCTTTTGGCATGGTTCTCCATCACGAACCGGCTGTCCAGCCAACTGAGCTAAATTGTGGAACCATTCACAGTGGGAGTCAGGAATTATTCCCTCAATGCATAGATCAATGCACCATCTCTTCCCCCACACCACTGACCATCCTTCAGTCAGATTATAGCAAAGCTGTCATCACCTCTGCTAGTCACAATCTCCCCCACACACCCCTCCCCGCCCCACTGTGCAGAATAGGTTTACAACCCTCATTCCCCATTTTAGCTTAAACCAGAAACACAAGCTCCTTCTACCCTGTCATGTGGCAGTCACTCCGCAACTTCCTGAACTAAAAATCCATCCTCTGTAACGTTCCACCCGCCCAAAGATGTGAGTCTAACTCACCCATAAAAAATAGCAATCTTTGAAGTGACTGGCATTAATCTTCATGGATACAGGCCTTAAGGAGACTGTGGGTGGTGCTGTTTATGTGTGGAGGAAAGACCCTCTCCCTGTTTCAGATGTGGAGAACACACAGAGAGTTTGCCAGTCTACCATTTGTGATACCAGCTGAGGAGTATTCAATCTTCTCGCGTCTCCATGGAATTGGTCCAGAAATATGCTGAGAAATTACTTGGGATAACCTAAATGTATTTGAATATTCATTGCGAGGAGAGGTCAAAGAAAAGTCTATTATGTTACCTCGGTTTTCTGCTTAAAGATTACACCAGTCAATTGTGAAATGACTTTCTGCCATAGAAAATGAATGTGGTGTGGATGTGGCTGTAATAAAATTCTTACTCAGTCAATAGGAATGATTTCATTTGATTAAAGATACATGGGGAGACTGGGAAAGTCCAGGTTTGGAACTCAGTAATTAAACCGGTTAATTTGCTGTGAGAATATAATCAGAAGCCTTATCTGGTACAAATATTGTGAAAAATACTATCGGAGCAGAAAGGTTGCAAACAGGCAAGAATGGAGGGAGAAAGCAAAGCACTGTTGTACACATGCACATGATCTCACCAAATGTAATTTAAAAAACAGAAAAAAGGACAAGAGTCAATGTTCCAAAAAAAATGGATTGACTGCATATGAATCCACAAAGCATCTCAAACAAAGTTAGAAGCATTAATACCAGTGGCGAAGATGACATAGTACCTATAATGGCTTCGATTTGGACTGGACTGGGAAGAATATTCTTGATTATAACATCTGTAACAGGAAAGATGAGCGAGGAAGAGAAAATAATTGTGTGGCATTATTACTTAAGGATTCTATCACAGTGCTACAGTATTAGGATATCCTAGCATATCCATGAATCACAGAAAGTTGGTATGCAGGTACATCATGTGATTAAAAAGACAAATGGCATTTATTGCAAAAGGAATGGAGTATAAAAGTAGAGAGGTGTTGTTGCAATTATACAGGGTGTTGGTGAGACCACTTCTGGAGTATTGTGTCCTGTTTTGGTCTCCATGTTTGAGGAAGGATGGGTGGTATTGGAGGCAGTTAAGAGGAGATTCACCAGATTGACTCTAGGGATGAAAGAGTTAATAATCTTTATTAGTGTCACAAGTAGGCTTACATTAACACTGCAATGAACTTACTGTGAAAATCCCCCAGTCGCCACACCATGGCGGCTGTTATGGGCCAGGGTTTAGAGAACCCCAAAGTGTATCATGGAGTTCACCTGACCGACAACGTTTAATAGATTGTGGTATGGGGAGCACACGGCCCACTCTACAGGTGTGGTACAGCAGAAATGGAAAAGTATTTTTTAAAGCAAAACAATGTTTATTCTATGAACTCAAGTTAACCTTTTTAAAACATACAGTGAACATCTTAGCAACCATTAATTCAAATACAACCCCCAAAGAATACAACACTAACTAATGCTTAATAACCTCCCAAACAACATTCAGAAGACAAAAGAAACACCTTTTAACAGAAGCACATTAGGTTTACATTCACTACTGAGAACATTTATAATTCTAAATTCACCAAATGATCAAGAGATAGTCTTTTGATGGCAGAGAGAACAGCAGTACACCTGCTTGGTTTGGCTTCAACTCCAACACTGAAAACAAAACTAAAACACACCCTGCAGCAAACAGCCTAAAATGAAAGTAAAAAGCTGACAGACAGCCCAGCTCCACCCACACTCTGACATCACTGCAGTAATAAACACCCATTTCTTAAAGGTACTCTCACTACAGATATTTATATACACACCCATTTATAAACACCCATTTCTTATAGGTACTCACACATGACAGCGGCTGTTCGGATACAGTGAGCGAGAATTCAGAATGCCCAATTCACTGAATAAGCACATCTTTCGGGTCTTGTTGACATAGGAGGAGGGATTAAACAGGTAGGGCTTATACTTGCTGGAGTTTTGAAGGATGAGAAGGGATCTGACCGAGGTATATAAGACACTAAAACAGATTGATAAAGTAAACGTAGACCAAATGTTCTCCCGTGTAGGGCAATCTAGAACGTAAGGTCACAGATATAGGTTGAGAGGTGGTAGATTTAGAGCCGAGATGAGGAGGAACTACTTCTCGCAGAGGGTGGTGAAATTGTGCAACTATCTGCCCCATAGTGCAGTTGATTCTGAATCATTAAATGGTTTCAAGAAGGAGATAGATATATTTCTGATCTTTAAAAAAATGGTTAAAGATATATGGGGAACAGGGATGGAGATGAATTTGAGACCAGAAAGATCAGCCATGATCTGATTGAATGGCGGAGCAGGCTCGTAGGGCTGAATTGCCCCCTTCTGCTCCTGATCCCTTTGTTCCTATGTTCCCGAGGGATTGTTTACAGACCAAATCCATTAGGATACAATTAAGGATTAGGATCGGAAAATGATACAATTCTTGTTGCTACCACAGGCCAAGAAATAGTGGAAATAAATTAAAGGTGAACATTTGCGGATAGCTCAGAGAGATACACAAATCAACAAGAAAATAGCACTGCCAAGTTTTAATGACGCCCAGCTAGGCTGGAATAAAAGTAATGCTTGTAGTTGAAGTGCGAACACATTTTAGAAAGATCCAACTTTCTCGATTTGTACATTTCTTGTCCAGCAGAGAGAACCATTCCTTTATTTAGCTCAGGGAAATTATGGAAATAATGTGAAAATTGGAGAATACTTGCAAAATAGTAACCACAACATAGATAGGTTCAAAGTTCAGCGGGATGAAAGACAACCTGACTGAACTAAACTGGGCGGAAAGGTTCATAAACAGGTCAATAGATCAGCAGCTGAAAACCTTCAAATAAATGCTCAGGGAGTAGATCTAAATCCCCTGAGCCAAAAAAAATGGGTGCATCTATGCATAAAGTTCTGAGGAGAACTAGATTAAAGTTAAACTGAAATTTAAAAGGGGGCATTAAGAAGATGGAGCAACAATACTATAGATTACCACGAAGTGTATAGCAAATATTGTGAAAGGGTGAAAAGTGAGATTAGAAGGGCTGAAAGGAATATAAATAAAGACTCGCAGATAATATAAAATTAAACAGTAGACGCTTTTATAAACATATTGAAAGTAAAATAATACTTTAGATCAGGAGGGAAGGAGGATGTCAAATTGTGGAAGAAGCATGCGCGATGGTAATAGTAAATAAATGTTTTGCATTTGTTTTTACAACTAGTTCAGCAGGGGCTTGGGAACCTGAATTGTAGCTCCAGTATACAGGAGGTTGAGAGTAGTGAGGTCATGAATAAGGTTTCAAAGTTGCAGGAGTGTACCGGCAGGCAGGAAGGTGGTTTAAAGTGTGTCTTCTTCAATGGCAGGAGTATCCGGAATAAGGTGGGTGAACTTGCGGCATGGGTTGGTTCCTGGGACTTCGATGTTGTGGCCATTTCGGAGATATGGATAGAGCAGGGACAGGAATGGTTGTTGCAGGTGCCAGGGTTTAGATATTTCAGTAAGCTCAGGGAAGGTGGTAAAAGAGGGGGAGGGGTGGCACTGTTAGTCATGGACAGTATTACGGTGGCAGAAAGGACGTTTGATGAGGACTCGTCTACTGAGGTAGTATGGGCTGAGGTTAGAAACAGGAAAGGAGAGGTCACCCTGTTAGGAGTTTTCTATAGGCCTCCGAAAAGTTCCAGAGATGTAGAGGAAAGGATTGCAAAGATGATTCTGGATATGAGCGAAAGCAACAGAGTAGTTGTTATGGGGGACTTTAACTTTCCAAATATTGACTGGAAACGCTATAGTTAGAGTACTTTAGATGGGTCTGTTTTTGTCCAATGTGTGCAGGAGGGTTTCCTGACAGTATGTAGATAGGCCAACGAGAGGCGAGGCCATATTGGATTTGGTACTGGGTAATGAACCAGGACAGGTGTTGGATTTGGAGGTAGGTGATCACTTTGGTGATAGTGACCACAATTCGATTACGTTTACATTAATGATGGAAAGGGATAGGTATATACCGCAGGGCAAGAGCTATATCTGGGGGAAAAGCAATTATGGTGCGATGAGGCAAGACTTAGGATGCATCGGATGGAGAGGAAAACTGCAGGGGATGGGCACAATGGAAATGTGGAGCTTGTTCAAGGAACAGCTACTGCCTGTCCTTGATAAGTATGTACCTGTCAGGCAGGGAGGAAGTGGTCGAGCAAGGGAACCGTGGTTTACTAAAGCAGTCGAAACACTTGTCAAGAGGAAGAAGGAGGCTTATGTAAAGCTGAGACATGAAGGTTAAGTTAGGGCGCTCAATAGTTGCACGTTAGCTCGGAAGGACCTAAAGAGAGAGCTAAGAAGAGCCAGGAGGGGACATGAGTAGTCTTTGGCAGGTAGGATCAGGGATAACCCTAAAGCTTTTGATATAAGCGTAGGGCCAGTCAAGGACAGTAGTGGGAAGTTGTGCATGAAGACCGAGGAGAAAGGAGAGGTGCTAAATGAATATTTTTTGTCAGTATTCGCACAGGAAAAAGACAATGTTGTCGAGGAGAATACTGAGATTCAGGCTACTAGACTAGAAGGGCTTGAGGTTCATAAGGAGGAGGTGTTAGCAATTCTGGAAAGTGTGAAAATAGATAAGTCCCCTGGGCCGGATGGGATTTATCCTAGGATTCTCTGGGAAGCTAGGGAGGAGATTGCTGAGCCTTTGGCTTTGATCTTTAAGTCATCTTTGTCTACAGGAATAGTGCCAGAAGACTGGAGGATGGCAAATGTTGTCCTCTTGTTCAAGAAAGGGAGTAGAGACAACCCCAGTAACTAGACCAGTGAGCCTTACTTATGTTGTGGGCAAAATCATGGAAAGGTTTATAAGAGATAGGATGTATAATCATCTGGAAAGGAATAATTTGATTAGAGATAGTCAACACGGTGTTGTGAAGGGTAGGTCGTGCCTCACAAACCTTGTTGAGTACTTTGAGAAGGTGACCAAACAGGTAGATGAGGGTAAAGCAGTTGATGTGGTGTATATGGATTTCAGTAAAGCATTTGATAAGGTTCCCCATGGTAGGCTACTGCAGAAAATACGGAGGCATGGGATCCAGGGTGATTTAGCAGTTTGGATCAGAAGTTGGCTATCTGGAAGAAGACAAAGGATGGTGGTTGATGGGTAATGTTCAGACTGGAGTCCAGTTACTAGTGGTGTACCACAAGGATCTGTTTTGGGGCCACTGCTGTTTGTCATTTTTATAAATGACCTGGAGGAGGGCATAGAAGGATGGGTGAGTAAATTTGCAAATGACACTAAAGTCGGTGGAGTTGTGGACAGTGCGGAAGGATGTTACAAGTTACAGAGGGACATAGATAAGCTGCAGCACTGGGTTGAGAGATGGCAAATGGAGTTTAATGCAGAAAAGTGTGAGGTGATTCATTTTGGAAGGAATAACAGGAAGACAGAGTACTCGGCTAATGGTAAGATTCTTGGCAGTGTGGATGAGCAGAGAGATCTCGGTGTCCATGTACTTAGATCCCTGAAAGTTGTCACCCAGGTTGAGAGGGTTGTTAAGAAGGTGTACGGTGTGTTAGCTTTTATTGGTAGAGAGATTGAGTTTCGGAGCCATGAGGTCATGTTGCAGCTATACAAAACTCTGGTGCGGCCGCATTTGGAGTATTGCGTGCAATCCATTATAGTGGAAGCATTGGAAAGGGTGCAGAGGAGATTTACCAGAATATTGCCTGGTATGGAGGGAAGATCTTATGAGGAAAGGCTGAGGGACTTCAGGCTGTTTTCATTAGAGAGAAGAAGGTTAAGAGGTGACTTAATTGAGGCATACAAGATGATCAGAGGATTGGATAGGGTGGACAGTGAAAGCCTTTTTCCTCGGATGGTGATGTCTAGCACGAGGGGACATAGCTTTAAATTGAGGGGAGATAGATATAGGACAGATGGCAGAGGTAGGTTCTTTACTCAGAGAGTAGTAAGGGCGTGGAATGCCCTGTCTTCAACAGTAGTGGACTCGCCAACACTAAGGGCATTCAAATGGTTAAAGTGTCGCACAACAGGATTATTAGATACTCAGGCTTGCACTATAAGAAGGAATGTTGGTTGGTGGATAAGAAACAGAGTTGGGATAAATAATTCAGTTGTCAAAGGGTTGATAAGGAATGCTGGGTGAAATTCTCCCATCTGGGACTACGTTCTATGGTGGTGGCGGGAATGGTGAGTGTTTCCCTCTCCAGAGACCGGTGGGAAACCAGGCCATATTTTCAGGCCCTGATCGCATTAGTTATGCACCCAGGGGTTTAGTTCTGTATTCTGCAGCAGGGCAGACATGATGGCACAAGTCCTTCCATCACATCTGGGTGCCAGATACAAAATTCACCCAACATCACTGATTCACCATTGAAGGAAGAATGTGGATCTCCTGAGAAAGAAGATGGATCTCCAGGAGCACGCCAAGCCTGGAAGATGGACGTCCTCACTGACATTGAAGCTGGAAGATCCACCTGTGGATGCTGACCCCACCCACTGCTGTGGTGTTCTGGGGTCCGGGGTTTTTGGAGCCGTCCATACCGATCTCCAGAGGTAGTCCAGGCATTGTTCAGGTGAGTACCGACTTCCCATGCCACGTTGTTCCAGACATGTTCTGGACCAGCGTGTTTCTCCGCTGGCGTCACAGAGAATTGGATATGAGTGGAGGATTCCAGACGGGCCTTCATTTGCATCCCATTAAATCAGTTGTAAATCAGTTTTACGCTGGCCTGCAGTGGGTTTCCCAATCTGCCGAGCACCATCATGGCGAGCACCAGCGATAGATGCCACGGGAAATTTATGTCAACAAAAAACAATTTTTTGGACTCCTGCTGAATTCTGCTCCACCCCCTCACCCCCACCCCCGCCAATCCACATTGATCCCACTAGTGGGGCCATGGAAGAATTCCCATAATCTCTAAAGTTGTTGATAACAAAACAAAACTAAGTGGTTTGACAAAGGGTAAGAGGGACTGTTCTGGTGAGTTCAAAGATTTGGCACCATGTCCCTCTGTTCAGCAGTACTCAAGAGTATTGAAGATTTTACACCTGAATACATAGCTGGATCTTTTCCATGGAGATACAAAAAAGTACAATACTTCAAGCGTTAAGGTATAACAGTAGGTATTAAAAGTGACACTGATTGCACTGTGCTCAAAGGTAAACATTAGCAGAGCCCTTTTATTCTTTGTTTCAAATGGGAGAAGTAAAAGAGGCCAATTTGAAATGTCTACTCGTGTGATAATGGATTCTACTGTCGCTTTTGCAGATGAGTGTTCAGCAAGTAAAGTAAAAGATTGCTTTACAGTCTAGAATGATGTTGCCTTATGTTTGATGTGAGTTCAAGTCTTGATTTGAATAACCAATTGCAAATACTGCATTTGAAGTCACTGTTGGAGGGATGGATGGAGGCATTGGCTTTGTGCCACGTTCACTGGTCCTGTAAAGCATTTGACTGTGTTCTCCTCAAATGTCAAAATTGCGTGATGACAGAAACTTCACCATTTGGGTTTGTCCAAGGTTGTTTTGAGACCCATGTATTGAGACCCAGCTGGCAAGGCCCGAGGTTGGCTTTCTATCGAAGTGTTGGACATCCCGTGGCGCTGTTTCCCATGCTCAGCTGGCTGGAGAGTACTGGCTTTGGAATGCGGGAATCCTCTATGTGAACCACATGGCCCACCTAGTTGGATGCCAGGTGTAGAACACTTTGCAAGAATGCTGGTGTTGGGTATTTTGTCCTGCGACCTGATGTTGCAAATAAATATCAGACAGTGAAAGTGGAATGCTTCACTGTTTTATTTGATGCCAGTAGGTTTTCCATGTCTCACACTCATAATGAAGTGATGTACAAGCCACTGCCTGGTAGAAATTGATCTTTACTCTGAGATAAATTCTGTGCTCTTTTCAAAGTCTGCGAGTGAGCGTGCCAATCGCTGAACTTGCTTTTATCAAGCAATTTCGTCCAGGTTGATTTTGTCCTCCAGCATAGTGTTATTGGAGAGGACACTCGCCAAGACAGCAAAACATCTGTACTGAGCGGAGGGGGGGTGTTGTAAATAGTGACTGTGTGGTCTAAAGAATATGTTGACAGGTGGTTTGATACAAGCTCAGACTTATTGTCAGGTTAAAGTGTTCTGAGGCTAGAGCAAAGCAATCAACAAGCAGCTGAATATGCTGCAGAGGAGGTGCTATGAAAACAGTTGTCCACAAACAAGAGTTCACTCAGTAACTGTTCAGTAATCTTTCTGCATACCTTGAGTCTTTGCAAGTTAAAGGGGTTGCCATCCACCTGGAATTGAATGTGCAGTCCTGAGCCAAGATATTGGAGTGGGTCCTAGTGCATGCTGAGAGAGGTGTATAGCAAATTGAAACGGAGTCAATGCACAGCCTTGCTTGGTGCTGTTGATGGCAGGAAAGGCATCAGACGATGTATCACTTTTCATCACACTGGACACCATGCCATCGTGAAATACACGAATGTGCCCACATACAACGGGGGATCCTTTCCACTTTAACTCTTGTCAGGGTATTTAAATTTTCCAGTGGTTTTAACTGATAACGTGAAGCTTGCCCTGGAGAAATTTGGTTAGTTTCACTTAGCCCTAATTATCAGAACAAATTACGGAGAGCTATGCTTCTCTACTCTGGCATTAAAACAAAAGTTTGAACCCAAAGGAATGTGTATTCCAGCCTGTGATATACATAACAATAATGTAGAACTATTCACTCTTCTCTTTTAATCTCTGAATTTTTAGACTTTTATTGCGTTTGGCAATTTAAATAAACATAATTTTCATTGAAAAAAAGACAACAAATCTGAGTTTAACTGAACCATTCATAGCCAGCATGGATTTTTTAAAAATAGGTGACCCAATTGTTTCACTTCTAGATGCCAACTGCTTGAACACTGGAAGCCAAGATAAATTGTGTTAATACGATTGTCCTTCCTCATTCGCTAAAGCGAATGTAACCATCAAACAGAAACCAGTGTGAGTTAGAATAGATCTAAGTAATCAGAGTAAGAGCTCAGTTCCAAATTTGATTCATTTTATCTCTGAATTAAATACTTAGTACCCATGTAAATAGTCATTGTCAAATTACCTCCGAGATTATTTACTGCACTAACATAATGCAGTCCCTTTCCTTCTTTGAGTGGCTGGCAATATTTAACCATTATTATCTGTCAGAAAACAGCCACACTTCCAGTGTACTGGGGAGTCTCTGTCAGCCAGCGTCATGGTAATTTAATTTGGTCCAAGCCAAACTTTCCTTTGTGTGCAGGGCAAATATGTGCACTTTATATTTGGTACTGACTGCTTTTTTTTCGGTACACATTTATTGAATTTTGTTTCTGCGTTCAATTTCAATGTTTCTTTCTCCAACTCTTCCATTTTGCAATACAATTTTTAAAAATGCAGTTAAACATCCCAAACCAAAAAAAAAACATGATAATCAAAATAACGTACTGTTAGTAATTCGGCATTTACCCTGTTTTATTTTGAAGTCTAAGTGCTGGGGTCACTGAAGGAGAAAGACAAGAGAGGAGATTACGAGAGCAATACTGTGGTAATACAAACAGCATGTTATTCAGATGGAAATCCTGTGATGGGATTGGTTGCATGATTATGTTTAAAGATACAAGCACAATGCTCTGTGTTTGGTTTACACCAGGGCATTCTAGCTGGAACCCACTAAAACGGTGTCCATCGCAACACATATTCCCATGGTTGGTGTTAACTACTCAAACAATTAAAACGAGGCGATGTTCTGTCCAATAAACAAACCAGAATTATCAATTCAAGCGGTGGCAGAGCGATGCGTCCATTCGTTCAAACATTAGACAAGAATCGCATTTTTAGTTTTGACACCAACTTTTTTTGGTAACTGATCTCACATACAATTGAATTGATTCTTGCGGGGATTTGACAGCAAATTTCCCGTATATAATCAGGGTAGACATTTGTCCAGGAGCTTTGCGTCAGGGAAAGTCAAGAGAATATTCACTGATGGCAGCAATTGTTTTCCAACTGCACATTGAAATTCAGGTGATGATGGTTCGAGTGGTGTGCAGTGAGGAGGCTGCAGTGACAGCGGGAACATAGCGTCAAGCTGCAAATTCTGCCACTGCTCTCAGCTTCCTGGTGTCAACACGTCCCTTTGAAAATTGGGCGGGGGGGGGGGACTTGGAATGTTTTTGTTGTTGTTGATGTTTGGATTCAAGGTGGGGCAGGATGTTTGTCCCGTCATTTGGGGTGCTGTTTAAAGACATGGAGTAAGTCAATATCCTAGCGATAGCTGAGAGTCTCGGAAAGCCCTGAATCGCAGTCGGCTACATCTAAGGCTCCCTTTCACACATAGGAAGGATCGTGTTACGGGCGCCCCGATAAGACTTCCGTTTCCAACGATATGTTTAGCTAGTGATAGAGCTGAGAATTGTACAATCGCTTTACACCACGCCATCAATTCAAACGCCAACAAAACTGTCCTCCTGCGAGATCAGACGATACTCCTATCGATTCCCTCTTCCCCACCTACTTTGTAAGACAACAAAACGATGTCACTGTAGGCTAGCAACGACGCTGAATTTATTCTACTGACAAATTATCATCAAAGGCTCATTAACTCAGCTTTTCGACACCATTGTAAAGTCGTGCACAGAAAATATGCGGTAAATGTTAAACGTGGGGCGCTGTGTGGTCATCAGAGTGAGAAGGGAATGGTCACATTGGGCTACGGGAGACCGCGGCGCGACTGGGGATAATATTCCAGTTGTTCAGAATAGGAACACATCGTTGTCACATCCTTTTATACGCCCCCCAACCCCCAACCCCCAACAATCTTTTTAGTCCTCATTTAAAGACATGGCTGCATTCTTTTATGAGACTTATCAATGTTTGCTTTATCCCAGCCTTAAAGTTACAAAGCCAATGCGCAGAGTGGACAGGCCAAACCCTTAATCCGCCTCATTGCTTGTTCCAAAAACCAATTCAAATTGAAGCCAAACAAGAGAGACACACAAGATCCAAGCTGACAAGAAAAGGCACCTCATCTTGGGCTTCTGATGCTTGATTATTCTGGAGGCTATAGTTGACAACACATCAATATCGGGTATTCCTTGTCATGGCTCTCACATTGATTTCCCCGACAGTCTTGCAAGATTAGAATGGGCATCAACTTTTAAATGTTATGGCAACTCCTGAAAAAAGTGCTTGCCTCTGAACAAATAAATTGGACATTGATAAGCCCAGATAATGCTTCATGTCGGCATTAAAGTTAAAGACCTGAATTTAAAAATACATGATGTGGAACTAACATCAGCTCAAATATCAGCTTGGGAAAAAAATTCGCTGTGGCAAAATGTAATCCCCCTCCCCACTTGTAATGAGCTGCCAATCTCTTTCAAAGCACATTTGCCGTTTAATATTAGTCTTTGCAAAAGGTCATTTTTATTCCTTTCTAATCTCGACGTGAATGTAGAGATTAAAATCAACCCAATAACCCAAAAGATGTCGAGGCACAGACGGATGTTTAAAACCTTTCGCTGAATAAACTGATGCAAATCTGTGATTGGTTGTCAATTGCAATGGAAAACGCGGAACAGGAGCCCATACCCAGAGGCGCAGGTACAACATGTTTGTCAGGAGACCCTTTGAGGAAGCACTTCTTAGCATGAGGGTGATAGTTGCAATCTAATGCACTACTTTAGGTTTTGTTGGGGGTGGGGGGGAGACAAATCAAGCATTGCAAATAGCAAGAGACAGTTCTGAACTGCTGCAATTAAAATCAAAACAACTCCGCACTATATCATTTATTCGCCTATCGTAGATAAACACCCGGCCGCCAGTATTCATTTTTTGCGTCATTACTCTGCTTCCAACTCGAAGAATACCACATCTCACGAAGTGCCTCATTCACAATTCCTGCTCACCCGCAAAGCTGCCCTTAAAACCAGACCAATAAAAATTAGCACGGCTAAATGCAGAACTGTCAACAAATGCCCACTCAGATTTGCTTTAAGGCTTTGTTCCGAAGCTGAATATCTGGGTTTCGGAAACATCATTTTATTCACATGGAGAAATACTGGACAACTGTGCGTGGCATTTGGCTCGATAAAGTTGGAATTGGCTATGGTTTTTTTTGTTGCAAAGAACAAGAACAGTCGGCGAACCTCAGCTCAGTCTCAGAATAGAGTTGTAATGAAAAATAAGCCACTCACCACGTCTGAGGAGATGAATCACTGACGAGGCCCAGTTTCCTGCTCATTTAATCCTTGATATCTGGTTGACCAAAAAAAAAAGCGGTGTTTTCCGATTCTGAATATTTAGAATTATTTTATTCAAGTGACTGTTAGCTCCGTGGTGCTCGGCATTATGAAGCACATTTCTTGCAAGCACCACAGCCTGCTGGAGGCTGAGAGTGATGCTGCGGCAATGAGGACCTCTTGAGAGCACAGTAATACATGCAGGAGTGAGAGAAGCAATGCAGGCTGCTGTTAACACCAGGCATGGATTTTTCCCTCACAGGGATTTACATTAACCCCCCCTCACACACACACAAACACACAACAGCCTCCCCCCCGCCCCTTCAATCGCTTTGCACGCTCCTGGTACAGCATCTATAGAGAAACCTTTTGAAAGTTACTGATACATGTCGGATTTGCTCATTTTCTTCCCTGTTGGAATGGATATATGGACAAAAAAAAATCCAAGGCAGAGTAAACAGCTTGTTTTTTAATGCAGTAAATGCTTCAGTGGTAGTGTCAGTGACAAGCCCAATTTCCGCACTCCCCAGTAATCCATATGAAGCATTATCTTTTTGATGTTACTGGTGCGTGCTGCCTTTTTAAAAGGACAGTTGATGTGGTACATAAATTTGAATGGCAAGTAGTAATTAAGGATTGATGAGTCAGTCACTTTTTTTTTGCCAGACAGGAATGAATCAACGAGAATCATCACTTTCAGGATTCTTTAAAAAAAAAGGTTAGGACGACATGTACAAAACAATTTAAATAAATCAATGGACGAACGCAGAAATGCTTCTAGCTCGAGGCTACAAGCCTGACCCCACACGGTTCGAAAGGGCTGCAGAACATCAAAAGGGATCGAGGTAAACTGTGCATCACTGTCAGGCGATGGCGCCAAAAAGCATGCAGATATCTGTCATAGAACTTAGAAAAACATAGAAAAATACAGCACAGAACAGGCCCTTCGGCCCACGATGTTGTGCTGAACCTTTGTCCGAGATTAATCCTAGATTATCATAGAATTTACAGTGCAGAAGGAGGCCACCCGGCCCAACGGGTCTGCACCAGCTCTTGGAAAGAGCACCCTACCCAAGGTCAACACCTCCACCCTATCCCCACAACCCAGCAACCCCACCCAACACTAAGGGCAATTTTGGACACTAAGGGCAATTTATCACAGCCAATCCACCTAACCTGCACATCTTTGGACTGTGGGAGGAAACCGGAGCACCCGGAGGAAACCCACGCACACACGGGGAGGACGTGCAGACTCCGCACATACAGTGACCCAAGCCGGAATTGAACCTGGGACCCTGGAGCTGTGAAGCAATTGTGCTATCCACAATGCTACCGTGCTGCCCTCAAGAACAAATTAATCTACACTATATCATTCTACCGTAATCCATGTACCTATCCAATAGCTGCTTGAAGGTCCCTAATGTTTCCGACTCAACTACTGCCACAGGCAGTGCATTCCATGCCCTCACTACTCTCTGGGTAAAGAACCTACCTCTGACATCCCCCCCTATATCTTCCACCATTCACCTTAAATTTATGTCCCCTTGTAATGGTTTGTTCCACCCAGGGAAAAAGTCTCTGACTGTCTACTCTATCTATTCCCCTGATCATCTTATAAACCTCTATCAAGTCGCCCCTCATCCTTCTCCGTTCTAATGAGAAGAGGCCTAGCACCCTCAACCTTTCCTCATAAGACCTACTCTCCATTCCAGGCAACATCCTGGTAAATCTCCTTTGCACCTTTTCCAAAGCTTCCACATCCTTCCTAAAATGAGGCGACCAGAACTGTACACAGTACTCCGAATGTGGCCTTACCAAAGTTTTGTACAGCTGCATTATCACCTCACGGCTCTTAAATTCAATCGCTCTGTTAATGAATGCTAGCACACCATAGGCCTCCTTCACAGCTCTATCCACTTGAGTGGCAACTTTCAAAGATGTATGAACATAGACCCCAAGATCTCTCTGCTCCTCCACATTGCCAAGAACTCTACCACTAACCCTGTATTCCGCATTCATATTTGTCCTGCCAAAATGGACAACCTCACACTTTTCAGGGTTACACTCCATCTGCCACTTCTCAGCCCAGCTCTGCATCCTATCTATGTCTCTTTGCAGCCGACAACAGCCCTCCTCACTATCCACAACTCCACCAATCTTCGTATCATCTGCAAATTTACTGACCCACCCTTCAACTCCCTCATCCAAGTCATTAATGAAAATCACTAACAGCAGGGGACCCAGAACTGATCCCTGCGGTACGCCACTGGTAACTGGGCTCCAGGCTGAATATTTGCCATCCGCCATCACTCTCTGACTTCTATCGGTTAGCCAGTTCGTTATCCAACTGGCCAAACTTCCCACTATCCCATGCCTCTTTACTTTCTGCATAAGCCTACCATGGGGAACCCTATCAAATGCCTTACTAAAATCCATGTACACTACATTCACTGCTTTACCTTCATCCACATGCTTGGTCACCTCCTCAAAGAATTCAGTAAGACTTGTAAGGCAAGACCTACCCCTCACAAATCCGGGCTGACGATCCCTAATCAAGCAGTGTCTTTCCAGATGCTCAGAAATCCTATCCTTCAGTACCCTTTCCATTACTTTGCCTACCACCGAAGTAAGACTAACTGTCCTGTAATTCCCAGGGTTATTCCTAGTCCCTTTTTTGAACAGGGGCACGACATTTGCCACTCTCCAATCCCCTGGTACCACCCCTGTTGACAGTGAGGACGAAAAGATCATTGCCAACGGCTCTGCAATTTCATCTCTTGCTTTCCATAGAATCCTTGGATATATCCCGTCAGGCCCGGGGGACGTGTCTTTCCTCAAGTTTTTCAAAATGCCCAACACATCTTCCTTCCTAACAAGTATTTCCTTGAGCTTACCAGTCTCTTTCACACTGTCCTCTCCAACAATATGGCCCCTCTCATTTGTAAATACAGAAGAAAAGTACTCGTTCAAGACCTCTCCTATCTCTTCAGACTCTATACACAATCTCCCGCCACTGTCCTTGATCGGACCTACCCTCGCTCTAGTCATTCTCATATTTCTCACATATGTGTAAAAGGCCTTGGGGTTTTCCTTGATCCTACCCGCCAAAGATTGTTCATGCCCTCTCTTAGCTCTCCTAATCCCTTTCTTCAGTTCCGTCCTGGCTATCTTGTATCCCTCCAGCGCCCTGTCTGAACCTTGTGTCCTCAGCCTTACATAAGTCTCCTTTTTCCTCTTAACAAGACATTCAACCTCTCTTGTCAACCATGGTTCCCTCACTCGACCATCTCTTCCCTACCTGACAGGGACATGCATATCAAGGACATGTAGTACCTGTTCCTTGAACAAGTTCCACATTTCACTTGTGTCCTTCCCTGACAGCCTATGTTCCCAACTTATGCACTTCAACTCTTGTCTGACAACATGGTATTTACCCTTGCCCCAATTGTAAACCTTGCCCTGTTGCACGTACCTATCCCTCTCCATTACTAAAGTGAAAGTCACAGAATTGTGGTCACCATCTCCAAAATGCTCCCCCACTAACAAATCTATCACTTACCTTGGCTCATTACCAAGTACCAAATCTAATATGGCCTCCCCTCTGGTCGGTCAATCTACATACTGTGTTAGAAAAGCTTCCTGGACACACTGCACAAACACCACCCCATCCAAACTATTTGATCTAAAGAGTTTCCACTCCATGTTTGGGAAGTTGAAGTCACCCATGACTACTACCCTGTGACTTCTGCACCTTTCCAAAATCTGTTTCCCAATCTGTTCCTCCACATCTCTGCTACTGTCAATACAACACTGTAAAGAAGCCAACCTCCAGAATGAATAGCCAAAGAGATGTTCAGAAAAGCTGGACAAGTGCACATATACTTTTGCAAAGGATTTCTATCCACAGGTTGTGCATCCACTTTGTCACTTAAACATACCTGTGACAATTAAAATGGCCCTTCAGAGAAAGATATTTCAGCCAAATTACCAAGATAAAATCTGAAATTAATATGAATGCACCAACCATATTTTGGTCTTCCCTGTTATATAAATCACCGTGTGTGTGTGCTAATTTTATCCAAGTATTACCCAGCGCAGTTTGAATATTTATGTAATATTAGTTGCTTGTACATAATTGATTTCAATAATAATCAATGAAATGCTTGTTTTTAATTAATTCTAACTAGTCAAGTGTGCTATGTTTACCCATCATACAGAGTGATATGTTTCAGCTGAATGCATTTTTGACCAAAAGCAATGGTGAGGTTTGTTTCTGCATCAAATTTAAAAGTATATTTTATACTGGGATGATTCTCGGTTGAACTTTTAAAATGCAGAAGGCACTCCTAAGGAAAGAGGAATCTAACAGCATGTACTGATTTCACTTAATTGATTATTCGTAGCATTCAAATAAGATAGCTTTTTCATCCACCCAAGTCTTTCCTTGGTGCAGTTGTGCCTTTACCAAATCATGTTGCTATGCTGAATGCATTGAAAAAGTACATTAAGGGCAATTAAAAAATACATATTTGAAGTGATTGCCTGAATCCTTTGAGACAAGGCAAATAACGATTTAATGCTGGAGGGCTTTGCTTTGTGACTTGAATGGACAAAAGGACTCCAATACTATTACAAAGCACCATCTATGGTTTTTGATGGTCCAGTTGAGGTTAGGAATTCTTTATTGATACCAATGCTTAGCGTCGGTCATTCAGCAGCCATCGAACAGCCCTGATAGGAGGCGGCATGGCGGTGACATGGTGGCATAGTGGTTAGCACTGCTGCATCACAGTTTGCACTTTCTCCCTGTGTCTGCGTGGGATTCCTTTGGGTGCTCCGGTTTCCTCTCACAGTCTAGAGATCGGCAGGTTAGGTGGATTGGCCATACTGAATCGCCGCTTAGTGTCCAAAAGGTTAGGTTGGGTTACTGGGTTTACTGGGATAGGATGGTGGCGTGGGCTTAAGTAGGGTACTCTTTCCAAGGGCCGGTGCAGACTCGATGGGCCTCCTCCTGCATTGTAAATTCTATGATTCTATGATCCCTGGGATGAATGTAAGCAGCACGCCAGTTTCCTATTCCCAATCCAAAATACAGGCCATTCAATTGATACTGTGCACAATTTTGAAATTAACCACATCTTATTTTCTGATGGAAATTACAAGTTCCTGTAAAGGTTTGCTTCTTCTGTCTGATGAATGTGGCAATTACAGGAACATGAAAAAACCTCATGACTTGGTGTCTCTCAACTTGTCTGACAATATATCATGTAAAATTCTCATGTTCATCATGTGAGTTATAATTTTGCCAGAACGGGTCACCTGCATGTGTGATTTTCATTCCATTGATCCTCTCCACCAAATGACTATCAATGTAGTAAAGACAACAAATCACCTGTTTTGTGAGATATTGGAAAAGACTGCTGTCGCCCTGCTAACATGATGAAATCACCTCTTGGCAACATGATGGTAATTGTTTTTTGCATGGGAGTTCCTCCCACACAAATCAAGTTACACTTCTTGATATTGTCGCCTGCTGTCCTTAAATTCTCCTTCCTAGTTCAACTCCACAGAGCATCGCTAGATTTCCTGACTCCTGCCAAGCAGCAAACTAATTGCCGGGTCTGATTAATGGTGGCAAGTCAACAATTTTACTTAGATGTGCTCCGATTGCCAAAATCATCAGGTGAATGGTGAAAGCATTGCATCCACCACCTGTCTGTACACGCTCTCCGAACAATTTTCTCTCCCCACACTGGGAAGATGAGAGTGTTACCTGTACCAAGGAGGCTGCAGGCGTTAGTGTAACGTCCCTCTCAAGTTGACTTAAACAAATGTAGGTCCGCTGAATGTGATTTAGAACATCTAGATATGCCGCAGCTTTAGAAGAGGAATTACTAACTATGCCAGGAAAGGCATTATCCTCACGTGTGAATACATTTTAATTAACATATAATATGTGACCCTTCTACCAGACAAAGTGTTGCCATGTGTATGGAAAAAAATTCCATTCATGGTCAAGCCATTTCCAAGAGTTTAAAAGTTACGTTTGAAACACCTGGTAAAAATGTCAACTTTCTGCCTTTCGAAATCCGAGAACCTCTTGTGCATGCCCTTTTCCTCTCTTTGCCCCACCATTCGTGGCCATACCTTCAGCTACCTTGGCTATGCATTCCGGAAACCCCTGTCTAGCTCATGGGCTGCTTCTCCCTCTTCTTTTTCAGTCCCACCTTAAAATCCCACCTCTTTCACCAAGTATTTGGCAACTCCTCCGAATGTCACCTCCTTTGGTCGATCCATCTTTTTCACCTTGCTTTTGTGAAGCGCCATGGGGTGATTAACTCAAATACCTGCAGTTAAGTTAGGCATGCTGATTTGCTCAAGTACAAACATGTAACAAACATTATCAATCAGGACCCGGGCTCCACGTAATTCCTACCAAAAGCTCTCAATTCTCTTTCCAAAAAGATCAGACTGGAGCCAGCAACATCCACAAAACATTCCAATTCAATCATTCAGGCAATTCTTTTGCCAATGGAGGGTCATCATCATGACTCCTCTGCACCACCTCCACGCACCCTCCCTGTGGGGAGGCCGGTCACCTCATGAAACTGGCCTCTTTGTAGCAGCCCAGTCGGGCATTGAAACTTGAGTCTCCATGGCCCAAAGAGGGGGCCCAAGAACATAGAAGAAAGTCCCCATTGCCTTATAGGCATGGATGAACTTCCATCGCATCCCAAGAACATAAAATTAATATTCCCCCCTAAACTGTTAGGAAATGAGATGCTAAAAGATGATCTGTACCTGCAACTAGGCAAAACAGCCAGATTCATCTCCAAAATCAAACTCACAAGGATGCATAAAGCCTAATTTTGTAACAAGAGCTGCCAGTGTGGAATCTCACCTACATACCATGTTCAACATGCCTGAGAATTCAAACAGTCAGTCCTTCAGTCTGGACAATATCATAATGCTAACTAGATACCATCTTACAAAAGTATCCATAAAAATGACATCCGAGGCAACAGTCAAGTGCATACTAAATTGATGGAAAAAACAATTGCGTTATATAATTTAATAATTGAAATGGGAAAATGTCGGAGTTTCTTTAAAATATATAAATGCCCAAAGTTGCTTCAGAGTTGGGAAACAATCCGAAGCAGAAGAAAGAGAGTTCAGGAGGGTGACTCAAAAAACAATAGACTGGAGCTGGAGAATTTGAGTATGAAGGCAAAGGAAGCTAGATAGGTCGGAAGGGGCTAATGTATAGGGATTTGAAAACAAGGATACAGATTGCAAAAGTATGAGGAGGATGGTTAACTAATGGTGCTCAAAGAAGATCAAGATATTATGGGGGAGGGGGACCCAGCTGGATTGTGCTGAAGCTCTGGTTGAGCAGTCTGCAATATCTCGCCTATATTTTCCCATTTAGACCATTAAATGAAATAGTCAGCTCTAACTATGACCTAAATGAGACATGTTAATCTGGATATTAACATGAGCTGCCCGTTTATTAATCAGTAAGGGAATCAAGGGTTTGGAGATGAGGTAGGAAAGTGGAGTTGAAGATTGTCATATCAGATCAGTCACAATTTCATTAAATGGCAGAACAGACTCTTTGGGCTGAATGGCCTACTTCTGCTCCCATGTCTGATAGTCTTATGGGAGGTTACATAGGTGGGAAGGGGATTTACAGACTGGAATCTGTAAGGCTGACTTTCCTTGCATACTGTGGAGTTTTAACTATATCTGAAGTTAACCTGATCAATAAGTTTGTTTTCAGTTAGGTGGGAAAGATTCTGGAACATGCTGCAAGAATATGCTAGAGGAGCATCGGTAGAGATAATTCACAGTCTTGGAGGTGGTGTGACTCCAGGTACGGGGTCCAATCTCAAGTTATGGTTATGCAGGAGGGGTGGTGCTGCTGAAAGGGGATCTTGATCCTTGGAGTCTTTAAATTGGGGAATTATCAGATGGGAGGATAGGGGAAGCATTCTCGCTCCCTCTGACCCCCAAGCAGTTTAGTAAAGGTATTTCTATCTAAAGCTGTTCTCGCCTCCTTTGAATCTTCAGGTCTGCTGACCCCTGTGAATCCAGGTTGAAATTAGGTTTCAGATTTAAAATTTTAACATTTGACCCATTTTTGTTTGTTAACATTCAGCCTATTAGATAACATTAAATAGTATGTCCAGCCTAAATATACAAGGTGCATGGAGTTGGTTAGCTCAATTGGCTGGATGGCTGATTCATGATGCAGAGCGGTGCCAACACTGTGGATTCAATTTCCGTATCGGCTGAGGGCCCTGATTTCTCAACCTTGCACCTCACCTGAGGTGTGGTCATCCTCAGGTTAAATCATCAGCAGTCAGCTCTCAAATGGAAGAACAGCACCTGGGACTGGTGACATTTATATTTTTACAAAATGCATGTTCATTTACATAATCTGCAATAGACAATGAGGTGAGGTGGTAAGCTACATTAATGAAAGGAAAAGAACAGTTGTCGCCTTAAAATTAAATCGAAAACGTAATTGGTACATGGTGGTTTCACAGGGGCCTTTTGTGATGGATGGAGCAAATCCTTAGTGTGGTACTGGTGAGAGCTCAGGTGTGCTTGTACTAGTGGCACGTTCAAACACAGCATAAAATGACAGTGTAACAATGCTTTTCAAATGGAAATGCTTAAAACCAGTCCAACTATGAATTTGCTTCAAACACTCGCTGTTCCCATCAACAGAAAACCAACTAATAGCAATGAACACATCATTTCAACTTATCTTCTCATGTAAAGATCACACAAATCCCTGCGCCCTGCACAATCCCGGGCTCGTTAACCTCTGAAGTACCTTAAGTTTGATTGCCCTTTTCTGCACAGCTAATAATGGCTGGATGTCCTTGATGTTTTAAGGTGATCAAATTGTTCACAGTGCCCTAGATGTGATTGTATTAAAGCCTCACACAGATGCATTATCACCTCCTGGGATTTATGAACTATCCTCTTGGCTAAAGATCCCAAAGCTGGCTTGCTTTCCAGAAACAGATCAGCTAACATCACCTGAAAAGCATTCATTGAAAATCGTTATCCACTGCAATTCTTTAAGATTCAGGGCACCAAACATAGAAACAACTGAAGTTATAAAGGTTACTAGGAAACGGTTAGATGACAAGCAACAGTGAAGCAGTGTGAAAAAACCTTCTATATGCACGCACACTCTGATCCAAAAGGTCATTTCATCAGCAAGAAACAGACCAAGAACAATATGACTCATAAGTACATCAATGAAGACTGATTTGCCTGACAAAATGTATTGGAGATGGTCTGCATCGGTACTTATAGTTACAGTTACATAGCAAAAAAGGGTGGCGGGGAACTGGTGGGGGGGGGGGGGGGGGGGCAGTGAGGAAGAGATTTAAAAGAGCTGATAAGGAAAGACAATAGTTGAACAGTGTAGCAGAACCAAAACAGATTAACTCCACAGAAATTACAAGGGTTCTCACTGTGTTAACAAAGTATTGCAGACCTGCCTCTCTCTCCAGAAATATAAAAGGCAACTTGGAATGATCAGTAGCTTCTCATGACTCATGCTCCAATATTCCTTCCTTCACCATGGGTAATGCCTCCTCCAGGTAGTCCAGCTGAGGATAACATTCAATGTTTTTCTATTTGGAACTCATGGAGAATCGCCACACTATTCTGAAATAATTTAAAGTATATATTTATTACCCGCTACTATTTTCTCAAGAAAGTGGATCATTAAAGTGAACATTTCTCATAGCAATGCAGACATTACAACTGTGCAAAGTTGATGATAATTAGTTTTGTTTTGAAATTTTGAAGTCAAATTAATGAATGCTGTTGGCTCAGTATATGGGAATGAATAATGTAAAAAAGTGAAAGGGTTAATGGAGACAGTTAACAAATTACAGTTAACTGTCAAAGCAACCAGAATTCACCAAACTTTTCTACTTATTTATTAATTCTCAGGATATGGACCTCTCTGGCAAGGTTGGCATTTATTAGCCATCACTATTTGTCCTACTACTAATTATTTGATTTGATTTATTTATTGTTACATGTACTGAGGTACAGCGAAAAGTATTGTTCTGCGTACAGTCCAGGCAGATTGCTTCATACATTAATACATAGAACATATTACAAATACACAATGTAAATACATAAACATAAAACATCGGGTGAAGCATACGGAGTCTAGTGCGACAACTGTAGAGAAGAAGCATTGAAAGATCAGTTCAGTCGACAAGAGGGCCAATTCAGGAGTCTGGTAACAGCAGAGAATAAGCTGATTTTGAATCTATTGGTGCGTGTTCTCAAACTTTAGCATCTTCTGCCTGATGGAAGAGGTTGGAAGGGAGAATCACCCGAGTGGGAGGGATCTTTGATTATGCTGCCCACTTTCCCAAGGCAGTGGGAGGTGTAGACTGGGCTGTGTTCACAAATCTCTAGTTTCTTATGGTCTTGGGCCGAGCAGTTGCCGTACAAAGCTGTGATGCAGCCAGATAGGATGCTTTCTTTGGTACATCTATAAGAATTGGTAAGATTCGTTGTGGACAAGCCAAATTTCCTTAATTCCCTGAGGAAGGAAAGGCGCTGTTGTGCTTTCTTGATCGTAGCGTTGACCAGGACAGATTGTTGGTGATGTTTACACTTAGGAATTTGAAGCTGTCAACCATCTCCACCTCGGCACCATTGATACAGATAGGGCCATGTACAACACTTCGCTTCCTGAAGTCGATGGCCAACTCCTTTGTTTTGTTGACATTGAGGGAGAGATTGTTGTCATTGCACCATGCCACTAAGTTCTCAATCTCCCTCCTGTATTCTGTGGTGGGCCTTCTTTTTGAACTGCTGCAGCTCACATGGGGAAGGTACTCCTGCAATATGTGGAGTTTCCGTGTGACCCTGTGATGGTGAAGGAATGGCAATATATGTTCAATTTAGGTTGTCCTGTGACTTGAGGGGTAACTTGGAGGTGATGCTGTTCCATGACACCTGCTGTCTTGTCCTTCTAAGTGATTTTGGAAATACTATCAAAGAAACCTCAACAACTTGCAGCAGTGTATTCTGTAGATGGTATAGACCACAGCCATGGCACACTTGTGGGAGTGGATATTTAAGCTGGTGATTTGGTTGTTATTGAACTGAACTACTTTGTTCGGGAGCTTCTTCAATGTTGTTCCAGATGCACTCATTCATGCAATTAGAGAATATTCTCCTCACTTGTGCCTTGGAAATAGAAATTTAAACAACATAATGACTCTTTATCACTGTGACTAATGTCTTGTTAATGAAATGGTATACTCAGGGATTATATTTAAAAGTCATCTGTGCTTCACATTGTTAGTGTGTTGTCAGGAAAACAGGTAGCATTCAGTGATTGATATTTTTATTATTAAATATTAGGAAAAAGATATAGATTTAATTGGGTTTAATTTAGTGGTTTTGTATAAGAAGAGTAAAACTCTTGTTAGATTCATGGTAGACAAAGGTGCTTGTATGTGTGGGCATTTGGTCAGTTCAATTTTACTAAGAGAGGGTTGCGGTGTGAAAATAAACAATAATAATAATCTTTATTATCACAAATAGCCTTACGTTGCAATGATAACGTTGCCATATAATGGAGAAACAAAATGTGCACAAAAGCACCAGAGGAACTAAAAGAAAGTTAGTTCTGGGATGGAAAAGAAGCTCCAGGAATACTGAAATAAAAAAGAACAAAGAAGAATTGCCTTTAGAACAGGGTACTTATTTGTGGAAGTCAAAGTCAGATCTGGGCTAAGGAGAGCTGAAGAGGTTGGCTACAGACAAGGCACATATCTGAAATAATCATAAGGTTTGTTGCCCCTATTTCCAGTGTTTGAGCAATAGTATTCTATTGGAGATTGAGGACCGGAGTTTGTGAAGAATTTTGGGTACCTGCTGTAATTCAAGACAAGGGGATTCTGAAAGGTGAGTTGGAAAACCTTGAGGTGGCTCTTTGCTAAAACAGTGGAGAGGAAGCCTTGTTTGAATGGATGGTTGGAAGACCTGGAGCTGGATTCTTAATGAAAATCGCTGATGGGAAGATTTTTTGAAAGGAGATTTTAAAGTGTGTCTTTTTGAAAGTGGAGTTTGGAAGCACTCATGTGACACCATCTGGGGGGAATTTGAGACAAAATCCACGGAAGGTCAGTTGAGTAGCATTGGCCGTTTGGTTTCAGGGTGGGGTATTATCTTTGAAAACTGTATACATCTGTAAAGGAATATTTTATTTTAATAAAACTTTTGATGTTTGATAAATGTGTTTTTATTGTTGTTAAAAGCTAATTGGTAGCCCTGTGACTCTGTTCCTCCCCTCATTTTCTAAAAAAAGGTAAAAGTTACAAGCCAGGTTCCATTCTGGAATCTTACCGTCTAGTAGTAACTGGGATTATAACAGTGACCTTAATTGAAGGGGAAAAAAAATCTGTATATATATATATATTTCAATTTTATATCAAACTCACTTAGTCTATTTCAACTCACTTAGTCTATTTATTTCTTCCAATTCATCTCCCTCTCTGTCTCTCTCTCTCTCTGTCCCTCTCCCCCTCTCTGTCTCTCTCCCCCTCTCTGTCTCTCTCCCCCTCTCTGTCTCTCTCTCCCCCTCTCTCTCTCTCTCTCCCCCCCTCTCTCTCTCCCCCTCTCTCTCCCTCTCTCTCTCTTTCCCTCGCTGTCTCTGTCTCTCTGTCTCTGTCTCTTCTGTCTCACGCTCTCTCTCTCTTCTGTCTCGCGCTCTCTCTCTCTCTCTCTATTCTGTCACCCTCTCCATGTTGCTCCCTCTCTCTCACAGTCACCCTCTGCCCATGCCTTTCCCTCTCTTCTTGTGCTGCTTTCTCCTCATCTTTCCCTCTGTTGCCCAAAATCCCTTTTCCAATTTTAATGTAAAACTACCAATGGGCTTTAGAGTGGTTTCACAGGTCGGCGCAACATCGAGGGCCGAAGGGCCTGTACTGCGCTGTTATGTTCTATGTTCTATGTTCAAGTCAAGTCAAAGTGAAGCAGTAAAACTTCAAAAAGTAGCAAGTCCTGATTTAATAATCCAAATAATGTGGGTTCAGGTTCCAACTTGACATTCTGGGAATTTGAATTGTTTCTTTTTTAAAATCTGATTTAAAAAAAAAAAGCTGATATCAGGAGAAGTGACCATGAATCTGTCAAATTGCAACCCCCCCCCCCCCCCCCCCACACACACACACCTCCCCCACCCTATACCCCACATAACCCCGGTTTCTTCATATCCTTTAGGGACCAGATCTGGATGCTATGTCACCCCAGTCTACATGTGGTTGGATCTGGTCCCAACAAGCCACTCAGCCACATTAGTGTTGCTATGCAGTTCATGAAGGCAGTCTACCAACAATTTCTCAAGGCAACTTGGCATGAGAATAAATATCAACCTCCGAGGAGTCAACACCCTAAGGAATATTAAAGAAATTCAGTCCTCAAGGTCTATCCTTGCATTTCTTAATCATTTTATTAAAGCAGGTAGATATTAAATGAATTAATAAATTCAGTACAAATTGCCTTTGCTCAGTGTTGATTCCATACATTCAGTATTCTGTGGTGTGGATGATTATTTAAATCCAGCCATACCTGAGGCCTATTCATTTTTATTCTATGATCACAGCCTAAATAAAATAATCTGCTTCCATTGATATTATCCGTAGCATTTTAAAGACCCAAGTAATTTCCCATCCAATGTTTATTTTCTCTAAGGAAAACAAATTGAGTTTTGGTGTACTGAATTACTGCCCTAGAAACTCTAGTTAACATTAGCCTTTACCGAGCCGCCTTTTAATTTAACTAAATATTCACCTACTAATCCAAACAATCTAATCTACTTTGAAGCCTCACACATAGAACTTATGAAATGCCTTCCAAAAATCAAAGTAAATGATATTCATTAGACAGCGATAGATTTATGAGACAGTCATATTTCTTACACAATTATGATCATTTCTTCTATTTTTTTTGTTAAATGAGAAATTATATAATCAAAGAGTTCTTGTGGTGTTGGATGCTCCCCCACCATTACCAGTCATCCTATGTATATTCTTAAAATGTAGCGGTTTGGAGTCTTTTAGTTTCTTCCTTTTGTCTTCGAATGGTCAAAATTGAATAACTATGCACTTGTGCTGCCTTTTGTGTCTAGTTATGCAACTTGATTTCTGTCTTTTCAAACTTGCTTCCACAATGTTGATTGTAATCACTATACGGCAAGATTTTTTACCTGAAGTTTTTAACTCGTAATTTATTTCAAAATGAGGGATCTGTTGTACTTTTTATTGGGGGAAGGGAATCAAAAGCCAATCTCAGTGAAAGGCTTTCCAAGATGCATATTGGGGGATTTGTTTTCCTTCAAGTTTGCGACTGGCCACTACTTAATTTTCCGTGTTCAGCAATATTGATACTCTGCCATGTTTAGCAATCTGCTTATTGCTCTTCCAATCGCCCAAGTTACTAAATTGCCTGTGCTATTTATTGCCTTGATAGTTTTTGGTGGGTAGCAATTGGAAAAGTCGCGGACAAAATTGTCAGCATCATCATGACTTCTTTGAGTCCTTGCACTAACCTGTGCCAATCCAATAACTACTGTAACATATAGTGGCACGGACAAGGAAAAAGCTATGCACACAGAAGTTACTTATGATAACACAAATAGCTTGGGACCCCCTGACACCGAAATCATGTTCAGCGACTGGGCGGAGAATCTGTTTTGAAGCACAAAATCGGGACTGGCATCGGTTTCGCAATTCTCCGCCCCCCCAAAAATCGGCGTACACACCGAGTACCACTGCCTCACGCCATTGCCTGAGGCCCGCCCTGTGATGCTCCGTCCCCGACCGGCCGAATTCCCGACGGCGTGGTTCTAATATGGTCCCACTGTCCGTGATCCTCACGTGGCGGCTGTGGACTCAGTCTGGTGCCGCCACAGCCAGGGGAGGGCCGATCGGTGGGCAGGGGGGGGGCTTCATTCGGGGCTGGGGGCAATGTGTGCGGGCGGTCCGGAGCGCACGTGCAGCCGGTGCAGGGCACTATTTCGGCAGTCGAGGTCCACGGGCTGAGTCCGTCATGGAGCAGGGCGTGGCCGCAGGAGGCCACCATGCGCATGATCGGCCTCTGACCCGGAAGTGCGGCGGTCCATATCGGCAGCTGGAGCTGCGAGCTCTACGACGGCTGCCTGCTAGCCCCCAGCAAGACGGTGAATCTGTGGCCTTTTGATGCCAGTTTTCCTGGTGTAAAAGACCACAGTTTTCCTGACGGCGCCATAGTCCCAAAAATGGAGAATCCAGCCCATTTTGCTTCATGTGCAGATAATGTTGGAAATTAGTGGTGAAACAGACTCAATAGTCGAAAGAGAAACATTGCTGAGACGTGGGAAAATAGCCTAAATAGATTGCCCTTTGAAAGGGCTGGCACAGGCTCGATGGGCCAAATATCCTCCTTTTGTGTAATTTTGAATGACTTCATGAAAAATCAACTTCCACTATCAATTCACACTACTCCAGGAAAGATTTCAATAAGCCTCAGAAGGGTCACAAAAATGACTGTCGCACTGCAATGGAAGAATGCAATACACATTGAGCTGGAGTATGCATCTGCATCAGCATGAATTCTGGCAATTAAACCACAAATTCTGCTACAGTACTGCATGTGATTGAAAAGCAGGGGACAAAGTAAATTAAAATCAGTGACATGAGAATGCAACTCCGGTATAGAACAATAATGGGCTTCATCAAGGTCGTGTACAGTTCAAAGGACAAAAATATACCTTTCCACATCATTTCTGTATTGAATACAAGTGATTTTAGCAATTAGCCTTGTCTTCTTGTTTTGAGTATATCATTAAGGAAGTCTTACTGTGATTATATAAAGCTTGGGTGAGATCATACTCGTGAGTATTATGTACCATTTTGGTCTCCCAAGAAAGGATATATTTGCCTTTGAGGGCTTTACAGAGGTTCATTTGATTGATTCCCGGGGTGAAAAGATTGTCCGAGGAGGAGAGATTGAGTTGAACGAGCCTATATTCGGCGGTGTTTAGAAGAATGAGAAGTGGTTCTATGGAAACATATAAATTTTTCAAGAGCTTGGCAGATTCTGAGAGCCCGTTTCCCCTGGCTGGAGAGTCTAGATTTTAGGAAAAGAGGTTTTCCATTTAGAACTGAGATGAGGAGAAATGTATTCACCCACAGGCTTGTGAATCTTTGGAATTTTCTATGCCAGGGGCCTATGTATGCCTGATTATTGAGCATATTCAAGATTGATATCGATATATTTTTGGATACCAAGGGAATTAAGGGATATGAGGATTGGGTGGGAATGTAGAGCTGAGCAGCCATGATCCACTGAAATGGTGGAGCAGATCAAGGGGCTGTACTCTTACGATCACGTGCCAACCATGGCTCAGCTGGTGTCACACATGCGGATTAAGAAAGGTTTGGGTTCAAGTCCCACACCAGAGACTTGAGCACCAAAATCAAGGATGAAACTTCAATGCCGCCTTGAGGAAGGTTTCACTATTAGAAGTGCTGTCTTTTGGATGAGCTGCCTGCTCTCTTGGCAGACCCATAACACTATTTCAAAGAAGAGCCTGAGAGTTCTTCCTGTTGTCCTGGCCAATATTTACCCCTCATCAGAACTACAGATTATCTGGTTATTGTTACATTGCTGTTTGTGTGACCTTGCTGTGCACAAATTGACTGCCACGTTTCCTATGTGACAACAGTGATTACACTTCAAAAGCACTTCATTTTCTGTCAAGTGCTTTGGGACATCCTGAGGAAAGGAAAGGGACTATATCATTTCAAATATTTCTTTCCTTTTATGGTTTTGATTTGAATCCGATTAAATTGAACAAAATAACACGTTTCTCTTTCTTCTGAACTAGCCTCTTTGTAAACCTCCCTTCCATTGTAAGATACTAATAGTCAAATTGATTTGCAACTAAATGAATAGAGTAACACTGCTTTAAATTGTTCAATAATTGGCCACCATTCCTCTTTTGCTAGGCCCACCGGGTGCCAGAAGCCTTTTCAGGTCCAGGTGGATATTTGAAATATTTAAAATTGATGGTTCTGTTCTGGAAGTGACTGTTGGCAAGTCACATTCATTTCAACCTCAAGAACCACAGCGGCTTTCCTGCTGGTTGACTCCAGAGGCCGATTAGACAGGGATCTGCCGTCAAACCTAATTTGTACAAAGTGTAATACACACAACATTCAGTTTATTTTTAAGTTGGATATCAGAACTGTGATTAACTAGAACATTCAGTAACTAAAGAAGAACACCTTCTACTACATGGCATGGAATCCCATAACAACTTGTTATAGATGAATTTCAAATGTGCAAGTGTGGGCGTGATTTGTTCCTGATTTGTTATTCTGATTAGAAGGTATCAGAAATGATTTGGGTCCAATTTCCTTCCTCATCCGAGGGCCATTCAAGCACATCGTAATCATTAGAATGCATCTTACTAAGCAGCACATAGAAATGAATGGGTACATGTCTTTTGAGGTATAACTCATTGAAAGTAAAAAATTGGATGTTGAAATAATTTTCTCTGGCAACGACCATGAAAATACAGGGAGAGGTACTGCATCAGTTGTAATTTCCTTTATTCACACACATGACCTGGGTAACACCAAGGCCAGCATTTTTTCCCCACTTCTAATTGCACTTGAGAGACATTCTTGAATACAACTGAGTGGCTTGCTCGACCATTTCATTGGGCAGTTTAGAGTCAATCGGACTGTTGTAAGAGTCAATTGCCAATTGATCTGGAGTCACATGTGGAGCAGAATGAGTCAGGATTGCTGATTTCCTTCCCTGACAGTGGTTAGCACTGCTGCCCCACAGCACCAGGGACCCGGGTTCAATTCCAGGCTTGGGTGACTGTCTGTGTGGAGTTTTCACGTTCTCCCCATGTCTGCGTGGTTATCCTCCGGGTTTTCCAATTTCCTCCCACAGTCCAAAGATGTGCAAGTTAGGTGGATTGGCCATGATCAATGCTCAGGATTATGGGGATAGGGCGGTGCAAACGCGATGGCCCCAAATGGCCTCCTTCTGCACTGTAGGGTTTCTATAGATTTTGATCCGGTAGGTTCATGGTTTCTCAAACTGATGTCAGCTGCCACGGTGGAATTTGAACTTATGCCTCCAAATTGTGAGTACAGGGCTACTGGATTATTGGTCCAGTTTGATCACCATTAAACAACTGTATCCTATGACGCATACCCTGAATGTGGAATATAACCAGGTGAAGAGGATGTTAACTTTGAACACCTGGCCTAGATGGTGCAGCGGCAGTGCCAAGCAGATGAGCAGCAATTTATACTGGTGGTCCTGCCACCACTAACCTGAAAGAGGTTTACTGCTACGTGGCTTGAGTGACAACCTGTTTCAGGCTGCATAGCCTTTTAAAAGGCACTGACAGTCCAATACCTATGACCATTTTTGTATTCAATTGGGCATAATCCGTGTACTTCACCAGTTCTAAATGCTCCCTTACTGATGGCTGGGCATCTTGTGAGTCCAGTCTGATTCAGTGAGCTGCACTCGGACATTATTTGGCATTTGCAGCTCACAAGTTCTATTTAAAAGAAGCCTTGGTTTCAAATGGCTCTGTCCTCTTCACTCACTCCAGGGTTTAATGACTGGCATATGTTGCTTGTCAGCTGTCCAAAATTAAAATCTATCCTGGTGTTGCCAGTCAGAAAATGATACAGTGACTGATGTACGTAGAGTGTGTGCCTGGAGAATATTTATTCCTCGAGTGTCAAGCACAGGAAATAGGAGTGAAGACTTGTTACTTGCCCACTCTCTATTACTGCAGATCTTCAGATCTTTACAAACAAGCTGAACCTGTACACCTACACAGATGCAGAACAAGAGCTTCTTCGGGTTAAGGTTCTGTGGACTTTTTCACACGAGTGTTTCAGGTCTGGATTGCACTGCCTTAGACGTATCATGGAGTCAGGTTCAATTGAGGCATTCAAAATGGCATTAAATGATTACTTGAACAAAAATAATGTGCAGAGACATGGGGAAAAGGCAGTGGAGTGGCACAAAGTCATGGTGCTCGTTTGGAGAGTCCATGCAGACATGATGGGCCAAATAGCCTCCGTCTGCAAGTAACAATTCTGTTATTTTCATATTCCCAATCCTCCCACTTCAGGTTCCTCACTTCACCAAAATGCTGCCCAGGTACAGTGCCACCTAAGGAGCATTCCTTTAGTCCTGTACCTGAGCCCTCCTAGATAGAAAGGTCTGCCTCAGAGGACATGGACGTTCATAACCAGACTTACAGCTCCTTTTTATTTCCACCTCCATTTCCAGGTACAAGACCCTGTCAAGGGGCAGGCCTGCAGAATGGATCAAACCAGACCATGACCTGGTCCATAAAATATCAGCATCCTGAGACTAGGATATGTACAATAAACTTTGAATGTTCCACTTCCGTCCAGTGAGCAGATTGGGGGCGTTGCCTGAGTCCTGGCCGTGGCTTTCTTTTCTGTGGGATCATTTAAAGTGGTGCTCTGAATGTGATCATTGGATGTAACAATGGAACTAGGTACAACATTCATGGCCCTTAGGTTCCTGCAATGGACTCCACCTGTGTCAGGGAATGTAAACATATTGGCCATGGGAAATACTCTCTTTTCTAGTATCCCGTTACTTTGTCAGGTTATCCCAATTTCTTTTAAAAAAAATTTAAGAGTACCCAATCATTTTTTTTTCCAATTGAGGGGCAATTTAGCGTGGCCAATCCACCTAACCTACACATCTTTGGGTTGTGGGGGTGAAGCCCATGCAGACATGGGGAGAATGTGCAAACTCCACACTGACAGTGACCCAGGGCCAGGATTCGGACCCGGGTCCTCAGCGCAGTAGTCCCAGTGCTAACCACTGCTGCCCTGGTTATCCCAATTTCAACAGAAATATATGAATCCCACTCTAATTCCAGTTCAAAAACAGGAGATACACGGTGTCAGGCTGACAATATAAAGCGGATATTGCAACACATTTCAAGTTCAGTTACATTTTATACTGTCATGGCAACAATTGCTTATTTTCTATTATGAAATAGCTGCTGTGATAAATCAGCTAGTTCCTCGTGCAGTGAGATTATTTATGGCAAACACAAGTTCAGCATCATATAATTATGTAACCAGCCCGACTGAACCTTTTATTTCTAAGACAAGCGAACATCCATTTGACTCCAAACAAATGCGGCAAATGGTGTATTAAACTTGGAACCTCAAAGCTTTAAGAATAGTGCTGAGTAAGCAAAGTAAAATATTCATAAAAGCTGTTTTTCAATGTTGAGGCAAAGAAAACACAATGTTTGATGCAACCCGAGAGTCTTCAAAAACAAATCTGATTATCACTTCCTTTATAGTAAATTCAGAATTCTAAAAAAAATACATTTCCATCAATGCAACTGTAAAGATGCACTTTCATAAACTTCATAATGAACACAATAGGTATTTATTGATAAGAATTGTATAGCAGCCTCATGGTTGTAGCTATCCCCCTTTTGTGAGGGCCACGAAGAATCCAGCACGAATTTTAAGGATATAAAGTAATAACATTTATTTACAATAACATATATATATAACAGCAGCAGCAGCAACTTCCCTTGCTGCACACTCCTTCTTGCTGGTTCCAAACTGGCCAGCTTTATTTATACATGGAGTTTACAATGGTTTCTCCGCCCCCCCCTCATTGGAGAAGCTCATACTCCCACAGGATTGTGGGATTGTCATTAGTCCCCAGTCAATGGTAAGCAGGCAGGTTATAACATCCCTCCCCCCCAAAGTCCAAGGAATTCACCGAAGACCCTGGCGAAGGAGGGCGTCAGATTCGTTTTGCCGCAGGCCGGATACCATTTGCACGCGGCGCTGGATCAGGCGGCGTGTAACAAGACGGAGACCGGCGCTTCCGTGATGAACGGCGTAACGGTTGTACATCCACGGCCCGTGGGCCCGAGGATTCCCCCTTTGATGCGTCCTGTGTCTCCATCTCGGAGTCAGAGTCTGTTGCCTCTGTCATCTCGGAGTCAGAGTCTGCTGCCTCTGTCATCTCGGCGTCTCTATCTCCACGCGGTTCTGTAATGACCTGCGCAGGCTTTGAGCGAGGCACCAGAGGAAGATTGTGAGGACTACCTTCCATTGTCTCTGGTCTCTGTGGCTGTAGCTAACAACTTTCTCTGGGTGGCCGCATTGTTAATACCGCAAACCAAACGGTCGCGTAACATTTCTGACAAGGTCTCACCATAGTCACAGTACTCCGCAATCCTGCGTAGCCTGGATAGAAAGTCGGCAAGGGATTCTCCTGGAGTCCTCTCAGCAGTATTAAACTGGTAACGCTGGACTATCGTGGACGGGGTTGGGTTAAAATGTTGCCCCACTAAATTCACAAGTTCATCAAACGTTTTGGTGTCCGGCGCAGCTGGGTACATAAGGCTCCTAATCACCCCAAACGTATCCGGGGCGCAGACGGTGAGCAATATGACCACCTGGCGCTCGTTTTCGGTGATATTGTTTGCCCGGAAACAGTAGCGCATCCGTTGTGCGTACTGGTTCCAGCTTTCCAGCGCAGCATCAAAAACATCCAAACGGCTGTACAGAGGCATGGTATAATAGAAAACAACTTCCAACTGTTGCTCGTTTTAGCCTTAGTTTAATTGCTCTTATTCTGTCACCTTTGCTCTTGAGTCGCCAGGTATCTTTCTGATACCGCCACATGGTTCAAGTCCGAGTAATGATTAATAATCCACCCCTTAGTAAGAGTTAAGTCAATGCTCATTTATTATATACAGCAATTAATAGTTATACATTAATTCTACCTCTAAGCTACTTCCTACAACTAACAGGCCAATACTTAACTTTGGAAATGGCCCACCAGGTCAGGGAAACGAATGGCATTTCGTATTGGTTCTGAACCTGCGGGATTCAAAGCTGGTACAGGTCGATAGTCAGGAGTGTCTATCTGGTAGCGATCGTTGGAGTAAGACTTACGTTTCTTTCGGCTGTTGTTGGAGAGAGTGAAGAAGGGTGCAGCTGGGAGAAGAAGGGTCGATTGGAACTTGGCCCCGATTCTTATAGTCCCCAGGGGCTTCCCGCCTCTCGGGGCGGACCTTGTACCTGGTTCCAAGTGATTGGACTTGGTCCCAATCACTTTGTTCGATATTCTCCAACGCTGGAGCGATTCCTTGATCGGGGGGGGGGGGTGGTCGTTTACCTCTCTTTGTGTCAGCTTCTGCTGGCGCCGAAAGGTCTGGGTCGGCTTTGTGTTACTAATTTGTAGCATATTGTTCCCGGGATTGCTACTTTATATGCAGATGGCTGGGGTGTTGTTATGTTGATGGCTGCAGGTATCGATTCGGTCTGGCTTCCCCTGAGGCGAATACACTGTTTTACCTGCAGCTGTCTGTTTGAGTCCTGTTGGCTGATTTTCCCATCAGCCTCTTCCATTCGCCATTTTAAATCGGGGTTTTGCCATTCTAATCGGGAGTTTAGCCATTTTAAGCGGCTACATACCCTCCTTGTGATCCTAACGCAAAGCGTGAAGGATCACATCATTTTTGTTACTTTCCATTCCCTGACCCCGCGGGGGGGGGGGGGGGGGGGGGAACACCTCCTACATGGCCTCTGCACTGACCATAGCTATGCACAAAAAATTTTAACTAACAATTCTAAGGACGCTATGTCAGACAGGGACATGCATTACAAACCAACAAACTTGGAACCTCTAATTTATCCTTAATATACTACACTCGCTAAACATTCCATTATCCTACCTTCCTCAATTATACAACAAAAATCGCAACATTTCATACAGTCTTTCCTGGCTTGGCAGTCAAGCTCAGGATCATACAAATTCTTTTTTTGTTCATGAAAAAGTTTTTTACATCTCTTTATTTACAACAACAACAATAAACGCAGGTGAATGCACTTTATTATTTTATTATAGATTGCGGGGGTCTGGTCGTAACCGAATATAGGGGATCTGATCCTATATACCGGGGTTCGAGCGCGGTAGGCTCTCCTTCTCCATTTACGTAGGCGCATAGTATCGCCAACGCTAACAGTGTTTCGATCACATAAGACAGGGAGTACCAGGTTATGAACCTGTCACACCAAGAAGATGTAGTGTCGCTGGTGACTGGGCTCTGGGTACTGCGGGGCAATGAAACATTAACGGCTGGGGTGTTTGAAGTCATAGGGTTTGCGGTTACGTGCAACCAAATGCCCAAAAATAGTATGTTGATCACGATGAAGGAAGTCCTCATGGCTGTTCTTGGTCCTTTTCTTTCTTTGTGTTCTCTTTATTTTCTCCGGTCCTGGAGCTTCTGGAGTTCTGTAGAAACAAGCATAGTGTCTGTAACTATCTTTGTTTAATATCTGGTATGCTAATGTGTCTGTCCTTTGGTGCCAATTATTCCCTTTATAATTGGTCACTATTATGTGACTCCCTCATTTTTTTCAAAAACAAATTTTAGGACACGGCACACTTCCCAATCGTGAACCAGTGCTGATTTACCATCCAAATGTTCCAGGATGTAAATAGCAGATGGCGGGCAACCTAAAGGTTCCCTAAACAAACAAAACTTTTTGAAATGAAAAATGTCAAATGAGGTGCGTATGGGCCGCGACGTGTAAGATTTGGATGGAGTCCCCGGGTAGGACGGCTACCAATGCCGTATCTCCCCTACCCGAGCGTGATTGACCAGCGGGGGGGTTCCCAGGCAGGGCGGGTCTCAAGACGTTTCTCCATTGCCTGAGCAACCGACAAGAACGGGCACAAATGTAGTCATCGTGGTGGGGCTGCCGTAATGGTTCTATCCTTCGAACCAGAAGGGCAGTTACGATTGGGTGTCTGATACTCGAACAAGTATCAGCTGAAAAGGTAGTTCCTCTGAACAAGCGTGTGGTCTCTTGACCAGAATCTGCAGGTAAGCTAGTTCCGCTGAACAAGCGTCTGGCAACGGTGGGTCTCTGAGGGAAAGTCCTCAGAGGTTTCTGCTGAATGGGCTTGTGGCAGTGAGAAAAAATTCTCCTGTCGGACATACAACATGTAACAAACTTACAAAACAACATAAAACATTCTGCAGGTTCCATCAGGAAGGACACCACTTTTCCCAAGCGGTTCCTTTAAAACATCATCTGGACACCTCAGTTCTCGTTTGCGAACAGGGTCGCAAAGGGATTGGCAGTTTGGGAGTCAGACCCAAGGTCGTCCTCTTCTCCCCGGTACCAAACTCTGGAGTGGATTAGGGCTGAAAGGGCTGCCTGGTGTGAGGTGGGGTCGCTCTCGTCATTGCGGACGAGTCGGTATGAATTGTCACGGTGCCATTAATTGGTGTCGAGTTGGATGGGGACAAAATCGGGGTCGTCAGTGTTGTTCGGTGGTCGGTGGTGGGGTTTGTTCAGAAAAGTGATCAGGGGGGGATCACTTGGATCGTAGTCGGAGTCGCTGGGTGTGGGTCCGGTTGCATGGGGATAATAGGGAGACGTGCTGTGGCTATCGTCAGAGTCACAGTCGCTGTCTCTGCTGCTGCAGTCTGTGGGCGTTCCGGGGCGGAGTGTATATTCCGGGGGTGGAGTCGAGGTCGAGTCCGTGGCTGGGCTGGACGTGGTGGGGGTTGGTAGGGTTACGTTGGCTGTGGGCGGGGTGTGGTCTGCTGCGTCAAGCATGACGTGGTGTGCGTGTTTGACTGTGTTCCATAAACCTTCAACTGGTTTATATGAAACCACGCAGTCTTACCATTGGGGTACTTTATTTTGTAAACGGATGGGCTTACTTTGTCCGCAATGGAATACGGACCCGAGTATTTAGGTGACAGGAATGTGCTGGGGTTATATACAGACAGCATCACTTGCTGGCCGATATCGTACTCCGTTGCATGCACTGTCTTGTCGAAACAAGCCTTGCTCTGTTTCTTTTTGGTGCCCAATTTTACTGCGGCTGCTAACTGAGCCCTTTTAACATTTGCAACTAATTGCTCCACGGCTTTCTCGTGTGTGAGGGCCGTTACTTCGGGGCTGGTCAGGTCTAAACCTAACAAGTATTCTGTCCCTTTCATGGGGCGTCCGGGCATGAGAGTGTGTGGGGTGTAACCTGTGGCTGTGGAAATAGTGTTATGCAAAAACATCAGCGCAAAAGGGAGGACTGAGTCCCAAGTGGTGGTGTTCTGCTGGACCATTTTTCTGAGGGTGGTTTTTAGGGTCTGATTCATGCGCTCCACGATACCACTCGACTGTGGGTGGTATGCTATATGGAATTATTGGGTGATGCCAAATATTGTGAGGACGTTCTGCATGACACGTCCCATAAAATGAGAATCCTGGTCCTATTCAATGCTGCGGGGGAGTCCCCATCATGTAAAGATGTGGTGGGTTAGAATCTTGGCTGTGGTTTTTGCAGCGTTTGTGCCGGCTGGAAATGCTTCCACCCATTTTGTAAATGTGTCTATGACCACAAGTACATATTTATAGCCATTCGTGCAAGGGGGCAATGGACCTATAAAATCAATCTGGAGGTTAGTCCAGAGGCCATTTACGGGTCGGGTGTGGCTGAGTTGGGCCTTTTGGCATATCTGTCGGGGTTATTCTGCGCACAGATAAGACAATTTTCTATGTAATGGCTTACATCTTCCTTCAAATTTGGCCACCAACAAAGCTGTTTGAGATGGGCTGTAGTGGGATCGATTCCCTGATGTCCATGACCGTCATGGAACAAACAAATCAATTGGTTCCTGTCCTGTTCAGGAACCACATAAAGGGTGTCCTTTAACACCACACCGTCATGTGTGGTCAGTGTGTTTCTAAACCTCTCGTAGGAGGCGGGATACTTTCCTTTTACAATCTCCGAGAGATTGCTGTCCTGCTTCTGGGCCTCTACTAGATCCTCGATTCTAGTCTATGTGACCTGAACTGCACTCACTGGCGCGCTTTCGGGGGTTTCCAAAAATGCCCATGTCTGGAACCTGCCTTAGCCAGTGCGTCGGCTTTTACATTTCCGGGGGGGAGGAACGATGGTGGCTGCGGACTTTTATGATCCCAAAAGTCCTGTTCTGGGCCTTTTCTAAAATATGGCGGAGTAATGGGGCTGAGGGGAGGGGTTTCCCATCTGCAGAAACAAATCTTCTTGCTTCCCACAGGGGCAGAAATTCCGTGAGGCTGTTACAGACATAGAGGCTGGCCGAGCATATGTCCGCTGGGCTGGGGAAGGAATCTGGGTGCTCAACTATATATGCAATGGCCGCCAGCTTTGCTGCCTGCGCGCCTAAGTGTCCGGGTAGTTTCAACGCTATTTCCTCGAGGGCGCGTCCCTGCGTGTCTTCAACATAGATCCCGCAACCTGTTATGCGCTTCCCATCTAAGACTGTGGAAGATCCATCCACATAAATCTTAATGGGTTCACACGTGTCCATGTGCGGGGGGCTCTGAGATGAATTTCCTATCTTTCTGGGGGGGGGGGGGGTTTAGCGATAAAGGGGCCTGTATTGTGGTGTGGAGAGATAATCTCACATTCATGGAGGGTTCCGGGGTACTGTAAATTGTCGGCTAAGTAGATGTGTGTCTTTGTCCTTTTTACTGTGATGTCCCATCTCTGCAAGAGAAGGGTCCATCTGGCTGCTCTTATTTGGCTTACTGTACCGTCCTTGAGTCATCCGTCCAGTAAAGGTTGGGTGGGGGTGTGTTCGGTCAGAATTGTGATGGGGTTCAGTCCGGTAATATATGAAAAGTACTGGACTGCCCAGAAAACTGCGAGCAGGTGCCTCTCACAGGCTGAAAATCCCTGCTCCACAGCATCTAAAAGTTGGGAGACGTAAGCTACGGGTCTTAACTGGTCGTGCCGTTCCTGGAGGAGCACAGCTGAAAGGGTGCGGTCTGTGGTCGCTACCTCTATGGCGTAAGGGGAAAGCGGGTCTGGAACTTGTAGTGCGGGGGCGGCTATGAGTGCCTGTTTTAAAGAGTCCACAGCATCCGTATGCTGCGGAAGCCATTCCCAGGGGGCTCCTTTCTTTAGGAGGTCTGAGAGGGGCGCTGCCTTGCTGGTGAAACCGTCAATGTGGTTTCGGCAGTAGCCAACCAGTCCTAAAAACGACCGGAGGGCTGAAACGTTCTGGGGAAGGGGCAATTTAGCGATCGAGTCAATCCTTTTATGCTCGATCTCGCGTTTACCGTGCGTGAGAATTGTTCCCAAATATACCACTTTTCCTTCCAAAATCTGGGCCTTCTTGGGGTTGACTTTACAACCAATTGAATGTAACAATTCCAGGAGTTCGGACAGAAGCTCAATGTGCTCTTCCTTGGTGTCTGTCTGCAGCAGTAGGTCGTCTACATACTGTACCAGACATTCGGGGCGAGAGAATTTCGCTAATCCATTTGCCAGCTGTCGGTGGAAAATGGAGGGGGAGTTGTGGAATCCTTGTGGCAGGCATGTCCATGTGTACTGCTGTGCTTTAAAGGTGAAGGCAAATTTGTACTGGCATGCCTTTGCCAATGGAATGGACCAGAATCCATTACTGATGTCCAAAACCGTGAAGTAGCGGGAATTGAGTCCCTGCTTGAGCATGGTCTCGGGACTTGTTGCTACGGTGGGGGCTGCTGCGGGGGTGACTTTGTTGAGTTCCCGATAATCAATGGTTAGTCGCCATGATCCATCGGGCTTTCTCACTGGCCAAATCGGGGCATTATTAGTGGAGGCTACTGATCTAAGTACGCCCTGCTCTAATAAACTCTCTATTACTTTTGAGATTTCTCCCTCTGCCTCTAGGGGTAATCCGTACTGTTTCTGGGGTCTAGGGTCAGGTTCTGTCACTTGTACGGAGCCAGTCATCCGTCCACAGTCGTGCTTGTGGGTCGCGAATGCTGCCCTGTTCTTTTGCAGGACTGCACTAACCTGCTTGTCCGTGCTAAGCGTGGTCGGGTTGAACCAAAATTCGCCTACGGCGCTAAATCTGTTCATATACTGGCCTATGTTGAGCGTTGCGGGGGCTCTTGCGGATTTTGCCATCTTCCAGACACACTGGTTGACTGGATCGAATGAAAGGTGGTGGGAATTCATGAAGTCAATTCCCAGAATGTGTTCTGCTGTGTGGGGCAGGTCTACTAAATCCACGGGGTGATTGGTGGTAATGTTACCAATTTGAATGGGTAAAGGGGCTGTGATGTGTCCCTGCTGTGAGTGGCCTGTAAAGCCGCTGAGGGTGATAGTGGTTGTAGTGGGCCACGTGTCTTTTTGAAATAGGGTGGAGGAATCTATGGTGGTGCGGGACCCTCCTGTGTCCCAGAGAAATTCAATAGGCTGTCCCCGAATTTTTCCTGCAACTATGGGTCATCCTGACCTATCCCAAAGGGTGTCGCAGACCCAACTGGGGGAGCCCGTACACCGTCAGTCCGTTCCGGTCAAGTCCGTCTGATCCGAACGGGCGCTAATGCTATGGATGGGCTCTGTCTTTTTCTTACTCAGAGTGCCTCTCTGTTGGGCTCTCTGTGATTTTTTAGGGGCATTGCACGCTTTTGCGAAATGTCCCAACTGTCTGCAGTTGCAACACTCTAGTGACTTGGGTGGGGGGCTGTTCTTTCCCTCATTTACCCAGGCGGGGTTGTGATGTGTTGCTTTTACTGCCTGCATGTCTGCGGCGGCTTGCTTTTCTTCGGTGTTTTTAAACGGTGGGTTTACTCTGAACAGATTGCTCCCAAACGCGGGACAATCTTTTAACTACCCACTTCTCGTTATGGGCCTCCTCTGAGGGATCATAACTCGTACAGGCTTTCTGTCCTGCATCTGTGACATGGGAGATAAGGGTGCGGGTCCATTTGGCCATGTTGTCTGGGGACAAATGGGCACGGTCTACGTCTCCAAAGACCGCTGCGAAGTGAATCCACAGGCGTCCAGCGAACGCTGTGGGGTGCTCAAATTTCTTCTGCCTACATTTATTGAGGCCCTCTACGGGGTCACCCCAGTTATACCCGATCGCATCCAGGATCGCGGTATGCATTTCTGCAAGTGTGCCTCCTCCTACATTCTGTGGGTCGGGAAGGGCTGCTGCTACCGACGGATCTAAACTTAAAACCATGAGCTTTACATGCTCTCTCTCGTCCAGGACGTACATGTGCGCTTGACATCTAACTGTGGCAAAGAAATGGTGGGGGTCTGAGCTGGGGAGGAACGGTGTGATCTTCTCGCACGCGTCCCGTAATTGGGTCACTGTTAAGGGGGTGGAATATAGATATTCCGCATCGTCCGGTGTGGCTGTGCGGAGGGTGATTACAGGGTTCATTGGAGCTTGAACTATCTGTTGTGTGGGGGGTTGGGGCACTTTTCTCTTTTGGGGCTTTCCCTGCGCACAAGTTCCCTGAACATATTTCTGCGCTGTTTCTTGTAACTCTTCCCAATCAGGGCCGTCTTCCTGGTCCAACTTTTCCCCAAAGGTTTCCTGAAATCCTTTCTGAACAGAAAGCAGTGACTGCAGCTCTGCAATCTGCTTCCGGTACTTTGCATGATCTATGCTGCTCTGTCTTTGTTCTGTGGTGGCAGCGTGGAGTGCTCTTAATGCTGCTTTTAGATCACTACACTGTTTCTGTAGTGTCTCTACCTGTTTTTCTGTCTCTTTTCTTACCAGGACTGCACGTTGGTGTCCTGATAGGCCTTTTCATACTGTGACTGGAAACTGCTTAAATGCGCCAGACAAGACTGGTGACCCCGTTTGGCATCAGTAACCTCTTCGTCCTTTGCTGCCAATTTCCTCCTTAATTCTAAATTCTCTTTTTCAACTTCGCTTACATCGACTTTACTCATCCGATGTATGCCCTCAACTTCTTTGCGGAGCGTCTTGACGACCTCCTCTGTGCCATCGGCTTACGAGCTTTTCCCAAGCTCTTTTTGTGTATCTCGCTCAGGTTCTCCCACCAAGCATGCCCAATACTTCCGGGACCTGATTCCTTGTTATCGCAGAAATCATTCCACAGGGGCCACCCTTTCCCCTTGAGATATTTCTGGATTTCCTCCTCCCAAATGGGACACTGTCCCACTCTACTGCTGCTGGTCGATGCAACCGCAAATTCCTCAGGGTTCATGAGGCACTGCATTGCCTGCATGGCCATCTTTCGTATCCGACTGCTTCTAAATTTGGAACAGGGGGCTAAGGCGGTGTTGTAAATGCGGGTACGGCTTTCGCTACATTCCAAAAATACTGACTTCCGACAGTTTTGACGCAACAAAAATCTATCAGTTTTACCTTATAGCCCTGTTAGTTACACATGCATACACACACTTCCGAATTATGACTATTGATCAGAACTGCTTGAACACTTGTGGTTTTCTGTTTCCAATTGGACTTCTAATTCAAAGGTTGTGGGTTCGAGTCCCACCAGAGTCGCCAAAATGTTGCTCGTTTTAGCCTTAGTTTAATTGCTCTTATTCTGTCACCTTTGCTCTTGAGTCACCAGGTATCTTTCTGATACCGCCACGTGGTTCAAGTCCGAGTAATGATTAATAATCCAACACACCGCTTAGTAAGAGTTAAATCAACGCTCATTTATTATATACAGCAATTAATATTTATACATTAATTCTACCTCGAAGCTACTTCCTACAACTAACAGGCCAATACTTAACTTTGGAAATGGCCCACCAGGTCAGGGAAACGAATGGCCTTTCGTATGGGTTCTGAGCCTGCGGGATTCAAAGCTGGTACAGGTCGATAATCAGGAGTGTCTATCTGGTAGCGATCATTGGAGTAAGACTTACGTTTCTTTCGGCTGTTGTTGGAGAGAGTGAAGAAGGGTGCAGCTGGGAGGAGAAGGGTCGATTGGAACTTGGCCCCTATTCTTATGGTCCCCAGGGGCTTCCCGCCTCTCGGGGCGGACCTGGTACCTGGTTCCAAGTGATTGGACTTGGTCCCAATTACTTGGTTCGATATTCTCCAATGCTGGAGCGATTCCCTGATTGGGGGGTGGTCATTTACCTCTCTTTGTGTCAGCTCCTGCTGGCGCCGAAAGGTCTGGGTCGGCTTTGTGTTACTAATTTGTCGCATATTGTTCCCGGGATTGCTACTTATTATGCAGATGGCTGGTGTGTTGTTGTGTTGATGGCTGCAGGTATCGATTCGGTCTGGCTTCCCCAGAGGCGAATACACTGTTTTACCTGCAGCTGTCTGTTTGAGTCCTGTTGGCTGATTTTCCCATCAGCCTCTTCCGTTCGCCATTTTAAATCGGGGTTTGGCCATTCTAATCGGGAGTTTAGCCATTTTAAGCAGCTACACAACCTGTATCCAACAAAAATCCAGGGCGGTGGCTTCAGCAGTGTAGACAGCTATTCACTTTAACCCTCGTCGCCAGTTTTGTGAGGGCCACGAAGAATCCAGCATGAGTTTTAAGGATACAAAGTAATAACATTTATTTACAATAACATATATACAGCAGCAGCAAATTCCCTTGCTGCACACTCCTTCCTGCTGGTTCCAAACTGCCAGCTTTATTTATACATGGAGTTTATCATGGATCATAGTATCAGAGAATTTACAGTGCAGAAGGAGGCCATTCGGCCCATCGAGTCTGCACCAGCTCTTGGAAAGAGCACCCTACCCAAGGTCAACACCTCCACCCTATCCCCATAACCCAGTAACCCCACCCAACACTAAGGCAATTTTGGACACTAAGGGCGATTTATCTTGGCCAATCCACCTAACCTGCACATCTTTGAACTGTGGGAGGAAACCGGAGCACCCGGAGGAAACCCACGCACACACGGGGAGGATGTGCAGACTCCGCACAGACAGTGACCCAAGCTGGAATCAAACCTGGGACCCTGGAGCTGTGAAGCAATTGTGCTATCCACAATGCTACCGTGCTGCCTCATTTACTAATGGTTTCTCTGCCCCCCACATTGGGGAAGCTCATATTCCCACAGGATTGTGGGATCATCATTAGTCCCCAGCCAATGGTAAGCAGGCAGGTTATAACACCCCCAAAATGTCTTTGCCTAAGAAGCCTTTCATGTGGTGATTCCACACTCTGAGTCTTGATTGGTCACACCCTTACTCTGCTGTGTTGCCCTTAAAGAGACATCCCTGCCCCTTTAAATTCTTTATACAATCTTCAAAAACGAATTAATTCAGCACTAAACATAATCTAAGCATTATACACATAAGTTGTACAATAATAAATCAAGTCTTTGAGAGGGTAAAAGCAAATTACTGCGGATGCTGGAATCTGAAACCAAAAGAGAAAAAATGCTGGAAAATCTCAGCAGGTCTGGCAGCTTCTGTAGGGACAGAAAAGAGCTAATGTTTCGAGTCCTGATGACCCTTTGTCAAAGCTTTGTCAAGTCTTTGAGAGGGTTCCCTGCTTCTTGTAGAGTGACATAATTGTGTTGGCTGAGATGCTTCCAAACATCAAAATTAACAGGAATTCCAATAACGGGCACTGTGGTGTTGGGTGCTCTGGTGCACAGATGAGCCAACACAGTTGTATGTGGTACAACTCTATTTTATTATAACTCTTATAATACAGTTCGTTCTGGATACTCTGCACGTGCTGTCTCCCTGAGTGTCTTTGGCAATAGCTCTGTCCTGGTTCTCCTCTGCAGCTCTTACTAACCACCAGGGGTCGTGTCTGTGCTTTTATATCTTTCTGTCATTGGTTGTGGTGTTGTGTGTTCTGATTTGTCTGTTGGTGTGTCTATCATGATGTGTGTGTTTGAATATCATGACATCCCCCCTTTTTACAAAGACAAGTGCCTACGTGGTTATAAATATAATTGTGTCGTGAGTGCATCTAAAAGTGTGCGTTTGTGTTGTGTACAGCGTGTGTTTATGACGTAACTATTTACATGGGGCGATGTCGGGTGCGTCACACTAACAAGGTTGTACCATAACAAAACTTGGATGCGAGAGAAAAAAAAAACTTGAACATTGGTCCGGTCAGACGATATCTGGAACAATAAACAACAACAGGTTATAATACAGAAGTGTTTGACTTTTTGAACGTATTAACAGCGTTATAAGTCCAGTCTAATGGGTGACCGCCTCAAGAATGGGCTGGTCCTCAAGCCGGTTCAGCTGTGGAGATTTGGGGTCACACTGGTTCACCTTGGACTGTTGGAGGTGATGCTGTTGCCGAAGTCTCTACTTTACCATTTGTTGTACTTCATGCAGTGCTTGGTTTTTTTCATTCTTGCAAATATAACATTCAACATCTTTGTTAGTGGTGCCCTGGCTGTGGTTTGGTTCTGGTGGCGATGGAAGGGGCATGATCCGTGGCATCTCCACGAAGTCATCCTTGGGAACCAGTGGAGGATCCGGCGTGTGCGTACGGTGCAGTTGCGAGCGTGGAAGGCGGCACAAAGCCCGCTGATTGCGCCTACGCACCAATCCATCCGCCCTGCATGCCAGGAACAAGGTGGAGTCTGTTTTCTTTTTATGTTTGTGGTGGACGGCATCTTGTAGCCGATGGGTCGTTGCCATCGAAGTAGCACCATCACTAATATCATGCAAGGCGATGACTGTGCCAGATGTGGAAGTTGGCCAAGACCGTGTACACTGGTTCCGGCCACCTGCTGTGCCAGAAGGGCGACTCCGCAGAGAAACGTCGAAGCATGTCGCCTTGGAGAGAGAATTGTTGCTCGTATCAACGTCTGGCGATGGCGCGAGTTGGTGTGTCCATCTTGGACCGCCGGTGCTGGTTGCCACTGCCGACCCAGTGGGACTGCCACGCGATCCATTCCCTGTCGCCGTGGCATCTGCCGTCACCCTGAGCGTGCCATCACCGAGGCCGCGACACCGGCCGTCCGGAGCAAGGTCTGGCGTGCGCAGATCAGAGTCGGCGCTTGGCTGCTCCCCATCTGGAGTCCGGTCTGCCTTCCGTCGATGCCCCCCGTCCGGAGTCCCAACAGGTTCACTGGAGGCAGCCGAGATTCCCTGAAGCTGCACTTCTGGAGTCGGAACATGCAGGAATGCACCAACCAGTGGAGAGGCTCGAGCCATCGAGGGTGGAAGCGGTGCGCCGCCACCGCAGTCGTCAGTGGTCCCACCGTGATCGTTGAGTGCCTCGGTACGCACTAGGCGAGGTCTGTCACCTTGCACCTTTTGCATGGGAAGTGGGATGCTGTCGTCACTCGTCTCACATCCCGTGGATAGATCGTCATTAGCAGCTTGCTGTTCACTAGGGTTGGGTAAATTGTCAGAGTTTTCATCTGGTGGTGCACACCATGTCGGTGGACTGTCATTGTCTTGCCATTGTCCTTCATTTGGGCTTTTCTTCTTTGGAACTTTAAATCTTCCCCCAGACATTGCAGAACCTTGTTTATTACCCCCAAATTCTCCCATATGTATGGTCTCGAATACAGGATCCACTGTTTCTATCGACATTGTACCATTTTCCAAAGAACATTCCGTTTCACTTTTCTTCTCAGGTACCTCATATGTAACTTTGTTTAATGTACATGCCTTCATGGTCTCTGGGTCTGGTTTTGCTGGGACTGGCATGGTCACAGTCTCTCTTTTACTGTTCTCAATTGCCCACATTATACTCCCCATACATAACTGCTTAATCACTGGGGTTAGTGTGGTACAATGGATAATCGGGTCGACCTTATCTGCATCTTCACCATTAGTGGAAAGCACACTTGGTTCACTTGAAACTGCTGTGGGTTTTAAATTCGTTATCTGGCTACTCGATGTCGGTGTCCTCAGGATTCTTGCTCCAATGTTCTGCTCAATAATCAGTGGAGTGTGTATAGGTCCAATGCAATTAATGTTCCCCTCCAGGTTTGAAGAGTCATTACTGACGAACTGCTGGTCTCCGAAGTTGGGATTTTGCGGCATTGTGTTGAAGGGAGACATTTGTCCCTGCTGTAGATATGATTCAGGTTGTGTTATTTCCATTACCTGAGGATCAATGTCTTGTCCATTTTTTCGATCCGTACTAAAACACTGGCAATTCTCAGTCTGCTCCTTGCAAGCTAAACATTCAATTAATTTCGTTAGCAAATCCTCAGCATCCTTCTGTGGCCGTGCTGCATTATTAATCTCTGTTCGGCTACAATGATCCTGAAGGTCAGCGCATAAACCTTTTTTCTTCGGGCTTGGACGAGGCGATTCCTTTGGCCTGTCTTCAGTTGGGCTTGAACAGTCTTCAGCGCTGTGCCCTTTATTGTAGCATGAGAGACCGTCATGGTCATGCTGCTGTGTAGTGGAGCATGGTAGGCTGTTATAGCCTTCTTGCTGTTCACGGGAGCATGGCAGACTTGCATCGTCTGCCGCTGGTTGGTCAGGAGAGGTTGCTAGACCCTCATGGTCTTGTTCCTGCAAGGACTGCGCTCTGGAGTCTTGCGTTCCTTCCATCGTGGAGTCCGTCCACGAGCTCTCTGTGGAGGCTTGTGACACTGGAGTCACTTCTTGTTCGTGCAAGGACTGCGCTCTGGAGTCTTGCGTTGCTTCTATCGTGGAGGCTGTCCACGAGCTCTCTGTGGAGACTTGTGACACTGGAGTCACTTCTTGTTCGTGCAAGGACTGCGCTCTGGAGTCTTGCGTTGCTTCTATCGTGGAGGCTGTCCACGAGCTTGCTGTGGAAGCTTGTGACACTGGAGTCACTTCTGGTTCATGCGAGGACTGCACTCTGGAGTCTTGCATGTCGTCTTTCATAGAGTCGGGAACGTTGAGCGGGACGTGGACCACGCTCTGTGTGGCAGCAGGGCACTCTCCGTGTGCTTGCACCGCTCCCTGTCTGTTAATGTCAGGCTGCAGCATCATCCGGTACTGATAAGTTGGAACGTCATATCTGCTGGGTTGAAGATCCTCAAATCCGAAAAATGAATCCGCATCTGCGTCGGATTCAATGTGGGGGCCGCCAATGTGCAACACGAAAGGTTCGTCCGAGTCATAGTCATATAGGACCACGGAGCTATCATTGGGCTCGCGAGGTCCGGAAACACTGTAAAAATCGTCATCGAAGTATTCAAGGTCGGAATCATCGGCTTGTGCGTAGGTAACTGCTTGTCGGAGGGTTCTTCGGAGGTAAAATTCATCTCCTGGGTCAATTTGCGGCACTGTGCTGTCATTCCAGGTGAAGGAAGGTTGTTTTACAGCTTTAACAGATTTTTGTTTTTTTGATTTGGGACGTTTCCCTTTTAAATTGGATTTGGGACATTTCCTTTTTAAATTGATCCAGTCTTGGGCCTCTGACATCCTGACGCTCGGTATGTAGCACGTAGGAAGCGACTGCGCATGCTCAGATCGCTGTTCCTTTACCGATGGCCGTTTTCTTAACTGCGCATGCGCACCATATTGCGCATGCGCAAACGAAACTTCCGGTTCTGCGCACTTCTCGCGCAACTGTGCTAGCGTTATACCTTTAGCAAGATGGCCGCCGACCTCGACCCAGCCTTTTCTCAGGCCCGGGATTTCGGGCTCCGGGATCCCAGCCACGAGGTGAGTACTGCAGCTTTTCTTACCTTTAAGTCCCCATTGGATTGCGTATTCTTCACAGTACTTGGCGAATTTGCCCATGACTGCCTGGTAATCGTGCCTTTGCTGCCTCCTGAAGAACCTGAACCTTCTGAACATTGCTCTTGCCCTTGCACCGGCGACGACGAGGAGAAATTCAATTTTTTCCTTATCATCCAGGTCCTTGAGTTCAGCTGCCGCCAGGAACAACTCGAACATTTGCCGGAATCGCCGCCAGTTTTCGTGGAGGTCGCACTGGAGCGCCTGCGGAACCGGGAGCTCGTACATCATGCCTGGGCACTGCTGGTTGTCTCTGTACACTGAGGTATGCCGGCAGGTATCGATCCACTCCTGTACCATGTGGTGTTGGGTGCTCTGGTGCACAGATGAGCCAACACAGTTGTATGTGGTACAACTCTATTTTATTATAACTCTTATAATACAGTTCGTTCTGGATACTCTGCACGTGCTGTCTCCCTGAGTGTCTTTGGCAATAGCTCTGTCCTGGTTCTCCTCTGCAGCTCTTACTAACCACCAGGGGTCGTGTCTGTGCTTTTATATCTTTCTGTCATTGGTTGTGGTGTTGTGTGTTCTGATTTGTCTGTTGGTGTGTCTATCATGATGTGTGTGTTTGAATATCATGACAGGCACCTCTTATGGGACAGGTGATTCATCACTATTTGCTTCCACTGGGACATCAGTTATGTCGATAATGGGTTGATCAAGTACTTCGGTACTTACATTTCATGATGGCAACACTGACCATAAAGGATCGTGCTGTGCAATGTGAATCATAGTTTGCTTTCTGATTACTTTGTCTGGCATCTACGCATCCGAGCAAATTTGAAAACACAGGGCTCAGGCTTGTTCTGCGATGATATTCCATGAGAAATTCTGTTGATGGAACTCCTGAAAATGAAATGAAAATCGCTTATTTTCACAAGTAGGCTTCAAATGAAGTTACTGTGAAAAGCCCCTAGTCGCCACATTCCGGCGCCTGTTCGGGGAGGCTGTTACGGGCATCGAACCGTGCTGCTGGTCTGCCTTTGTCTGCTTTCAAAGCCAGCGATTTAGCCCTGTGCTAAACAGCTCCTGTTGTTGCATGTGGAGTTGTACGATAAGGAGGAATCATGAGATTTTGGTCTTCAAGTTTCCTTCTGCCTCTTTTTTAGGGCAGACTTGAAAGTTTGGACGGCTCTCTTGGCAAGTCCATTTGATGCTGGGTGGTAAGGCACAGTTCTAATGTGTTTAATATCATTGAGAGCGGTGAAGGTTTAAACTCACCACTTGTGAATATGGTTCCATTGTCTGATACCATGACTCCAGGTAATCGTGAGTTAAAAGCATTGACGTAATCTTTCCATGGCAGCATGCAAAGTAGATGTCTTCACCTCAAAAATGTCCGTCCATTTAGAGTGTGCATCAATCATGAGCAAAAACATTGAGCCCAGGAATGGACCAACATAATCGATATGGATTCATACCCATGGCTGGCCAGGCCATTCCCAAGAGAGCAATATTTGCAGGCAATATTTGTTGCCACTGTTGACGGTGGTTGGCTAACTTTTTGATATCAGAATCAATACCAGGCCACCACTCATAGCTCCTGGCAAGCATCCTAATCTTAGAGATGTCAGGATAAACACTGTGTAATTCAGTTAGAAGTAGTTCTCTGCCTGGTACAGGAACGGCTACTCATGCTCCCCAGAGGGATGCCATCCTGACAACTCTATTCATTCTTGCGGGTAAAGAATGGTTTCATTTCCTCAGAAACTGGCTCATTTACCCATCCTATAAATATTTTGTGTCTCACTTTGGATAGAAGTGGATTTCGATTGGTCCAATTCCTGATCTGCTTCATCAAGACTGGCAATTTGTCCACAAACTTTAATGCCTGATGATTTCATGTGGTACTGGAGTACATATTGGGCGGGATTCTCCACCCCCACGCCGAAGTGGCCGCGCCGTCGTGAACGCCGTTGAGGTTCACGATGGCGCGGAACGGCCCCGGTCCCGACCGATTCGGGCCCTGACAATGGGCCAGTATCAGGGCCGCGTCATGTACCCGCACCAGGCCTTGTCGCCCGTGTAAAGGCGGCGCCGAATAGATGACGTGGCCGGCGCCGCATAACGGACGTCATCCGCGCATGCGCGGCTAGGCCAGTGCCAAGCCGCACATGCGTGGTTGCCGTCCTGTCCAAATCCGCCCCGCAAGAAGATGGGGGACGGATCTTACGGGGCCGCGGAAGGAAGGAGGTCCTCCTTCAGAGCGGACGGCCCGACGATCGGTGGGCACCGATCGCGGGCCACCCCACATTCAAGGTGAAGCCCGGTGCAGGATCCCCCCTCGCCCCTCCATAGGCCGCTCCCCCCAGCGTTCACGCACCGCCCACGACTATAGCGACCAGGTGTGGATGGCGCTGGGGGGAACCCGCCGTTTTGGCCTGGCCGCTCGGCCCATCCGGGCCTCAGAATCGCGGGGGTGCCGGAGAATCGCCATTTTGGGTATCTCCGGCGATTCTCTGGCCTGCGGCCCACGAAACTCGACCGGCCCGTTCCCGCCGCTTGGGAGAATCGCGGGAGGGTGTTGGACTGGCATCCCCGGAAATTTCGGCGGCCCAGGCGATTCTCCCAACCGGCGTGGGAGTGGAGAATCGCGCCCGTGATACTTCTTGCAAGAATAGGCTCCTAAGAGCATCTGCATTCACTGTGTGTTGCACGTCAGTGCTTGAAAGTATAATACTTGTATTATATTCTTGGTCTCTGTTGATCCAGTTATAAGGACATAATCAAAATATCCTACAACCCATGGAAGCCCCTGTAGCACACTCTACATTGTCCTTTGGAATATTACACATGCTGAAGACATGCCAAAAGGCAGGTTCATGCACTGGGATAGGCCTTTGTGTGTGCTTAACGTGACATACCTCTGGAAAGCGTAATCTAATTCGGGTTGCCAGTGTGCATGACTCATATTCAACTTTGTGTAAGGTTGACCTCCTGCCAGCTTCACATACAGATTTTCAATTCTCAGGATTGAATATTTATCCAGCTTGGCAGCCTGATTAACTGTTAGCTTATAATCACTGAGGTGGATGGTCTTGTCCAGTTTCAATATAGGGATGATAGGTGCTGCCCAGTCTGAGAACTGAACTGGCTGGAGAATGCCTAGTCGTCCAACCTGTTTAACTCAGTAGCCATCATCTCTCGTACGGCATATGGTACCAGTCTTCCTCTAAAGAACCGAGGAGTCACCTCTGGATCCACATAAATCATAGTTTATAGCACTTTTGATTTTGCCTAATTAATCACAGAAGACGCTCTCATATTTTCTTGTCAGTTCAGGCAGTCCCCGTTCTACATTTGAAAAATCTAATTGCAGCAGAGAAGCCCTGATCGCTAACCCTGCCAAATCCCCTAAGCTTCGGATCAATGGTCCTTTTTTATGATGATAAAAACACTCAGCTTCCTTAACCTGACATGATTCAGGAGTGTGGATAACTCCACATCAGTAATGTTTTGTTGGTGGCTGCAATTGGTTCTCACTTCATGGTTGCTTTAGCAGTTTTGGCAGCATTGCTGGCTGCAGGTTCTTGCCATAACTGGTGAACTCTGAAGCTCTTGTGCACCTTTTACAGCACTTTCCATGGCTAGTGCTATCTCCATTGCTCGTTTAAAATTTATGTCGACCTCTGCAGGTAATCTGCATTGAATAGCACCATTGTTCATACCACAGACTAACCTATCCTGTAACATGTTGTTTAGGGTGTCTCCAAAATCACAATACTTAGATAATTGCTTGCAAGTAGGTTGCGATTGATTCGCCTTGGTCTCTGACCCTGGAATCAAATTTGAATCTCTGGAGTATGACTGATGGTTGAGGTTGCAATTGAGCCGTCACTAAATCCATAAGCTCATTAATTGATTTGGAGTTGGGCTTGCTTGGGGCTGTAAGACTGCGAATAAGGTTATAGCTCTGAGAGTTGAGTTGCGATTCGCCTCCTCCCATATTTTGTTTGCTTGAAAATAGTACCCATGGCAGTCGATGTATTGTGTCTGGTCGTCCATGGAGGAGGTAAATGGGTCTATTCACCCAAAGAGAGGCATTCTGGTGACAACTTTATTTTTCAGACTTCGATTAAAACAGGATACTCACAGGTGTCAGGCTTTAGCAGTATTGGGATAATTTATTTTCGTTGCCAGATTAAAGATTAACTTTCATAAACTTCATTGATGAACACAACAGGTATTTATTCATAAGAATTGTACAGCAGTTGCATGGCTGTAGCTAACTCTCACAATGTCTCTGCCAAGCAGCCTCTCTCACCATGGGGTGATTTCACACTCTGAGTCCTGATTGGTTGCACCAACCATGTGACCCTTACTCAGCTGTTTTGCCCTTAAAGGCACAATCACCACACATCACGACATAAAAAGTATTACAATTATACTTCCAAGATCTTCTGCCGTATTTTGTTGCAGAGAGTGGCCGTATAATAAAGTATTTGGAATACAAAAAGAAAAGAATAAAATAGTAAAATAATTTGAAGGTGTCATGGTAAGCACTAATAAATCCAAAAATCCAATCGGGAATTCACAGGAAAGAGTTTTATCTGTAAGAGTGGAACTCTCTAAAAGAGGGAGCAGTTCATGCGAATAAAATGGATATATTTCAGAGGAAGCTGGATAAACACATGAGGGGAAAAAATAAATCAAAAATATGTTGATAGGATTAGCTGCAGGGGGTGAGAGGAGGCTGGTATGGACCATAAATCTTCACCAGATGGGCCGAGTGGCCTATTTTGGCCCAGCACATTCCATATAACTTTACATCATGCATATCTTCAGCAAATTCTTCAGACCAAAGAGTGAGTCTCTGGGTTAGAGTTTATACCTGTTCGCTATGAATGAGCAACAGTTTGAATAACTCTGAATCAGCTCTGAAGAAGAATTGTGTGGACTCAAAACGCTAATTCTGTTTCTCTCTCCATCGATGCTGCCAAAGCTGCTGAGGTTTTCCAGCATTTTCTGCTTTTAATTCAATAGCTGAATCTCCTGAAAAGCTGTTCAGAGTACAGAGTTGAAGAGAATATAGTCACTGAAAACTAAAATTAAGCCAAGAATCAACTGGGGTAAAACAATAGCTGCAATCCTCTGACATTATGTTAGTTCAGATATTGCAATGTATCTTTAATATATCACTTAAGAAACTCGACAATTATGCAAAAACAGTTTTATACCAAAAGAGTGTTAACATCGACTTCAGTGAGAATGGCTAGAGGTATCCATTGAATTAAATCAACTTGCTTACCTTTAACACTGGAAAATAAATGGATATTCATTTCCAAGGTTGAGAAAATAATCCCATAGGAGCATGTTTTTGGTGTTTCTTTTTCTTAGTTTCTCGTCACCCCTCCTCGTTGGTTACCATTCATTTTCTGATGATTCGATTTACTTTCCTGTCCCTCATGCTGGATACACATGTAAAGGATTCCCCTCCTCGAGAACTGTGCTTTCCTCCGTCAGAAGTGCCATCATCAATCCTCTCTTCATAATCTCACCTTCTATCTCAGCATCCCTCTCAAACCTCCCCTTCATTCCGAAGTCTCTGAACATGTTTTCGTCACCCAATTCCATGCTTATCTATCCCATAACTTTCTGTTGAAGCTCTCCAAACATTTTTCCACCCTGCCACACCACAAATTGTCCTAACCAGCATCACAAGTGACAACGCCCATGGTTGTCATGATGCCACATTATTCCTTCTATTTCTTCTTCAGTCTGTCTGATATCATTTGGGGCAGCACGGTAGTGCAGTGGTTAGTACTGTCGCTTCACAGCTCCAGGGTCCCAGGTTTGATTCCTGGCTTGGGTCACTGTCTGTGCGGTGTCTGCACTTTCTCCCCTTGTCTGCATGGGTTTCCCCTGGGTGCTCTGGTTTGCTCCCACAGTCCAAAGATGTGCAGGTCAGGTGGATTGGCCATGCTAAATTGCCCTTAATGTCTAAAAAGGTTATGTTGGGTTACTGGGTAACGGGGATAGGGTGGAGTTGTGAGTTTAAGTGGAGTGCTCTTTCCAGCAGACCCGATGGACTGAATGGCAGTGTAAATTCTCTGAATCTATGATCGTATGATTCAGCTGCATTAAACTGGAATGAACTTCAGCACTGCTATATTTCAGAATTTTTACAATTCTTACTCTAGATTATTTCTACTCACATATTTTAAGGCTGCATTTAGTGACACGACTATTCAAAGCCCAGAATGGAGATGATTGGATAATTTTCCTCGGAATCATATGTGGGGGCCACACTGCTGCAAGCAACTAGGATTGATTTTGATCATGCAATTTATATTGTCAATATTTTCCTCCAGTCGTATTTTTCTGAAGAAAGAATGGCACAGATCTTCTGGTCTCAGGATGGTTGGAGATCAGTTGTACCCCAGATGATGTGTTATGGGATGCCTTGGATGGCTCAACACAAGAACTCCGTGGAAATTGCCTGGGACGTTTAACTTTTGATGGGTAATTTCCCTGTTCCCTGGGACCCTCCAACTCTGAGTTTGAGTCAGAGACTACGGAAGACTCAGTTACCTAGATAGTTATCCAGGAAATATTGGACAGGAGAAAACCATGCCTAACTCCTGAGTGACTATACAACTGACACCTCCCTCCGCCCTGCCCCCTTCTAACTCCCCACTGGCCCCACACCCAACTTTTTAGTGTGTTACTGAAAACTGTAACAGGGGATGTGGCTTGGCTTCCCCGACAGTCTTACACTGTGAAGAACATTGAGAACAGGTACGTTCCACAGTTATGAAGAGGCCTGTTTTGGAAGTCCTGGCCAGAAGCACCATGCAAAAATATAGGAGCAGGGTAGCAATCCAACGATGATTGCCACTGCTTGGAAGATTCGACGCAATCAATTTGTATAATATAACTGTTCACCATTCACTGCATTTTGCTAAATAAATAATAATTATAGGGAGATATTGCAGTAGTTTCAGTAATGAATTTTTTGTTTGCAATCATTCCTGGAGTATTTTTAAAAAAAAATGCTCTAATAATAGACTGATATTGTGCGTTGTTTAAATAAACAATGGGCGAGATGTTCCGACCGTTCAGACCAGCGGATCTTCCAGTCCCGCTGAACGTGCACCCCTGTCGCAGGTTTCTCAGCGGCGAGGGCTGAATTCAACGGGAAGCCCCGTTGACAACGGTGGGACCAGAAGATCCCGCCGCCGGCGAATGACTGGCCGCCTCCCGCCACCGCGAAACACTGGGTAGATTGCTTGGGAGATCCTGCCTAAACTGTTGCTTTAAGACCTTCAAAAGCTATTCTTTCCTTTAATATTTCCAGTTGGCAAAAAAATTGCAATTCTAAAATGTACAGTTACCGTTAATAGATTTTACATAATACTACGGTTCTTTTGAAGTTACTTTACCATTAGCTGAACGTGATCAATTAGCAATTTTTCTTCCTGAATTCAAACCAATTATTCTCCTTTTCAGGAGTTTCAACTCAATGAACAAATTCCCCAAGTGTTTGGTGGCGGGAATGATGGAGGTGTCCCAGAGATTGGTTTCATGCTGGCGTGAAATCACAACAGGATCTTTCGCTCGTTTCTGCCATGGTGGGTCGGAAAACTTGCCAGGGCCCTGCGTTAGCTTCATTCGCATCCCCTCAATGGGGTGTAGATAAAGGCCTGACTCTCATGGTGCCAGCGGGAAAGCACCCTGACATAAACATGTTCAGAACAATGTGGCGTGCAGATGTCGGGACTCATCTGAACAACGCCTGGGGCTGACTCCGGAGTTCAGGATGGAGGCCGGCATACGACCGGGGACCACGACAGCAGTGGGTCCTGGAGGCGGTCCATCGTCCAGCCTCAGAGTGATCCTGGAGATCCATCTTCATTTTGAAGAAGTCCATCTTCTTTCTTCAATGGTGGGTCAGTGATGTTGGACACCTCATCAATATAGCAACCTGACACAACAGTAGATTACGTGACATAAAGGCCTTGCCCGCCAATTAACACAGCTTGAAACATCTGGTCCATAATTAATGAGGTCGGGGCCAGGGGATTTGGTGTGGCTTCCTGCAGGCCTCCGCAGCAGTAAACACTCCACATTCCAGCCCCCGTCCCTGCTATGGCACTCAGTCTCAAAACAGGAAAATTCTGTTTCCTAATAACCGATTACTCAGGCTCCTTTATTTAAACAGATATCTTCTTTTTACATCCCAGAAAAAGACATCTTCAATTTGGAAGAACCCACCACTCAGATTTTTAAGTATCGTCAGCCAGGTATAAATTAAACCACTCGCAAAGCCGACTAACGTTTGATTCTTTTTCACTCAACTATAACTAACAAAACATTGCAACGTTTAATCAATCTTTAGTTCAGAAATCTGAACTGAAGTTAATTTCTAAGCTGCTTACGTTTTGTGACGAGATTTAGCGGAATATTGAGCCAAAAGCTGCCAAAGCAGACCTTATTTTTGTCAAAAGCACATAACGTAGACTGATATAAGAATGCTACCAACTGAGTCCAGGTAATAAGTGGGGCTTGTTTCAATTATCTGTACCTGCATGATATTGGCCCATAATTTGCTGTGAAAATAACAGTGAGTTTAATATTGGTGATATTATTAATGTGTAAATAACCCAGCAATCTGTGATGAAAAAGAGATAAACTGTGCATTGCAAATTGCCACAAATTGCTCGAGGATCTGTTGTTAGCCTTGGCAAAATGGGAGCTCAGCATCATTCTCCCCGTGAGTTTCGAGAGACTGTGTTGTTGTACTGTTAAACAAATTAAACTCACTGTATAGAGTTATGGCTGGTACTTAATGACCATTCTAATAAGGAGTTGTCTGTTCCTCAATACTACTCAACCTTTCTTTCTAGAAAGAGAAAGACTGAAACTGTGGAGTTTCATTCCTTCAGCAGTAAATTGTTCAAAGAGAGTTTGATTTTAAAACTTAATTTTTCTTACTTTTCCTTTTTGGCTTTTATTTTGAAAACTTAATCTAATCTTTATTTTCCTCTCTTTATTTATTCCCCTGTATCTACCATGAATCTTAATTCCTTCTCTAGTGTCCGTTGGTTTCTTTCTCGATCCTTAAATCTCATTGGTAAAGACATGGTGGACTGTTGTTCCTTACGCCCATCAGTGTCCCCGGTGCTTTGTTTTCAGCTCGGACATCCAGAAATTTGTGTCCCAAAAGACTTTCAAGGTGAAAGGGGACAAAAAAACTCTAATAATCGTTTCATGCCACAAGATACCCTTACTCCAGACAATTCTGGACAATTGTCAAAATACCATATTTGAACTGCTCAGCTCTTTTCAACGGACTACTGAGAAGCAAAGAGCAGAGTGGAGTAATGGAATGTCTTCCGCAATAGATCTTCGTATTCCATGATCTGAGACTCAAAGCCACAATTGCACTTTGGGTTGATTTTCCACTTATGGAGGAAATGCCACACCATCCCTGCCCAGTGATGATTGGGTTGAGAGCTGTCTGCTATGAGAGAGGTGCAAGCCAGGGACTTCCAGTCAATGATGAGGTATTAATTCCTTATGCTGCAGGTGTCCCACGATTCAATCCATCTGGGTGGTGGATTGATATCAGCTGTTTGAATGTCAGCTGCTCTTTTGCTGACTGAATCATAGAATCCGACAGAACAGAGGGAGGCCATTCGGCCAACTGAGTCTGCACCGACCCTTCGAAAGACCACCTTACCGATGCAATCCCCCAATTTACCCCTGTAACCCCACCCAACCTTAGGACACTTAAGGGCCATTTAGCATGGCCAATCCACCTAGCCTGCACATCTCTGGACCTTGGGAGGAAACCAGAGCACCCGGAGGAAACCCACACAACCACTGGGAGAACGTGCAAACTCTACATACACAGTAACCCGAGATCAAAATTGAACCCGGGTCCCTGGTGCTTTGAGGCAGCAGTGTTAACCACCGTGCCACTGTGCTGGTGTGGCTGGTGTGATTTTAAGCACGTTCTTGGTGTTATTTTACAACTCGCATGAAGGGAAGGTTGCGATCATTCATGATTTTTCCGGTTCTCCGTTTTCCATTGAACTGATAGTCGGAAATACATCCTATTATAATATTTTCCCATCATATAAAAGATCTCGTCTACATCACAGTTTGAAGAATATCCATCACAGTCTGTTTCTCATTATTGTCTCTCTCAGATTTGGGAGCCTGGAAGAGCTGTGGAAACCTCAGAAAAAAAACTGTTTGAATGCTGAGTTATGCCAGAGTTCCCGCAGCATTTCCACTGAAGCTATAGTGGATGAGTGGGAGAAGCTTTCCAAAAATTCACCTCTCTCCGAAGCTCGCATGCCCCCGTCCCAGGTATTGGGATAGTGCAGTTGTGGTGAAGAAGCTCCCCTCTGCAGAAAGACTATTTGTGTAGTTGTAGCAATTAATTTGCTTATTCTAGCATGTGAATGGGTAATGGCATTGCTAATGAGCTTCTAATTTTATTTTACTGGCCCCAACTAGTCAACTGTGAAGGATCCTGAGGATCATTCGATGACTGCACTGCTGAGCACTGCTACTGCATGCTCACCAGCATATTAAAAGCTGAGTGGTGTTCCATTCAGAATGGCAGTAAAGTGGATGATTAAGACTGAAAGCAATCAATGTGCAAAAAAATATGTAAAATTAAAACACAAGCATTCTGAGTAGTTCATCGGGGAGGGGAGACAGGCCAGTTATTCATGAGCTGTTCAATGCTGCAGTATTCACTGGGGATCCGTTGTACATATCAGGGACTGCTACCACCTTCTAATATATTGATCAGTAAATCCAATTACCTTTTCAGCTGCAGGCTGAATTCACCTGCATAGACGGATTGCACTGTACATAGGGATTAATAGCATTTATGTGCATGTTGAATGTGCATATTAACTGACCCTCTTGTATTGTGATTTGTAATCACAGAAATACACCCACAACAGTTTGCATTCTACACTGCTCATATTTTACAGTAATTACAAGACTGAAACACCAGCTGATCCTGGCGTTTTTCCTCTCCACATGAGCCTCCTAATCCCAAATGACCATTTTTGTTCCCATATCTGTTTACTATGCTCCTATATATTCCCCTTCCTTTCAACCACCTACCTAACATATACTTAAATGTTGACAACAGTTTCTGCTTCAATTGCTAGCTTTGACTGTGCGCCACGCAGACTTATATTATGCAGGGAGACATCTCAAATCCATGAAGGAAGCAAAAATGCATTGTTGTTGATACTGTGTGTTACGTTCCGGTGCTTGGCCAGTTGGAATAAATGCACTAAAGAACGTCTAGTACTTGACTACTTAAAGTTTTATTATTGAACAATTGCGTGGGTAAGATAACTGTAAGAATATTATCAAAAACTACTAACTATAATAAATTAATTACCAGCTACTACAAATCGTGACTATCCACTACGAAGACCCTCTATCAACTCCGAGGTAACAGAGTCACATGGTTGTTCTCTACGCCACCTGCTGGTTGGAGGTCTTGTCTATGACTGTATACATAACTGCTTATGCATATCATCACACAGTAGAGTTCACTTAGGCCGGAATTCTCCGTCCCTTCACGCCGGCACAATTCTCCGGTTCCCGCTGCAGTGAATGGAATTTCGGCTGAGCGCCAAATTCTCCGTTCTCGCTGCTTCGGGTGGCGGGTCGAACTCGGATCAAAAAATCCCGGCCTACATCTCTGCTTCGGATTTTAGTCCAAGGGAGGATTGAAGGGCAGCACGGTAGCATTGTGGATAGCACAATTGCTTCACAGCTCCAGGGTCCCAGGTTCGATTCCCCGCTGGGTCACTGTCTGTGCGGAGTCTGCACATCCTCCCCGTGTGTGCGTGGGTTTCCTCCGGGTGCTCCGGTTTCCTCCCACAGTCCAAAGATGTGCAGGTTAGGTGGATTGGCCATGATAAATTGCCCTTGGTGTCCAAAATTGCCCTTAGTGTTGGGTGGGGTTACTGGGGTATGGGGATAGGGTGGAGGTGTGGACCTTGCGTAGGGTGCTCTTTCCAAGAGCCGGTGCAGACTCGATGGGCCGAATGGCCTCCTTCTGCACTGTAAATTCTATGATAATCAGGAGCATTGGCTGACCCAAGTTGAATCAATGGGACCGAGTCATTTCGCTGTGTGCCTGGCTTTCAGCTCCATCTATCTGTAAACCCAGTGCATGAAACACAAACAAGACATATGGAAATAATGCAGCGCACTACACTCAGCACCATGTTTATAATTTTAAGGATGATTTCACGGCCTAACCCTTCCAATGGGGAATGGAACTGTGGGCAGTACATTTCAGGAAAATGTGGGGATGCAGTCTGTGATTTCCTGCCCATTCATTTTAATGGGTGGAGAGTCAAGGCCTGCAAATGTACTATCTCCCAAGATACACTGCCTTGTGAGCCCCACTGCGAGCAATGAGTTGCAGAATTGTTCCCATATTTTGTAAATTCTCATCCTTGAAGAGCTTATTTTAGGGAATATTTACCAAAGCGAATTAACTATCGGTATATATGAGCAACTCAGCTCTTTTTTTCTCTCTGAATCTTGCACTTAGTTAAATATTTTACATCTGAGCTGCCAGTAACTCAGTTTTCCACTGAAACTTTGACATGTTCTAGCTTACGGCGGGGTGTTTTAATTTGAACAATTATGCTCCATTTCCATTTCCACACTAAATGGGGCATAATTAAGGTGACATTTATCAACAGACATAGAGAAATCACAATTTAATCTTTCCACTGCAGTCAACAAAGACTTTCTGTGGTCTTCCCCGAACTGTGGCTAATTATGGGTATGATGTCACATTTACATACCTGCTTCATAACGTTAAAACTGAAAGTAAGCAATTATATTTAAACTGGGTGCAGACACACACACACACACACACTTAGAGGGAGGCTTGAATAGAAGAGACAGATAGAAAAAGAAATAAGGATAGAGAGAGAGAGGGCAGGAAGCAGAATCAGAGAAGAAAATATACAAATATATGCCAGACTTACATGTTGGGAACTTCCGAATTTGTTGGTGGGGCTACCTCACTTTTTACTGGTTGGGAAAAAATATATATATATTTTAAAATTTAGAGTACCCAATTCTTTTTTTCCTAATTAAGGGGCAATTTAGCGTGGCCAATCCACCTACCCGGCACATCTTTGGGTTGCAGGGGTTAACTCACGCAGACATGGAGAGAATGTGCAAACTCCATATGGACAGTGACTTGGGGCCGGGGTCGAATCCAGGTCCTCGGCGCCATGAGGCAACAGTGTTAACCACTGAGCCACCATGCAAGGGGCTGGTTTAGCACAGTGGGCTAAATCGCTGGCTTGTAATGCAGAACACAGCCAGCAGCGCAGGTTCAATTCCTGTACCAGCCTCCCCGAACAGGCGCCGGAATGTGGCGACTAGGGGCTTTTCACAGTAACTTCATTGAAGCTTACTTGTGACAATAAGTGATTATTATTATTATGCAGCCCTAGGAAAAATGTACATAAAAGAAAATCAGATTTTGACTCTGAGAAATGATGGCAAAATATTGCTTTGTTTTTGAGAAAATCAGCACCAACATGAATTGCAACATGATTTAATAAATGTGACACTTCTCTTGAAATTGTTTGAGTCTCCATTGAATACGAGAGGCGGCAGGTAGCAGAAACAAACACTTGAGTTGTAGCTATGATTAATTGTGACTCTGAGGTTTTAAAAGGTGTTGTATTCCATCATATCTCAGAGTATTCAAGTTTGAATAATGGAACACCATAAACATAGCTAGAAAATAATGGATAATAAAAGATACGTCGCATAAAAAAATCCTGGTAATGTATTATAAGGTACGGTTCTATGAATTTACAGTGATGGTCTTATAAACAAGCTCAGTCGCCTTCTTTGAATAATCGAGATTACTTTCAATTGTCTGTTGTCTCACAAAGGTTGATTGTTCTGCATTAAAATTAACCATTCCGATCATGAAAACAACGCATTGTTCAGTGAAATGTTCTCTGATTTTGGCTTTTATTTCAAATGTCCTTTCCCTCTTATCGACTAATAGAAATTGTTGGCACATAAGGGGCGGGATTCTCCGAAATGGAGGCAGAGTGTTCGCGCCGTCGTGGACGCCGTCGAGGTTCACGACGGCGCGAAACGGCCCCTATCCCGACTGATTCAGGGCCCAATAATGGGCTAGGAGCGGCGCGGCGTCATTTACGCGCGCCAGGCCTTGGCGCCGCGTAAAGGCGGTGCCGCATACATGACGCGGCTGGTGCTGCATAACTGGCGTCACCCGCGCATGTGCGGGTTGGCCGGCGCGAACCCGGGCATGCATGGTTACCATCCTCTCAGAGTCCGCCCCGCAAGAAGGTGTCTGACGGATCTTGCAGGGCTGCGGAAGAAAGGACGTCCTCCTTCAGAGAGGCCGGCCCGACGATCGGTGGGCACCGATCGCAGGCCAGACCGCATTTGAGGCCCCCCCCGATGCAGGATCACCCCTCGCCCCCCTGCAGGCCGCCCCCCCCCCCCACCCAGCGTTCCCGCGCTGTTCCCGCTGGCAGTGATCAGGTGTGCACGGCGCCGGGGGGAACCCGCCGTTTTGGGCAGGCCGCTCGGCCTATCCGGGTCAGGGAATCGTGGGGGTACCGGTGAATCACCATTTTGGCTGTCTCGGGCGATTCACTGTACCGTGCCGTGCAAAACGCGATTGTGCCGATCTGGCCGCTTCCATGAATCGCGGGAGGGCTTCGGACCGGCGTCGCGGGAAAATTTGGTGACCCAGGCGATTCTCCCAACCGGCGCGGGAGCGGAGAATCGCGCCCAAGGTGCTCCATTCAACCCAATGCACATGTACTAACACTTCAATAAGAGTCACCAACTCAAATCCCATTTTAATAAGGCTACAAGGAGACCTCATTAAGTGAAAATATGAACAAGGTTTTATTACCAACAAGAAGAGTAGACTTCCCGGTAGGCCCCTACTGGGTTTCTCTCTGGTCGGTGTCTTATTGGTCGACCTTATATACACTGGGTAATTGGGCTACCCTGCCTCTAGCGGGGGAGCTCGTCCTCCGCAAGGAGCACGGGGTAGACCAGCATTCCTATCCCGTATGTCCCGTGTGGGATATTGCACACCTCCCCTCAAAATCCGAAGGTCCCCTCAACAAGCGATGGGACAGAGAAGGAGGAGCAGATGAAGGATGTTGGAGTCTCTTCAGCTCCGGTAATTCCTTGTGGAGCTGATGCGCAGGAACAGTTGGCATATACCATGCCGGTGAATGCCGTTGGTGGCATGAACGATGTGGCTGACGATCGTTAGGAAGCGGCTGAACTACGGAGTCGGCAACGGAAATCTCCGAGGACTGCATCTCCATTTCAAAGTTGGATGGCACGACGTTGGCATCAAGAGAGATTGGAGGTGTTACAGCGTGCTGGTTCGGCAATGGAGCCGGAGGATCCTGGACAGGCTGCTTCTGAGGCATTTGTGAGAGAGCAGCCATCGTGAATGAATGTGATCCAGGTGTCACTTCATGAGTTGCCCCCAGTCCCGAACGTGGTACGAGACTGGTCCCGTTGAATGGACAACAATCCCAGAGAGCCAGCGAGCATTATCCTTGAAGTTAGGAATGAACACTGCATTGTCAGGTGCGAAGCAGTGAAGAGGCCGACATTGAACTGGGCAACACCCTTGCGAATCTTGGTGATGACACACCTTTGCACCGATGTCCGGCAGATTCAAATGAAATTGTGTATGAAGCCTACGACCCATCTACATCTCTGCGGGGGATACCCCAGTTACTGCTTGTGGCGTGGTCCTGTACGAGAATAAAATCTTGACAGTCTTGTGTCTATCGAAGTGGACATCTGTTTGTTAAGCTCCCATTATAATTCTCTCTGCCAAACCATTCGATGCCGGAAGGTACGGGTTGGTGTGGACGTGGTGAATCATGTTGCTCTTCACAAAAATACCAAAAATGCGCTCGAAAAAGAGGCCCTTTTATCGGTCACGAGGACCTCCATAATTCTGTGGGCCAAAAGAGAATTGCGCAACCTCTCGATGGTCACCCAGGAGGTGATCACTGTCACCATGTGGGCCGCCAGCCACTTTGAGTGGGTGTCCACTGAGACGAGAAACATCGAACCTAAGAAGGGACCAGCAAAATCGGCATGCATGATGTCCCAAGGATGGTCCGGCCACTCCCAAGGGCACAGGGGTGCTGCCGCGGGGAAATTCTGATGTTGCTGACAGATGGAGCACTACTGGGCCAATGTCTCAATATCTGTGTCCAACCCTGGCCACCAAACGTAGCTCCGCACCAGCATCTTAATTTTGGCAATTCCAGAATGTCCCTAGCCTGGACAATAACCCAGGTGCCCACAGGAGGATGCCGTCCTCCACGGTCAACTCAGACAACTTTGAGGAGAAAGCCTTCAGCTTCGCTGGTAGCTGTTGATGCTGCCCATCCTACAGCACCAGATGATGCACGTTGGCCAACACAGGATCAGTCTGCGTCCAATCATGAACATGTGAGGCGGTGACGGGCAAGAAGTTCCTAAAGTTCAGGACAGCGCTGAATCCTCGCTGCCGCTATTGGTGGGATCGCCTTGAAAAAGTGGTGGCCGTAGTCGTATCATAGAATCATAGAATCCCTACAGTGCTGGAGGAGGCCATTCAACCATCAGGTCTGCACCAACCCTTCAAAAGACCAGGCTACCCACTCACCCATCCACCCAGCTTTATCCCCATAACATAACCCGCACATTCCTCGACACTGAGCAGAAATTTATCATGGCGAATCCACCTAACCCCTACATCTTTGGACTGTGGGAGGAAACCGGAGGAAACCCACACATTCACTGGGAGAACATACAAGCTCCACACAGACAGTGACCCAAGACTGGAATTGAACCGGGATCCCTGGCGCTGTCGATCTCGGCATACTTTCACTCGGCCGCCACCAGAGTCTGGGAGGCAAAAGTGATTGGACGGTCACGGTCATCACCCATCCAATGGGACAAAACTGCCCCTATGCCATATAGTGAAGCATCACACGTGAGGATAGCGGCTTCGAGGAGTCAAAATGTGTCAACACCACTGAAGACGACAACCGGCACTTCATCACATCAAACGCCAAAGCCTCGGCCGTGACCCAATCCCATGGGTGGGACGGGGAACAGTAGCCAAATTCGAAATGAAGTGTCCGTAATAATTCCTTAATCCTAGGAAAGAGCGAAGTTTAGTGGCATCTTGCGGCACGGTGTCCATCATTTACAAGGCACAAGTCAGGAATGTGATGGAATATCCTCCATGAGTGCAGCTCTAATAACACACAGCAAACCCGGTGCCATCCAGGACAAATAGTCCACTTGATTGCCACCCTATCCACCACAAACATTTACTCCCTTCATTACCGACGCACAGTGGCAGCAGTGTGTGCCACCTACAAGATGCACGGTGATAACTCGCTAAACTCTCAGCCTCTACCATCTAGAAGGAGAAGAGCAGTAGATACATGGGAACACCACCAACTGTAAGTTCCCCTCCAAGCCACACACCATCCTGACTTGGAAATATATCATTGTTCCTTCACTGTTTCTGGGTCAAAATGTTGGGTGTATCGACAGCTGTTCAAGAGGGTGGCTCACCACCATATTCTCCAGGTTAAGTAGGAATGGGTAAAAAATGTGGTACGCAGACCCCATGAAGAAATTTTAAAAATTGCCTGTTTAACAGCTCAATTGCTTTCCACTGCCTTAAAGCTCAGTCTCCCCGCTTCCAGCTAGCATCTCTAGTAATATCCCCTAGCCGTGTAAATACACCTTGCTTGCAACCGGGTGCTATCTACTGGCATTCTATTGCCCCCCAGCCTGCCGCCACTGGTGTGACAAAATCCTGCCCCCAAATGTACATAACTTGAACTGTAGTGAGGTACGGCTGTTGTGAATGCTAAGCTCTCATTGGTTGAGCAATTAACTTCGCCGTTCTGGTGACATTGCCAAACCGTTCAAACTTTGCCCCTGCCATTTCTACTGTCTGAACAATGAGTTTGTCTGACAATCAGCAAAAACCAATAACTGACCAGATTTGTAAAACTCCTTCAAATTTTTTAGAACTGTTTAAGACAAGTTTCTATATTTCTACAGTTAAAAGCTAGTAATAAGACGGTTTTTTTTGACCATGTTCTTCAGAAAACAATAACAGAAACACTAATTAACCACATTGTGGAATTGGACAAGCATAATATAATTAGTCATGTTTATGCAACAACGGTTTCATGAAGGAACAGGCTGAATATAAAGCAGAATTTCCCTGCAAGAAATACTTGCATGCTTGAGAGTAAACCTGGTGTATAGTATCGATGTGGTGATTTTAACAATTGTTTGTCTGGGAAATAAGAAGTGACAAGATCTAAATTACCTCCAGGATTTTTGGCATTTTGTTGATTTTAATCACTAAATCAGTAACTCCTACCGCCATTATCCCACCCCACAAAGTATTTCAAAGTGCTGTTAATCTATGCTTTCCCATCAGTTCTACCTATCTTCGGAGAGAGGACGAATCACCACAGCCACAATACTTGTCACAATTCTTCAATTTGCTGCATTTATTATTCATGTAAGACAAAAAAAAAATTCCATCAGGGTTTAACCTGCTGGTATGAAAATATGCTGGAGAGCTGTTCATTTCTTCATTGTGTTGGATTATTATATGCTTGCGTCAAGAAGGATGTGAATCACTGCCTTCACTTCACATCTACCTTGAGGGCCCTCATGCATATTCATATGCTAGGCGCAGCATCAGTAAGCTAGGATTTTCAGAAAGATGAGCGAAGAAAAACATTAATCACAGATATTAAGAAGTCTAATATGATAAACAGAATAATTTTGTCGAGGAGTCGCCACCTTTACTCCCCTCAGATGATGTGGACGGTGTTTCTGAAAGCAAATGCTTTAACCTAATTGATCTGATTTTGTCATTGAATTTTGTGTCGGACAAAGGATTGATTTTTAAAAAAAATTTAAAATAAGAAAACAGAGGCTGCTCTTTTACGATTTTTCTTACACTATAGCATTCTTTCCAGTTTTTGAAAATCAGTTTACCTCACGCATTCACAAGCTTCCTGATTACCTGGGTTCCCTGGAGGGAACATCTCTTCAAAGGCATTGTACAGCTAAATCTATTAACTGGATGGCATTCCTGACAACCAGGGGCACATCCTAGCTAAATAGGTTACCAACATTGTAAGCCCCTCGCACTTTTCAATTGAATCATTTTTAAATTTGTGGGCTTTTTTGACACTTGTTTTATTTCCCTGTTCTTCAGGTAGTTAAGCACTGTGCCAGTTTAAAGATGGAAAAGTAGGATTCTGCAACTGAGCAATCAAACATTGAACTACTGGCACAAATCAAGGCTGATGCCATCTCTAAATCAGAGCTACATAGGTTAATCCGCTATTGCATAGCATGTGAGCACAGTGGGCTAAATAGCTGGCTTGTAATGCAGAACAAGGCCAGCAGCACGGATTCAATTCCTGTACCGGCCTCCCCGAACAGGCGCCGGAATGTGGCGACTAGGGGCTTTTCACAGTAACTTCATTGAAGCCTACTTGTGACAATAAGCAATTATTCTCATTATTAACATCAACCTGATTTTTATTTTAAATACAGAATGCCATCTATTTTTAATTTTCATTCTTTGATCTCTCTCCTTCATGTAACAACTATGCCTTACAGGGAAGCAGAAGAGTTGCTTCAGTGCCTATGCAGTACTGCAGACTGTGGATAAGTCTAGATTTGATTTTCCCATAGCCAATGCCAATAATGTGATGGTTGAGAGTGTGAAGAACAAACTGGCATTTCAGGAGAACTTTATCACATCCTCTGGGCATTCCAAAATGCTTGCCTCAGTTTTTTAATATCTTCTCATGGGATATCAGTGTTGGAAACTCATGTCGTTGTCCATCCCAAATAGGCCTTGAGAAGGTGGTAGTGAGATGGTTCATGTGGGGCTGGAGCTGGAGCTGACTTGCACCTGATCTGTGCTGCCGCTAGAAATGCCAATCAGGAAGCGATTCCTAAACCTTCACCATGCAAATTTAGGGGATTGCATTTTGAGCTGGTGGCCTGATAGCAAGGTCCCACGGCTGGTCACCCCCCCCCCCCCCCGCAACCCCACATCACAATCCAGCCCCCCCCCCCCCCACCCACCGCAGTGCAATTTTGTCCCCACCCCTGGATTTTCTGGGTTCCCCCCCCACAGTGCGGAGGTGACCCGACCCCATAGACCCCCTAAATAAGAGACCACCCTCCAGACACCGCCAAATAAAGAGACCCCCCCACAGAGACTCTTTAAATAGAAAGACCCCCAGAGATCTCTGAAATAAAGAGACACCCCAGAGACACCCAAAATAAAGAGAGCCCTCACAGGGATCCCCTAAATAAAGAGACCTCTGAGAGACCCCCTAAATAAGGAGACCCCCTCCACAGAGACCAGCTAAATAAAGAGACACCCCAGAAACCCCATAAATAAAGAGCCCTCACACAGAAGCCCAAAATAAAGAGACATCCCCCCCCCCCCAAGACCCCTCAGAAAATTGACCCCAAAAGAGAAACCCCTCTCAGGAACCTCACAAAAGAGAGAGATCCCTGTCTGGAAGGTAGAGAGCAGTCTGGACAGAGGCAGTGAAAAAGTTTACTGTTGTAACACTCACCTGGGCAATACACCTGCTGGCTCAGACATAGGAAGCACCGTCTGTCAATTCATGGAAAGAGAAAATTGGTAAGCTGTGTTTAATGCCCCTCAGATCTTTGATCTGCAAGCTATTCATTCATTGCTCTTTCATATTAATTTTATGATGCCGTGATTGACAGATTTCACACACACACAGCTGTCAGAATTGTTCTATTCATTTTCCTTCATGGATAAGCAACTCTGAAGTACTCGAAGTGAATGTTTATAAACATCAAGCTTTGATTGACAGCTCCTGGACCACTTCAAACAGAATTAAGTGCTTTTCAATCACCTCCCATCACGGATTGTGTGATTCTGATTCAGAAATTGACAGCAATTAACTCTCAAGTGATCAGAGGACCGGAGGATCACGCCGGCCTGGAAAATATGGTGCCCGCACACTGGCGTGGGTTGTGAAGCTCGATCCCGAAGCCAATGGGGTAGAGCATCAGAAATGGGCTCTGTTCCTGTTTTCTTCATAACCGCTGGATTCTCCGTCTCATCGATAACTCCGCTACCAACGGCGCAAGGCAGAGAATTCAGCCCGTGGTATAGGTTTTCCAATATTGCCTTGAGGAAGGGTGTTCCAAGATTTTGACACAGTAATAATAATAGCTTATTGTCACATGTAGGCTTCAATGAAGTTACTGTGAAAAGCCCCTAGTCGCCACATTCTGCCGCCTGTTTGGGGAGGCTGGTAGGGGAATTGAACCCACGCTGCCAGCATTGTTCTGCATTACAAGCCAGCGGTTTAGCCCACTTTGCTAAACCAGCCCCTTGTTGAAGTAATGGAACTAGAGCCAGATAGACTAAAGACAAGTGTTCATTCCTTTTCCCCTGGGTCTCCAGAGTTTACACTCTATTGTAAATAAATGATGCATTTCCTATAGATTTGGAACATTATAAAGTCACATCCTCTTGTCAATAACACTTCATTCCATATTATCAGAAAATAAAGGTCCCTTCTGATAGAGCTGAATTAAAACACGGGTTTTGTTCAAAGATAAAGGACAAGATCTTCCAGCTGTTAACAGCATCGCGATCCTCTGGTCCCGCCGACGGCATGTTTCCCAGCAGCATGGGATGTATTCAAGGGGAATTCCCATTGGCAGCGGCGTGACCAGAAGATCCCGTCACCGGCCGCTGAAAAACAAGCCAAAGGAAGGCCTGAGAATCTCACTCACAGTGTCATTTTAAGTTTGAACTGTTGAACTCAACCCTTCTAACTGTTCCTTCAAACAGAGCTGCTGAACACAGATTTAAGTTGCAAAACAATTAAATGCGACTTCCGGTGGCCGCCATGGAATGAGTGTTCGCACATAAAGTGGCCTGAAGACTGGTTCTTTGGCCCTTCTTGCCCATTTTATGGGGGTGGTGCAGGTGTAAAAGTGATAATATCGAAGAAATAGGATTTCTCCTCCGATGGGAGATGTTGAAGGGTTACCAGACATTGGGGGTGTTGAGCAACGGGCATCCTTCGGATCTGGAGGGGAAAGGATGGTGGAGGGACCTATTGCGTCGTTGTCTGCACAGTGGAAGACGGAGAAGTTGGTCACATTCCTTTCAGCCAAATTCAAAAAGCAAATGCTGGCGGTCACTAAGGATTTGGCGAGAGTGGCTGAGCTAATTTGGGCCACCCTGGAGAGGGTGGAACAGTGGCTGGAGACGCACAGTGCCTTGATTCAGAAGGTGGAGGAGACTGTTGCCGACCACAAGGGTCGGATTGCCACTTTGGAGACAGAAATGTTAATGATGTTGAAGGGGCAAAATAAGTTAAAGGCTCAGATCAACGATCTGGAGAACCACTCAAGGAGGCAAAACTTGAGGATTGTGGGGCTGCCCAAAGACAATAAGGGGATGAGAACCACGGAATATGTGGCCAACTGTTCGAGCAGTTGATTGGGGAGGGGGGTCTTTGACCACCCTCCTGAAGTGGACCGGGCCCATTGATTATTGACGAAGAAACCGAGGGCATATATGCTCCGAATTGGGACGATGTGGAATTTATGAGGCGGGTTTTAGGTAAGATCCCAGACTTAGAGTCACATAACCTGATCAAGGGAGGAGACGTTAACACAGTCATTGATCCGGAATTTGACCGGTCAAAATCCAGGACAGGGAGGAGGCTGGCTGCGCCAAAGGAATTGAAGGGGTTTATGGAACAGATGGGGGGAGTAGACTCATGGAGGTTTGCACGGCCAAGGGCGAAGGAGTTTTCCTTTATCTCACAGGTCCACACGGTATACTCTCGCATCAACTTTTTTGTTCTGAGCAGGGAGCTAATACCGTGGGTGGTGGATACTGAGTACTCGGCAATCGCAGTGTTGGATTATGCCCTGCATTGGGTGGATCTACGGGTTAGTGTGGAGAGAGGGCAATGCCCGCTGTGGAGACTAGATGTGGCGTTGCTAGCGGACGAGTCGGTCTCTGGGCGGGTTAACAAGTCCATCCAGAACTGCCTGGATACAAATGATACGGGGGAGGTCTCCACAGCGACGGTTTGGGAAGCCCTGAAGTCAGTGGTCAGAGGGGAATTAATCTCTATAAGGGCCCACAGAGAAAAGGCGGAACGGGCTGAGAGGGATAGATTAGTGGAGGAGATACTCCAGGTGGACAGGAGATACTCGGAGGCCCCGGACGTGGGGCTACTGAGGGAGCGGCGGAGGTTACAGGCGGAGCTTGGGCTGTTGACCACAGGAAAAGTGGTGGAACAGTTGAGGAAGGCAAGGGGGGCGATTTATGAGTACGGGGAAAAGGCAAGCAGAATGTTGGCGCACCAGCTCAGGAAAAGGGAGGTGGCCAGGGAGATAGGTAAAGAAAAGAGTAGAAGCGGGAATACTGTCCTGGACCCAGCGGGGGTGAACGAGGGGTTTAAATGTTATTATGATGCCCTCAGAAGGAGAGGAGGTGGAGCTGGTAGTAGCGATGGATGCGGAGAAGGCTTTTGATCAGGTGGGGGGTGTTGGGAAGGTTTGGGTTTGGTGAGGGCTTTATTGACTGGGTGCGGTTGCTCTACAAGGCACCAGTAGCGAGTGTGCGTACGAACCGGCTGAGGTCGGGGTGTACTTTGAACTACACCAAGGGACGGGGCAAGGGTGCCCCCTCTCCCCGTTACTGTTTGCTCTGGCCATGGAGCCATTGGCCATGGCATTAAGAGCCTCTAGGAACTGGAAAGGGTCAGTTCGGGGGGGGGTGGAGCACCGGGTCTCCCTTTACGCAGATGACCTCTTGTATATTTCAGACTCGTTGGAGGGGATGGGGAAAGTAATGCGAATCTTGGGGGAATTTAGTAATTTTTCGGGGTATAAATTGAACATGGGGAAAAGCGAGATGTTCGTGATCCAGGCAAGAGGACAGGAGAAGAGACTGGGAGAGCTGCCGCTTAGAGTGGTAGGGAAGAGCTTTCGATATCTGGGAATCCAGGAAGCCCGGGAATGGGAGGCACTGCACAAGTTAAACCTATCCCGGTTGGTAGAACAAATGAAAGGGGACTTTAAGAGATGGGACGTGCTCCCGCTATCACTGGCGGGGAAGGTACAGACTGTGAAAATGACGGTCCTCTCCAGATTTCTGTTTGTCTTTCAGTGCCTCCCCATCTTCATCCCAAAGGCCTTTTTCAAGCGGGTGAATAAGGTTATTTTGGGTTTTGTATGGGCGGGTAAAACTCCGCGAGTGAAGAAAGTGTTACTGGAGCGCAGTCGGGGGAGGGTGGGTTGGCGCTGCCGAACTTCTGCAATTACTACTGGGCAGCTAATATAGCCATGATCAGGAAGAGGGTAGTGTGGAAGGGGTCAGCATGGGAGCGGATGGAGGCGGCGTCATGCAGAGACACCAGATTGGGAGCACTGATAATGGCACCTCTTCCATTCTCGCTGGCCCGATACTCCACAAGTCCGGTGGTGGTGGCGGCTCTGAGAATCTAGGGGCAATGGAGGAGACATAAGAGTGGAGGGAGCATCGGTTTGGACCCCGATTTATAATAATCACAGGTTTGCACCGGGTAGGCTAGATGGTGGGTTCCGGAGTTGGCAGAGGGCAGGAATTAGAAGGATGGGGGATCTATTTATAGATGGGAGCTTCCCCAGCTTGAAAGCCTTGGAGGATAAATTTAAATTGCCAGCAGGGAATCGGTTTAGGTATTTACAGGTGCGAGACTTCCTGAGAAAACAGGTGCCGGCCTTTCTGCTGCTGCCGCCATGGGGGGTACAGGATAGAGTAGTCTCCAGTACCTGAGTGGGAGAGGGGAAGGTTTCAGATGTTTACCAGGAGCTTTCGGAGGTGGAGGAAACTCCGGTGTAGGAGCTTAAGGGCAAGTGGGAGGATGAGCTAGGAGGAGAGATAGAGGCGGGTCTATGGACGGATGCCCTAAGCAAGGTTAATACATCCTCATCATGAACCAGGCTCAGCCTGATACAATTTAAGGTAGTCCACCGGGCACACATGTCAGCGGCTAGGATGAGCAGATTTTTCGGGGTTGAGGATAGGTGTGCGAGGTGCGCGGGAAGCTCAGCAAATCATGCCCACATGTTTTGGGCATGCCCAAAGCTTAGAAGGTTTTGGCAGGATTTTGCGAAGGCAATGTTCACGGTGCTAAAAGCACGGGTGGTGCCGGGTCCGGAGGTAGCGATCTTTGGAGTGTCGGAAGAGCCGGGAGTTCAGGAGGCGAAAGAGGCTGACGTCTTGGCCTTTGCCTCTCTGGTAGCCCGGAGACAGATCATGTTAATGTGGAGGGACTTGAAGCACCCGAGTGTAGAGACCTGGGTTAGTGACATGGCTGGGTTTCTCAGTCTCGTGAAAATAAAGTTTGCCTTGTGGTCGTCTGTGTTAGGAGGATTACGGTACCTAGTAATGCCGGAATACTATTGGTGGAGAATGTACTTGTTCCATTGGATAAGCTTGCATGTTAGCTCCGCCTTGCAAGGCGGGGTATAAGGGCCCGTGCTGCCCCAGCAGCTTCCTTTTGTACCTGCGCTGCTGGGGGAAACATCTAGCGTATTAAAGCCTTCAATTGTCTCCAATCTCGTTTCTGAGGTTATTGATTGTGCATCAATTTAATACGCTAGATTTAAAAGAATGGAGCTCCGAATCAAGCCGGAGTGTCTGTAACTCAGCCCCCACGCGGCAAATTCAGCGGCAACCTTCAAGCACTGGCTGGCGTGTTGTAACGGATACCTCAGAACGGCCGAAAATACACCCACGGCAGAACAGAAACTGCAAGTCCTGCACTCGAGGGTGAGCCCAGAGGTTTACACCCTCATCGAAGACGCGGACGACTTCGATGCAGCAATGGAGCTGCTGAAAGGGCATTATATTTGCCCGGTAAACCAGGTCTACGCTCGACATCTGCTAGCGACGAGGCGACAAATCCCCGGGGAATCACTGGAGGAATTCTACCGTGCGCTCCTGGTGTTGGGGAGAAACTGCAGCTGCCCGCAAGTTTCGGCGAGCGACAACACAGAACTTTTGATCCGGGACGTTTTCGTTGCAGGTATGCTGTCCTCCCAAATCCGCCAGCGATTGCTGGAGAAAGACACCCTAGGCCTCAAGGAGGTATGGGCCCTTGCCGGCTCCCTGGATGTGGCCTCCCGAAACACCCGCGCTTACGTCCCCGACCGCGCGGCAGCCCCCTGGGCAGTGTGGGACCCCCCCTGCGGCTGACCCCAAGACATCTCCCACCCCCCACAAGCTTGTGCTGCAAGACGGCCTGGCAACCCCGGGGGGCCCCGCTGCTATTTTTGCGGGCAGGCCAAGCACCCCCGGCAGCGATGTCTAGCCCATGCATCCACCTGCAAGGGATGCGCTAAAAAGGGCCACTTCGTGGCGGTATGCCAGGCCCGGGCGGTCGCTGCGGTCTCCGGTGGCGAATGTGGACCGCCACCACAACCCTCTCCATGGTCCCCGTGCGGCCAGCGGGAACTGCCATCTTCCTCCTCCAGGGCCACATGCGGCTTCCGGGCGCCGCCATCTTGTCCCACGGACGCCACCTGCGATGGATAGGCACCATGTGCGACCAATGGGCGCCACCCTCTTGGATGGGCCCCTAGGACCCCAGCTCAGCTGACCACACAATGCCCGAAGAGAACATCCAACTGCTGCCATGAGTAGGCTCGGTGACCCTGGACCAGTCTCGGCCCCGAACACTATCGACTGCTACGACGACGGTGCTAATCAACAGACATGAAACGTCCTGCCTAATCGACTCTGGGAGCACGGAGAGCTTCATACACCCCGACACGGTAAGACGCTGTTCTCTCCCCATCCACCCCTTTAATCAAAAAATCTCCCTGGCCTCCGGATCTCACTCAGTAGGGATCAATGGGTTTTGTATAGCTAACCTCACAGTCCAAGGAAGGGAGTTCAAAAACTACCGACTCTACGTCCTTCCCCACCTCTGCACGGCCACACTCCTGGATTGGATTTTCAGTGTAACCTCCAAAGTCTAACTTTCAAATTCGGCGAACCTATACCCCACCCCCCCTCACTGTCTGCAGCCTCGCGACCCTCAAGGTCAATCCGCCTTCCCTGTTTGCGAACCTCATCCCGGATTGCAAACCAATGGTTACTGAAGGAAGGTGTCATTGAAGCTAGCAACAGCCCCTGGAGAGCTCAAGTAGTGGTGGTAAAGACCGGGGAGAAGCAGAGGATGGTCATCGACTACAGTCAGACCATCAACAGGTTTACGCAGCTCGACGCGTACCCTCTCCCCCGCATATCCAACCTGGTCAACAGGATCGCGCATTACAAGGTCTTCTCCACGGTGGATCTTAAGTCCGCCTACCACCAGCTCCCCATCCGTACTAGTGACCGCAAATACACTGCCTTCGAAGCAGATGGGCGGCTCGACAACTTCTTAAGGGTTCCCTTCAGTGTCACTAACGGGGTCTCGGTCTTCCAGCGAGAGATGGACCGAATGGTTGACTGGTATGGTTTACGGGCCACATTCCCGTACCTCGATAATGTCACCATCTGCGGCCACGACCAGCAGGACCACGACTCCAAGCTCCGAAAATGCCTCCAAACCGCAAAAATCCTTAACTAACGTATAACAGGGATAAATGCGTGTTTAGCACCGACCGCCTAGCCATCCTCGGCTACGTAGTGCGTCATGGAGTGATAGGCCCCGACCCTGAACGCATGTGCCCCCTTATGGAGTTCGCCCTCCCTCACTGCTCCAAGGCCCTGAAGCGCTGTCTAGGTTTATTTTCTTACTATGCCCAGTGGGTCCCCAACTATGCGGAAAGGTCCGTCCACTGATCCAATCCACAGCTTTCCCCCTGTCGATAGAGGCCCGCCAGGCCTTCAGCCGCATCAAAGCAGACATTGCAAAGGTCACGATGCATGCCATTGACGAGTCCCTCCCTTTCCAGGTCGAGAGCGACACGTCTGACGTAGCTCTGGCAGCCACCCTCAATCAAGCTGGTAGACCTGTGGCCTTCTTCTCACACACCCTCTAGCCCCTCCGAAATCCGCCATTCCTCAGTCGAAAACGAGGCCCAGGCCATAGTAGGAGCTGTGTGACATTGGGGCATTAACTGGCCGGCATGAGATTCACTCTCCTCACTGACCAACGGTCGGTTGCTTTTCTGTTTGATAATGCACAGCGGGGCAAGATAAAAAAACAACAAGATCCTACCGTGGAGGATTGAACTCTCCACCTACAACTATGAGATCTTGTATCGTCCCGGGAAGCTAAACGAGCCTCCTGATGCCCTATCCCGCGGCACATGTGCCAGCGCACAAGTGGTCCGCCTCCGAGCCCTCCACGAGGACCTCTGCCACCCGGGGGTCACTCGATTTTTCAACTTCATCAAGACCCGCAACCTGCCCTACTCCATCGAGGAGGTCAGGGCAGCCACCAGGAATTGCCAAATCTGCGCGGAGTGCAAGCCGCACTTCTACAGACCAGAGAAAGCGCACCTGATAAAGGCTTCCTGGCCCTTTGAACGCCTCAGTATGGACTTCAAAGGCCCCCTCCCCTCCACCGACCGCAACATGTACTTCCTGAACGTGTTTGACGAATACTCCCGGTTCCCTTTCACCATCCCCTGACCCGACATGACCGCAACCACCATCATAAAAGTCCTCCATGGTATCTTTACGCTGTTCGGTTTCCCCGCCTACATACACAGTGATAGGAGGTCCTCCTTTATGAGCGACGAACTGCGTCAATTCCTGCTCAGCAAGGGCATCGCCTCGAGCAGGACGACCAGTTACAACCCCCGGGGAAACGGACAGGTAGAGAGGGAGAACGGAACAGTGTGGAAGACCATCCTACTGGCCCTGCGGTCCAGGAATCTCCCAGTCTCCCGCTGGCAGGAAGTCCTCCCGAATGCCCTCCACTCCATCCGGCCACTGCTGTGTAACACGACTAACCAAACACCTCACGAACGTCTCCTTGTCTTCCCCAGGAAGTCCTCCTCTGGGACCTCGCTCCCGACCTGGCTGGCAGCTCCTGGACCCGTCCTGCTCCGAAAACACGTGCGAGCGCACAAATCGGACCCATTGGTCGAGAGGGTCCATCCCTTCCACGCTAAACCTCCATACGCCTACGTGGCGTACCCCAACGGCCGACAGGATACGGTCTCCCTACGGGACCTGGCGCCCGCTGGATCCCCACACACACCCCCGCCACCAGCACTACCCTCCCTCCCACCGGCGCACCCCACAGCCGCCCCTTTCCCAGGTGGATCGGTTCTTCCACTGGCCCCGTCTAGGCCCTGCCCACCGGCGCACCCCACAGCTGCCCCCTTCCCAGGCTAGTCGGCCATTCTGCCAGCCACGTCTAGGGGTGATGAAGCCGCTGCAGAAGCCGAAACCATGCTCCCGGAGTCACAGATGCCTGAACCTCCACCGACATCACCACCAAAGCTACGACGATCGCAGAGGATGACCAGGGCCCCCGATCGACTAATTGCTTCCTTTTGAAATGTACATTACTGTTGTAAATAGTTAAAAGTTGTAATGAGGCAAAACGCTGTACGGAGGCATTACGGTACCTTCATAACTATAACTTCTACCAAGTTGTAGTACGATGCCACCACCCCCCGCCGGACTCTCTTTAAACAGGAGGTGAATGTGGTAGTCTGTGTTACGAGGATTAAGGTACCTAGTAATGCCGGAATACCATTGGTGGAGAATGTACTTGTTCCATTGGATAAGCTTGCATGTTAGCTCCACCTTGCGAGGCAGGGTATAAGAGTCCGTGCTGCCCCAGCAGCTTCCTTCTGTACCTGCACTGCTGGGGGAAACATCTAGCATATTAAAGCCTTCAATTGTCTCCAATCTCGTTCTGAGGTTATTGATTGTGCATCACGTCTTAAGAGGGTCAATGGTCGGGTTCACCCGGAGGTGGCAGCCGTTCGTTGACTTTCTCGGGGAAAATTTTAATGTCAGAAGATGCAGTATTCTAAGGCGGGAGAGGAGGGCGGGCGGGGGGGGGGGGGGGGGGCGAGTTGTTGTTGTATGGTTGGTGTGTGTGAAGATTGAGATGGGGGGGGAAATGTTTATTATACCACGTTGATGGCCTATATTATTTTTATTAAAAATTTTAAATACCTTAATTAAAATATTTTAAAAAGAAGAAGAAACCGAGAGCTGGGGAACAGCCATGGGCGATTATCATATGGTTCCTTCAATATTTGGTCAAGGAAAAGATCCTAAGGTGAGTAAGTGAAACCCATCAATGTAGCTGGGAAGGCGATACTTCCGAATTTATCAGGACTTGGGAGTGGAGCTGGCAAAAGGAAGGGCCAGTCTCCACAAGGCCAAGGCTGCTCTTTTCAGGAGCAAAGTGCGATTTGGAATGATGTGACCGGCTCACTTATGGGTCACGCATGGAGGAAGAGAACACTATTTTGATATGCCTGAGGAGGCAAGAAACTTTATAAAGGGCCATGGACTGGGGGATATTTGAGGATTCTGGGTGGGTTCACCTGCACTGTTGAGCTGTGGCTTTGTACTCAGGGGTGAGAACTTGTTTGTTTTTCTTTGCTGTTGTTTCCTGTTCACTTTGTACTGTGAATTTATGGTTTTCATATTTTTGTAATATTTGCCACCCTGCCTGTGCGGTGCAGGCAATGGGGGTATTAAAATCTGTGTTGGCTATGGTGGGGAGCATGGCGGGGGGGGGGGGGAGGTGGCATGGGGATGAAGTAGTTTGGGGGTGCGAGGTTGATGTAGGGTGGGGCAGGAACGGGAGGATGTGGGTCGTTTTGAAAATAAAGTTTGTTTTCAGCCTCAGGTGGGGGTGTCACCCTGCCAGCAGAAATGCTGGTTAATGGAAGTGAAGTGGGGGTGGCAGGGGGGGGTGGAGCCATGGCTAGCTATTTGGGGATAGGCCTGGGAGGTGTTGTTTTTTCTGTTTTCTTTGTTTTTCATTTAATTTGGGATAGCGAGCCTGGGCGGTGGGGTTTTCTTTGTTTGGAATTGAAGGGTGAGCAGAAGGGGTGGGTTGCTCATGTCGAAGGTTTCTTTATGGAGTCATTGGGTGGAGGGAGGTGGCAGTGGCCATCTTGGTGGCCCAGGAGGTGGGTGAGGTAGGGACCTGGGGGAGTCCATTGGGATTTGGGTTTGGCTGTTCAGGGTGGGGGGGGTTCTCATGGAATGTGAGGAGACTGAATGGGCCGATTAAAAGGTCTCGGGTGTTTGTCCATGTAAAATGTATGAGGGTAAATATGGTCTTTCTGCAGGAGACTCACCTGAGGGTTAAGGATCAAATGAGATTGCGGGAAGCATGGGTGGGACAAGTGTTCTATTCGGGGTAGATACGAAGATGAGGGGAGCTGCGGTGCTTATCAACAAAAGGGGGGCTTTTGCGGCGAGTAATATAGTGGGGGATCCAGGTGGAAAATGCTTGTTGGTGAGGGTTACTGTGGCATTAGTGAATGTGTACGCTCCTGTGTGGGATGATGTGGAATTTATGAAGATGGTGTTGGCGAGGGTTACGGATTTCGATATGCATCGGTTGATACTGGGAGAGGATTTTAATTGTGTGTTTGACCCTAGGCTGGTTAGACCGAGCCCCAAATCCTCGAAGGTGTTGGGGGTGGTGAAGGAGTTGCTTGGGTTCATGGAACAGATGGGGGGTGTGGATCGTGGACATTTGGGCGCGCGAGGGTGAAGGAATGTTCTTTATTTTCACACGTGTTGATTTCTTTTGTTATGGATAAAGCATTGCTTGCAGGGGTGGTGGGATTGGAATACTCGACAATTGTTATATCGGATCATGCACCGCATTTTGTGGATCTGTGCGTGGATAAGGGGGGTATCCACTGACCGCTGTGTAGGCTGGATGTGGCGGATAAGGCGGCATGTGAGAGGTTCATGACGCATAGTTGGTCTCTGATGCACAAGTTGAATGTGGTCAACTTGGGAGAAGGGGTGAAGGAGGATTTAAAGAGGTGGAATGTTCTGCCGCTATCATTGTCAAGGTGGGTACAAACCGTGAAAATTACGATCCTTCCAGATTCTCCCAATTTTCCTGCCTCAAACCTTTTGTTGGGAGGTGTAGGAACTCTGGAAATCTTGTTTTACCTTCTTCTAATCAGACTCGATTGTCCAGTTAATTGGAGGTGTCGTAAATACAACTTTATTGCTAATTATTCATTTTAATATGGCACGGTAACACAGCGGTTAGCACTGTTGCTTCACAGCGCCAGGGTCTCAGGTTCGATTCCCACTTGGGTCACTGTCTGTGCGGAGTCTGCACACTCTCCCCGTGTCTGCGTGGGTTTCCTCCGGATGCTCCGGTTTCCTCCCACAAGTCCCGAAAGACGTGCTTGTTTGGTAAATTTGGCATTCTGAATTCGTCCTCCGTGTACCCAAACAGGCGCTGGATGTGCTGACTAGGGGCTTTCCACAGTAACTTCATTGCAGTGCTTTTTTGAAAATTTAGAGTACCCAATTCATTTTTCCAATTAAGCTGCAATTTAGCGCAGCCAATCCACCTACCCTGCACAACTTGTGTTGTGGGGCCGAAACCAACGCAAACATGGAGAGAATGTGCAAACTCCACACGGACAGTGACCCAGAGCCAGGATCGAACCTGGGACCTCGGCGCCGTGAGGCAGCAGTGCTAACCACTGCTTCACCGTGCTGCCCTTCATTGCTGTGTAAATATAAGCCTACTTGTTGTCATGTGGGAGTGCCTTTAAGAAATGATACCTTTTTCTAAATGGATGTGTATATAAATATCTGTAGTGAGAGTACCTTTAAGAAATGGGTGTTTATTACTGCAGTGATGTCAGAGAGTGGGTGGAGCTGGGCTGTCTGTCAGTTTTTTACTTTCATTTTTAAGCAGGCTGCAGGGTGTGTTTTAGTTTCTTTTCCAGAGCTGGATACTGCAGTCACAGCCAGAAGGTGTATGAATCTCTCTCTGTAATCTAAAGACTGTAAATCGATCCTGGTGATTTAAAACTAATAACAGGAGTGACATTAACCTGGTGTGCTTCTTGTAAAAGGTGTTTTAAGTCATATGGATGTTAAAAGGAAAGTTTAAAGGATTACTTAGTGTTGTAGTCTTTGGGGGTTGTAGTTGAATTGATGGTTGCTAAGATGTTCACTATGTTTTAAAAAGGTTAACTTGAGCTCATAGAATAAACATTGTTTTGCTTTAAAAATTACTTTTCTATTTTTGCTGTGCCACACCTGTAGAGTGGGCCGTGTGCTCCCCTTACCACAATCTATTAAAAGTTGTGGGTCAGGTGAACTCCATGATACACTTTGGGTTCTCTAAACCCTGCCCATAACATTGTGATAATAAGAAAGATTATTATTGATACACTTGTATATGAACTAGAAATAAAATATCAAACAATACATGAGTTGGTCAAATACATGACAAAGGAAATCATTGAACATAAAAGCGTAAAGAAATCACTTTAAAATAAACAAATAAGGTGATTCAAGAATTCAGGAATACAGGTATTCAGGATGCCGACCTCCACCATAAGGTCTTACTTTAAGTGAATCCTTATCGATGGTCTAATCCCTCATTTACTTTCATTGGTTTCCGATTCTCTGCGGAGACCTCCTGATTTGTTCAAATAGATGTTTGTTACTTAGAGGATGATTGATTGATTTATTTATTTTATTCTTTTAATAAATTTGGAGTACCCAATATTTTTTTCCCCAATTAAGGAGCAATTTAGTGTGGCCAATCCATCTAACCTGCACATCTTTGGGTTGTGGGGGCGAAACCCATGCTGACACGGGAAGAATGTGCAAACTCCATACTTAGAGGATGATTTATTAATCAAACATTGGCCATTACTTAAGATTGATTGGTGTCCATCAGGGTTAATTCAGTGTCTACGTGTGCAGCCTCATGAGAATAGGTTTCTCACGCCACTGCTGGCCATAGACCTTGCTGCAACTAATTTGTTGATACATTCTTATTGCTAAATACACTGAAATAGTCTATTCATTATATGAAACATTCGCTGAAACAATAGTTTCCATCGACAAGACGCTAGAGTTCAATAGTTAATTAATTATCTGAATCAAGGACTTTATTTTCACAGACAAGGCATTTTAAATAATTTCAATCTTTTGCTATGCATTCAATTAGCACCTAAAACCATGAATAAATCAATGAATCAATAAATCAATAATCTATCAGAAGGGTAAATAGGACAATTTTGGTCTTTAAATGGTCCAATTTCCATGGATTTGGAGAGCCTTTTTGCAGAGGAACAGGCAGTCGGCAGGAGGGGGTTGGCATTGCCGAATTTGATGAATTGTTATTGGGTGGCAAATGTGGAGAAGGTTCAGAAATGGGACGTGGAGGAAGGCTCAGTCTGGGGGCGGATGGAGGAGGCTACGTCTATAGGGGCAAGTCTGAGGGCACTGATGATGGCTCCATTTCCGTTCTTGCCGGCCAAATAGTCTACGAGTCCAGTGGTGGTTGCACTGGAAAGAGTTTGTATTCAGTTTAGGCAACATTTTAAGCTGGGGTGCATGCCTCTATGGGTGCCAATTTCCACGGTTATTGCCCCTTTCATTGCCAGAAAAGATAGTGTCTGAGGATGAGACAGGGAGGGCAAGATCTTTGATATCTATGGGCAGTTAGTTAATGGAGAGGGAGAATGCTTCGATGAAGGAGATAAAAAGGAAGTAGGAGGAGGAGTTGGGTGTGCATTTGAGGGGGGGTTTGGAGTGAGGCCTTGCACGTGATAAACTCGGCCTCCTCATGTGCAAGATTGAGTTTAATTCAATTTGAAGTAGTGCATAGACCGCATGTGACGAAGACGCGTATGAATGGATTTTGTCCGGACAGATGCGAGTGGTGTTTAAGGGACTGACGAACCACACATACTTGTTTTGGTCCTGCCCGGACCTGGTGGGACTTTTGGAGTCCTTTTCAATTAACTTGGGGGTGAAGGTGGCTGCGAGCCCGTGAGTGGCTATATTTGGGGTGTCGGAAGGTCTGTGAGTGCAGGCGGGGAGAGAGGCCGATGTGTTGACCTTTGCCTTACTGATAGCCCGGAGGAGGATCCTGTTAGATTGGCGAGCACCGGAACTGCCAGGGGCAGTAGGGGGTGGGTGGGGGTGAATGACCTGGCGGAATTTTTACATTTGGAGAAGATAAAGCTTGTCATTAAGGGTTCTGAGGAGAGGTTCTACTCGAGATAGAGGCTATTCATCTCCTTCTTTAAGAGTATGTAAGCGTCAGCTGGGGGGGGGGCGGGGGGTTGTTTTCATTTTATCTTATAGTTATAAGGCGGGGCATGTGGGGATGTGGGGTGATATGGTGGAGGGGGTGTTTACAATGGGAAATGTATATTGTTGGATGGATTGTTGTGTTTTGCACATAAAATGAAAATGTCCTGCATAAAAATATTTTTTTTAAAAAGTGAAACAATTAACAATTAAATGTTTGTTTCTCACATCAATTGTCTTCCTGTAAAGAATTCCGGCAACCTTGACTGTCTATTGCCTCAATAACAGAAATTCAAACTAAAAGATGTAAAAAGTGGCTCAGGAATAACATCTTACAGACCCTAAAAATTAGTAGAATTATCAAAATCGTAGAGAACTCTCTCCAAAAGGTGATTAAAACAGATTAGTTGAATATTTTTAAGGTCGGGGTAGAGAGATTCTTGATAAGCAGGGAAGTGAAAAGTTATCATGTGCAGGCAGCAATGTGGGGTTGAGGTTATAATCAGGTAAACCATGATCTTATTGAATAGCAGAGCAGGCTTGGAGGGCTGAGTGGCCTACTCCTGAGTGGCTTCTAATTCATATGTTCATATGTTCATGTTAATATGTTCATATGTTCAGGACCCTCTTAAAGGTATAAAAGAAGGTTAATAGATGTAGAGGTTTAGGGCGGGAATTCCAGATCTCTGGCAGCTGAAAGCAATGCCAACAATGGCGTAACAATTAAGATCAAAGATGCACAAGAGGACAGGATTGGAACTCAGATTTCTTGGGAGCGTTGTGGGGCTTTTGGAAATGACCAAGACCGGGAGGATGAGGCAATGTGGCGTTTTGAAAACAAGAATGGAAATTTTGAAACAAAGGCATTGTTCAGCCAGGAGGTCAATGGGAAATATGGTCATGGACGAATGGGACCTGATAAGAGTTTTGGGTTAAATCCATTTGGAGAAACAGCTTTTGAATGTTTGTTTTTAAACCAATTTGAAGATTATTACAGTACTCAGCAGTATTGTTTTTTGTAAATCAATCAACATAATTTAAAAACATTCCAAATGGGTTTACTATCTATTGAGCTATGAATATGGTGTTTTGTGAATAAACTAGTTTCATTGATTAGCACTGTGTAGGATACAAATTTAATTCCAAGTGCCAAGTGGTAAAATATAATCATATTTCAAGTGTTGTCTTGGCTTAATTGCAGCACACATGCATCTGAATCAATTGATCGTGAGTTCAGAACTGGAACACATATTCTTCAGTGATACTTCAGTAAAGTATTGAAAGAGAGTGTTGTGTTTTCATCTGTCTTACAAATTTCACAACCAATGGTAATATTTACACCACAAAACATTACACTTTTATGTTTATGGAGGGTGGAAGATGGGAGTCCAACCAGATGTGGATTGGAATAGTCCAGCCTGTAAGTAACAAAGGCATGGATGAGAGCTCCAGGAACGAATGAGCTGGAGCAGAGTTGGAATTGGGCAATACTATAGAGATGCAGAAGCTCCACTTTTCGCCATGCATCATACTGTATCAAGTACTTTCTGCTGTGAAAAAGAGGAAGTGAAAGCTGTTTTTGATGTGTGAGGAACTGTCAATCATAGCAAGAGTATTTATAAACATTGTGGTCAGCATCACAGCAGGGTACTTGAGATGCATTGAAGAGTGAAGTGAAAGATAGATCAACAATGGACCAAGCACCTGTCTCTGGAGTAATAAAAACTGTCAATCAATGGCTAATGTAATGTATTGTGTGATATTTAATGGAAGACTTGCATTTCAAAGGCTGTCAAGAGATGTAAAGCACATTAAAATATACTAGGCTTTAGAAAAAGCCTCTGACACTTGTAACAGCTACCATTTTAAGCACTTTTGACTGAGGCAGCAAATGTTAGGGAAGGGTAAGTGAAAATACAGTGATTTTTCACAATACTGCCTGAACTGCTTTGCAGCTTTCAGGCAGGGGTCTCTGTTTGGGGTCTCTGGTTGGGGTCTCTGTTTGCGGTCTTTGTTGGGGGTCTCTGATTGGGATCTTTGATGGGGTGGTCTGATGGCGGTCTGATAGGGGGGGTTCTGATGGAGGCCTGGGGAAGCAGGGGGCAAGATTTGCTTTGCAAGGGGAGGAGGGCATTCTGATGGGCTTTGGCGAGCACCTCAGTTATGCACTGACCCCCTTGAGCAACCGTAGGGTCCACCGTATCAGGGCCATGCTCGGCAAACTCACATCGTTTCCTGCCAGGAGGATTTCTCATTGTGGGGATCGGTGCATAATGGGAAGGGGGGGGTTTAGGGGGTTGAAGACTCGGGCTTCCAGCCTATTAATTGGATGCAAATCATCAATTTGCATCCTCCCGCCGGTGGGGGACTGGAGCATTGGAACAGGATTGGCGCCTTATGTTGATCCCATTTTTCAGCCGACGCTGCATTCTCCGCTGGATCTGGAGGCCTGCTACCAACATCAGGTAATGGAGAATCCACCCCTTTATCATATCATAGAAGAATCATAGAATCCCTACAGTGCAGAACGAGGCCATTCAGCATATCTAGTCTGCACCGACCCTTTGAAAGACCACCCTACCTGGGCACCAATCCCCCCCCTCTATTCCTGCAACCTCACCCTGAGGGGCAATTTAGCATGGCCAATCCACCCTAACCTACACATCATTGGACTGTGGGAGGAAACCGTAGCACCCGGAGGAAACCGACGCAGACATGGGGAGAACTTCCAAACTCCATACAGTCACCTGAGGTCGGAATCAAAACTGGGTCCCTGAAGCTGTGAGGCAGCAGTGCTAACCACTGTGCCACCGTGCTGCCCTTGAGATTACCTCACATGAGATTATCTTTGGGTTACCCCATCTAGAATACAACAATTAAATTAACTCATTCACAAAATAAATCATGTTAGTAGCTCACTGTAATCCCATTTAGATTTAAAAAAAATTATGCTGATTTATCGAAAATATACTGCAGTACTGTTTCAGACTGTAATGATCTTCCAATTGGCAAAATAATATCACTCTTCAAAAATTGTTTCTACCAGGTGGACATAACACATCGTTGTGACTGTCCATACGTCAATTCCATATGATGAGCACCTGATATGGTTCAGAGTACTTTAGGAGATTCCAGTAAATATTAGTTATGTGGTAAAAATTACGATAATAATTTTGAAATTTAATACACCATTTCATATTATCCATGAACAAGGCAATTTGACTCCTGTGAATGCTGCATGAGCTTTTGCCTAGTCAGCAATGGAAAGAAAAACATTATAAAGGGCAATTAGATTTGTACAGCATAAAATTAATGATTGTTTTCAGTCTTGTAACATTTTAATTATATCTATTTCAAATCTTAACACTTAAATTATATGCTAATTATTCAAACGGGTATCTCACTAACCTATACTTTTGTGGATTCTTTAAATGCTGTGAAATTCATTGCACAAGACTCTGATCCAAGGAACCCATCTCAAACTGTTCCTTTAGTAAACTTAAATTCTTCAAGGCCACGTGATTTCTTAGGATCCGGAAGATAGCAAGATTGTTGCATTTATTCCACAGGTGGCGGTTTTCACAAAGCGAATTTAGCCTGTGCTGAAAATGAGTTACGTTAAAATAGGTCACAAGCATTTAGTTCCGTTTCTCTTATCTACTTCTGCCCACAATAAAGTGCTTCGGAATGATTTTTTTAGTGTAAATGTGCAATATAAAGGCAATGTGTTATTATTGGTGAGTGGATCTGTAAGAAAGAATTAATCAGCATCTTAACATTTTGCTTGGCATGAAGCTAACAGTGGAAACTGGACACAATACTATAAAAGCAATCAGGCAATTGTTATGGATGAACCTGAAATACATTTACGTATTCTGTTCCATTACAATGTACACATTATAGTGCATTGCAACAATTCTTAAAAAAGGGATTTAGAAAATACATGAAAAAAAAAGTTTTTCATGTCTCACTGGGTATACATTTACCACAGCATGCAGGCTGCTCTGACTTTGGCTCATACTGCTTGCTTCGAAGAATTTCCTGGGATTTACCCCTAATTTTGCATATTATTTAGCATACAGTTAAAACAAGTCATACTGGCGATCATGATATAGAATATGTGTCTGGATTGTACTCCGACAAAAGGCTCCCCACTTCCCAGCATTTGTTTTGGGGCAAGGCCGTCTCCACTTAGCTTCCCACCTTAACTTCATGGTGGGCAGCCCTTTAAGTTGTGCGAGCTGGGATTTCCGTCCTTCTCCAGGAGGATGTCCCACCTCATGGAGCTTCCAGTCAGTCAGAGCCTGGCATCTCTGATTATCTTGCTGATACTGCAAGTAGGTCAAGGAAGTGGCATTGAATGATGAACCGGGACATTCGGGTAAGTCGGAGATCTTACTGGAGCCAGACTAACAGGCCCCAGCAAGTGTGTGGAGGTGGATGTAGGGAGGCAAAATTGTAGGAGGTTGACACTGAGGGGCCCAGATAGGAGGTACTCTCCTCCCCAAGCCCCCTTTCCCTGACCAGCAACCCCCAGGGTTAAAGCTGTTGAGATAGACATTGAACAACCTGCTGCCCTTTGTATCAGACTGGCGGCTGGATGAGATCCTTAACTAAGCATTAATCATAATCACTCAATTGGGCCATGAGTGGATCACCCACCCAATGTTACCCGAGTCGCCCGTAAAATTGTGGAGAGATGGGGCTGGTGGGTCAGAGGTGGGCATGCTGCTGGCGGCATGGTGCCCTAACTTACAGTTCGACCAGCCTGTTTTCCCACCTTTGGGTGGCCCGTAAAATTCAGCCTATGGAAGTTATAAATGTCCGAAATCTAGGCAATAACATTGCATATTGTTCTCGACTCCTATGAAGAAGCGACCACCCAAGGAGACTGAAGTAGACGCCTTGCATGGTGCATCAAGGCAGAACAGGTACACAATTATTTCCATTTAAAGCATAGAAATAACTATTGTGTGAAAATAACCAAAGAATTTTTAGAATATGCATCTTTTTAAAAGCCATGTGTTACTCAGTGCCAGCACAATTAAGTGACAAAGGCTCTACAGGGTCTCTTCCTGTAGGTAGATAATTTAAGACAAATTGGCTTTGTCTGGGACTTCGAAATTTGTTTTCGTTTGAATCCATCGGTGCTTTGTCGATGATGGTAGAAGTCAGGGGCAGGCGGTTCTGTAAATCTCCAAGGGCTATCACACCCTGACTTTTCCCTACAGATGTAGTGATACAAATGTGGACGGAAATTTCCTGCTGAAATTCAGAGCAGCCGCTTGGAACTACAAAGGAGCAGCAACAGCACAGGAAATCTTAATTGGGGCAGGATCACAGCTGGAGAATGTGACTTGTCAGCTGGCCTGAGGCAATTTCCTCGCCACCTCTGATGAGGTGGAAATCAAAGCTACTTTCCAATCTCCCGTTAACATCAAATCTATTTATCTAGCTCCCGTCCTTCACATAATCTGCTTCTCTCCTCAATGGTGCAGTCACTACTGAGTAATTCCTTCTCTGCAAGGATAGAAATTGTTAGCAATTATATTAAAGTTGTCTCTGAATTTTCCTTCCGCTATAATATTTTGAAATAAATGATTGGCTATGTCCACTTATTTAATAAGTGAGTGAGGGTTATGATAGGAACACATTAAGTGTTCACACAGTAACCTCACCAACAGATTTTTCAACAATGCTTTCTTTTAAGATTTCTGGCTGATAGAGGATGCTGACTTTCGACAATGCATTGCAGGCAAGGATACCAGTGGTGGAGCAATTTAAATCTGGAAGGCACGAGAGGCTAGAATCAGAGCAACACGGACATCTTGGATGGTTATGGGACTCGAGATTTCAGCAATAGGGAGGAGTGAGACCATGGAGGAATTTGAAAACAAGGATAGGAATTTTAAAATCTATATGGTGCTTGCCTGGGAGCCAATGACAGTCAGCGAGCACAGGAGTGAGAGAGGAATGGGACTTCTGGACGACTGGTTTGTGATGTAACACGATGGCAACAGCTTGGGTTAAATTCCCGTACCTGCTGAGGTTATCCATGAAGGCCTCACCTTCTCAACCTTGCCCTTCACCTGAGGTGTGGTGACCCTCAGGTTAAATCACTACCAGTCAGCTCTCTCTCAAAAGGGGAAAACAGCCCATGGTCCTAGGGGACAATGGCGACTTTCATTTCAAAGGACGGCATGGTGGCTTGCACTGTTGCCTCACAGTGGCAGCGAACCGGAATCGATTCCAGGGTTGGGTGACTGCGTGCATTTTGCACATTCTCCCCGTGTCTGCGTGGGTTTCCTCCGGGTGCTCCGGTTTCCTCCCACAGTCCAAAGATGTGCAGCTTAGGTGGCTTGGCCATGCTAAATTGCCCATTTGTGTCCAAAGATGTGCGGTTTAGGTTAGAGGGTTACGGGGATAGGATAGGGTGAGCAGGGTAGTGGACCTGGGGAGAGTGCTCTTTCAGGGTCGGTGCTGACTCGAATTGGCCGAATGGCCTCCTTCTGCACAGTCGGGATTCAATGACCTATTGCGAGTTACAGGCAGCAGAGGCTTGAATGATATCAAGTTTACACATGACCTGCTAATATTTTAAGTGGTCCAGCCTGATCTGGTGAAGGATGGTTAAACCAGTGGGCTACCATACCCTTTCAAGTCTGTGCCCCTTGGACCTAAGGAAGCTGAGATAATTTGGAAAGAGCCATGATGGTGGGCTTAACCTATATCAGAGACAACATCCATATTACTTTTAAGGAGGCCGGTGGTCAGCTGGCTGGAGGAGCATCGTACAGAAGGATCAGGTGAGGAAGTCCCCTTTCCTCTGCACCGGGACCAGGGAAAGAAGTCAGAAATGCTGCTAGACCTTCATGGCCTGGAGCGACTGTGGGGTGAATGAAAGTCTTTGGTGCTGCACTACAGTACCAACCACGAGATCCTTATCTCAGTGACCCAGAGGCCAGCTGAAGGCTCAGATAACGGCAGCTGTGCTCTTATTTCCTGTCCACTATTCATCCAAGTCACTCATCTGATCTCTGAGGTTTCCTCAGGATGTTCAAATGGTCTCTGTCATGGGCAGCTGTCTTCTCACATCATGGTGAAGCAGGCAGGCATGCACTGGCAGCCACCTGTCTCCAAATGCTGCCTGGCCGCCTCAGGAACCTACAACCAGGAATGCATCCAAATAGGGCCAAAGGGGCCTACCACCACATTTGTTCTTCCTGCGCAAGAGCACCTCGACAGAATGTTGTGCTTTGCAACAGAACGTATATAGAATGGAACAGGGTATAGTTTTCACCAATGTGTGCAGTGTTTTCTGAGCAGGGTTGTGGAAAGTGATTTTGCTGGGAGGGTATTTAAAGGTAGTAGTTCGGCTTTAGGGAAATAATAGGTGGACTTTTACCTACTCCCTGGCAAAATGGAAGGACAATTAATCGGTTGGGAATGCTTTGACAGCTGGAGTACCTTTAACTAAGCCAGCATCCCACCTCTGAGTTCCCGGGCCAATACGGGAAGGCAGGTGAGATAACAGCCCATAACTTCCAGCTAGCGGCAGAAAGCCATAGCCGCCGATTCTGCAATGGAAAAATGCGTACTTGCCTGCGTTTGGATATCGCGGCGAACCTTGCTCTCCCTACGGCAGCCTCGGGCCTCTAGCGTGACTGTCTGCGCAGGTTCCAGCGTGGCGCAGCAGGAGTGCAGCCCCTCCCCCTTATGACAGGACCCGGTTGGGAATGCCCATTGAGGACAGTTATTTAAATTGCAGATTTATATTGAAGACAATAGGCAACAATTCCAGCCTTGGGTGCTCCGGTGTCCTCCCACAGCCAAAAATTGTTCTGGTTAGGTGGATTGGCCATGCTAAATTGCCCCTTCATGTCTAGGGATGTACTGGCTAGGTTCCGGGGATAAGGTAGGGGAGTGGGCATTTCAGGGTGCTATTTCAGGGGGTTGGTACAGGCTTGATGGGCCAAATGGCCTCTGTCTGCACTGTAGGCATTCTATGGTTCCAGGAAACCCATGCAGACATGGGGGGAATGTACAACACCACACAGTCATGTAACGTCCGAATTGAACAAGGGTCCCTGGTGTTGTGAGGCAGCAGTGCTAACCAATGTGCCACCGTGTTATCGTGTTATATTTCTGCCTTGTTTACTTCAATTATCTTATTCATTTATAATTATCTCATAATTAAATGTTGTGTTTTGATGTTTCAGTAGGACATTTGTAGGAGCTTGTAAAGTTTAATGGAAACATTTATTAACAAAAATAATTTTATAAATACCAACTGAGGCATTAAACATTGTTAAAGCATTTGAAGTAATCACTGAGGCTTGTAAGGATGAACATTACATCAGGGAGACTCTTAAACAACACATCTTAAAATACATTGCAAAATCCCAATGTACTTTTAGCTCTGAATCAGCTGGGAGGATAGGCGTGCTAACATTAGTGTCCTTGAAGGACTCAATAGCACCAATATCGAGGTCATGATCATCCAAAACCGACTCTTTTCGGCAGCACGTATGCTTAGGATGTCAGAGCCCCGACTGCCAAAGCAAATCTTCTTCATCCAGCTCAAGGAAGGATCCCGAACAAGAGGACGACAAAGGAAGCTCTTCAAAGACACCTCAAAGGCTTACCTCAAGAAATGAAACATAGATGTCAATGCTTTGGAGACCTTTGCTCAGAAGAGACTCATTTGGAGGAACCTCCTGATTGAAGGGTCACAATTCTTCAAGAACACCCGACTACAAGAGGAGGCCCGGAAAAGGACCCTGAGAAAGAAATACCTGTGAGCTCAAGGCCATGGATCGATCCCACTTTTTGGAAACTCCTGCCAGTGAGTGATTGAAGTTGCGGTTCGAGGATCCGGCTTATCAGCCATGCAAGGACCCCCAGGACCCATGACCAGTAACATGGAGTAGCTTCGGTGGCCAATCATACCCGTGAGTAAGTGATCACCGCATTCTATCCATTACAGTTTCTTTAATGAAATTAACATCCTCATGATAAATTAAAGTTTAAAAAAAATCATTCTTTCAACTTCTGTGACTCCAAACTCACTTTATAGTTCAATGGAATTAAGAGTCTCATGACTACCCAAGTTTTAAAAAACAAAAATATATCTTCCTTTCATTTTATTTGCATTTTAAACATATTTATAAACTATAAACACTAATAATATAAACATTAACCTAATGAATAAATGGCTCCTGATGTCTCCTGCCTCTGCTCGATGATCCTGACCGAGAAACAAAAGCACAAATAAAAAGGTGTAAAAACCTACCCAGCATCGAGGTAAGTCAATCAAGTTAGCGCTGTCCCTTTAATTATCATACTGTCGGTTCAGCACAGCGCTTCATTCAACCTGTCAAAAAAAAGCAGGCTGGTAGTTTGAATGGCACAAGCTTCCAGCACTCATACCCGTGCGTCCTCACTTCTGAGTCATTGCGCTATTCATGTGCGGACCAGTGACCTAAATCGGGGCTCCAAAAGGAGGTTACAGGCCATTACCATGGCTCTATCAAATGAATTACTTTGAATTGAAGGGAAATTCAATTCATGGCATGACTCAACTGCACATGGATTTCTGAAGATACAGCAACCACAGGAAAGGAAGAAGTCCCAGCAGGTTGTTCCCTGGGTCTCTCACCCTTATTTGAAGGTCCTCGTGAGGGGTCTGTGGGACTGCCATGTGGTGAGCCCTCCCCAAGTGCAGGAAGTTGGAGACAAGCCTCACAGAAGTGGCTGAGGAAATCAGCTGCCGAAGTGTCTTAACTGGTAGACGATGCACCAAGCAGCTCTGACCGAAGGGGGTTGAGAAAAGTAAGTGGCACATCAATATCTGGTGCCAGGCCTGTTAGGAAAACAAAGGGGGTGACGTTCTCCCTTGCCCGATGCCGATATCGTAATGGGCGATCAGGCGGAGAATCGATTCCGACGCCCAAATCGGGGCAGGCACCGGTTTGATGCTGGTCAGCCATGCTCCGCCCATGCGGAAATGGTGTAATCGCATTGCATGCCGCTGCAACGGTGTTGGCACATCATCGGCTGGCCCTCCCACGATGCTCTGTCCCCGAATGGCCGAGTTCCCAATGGCGCGGGACCTGTGTGGTCTCAGCGGTCGGGATCCCAGAGTGGTGGCTGCGGACTGTGATCTGTGCCACGCAGTCGGCCGGGAGCCATGCCGCTGGCTGGGGGGGGGCTTCTGTGAAGGCTGGGGGGACAGGTGGGGGGTGACGAGGAGGTGTTCAGGAGGTGGTTTGTGCGGTGGCGGTGGCGGGTCAGGTCCACACACAGCCAGCGCCATGTTGTACAGCGCGACCGCTGCAGGTCGTCACCGTGCGCATGTGCAGCCATGGACCTGGCCATTCTCCGGCTTTTTACGGCGCGGGAGCCAAGAGTTTCACCTGGTCCCACTGCTAGTCCCTCACCAGTCCCGGTCGTAGAACTCCCGCAAATTCTCTGTTCGAGCCGGCACTTAGCCGCTGAAACGGAGAATTCCCAGCCCAGACAGTTTTCAGGGATTTACCTTTGTATTTGTAAACATTAGAAATAAAGTAGAGTTTTATTGGGTTTAATTTAATGTTTCTGTGCCTGGAAGGGTAGAAGTTAGAGGTATATTCATGCTGGACAAAGGTGTTGGGATGCGTGGTGGTTGATTAAATTCCAACAGTGTTTCTATTGTGCTTAGAGAGGGCTAGGGCATGAAGAATAAATAAAAGGCATAAGCATTTAAAAAAAATTAATCATGGGACATGGACATCACAGGCTGGGTCAGCATTTATTGCCCATCCCTAATTATCCTTGAACTGAATGGCTTACTAGGCCATTTCAGAGGGCATTTAACAGTCAACCACATTACACTGCTGTGGGTCTGGAGGCACCTGTCGGCCAGACCAGGTGAGAATGGCTGATTTCCTTCCCTAAAGGACACGAGTAAATCAGATGTGTTTTTACAACAATCAACAATGATTTCACCGTCATCATTAGACTTGTAATTCCAGATTTTTATTGAATTCAAATTTCACCATCTGTCATGGTGGGATTTGAAACCAGGTCCTCAGAACATTACCCTGGGTTTCTGCATTGCTAATCCAGTGACAATACCACAACATCAGTGCCATAGCATGTGACTGCTGCTTAGCAACTGGGGCCTTGGTTTTAGTTAGCTAATTTGATTTCAGTTGAAGATAGGTAGTGAGAGAGAAGACAGTTCTCACAGCTCTGCTAGAAAAAGTTGGTTCTGAAGGCTAAAGAGGGAACATCTCTCTCAGCTTTGTACAATATTCATTTACTCCCTCCTTAACTTAACAATTACGCACAAGTTTTATTATTAACATGGTGCAAAGTACGTTTTAAAGTACAATGAGCTCATTAGCACAAAAAAAATCCCTTTCAGTCACACAAGATGACTGTGATCAAATACACGCACTCTGCTTTGAACCTAAGTCTGTGGTATTCTCCTCCGAGTCCCTCCAGATGATGATCACATGAAAATTTCCAAACTGCACTCACAAAAACATGCTTTACAATCTTCGCTCATAATTTTTTTTACATTTGTTCATGGGATGTGGGTGTCACAAACTGAGCCAGTATTTATTGCCCATCCCTAATTGGGCAGTTAAGTGGCAACCACATTACTGTGGATCTGGAGTCACATGTTGCTGGGTAAGGATGGCAGATTTCCTTCCCTAAAGGACATTAATGAACCAGATGAGCTTTTACAACAATCAACAATGCTTTTATGGTCATTATCAGACTTTTAATTCCAGATTTTTATTGAACTCAAATTTCGCCATCTGTACTGGTGAGATTTGAACCTGGGTCCGCAGGACATTACACTGGGTCTCTGGTTTACTAGTCCAGTGACAATGCCACTGCCTCCCCATGCATTTCCTTAACGGTTTGCATTCTGAAATCCAGACCAGGTTTTCCAAATGACAATTTTAAACACAGCTTCCACTCCACTTTTAAAAATGAATCCAGTCCAGGATTTCACACCAACCTCTTTGTTTTCTTTGCCTTGCATTCTGAAATCCAGACCAGGTTTTCCAAATGACAATTTTAAACAAAGCTTCCACTCCACTTTTAACAATGGATCCTGTCCAGGATTTCACACCAACCCCTTTATGTTTTCTTTGTCTTGACTGCTGTGCAAAATACTCACAATTGCTTTAACTCTCGATTTCCAGGCTGCTGTTCCACTTTAAATCTGATTACCGTGATTGTCTCTTTAACTCAGAACGCTTTATTTACTCTTCCATGAATTCTTCTGAACAATACATTGACCTCTGTTCACTTAACTCCAGGTTTCTTGGACAATCTTCTTCATTTCTCTTGTTTCCTTGGCCGGGGTTCTCTGAGCTTCCGCGCCAAAATGGCGCTCGGCACAGGGACGGAGAATGGGGCCTCAGACCTGCGATCGGGTCCGGCGCTGGCACGCGGTTCTCCAGCGACCAGAGAATCGGCGGCATTCGCGAGCGCACGGTCATTGCAGTGCCGGTCGAGGGCCATTGAAAGAGGCCCCCGCGGCGATTCTCCGCGGTCGACTGACCGAGTTCCCGTTAGTGTGGTTCATGTATGGTTCCACCCGGTGGGAGCTCGACGTCGAGGCTGCGGTGGCCGTCCTGGTGGGTGGCAGGGGATCAGTCTCCGCGGGGGGCCTCCATGACGGCCAGGCCCGCTATTGGGAGCCACCAATCGGCAGGCACGCGCGGTCTGGGGATGGCCTACCTTCTTCCGCTCCGGCCCGCTGTGTGGCTCTGCCATGTTGCGTGGCCCTTAACTAGCTGGACATTTGGGGCGTGACTCTCTAAAAATGCGGCTAAGTGTTGACGCCGGCATAAACACCGGAGTGTTTCACGCCAGCATCAGCGGGCCTCTTGGCCCAGCGATTCTGTAGCCCACAAGGGGCCAGCATGGCGCCGGAGTGCTCCGCGCTGCTCCAGCTGCCATACGCGGCCCTGCACTGCTCGCCGCAGGTCCTCGCATGTGCGCGGCGGCCGATTCCATGCTGGCCTGCTCTGTGGCTCCGCCATGTTGGCCGTGACCGTGCCCGCCAATCGGTAGTCCCCGATCGCGGGCCTGGCCCTTGTGGAGGCCCCCCCCGGAGACTGATTTTCCCCCCCCCCCACAACCTTCAACCAGGACGGCCACAACGCCGAGCTCCTGCTGGGTGGAACCATACGTGAACCACGCCGTCAGGAACTTGGCAGTCAACCACGGAGAATCGCCGTGGGGACCTCTTTGAACGACCCCCGACTGGCGCCGCGTCGACCGTGCACACGCGACTGCCGCCGATTCTCCGGTCGCCGGTGAACCCCGTCCTGGAGTCAGACCCGATCGTGGGTCTGAGGCCCCATTCTCCTCCCCCACGCCGAGTGTCATTCGGCGCTGAGGCTCGGAGAATCCCGGCCTAGAATTCTGGCATCTAATTTCTTAACCATTACTCGATAGTATGGGTTCTTCCATCAAGGCTGAGAGATATGTTCCCTCTCTCGCCTTCTAAACCTAACTGCTTCTAGCACAGCTGTGAGAGCTGCTTTCTCAATCACTACCTATCTCCAACTGCAATCAAATTAGTTAAACTAAACCTTAAAGGCTTCTCTACCTTGCAAGGCCTCAGTTGCTAAGCAACCACTGTTGGTTTATTTATTCTTCATGCCGTAGCCCTCTCTGAGCACAATAGAAACACAGTTCGAACTTAACCAACTTACACACATACAAGCACCTTTGTCCAGCATGCTCTGGGTTTTACCCTTCGAGGCACAGGAACATTAAATTGAACCCACCTAACATTATATTTTATTTCTAATGTTTACCAATACAAATATAAATCCCTTAAAACTACCTTTGCTTTCCTAACGCTAATGATAGGCACATTATCGGCACTGGCAATACATGTCCACCTGCTCCATTAGGAAGGAGGTCTTTTTCCAGGAAACAGCAGATGTCAGCAACAAGCTGCCACGGGAGACATGAGTCTCTCAGATCACAATTAATCTAACCCTAAAAGCCAACTTGATTTGTCTCCCTCCTACATCAGGCACTCAACCGGCAAAGCACTGTTTTTGTTTGCCCTATGCTTGATGTCCAGCGTCAGGATGAATTTTGCCAGTTAAACTCATTTTAGGATGTATCCCATCACCCATTATTACAATTTACTATTACCTAAATATTGCTTTGACTGGCACTAATCCAAACACCGCAAGACGTTGTACTGCCCCACGTCTTCATAAAAGTACCTACTTGTCTCTTAGCTTCAGCAATTACTTTGGAGAAATCAACATTAATTGTATTTGCTTAGACTTTATTCCACACATGTAACACTCTTTGAGCAAGACATTCTTCAAAGTCAACACTTGCTGTGTTTTGATCATTTCATGTTTATATCAACTCTGCTGTGGTCATGAACCAAACTACATAACTTGCCGAAATCTATCTTTTCCATCCAGCTCATCTTTTATAACACCTATCTCATATTTAAGCTTCACTTGTCAACATTTATAAAATCGACCGATCACATTCAATGCTGACATAATTAAGCCTGACTACTTTTGATTCTTTATTTGATTGCTCCTCTTGTTAAACTCTTACTGATAATTCAGCGATTTGGAAGAAGTTTTTTTTTTTAGCAATTATGGATTCCAAATGACTTACTCTGCGGCAGACTCCTGCCCACAGGGGACTGGATGAAGACTTGCCAAAACACATCACAAACGGGACAAATTACACAAATTGGAGTGGAGACTTATCCCATCTGTTGGAACTAGGGCTAAATCCAGGTCTCACTAATGAAATGAGAGTATTCTTTTCGGCTGCATGAAAATTAATTCGAAATAAGAGTTTCCCACAGTGCATGAAATCAAAAAAGTAATTACAGTATTTTAACTTTTACACTTGTAAGCCATCCAGAGATTTGATTCTTTCTCACCTCTAGCTGTGATATTAGTATACAGTAAATTAATCATTATCACATGTGGTAACTCTGGACAGCATGTCTGCTTTTCCACAGAGGGATTCGTGACCATCTGCTGTTACTTTGGTAAGGCGCCTACAAACATCCTTTCATTATTCCTTCCGAACACCATCCTTGAATTGCTGATATCAAAATTATACCTATTTATTTCTCGACCGTTATAAAACAGTGCTGGACACTAAACTACAAAATTGTGTTCACCGCAGTTAATGGTTGTATCAGATTGTGACAAAAAGGATCTGGTAAACTTTCAAATTGCCCATTTTTATTTCAGAGCACAATGAAGGATCACTACAAGAAGGACGGGTTATCAAAATGCAGAGTATTAAAATGACTGGAGATCTGGCATTATCACACGCAGCAATGTGATGTGATAGAGGACAGGGAAGCGTGGGATTGAATACAGATATGGTGTAGTTGTTTGTGATTGGTCAATAATGCACAGGCAGTGATCTTATTATTCTCAATAAAGCCTGCTTTATTGTTCTAGTTCATATTCATGAAACGTCTGCCTGAAGAAAATGGGAGAGTTAATTTGTAATGTGAAAGTTCAAAGTCATGGCTGGAGGTCTCTGCAGAGATGCAGTTCTAACAGGATGTGAAGAAAGCTTTGCATAAGAGGAAGAGAAGGGACTGCCACCTTCAGGTTCAAAACAGATTGTTGTTTTTGTATATCTAATAAGCCATACATATATGTCTTTATGTGTGTGTGTATATATATATATATGTATATTCATACTGCTGCATTTTCTACTTGAACAAATTGGGTTAAAGGCGTTATCTTGAATATTAATCTAACATGTCGGATCTGTCATTCATTTAAAGCAGATTTGCACAGCTGACAGCCCAAGGGATACATTGCAGTGCGCAAAGTCCCTGAATCCACTTCTCAAACTACCAGTAAGTTCAAGGTGCAAGTAAGTGAATTTTATGATTTTGCAATTGGATTCTCCTCCAATAACAAGCTGCGCCTTTCCCGCATTTGCTGCTGGGAGCCTTACCTGCGGGTTTATGAGCAGCAAATGAAATAGTCTCTGAGTGGAGGAGCAGCCAACAGCGATGGCGGTGAGGGTGCTGAGGACTGTCGAGTCAGAGTGATGCAAAACTATGGTGTGTCCAAGGAGCGGTGTTGTGGCAATGAATGTGTGTGTGTTTCGGAGTGAGCTTGTGTGTGTGTGGGAGTGAGCTTGCGTTTATGTGGAAGTGAGCTTGTGTGTGTGTATGAGTGAGCGTATGTGTGTGTGTGGGAGTGAGCGTATGTGTGCGTGTGGGAGTGAGCGTACGTGTATGTGTGGGAGTGAGCGTACGTGCATGTGTGGGAGTGAGCTTGTGTGTGTGTTGGAGTGAGCGTATGTGTGTTTGTGGGAGTAAGCTTGCGTGTATTTGTATGTGTGGTAGTTAACGTGTGTGTGGGAGTGAGCGTATTTGTGTGTGTGTGTGTTACCTGGGGATCCAGGTATTGGGAGAGTGGGCAACTTTGCATAAATGGAATTTAACAAAGCTGGTGGAGGAGGTTCGGGAGGATTTTAGGAGGTGGGATATGCTGCATCTGACTCAAGCAGGGAGGGTTCAAGTGGTGAAAATGAATGTCCTGTCAAATTTCCTATTCCGGACACTTCCGATTTTTGTACCAAAGACCTTTTTCCGGAAGGTGGGTACGGTTATTTCAGAGTTTGTGTCGGCAGGAAAGATGCCAAGGGTAAAGGGACCTTATTACAGAGGCAGAGGCAGAAGGGGGGGTTGGCGTTGCCAAACTTGTTACATTATTAGTGTGTGTGTGTGGGAGTGAGTGAGTGTATGTGTGTGTGTGGTGGGGGAGTGAGTATGTGTACCTGTGGGAGTGAGTATTTTTGTGAGTGTGTGTGGGGGAGTGAGTGTGGGGGAGTGAGTGTATGTGTCTGTGTAAGTGAGTGTTTGTGTGTGTGTGGTGGGGGAGTTGAGTGTGAGTGAGTGTGTGTGGTGGGGGAGTGAGTGTGTGTGTTATTTTATGAGTTACTCTTTTTTTAACTTAACAATTTATTGCTCTAACATTGCTTTACTTTTTGCTTTACTTTTTCTCAGCAATTATTTCTTTCCTTAGTACCTCAACTTTCTTTGAAATTCAGTTCATTGTTGTGCCAACCCTTACCTTTCCAAAAATTGATCAGTGGCCCCTTGATTGAGAAAAAAATGCAAATGTGTCCCCCTCCCTCAAGTGGAAAAGTCTGATAAATCTGATTTAAGGAGCTGTTAATCTGCAAATAGAGTCAGAGTTAAAGGAATCCTGGGGCGTCATTCTCCGACCCCCCGCCGGGTCGGAGAATGGCCGTTGGCCGCCGTGAATCCCGCCCCCGCCCCCGCCGAAGTCTCCGAAGGGAGAAAAGTCGGCGGGGCGTTAATGGCGCCGCTGCCGCGGAGAATGTCACGGGTCTGCGCAAGGCAGCCGATTTTCGGCCTGCCGATATTCTCCCTTCCGGATGGGCCGAAGTCCCGTCGACGTGATGACCGTTCACGTCGACGTCAATCAAACCTCCTTTTCATCGGCGTGACCCGGTGCTCCAGGCTCACGCCGACCAGCGAGGAGGTGAGTGACGGCCTGGGGGGTTGGCTCTGGGCAGGAAATGGCGTGGCCGCAGACTGATTGCCTGAGGAGAGGTGTGTCTCGGCTTGTGTGTGTGTGCGGCGGGGGGTGGGGGGGTGGTTAGAGTAGGCTGGGCTCCGGGGGAGTGCCGGGAGGGGGTCCGTGCCGGGGTGGAGGTTGGGGGTTGGGGAGGGGGTCCGTGCCGGGGTGGAGGTTGGGGGTTGGGGAGGGGGTCCGTGCCGGGGTGGAGGTTGGGGGGGGTCCGTGCCGGGGTGGAGGTTGGGGAGGGGGTCCGTGCCGGGGTGGAGGTTGGGGAGGGGGTCCGTGCCGGGGTGGAGGTTAGGGGTTGTGGAGGGGGTCCGTGCCGGGGTGGAGGTTGGGGGGGGGGTCCGTGCCGGGGTGGAGGTTGGGGGTTGGGGAGGGGGTCCGTGCCGGGGTGGAGGTTGGGGGTTGGGGAGGGGGTCCGTGCCGGGGTGGAGGTTGGGGGGGGGGTCCGTGCCGGGGTGGAGGTTGGGGAGGGGGTCCGTGCCGGGGTGGAGGTTGGGGAGGGGGTCCGTGCCGGGGTGGAGGTTAGGGGTTGTGGAGGGGGTCCGTGCCGGGGTGGAGGTTTGGGCGGGGTCCGTGCCGGGGTGGAGGTTGGGGGTTGGGGAGGGGTTCCGTGCCGGGGTGGAGGTTGGGGGGGGGTCCGTGCTGGGGTGGAGGTTGGGGGTTGGGGAGGGGGTCCGTGCCGGGGTGGAGGTTGGGGGTTGGGGAGGGGGTCCGTGCCGGGGTGGAGGTTGGGGGTTGGGGAGGGGTCCGTGCCGGGGTGGAGGTTGGGGGGGGGTCCGTGCCGGGGTGGAGGTTGGGGAGGGGGTCCGTGCCGGGGTGGAGGTTGGGGAGGGGGTCCGTGCCGGGGTGGAGGTTGGGGGTTGTGGAGGGGGTCCGTGCCGGGGTGGAGGTTGGGGGGGGGGTCCGTGCCGGGGTGGAGGTTGGGGGTTGGGGAGGGGGTCCGTGCCGGGGTGAAGGTTGGGGGGGGGTCCGTGCTGGGGTGGAGGTTGGGGGTTGGGGAGGGGGTCCGTGCCGGGGTGGAGGTTGGGGGTTGGGGAGGGGGTCCGTGCCGGGGTGGAGGTTGGGGGTTGGGGAGGGGGTCCGTGCCGGGGTGGAGGTTGGGGGGGGGTCCGTGCCGGGGTGGAGGTTGGGGAGGGGGTCCGTGCCGGGGTGGAGGTTGGGGAGGGGGTCCGTGCCGGGGTGGAGGTTGGGGGTTGTGGATGGGGTCCGTGCCGGGGTGGAGGTTGGGGGGGGGGGTCCGTGCCGGGGTGGAGGTTGGGGAGGGGGTCCGTGCCGGGGTGGAGGTTGCGGGTTGTGGAGGGGGTCCGTGCCGGGGTGGAGGTTGGGGGGGGGGTCCGTGCCGGGGTGGAGGTTGGGGAGGGGGTCCGTGCCGGGGTGGAGGTTGGGGGTTGCGGAGGGGGTCCGTGCCGGGGTGGGTGATGGGAGGGCAAATGAGTTGGTCCACCTGGCCAGGTGCCAGCCTCCAACAGTTGGACCCATGCGGTCCATGCCACCTGGCTGGGGGGAGGAGGGGATATGGGCAATGATGACATGTCGTCGTTCCCCTCCCCCCCACCAGGTCGTCATGTTTTCAGATCATCCAGCGATGTTGGCCGCCGTGGTGGTAGCCGCTCATGTCTATGTTGCCCTTGATGAGGAGGAGGAGGAGGAGGAGGAGGAGCGTGCCAGAGAGGCGGCGCAGGCTGCCGCAGAGGGGCAGGCGGCAGCCGCCCAGGCTGGAGGGACACCTGACCGACAGGACGAGGAGGGGGAGGAGGACGTCGCGGCCCCACGGCAACGGAGGCACCCGAGGGCGCCCCGTGTGTACCGGCCCCGGCAGTCATACCAGGACCTCACGGACCGGGAATGCAGGAGGACACTCCGGATGAGCCGGGAAACCGTGGCACACATCTGCCACCTGCTGGCACACCTGTCACCACGTGGCACTGGCGGGGGACACCCTCTCCCCGTGTCCGTCAAGGTTACGGTGGCCCTGAACTTTTATGCAACGGGGTCATTCCAGGCACCGAGTGGGGACCTGTCCGGCATATCGCAGACATCGGTGCATCGGTGCATCCGGGCAGTGACAGATGCCCTTTATGCCATGGCGCACCGCTACATCCGCTTCCCCGTGGACCGGGCCAGCCAAGATGCCCGGGCCGTGGGCTTCTCTGCCATTGCCGGGTTCCCCATGGTCCAGGGCGCGATCGATGGGATGCACGTCGCCGTGCGGCCACCTGCAGATAACAGGGCCGTGTTCACTAATAGGAAGGGGACCTATTCGATGAACGTACAGGTGGTCTGCGACCACCGCATGATGATCCTGCACGTCTGCGCCCGTTACCCAGGCAGTGTACACGACTCATTCGTGTTGTCGCGGTCATCCATCCCCGGCATGTACGAGGGACGCCATCCCCGGCTGAGGGGCTGGTTGCTGGGCGACAGGGGCTACCCATTGCGATCGTGGCTGATGACGCCTATACGGAGGCCACGCAATGAGGCGGAGAACCGCTACAATGATGCCCATGTAGCGACAAGGGGAGTGATCGAGAGGTGCTTTGGCGTGCTGAAGATGCGTTTCAGGTGCCTGGACCTCTCTGGGGGCGCCCTCCAGTATCGGTCAGATAGGGTCGGCCGCATCATTGTGGTGTGCTGCGTCCTGCACAACATAGCCCAGCAGAGGGGCGATGTGCCGCAGGCAGAGGAGGGCGGAGTGGAGGAGCAGCAGGAAGAGGCCCAGTCCTCCCCAGATGAGGGGGATGGGGGCAATGGTCAGGGCAGACGGGGTAGACACAGACGGGTGGCTGTCCACCGTTACCGGCTGGCCCAGCGGGCATGGGACAGACTGATAGACGCCCGCTTCACTGACTAGATGGGCGTGGGAATCGGGTAGTATGGCCACAGACCGCACACCATGACAACAGCCGACCACCCACACCCCCCACCCATCCATCCACCCAGCACCATCACCCCCTTCCCCAACCCCACACACCCCACCCGCATGCACACCACCCCCCCACTCCCAATTGCCGATCCACCGGCGGCACAACGGGCCGGGCTCACCCAGTTGCGGGTGGACGCGTGTCTATCGCAGGCCATGGAGAATGATGACAACCCGCCTCCGATGAGCTCCTGGCTCTACATCGTTGGACTATGTCTGACCCATGGCCACAGTACCACCATCCACCCGGACCATCCCTGCATGCGGCTGTGACACTGCAGCGCACGGTCCCGTCCTCTGCCCGGGGGATGTTGATGGCGGCCCAGGGGGAAGGGGGCAGACTCACCTGGGGCTGAGGTAAGACCACCCCTCACACACACACTTGCGCTCAACGTACATGACACCCCCGCACACTTTGGACAGAGCACAAAGGCAGCTTCGGTAGGTGTAACATTGACTTTAATAACCAAAGGAGTTCATGCACGTGCCCTAGCGCCTAAAACTCATCTGTGCCCTGCACCCGTGCCAACTTACTCAGTGTCTAATTGTTTGGCCTTACGGGCCCTTTGACTACGTCTACGTGGTTCCCCAGACGGTACAGCAGAACTGGAGGTGGACTCCTGTGATTCCTGCCCTCTGACACTGGATCCCTTTGGCGGCCGTTTCCTGGGGCGTCCTGGCCTAGATGGGCCAGGCTGCGGCCCGGGCGACTGGGATGGCGAGCTGCCAGCCTGTCCTGCCCGTTGCCCACCCGATGCACCTGGGACGGAAGGGGGGGAGTCCGAGGTGTCGCGGTGTACCGGGACCTCCCCTACAGAGGGAGCCGGGACGGACCACACCACCTCCTCCTCCCTCGGGGTGCCCGATGGCCCCCAGGCCTCTACATGGGTGGGGGATGCGAACGGACTGGCCATCCGACGCGCCCCCGACATCTGCCGCTGCCAGTCCTGGAGGCCCGTGCTGGTATCGACAGGGGTCTGCAGGTTTGCAGCCATGGAGCCCAGGGGGTTGTCGAACCCTGTCTGCGACAGTGCGACGCCAGCTCGCACATGGCCACTGGCGCCGATGCCCTCAGCGATGGCCTGCTGAGACTGGGCCATGGCCTGCAGAGACTGGGCCATGGCCTGCAGGGACTGGGCTATGGCCTGCTGAGACTGGGCCATGGCCTGCTGAGACTGGGCTATGGCGTTGAGCGCCTCTGCCATCTGGCGCTGGCACTGGCTCATGGCCTCCTGTGAGAGGGCAGCCATTTCCTGGGCCACAGACGCCGCCTGCACGGAAGGCCCCAGGCCTCGCAAACCGTTCCCCATGTCTGACACCGTCGCACCCATTGCCTCCACCGCGGACGCCACCCGTGCGGTGTCAGCCTGGGTGGCACGCATGACCGGGACCACTCCCAGCTCCTGGACGCGGGTGGACTCCTCCACCTGCGACCGCAGCCGCCGCAAGCCACCCGTCACCCTATTCGCTCGTCTCCGTGTCGGTGGTTGCATCGGATCTATGTGTGGGTGTGGTAACTGCAGGAACCCGGGATCCATCTGGGCGGCAGATGTTCGCTTGGCCTGGGCTGCCCTCCGACCGCCCGGTCCCTCTGCTGCTCCTACCTCCACCTGCTGTACCGGGACGGCTGTGTTGTGCGCACCAGTGAGTGTACCAGACGCCTCATCACTAAAGTGCCCAACCGTGGTGAGTGTTTCTGCGATGGTGGAGGGTGTTGGTGACAGCAGTGGCGTTGTGTCGTGCTCTTCGTCCCACTCTGAGTCCATGGCACTTTGGGGTGGGGGTTCGTCTCCACCCATCCACTCTGAGTCACTGTCCGGTATTTCGTCTTCCCGGGTAGGGGTGTCCTGGGTAGTGCTGTCCCGGGTAGTGCTGTCCCGGGTAGTGCTGTCCCGGGTAGGGGTGTCCTGGGTAGTGGTGTCCCGGGTAGGGGTGTCCTGGATAGTGGTGTCCTGGGTAGTGGTGTCCTGGCTCGGATGTGACGGGGGCCTGTGGCTGCCCCCCTCATCGCTGGGTGGTCGCTCCCGCACGTGACGGGGGTGTCGTCTCCCTGTTGCTCCAGGTCTCTCCGTCTCCCGTGGTCTCCGAGGGGCATCCTGCGGGCGTCGCATGCTGGAGGGTTCGGGTCTCTCCGTCTCCCGTGGTCTCCGAGGGGCATCCTGCGGGCGTCGCATGCTGGAGGGTTCGGGTCTCTCCGTCTCCCGTGGTCTCCGAGGGGCATCCTGCGGGCGTCGCATGCTGGAGGGTGCGGGTCTCTCCGTCTCCCGTGGTCTCCGAGGGGCATCCTGCGGGCGTCGCATGCTGGAGGGTGCGGGTCTCTCCGTCTCCTGTGGTCTCCGAGGGGCATCCTGCGGGCGTCGCATGCTGGAGGGTGCGGGTCTCTCCGTCTCCCGTGGTCTCGGAGGGGCATCCTGCGGGCGTCGCATGCTGGAGGGTGCGGGTCTCTCCGTCTCCCGTGGTCTCCGAGGGGCATCCTGCGGGCGGTCTGCATCTGCGGGGATGGGTGCCTGGACGTTTGGTCCTGCGATACACAATGAAGCATGCATGGTTAGACATCAGGCAGTGATCAGGTGATACGGGAGAGGGGGATATAGGGGAGGGGGGATATGGGGACGGGCTGTTGGTGGCTCACTTGCTCGTGGGGCCCCGACCTCTGCATCAGCAACCTCCCGGTCCTCAGGTCCGCCAGCCAGTTCCAGGGCCCTTTCCTCGTGTACGGTCAGTGGCCTCTCATCAGCGGGCCCTCCTCCAGTCCTCACATGCTCCCTATTGTTGTGTGCGCGCTTCTCCTGGGGGGGGGGGGGGTGGTGGCAGGGGTAAAAGGCAACAGTGTTAGGCAGGTATATGAATGCACGCCATCGGTTGCGCGTGCATTGCAGAGGTTAAGGTTAGGGCTGGATTCACTTGGGGATATGGGGGATATGGGGGAGGGGGGATATGGGGGATATGGGGGAGGGGGGAATATGGGGGATATGGGGGAGGGGGGATATGGGGGAGGGGGGGATATGGGGGAGGGGGGATATGGGGGATATGGGGGAGGGGGATATGGGGGAGGGGGGGATATGGGGGAGGGGGGATATGGGGAGGGGGGATATGGGGGATATGGGGGATATGGGGGAGGGGGGGATATGGGGGAGGGGGGATATGGGGGAGGGGGGATATGGGGGATATGGGGGATATGGGGGACGCTCACCCTGCCTGCTCTGACAAGGTCGTTCACCTTCTTGTGGCACTGGGTGCCTGTCCGTGGTGTTAGGGCCACAGCGGTGACGGCCTCTGCCACCTCCCTCCACAGACGCCGGCTGTGGCGTGGGGCAACTCTGCGGCCGTGCCCGGGATACAGGGCGTCCCTCCTCTGCTCCACCGCATCCAGGAGCGCCTCCACATCGCGTGACTCGAACCTCGGGGCTGAGCGACGGCCAGCCATCAAGTCGGGTGTTGCGGTCGGCTGTTCCGGTCGGGTGGGGGGGAGCTGCGCGGCCTTATGAGCCGTCACGCCGTGCAGCGCGTATGACGCTGCACGGCGTGAACCACTGCGCAAGCGCGGATCCCGTTACGTCGCTGCTAGCCCATTTCGGGCCGCAGACTATCGGCCCATTTTTATGACGTGACGCAAGTGGGATTTGCGCCGTTTTTTGCGCCGATCGGCGGAGTTTCCGCCGATAACGGAGAATTTCGCCCCTGGTGAGTAAATATCTCAAGGCATTTTTGAAGTTTGGATATTGAAATTGATGCAGTTCAATCAATTTCACATTTAGTAGACAAACAGTCCTTAAAATGAATGCCTGCAAAATCCAGGCCATTGCTGCATCAATGGAGTTTGTCGCTGACCTTGCATAAAGCTACTGATAGATCTCTGTGTGTGGATTTCCCCTTTTCTAATATTATTTTGATTCTGGTGCCAAATCAAAGGGATCTCCAGACAGCCAGAAACAATAATATTACCATGCAGAGTAAGCAGCCAATCATAATAAAGTAGTCTCATAGACAGCAAACCAGGAAGTAAAATGTATCAAAGTTCCTTCCATTTTAATTATATTTTACAGGAAGCAAAATAAGTATTTGCGAAACACATATTGGATCAGTATAGAAGTTGAAATGTCTCAGTAGAAATTGAAATACCACCAACAGACTTAAAATATATATATATTTAATTGTTAAACTATTTTAAAAATTTTAAATGGAGAATTTTAACATTCCACAGATATAAAATTAGATTCTTAGAGAGACGACATTTTCAGCAGTAATTGTGTACTTTGAATATTGTTAAAAATCTGGTTACACCTCATTTAACAACGTGTAACCTTTGCAAAGATTTTTACAGTGAGTCGAACAGAGTAAAAGGGCAATCAGTTCCGTGATTTCTGATTGATTGCAACCTGGGATAACTTTAACAGCACATCCAATGAACAAGTGTAGAATCATATGAGAACACATTCTGTGTTTCCATCTTTAGCAGCACATACATAGATTCCAGAGCTTGCAGTTAGTTGCAGGGAAAATGCTAACATTTTGATTGTCATTACTAACACAAGATCCAGGTCATGCACTCAACAATGTGTTGTATTGTTGTATATTGTCTCATGAAGGGGTCTAGAGGCGTGTATGGTGCAAAACTAAATGTTTATTAATGACACATCACTCCACAGCCCCTCCTCGCCTCCGACCCCTCCTCAACCGAATGCCACGTGCCAGTGAGGCATCTCGCGGCCCACCCAAGGGGGACGCCCACAGTATCTCCTACAGGAGGGTGCTAGGTGGGGGCTGCAGAGCATAATGCCAGCATTGGTAGGGCCAGCCACTGCCGGCAGGAAAGGGTGACAACAACACTCAGGTTCTGAAACGGAGAATCCGACCCAAGATCTTTCCTCTTTCAATTGACTGGGAATTTTTCAATTTGAACTGAAACAGAGCAAACTGCTTAAAAATACAAGACCACATTTCAAAGTGAAGGTGAGAAACAAACAAATCACGCTCAGGGGAATGTGAAGAAAGAGACCTTTCCTATAATCCCGACACCTATGAAAACTTGTTAGGAAGAGGCATTAAAATGTAAATGACTGGATATTGAAACAATGACTCCCACGGGCAGACACATCCCAAATATCTTGGAAATATACAACAGGTGAAGTATTTCAAAGCAAGTTGGCCACTACAGAGAGATTGCAGGTGACACAGGCGATGTCAAGAAAGTCTTCAGCAGTGGAAACAGGCTGAACACTGCGCTCTCTTCCTTTACCTCTTTTGGAATAATAGCGTAGTCCAGTGCGAGAAGCCAATATCTCCGAGAAACCTACTAGAAAACGGAGATTTTGTAATAGTTGCAACATCTTCTACATCTGACCACATCCAAGAAACCAGCTAACCCAAATCAGCCACAGCAATTAAAATCTATGCTTAAAGGAGAATCAAAGGACACGTAACCACATATTAGTCTACCTACTTTAATTGGACCGTAGCACCCCTTACATCTGATACGTGTGTGTGTGTGCATGTGCGTGAATGTGTTAAATTTTAAAGAATGTGTTCGGGATGAATGCTGGACGTCACATTTTTATTATTTTTAATGATTAATAAAACTGCTCTTTAATTAACTCCTCATTGTTGACAGCTTAAATACTTAAATATATTCTGATTTGAAAAAGGCATATTCTTGTGAAAAATAAACTTAAATCTTAGCTGTGACCAAACAAGAAGGGGAGCCAGTTCACCCCTTATCTCCTTTTTGTAACACTGGCAGCAATGTCACTCGCTATCAGACCAATTGATTGTAGCAGCGTTTCCACTTATTCGGGCTCATGTTTCTTATTCAAGCCTGGTTTTATCATAGGTTTTAAAAATCTTTTTAATCTTCAACACTTAATTTTACATGTGGCCAGACACTTCCGTCTGTTTTAATTGGTCTTACAGTGTTGATTTGCCTTCCATGGCTGTTTTCAGCAGAGGGAAGTACAGGTTTAATTCTTTTTCTTTCTTCCCACACCTGTTTAGATTTGACAGGCTCCTGTCGCGGTTACGGAGCCATTTTAAACTTCAGCTATTCTGCAGAAAGTATTTTAAACAAATCACTGTGGCCGCCTGAGCTTGGAGTATCAAACTAAAGCTGATTTTTCTCTTGCTCTGCACGGTCATCATGTGTTATGGCATGACTCAGAATCCGGGCTGCAGCATTCTTCAAGCTGTGCCCATTGAAACAATTGGTCTATCTTACCATTGCGTTGAATTTTAAAGTTTACTTTTTGCCAATTTTTGGATTTTACTCACTCATTTGCAATCTGGCTTGGTCCTTTGACTTTGCTTTTAATTGGATCTCCACATGCTCTGGTGGAGTCCTTTCCTGTTGCACAGTAAACATTTCTTCTGCCTTCAACCTCCACATTTGTAATGGAGCTTCTTCGGTGATCTCCAACTGTGCATATGAATGCAATTCTTTCATTTCTGATTATAGTTTTTTAAACTTTCATTCTTATGAATTTTGGAGTCTTCACCTTCTTCCACCATATTGTATTGTTACAAGTTGTCTCATGACAGCTGGTAGCAGAGATCCCGATGGGGCGGAGAATCTCACGTCAGGCAAAAATTGGGATCGGCGCTGGGTGATGCTCCAGTCCCTCGCTGGCAAGGATATTGAGGTTCATGCCTCATGCCAGCAGGAAGATACAAATGGGTCATTTGAACTCTTATGCATCCTACTAACCAGTTGGACATCGGATTCTCCACGCCTCCGTGATGCTCCGGCTCTCTAGGCCAGGATTCACGTGGGAGTGGATGGGTGGAAGTATTTGCCAGCATGACCCTGATGTAGTAGACTTCCTGCTGGGCCAAGGGGGTAAGTATTTTACGGAGGTGCCCCCAAAGTCCATCGGAGGGCCCCATCACACACACAACGCAAATCCTGCACATCCCACCCTCAGCCCCCCATCAGACCTGTACACCAGAGACCCCAATCAGACCACCTCACCAGAGATACCCATCACCGGAGACACCCCCAAATCAGAGACACCCCCAAATCAGAGACACCCCCATATCAGAGATTCCCCAATATCAGAGACCTTTATCAGAGCCCCCCACCAGAAATTCCCCATCAGACCCCCCCATCAGAGATGCTCATCAGACCCCCCATATCAGAGACCCCCATCAGACACCTCCACCAATTAGGCCCCCCATAATCAGACACCCCATATCAGAGACCTCCCCATCAAAGACTGCCGATCAGCGATCCCCCATCAGACACCCATATCAGAGACACCTCGCGTCAAATGTCCCACATCAGAGATCTTCCATATCATAGACCCTCCCATCAGACACAATCCCATATAAGAGCCCTTCCCCGCACAAGTCACCCCTTCCTGGAAGCTAAAGAGTTGTCCAAGCAATAACAGTGAGATACCACTGCTTTTCCACACCTGCTGCCTCAGACAGATGTGTAGAAAACAACAGGTGTTACTTAATAGAAAGCCAACATCACATCACAAGACTTTAAAACCCCATCAGATCCTTTGAAATGCGAGGCTTCTATTCATTTTCAAAGAGAAATAGCTTTTAGTAAGCTGTAATTGACAGGGCATTATCTTCCAGTCAGGTGTCTGGATTGTTTATTTTCATTTGCCTTTATGCTTGAATGCATCTCAAGCACCCTGCTTTGAACCTAACTGCAATGTTCATAAATGTCTAGGAGCTATGTACTTTCACTTCCTCTTTTTTTCAGCAGCAAACACTTAACTGCTTTTGATGTGATCAGGAGCTGACAATCGTGGCTAGATGTTTGCCTTGAGTAACTCATCTTGTGGTCAAACCTCAGGAAGTCTGTTGTTCATAGCCCAGATCGAGCCAGACTTTCCATCACAGGGAGTATCTACTGTTACCTTATATGGGAACGGGTCATGTGCAGCCCACACCACCTGAGATGGGACACCTGGGGCCGGCTCAGGTGGCCTGTCAAACAGTCACCAACCGGACCATTGGCTGCTGGGAGCCCTTCCTGAGACCTCATTGGCCGGAAGCCAGAGAAGTTTCTGGAAAAGTGAGTGGAGGAGGATAAAAGTAGTCATCTCAGAGAAACAGAAGAAGCAGCAGAGGCAGAAGACTAGCAAAGACTCAAAGCAAAGACTTGATGTGTGAGGTGACCCTGACCAGACTAGAAGGAAGCAAGCAAGCAAGAAACAGCCAGCGAGAATCACCTTGGCAAAGATGAACCAGAGGGACTCGGGGATCGGATCTACAACTTACCAAACCACCTTGTGGGTAGTATAGTGGAATCCTGGGTGTTTCTTGTATGTATAGTGGGTAACTTACGGGTTAATTATATTTAATAAAGTGTGTTGCATTATATCTGTGTCCGTACTTTGTTCTACTCATAAATAAAGACATCTGGGTAAACTTTAATTAAGGAGCTGGTTGAAGTATCTGAATTGGACAGATACAACAACCTTCTGACTCCCCAATGCCTGTCCACCATCTACAGTGGTGATGCAATGCTCTCCAATGCCTGGATAGGTGCAGCTCAAACACCACTCAAGAGGCTGGACCCCATGCAGGACAAAGCAGTTTGCTTGATTAGCAGCCCATCCACTGCCTTAAACATTCATTGTGTGCACCATCTACAAATTCCACAGTAACAACTCACCAAGGGTCATTCGACACCACCTTCCAAACCTGCAACTTCTACCACCTAGAAGGACAAGGGCAGCACATGCATGGGAACACCGCCACCTGCAGTTTCCACTTCAAGCCACACACCATCCTGAATCCAGATTTGGAGCTATGTTGCCATTTCTTCACTGTCGCTGGGTCAAAGTCCTGGAAACACCCCTCACAGCACTGTGGGTGTGCCTATACTATAGGGAAATTTGCAGTTAAGGAAGGCAGCTCACCACAACCTTCTCATAGGCTGTTAGGATGGGCAATAAATGCTGGCCTAGCCAGTGACATCCAGACCCCATGAAAAAAATTATATATATATATATATATTTTAAATCCTTTATTGCAAAGATAACACACTTTTTTTGTTCACTGGCATCATCCCTAATCCTCTCCATCTACACTCACAGCAACAAATTCATAGTGTTCAGGAACTTATTTGTCACCAAGCTTGAGAACTACTATCAGCTGCATCCATTCCTCTTTCCCATCAACTTGAACTACCTCAAGATACTCACCTGCGATATTCCTGTAGCCTTATCTTTCCCTAGTTTCTATTACCCCTTATGTCCCCTCCATGTTTATCTTACACATGTGACTCACTTCATGCTTTCTCACCCTACATCCACTAAACTGCTAAGCATACAAATTCCCTTCTTCTTCAGCATGCTATATCGCACAGTGATTAACACTGTTGCTTCACAGCGCCAGAGTCCCAAGTTCGATTCCCAGCTTGGGTCACTGTCTGTACGGACACTGCACATTCTCCCCGTGTCTGTTTGGGTTTCCTCCAAGTGCTTTGATTTCCTCCCACAAGTCCCAAATGACGTGCTGGTAGGTAATTTGGACATTCTGAATTCTCCCTCTGTGTATCCGAACAGGCGCCTTAATGTGGCGACTAGGGGCTTTTCACAGTAACTTCATTGCAGTGTTAATGTAAGCCTACTTGTGACAATAAAGATTATTATTATATTCCATTTCAAATGTTTCCCTATGCTCAGATATTGTCTCCCTCCCAAGACTGACATCGCCCCGCCACCCAAAAAGTATAGACATTTCATCCATCTCTCCGTCTGAACTATTACCCCATGTCCATAACATTCCAACTTCTATTTCCTCTCAAGGCCAGCATTTATTACCCATCCCTAGTTTCCATGAAAAGGTTGCTGAGAGCCTGTTCAAACAAAAGCTTGGCAGTTAACTGTGCCCTGGTGCTTTCTTCATGACAACGCCTCCACCAATCAGAGGCAATGACTTGCCAACCAATGAGCACTTTCTTCTCATGTTGTGTAAATTATTGTTCCCTTTACAATTGGTATTCTTGCAAATTCTGTCCTGTTGAGAGCAAGATGAAAAGATTTGACAGCTTGTCTCTGTTTTCAGCAACTAAAGGTATCTTATTTGCTGTATTTTGATCTACCTTTGGGACTCTGCAGTTGGTAGGGCTGTACTGGCAGACCACACACCAACCTTTCCCTGGGGCGTCATCATATTTGGACACCCAACAATTGCAGTGGACAGAATTGGAGGATGGAGTCTCCAAATGTTTACTCCAGCTACATGGTTCCAACTGGTCTACACCTTTTGCAAATTTGGGCCAGGTGGCTCCCCCATAGGAAAACCCATGGAATAATCCAGCATTACTGAAAGAGTGCAGATCTTGTGATCTGGATCTCCACCCTTTCATGTTGGCCCTTTTGCACACAGGAGACAAATATTAATCAGAACAGGGGTGTAGAAAAATCTCTGGGTTTTAGTACTGCTATTCAGTATAATTTGCATCATCAAATGCCCACCGACAACTTTATTTGCCTGTCAACCATGTGAATGTAAAGGTTGACTGTCGAAGATGCCTGATGAATATAATCTAAGTACAATTTATGAGATAAAGTAAATTTGCTGTACCAAAGAAGCACAGATTCTAAAACACGCCATGACCTTGAGAAAAGACCAATTACCAAAAACGTTACCATGTAATTGTTATCCTTCATCAATCTGCACAAATCAAGGAAGACAAGAATGTGTTTTCCACATTCGACATTGATGAGTGACGGGGAAAAGAGTAGCTTAATGGCATTCTTGTATCTTTGAAATAATTCTGTAATCAATAAACTCTGATATCAAAAAGTGGCCTCCATCAGATTATTCAATACTGTGTAACAGTACATTGCCTACAGCCAGCTGAGTCTGCTAATGAATTCAAAGATAGAAGATCATACAAGATTGTGAACCTTTGTGCTTCATTTGCAGTTCAGTCGAGCACTCGCGTTTCCAGTGCAACTGACAACACTTTTCTGATATTTTTCCCATCTGCTTAATTTTGTTCTTTAATAGAATTGATATTAGTTTCTAATTAAATAATATTTGGAACCTATCTGTTACTAATCCAATAAGTGAAATTACCTTGTCACTCATGGGTTTTGATGATCTGCCATAGAATATAGATTTTCAAGTTTAGTGCTAAACAGCTGGATAATCTAGCTACACAAATACCTTTTTCCTATTAGTTTTGCCGCAATATATTTGAGCTGGAACTGCAACATGTGGGAGTTTGTGGAGAACGTTACAATCTTGGTCAGCCCTATCTGCAATAGGTGTCAGCAGTTCGAGTGCCTTTGTCTCAGGGTTGCTGAGCTGGAGCCTCAGCTGAGGTCTTTGCAGGGAGCCAGTGTGGGAGAGAATTACCTGGACTTCATTCCACAGGGCAGTTAAACTGCTTAGGTTAAGTAGCACTTCAGATTCTGACAATAGTCAAGGATGAAAGGATGTGACAGCGAGTCGGAGAAGTAAGGTGATCTATGTTGTGGCTATGGAAGAGCCTCAGCTCGTGACTTTGACCAAGAGGTACTTGTTACCTGTCAGGATTAGAACAAAGACTGCAGGTTGGATGGGCAAAGTGACCATCACACATGGTGCAGGAGTCCATTCAAGCAGGGGCATGAAGAGGAATGTGGTAGTGATTGGGTGAGTGTTATGACTGAGATAGAAGGCGTGCATTGTCTCTGTCTAGTTCCACTACCTCCATGGATCACAACATATATTTAAATGACTTTTCCAGCTGGTTATATGGGCAATTATATACTTTACCGATTAATTTCAGAACGATCACTCAGTGCCCAGGTTTCTTCAATAAACAACAAATGTATTAGTTTATTATAAAACCATTTGTTTCAAGTGGAAAGGTAAAGCTTATCAACATACAGTATGAAATATGAAATTATAATAATTGCAACTTCTAAATACACTAACTCATACATAGGCACACACAAAGAAAACACAAATAAGAATAGATTAAATCTGCCAAATGGGTAAAAGTCAGTGGTTTAAGGGAAAAGGGTAAATGGGAATCCTTGAAATGGTGTCTGGGTTATGTGGTTAGTTTCTCAGCACTCATCTGGGAAACAATCGAAGACCCATGCATTTACTTTTCCAGCAGACTTCAAGAAACACATCGGCCAGGATTCTCCAACCCTGCGCCGGGTCAGAGAATCCCCGGGGGGGAATGTGAGCATCGCGCCCCGCCACCCCGACGCCGGCTTCCCGATTCTCCACCCGCCGATTCTTGGGCTCCCACGGGATTTCCGGCACGCCAGTTGGGGGCCGTTGAAAGCGCCCGCCCCCGGCGATTCTCCAGGCCCCGATGGGCCGAATGGCCAACGGGTTTGGCCGAGTCCCTCCAGCATGGGTTACTCAGGTCCCACACGGCGGGATCTGTAAGGTGAGTCTGCGGGGGCCATCCTATGGGGGGGGGATCCGACCAAGGGGGGAGCCCCCATGGTGGCCTGGCCTGCGATCGTGGCCTACAAATTGGCGGGCTGGCTGGTTCCGTGGGGGCCTGTGTTCCTCCACACCGGGCCCCTGTAGGGCTCTGCCATATTACCCGGGGGCCGGCACGGAGAAGGAAACATTGCGCATGCGTGGAATCATACCGGCTGTTCTGTGCATGTGTGGAAATACTCCGGCCATAGCGCGCATGTGCGAACTCGCGCCGGCCGCTCCTGTTGCTAACTTTTGGTTGGTTCTTAATTTGGCTCTATTTAATCACGTTTGCTCCAGAGTCGCCAGGTATCTTTCGACACCGCCGCAAGGCTCAGAACCGAATACTGATCAATGATTCAATACACAAGTTAGTAAATTCAAAAGCAATGCTCATTTATTTACACAGTCAAATCTACTCATGCATAAACTCTACAAACTAAACTACCACTATTACTAAAGCCTATACTTAGCTTTGGGCGCCCACCCAGTCAGAGGAACGATGGCCATTGCTCGGTTCTGAGGCTGCTGGGTTGAGCTGTTTACAGGGTAGCAACTAGGAGCATCTATCTCGTAGCATGCATTGGCTTGGGACTTACTTGGTCTGATGCAACTGCTAGGCAGGTCTCTCTCTTCAGTGAGAGCCAAAGCCAAAGGAGGAAGATTCTCCCTTGGGTGATACCTCTTATACTGCAAAGGGCTTCACGCTCTTTTGAGCAGGCCTTGAACTTGGCCTCAACTAATTGGGTCTTTCTCAATCAGTTGTATCGATTTTCCTCCAATACAGGGGTGGTTCCCTGATCGCTGGGCGTGTCCTGGTGACTGTCGGTCTGCTTTGTCTTAGCTTCTTCTGGCGCCGGGGAGTTTGTCCTAACATTGTGTATCTAAATGTTTCCCTTTTGTCCCCGGAGATGGCTCATTAGTATGTAGATCGTTTCGTAGTTTCAGTCCTGTCTGAGCGTTTAAGGTTCTAATCAACAGACAGAGCTTGCACCTTCTTGTTTATTAGCATTGTCCAATTTTCCCTGCATTCTTTGCGGGAGTCCATTTTGTAATCGGGACGTGGCCATCCCAGATGGCTACACACCCTCCTTGTGATCCTCAATGCGAAGCGTTAAGGATCACATTACTATGGCGTCTTCATCCTCTGATCCCAGGGGCACCCATGCTTAGGCTCTACACTGTCCTATCCTATGCAACACAATTTTACCTAAACTATTTTAAATACATTCATTATCATAAAATTCTACGGGGCGCTATGACATTAATACATGTATTACAGGGAAAAAAAACTGGAACCTCTAACTATTCTCAATAAACTATCCTCATTTAAACAATCCAAAAATAATCTATACATCTTAAACTATACAAAATAGCAGCACACAAATTTCTCTGGCCTGGCAGTCAGACACAGAGGTTTACATCTCTTTATTCCATAGAATACATTAAACAAAATGGATGCTGTTTAATCCGTCAAAATGGGTTCGGGGGTCTGGTGAAATCCGAAAATGGGGGACCTAAATCTGTATACCGGGGTGCGAGAGCGATATGCTCTGTTTCGACATTTCCTGACTCTAAACATTTGCACGACACTGCAAAGTATCGCCAGCACTGAGAGTGCTTCGACTACATATGAGAGTGAGTACCAGGTGATAAACTTATCACACCAGGTCGGGGTATTGCTAGCTGTCGCTGGGCTAGTTATCTCGGGGTTCCGTGTATTACCGGGGTGAGAGTCATTTACGGTTTGTGTGGTAGGGGTCAGGGGGGTAGCGTCCGTGAGCCACTGAAGGGATCCCGCTAAGATCCATGTGAATACGAAGGCTGTCTTCATCTTTGTCGGACTTCTTTGTCTTCCTCTGTGGTTCCTGGGTTTCTGGAGTTCTGTGAACACAAGCATAATTTCTGTTATTATCTTGCTTAAGATCTTGTATGTCTGTCTGTCTGTCCTTTACTGCCAATTTCCCTTTATAATTGGTCACCATCTATGACTCCCTCATTTTTTTTTTAAACCAAATATTTGGACAAGACATCTAAGAAAATACTGCCATACTGCGAGCCGTCTCGCAGCCTGTGTGAATTACCATCCCAATGTTTGAGGATGTAAATAGCATAGGGAAGCAACCTAAGGGTTGCCAAAACCAAACAAAAGAATTTCGAACATAACGAGCCAAAATGGGGTGCGTATGGGCCGCGGCAGGTAAGAAATGGGTGGAATCCCTGGGAGGGACGGTGATCAATGCCGTATGTGCTCTACCCGAGCATAGCTGACCAGAGGGGGGTCCTCAGACAGGGCGGGGACCAATGCCGTTTCTCCACTGCCTGAGCAACCGGCAAGAACGGGTAAGAATGTGGTCGTCGTGGGGGGCTGCCTCTCGAATTAGGAGAGCAACTATGAGTCGGGTTCTGTCGACAAACTCGTTCCTCTAAACTATTGTCTGGGACAAACTTGTACCTTTAACAAGGTTCTGTTGACAAACTAGTTCCCCTGATCTATTGTCTGGGACAAACTTGTTCCATTAACAGCCGGGGGGCGTTAAAGGAGTGGTGACGTGGGGCCGTGAAAAAAACTTTCCGAGTTTACACACAACACTTAACGATAACACTAACGAACAAACATTCAACAAACATGGTGCAGGTTCCGTCAGAAAGGACACGTATCTCTCCATCGGTTCCTTTTTCTGCAACATCTGGACACCTCACTGCTCAATAGCGAACAGGGTCGCAAAAGGATTTGTTTGGTGGGAGTCAGACTCTAAGTCATCATCTTCTCCCAGCTGCCAAACTCTTGTCTGCAGTAACCGTGCTAAAGTTGCTTGGGGCGAATTGGTGTCCATCTCATCATACCGGATGAGCCTGAACGAATTGTCTCGGTGCCAGAATCGTGTGTCGAGGTTGGAGCTACTATGCTTCAATCCGTAATCGTCGGGCGGTGGGTCTGGGTCAGGGGCTTTGATACAAGTGATCTCAAATGGGTCTGTGGAATCATGCTCAGATTCACTGGGAGTGGGGCCTGGTGCAGGGGTGTAGTCGTAATGTGGTGTGCTGTGGCTGTCGTCATTGTGATCGCTGTCACTGTCGCTGTCGCTGCTGGTTGAAGGAAGGGAGAGGTGGAGCCGTGCCTCTGGGGGCGGAGTTGAAGTCGTGTCTGAGGGCGGGCTGGAGTGGTTGGGGGAGGGTAGGAATATGTCATCTGTGGGCAGGGCGTGATCGTCTGCTGCTGTGAGCAGGATGTGGTGTGTGTGTGGTTATTCTGCGAGCCATAAGCCTTGAGCTGGTTTATATGGAACCACGCAGACTTACCATTGGGATAGGTTATTTTGTATACTGAGGGGCTGACTTTGTCCGAAATGGAGTACGGTCCGGAAAATTTTGGGGAGAGGAATGAACTGTGGTTGTAAAGGGAAGCATAACTTGTTGCCCTACTGTAAACTCAGTGGCGTGTACTGTTTTGTTGAAACAAGCCTTGCTCTGTCTCTTCCTGGTTCCAAGTCTCACTGCTGCGGCGAGTTGGGCTGCCTTTATGTTCTGTACTAGTTGTGTAACTGCATTTTCATGCATGAGGGCTGTAACTGCGGGGCTGGCCAAATCCAGTCCTAGTAAATACTCAGTGCCTTTCATGGGGCGTCCGGTCATGAGGGTGTGGGGGGTGTAACCTGTGGATGTAGATACTGTGTTTCTTAAAAACATCAAAGCAAATGGGAGTACAGAATCCCAGTTGCTATTATTTTGATGAACCATTTTCCTGAGGGTGGCTTTCAATGTCCTATTCATTCGTTTTACTATACCACTTGACTGGGGGTGGTATGCAATATGAAACTTTTGTCTAATTCAGAAAATCGTGAGGACGTTTTTCATTACACGTCCGGTGAAATGGGAGCCTTGATCGGACTTTATACTGCTTGGGAGGCCCCACCTTGTAAAGATGTGGTGTGTTAATATTTTAGCCGTTGTCTTGGCCGTATTAGTTCTTGAAGGAAATGCTTCCACCCATTTTGTGAAGGTGTCTATGACCACCAACACATACTTGTAACTATTTCTGCACGGGGGTAGCGGTCCGATATAATCTATCTGGAGATTTGTCCAGGGTCCATTAACGGGGCAGGTATGGCTAAGTTGAGCCTTTTTCACATATCTGTCCAGATTGTTCTGGGCACAGATTAAACAATTCTCTACGTAGTGTGTGACATCGATTTTTAAATCAGGCCACCAGCAAAGCGGTCTGAGGTGGGCGAGGGTGGGTTCAATTCCTTGGTGTCCATGATTGTCATGGAACTGACAAATGATCTGGTTCCTGTCCTGGCTGGGAACTATATAAATGCCATCCTTTAAAATCACACCGTCGGGTGTGGTGATCGCGTTTCTAAACTTGTCGTACGGGGCTGGGAAGGTTCCCTTTAAAACTTCCCTTAGTTTCTCGACCTCTTTCTGGGTCTTCGCTAAATCCTGAATGTTGGTCTGTGAGACCTGAACTGCGTGTACTGGGGTGCTTTCGGGGGGGGGGTTCCAAAAATAACCATGCCTGGAGCCTGCCTTCGCTAGGGCGTCTGCTTTAACGTTACCGGGGGGGGGGGGGGGGGGAAGAACGGTGATGACTGAAAACCTTAATTATGCTGTATTTCCTATCTTTCGCTGTCTCTTAAGATATGGCCGAGTAATGGGGCTGAGGGTAGGGGTTTACCGTCTGCGGAAACAAATCCTCTTGTTTCCCAGAGTGGTAGGAACTCTGTCAAACTATTGCAGACATACAAGCTGTCTGAGTAGATGTCTGCTGGGGTCGGGACCGAGTCTGGGTGGTCTACAGTATATGCAATTGCTGCCAGCTCTGCTACCTGCGAGCCTAAGTGTCCTGGCAACTTCAAGGAAATTTCATCTGGGGCGCGTCCATGCGCATCCTTTACATATATACCGCAACCGGTAATTCTCTTTCCGTTTAACACTGTGGATGAGCCATCCACATAAATCCTTAGGGGTGTACACGTGTCTGTGGGCTGGGGTCACTGGGGTGTACTACCTGTTTTCCTGGGGGGTGTTTTGAGAATAAATGGGCCTGTGTTGTGTTTAGTGGTGATGATCTCACATTCATGAGGGGTGCCTGCATACTGCAGATTATCGGCAAGGAATGTGTGGGTTTTGGTTCTCTTTACCGTGATGTCCCGTCCCTGTAAAAGAAGGGTCCAACGGGCTGCGCGGATTTGGCTGACTGTGCAATTTTAAAGTCGGCCATCTAACAATAGCTGTGTCGGTGTGTGTTCTGTGAGGATGGTGGTGGGGTTGAGTCCTGTAATGTAGGCGAAGTATTGCACTGCCCAAAAAACTGCGTGCAGGTGCCTTTCACAGGCAGAAAATCCTTGCTCTGCGGGGTCTAACATGTGTGAGGTCGTGGCGTTCCTGGAGGAGCACAGCCGAAAGGGTTTGGTCGGTGCTTGCTACCTCGATAGCGTATGGTGAATGTGGATCTGGGACCTGTAGTGTGGGGGCTGTGCTGAGTGCCCTTTTTAAAGCATCCACGGCATCTGTATGCTGTGGAAGCCATTCCCAAGGTGCCTGCTTCTTGAGAAGTTCAGAAAGGGGCGCTGCTTTAGTGGCGAAACCGTCAATATGGTTTCGGCAGTAATCAACTGGTCCTAAAAATGACCGGAGGGCTGAGACATTATGGGGAAGGGGCAATTTGACGATCGGGTCAATTCTCTTGTGCTCGATCTCGCGTTTACCATGAGTGATCACTGTTCCTAAGTAAATCACTTTTTCTTTCAGAATCTGGGCCTTCTTGGGGTTGACTTTACAACCAATTTCTTTTAGGAGTGCTGGGGGTTCGGCGAGAAGCAAAATGTGCTCTCCCTTTGTGTCTGTCTGTAGTAACAAGTCATCTACATACTGGACCAGACAATCGGGGCGGGAACATTTTGCTAATCCATTTGCCAGCTGTCGGTGGAAAATGGAGGGGGAGTTGTGGAAGCCCTGTGGAAGGCACGTCCACGTGTATTGTTGCCCTTGGAATGTAAAGGCGAATTTGTACTGACACGCTTTAGCCAATGGAATGGACCAGAAGCCATTAGTAATGTCAAAAACCGGAAAAGATTTTGACTGGAGTCCCTGTTTGAGCATGGTCTCGGGACTCATGGCTACGGTGGGGGCTGCTGCTGGGGTTACTTTGTTAAGTTCCCGGTAATCAATGGTCAGTCGCCATGATCCATCCGGTTTCCTGACTGGCCAAATCGGAGCGTTGTTTGTGGAGGTTACTGATCTGAGTACGCCTTGATCCAACAAACTCTATTACTTTGGAGATTTCTCCCTCTGCTTCCTGGGGAAATCCGTACTGCTTCTGGGGTTTAGGGACGGGACCTGTAACGTTCACGAAGCCAGTCAAACTGCCACAGTCGTCCTTGTGCTGTACAAATGCTGCTTTGTGTTCCTGCAGGACTGCTTAACCTGTTTGTCTGCACTAATGGCTCGAGGGTCGAACCAGAAGTCTCCTACTGAGCTAATCCTATTTACATATTCTCCTACTGTGAGCATGGCAGGGGCTCGTGCTGCCTTTGTCATTTTCCAAATACACTTGTTAACTGGATCAAAAGAAAGGTTATGGGAGCTCTCATGAAATCGATCCCAAGGATATGTTCTCCTGTCTGGGGCAGATCAACTAAAACTATGGGGTGCTTGGTTGCGATGTTCCCTATCTGTATTGCTATAGGGGCTGTGATGTGTCCCTGTTGTAAATGGCCTGTAAAACCGCTGAGTGTAATGGTGTCTGTTGTGGGCCACGTGTCTCGCTGGAACATCGTGGAGGAATTGAGTGTGGTGCGGGACCCTCCTGTGTCCCACAGAAATTCCACGGGTTGTCCCCGAACTTTGCCTGCTACTACCGGTCTACCGGACTTGTCCCAAAGGGTGTCGCAGACCCAAGTTGGGGAGCCCGAACACCATCAGTCGGTGCCGTTCATGTCTGTACTCTCTGAACGGGCGCTCGTATGGATCAGCTTTGCCCCATTCTTGTTTGGGGTGCCTGTCTGTTGGTTTCTCTGCTGCTTCTGGGGCGCATTGCACTCACGTGCAAAATGTCCTAGCAGTCCACAATTATAACATTCCTGAGCTTTGGGCTGGGGTTGGCTGTTCCTGCCCTCATTTACCCATGCAGGGTTCTGGTGTGCCTTAACTGGGTTCATCTCTGCCTACTCTTCATCGGGTGTTATAAATGCGGTTCTGCCTGCAATTGATTGCTCCCAAGCGCGGGGCAATCTCTTCAAAACCCATTTTTCATTGTGGGCCTCATCTGAGGGGTCATAATTTGCCCAAGCTTTTCGTCCTGCTTCTGTGGCGTGGGAGACTAGAATTCGGGTCCATTTGGCCATATTATCTGGGGACAAATGGGCGCGGGCTAACTCTCCAAAAACCGCAGTAAAGTGAATCCACAAACGTCCAGCAAACGCTGTGGGGTGCTCTGTCTTCTTTTGCCTACACTTATTTAGGCCTTCTACGGGGTCTCCTCTGTTAAAGCCGATCGCATCAAGGATCACTGTGTGCATCTCCTGGAGTGTGCCTCCTCCTACATTCTGTGGGTCGGGTAGGGCTGCTACGACTGAAGGGTCGAGGCTTAAAACTGTGAGCTTCACTTGTTCCTTTTCGTCCAGGCCGTACATGGTAGCCTGTGGTCTGACTTTCACGAAAAATTTGGGGGGGTCGGATGTGGGAAGGAACGGTGTAATTTTTCTACACGCGTCCCGTAATTGGGTCACGGTTAACGGGGTTGTGTAAAGGAAGTTTGCTTCTCCTTCTCCTGCGGCCCTGCGGTGTGTGGTCACAGGATTCATGGGGGTGTGTTCTGCCTGTTCGGTTGAGGGTTGGGCGCTTTCTTTTTCTGGGGTTTTTCCTGCGTACATGTCCCATGTACATATCTATGGGCAGTCTCGTTCAATTCCTGCCAGTCGGGTCCGTTTTCTTGATCTAATTGGGGTCCGAATGTACTCTGAAATCCATTTTGCACGGACAGCAGAGATTGCAATTTGCAATTTGCTTCCGGCATTTTGCGTGGTCTACGGAGCTCTGCCTTTGTTCCGTTGTGGAAGTATGGAGGGCTCGTAGGGCTGCTTTTAAATCATTGCACTGTTTCTGCAATTTTTCAACTTGCTGTTCTGTTTCTTGTCTTATCAAGACCGCACGTTGCGTGTCCTGGTAGGCCTTATTGTACTGTGTCTGAAAACTGTTCAAATGCGCGAGACAAGACTGATGTGCCCACTTGGCATCATCCACCTCGCTGTCCCTCGCTGCTAACTGCTCTTTCAGATCTCGATTCTCTTTCTCTGACTCACTCACGTCTACCTCACTGGTTCTGTCTCTCTCTTCTATCTCTCGCCGGAGCGTCCTAACGACCTCCTCTGTGTCTCGCAATTGTGCCAAACAGGACACGATTGCCATCGGCTTGCGAGCTTTTCCCAAGCTCTTCTTGTGGATCTCTGACAGGTTCTCCCACCAAGTATGCCCTATACTCCCGGGTCCTGTTTCCTCATTATCACAGAATTCACTCCAAAGGGGCCATCCTTTCCCTTTGAGATATTTCCTGACTTCTTCTTCCCAAACGGGACACTGTCCTACTCTACTGGTCGCTGCGACCTCAAATTCCTGGGGGTTCATAAGGCGTTCCATTGCCTTCATTGCCATTCTCTCTACTAGGATCTCTACCGAATTTGGAACAGGGGGTGATAAAGCGGTGATGTAAACACGGGTACGGCTTACGCTAATTTCCGGCCTACAAAGCTCCCGACAGTTTTACGCAACAAAATCTCTCAGATTTACTTTATATCCCTGTTAGTACGCATGTATTAACACACTTCCGAATCTCAGAGGCTTGATCAGTACTGTTTTGACGCTTGTGGTTTTCCTTTCTGTTCCCAATTGGACTTCTAATTCAAAGGTTGAGAGTTCGAGGCCCACCAGAGTCGCCAGTAAATGTTGCTAACTTTTGGTTGGTTCTTAATTTGGCTCTATTAAATCACGTTTGCTCAAGAGTCGCCAGGTATCTTTCGACACTGCCACAAGGTTCAGAACCGAATACTGATCAATGACTCAATACACCAATTAGTAAGTTCAAAAGCAATGCTCATTTATTTACACACAGTCAAATCTACTCATGCATAAACTCTACGAACTAAACTACCACTATTACTAAAACCTATACTTAGCTTTGGGTGCCCACTCAGTCAGAGGAACAATGGCCGTTGCTCGGTTCTGAGGCTGCTGGGTTGAGCTGTTTACAGGGTAGCAACTAGGAGCGTCTATCTCATAGCGTGCGTTGACTTGGGACTTACTTGGTCTGATGCAGCTACTAGGCAGGTCTCTCTCTTCGGTGAGAGCCAAAGCCAAAGGAGGAAGATTCTCCCTTGGGTGATACCTCTTATACTGCAAAGGGCTTTGCGCTCTTTTGGGCGGGCCTTGAAAAGGGCCTCAACTAATTGGGTCTTTCTCAATCAGTTGTATCGATTTTCCTCCAATAGAGGGGTGGTTCCCTGATCTCTGGGCGTGTCCTGGTGACTGTCAGTCTGCTTTGTCTTAGTTTCTTCTGGCGACGGGGAGTCTGTCCTAACATTGTGTATCTAAATGTTTCCCTTTTGTCCCTGGAGATGGCTCATTAGTATGTAGATCGTTTGGTAGTTTCTGTCCTGTCTGAGCGTTTAAGGTTCTAATCAATAGACATAGCTTGCACCTGCTTGTTTCTTAGCATTGTCCAATTTTCCCTGCATTCTTTGCGGGTGTCCATTTTGTAATCGGGACATGGCCATCCCAGATGGCTACACTCCGCGCCGGCTGGAGCTGCAGGGTCCATTCCGGCACCGACCTAGCCCCCTAGGAAGGGGAGCATTCCCCATTATCGGGGACCGTTGACGCCAGAGTGGTTGCCGCCGCCTTTCACGCCGGCGTGGGGACCTAGTCACATTATTGGAGAATCCCGCCCTTCAATCAATTTCAGAATGTGAAGTAGCTTTGCAGCAACTTCCATTTACTATTTTCTTTGGACTGAATGAGGAGCTTCAGGATCCATCTTGATTCTTCCAAAGCAAAACAGCCTACCAGCTTTTAAACAAGGCGTGGTTTTTTTTCAATGTCAAATCCATGTGATCCTCTTGAAAAATGTCTACCAGGGTCAAAAAATCCCAGCCTCTTTAAAACTGCTTAATTACCTTTTCTTGCAAAATACTGTCTTTTCCAGGAACAGCAGCAACTAGAGTCCTTGTATTAACCCTTTAAGGGACATTGTCTTATGAAAACACAAATTCTTCTGAATGTTCGGCATTCTTAAAATGATTAAAGTATTCATGACAATAATCAGAAAGGATAGTTGTTGTTCTCTGCTATCGATATCAGGATTTCTGATGGTTGTGAAGACTTCCTGGTGCCATGGCTCAGGACATCTCCTCACAGCTGGAGATGAACTTGGAGCGTGTGAGAAAGGAGCCTGTTGTCATGGCCTATGCAGGAGCAAACAACATAGGTAAAACTAGGAATGATATTCTGCTGAGGGAAGTGGAGGAGGGAAGGTACAAATTAAAATGCAGAACTTCAAAGGACATCTGATCCACACAACGGTTGTCATAGGGTCAAGAGAGGCAGAGTTCAAAGAGTGATGTGGGAACACGGGGTTTGGATTCTTGGAGCCCTGGTGCCAGTACAGTGGAACGAGGGAGCATTTCTGGTTGGTATGGTGTCCCCTTAAACCGAGTTGAGATCAACGTGCTGGTGAATTGTTTAACTAAGGCTGTGGATAGCGTTTTAAACTAAAAGAGTAGTGGTTTGGGCCAAGTGAAGGGAGATTTAGAAATCTAAAGAGAAAAGTCAAGGCTGTAGAACAGTGCCTAAAGACAAATAGAGTTGGACAACAAGGGTCACAGAGTTTAACAGTAACAGTACATCAGTGAGCAAGGTCCATACCAAAGAATAGTTGAAAAAATAAAATGAAAGGCTCTGTCTTTGAATGCATGTAGTATTTGTAATAAAATAGATGAAGCAGCAGTACAAATAACGATAAATGATTTAAGTCTAATTGCCATGGTTACAGGGTGACCAAGGTTGGGAAATGAATATTCCTGGGTACACCACATTTCAAAAGAACTATTTGAATAAAAATGAGGGAGGAATGACCCTGGTTCTAAAGGTTGATGAGTGGATAGCAATAAGAAAGAATCTTGGCTTCAAATATTAAGAAGTAGAATCAATATGGGTGAAGAGTAAGAAGATTAAAAATGACAAACATCAGATGAGTAGTTTATAAACCTCCTCATCGTGGTGGTGATTTGACCTGAGGATCACCACACTTCAGGTGAGGGGCAAGGCTGAGAAGGGGGGCCTTCATGAATAACCTCAGCCAGTACAGGAATTGAACCCATTCTGTTGGCCTTGCTCTGCATCATGAGCCAGCTGTCTAGGCAAGGGAGCTAAACCAGCCCCATACACACTATACAAATCAAATTAGCAAATGGAACTGAAAAAATAATTTTGAAGAATGCTTTCACAACAGCTTCCCAGAACAATATGCTGTGGATCCAACTAGGAACAAAGCTATTTTAGATCTAGTATTGTGGCAAGAGGCAGAGATAATTAATGATCTCAGAGTAAATTATCCTCTGGAAAAAGGTGTTCATAATATAATTGAATACCAATTTATATTTGAAAGCAACATACTCAAGTTCAAAAGATGATGCTTAAACATTTTTCACAACACAAAATAATTTGCTTTGTTTAAATTTAATTTCATGATTCATGTGTTTTAGGAATATAACTTTTAGTTCGGCGATTGAAGCAAATGTATGATAAATAGGAACAACCTGTTTTGAGAAACTGGTGAGCAACCCTGAGGTAAACGCAATTCAAGCAGACCTGGGGTAATTAACATTCAAAGGGCAAATTTTATTGTGTTGCAGGGATTTTTGTTAAATACATTCAACATTCTGGATTAAAATGGCTACTTTGAATTCATGTGAAGGTGCTGGTTTGTCTCAACCATCTCGGAAAATATTTTGAAGTTGGAATGTAAACCGAAGAGGTTTAAATTGCTCATGATGGTTCCCCAAAACAAAGAAGTTAAAAGCAACTTGTAAAGGCTGCATTTTGTGATGGAACAAGTGAATCTAGTAAAAGGGCCATTATCTCCATTATAAATATAAATTATTCATGTGGGTCACAGTAGCAAAGGGTTGTTTGGAAGGTAACAGATAATTGATTTACATTCTGTTGGAAACATCCCAAGGGTCACTTGGGCCTTGGGTGGAAAAAGTGGGGGGGGAGGGGTCCCTCCATCGCTGGCCCTCTTTCCTGATAATCTGCCTCTCCCACTACCAAAGGTCTGCTTCGGCCTCCTTGCAGTGTTTTCTCCACACCCGGCATTGCCATCAGGACACCGGCTCCAGCCTCTCGCCCCAACCTCCAGGCCACTCCTCCCATTATTACCACGAGTCCTGGACTTGCCTTGTCCTGTGGGCTCTGGTACTTAGACTGGTGTGAGAACTTGTAATCCCAGAAGTGGCCACCACTCCTGGTTGGCTGCCAGGACTACAGAACTGCAGCAAATCAAGATTGACTGACTTCCCCCCCGAGTTAGGGATTGGGGTCTTGCCACCAACCAATTAACCAACCGCAAGGGTCTTGGTGAGATCACAAGTGGAATACTGTGTGCAGTTTTGATTTCCATATCTGAGGAAAGATAAGCTTGCCTTGAGGGCAGGACAGTAACAATAATAATAATCTTTATTATTATCACAAGTAGGCTTACATTAGTACTGCAATGAAGTTACTGTGAAAATCCCCTCGTCGCCACACGCCGGCGCCTGTTCGGGTACACTGAGGGAGAATTCAGAATGTCCAATTCACCTAACATGCACATCTTTCGGGACTTCTGGGAGGAAACCTGAGCACACGGGGGAAACCCACGCCGACACAGGGAGAACGTGCAGACTCTGCACAGACAGTAACCCAAACCGGGAATCAAACCTGGGACCCTGGCGCTGTGAAGGAACATTACTAACCACTGTTCCTAGGGTGAAAGGGTTGTCCTATAATGAGAAGCTGAGTAAATTGGACTCTCTGGAGTATAGAAGTACGTGACATTGAAACATGCAGGATCTTGAAAGGGTTTGACAGGGTATTAACAGAAGTTATTTTCTCTTGGCTGGGGAATCTAGAAAATGGGAGCACAGTCTCAGGATAAGGATTATTTTGGTCAATTATTTTGGACTGAAATGAGGAAAACATTCTTCACTTAGAGTACTGTGAATTTTTAGAATGATCTACTTCAGTGTACTTCTATTATTTTCTGCATTGTTATAAAGCAAGAATCTTGCAATTGCTATCCTTTGTAGATTAAAAAATCCTTGATCTTCACAGGAGTCAGAGAAAGACTGATATAAAAATAAATAAACCTTCAGCATATTTCAATTCATTCAAGAGATGAGGGAATTTCTGACTAGAGCAGTATTTATTGTCCATCCTTAATCCACCTTCAGAAGGTGGTCGTGAGCGGCCTTCTTGTAGGTACACTCACAGTGCTGTTAGGAAGGGAGTTCCAGGATTTTAGCCCAGTAAAAGTGAAGGAGCAGCGATATATTTCTGAGTGGCTTGGAGAGGAACTTCCAGGTGGTAATGTTCCTTCTCGGGGGTCTAAGGGCCCTTTCTGGTGATTCCCTTATTTCCCATTTCTTGCATTTTGCCATTATCATTTTTGATCCATGGATGTTTAGTGTCGAGGAGAGGAAATTTGGAACTCAAAAGTTGCAAAGTAGTACACTGTGCTAGCTTTTGAATAGGTTTTGGCAGCCAAGCATTCGGGGGGGACTCGGTTCGATTGGTTGGCTGGTGGTCATTGAATTAGCCAAAAGGCTATCCGGCAACAGGCGGTGGGTTATTGGGCCCTACCCGAGTGGGATGGTTTCACAGAACCAAGGAAAGGGTGGTCGGGTCCTGGATGGTCAGAGCAGAAGCTGTGAGTCTCTATCGCGCGCTCTCTTTCTCCAGAAAAGCTGCATTGCTGATGCATTTTTGAATCTACAGTGAAACCCATTACAGACTGAAAGCAGAAATCTCAAACTGAAAGCCTCGCCTGAAGGTGTGCTAGAAGACTACCATCTGAAACAAAGACTTGCCCTTTTACTTTCATCATTATTTTTAAACCCCTCTATTCCCCTCTGTGTTTGTTTGTCTGTCTTTTGTGAGTGTGTGTGTATTGAGGGTGTGGGATGAGTTAAAGGGGGAGGGGGCAGGCAGAATGGTGGCGCAGTGGTAATCATTGCTGCATCACGGCGCTGAGGTCTCAGGTTCGATCCCGGCTCTGGTTCACTCTCTGTGTGGAGTTTGCACATTCTCCCCATGTTTGCGTGGGTTTCACCCCCACAACCTAAAGATGGGCAGCACGGTAGCACACGTGGCTAACACTGTGGCTTCACAGCGCCAGGGTCCCAGATTCGATTCCCTGCTGGGTCACTGTCTGTGCGGAGTCTGCACGTTCTCCCCGTGTCTGCGTGGGTTTCCTCCGGGTGCTCTGGTTTCCTCCCACAGTTCAAAGACGTGCAGGTTAGGTGGATTGGCCATGTTAAATTGCCCTTAGTGTCCAAAAAGGTTACAAGGGGTTATGGGGATCGGGTGGATGTGAGGGCTTAAGTGGTTCGGTGCAGATTTGATGGCCAAATGGCCTTCTTCTGTACTGTATGTTCTATGTTCTATGTTAATTGGCCACGTTAAATTGCCCCTTAATTGGAAAAAAAAAGAATGGGTACTGTAAAAAGTTTTTTTTAATGTTTTTAAAAAAGGGGGGAAGGGGGGCTAGGAATTAGATAATAGTTATCCAGCTATATTTGCTGCATACTAAATTATTGTTATTGTCATTAATATGAATTAATTGTGTTTAACGTTACAGACCTGGTGACTGTAGTTATTGGACGGGCAAGGACCAAAGACTTTGAATGTTTTTCTAAGATTTATTTGTTAATTTCAATTGTGTTCCAACTCCGGGTCAAGGGGAGCCGATATTGAGCGTGCACTAGCCCAGGAGGCCGTAACAATGGTCGTGGTCAAAGATTTGGAATTTGGTGTCTAGAGAGCATGGGTGAAATCCTGCAGTGCATCGTGTAGATGGTACACACTGCGGAAGGGAGTTAATGTTGGTGAATGGAGTGTCTATCAAGCAGGCCGCTTTGTCCTGGATGGTGTTGAGCTTCTTGAGCGTCGTTGGAACTGTATGCATCCAAGCAAGAGGAGAGTATTCCATCACACTCCAGACTCGTGCCTTGTAGATTGTAGACAGGCTTTGGGGAGTCAGGAGGTGAGTTACTCAGGATTCCTAGCCTCTGACCTGCTCTAGTAGCTACGGTATTTATACGGCTAGTCCAGTTCAGTTTCTGGTTAATAGTAACCCACTAGATGTTGATAGTGGGGGATTCAGCAATGGTAATGCTGAGGGCAGTCGTTAGATTATGTTTATTGACATGGTCATTGCCTGCCACTTGTGTGGTGTAAATGTAACTTAGCACTTGTCAGCCCAAGCCTGGATATTGTCCAGGCATTTGCACGTGGACTGCTTCAGTGTCTGAGGAGTCATGAATGATGCTGAACATTGTGAAATCATCAGCGAACATCCCCACGTCTGACCTCATGATGGTTCGGAATTCATTGATAAATCATTTTATAAATATTAAAATAAAATTTAAGACTGAGAATTTAAACGGGATTGATTTTGTTTTGAAGGTTCTGAGCCCTCCCTGAGCACGAAGCTGGATCTATACCACAAGTCCAAAAGTATATAAACTTGAAGATGATGACATGTCTTAATCATGTTCCACAGCATATCCCTCAGTCAAGCTATAAAGTGATTTTTCAAATGATTAGGAGTGCAGCTAATGCCAATTGTTGAAGCATAAGCATTCCAATGATGACTTAATTCCATGTAGCTTATCATACTGAATGATCAGGAATATAAATGAAACATGAATGCATGCCGTAATTCTGGAAGGCTGTTTTTCCCTCCCAGTCCACTTAATTTATTTGAGGTTTGGAGAAAGTAACCAAAATCTCCTTCTAAGGCATTACTCCTCGTTGTTATTCTCTAAATGTCAACTCTTGTAAAATTTATTCACAGTTCACATTCTTAGCAATTTATGATAAGTTATTTTCCCTTCCTAAGTTGGGTTTTCTTCTCTAAAATCTAAGGCGACATTTACATTTCAAACACATCTGCAACACAGCACTTGCATTCTCAGTGTGAAAGAGAAACACTACTGCAGATTGGCATTTCACTCCAGGCATTCTTTTATGTTGTTTAAAGTGTTTAACAGTCATGTATAGACCGGTTACTTGAAGCTGAAGCTTTTACAGGTTGATTAAAATGCTCATCCACAAACTAGAAGGACTGTAAAGAATAGTCAGCAAGGTGGAATTCTGTGGCCAACTTGAATCAACACATGGAAGTGAGTTTGAACCATGGGCTGATTCTGCTCCAGTATGGAAGGGCAGGAGGTTCAATCAGACAGGAAATCAGACAGCACAATCCGCTTCAGCCCTCATCGCCCCTTTTGCAGTTTCCAGCGCCCTGGCATAAACAATATTCTTTTCACAGATTTCAAGTTGCTCTTTACCTCACTCCAACATCAGCCTAGCTGTTGGCTCTCAGTATATCTACCTTGATTGGAGGACCAACCAGCTTCCATTCACTCCCAACCTTCTCCATCTGGCTGTACATTCTTACACCAAACAACTTCTCCCTTGTTTCCACTCAATCGCATCAAATAAAGGTGTTGCTATGGAAATCCCCATGAGTTCTATTTATTCCTGCTTTCTCATGGGAATCATGGAGCATTCTTTGTTCCCATTCTATTTAGGTCTCTTCTTTCACTGTTTTTGCTGGTCTATTGAAGACTGCTGCTTCCTAACTTTAGAACTGGAAAATTTAAGTCAACTTTGTTTTCAAGTTCCAATTCTCCTTCACCTCACCTTGCCCATCTCTGACATGTTTTTGACTTGCCCACCTCAATGTTTGGGAATAGACATGAGACATAGCTATTCTTTCTTCCACCCCACATCCTGTAAACAATCAATTCCATTCATAGGGCGGCGGGTGGGATTTGGGGTTGGGGGGGCGGATTGGGGGCGAAAGGGTGGTGAACTGATGGACACAGCCTGTTTTTCAGAGCATCTGGTGAGAATGAGGGCCTCCCTGGTCGTTTGAGTGTGTCAGATCCTTGCTGCCATCCCCTGGCTCCTCCTGCGGCCCCTTCCTGGGCTTGTCCTGCAGCCCCTCGAGCCCCAACTCCTCCTCCTCAGATGAGGGTGCATGTCCCCCTTTTTCCTCCTCCAGCATGACACCCCACTGCTCTGCCCAGTGTGGAGGGCACACACAGCAGGAGATGAAATGAAATGAAAATCGCTTATTGTCACAAGTAGGCTTCAAATGAAGTTACTGTGAAAAGCCCCGAGTCGCAACATTCCCGCGCCTGTGTGGGGAGGCTGGTATGGGAATTGAACCGTGCTGCTGGCCTGCCTTGGTTGGCTTTCAAAGCCAGCGATTTAGCCCTGTGCTAAACCAGCCCCTAGATCCTCAGGGGGGTGTACTGCCACACAATGGTCCAGGGATCAGAACCACATTTTCAGCAGTCCAATGCACAGCACGGGTGGCAACAAGGATCTCATTATATTGGGCCTCTGCTTTGCTCTCAGGCCTGCATTCTGGTGTCATCAACCAAGAACTCAGCAAGTAGCCCTTAGGGGCTGGTTTAGCACAGTGAGCTAAATAGCTGGCTTGTAATGCAGAACAATGACAGCAGCGCAGATTCAATTCCTGTCCTGGCCTCCCCGAACAGGAGCCGGAATGTGGCGACTAGGGGCTTTTCACAATAACTTAATTGAAACCTACTTGTGACAATAAGCAATTATTATTATTATTATTATTATTATTATTATTGTCCCCCAAGAACCAACCCGGCATCCTGGATTGGCCCTCGAAGATGCCAGGGATCTCTGAGTGCACCAGGAGCGCTGGCATGCAGGCTCGCTGGGTGGCAGGGACACACGTGCATGATTCTGAGGCAGTGGTCGCACACAATCTGAACATTCAGGGAGTGGAATCCCTTCCTGGTAATAAATGGCACTCCCTGATGCCCCGATGCTCGCCAGGTGACATGCATGCCATTGATTGCCCCCTGGACCTGGGCCATTCTGGCGATGGCAGAGAAATCTGCATCCCAGGCATCTTGGTGAGCCTGGTCCTGCTCAAGTATGATGTAGTTGGATGCCCAGACATTCAGGGCATTTGTGACCTCCTGGATGCATCTGTGGGCATGTGAAATGTCCCCACTTGACACCTGGAATCAACCGGTTGCATAAAGACCCATGGCAAGGGTGACCTTCACGACCACCGGGAGTGGGTGTCCTCCTCCTCCACGGGGTTCCATGTACATGTGGACATGGCACAGGTGCCACACTGTCTCATTGTTGAGATAGAGTCTCTTGGAGCACATGGTGTCCGTCATCTCATCGAAAGACAGACAACGCCTTAACACCTTGGACCATCGCTGGCCTCCCCCTCTGGGTTTCTCCTGGGCCAGATGTGTGGCTAGGTCTCCAGGGTGTGTGGCGGTCCCTTGCACATGGGGTGCCGCCTCCAGCCTGCATCATTTCTGTTTATTTCTCCGGCATCTGGCCGCCTAGGCCTCCACCAGCAACGCGATGGCTGCTGCTGCGGTACCTACACCACCATCCATTTCGGTATCCATAAGGAATTGGAGAAGGAGATAGACTGATAATCAGTTAGGGCTTCCAACCTGGGAATCTCCAATCCCCCAAGCCTCCCGCACCATAAGTGTCCTGCCTTCTCTCAGAGTACCATCCAGCAAGCCAGATGTGCTGGAAAACCTTGATCTGCACACTCACCCCTCCGGCCACATCAGGCACCCTTAGACCTCAGTCCTCTGCCGGGAACATTTGGGAGACTGTGCACAGGTGCCCCCTCCTGATCCCATTGGTCACAAAAAGATTCCCAGTGCTGAAGCCCTGCTCTTTAGTGTTTGATTGCTGGCAGCTGCCTCTATGGTGCTGATGCTCCTAGAGTTCAGCACAGTGTTCAGGCTTCAAAGTTTAATTGAAATAGGGCGAGTGATTGTGCCTAGGTAGGGTGCTCCTCGGAGGGTTGGTGCGGACTCGATGGACTGAATGGCCTCTTTCTACACTGCAGGGATTCTGTGATTCTAATTAAATGTGGAACAATAGTGTTACGATGAAACAAAGGGGGAAACGAGAAGCAAACCCTGTGCATTATTGGAAACAACGCAATTTGTATCCTACATGGACCTTTTCCTTTGTGGTATCCAAAGAATTAAATTAGGTCAGACCAGAAGTACAAGATGTCAAATGACACCAGGTCAAGACAATGAACTTAGGAACATAAGAAGAAGAGTAGGCCATTCAGCCCCTCGAGCTTGCTCCGCGATTCAGTGAGAACACGGGTTTGCATTGGATTGAATTAGTTTATTGTCATGTGTACCGAGATACAGTGAAAAGTATTTTTGTGCGAGCAGCTCAAACAGATCATTAAGTACATGAAAAGAAAAGAAAATTCAAAGAAAATACATAATAGGGCAACACAAGCTCCACAATGGAAATACATACACACCGGCATCAGATGAAGCATACAGGAGTGTTGCATTAATCAGGTCAGTCCATAAGAGGGTCGTTTAGGAGTCTGGTAATAGCGGGGAAGAAGCTGTTTTTGAATCTGTTTGTGTGTGTTCTCAGGCTTTTGTATCTCCCATGGAAGAAGTTGGAAGTGTGAGTAAGCCGGGTGGGAGGGGTCTTTGATTATGCGGCCCACTTTTCCCAGGCAGTGGGAGGTGTAGATGGAGTCAATGGATGGCAGGCAGGTTCGTGTGATGGACTGGGCGGTGTTCACGACTCTCTGACATTTCTTGTAGTCTTGGGCCGAGTAGTTGCCATACCAGGCTGTGATGCAGCCAGATAGGATGCTTTCTATGGTGCATCTGTAAAAGTTGGTAAGAGTCAGTGTGGACATGCTGAATTTCCTTAGCTTCCTGAGGAGCTATAGGCGCTGTTGTGCTTTCTTGGTGGCAGGGCGGCATGAGTGGCCCAGGACAGATTTTTGGAGATGTGCACCCCGAGGAATTTGAAGCTGTTAACCATCTCCACCTCGGCCCTGTTGATGCTGACAGGGGTGTGTACAGTACTTTGCTTCCAGAAGTCAGTGACCAGCTCTTTGGTTTTGCTGGCATTGAGGGATAGATTGTTGTCATTGCACCACTCCACAAGGTTCTCTATCTCCCTCCTGTACTCTGACTCCTGTTATTCGAGACCCACTATGGTTGTGTCATCAGCAAACTTGCAGATGGAGTTGGAACCAAATTTTGCCACTCAGTCATGTTCCTTGTGCATCTTGGAGTGCGATCAGTTCCATTGTGACCTTACTAGAGAACTTCACATTGATTAGTAATTTATTATTTTGTAGCAAAATGCTTTGTGTCCTTCCATCAGAAACAGCTTTTAAGTTTTGGTGATGAGGCAATTTACAGTCCTAGGTGAGTCACCAGACAAGGGAGAAGAAACACTTAGAATGGGGATGATTGAAATGCCTGATGGTCAGAGGAGTTATTTACTCTCATTTCCTGCATGCCTGTTTCTCAAAATTATATTTGGTAATTGGTGTTCCAAATGCAAAGTTAATGCTGACTCTGGATACTACTCAAGTATAAGTCAAGTCTTATTTTAGTCAAATGCCATTCACAACATTTTCATTTCCCACAAAGCCTGAATAAAATAATCTCTTTCTTTCTGGGACTGAAATGGTTGAAGCTGTTAATTTTGGACAATAAATTTACTTTTGATACATATTATAAGATCTTTATGGCTCAAGCCTGGAGCAGACAAATTCAATGAGAAAAAAGAATTGATTTTAAGCGTGGACTTAACCATTCAATCTGATCAATCTTAAATGTTATTCTGGCTTTACCTCACAAACTCACGCACACATATATTGAAGTTTAAAGTATTTTGATTCAGCACAGGAGATTTGCCCAAAGCCACATTCGTAATATGATTGGCATTGAAGGTATTTTAACACAACTGTGAGATTGATATTTCTATCTTAAGCCTTTTGTTCCAAATTTCAGATACTTCAATCTTGCAGTGGCTGGGACCTCCTAATTATGTGAGACAACAAATGCCTTAGCACAGATGTCCATGCATTCGAGAAATATCGAACTTGGGCAGAAACTCAATATATCCTCAAGTCCATGTAAGCATGGTTCTCAACAGGTCCATTATTTTTCCTACCAATCTTTTCTCTTTCCCTCCTTGAAGAAATTGACTTTTTTGAGGTATGGTTCCACACATGCCAGTCAATCAGGGGCGCATTGTTCAAGTAATCATGTCGCGATCCCAGCTGATGTTATTCCTGGACAAGCCAGATCACATAATTGAACCTGGCTTGATAGACCATAATTTCTTTATTAGAAACAGTGGACGGTAGTTACTGAATCACAGGCATCTGCAAGTGCGCATTCAGCACAAAGAATAAAATGTTTATTAAACAAGAAAAATGAACAGTGTTACACTAGACAAAAAGGTTGCAAGCATTTTGGCATGGTGGCAGAGTGGTTAGCACTGCTGTCTTACAGCGCCAGGGATCTAGGTTCGATTCTGGCCTTGGATGACTGTGTGGAGTTTGCACGTTCACCCTGTGTCTGTGTGGATTTCTGTTTTCTCCCACAGTCTACAGATGTGCAGTTTAAGTGGATTGATCATGCTAAAATTGTCCCTTAGTGTTAAAGGTGTGCAGGTTAGGTGGAGTTACAGGGATAGGGTGGACGAGTGGGCCTAGGTTGGCTGCTCCTTCAGAGGGTTGGTGCAGAATTTAAGGGCCGAATGGCTTCCTTCTGCACTGTTGGGATTCTATAGCATTCACACTACACCTTCACCCTCAACTATACCTTTTTAGATACATCCAAATGTGTAAAGGTAACTCAATCAACAGTATCTAAATTATACTCCAATATTCATGATAAGTTTGCGGTACATGTAAACTAATAGGCAAATTGTGGTTGGACACATCACACTCCAACCAAGTAACAGATGCTACCAAAGCAGATTCTATGGATTTCTCATTATCATTCATTTTGCTGAAATTTGAATTGAAAAGGATAGTGCTTTTCACTTCTTGATTTGCGGTGGGAATACATGAATGTGGAATATTTCAGCAAAGGCTGCTTCCCTACATTCATATGTCACTGTTGCTGCATGCCAAGACGTCCCATTGACTTGGTGCCAGATTTAAACAACCATCTGGAAAGGGGAAAAAACATGCCCAGAGTTCGCTAGACCTTTGTGGGCAACTTGCTTCGGAGGTTAGCGGCAAGCAGCTGAATGTAAAGTTTGGACAAATAGCACACTTCAGAAGGTAATGAAAAAACTGTTTGCTTGTAGGTTACTATGGGCAGACAAAGCCAAGCATGCAATACTTCAACAGGAAGAAAAAACCTGAAAATTGGAGATCCTGTTGTATCATCATTAAACAAGCAAATCGCACTGTGTTGAAATGAAAACAACGAAAAAATGAAATTACTCAGCAAACCCGGCAGTATCTGTGGAGAAAGGGAGTTGGTAGTTAAGCATTTTCTGTTTTATTTCAGATCTCCAGCATCCACAGTATTTTGCTATTGTTTCAGTCTGTTCGATCGTTCAGTTTAAATGAAAAATGTACTTTTATTTACACGCACCACTGATTTTTATATATCTCGTCTGCATTGAAACTGCAACCTTGTCATTTGCATCCTTTTTCATGCACCCTGTTGATTTATTATAGACTTGACAAGAATAAGGTATAAATTCAGCGCTCTCTAAAATTCAATCAATTCCATCTGTTAAGCCCCAATTCAAATGGAAAATATATTCTATGGGATTTGTCCATTGCCTTCAGGAAGAACTCTGCATCCAGTAGCTAGGTTTGCATATTTCTAATATAATTTCAGTATCAATGCCAGAGTAATAATGCTTAAAATGAGGAACTGCATTATGTAGACTGCACAGCGAGAAGCAGTGAAAATGAATTAAGGGGCATTGTTGGATTGTGATGATACTTCTTTGCTAAATAACTGAAATGGACCTGGTGCTTACCGAAATCACATGTAAGTGTTACAATTTCAACAAAATGAAAGGCATAACAATTTTAGAAATCCAACCAATCTTTCTGATCCATTATGTGATTTTGGTGCTTACAAATCTACATTTTATGTATGATTTATCAAACTAGGGAAGCCTGCTTCCTGATACATTGCTATCAGAGATTAATATTTAAAAATCTGATGGATAACAAGGTTGTATACGTTTAAGGTTGAAGAAAGCACATTTACAATGGACAGTGCAGGAAGAATCAGAAAAGCATGACATTTACCTACATTGCAGTAGATAACACTACTCTCAACTATTGGTTGATTTCTTAAAAACATGCCTGTTTAATGATTGTCTAAAACCTAAAAGAAATGGTGAGACTCTTGCAGTAGGCGGTCAGCTGGTCCATCATGCCTGGTTGCTTGACTTGGAAAGGCCAATCCAATTATTCCCACTCTTTTGTTCTTTCACCCCAGCTCTGCAAATGCAGGGAATTTGCTCAAACGGGATCTGACAAGATGGTTTTACATATTAAATACAATTAAGCAAATTCAGACAATGGAAAAGTGCAATCATTTTGGAAATGAATGAAAATTTAACACTGCTATTAATATATCTCTGCAAGCATTACATTTTCAAAGCTACGGAAGAATTAAACATATCTGATTTATGGATTATCACTTCATTCTTTTGCAATGAAATTATTGCACATGTTAAAAATAGCACTGTGAATCAAAAGTATTCATGTGTAGATTGAAGGGTTGGAAGCCGTTACTGTCAATGACTTCTCACAGGATGCCATTCATCAAAACAAGCCTGGTTTGACTCTTTGAATGAGTAGTGGTGCTTGGATTGAGTAGTGGTGCTTGGATTGACACCAGAGCTTATTGCCTTGTTATGGGCAGGAGTAGGATTAATTTGAATAACACTGATTGTCCCCCTTATTACCTGGTGGTAAACAGAAAGGTGGTTTTGATTCCTGGGTCCCACTGTGCCAGGCACCTACAGGGCCAGGGATGCGGGGATGGGGAATGGGGGCATACAGGGGCAGGGTCCGCAGTGCCAACCTGGGCCACTATGTAGCACGGGGGTACGCACCATGCTAGCATGTTGGCCTCTCACCCCCTGTAGATAATGGATATTGGAATACAACCAGCAATGGTGGCCTTCCTCCAAGTTCCTGCAAATTGCCGCAACCCTGGAGGATGCCCTGCATGCCGAGCTGCAGCAGATCGAGGAGGAAGAAGTAGCAGCGGAACCTGCCCCAGAGGAACAGCAGGCAACTGGTGAGGATGGAGAGCTGGCTGCCCAACAGGCCGAGGAGGAGAAGGAAGTGCAAAGGGGTCGGTGCATGAGGCCTCTTGTGTACCGGCAATGTCGGCCATTCGAAGACCTGCCAGATCTGCCGTCGAAGACACCGGCTGAGCGTATCTGCCAGATCATGGCGCACCTGGCATCGCAGGGGAATGGGGGAGGAGACCGGTGGCCGTCAAGGTGCCGGACACCCTGACCTTGTATGCAAAGGGGTCCTTCCAGGTGCCGAGGGGGACCCATCCAGTATCTCACAGAGCTCAGTGCACAGGTGCATCTGTGCCGTCATGGAGGCCCAAAATGCCCAGTCGGCACAATACATTAATTTCAATGTAGACCAAGCCCACCAGCATGCCCAGGCAGCGGAGTTCGCCTTCATTGCCGAGATGCCCTGGGTCCAGGGGTGATCGACAGGATGCATGTCACCCTATGGACAGCTGCAGATAACGTGCAGCTGGTGTGTGACCATTAGATGCGCATCATACACGTTTACGCATGATACTCGGGCAGTGTGCAGGTTCTTCAACCTGGCACACTCAACAGTTCTTGACCTCTTTGAGGTGCATCCCAAGCTTGGGGGTTGGCTCCTGGGCAACAGGGGTTATCCCCTGCGGTCGTGGCTGACCCACTACAACGACGCCCATGCAACAGCCTGAACTGTGATCGAGCAATGCTTCGGCATCCTGAATATGCGGTTCAGCTGCCTGGACCGCTCTAGAGGGGCCTCCAGTATGGTGCTGGGAGTGTCACCCGCATCATGGTGGCTTGCTGCGTCCTCCTCAACTTCGCGCAGCAGAGGGGTGACGTGCTGGAGGAGGAGAAGGAGGAGGAATGGCATGCCCGATGAGGAGGATGCGGGGGAGACCACGTGTCTTGACAGGACACGGGGCCCAGGCAGGTATGGGAGGCTGCACAATGTGTGCACCAGGGTCAACATGCATGGGATGCTCTGATTGACTCCAGGTTCACCGACTAAGGGACGGGGAACTGGCCAAGGGCACGAACACTGAATCCCACCATCAATCCTCCTCCCAACCCCTGACCCCCCCACCATGCCACTGACCCCCCCCCACGTCCATGTGGCCAGCCCAGCACACCCCTCACATGCTTCTTGCAGAGCACTGAGGCAGGTTCTAACATTGTTCATAGGTGTTTAATGTGTCAACATGTATGCAGATCTGTGCTCGAGCATCCGGGACCGGTCGCCCCAGGCCAGGCCACCGTGGAGGCACCCCCTGGAGCCAAATCGCCCCGCGCCCCCCCCAGGACCCCGAAGTCCGCCCGCGCCGCCTTGTCCCGCTGTTCAAAAGGTGGTTTAATCCACGCCGGCAGGAGAGGGTTGACAGCGGCGGTACTTCGGCCCATCGCAGGCCGGAGAATCGCTGGGGGTGGGACCGGCGCGGCACTATTCCCGCCCCCACCGACCGGCGCGCCGCGATTTTCGCCCCCGCTGAATCTCTGGTGGCAAAGAATTCGGGACACGGCGGGAGTGGGATTCACGCCAGCCCTCGGCGATTCTCCGACCCGGTGGGGGGTCGGAGAATCGCGCCCCTGGTGTCTACTTTTCTGGCCTTAAGGGCCCGAACACTACATCTACATGGATCCCCATACATTACATCAGGGGTGGAATCCCGCCCTGTGGCCTGGGTCTCCGTTGGCAGCCGTCTTCTGGGGCGACCGGTCCCGGATGGGCTCGGCTGCTGCTTGGGTGTCCCAGGTGGCATGGTGTCGCCTTGTTCTGCCAAGGGACATGTGCTGCAGTGTTCTGGCGCCTCTCCTGTGGGAGTCACCGGCACTGGTTCCATCACTTCCTCCTTTCTTGGGATGCCCCATGGCCCCAGGGCTACTGAACACGGGTGTGAGCGGAGCTAAGCCCTGAGGGTTACCAATCCTGGAGGCCTGCTCTGGCCTCAGCCAGGGCCTGCAAGTTCGTAGCCATGGAGCACAGGGAGTGGACCATCTCTGCCTGGGATTGTGCCGCATAGTGCTGTGACTGTGCCACCACCTTCTGGTTCGGTGCCACATCAGCCAGTAACTGTGCCATCTCCCTCTGGGACTGGGCCACCTCCCTCAGTGTCTGTGCCACATCAGCCAGCATCTGGGCAATGCTGCTGATGCTCGCATCCATGACCTGCTGTGGCAGGGCCATGCTCAGGAACACCGCTGCAATGTCCAGGTGGCTCTGGCACATGGCAGCTTGTGAGAGTTCAGCCCTATCCTGGGACTCGGCCACCACCCGCACAGAGTGCCCCAGGCCTTGGACATATATCCATGGCTGAAAACCTTGCCCCAAACCTCTACTGTGGACGCCATCTGTGCGGTGTTGGTCTGTTTGGCACGCATGGCCAGCACCATCTCCTGCTCCTGCACGCGGTTGGACTCTTCCACGTGCGCCTGCAGGTGCTGACTGCTCACTGACAACCCTTCATGTGGTATGTGTGGGGAGTGAAGTGCGTATATGTGACTGCAGCTTGTCAGCCTCCTGAGAGCCACTCGCGAATCAGGTGAATCCTGCACCCTTTCCCATTGGAATCGATTGTGTTCCACATGGCGCCGCTGCTAGTGCCTTAACAGTCGCTGGATTGGTCCAGGTACGGCGCCAGTTTTGCTGTCGTAGAAGTCCACAAATCATGCCCCGATGTCAACACTTTGGGCAGCACGATAGCACAAGTGGCTAGCACTGTGGCTTCACAACCGCCAGGGTCCCAGGTTCGATTCCCCGCTGGGTCACTGACTGTGCGGAGTCTGCACGTTCTCCCCGTGTCTGCTTGGGTTTCCTCCGGGTGCTCCGGTTTCCTCCCACAGTCCAAAGACGTGCAGGTTAGGTGGATTGGCTATGCTTAATTGCCCTTAGTGTCCAAAAAGATTAGGAGGGGTTATTGGGTTACGGGGATAGGGTGGAAGTGAGGGTTTAAGTGGGTTGGTGCAGACTCAATGGGCCGAATGGCCTCCTTCTGCACTGTATGTTCTATGTTCTTAGTTTCAGGAATGGAGAATTCCGCTGAATATATGTATCTCCATGGAGAACACCCTAAATCCAATCAAAACTCCATTAGCCCAAGCTTTGATGCTGCTCTAATTTCCCCCTGGGCAACCAAAACCTTTCAAACCAGGATTCTTTAAAAACACTCCTGCAGCAATCATACACACACTAACCCAGGCTTTAAACCATGACTGCACCAAAACCTACAAATCAAAATATCTGAAATTCCAACATTCATCACAGATGGCATGTGTCACGCTGACAATTCTCATTGAAATAGTGAAGAGCAAATAAGAGACTAGAGGGAGGTGTTCAGGTGGAGGAAACATATCAAGGATGAGTGAAAGGATCAGGGTGGAGGACTCCTCACCAAAGAAGTGAGTACAGAGGTGAAAGCGACTGAAGAAGAATTCAACATTGTGTCGAAGTTAAAATATATTGAGCCAAGTCCTTTGCTTTGGACAGTTGTTCAGCATCAGAGAGGGTGCTGTGAACGCCCAGCAAATGGTCAGATTAGATGCAGAGACGGGTTCAGAGGAAAGTGTAGAGGAACAAAGATCTCAAGAGGCATTGGGACTAATGAGTTGTTGGAGCTTACATTCCTTAACACCTGGAAGGAAGAGAAAAAGCTTTTTGTGAAAGCGCCAGATAAAATGAAGGTTGAAATAAAACTGTAGAGCAGCAAAGACAACTTTAAGATGGAGTGAGTCGATGTCGTTGGAGAGAGCGGTCGATAGTATATATGTTGCTGACATGGAAGTTAACTGATTGTCCAGGACCCAGTTTCTCCACCCAGCGACGCTGGAATTGGGAAACGCGATTGGGTGAGAATCGCACATCTGCTTAAAATTGAGGCTGGCCCCAGGCATCCGACAGAATGCCAGCTCCGGTACCTCACCAACAGCGTGAATGCATTCTACATCACATGCAAATTGTACATAAACTCCGCTGGTATATCAATAATGGGCCCTACCCGGCAATTTCCAGGCCTCCCACAATGCTCCACCTCTGCCAGGCCGAATTACCGATGGCGAAGTTCACTTGTGCTATTTAAAATTGGGAAACAGGTGCTATGGCTGCAGGAGAGAGGGCTCAAACAGTGTCCAACATCGCTGTAATGTGCTGACAGTTGGGCCACTGGTCAGGGGACTTCTGCCAAAAGCCAGGGGGAATAGCAGGGGGCGGCCAGGAGGTGGGCCGTGGGGTCAGGGTGGGCGGCACGGACCACCATTGCTGCAGCCTGCGAGCCAGTTGTGGACTGCCCACTATGAACTTAACACTACGGGTCGTATGAGTGCCTCCCCAGGCCACCCCCCTAGGTACCTTCTGGCTCCAGCTGACCCATCAACGGGATGGGTGTGGTCCAGAACAATCAGTGCCGTCGTCTTGGCTGGGATGAGGTTGTGTGTGAGTGCAGTGCCTATATACAGCTCCTGCTTGTCAGGCTCTCCAGTATCGATCCCAACCCGGTTGTATCACACACTGGCATGCATTGGAATTGCACTAGTTCCTCGTGGCTCTGGTGATAGCCCATTAGGATGTCCTGAATTGCTCTGGGACCGGTGGTGCTATCATGCACATAGAACACTCGCGATTCAATCCCGGCGTCAACACTTAGTCTCTCAAATGGAGAATCCAGCCCATTCGTTGTGTTACAATCCCAGCTAATGTTACTACCAGACAGTCAGGTCCCAGAATCTGGCCCAACAGATTGTAAATATTTATTTTTTGTTTAGCAATGTGGATGAACAAAAGTATGAAACATTTATTAAACATGAAAAGATTAACTATACTCCTTCACCACACCTATATCTTTATAGATGGACACAGATTTTTAAGGATAACACAAGTTACAGAATATATTGTATACTATATTGTTCTTGGTAAGCACGCAGTTCCTGTAAATCAGTAAGTAAAGTCGCCATAGTCCAAGGTGACCATAGGCTGCTGACTGGTTGAGAAGGCAGGGCCTTCATGATTAACCTCAGGCGATTGAACCCGTGCTGTTGGCCTCACTCTGCATCACTAACCAGCTGTCCAGCCAACTGAGCTAAACCAGCCCCTGTTCCTGTAAACCAACAGACACACCTTACTCTGAAACCAAGTGGCAAATGCCAGCTAATACAACTTCTGTGGATTTCTCGTTAAAATCCCTCCCGATAGTATCACCCTGTGAGTCAACTGGTCTCATTGGAAGTCCAAGTTCTACATGAGTATTTCCAAACTCCACTCTCGAGAAACATGCCTTAGAATATTCTCTGAAACAATGCTTTTTCTCAGATGCCTTCACCAAAGATCCACTTCCAGGATTTCAATCTCTCCTTTCCAGTATTCCTCGCCCTTGGATTGTCACATGCATTCAAGCTTCCACATAATCTTTCAGGTACCCAGCCAAGCCATCAGAACACTACTGTTTCATGGGTTATATTAAGGTGTCAGCATCCTAGGGCGTATGGTGGCGCAGCGGTTAGCACAGCTGCCTCATGGTGCTGAGGACCCAGGTTCGATCCTGGCCCCGGGTCACTGTCCATATGGAGTTTGCACATTCTCCTTGTGTCTGCGTGGCTCTCATACCCACAACCCAAAGATGTGCAGGGTAGGTCGTGCTAAATTGCCCCTTAATTGGAAAATAATAGTTGGGTACTCTAAATATTTTAAAAGGTATCAGTATCCTGAGGGTTTCTGCAGACACCTGAATTCTTGCTGGCCAACTTCCCCAGTCTGCTCTGTTTTTAACTGGGAGCTTTAGTCACCCCTTTCTTTAACCAGTGACCCGTACCTTGTTCAGCTTCCAGTTCCTTTTGTACCTTTAACTTCAGCCTGCCTGGAACTTCTCATTCATTCCCTGATTTTGAGATCTATCTGGTCTTTAGCTTCTGGGACTTACTTACTGTCCTTTACTCTATTGTCCTGCCTCTGTGCTGGCAGGTTCTGTGAGAGCTGCATTCTTCTCAGATACTTGGTTCCAACTGAACTGAAATACTTGTGCATTTCAGTGTGGGCCCCTGGTTGCTGAGCAACAGCCTAGTCTTTTTTTAAACTCTGTTTGTTTTCACTTCATAAACACTTTGCTTACAATGCAGGCACAGTTTGAAATGAAACAAAACCTCCGCCCTCCACCGACATACAGGCACCTTGGTTTAACATGAACTAACTGAAATTTTAACCCTTGCTCATACATAAACTCAAAATTAAGCTTACTTACAGCTATATCTTGTTTCTAATATCCACAAATACACATAAAGATTACTTAAACTACCTTTGCTTCCTGGCACGTCATGTTTCTGCCCCTGCCCCACCCTTGCCAAAAAAACAGACACCTTTGACTACCACATAATGAACATTGTAGCTGCTTGCTGTGGTAATAGCTCATCTCGTTCATGATGATGTGTTCCTCTGGTCAGAATTTCGATTAAGTGTAAACCTTTACCATTTTGTTTTTTTCAGTCATTTGATTAATATGGAGTGTGGCGAATGTATAATTACTGATAATTCACCAGTGCACTGTATTATGTCATGTTATGTTATTAACCCTGTGGGCTTCACCTAAGGGCCATTATGTGGCTTCACCCACAGGGGGATATGTTGGGGCATGTATGGGCTCTGCCCATGGCTCCACCCCTTTAGAGAAAGTATAAGAGCAGCTGACCTGTGGGGCTGCCTTCAGTATTGTACCAGTCGCAGGCAGGCACAGTTTTAAGCTGATTAAAACCACGGTTTACTTCTCCACGTGTCTTCGAATGAATTGATGGTCGCATGATGGAGGATCCCTGATATCCATGTGGATACCATTTGCAAGACCTTGCATTTTAAGTAATCTTGCAATCTTCTGAAAGCTCGATAACTTGACCAACATTTCCATGGGACAAAATGAAGGTGCAATTATAGCAATTTTTGCCATGTGCACTGCCTGAAGTCTCCCATCAAAAACACATCTTCTTTTAGTTACAATTATGTTATGTACAAACTCTCTCACATAGTTTTGCATTTGAGACCTGTCATTCCACACAGGCATTAGGCACTCCAGGAAGGTATTCACTTTGGGCTGCCAGACACTCATTCAACTACTTTAAAATGTTTGTCTGCAAATGAATCCAACAAGGCTGTAAGTACATGGAAAACACTTACTGCAAGTATGGGGAAAATGCAGATTTATTTCTTTGATGAGATGTACTGGAAAGAAAGCAATGCAGGAAAACAGAATGTAAACCAGAATTGATGCTGCATATGTTAGCACCAATATTTGCTGCTTCGATTTGATGAGTGTCATTTATAAATAGCCTTAAATGGGCTAAACATCTGCTAAAACGGTGTCGTGATACATTTCAGAAGCACGCATTGTCAGCCTCTCGGTGTACTTTTGTCACACTGTGTTTTACAATATGGGTTGCTTGTTTGTAAATGAAGATGATTTACATGATTTACTGATGAGACAAGAGATTGAATTGTTTGGCGAGTCTTGCAGCCAATTTTCAATGTGGCAATACAGAATAATTAAGCCCTAATTATCTTTGCATACTGTAGAATATTCACAGAACTAAACTAGATTTTCCACCTATTGACATCTAGCATCACTGTGCGTTTAATATTCTCTCAGTACGGATGCAATGCAAAGTACGCACCAATGACGCACCTAAGTCAGTGTCAATCTTTGGCACCCAATGAAAAGAGGGCATTTCCTAAATTGTACATGCTCAATTGGAAGAGTGCTGAGCACCCAATGACTGTGGAGTCAACCAAATGACAATTTAAGTAAGCACCTCGCCATATTTGCAGCCCGATAGCAGAAACTTGTCATGGGGAAGAATGGGCAACAGTACATTTATATCCTTTAAAAGGTGTCTGACAAGCTATCTTGGGAAAGTTTTAAAGGACATCAAAGAGAAAATTCAGGAAAATCTCAGCAGGGCTGGCAGCATCCGTGGGGAGAGAAAAAAGCTAACATTTCAAGTCCAAATGACCCTTTGTGCACTTCAATATTATATTCCCACTGAGTCAGCTGTGCCTGCCATGACTTAAATGTTTGATCCACAAAGTACAATATTTATCGATCTTTCCAATGTATTTTTCAACACCAGAAGTGCAACCAAAAAACTTAGATTCATACTCCAAACATTTCCGTCATGGTGGTGTCAGGCAGGTTGAGTGTCTCAACCGGTAAATTCTTCCAAACATGGCAATGACTGGCGGTAAGAGCGGGAGAGACTCCTGGTCAGCCACGCTTAATGTGGAGTGGAGCCCTTCAAGCTACAAGACCCTGTTGACAGACTGGTGACCTGTTCAGGGAATTACTAGCTATTGAAACAGACAAAAGTCTGCCTTGGTGCACCGCTCGGTGTGGTAAGAGACTGGATGAAGCAGAAGCAGATCCTCCAAATATCACTAAGATTTAAAAAGCATTTCCCATTCTGTCTCTCGAAATTGGAATTTCAAGCAGCATCTGCTCAAATATTAATGAGAGAATTGGGCACACTGGAGGAAATATTAGCACATTGCACATCATTATGCTTAATGGTGCAGTTGTTCAAAAGGAGGAGTGATTGGCAGGAATGTGTAGAGCAGTGGAGACTGGGCAATACGGCTCCTTGAGCAACTTCTTGGCCCCTATTCAACTTAATACCAATAGCAGACCGTACTGGCCAAGGGAGATTTAGCTTTCACAGGGCGTTTTCCTTCACCATAACCTGTTATGCTCTTGACGTTTGACATTTGCCATCATATACACATGTATAAAGCAGATCACACCTGAGAATTTTGCCTGATGGACACCAGGACTGGCCAACTCAGGCAGTTGTTCAGCAAATCTCTCAGGCTTTTTCTATTAAAAGTTTCTTAAAGAAAAAGGAGACAAAGACCTTCTTGTTATTTCTCATGGCAAGTCAGATCACGCAGCTTGATGGGCCAGAATTAGATAATGCCAAGCTTTTTAAATAACAAAATTTAATTGCTCAAGTAAACACAACCCAAAGTCAATTAGAAATTAATTGCTGTGGAGTTTGCAGTTCTGAAGCTATTTGTAAATTTTTACTCCCGTTCAGAATAGACGGCCAAAATCTGTTGCTTTCTGTCTCATTTTTCCCATTTGTTCTGGAGATGTGGGTATTACTGCCTAGGCCAGCATTTTCTTGCCTATCCCAAACTGCCCTTGAGAAGTAGCGAGATGCCCTCTTGACCCATTGCAAGCCAGGGGCGACATTGTTGCACAGTGGTTAACACAGGGACCCGGTTCAATTCCGGCCTCGTGTGACCGTGTGGAATTTTCACATTCTCCCCGTGTCTGCGTGGGTTTCCTCCGGATGCTCCAGTTATCTCCCACAGTCCAAAGAAGAGCAAGTTAGGTGGATTGGCCATGCTAAATTGCCCCTTAGTGTCCAAAAATGTAGAGATTAGGTGGGGTTACGGGGTTACAAGGATAGGGGAGTGGGCTGAGATAGGTGCTCTTTCAGAGGGTTAAAACAGATTTGATGGGCCAAATGCTCTTCTTCTGCACCATAGGAATTCTATGGTTCTCTGTACACCCACAGTTCTGTTCGGAAGGCCATTCCAGGATTTGTAACCCAGTGACAGTCAAGGAAACATGATATAACTTCCAAAGCATGATGGTGGGTGACTTGGAGGGGAGCTTGTGGTGTTCCCATGCACCTGCTGCCCTTTTCCTTCTAGGTTTTAGAGGTCGCAGGTTTGGAAGCTGCTGTTGAAGGGTCATTGTGGAAGGCCAGTTTTCAGTTATTAGATTAGTTCTGAGTCTATTCCAAATGGTGGTAGCTCTACACAACATGAAAGAGGAATTCCGAAGTGTGAAGGCAGAACTTAATTTCCACAAAGACTGAACAATGGTTACTCATACCAATTTGTATCATGGACAGATGCACCTGTGGTAGGTAGGTTGATTAGGATGTGGTCAAGTGGATTCTTCTCTTTTGTATGTTTCCTTCACCATCTGCTGCAGGCCCAGTCTGGCAGATATTCCCTTCAGGACTCATCCAGTTGGGTCAGTAGCCATGTTACTGAACCACTCTTAGTGATGGGAGTTGAAATGTGCCCTGCCAGAGTACATTACGGTACAAGTGCCCTTGTTACTCTCAGTGCTTCTTCTAAGTGCTGTTCAACATGGAGGAGGACTGGCTCATCAGCTGAGGGAGGATGGTAGACAGTAATCAGCAGGAAGTTTCCTTACAAATGCTTGAACTATACAAGAATTCATGGGGTTCAGAGTCAATGTTGAGGACTCCCAGTGCTTTTCCTGACCAAACGTATGCCATTGTGCTACAACTACTGTTGCGCCTGCCCTGCGGTGGGACAGAACATACCTAGGAATGGTGATGGAGGAGTCTGGGACATGAGTTGTGTTTTGTTATGCTCTTGACTTAGCATAAGCTGCTTCCTTGATGTGCACTCTGACAAAGGAAGGTTCAGACTTGGAGATAGCTTTAACACGTTTCTTAAACTATTAAAAATTCTCCTACTTGGATTCAACGCTACTGTTAATCCTGCTATAGCTACTCAGACTGACAAACTAATCTGCTACAATCCACGTGGTGGGTGTGATGTTCAATCAACCCTGTGTCTGTACTCACTGAGTGTCTCCACTGGGATGAGATTGAGCATGTGTGATGTGTCCTTTTATATGGGTTGGTGTAATGCCCTCCTGTGGTAGTGTCACCTCTGTGTGTATCGTGACTGCCCATTGGTCGTGTCCTTTCTTACTGACCTATTGGTTGACTGTCTGTGTGTCATGTCTCTGGTGTTCCCTCTAGTGTCTAGCTAGGTGTAGTGTATGTACATTAACCCTTTGCGTACTTACAGTGATGTATATCACCACCTCCCCCCTTTTGTCGTGTTACATATTTTCTGTACAGTGTTAAAGAACATTGAACAAATTAGGTAGATGAGTGATACTCTGTACAAGTTATGGTAACAGTGATCAATAAACAATAAGTCCAAATCATATGCATGAGTCCAAAGTTCATTAATTACTATGGTCTGGTATGGAAGTGTCAATGGTGACGTTGTCATTCCCTTGTGAACGCCGTCTGTGGCCTGGTGTTTGGTCATCAGGAGGTGTTCAGATGTTCAAATCACTGCATTGACTGATTTGGAGTCTTTTTTTTCTTCCCGATGCTTATGGTAGCAATTCTTGAGGGTATCCATCCTGAAAGCCAGGTTGCCTGTTGGTTGTGCAGCAAACTTGAATTGGTAAGATGCATCGTCCTGCCATGGTATGTCATTGTACTGAGCTGAGCACAAACAGTGTCCCTCATTTGCAGAGTCATACCATGCTGTACCAGTCGTCGTTCCATTGGTGTTGTTTTTGTCATGCTTGTTGTCGACGTTGTTGCCTTTGGTACGCTTCTTGCTATTGTCTTTGATGTTGCTGTTGTGGTGGTTGGTTTTGTTGCCGTATTTGCTGCTCAAGGACCACACTCTGTGGATAATATGTGTCCTTCTCACAGTTACTCATGTCAGTGTGCTTTGTGGCATCTGCTGTTTCCTTGAGCATGCCGTCATTGTTTGCTGAGTTTTAATTATTTGGATTTAAACAGTTACCCACTGGTACCATGTTTTGTTATGCTCTTGACTTAGCATAAGCTACTTCCTTGATGTGCACTCTGACAAAGGAAGGTTCAGACTTGGAGATAGCTTTAACACGTTTCTTAAACTATTAACAATTCTCCTACTTGGATTCGACGCTACTGTTAATCCTGCTATAGCTACTCAGGCTGACGAACCAGTCTGCTACAAGCCATGTGGTGGGTGTGATGTTCAATCAACCCTGTGTCTGTACTCACTGAGTGTCTCCACTGGAAAGAGACTGAGCATGTGTGATGTGTCCTTTTATATGGGTTGGTGTAATGCCCTCCTGTGGTAGTGTCACCTCTGTGTGTATCGTGACTGCCCATTGGCCGTGTCCTTTCTTACTGACCTATTGGTTGACTGTCTGTGTGTCATGTCTCTGGTGTTTCCTCTAGTGTCTAGCTAGGTGTAGTGTATGTACATTAACCCTTTGTGTACTTACAGTGATGTATATCACCACAGGTTGTAATTCTGTGAGTATAACTCTGTCAGACTGTTGCTTGACTAGTCTGTGGGTCAGCTCTCCCAATTTTGGTACAGGCCCCAGATATTGGTGAACAGCACTCTGAAAAATCAACTGAGCAGAATATGCCTTTGTCATTTTCAGTGTCTAGGTTGATGTTGGTTGGGCTACCTGGTTTTATTCTTATTTGACTTTCCTGCCGTGATTTGATGTGATGGAGTGGCTTTGCTAAGCCATTTCAGAAGGCATGCAAGCGTCAACCACAACGCTGTTAGCTCCAGAATCAGCTGGGAAGATTCAGAAAAGACAGCAGATATTCTCCCCTCAAGGACAGGAGTGAACCAGATGGGTTATTCCCAAAGATATTATGATCGTTAATAATGATTTAATTCCAACTTTAATAATTGATTAAATTTACATACCTCCCAGCTGTCATGGTGGGAATCAACTTTGATACCACTTTCCAAGGCCTCTCCATTACAGTAACATTACCACGATGCTACCATTTCTATTCATTAATACGTTTTGATTTTTTAGTGTCGTATGTGAAGTGTGACAGATGCTCATACTTTTTATAGATACTGTGGATTTAAAAATTGGAGAAAACACCACTTAGCATTACTCAAGCTTCCTGAAGCTATTTTTCACATCATGTACAAACAGAATGTCTAGAAAGCTGGTAACATACAAATTTAAATTTACTCAACATATTCATAACATCCTGCTGTGTACAGGAGAAGATAGCAGATTCTCCATGGTGCTTGAAGGCCATTAATAATATTCAATCATAGCATAATTATTTTTATATTTTGGGCTTGCCTTTTCCAGGATTTCTGAACGTTTCAAAAATATACTAATGAGCCCACTCGTCACAGATTCATTAACAATCTGCATGTGTGCAATATCTGCCTAAGGTAACTCATAAATTTATAAGATTATCTTATATATAATGCAAGCATACAGTACTCAGCTGATTAGGCTGTCTAACATCAGGTACTCATTTTATATACCGTTATTCGATATCAACTTAGCAATTTGCTTGGAGCTTGAACAGGTAGTGAAAATCGATCACATAGATGAGCAGAAAATCAAAAAATTATGTTTTAGAGCCATTTCCATACATATTTAATATGTTTCTTTCACCAACCTTGAATACATCGGGATAAAGTGGATTTATAATAACGGACACTCCAGGCAACAACCATTAAAACAATGACTATTTATTTACAGGAAGAAAACTATTTACAAGTGACTATTTTATAAACATAATTGTAGCACAGTGGTTGGCACTGTTGCCTCATAGTACCAGTGACCCAGGTTCAATTGTGACCTTGAGTGACTATCTGTGTGGAGTTTGCACATTCTCCCCGTGTCTGCGTGAGTTTCCTCCGGATGCTCCGGTTTCCTCCCACAGTCCAAAGTTGTGCAGGTTTGGCGGATTGGCCATGCTAAATTGCCCCCTAGGGTCCAGGGATGTGCAGGTCACGAGGGGTTGCAGGAATAGGGCAGAGGAGTGGGCCTAGGTAGGGTGCTCTTTCGGAAGGTCGGTACAGACTGAATGGGCCTAATGCCCTCCTTCTGCACTGTAGGGATTCTATAACGTGGCAAAACAACAACTCCTATCCTTTTGCTGTCCAGACCTTGAGTGTGGGGTTTAAAGGCCCGCTCTCCAGCAGAAACTGCGCGCGCTCTGATTCAATTGGCCAGGGAGTCACGTGGCCTCTGAGATTTAACAAAACCTCGGACAAGGAAGTCACATGGTCTCCAAAGTTCACCGGAACATACTTCTACTGTTTTGCACTTTGATTTTCTTCCAACTGACGAGGAACATAAGAACTAGGAACAGGAGTAGGCCATCTGGCCCCTCGAGCCTGCTCCGCCATTTAATGAGATCATGGCTGATCTTTGTGGACTCAGCTCCACTCTCCGGCCTGTACACCATATCCCCAAATCCCTTTATTCTTTAGAAAGGCATCTATCTTTTTCTTAAAAACGTTTATAGAAGGAGCCTCAACTGCTTCACTGGGCAAGGAATTCCAGAGATTCACAACCCTTTGGGTGAAGAAGTTCCTCCTACACTCCGTCCTAAATCTACCTCCCCTTATTTTGAGGCTATGCCCCCTAGTTCTGCTTTCCCCGACCAGTGGAAACAACCTACCTGCATCTATCCTATCTATTCCCTTCATAATTTTATATGTCTCAATAAGATCCCCCCGCATCCTTCTAAACTCCAACGAGTACAGTCCCAGTCTACTCAATCTCTCGTCATAATCTAATCCCCTCAACTCTGGGATCAACCTAGTGAATCTCCTCTGCACTCCCTCCAGTGCCAATATGTCCTTTCTCAGGTAAGGAGACCAAAACTGAACACAATACTCCAGATGCGACCTCACCAACACCCTATACAATTGCAGCATAACCTCCCTAGTCTTGAACTCCATCCCTCTAGCAATGAAAGACAAAACTCGATTCGCCTTCTTAATCACCTGTTGCACCTGCACACCAACTTTTTGCGACTCGTGCACCAGCACACCCAGGTCCCTCTGCACAGCAGCATGTTTTAACATCTTACCGTTTAAATAATAATCCATTCTGCTGTTATTCCTCCCAAAATGGATAGCCTCACACTTGGCAACATTGAATTCCATCTGCCAGACCCTAGCCCATTCACCTAACCTATCCAAATCCTTCTGCAGACTTCCGGTATCCTCTGCCATTTTTGCTTTACCACTCATCTTAGTGTCGTCTGCAAACTTTGACACATTGCACTTGGTCCCCAACTCCAAATCGTCTATGTAAATTGTGAACAACTGCGGGCCCAACACTGATCCTTGAGGGACCCCACTAGTTACAGGTTGCCAACCAGAGAAACACCAATTTATCCCCACTCTCTGCTTTCTGTTAGTTAACCAATCCTCTACCCATGCTACCACTTTACCCTCAATGCCATGCATCTTTAGTTTATGCAGCAACCTTTTGTGTGGCACCTTGTCAAACGCTTTCTGGAAATCCAGATATACCACATCCATTGGCTCCCCGTTATCTACTGCACTGGTAACGTCCTCAAAAAATTCTACCAAATTAGTCAGACACGACCTACCCTTTGTGACCCCATGCTGCGCCTGCCCAATGGGACAATTTCCCTCCAGGTGCCCCGCTATTTCCTCCTTATACTAATGATAGATTCCAGCATTTTCCCTACAACCGAAGTTAAGCTTACCGGCCTATAATTACCCGCTTTCTGCCGACCTCCTTTTTTAAACAGTGGTGTCACGTTTGCTACTTTCCAATCCTCTGGGACCATCCCAGAGTCTAGTGAATTTTGATAAATTATCACTAGTGCGTTTACAATTTCCCTAGCCATCTCTTTTAACACTCTGGGATGCATCCCATCAGGGCCAGGAGACCTGTCTACCTTTAGCCCCATTAGCTTGCCCAATACTGCCTCCTTAGTGATTACAATCATCTCAAGGTCCTCACCTATCATATCCTTATTTCCATCAGTCACTGGCATGTTATTTGTGTCCTCCACTGTGAAGACTGACCCAAAAAACCTGTTCAGCTCCTCAGCCACTTCCCCGTCTCCTATTATTAAATCTCCCTTCTCATCTTCCAAAGGACCAATATTTACCTTAGCCACTCTTTTTTGTCTTATATATTTGTAGAAGCTTTTACTATCTGCTTTTATGTTCTGAGCCAGTTTACTTTCATAGTCTACCTTACTCTTCTTTATGGCTTTTTTAGTAGCTTTCTGTTGTCCCCTAAAGACTTCCCAGTCCTCTAGTCTCCCACTAATTTTTGCCACTTTGTATGTTTTTTCCTTCAATTTGATACTCTCCCTCACCTCCTTAGATATCCACGGTCGATTTTTCCCCTTTCTACCATCTTTCTTTTTCGTCGGTATGAACCTTTTCTGAACACTGTCAAAGATCGCTCGGAAGGTTCTCCACTGTCCCTCAACTGCTTCACCATGAAGTCTTTGCTCCCAGTCTACCTTCGCTAGTTCTTCTCTCATCCCATTGTAATTGCCTTTGTTTAAGCACAAAACACTAGTGTTTGATTTTACCTTGTCATCCTCCAACTGTATTTTAAATTCCACCATATTGTGGTCGCTCCTTCCAAGAGGATCCCGAACTATGAGATCATTAATCAATCCTGCCTCATTACACAGGACCAGATCTAGGACCGCTTGTTCCCTTGTAGGTTCCATTACATACTGTTCCAGGAAATTATCCCGGGCACATTCTATAAACTCCTTCTCAAGGCTGCCTTTACCAGCCTGGTTAAATCAATCGATATGCAGATTAAAATCTCCCATGATAACCGCTGTACCATTTCTACATGCATCCATTATTTCTTTGCTTATTGCCTGCCCTACCATCCTGTTACTATTTTGTGGCCTATAGACTACTCCTATCAGTGACCTTTTTGCCTTACTATTCCTGATTTCCACCCAAATTGATTCAACCTTGTCCTCCATAGCACCAATATCATCCCTTACTATTGCCCGGATGCCATCCTTAAACAACAAAGCTACACCACCGCCCTTACCGTCCATTCTATCCTTTCGTATAGTCTGATACCCTTGGATATTTAACTCCCAGTCGTGACCATCTTTTAACCATGTTTCAGTAATGGCCACTAAATCATAGTCATTCATGATGATTTGCGCCATCAACTCATTTACCTTATTTCGTATACTACGAGCATTCAGGTAAAGTACACTTATGCTGTTTTTTATGTCTTTGTTATGAATCCTAACACCTTGATCAGTAACTTTTCGCAATTTATTTTTCCTCTTACCCTTTCTCCTAATTTTCCTTGTCTTTGAACCCATATCTCTACATAATAACCTGTCACGTAACCTGCTGCCTTGATCTCCATTAACCATTATACTGTCCACAGCTTCACACTTCCCTTCCCCCCAACTTGCTAGTTTAAAGTCCTTGTGACCAACCTATTTATCCTATTCGCTAGAACACTGGTCCCAGAATGGTTCAGGTGAAGACCGTCCCAACGGTACAGGTCCCTCCTGCCCCAGTACTGATGCCAATGCCCCATGAAATGGAATCCCTCTTTCCCGCACCACTCCTTTAGCCACGTGTTAACTTCTCTAATTTTCTCAACCCTATGCCAATTGGCACGTGGCTCGGGTAGTAATCCAGAGATTATAACCCTGGAGGACCTGCTCTTTAATTTAGTCCCTAGTGTTTGATAATCCCCAAACAGGTCCTCTTTCCTAGTCTTACCTATGTTGTTAGTCCCAACGTGGACCACAACAACTGGATCCTCCCCCTCCCTCTCCAAAATCCTTTCAAGCCAATCAGAGATGTCCCTCACCCTGGCACCAGGCAGGCAACATACCATGCGGGACTCTCGATCTGGCTTACAAAGGATGCCATCAATCCCCCTAATTATAGAATCCCCTACAACTACCACTTGTCTTTTTGCTCCCCCCTCTTGAATGGCTTCCTGTACCACGGTGCAGTGGTCAGTCAACGCATCCTCCCTACAGCCCTCTTCCTCATCCACACAGGGAGCAAGTACCTCATACCTGTTGGACAAGGTCAAGGGCTGAGGCTCCTCAACTCCTAAACTCAGGATCCCCCTACCTTGCAGTCACACCACTCTGTCCCTGACCACTGTCCGAATTAACAGAACTTATTCTACCGGGTGTGACTGCCTCCTGAAACAAAGCATCCAGGTAATGTTCCCCCTCCCTGATGTGCCGCAGTGTGTGCAGCTCGGTCTCCAGCTCATCAATTCTGAGCCGAAATTCCTCGAGCAGCCAACACTTGCTGCAGATGTGGTCACTGACTGTCTCAGTGGGATCCACCAGTTCCATCATCATACAGCAACAGCACATCACATGTCCAGCCATATTCAACTAGTTAATTAATTTAAATTTAAAAAAAAAAATTCTTTATAGAACCTCAAGGATAAACCCGAACATCAACAAAAACACAGCCCTCTCTCGCCACGCACCCAAACTCAGTCACTCACCTAAACTCAGATGCACTCTGTTCCAATCAGCACTCAGTCACTCAACTAAACTCAGATGCACTCTGTTCCAATCAGCACTCAGTCACTCACCTAACTGTGGTTTATGTATAAATGACAACATTCTATTTATTTATTCTTTTATGGGATATGGGTATCACAGGCAAGGCTAGCATGTGTTGCTCATATCTAATTGCCCTTGAATTGAGTGGCTTGCTCGGCCATTTCAGAGGGCAGTTAAAAGGCAACCACATTGCTGTGTGACACAGGGGTCAAGTGCAGACCAGACTGGGTAAGGGTGGCCGATTTCCTTCCCTAAAGGACATTCATGAACAGATGGATTTTCACTGAGACTAGGTTCAATTCCAGATTTTTAAAAATTCACTGAATTTAAGCTCCACCAGGTGCCATAATGGGATTTGAACCTACGTCCACAGGGCATTAATCTAAAATACTAGATCAGTGACATTATAACTATAGCACCATGTAGCAATGCAATATAAAGGCAATGAATGTGCTTAAAGAACCGCACAATTGTTTTTCAACTGATGTACAATATTTCTTCAGAATTCTGTTGAAGAAGGATCAGGCCAAAATTTCAATTTGCTAGTCAGCATCTACAGAGAGGACAGACCTATGTGTTTCAGATTTTTCCTTCATATTTTCCATGTTGCTAGTTGCTGGCGGCACAGTTGTCAGCAATGCTGCCTCACAGCTCCATGGTTCCGGGTTCAATTCCAGCCTCGGGTGACTGCCTGTGTGGAGTTTGCACTTTCTCGCCGTGTCTGCGTGGGTTTCTTCCCGGTGCTCCGGTTTCCTCCCACAGTCCAAAGATGTGCAGGTTAGGCGGATTGGCTATGTTAAATTGCCCCTTAGTGTCCAAAAAGGTTAGGTGGGGTTACTGGGTCACGGGGATAGGGTGGCGGGATGGGCTGAAGTACGATGCTCTTTCCAAGGGCTTGTGCAGACTTGCTGGGCTGAATGGCCTCCTTCTGCACTGTAAATTCTATGATTCTATGTCTGCAGCAGTTTGTAATTTGTTCTTATTTTAAGATGTTTCACCTGAAGTAAATACACCACCTTGACAGCATGGAAATGGATTGCTGTCATAGCAACAGAATATCGTCATCAAATACATTTTCCTCTGTTCTCTTTTGATTGGTTAACTTCACTGTTGAGCTTGTCAGGATTTATAGTTTATTCATAGATTTCCACTCCTGGACTCGCGGTGATTGGATAACAACCATAGAGTACTTAGCAACAAAAATATGGAGATTACTTGCACCACTGAAGCAGTTTTGGATCTTATGGCTAATTATTTGATTAAAGTTGATTGGAAGGTCATTTCTATATTTTTTTCTTGCTCTGGCAAGAAACAATTCAATCTTACATTTTTCTGCAAGCTACTCGTCATGTTTTCTGTTAAAGCTGCTGGACGGAGACCGGGGTGTAACGTATACTAAAAATACTATTACCGGGCTGAATGATGCTGTGTATAGGTTAAATTCATACAATAGCAGGGCTGGAAAGTGTAAATTAAGATGCCTGATTCAATACAACTGACGCAGCAACATGACAGTTTGGCATTTCAGTGATCATTATCACTTACTGTTATTGCATCAATCATATCCATTTGAACAGAAACTTTTGCCCTATTAGGTTGCTAGTCTCTGCTCTGAGATGGCGGCTTAATAATTTTGCCTAAATGTCAACAGTCAGGTCAGGCATTTCTTAAAAAAAAAGCAGAAGGCTGCGATTTTAGTCAGGGTATGTTAAAGGACATGCAAAATATCTTGGTTAAACCCAGAAAGATGTTTCATTGATGTGTGATGCATTCTTTATTTTGTGTCCTGATAAAAAGATAGTTTATAGTTTAGATAAATTGGACGGAAAGCCAATTCTAAGTCAATTACCTTTAATTTCTTGACTATCCTATTTGCATGTGCAAATGCAGGGGCAGCAAGATGAATATTGGCCCCCATTGTAATCGGAACCCAATAATAGGTTTGGAGTTCTATCTGGTCATTTCAGAGGAATCCTTGTATTGGACTTGTTTATCACGTTCCATTTTCTTTCAGTATCCCTAAGTTCAAGGCTCCTTCGACAGCACCTTCCAAACCTGCGACCTCTGCCACCAAGGGGGACAAGAGCAGTAAATACGTGGGATCTTCTGCCGAAGACAAAGGTGTTTTCCATGCCTCGCTGGCCGTACCGCCGTGAATTCTGCCAACCAATGGCGGGCCACCTCTGTTGCTGGGACCCTCGCCCGGGGATGGGGGGATGGGGGGAAGGAGGAACTCCCGGCCATTGAAACTTGCCGTTTTGGGTTTGAATTTGACATTCATAAATATTTATATAGCCCTCAACAACAAAAATGTTTCTCACAAGTAGCACTTCATTGAAGTATGCAAAATAAGATGGTATACTACCACTCAATAAAATGATTCTAAAAACTTAATACAATATACTAGTCATGCATTTGCTAGTATTAAATCACTTCACAAAATTGTTTCTATTCACGATCAGATTAACTTTTTTTGCTTGTGATCTAATAATTTGTCTCAGATAGTAAAATAGCACATAAATCATCAAAAATGAGCCTTCCCTGAAATTCTACATGAAGCGTTTCTTCACAAATTTTTTTGCATTTGCAAGAAGAAACTTTAATTTTGCACTCAATCAACACATTTGCGTGGTGAAAATGATTTTTGCTTGGCAAATATACTTTCTGAAAATGTGACATTGTTGTAATTGTCTCCAAGCCCATAATCCTTAGACTTACAGGACACACTTGCCCCATAGATTTACATGCATTTTAAAAAAATGTTTTTACAGGATGTGGATGTCGCTGGTTAGATCAGTATTTATTGCCCATCCCTAGTTGCCCTTCAGAAGGTGGTGGTGAATTGCCTGCTTGAACCGCTGCAATCCCTGATGTGTAGGTACATCCACAGTGCTGGTAGGGAGGGAATTCTGGGATTGTGACCGTGAAGGAACGGCGATATATTTCCAAGTCGGGTTGGTGAATGACTTGGAGGGGAGCCTGCAGGTGGTGGGGTTCCCAGGTATCTTGTTCTGGTAGCCACAGTATTAATATGGCTAGTCCAGTTCAGTTTCTGATTAATAGTAATCCCCAGGATGTTGATTGTGGATGGTGATGTCATTTGAATGTCAAGGGGCGATGGTTAGATCCACTTTTGTAGGACATGGTCATTGCTTGGCACTTGTGTGGCATGAATGTAACTTCCCGCTTGTCAGCCCATGCCTGGGTACTGTCCAAATCTTGCTGTATTTGGAAATAGACTACTTCATTGTCTGAGGAGTTGCGAATGGTGCTGAACATTGTGCAATCATCTGCGAGTATCCCCACTTCTGACCTGGCTGGGTTGGATTTGTCCTGTTTCTTGTGCACAGGACATACCTGGGCAATTTTCCACATTGTCGGATTGATGCCTCTGTTGTAGCTGTATAGGAACGGCTTGGCTAGGGGTGCAGCAAGTTCTGGAGCATATGTCTTCAGTATTATTGCCATAATATTGTTAGGGCCCTTAGCCTTTGCAGTATACAGTGCCTTCAGCCATTTCTTGATATCATGTGGAGCAAATCATATTGGCTGAAGACTGATATCTGTGATGCTGGGGACCTCGGGAGGAGACCGAGATTGATCATCCACTCGGCACTTCTGGCTGAAGATTATTGGGAATGCTTCAGCCTTGTCCTGTGCACAGATGCACTGGGATCGTCCATCATTGAGGATGAAGATATTTGAGGAGTCTCCTCTTCCAGTGAGTTGTTTAATTGTCCACCACCATTCACAGCTGGATGTGGCAGGACTGCAGAGCTTTGATCCGATGTATTTGTTGAGGAATCGCTTAGCTTCGTCTATTACTTCCTGACTGTGCTGTTTGTCACACCATTAGTCCTGTGTTGTAGCGTCACCAGGTCAACACCTCAATTTTAGGTATGCCTGGTGTTGCTCCTGACTTGCTCACTTGCACACTTCATTGAACCAGGATTGATCCCCTGGCTTGGTGGTAATCGTAGAGTGGGGAAATGCCAGGCCATGAGGTTGCATATGTGGTTGGATACAATTTTGCTGATGCTGATGGCCCACAGCACCTCATGGATGCCCAGTTTTGAGTTCCTAGATGTGCTTAAACTTTATCCCATTTAGCAGATGGAGGGTATCCTCAAGGTGAAGATGGGACAAGAACTGTGCGGTGGTCCCTCCTATCAACACTGTCATGGACAGATGCATCTGCAATAGGCAGGTTGGTGAGGATGAGGTCAAGTAAGTCCCCCACCCACCGCACATTTATATTTAAAGCAGAATGCAAGACCTTTGTTCCAAATTACAGAAACAAATGTTTTTAAAATGTCTCTAATACTTGCTCTGGTATTAAATATCTCCTTTAAGAGAATGTGATATCAGTAATTTGAATGAACTTGCTAAGTTTTAAGTACATTTCTCATGATGCAAGTTTAAACAACTGTGAATCTTTAAGGTACAGGAACATATTGGTATTATAATATGTGGGGTGGCACAGTGGCGCAGTGGTTAGCACTGCTTCCTCTTGGAGCCGAGGACCCGGTTTGATCCCAGCCCTATGTCACTGACCGTAAGGAGTTTACACATTCTCCAAGTGAGTACTTAGGTCTCACCCCTACAACCCAAAAATATGTGCAGGGTAGGTGGATTGGCCATGCTAAATTGTTCCTTAATTGAAAAAAAAGAATTGGGTACTCTATTTTTTTAAAAATATGTGCATGCACTTTAATGTGACATCTGTTTCTGTAAAATCCCGCCTTTAGAAGAACAGGGAGGGGGGGGATCTCATAGAAACCTAGTAAATTCTAACAGTACTTGGCAGGGTAGATGCAGGAAGGATGTTGCTGATGATGAGGGAGTCCAGAAACAGGAGTCACAGGTTGAGGATACAGGATAGATCATTTAAGACTGAGAGGAGGAGAAATTTCTTCAAGCAGAGAGTGGTGAGCCTGTGGAATTCTCTATCACAGAAACAGTTGAGGTCAAAACATTGTATGCTTTCAAGATGGTGTTAGATATAGCTCTTGGGGCTAAAGGGTTCAAAGGACATGGGGAGAAAGCGGGAACAAGTTATTGGATGATCAGCCATAATCATAACGCATGGCAGAGCAGGTTCGAAGGGCAGAATGGGCTCCTCCTGCTCCCATTTTCTATTTTTCTACTTGACAGCAGCATTGAATACTGGATTTATTCTCTTGCTTTGAATATGTAAACAGAGCAACAGGGGCAACATGAATTGGTAACTGCAGAGGCTTTTTCTGCATTCTGATTAAAACTTGACACTAATCATTTTGTTTCTAGCACCACCATCTCAGCAAGTTTGTGACTTAAATTAGATTTTACCACTTCCAGTACATTTTAATTAGAGACTGGCATCAAAACATTCAGGCAAAGCTTGGCTGGAATCCAGCATCGTTAGCATACTGCAATTCAAATAAAAATAATGTGGCCTCCGAATGCACTTCAGCATCAAAGCAAGGTAGCTTCAGGTATAAATTGACAGAAAAAAATACCAACAAAACCTGACCCTGATATGATATGATGCTGAAGTTCACTAGAGCCAAGTCATTTTGAGTCAACACCACTTCACATTACTTTTGAGTCGAGACCAGCAGCAGTATAACTCCAGGCTGGTGCTAAGATTAATAAGAATATCTAGGCCCACTTAAAAACTTCTATAGTTTTATTTGGCATATTCTTAACATTATGCAAAAATAGACTTCCACAAGTCTCACGCCATCTTGACTTGGAACTATATTGCCATTCCTTTATTGACACTGGGTCAAAATTCTGGAATTCCCCACCCGAGAACACTGTGGGAGTGCCTTCACCACATGACATGCATCAGCGCAGAAATGCAGCTCTCCACTGACCTTCTCATGACTAACGAGGGACGGACAATAAATGTTGGTTTTGCTAATGATGCTTAGTGAATGCAAAAAAACCCCTAACTTTTCCAGGAGTACACTGCCGCTCATCAGACGAAGCACACATACACAGAGCGGAATTGGTACTACAACTCAATATTAGCTTGTTTAAGACTAGTCTACACTGCAATTGCCGTCTGCTACTGAATAACCACCCCCCCCCCCCCCCCCCCCCCCACTCCCACTGCTGACTTAACTATCCTGGAAGAAATCAATAAACAGTTTCCATCTCCCTCCACAGACCCTCTCAAGGCAAACTTGATTTTCTTTCCATCCTGCAGAACTCTGCGAGGTTGCTCACTCACCCCCCCCGGGTTCAGCGGCCCCGAGTCCCTCCATCCCATCAAGATCCGTCTCCGAGCTACCAAAGAGACAAAGGCCAAAACATTGATCTCTCTTATCCCCTGGACTCCCGGATCTTCCGACACTCCAAATATTGCCACTTCTGGACTCGGGACCACTTTCACCCTCAGCACCTCGGACATCACATCAGCGAACCTCCGCCTTATCCCTCCAGCTTCGGACAGGCCCAAAACATGTGGACATGGTTCGCAGCCCCCACCCCGTGCACTGGCCACACCTATCCTCCAACCCCTCAAAAAAGCTGCTCATTCTGGCCACCTTCATATGCACCCTCTGAACTACTTTAAATTGGATGAGGCTAAGCCCAGCACACGAAGAGGATGCATTCACCCTTCTCAGAGCCTCCTCCTATAGCCCTCCCTCCCCAGCTCTTCCTCCCACTTCCACTTCAGTTCTCTTATCGGGGATCCCTCCCAGTCCATGAACTCTTTATAAATCTCTGACACACTGCCCCCACCAACCCCTGATTTCGACACCACATTGTCCTGCAAACCCGGAGGCGGCAGGTCAGGAAAGGATGACGCCTGTTTGTTTCCTTGTATAGTCCCGAACTTATAACTACCAGAACCCAGTCCCACTGGGCAGCTCATGCTCCTCAACCAACCCTTCCAACCTCGAAAAGCTGCCCCCACAAACAAGTCTCCAAACCATTCAATCCCCACCTGCTGCCACCCCCGGAACCCCGCGTCCAGCCCCCTGGAACAAACCTGTGGTTCCTACAAATCGGAGCCCAAAACCGAGGCCCCATCCAGCCTCAGGTGCTGTCGCCACTGTCCCCATACCCTCAGGGCCACCACCACTGTCGGATTTGTGGCATACCTGGCTGGCGAGAATGGCAGAGGCGCTGTCAACAGTGCCCCCAAGCTAGTGCCCTTACACGAGGCTGCCTCCATCTGCTCCCATACTGACCATTCCCCCACTACCCACTTCCTTACCATGTCTATGTTTGCTGCCCAGTTAATAGTTCATTAAATTTGGCAAGGCCAGACCGCGCACCTCCCCCCCCCCCCCGCCCTACGCCCCTGCTTCAACAGCACCTTCACCCAAGGGGCTTTCCCCGACCACATAAACCACAAGATCAATGAATTGATCGTCCTAAAAAAGACCTTTGAAATAAAATTTGGAAGGTTCTGCAGCACAAAACAAAACCTCGAGAGTACTGTCATCTTCACGGACTGCACCCACCTCGCCAATGACAGCTGGTGCACGTCCCACTTGCTAAAATGCCCTTTCATTTGCTCCACCAACCGGGCCAAATTCAGTTTATGTAATTGCTCCCATCCCCGCGCCACCTGGATGCCCAGATATCTGAAGCTCGCCCCTACTACCTTAAATGGCAGCTCACCCAACCTCCTCTCCTGCCTCCTCGCCTGAATCGGAAGACCTCATTCTTCCCCATGTTTAACTTATACCCGGAGAACTGGCTGAATTCCACCAAAATGTCCATGATACCTCCAATGCATTCCAATGGGTCTGATTTTTTTAATTTATAAATTTAGAGTACCCAATTCATTTTTTCCAATTAAGGGGTAATTTAGCGTGTTCAATCCACGTTCCCTGCACATCTTTGTGTTATGGGGGCGAAACTCACGCAATCACGGGGAGAATGTGCAAACTCCACATGGACCCAGAGCCGGGATTGAACCTGGGACCTCGGCGCCATGAGACTGCTGTGCTAGCCACTGAGCCACCCCAATGGGTCCAATATGTAGAGCAACAGATCGTCTGTGTATAGCGAGATTCCGTGCTCCACCCCTCTCCCGCATTTTCCCCTGCCAACCCCTTGACGCCCTAAGCGTCATTGCCAATGGCTCTATTGACAAGGCAAAGGAGATTTAGAAAGTTACTGAGGAAGAATGAGGCTATAGTGTAAGGTAGCGATACAGACAATAATAACCAGAGTTTGACATGAAGGGGGAAAGTGTACAAACAAAATATTTAACAAGAAAATGGTAAAAATACAGAACTAAAGGTTCTTTATCTGATTGCATGCAGCATTCGTAACAAGATGCATAAATTGATAGCACAAATAATGTAATTGGGTTTGATGTGACAACCATTGCAGAGATATGATACAAGATTGCTGAGAATGGAATATTCAGGGATATTTGAGTTAGATCAATGCAGCAGTGAGAAGATTATGATGGAAAATCAGTTTGGGTGGAGATAAGAAATAGCAAAGGAACAGAGTCACTGGTGGGAGTATTTATAGGCCCCCAACAGTAGTTACACTACAGGACAGAATATAAATTAAGAAATAATGGGGATTGGAAGGAAGGTATTTCAATAATAATTTGTGATTTTAATGCTTGTGTCGATCGGACATAAATTTCGCAAAGTTGGCCTTGAGGGTGAGTTCATAGAATGTACTAAGGCCAGTTTAATGAACCATATATTGTGACCCAACCAGGGAACAGTTTATTTTACACCTTGTAATGTGCAATGAGCCAAGGTTAATTAATAATCTCATAGTAAATATCCTCTGGGAAAGAGTGGTCATAATGTGATCGAACAATTTGAGAGTGGGAAACTTGGGTTTGAAACTAGTGTCTGAAATTTAAATAAAGATTTTATAAAGGTATGACGATAGAGTCAGATAATGTAGCCTGGGGAACTAGGCGAAAAGTTAACACAGTAGATCAGCAATGGCAGATATTGAAGGAGATATTTTAAAACTCTCAACAAAGATATATTACATTGAGAAACAGAGATATATTACATTGAGAAACAAATATTCCACAAGAGGATTCCATTCATTGATAACTAAGAAAGTTAAGGATGTTATCAAACTGAGAGAAAGGGTGACAATACTACCAACTAGTGGTAGGCCAAAAAATTGAGAACATTTTAGAAATCATCAAGTGATCAATAAATAATTAAATATAATGGAATATGTGAGTAAGTTCACCAGAAACATAAAAACAGACAAAATGATCTTCAACGGGTATAAAAAAGGGAAGAGAGTAGCTAAAGTAATTGGTCCCTTGAGACAAGGGAATTAAAAATGGCAAACAAAGAAATAGCAGAAACGTTAAACAAGTATTTTATAGCTGTCTTCACATCAGAAACATAAAAAGCATTTCAAAAATGGGAGAAAACCAAGAGGCAAAAGGAATGTAGAAATTTAAAGCACTCACGATCACAAGAGGAAGAAAAATTAGGAAAACTAAGGTGACTAAAGGCTAACAAGTTCCCCATACCTGATGGCCTGCATACTCAGGTCTTAAAAAAAGACACTGCAGAGATGGTTGATGAATTGTTCGTAATCTTTCAAAATTCCCTAGGTTCTGGAAAGGTCCCAGTGGATGGGAAAGTTGCAGATGTAATACCCCTATTCCTTAAAGGCTAAAAGAGAAAGCAGGAAATTATACATCAATTATCCTAACATCTGTAATTGGGAAAATGCTAGTATGCATTACTAAAGGAAGTAGTGGCAGGACATTTAGAAAATCAAAATCAAACTGTGTTAACTCTGCTTAATTGTATGAAGGGGAAGTTGAGTTTGACCAATTTATTAGACTTTCTTGAGGATGTAAGAAGCAGAGTGGATAAATGGGAACCAAAAGATGTAGTGCATTTGAATTTTCAAAAGGCATCAACAAGGTGTCACATAAAAGGTCACTGCACGACTTCCGGGTGCGGCGATGACCAGCTGAGTCGCACGTTTCGGCAGCTCCCTGTGAAACGGACTTTTGGGCTCTTGATAGGAGCCCCAACGGCAATTTTAACGGCTGAAAACACCGTGCGGTAAACCAGAAGGGTGTTCCCCCTGGACACGGATGGAAAAAGGAGAGGAAAGTGGCCGGATTGCAGCGGATCCTTTGGAACAACGGCAAGGAAGGCAAGCAGAAACCAAGATGGCGTCGGAAGGTGGCAGTTTCATATGGGGCCCTGAACAACAAGAGTTTTTGAAACGCTGCGTGGAGGAGATAAAAAAGGAAATGAAGAAAGAGTTGTTGGCCCCGATATTACAGGCGATTGAAGGGCTGAAAGAGGAACAAAAGACCCAGGAGCAGGAGCTTCGGGTCGTGAAGGCGAAAGCAGCAGAGAATGAAAACGACATACAGGGCCTGGTGGTGAAGTCGGAGATACAGGAGGCACACCAGAAACGATCTGTGGAGAGGTTGGAGGCACTGGAAAATAACGCAAGGAGGAACAACTTGAGGATTCTTGGCCTTCCTGAAGGTGTGGAGGGGGCGGACGTCGGGGCATATGTGAGCACGATGCTGCACTCGTTAATGGGAGTGGAGGCCCCGACGGGTCCGTTGGAGGTGGAGGGAGCATACCGAGTTATGGTGCGAGGACCGAGAGCAGGAGAAGCTCCCAGAGCCATAGTGGTGAGATTTCTCCGTTTTAAGGATAGAGAAATGGTCCTTAGATGGGCGAAGAAAACTCGGTGTAGTAAATGGGAGAACGCGGTGATCCGCGTCTATCAAGATTGGAGTGCGGAGGTGGCGAGAAGGAGGGCGAGCTTTAATCGGGCCAAAGCGGTACTTCACAAAAAAAAGATAAAGTTTGGAATGCTGCAACCGGCAAGACTGTGGGTCACATATCAGGGGAGGCCCCACTACTTTGAGACGGCGGATGAAGCGTGGACTTTTATTGTAGAAGAAAAATTGGAATGATTGGACTACGAAAATGAACGTTTGGACAAAGTGGTGGGACGAGTGGGGGGGGGGGCGAAGAGGGATTGTGTGATTAATCCTGCGGTATGGTAACTTTTCTTTCTCCCACAGGTGGTGATGGGGGGAGGTGGGGAGGGAGAGGAGATGGGGCGTTGGCCATGGGAGGCGGGGCCGAGGGAGAGGCGCGGGCTTGGTTCCCGCGCTATGATAATTATGGCGGGAATAGAGAAGCAGGAAGGAGGGGGCGCCGCACGGGGCGAGCCGTGATCACGGGGGGAAGCCGAGGTCAGCCAGAGTTTGCTGACTTCTGGGAGCAACATGGGGGGAGTAATTACGCTAGCGGGGGGTCTAGCGGGGGGGGGGAGGGGGGAATTACTGGGTTGCTGCTGCTGGGGAAAGGGGGGAGTGGGTGCGGGAAAGGATGGGCGGGGGGGCACCGTCTGGGAGAAATACAGCCGCGTGGGAACTGGGCGAGAAGCTGGAAAAAGATGATGGCTAACCGGCAAGGGTGGGGGGGTGGGAAGCCCCCCAACTCGGCTGATCACGTGGAACGTGAGGGGGCTTAACGGGCCGATAAAGAGGGCACGAGTACTCGCACACCTTAAGAAACTTAAAGCAGATGTGGTCATGTTACAGGAAACGCACCTGAAACTGATAGATCAGGTTAGGTTGCGCAAAGGATGGGTAGGGCAGGTGTTCCATTCGGGGCTGGATGCGAAAAACAGGGGGGTGGCTATATTAGTGGGGAAGCGGGTAATGTTCGAGGCAAAGACTATAGTGGCGGATAACGGGGGCAGATACGTGATGGTGAGTGGCAAATTACAGGGAGAGATGGTGGTGTTGGTAAACGTGTATGCCCCGAATTGGGACGATGCCAATTTTATGAGGCGAATGCTAGGACGCATCCCAGACCTAGAGACCGGAAAGCTGATAATGGGGGGAGACTTTAACACGGTGTTGGAACCAAGGCTGGATAGGTCGAAGTCCAGGACTGGTAGGAGGCCGGCAGCAGCCAAGGTGCTTAAGGATTTTATGGAGCAGATGGGAGGGGTGGACCCGTGGAGATTCAGTAGACCTAGGAGTAAGGAGTTCTCGTTTTTCTCCTATGTCCATAAAGTCTATTCACGCATAGACTTTTTTGTGTTGGGTAGGGCATTGATCCCGAGGGTGAGGGGAACGGAATATACGGCTATAGCCATTTCGGATCATGCCCCACACTGGGTAGACTTGGAGATAGGGGAGGAAACAAGAGGGCGTCCACCCTGGAGAATGGATATGGGACTAATGGCGGATGAGGGGGTGTGCTTAAGGGTGAGGGGATGCATTGAAAAGTACTTGGAACTCAATGACAATGGGGAGGTTCAGGTGGGAGTGGTCTGGGAGGCGTTGAAGGCGGTGGTTAGGGGGGAGCTGATATCAATAAGGACACATAAAGGGAAGCAGGAGAGTAAGGAACGGGAGCGGTTGTTGCAAGAACTTTTGAGGGTGGACAGACAGTATGCGGAAGCACCGGAGGAGGGACTGTATAGGGAAAGGCAAAGGCTGCATGTGGAATTTGACTTGCTGACCACAGGCACTGCAGAGGCACAATGGAGGAAGGCGCAGGGTGTACAGTATGAATATGGAGAGAAGGCGAGCAGATTGCTGGCACACCAATTGAGGAAAAGGGGAGCAGCGAGGGAAATAGGGGGGGTGAGAGACGAAGATGGAGAGACGGAGCGGGGAGCGGAGAGAGTGAATGAAGTGTTTAAGACATTTTATAAAAAATTGTATGAAGCTCAACCCCCGGATGGGAGGGAGAGAATGATGGAGTTTTTGGATCGGCTGGAAATTCCCAAGGTGGAAGAGCAGGAAAGGATGGGATTGGGAGCACAGATCACGGTAGAAGAAGTGGTGAAAGGAATTAGGAACATGCAGACGGGAAAGGCCCCGGGACCGGACGGATTCCCAGTTGAATTTTACAGAAAATATTTGGACTTGCTCGCCCCGCTACTGACGAGGACCTTCAACGAGGCAAAGGAAAGGGGACAACTGCCCCCGACTATGTCAGAAGCAACGATATCGCTTCTTTTAAAGAAGGAAAAGGATCCGCTACAATGCGGGTCCTACAGACCAATCTCCCTCCTCAATGTAGATGCCAAGGTCTTGGCCAAGGTAATGGCAATGAGAATAGAGGAATGTGTCCCGGGGGTGGTTCATGAGGACCAAACTGGGTTTGTGAAGGGGAGACAGCTGAACACGAACATACGGAGGTTGTTAGGGGTAATGATGATGGCCCCACCAGAGGGTGAAACGGAGATAGTAGTGGCGATGGATTCCGAGAAAGCATTTGATAGAGTGGAGTGGGATTATCTGTGGGAGGTGTTGAGGAGATTTGGGCTCGGAGAGGGGTATGTTAGATGGGTGCAGCTGTTGTATAGGGCCCCAGTGGCGAGTGTGGTCACGAATGGACGGGGATCGGCATATTTTTGGCTCCATAGAGGGACAAGGCAGGGATGTCCTCTGTCCCCATTACTGTTTGCACTGGCGATTGAGCCCCTGGCGATAGCGCTGAGAGGTTCCAAGGGATGGAGGGGAATACTTAGGGGAGGAGAAGAACACCGGGTATCTTTATATGCGGATGATCTGCTACTATATGTGGCGGATCCAGCGGAGGGGATGCCAGAAATAATGCGGATACTTGGGGAGTTTGGGGATTTTTCAGGGTATAAATTGAACATGGGAAAGAGTGAGCTGTTTGTGGTGCATCCAGGGGAGCAGAGTAGAGAAATAGAAGACCTACCGTTGAGGAAGGTAACAAGAGACTTTCGTTACCTGGGGATCCAGATAGCTAAGAATTGGGGCACATTGCACAGGCTAAATTTGACGCGGTTGGTGGAACAGATGGAGGAAGATTTCAAGAGATGGGATATGGTAGCATTGTCAATGGCAGGGAGGGTGCAGGCAGTTAAGATGGTGGTCCTCCCGAGATTCCTTTTTGTGTTTCAGTGTCTCCCGGTGGTGATCACGAAGGCTTTTTTCAAAAGGATAGAAAAGAGTATCATGGGTTTTGTTTGGGCTGGGAAGACTCCGAGAGTGAGGAAGGGATTCTTACAGCGTAGTAGGGATAGGGGGGGGCTGGCACTACCGAGCCTAAGTGAGTATTATTGGGCCGCTAATATTTCAATGGTGAGTAAGTGGATGGGAGAGGAGGAAGGAGCGGCATGGAAGAGATTAGAGAGGGCGTCCTGTAGGGGGACCAGCCTGCAGGCTATGGTGACAGCCCCATTGCCATTCTCACCAAGGAACTATACCACGAGTCCGGTGGTGGTAGCTACACTGAAGATTTGGGGACAGTGGAGACGACATAGGGGAAAGACCGGAGCACTGGGGGGGTCCCCGATAAGAAACAACCATAGGTTTGTCCCGGGGGGAATGGATGGGGGATATGGAATGTGGCAAAGAGCAGGTATAACGCAATTGAAAGATCTATTTGTGCATGGGAAGTTTGCGAGTCTGGGAGCGCTGACCGAGAAATATGGGTTGCCCCAAGGGAATGCATTCAGGTACATGCAATTGAGGGCTTTTGCGAGGCAGCAGGTGAGGGAATTCCCGCAGCTCCCGACACAAGAGGTGCAGGACAGAGTCATCTCAAAGAAATGGGTGGGGGACGGTAAGGTGTCGGATATATATAGGGAAATGAGAGACGAAGGGGAGACTATGATGGACGAACTAAAAGGGAAATGGGAAGAAGAGCTAGGGGAGGAGATTGAGGAGGGGATGTGGGCAGATGCCCTAAACAGGGTAAACTCGTCGTCCTCGTGCGCCAGGCTGAGCCTGATTCAGTTTAAGGTATTACACAGGGCACATATGACTGGAACACGGCTCAGTAAATTTTTGGGGGTAGAGGATAGGTGTGCGAGGTGCTCGAGAAGCCCAGCGAATCATACCCATATGTTTTGGTCATGCCCGGCACTACAGGGGTTTTGGATGGGGGTGACAAAGGTGCTTTCGAAAGTAGTAGGAGTCCGGGTCGAACCAAGCTGGGGGTTGGCTATATTTGGGAGTGCAGGAGGCGAAAGAGGCCGATGTTTTGGCCTTTGCGTCCCTAGTAGCCCGGCGCAGAATATTGCTAATGTGGAAAGAAGCCAAGCCCCCGGGGGTGGAGACCTGGATAAATGATATGGCGGGGTTCATAAAGTTAGAGCGGATTAAGTTCGTCCTAAGGGGGTCGGCTCAAGGGTTTACTAGGCGGTGGCAACCGTTCGTCGAATATCTTGCGGAAAGATAGATAGGGGAGAACAAAGAAGGCAGCAGCAGTGGCCCAGGACTTGGGGGGGGGGGAGGGATGGGGGGGGATGGGGGGGTGTGTGTGGCCTGAGACAAGGCAGTTGCCAATTAGGGCTAGTTTTTATTTTTTGTTATTTAATATTTATTTATTTGTTGTTGTTTTTGTTTAAATTTAAAAAAAGGTCATTATTATCTGTATTGTTACAATGTTGTGTAAAGGATGCACAATGTACTGTGTTGGTTGACCAAAAATTTTCAATAAAATATTATTTAAAAAAAAAAAAAGGTCACTGCACAAGATAAAATCTCAGGGTGTTGTGCTAATATATTAACATAGAGAGAGAATTAGCTAATTAACAGGAAATAAATTGAGGTTGGTGTAACAGTGCAAAGTATCACTGAAGAGGCTTCTTTATAACAAAGACGTTTATTAGAAACAACATTGAGGTTTAGCTATATACAGACACAGAGGTATATCATACTGATCTTTACACCTTGACTCCTGGGTCCACACCTCCCAGGCCCCTGCTCCCAGGGCACCATGTTTTTTCTCTCATTGGTCAGGGTTCTCGTGCTCCTCGCGCTAGGCCCCAAGCGGGTCATATCCCCCTTGCCAGATCACTCCTTAAATGGTGCCAGACAACCATAGTTCACAAACCTGAAAGTGCCACAGGAATCAGCGCTGAGGCTTGGACTATTTGAAACCTATATTACTGGTTTGGAGGAAAGGAAAGATTGTTGCTGTTGTTTCACTTCATGTGCTGGAAGGATTTTGCAGGTCGATACCCAACCTGTTTGGCCGCATAATGAACGCACCTTCCTTGGCCATCGAGTCCTGGGGTGGGACTCAAACCCGGAGCTTCCGGCTCAGAGACACGGGCATTGCCCATTGTGTCAAAGGTCTCCTTGGGACATCTGCACTATAGCCAAATTTGCTAATGACACAAAGATAGGATGGAAAGCAAACTGAGGAGGAAATAAATAGTTTGAAAAGGGGTATAAATTATTTAAGTCAGAGGATAAATAATTTGACCAATCGAGTAGAATGTGTGAAAATGTAAGGTTGTCCACTTTGGTGGGAAGAATAGAAAAGCAGAATATTCTTTAAATGGACTCCAGAATGTCAGTACAGAGAGATCTCCATGTCCTCATGTATGAATCTGAAATACTTTGCACATAGCAAATAATTAGGGAGACAAATTGAATAAAAAATATTACAGATGCTGGAAATCTGGAATTAAACTAAAAAAGAGTTTATCCAGCATTTTCTGTTTTTAAGACAAATAGAATGTTGGCCTTTTGCAAAACAGATGTAATATGAAAATAGAAAAGACTTGTAATAAATGGTACATGACAGTAGTGAGATTACACCTGGAGTGCACGACTGTGTACAGTTTTGGTGGTCTTGTATAAAGGAGGACTATACTTTCAAAGAAGGCAGTTCAGAGAGAGCTCACTTGGTTAATTCTTGAAATGAAGGGATTGCCTTATGATGAAAGGTTGAGGAGATGGGCCAATACTCATTGGAGTTTTGAAGAATGAAAGGTTATCTTGTGGAATGATTCTGGGGGAGGGGGGGGGGGAGGGGGGGGGGGGTTGACAGGGGTGGATGCTGAAACAATGCTTCCCCTTGTGGGGAAGATCTAGAACCAGGAGGAACCACTTCAGAATAATGGGTCTCCCTGTTAAGGAGATGAGGAGGATTCTTTTTTTTCAGAGGGTTACTAATCTTTGAAATTCTCTACTCCAGAGAGCAGTGGAGGTTGAGTTAATGAATATATTCAAGGCAGAGTTAGACAGATTTCTGGTACACAGGGGGGTTAAGGGTAACAGGTAGGAAATAGAAGTAGGGTCACAGTCATATCAACCAGTAATCCTAATGAATGACAGCGCAAGCTCGAAGGGTTGAGTAGGCATACCCCTGCTCCTATTTCTTATGACCGTATGTATATTTATAGGGGCTTAAGTGAATCACACTTAATGCTCACCAGCTGCATACAATTAAACATAATTTATATACAATTAATTTCTATTCTGTATTCAATGAATCAATTTATACTCTCGGACTAGGTAAATATAAAGCATTCACAGGATGTAGTCTGGATTTTATACAGCAGCAACTTTGAAGCATGCTTTGTCTTTTGTGATTTTAAGTGGAACTTAAATATATAATACGATTTTAAATGAATTAACTTAATTGATTTTGCAGCTGGAAATCTGTAGATTGGACTGCCTCATTAATATTTTACATCTATTTAGCACAAGTCATTTTATACAATTAAAATTCACCAAAGGTTAACACTCAAATGGCAATCACGTTACACTACAATAAACTGTGCTGTTGTCAACGCTGGAGTATCAGAACTGGACGGAAAAACAGTCCCAGTTGGGCGGCACGTTAGCACTGTTGCTTCTCAGCACCAGGGCCCAGATTCGATTCCCGCTTGGGTCACTGTTTGTACGGAGTCTGCACGTTCTCCCAGTGTCTGCGTGGGTTTCCTCCGGGTGCTCCGGTTTCCTCCCACAAGTCCAGAAAGACGTGCTATCAGGTAAATTGAACCTGAATTCTGAATTCTCCCTTTGTGTACCCGAACAGGCGCCGGAGTGTGGCGACTGGGACTTCATTGTGACTTTATTGAAGTGTTAATGTAAGCCTACTTGTGACAATAGTAAAGATTATTTAAATCTTTTTTTAAATTTATTTTATTATTATTTATAGATCAGCTATGAAAATTGAGTTGCATGTGCCTTATTACTTCCAATTACAGCATCATTTGATAGCATGATTACTGGATTACAAAATGTTGCAATTATGAATGTTAGCACTGGCTATAACTTAACCAAACTAACTGTTTCACCCTATGGAAGTCTACTGCAGGAAAACTACGTATTATGAATTGGGAACTGGAACAGACTTTTGTAGATTGAGGCATAAAAGGTAAGGACAGGCATGCATTTATACTGAGTTAATTGGGCAGCACTAATTTCACATCATAGTAGCTGCTGAATTCCCTTAGGCTTCCCAATAAAACTATTCATTTTACAAACTGCAGCACACACAAAAGCAAATGGCAAGATAAATCACGTGGAAACATATAAAGTTTGCTGAAATAATTTGCTCCAGGTATGATCATCCTGAAATTATTAATTTTTAAATACAGCCCATAACATTAATAGGCCAGACTGTGCTGTGCATGGCTGATAAAAACCCTCGACAAGGAAGTAAATTTCCCGCAGCTTTTCTAAAAGCTGCACTGGAAATTTTTAATTCCCTTTACCTGTTCCATTTTCAATTTCATTTTTACTCCCTGAGCTCCACAGCATTCTACAATTGAGAAGCCAACCAAGTGGCTTGGCTTCAGATCTGTAAGGAGCTGCAGGACAAACTATTGTTTCCTCACTTTTTAGGTTCAACTGCAACTTATTTAATAATAGGTTATTGGAGGGAAAGAGGAAAGCTGAACACTAATCCGTGTTTAAAGCATACTGGAAAATCATACTATCATACCGCCAAACTATAGGTGCACTCAGAACAAAAACTATCGCCAGTGAGATGTGACACTTCGGGAATGAATGTGGAGATTTTTCACTTTAAGCTCCCAACGCACACCAGTAACAGAGAGACAAATTGTGCATTTCCAGCCTGGTGATTTTTCAGCCATTATGACAGACAATAAAAGGCTTGGGCTGCAATTATTCCTTGCATACGCCAGAAGAACCGATGTGAAACATCTGTCCAAGAGAAAATTCCAATCTTCCCAAACTCTACTCTGCCCCACCCAACATAAAGGACAGTGGTGAAGAAATAAAAGATTAAGGGGTGTGGAAGGGGGAAGTTGCTGCCGGACAGTGCTATTCTTCACAACCGGATTTCCCCATGTTTTTCACTGCAATTGCACCCAATATGGGTGAGATAGTAGAGCAGATTTCAGGTCAGAAGGTGAAATCTTAAAAACATTATGGAGCTGGTTTAGCTCAGTTGGGTGGACAGCTGGTTTGTGATGCAGAGCAAGACCAACAGCGTGGGTTCAATTCCTGTACCGGCTGAGGTTATTAATGAAGGCCCCGCCTCCTCAACCTTGCCCCTTGCCTGAGGTGCGGCGATCCTCAGGTTAAATCACCACCAGTCAGCTCTTCCCCTCAAAGGGGAAAGTAGCCTATGGTCATCTGGGACTATGGCAACTTTACTTATTATAAAGCCGTGTTATGTTCTGATCAGGCAATATCAGAGCACAAGGGAATCATCCAAGTCTTGAAAGTGGTTCACAAGGTGGATTCCTGATGTTAGGATTGAGTTATGATGAAAGTGTAGCCATCTGGGATGGCCACTTCCAACTAGGTACAGAGTAACTTGCAAAGCCTGGCAGGTAAAATGGACAAGCCAACGCTCAGGCAGGCTCAGAGCCTGAAATGCATATTTGTAAGCAAGAAGTCCAGACGGTATTGAAACTCCGACTAATTAGCATTTTAATGGGGCCGATTAGCATTTGATGGCCCATCTTCACCGAAACAATGGACTGGTAAACGAGCAACCAGGACAGTCCCAGACATTTCAGCGCCACTCCCTGTTCAAGGGAAATGCAAACAACGGGGTCGGTGACCGCTTGGGACACGCCCAGCCATCCAGATCCCCGCCCACTTATTGATTAGGAATCAGGGATCACCCAATTAGTAGGGTCCAAACCGGAGGACCGCCCAAAAGAGCGCAAAAACCCCCAAGTATAAGAAGAAGAGTTCGCCATATGTTCGCTCTCTCTTGGTCCTGGTACCCCGGTCATGGCTATCTCCAACTGCAGCAACACCAGAAGCAAGTACAAGTTCAACGCTTGCTACCAGACGGATGAGCTTAGCTGAGCAGCAGTTACTTCTTCGGACTCGATAGATCCAGAATCGAACAGCGGCCACTGTTCTCTGACCTAAGCCGGATGCCCGAAGTTAAGTACAGGTTGTCTTAGTCGGCAGCTTTAATTAACTAGTAGTGTTTATGTTGCATGACTAATTGTGTGTAAATAATGTACCCTTGACCTTGAACTAACTAACTGCTCTTTGATCGATAGCCGGTCGAAACCTGTGGTGGTATCATTTGATACCTGGCGAATCTAAGCATTAGAATATAGAAAACATAGAAAGAAGGGCAAATTCACTGATTGCCATAATTGGAACAGAGCCACAGAAAGGACAGAGAAAAGAGTATAGGAAAGAAAAGTCAACAAAAGACAAAAATAAACCTTGAAAGTGTCAGTGTTTAAGAGGAAATTTCGGCGGGAGCAGACTGCAGGGGCCTGTCGGGAGGTAAGTTTTGATTTAAAAGCCCTTGCCTTTACATTACCATTACCCTTAGTGGCTTTACAGGTCACCTCCAGCAGGGCACATCACAACTCCTGTGGACGTACAGCTCGGTAATATTAAAACAAAGCGCTCGGTCGTTTTAGTAGATTTACCCCAGGCAGCAGAACACATCCTAGGCATAGATTTCATGAGTACACACAACCTTTCATTCAACCCAGTCAACTGATGTATATGGAAAATGGCTAGAGCAGCGCGAGCCCCCACCATGCTCACAGTAGGAGATTAGACCCATAGAGTCAGCTCAGTAGGAGAGTACTGGTTTGATCCACCAAACCATTACCACAGACAAAGCGGTTAGAGAGGTCTTGAAAAGACATAAAGCAGCATTTGCCCAGAACAAGCACGACTGCGGCAAAATCCCAGAAGTAGTAAACATTACAGGTCCCGATCCCAAGCCCCAGAAACAGTACAGCTTCCCCCAGAAAGCCGAGGGAGAGATAGCCAAGGTAATTCAAAGTTTACTGAATCAAGGAGTGATTCGACCCGTCGCATCGACGAATAATGCCCCGATTTGGCCAGTAAGAAAACCAGATGGTTCATGGCGACTGACCACCGCCTACCGAGAATTGAACAAAGTGACCCCACTAGCAGTTGCCACGAGTCCCGAGACCATGTTGAGACAGGGACTCCAATCAAAACTTTCCACAGTATTGGATATCAGCAAAGGCTTTTGGTCCAACCCACTGGACAAAACATGCCAGTATAAATTTGCATTCACTTTCCAGGGACAGCAGTACACATGGACGTGCCTTCAACAAGGCTTCCACAACTCTCCCTCCATTTTTCACAAACAATTGGCAAACGGACTATCTACATTTTCCCGCCCTGAATGCCTTGTTCAGTATGTGGACGACTTGCTCCTACAGACGGACACCAAAGAAGAGCACATCTCGCTTCTTTCTGCATTATTAGAACTGCTCACAATGATTGGGTGCAAAATTAACCCCAAGAAAGCCCAAATCTTTCAGGAAAAAGTCACATATTTAGGTACGGTCATCACGCTTGGGAAGCGTGAAATAGAACACAAACGCATAAATTTCATTGAAAAATTGCTCTTGCCCCAGAACGTTACAGCCCTCTGGTCATTTTTAGGACTGGTTGGATATTGTAGAAACCACATACGGATTCGCCACAAAAGCAGCCCCACTTTCTGAGCTACTAAAGAAACAGGCCCCATGGAAATGGCTTCCACAGCACACGGATGCCATGGATGCATTGAAACACGCCCTGAGCACAGCCCCCGCATTGCAAGCCCCAACTCCCCATACGCAATAGAGGTAACGACCACCGACCGAACCCTTTCGGCTGGACTCCTGCAGGAAAGGCACGATCGTCTAGGACCCGTAGCCAATGCCTCGCGAGTCTTAGATCCGGTGGAACAAGGATTTTCAGCTTGCGAAAGGCACCTGTTAGCAGTTTTCTGGGCGGTACAGTACTTCTCGTATATAACCAGACTCAACCCAGTAACCATTTTGACCGAGCACACCCCGACACAGATTTTAATGGGCGGCAGACTAAAGAATGGCACAGTAAGCCAAATTCGAGCAGCACGATGGACCCTACTCCTACATGGACGCGACATCACTGTAAAACAGACAAAAACGTACACGTTTCTGGCCGATAATTTGCACTATGCAGGAACCCCACATGAGTGCGAGATCATAACCCCCAAACACAGCACAGGCCCCTTTGTCCCCAAGTCAGTACGAAGAAAGACAGATATCGGACCACAGACGCCCCAGCCCACTGACAAACATTGAGAATTTACGTAGCTGGCTCCTCCACAGTCCTTGATGGAAAAAGGATAACAGGATGTGGCATTTACATAGAGGACGCGCAGGGACGCGCTTTAGAAGAGATAACTTTAAAATTGCCGGACACTTAGGTTCGCAGGCAGCCGAGTTAGCAGCCATTGCTTACATTGTCCAGCACCCCGATTTGTTCCCGACCCCTGCAGACATATATTCAGACAGTTTGTACGTCTGCAACAGCCTAACAGAATTCCTACCCCTGCAGGAATCGAGAGGATTTATTTCCGCCAACAGAAAACCTCTACCCTCAGCCCCACTGCTCAAACATATCCTTCAGACAGCTAAAGGCAGGAAATATGGCATCGTTAAAGTAAGAAGTCACCATCGTTCCATACCACCCCGTAACGTGAAAGCTGATGCCTTAGCGAACGCAGGCTCACGACATAGCCACATTTGGCAACCCCCCTAGAGTGCCCCAATACACGCAGTTCAGGTCTCACAGACCAACATCCAAGACTTAGCCCAGAAGGAAGACGAGGCATTAACGGAAATTTTTAAAGGAAACTTCCCAGCTCCCTACGAAAAGTTTAGGAATTCTTTGACAGTCCATGACTGTTTTAAAAGATGGAGTTTATGTAGTCCCCTCCCAGGACAGGAATGAGATAATTTGTAAGTTCCATGACGGACATGGACACCAAGGGATTGAATCCACCCTTGCCCACCTCAGACCCCTCTGCTGATGGCCTGATTTGAAAACCGACGTATCCCACTCCATTGAAAACTGCTTGATTTGTGCACAGAACAACCCAGATAGGTACGCGAAAAAAGCCCAGCTACACCACACCCGCCTGTCAATGGCCCGTGGACAAACCTTCAATTAGATTATATTGGTCTCCTCCCACCCTGCAGAAATGGATACAAGTATGTGTTAGTAATAATCGACACATTTATGAAATGGGTCGAAGCTTTCCCCTCAAGGATAAATACAGCCAAGGCCACGGCAAAGATGTTAACCGAGCAAATTTTTACGAGATTGGGACTCCCCCGTAGTATTGAGTCGGACCGAGGTTCGCACTTTACAGGCAGGGTTATGAAAAATGTTGTGACAATTTTTGGTATTAAGCAAAAGTTCCACATTCCGCAGTCCAGCGGCATTGTGGAGCGCATGAATCGGACACTAAAGGCCGCACTTAGAAAAATGGTGCAGCAGCACAACATGACATGGGACACACTGCTCCCATTCGCACTGATGTTTATTAGGAACACAGTGTCGAGCTCAACAGGATATACCCCCCTACCCTCATGACCAGACGGCCCATGAAGGGTACCGAATACTTATTTGGACTTGATTTGGCCAGCCCCGCAGTCACCGCCCTGACCCATGAGAAAGCAGTGCAGCACATGGTAGAAAATATTAAAGCAGCACAGCTCGCTGCAGCTGTTCGACTAGGCGCTAAACGAAAGCAGAGTAAGGCCTGCTTTCATAAGACAGTACACCCGATGGAGTATACAGTCGGACAGCAAGTAATGATCACCTTCTATAACCCCAGCTCATTCCTCTCCCCTAAATTTGCAGGACCCTATTCAATCTTGGACAAAGTAAGCCCCTCAGTTTATAAAATAACATATCCGAACAGAAAATCAGGACGGTTCCATGTAAACCAGCTTAAGGTTTATGGAACGCAGTGCAGTCACTCGCACCACACCTCATTGGCGATGGCAGACAATGAGGTCCTGCCCGCTGACAACCCAATCCCCCCCCCTCCCCCAGCAGAAGTAGCACGTCCACAGACACGATCTTGACCCTGCCCCCAGAATTGAATTTCACCCTGACGCTTGATTCGGCTGCTAACGACAGCGACAGCACAACTGAAGTCCCTGAGAACACCGAACAATGGACACACAGACCAGGCCCCAGTCACTACAGCCCCAGAGACACCGACCAGGATATGTTCAGCCCCTTTGAGACGATTTATTTGCCCACACCGGAACCTGACCCGCCACCCGACGATAGTGACAGCCCCCTTGCCCCGACTGCCCTACGGAACATGAAACACTGGCACCATGATAATTCCTGTTGTCTGACAAGGAATGATGAAATGGACCCCACATTAGCACACGCCGCGTTAGCAGGAAAACTCCACACGCGAGTTTGGCACCCGGGAGATGGTGATGACTCTGAGTCTGACTCCCACCATGGTAACCCCTTTGAAACCCTTTTCAAAATTGAACCTTGAGGTGTCCAGATGATGAGAGTCAGGAACCGATGCGATGTACGGTGTCCTATACTCTGATGGAACCTGCCCGCTTTTATGTTTAGTTTGTTTTAAATGGTGTTCATTGTCTCTTGTACAATTTTGTGTGCCGTCCTCACGGACGCTTTCTTGATGCAGTCATAATTACTCTTCTGACGCCACATGGCAGTTAAAGAAACAAGTTTGTTGGAGCCATATATTTACAAATTCTTACCGCTCTTGGAAGGTTGCTTAGGCAGTGGAGTGGTACTTATCCCCACCCTGCCTGAGGACCCCCTATACATTTGGTTATCCAAGCTCGGGTAGTGGAGCAGCGGCACTGATCACCGCCCTACCCGGGGACCCCACCCATTCTTGCCCTGCCGCGGATCATACGCACCACGACATTCGGATAATTGGTTTCAAAACTCTTTTGCTGTTCTTTTTCAGTCCTGTGGTTTAAAGAATGCTTTTTGCCACAACTTTTGCCCTCTCTGGCAACCCTTCGGTTGCTATCTCCCACATACTATTTACATGTCAGAAGCACTTGTTTGGAAAAACAAGTTTGCAGAGGACGGAGAAATTGTCCGCCCACTCAGCCCATCGACCACAGGCTGCGAGAGTGCTCGCACTGTGACACAAATTTTCTTTTCGGATGTCTTGTCTCCGCAAATGGTTGTTTAAAAAATTTTTTTTTTAAATGAGGGAGTCACATATGGTGACGATTCTAATGGGGAACTGACGTTAAGGAGACACAGACAGACAAACGAGATGATAAGCGGCAAGATAATGACAGACACTATGCTTGTTCCCCTAGGAAGATACGAAGATACTCAAAGACGAAGGAAAGCCTGAACAAGATGAAGCCGACCCTAATGATCTACGTCATGATCGTCGCTGGAACAGTGCAGTTGCGCGCGTTGCCTACCCCCACCTCCCTCACCACACAAGACCCGAACACGACTACCCAACACAACACCCCCAGCCCGGACACGACACCACACATAGCCCCAGCCACCGATACCCCCACATGGTGTGAGAATCTCGTTAAGTGGTATTCCCTGTCATACACAGTGGAAGCCTTACTAGTGATAGCTATATTATGCAGTGTCATCCAGAAAATTAGATTGCAGAAATGGAGGAGAAGAGCCTCCCGCCCTCCAGTATACACCTTTAGAGCCCCTTTCCTCGGACTCCAGCAAACCCCACACTCTTTCTGAACCTTTCTCTTTAATAAATACCGCGGTTGTTTTTGTTAATAAAGTTATTTTTCTGCATGTGAATGTTAGTGATAAGAAGAAATGTGATGCTGCTATCGGATTTTTGTACTGTAAGCAAAGTTCTTTGATTTCTAAATAGCAGCATAAGCGTCGTCTAGTTAGAGAAAGTTAGAGGTTCCCTTTTTATTGAATGTTAAATGGCCCCTTAGGAATTTTTAGATATGTGTTTCGGGAAATTTAGGTAAATGTTTTTGTCCCATAGGACAGAGTAGAGTAGAACCTGTCCTTGGTTAAGGGTGCCCGGCATGTCAGAGAACAAAGAAGACACAGTATTGTGATCCTTCATGCTTCGCGTTTAGGATCAAGAGGACGGAGTGTAGCCATCTGGGATGGCCACTTCCAACGAGGCACAGAGAAACTAGCAAAGCCTAGCGGGTAAAATGGACAAGGTAAGACTCAGGCAGGCTCAGAGCCTGAAATGCATATTTGTAAGCAAGAAGTCCAGACGGTATCGAAACTCCGACTAATTAGCATTTTAATGGGGCCGATTAGCATTTGATGGCCCATCTTCACCGAAACAACGGACTGGTAATCGAGCAACCGGGACAGTCCCAGACATTTCAGCGCCACTCCCTGTTCAAGGGAAATGCAAACAATGGGGTCGGTGACCGCTTGGGACACGCCCAGCCATCCAGATCCCCGCCCACTTATTGATTAGGAATCAGGGATCACCCAATTAGTAGGGTCCAAACCGGAGGACCGCCCAAAAGAGCGCAAAAACCCCCAAGTATAAGAAGAAGAGTTCGCCATATGTTCGCTCTTTCTTGGTCCTGGTACCCCGGTCATGGCCATCTCCAAGTGCAGCAACACCAGAAGCAAGTACAAGTTCAATGCTCGCTACCAGACGGATGAGCTTAGCTGAGCATCAGTTACTTCTTCGGACTCGATAGATCCAGAATCGAACAGCGGCCACTGTTCTCTGACCTATCCGGATGCCCGAAGTTAAGTACAGCTTGTCTTAGTCGGCAGCTTTAATTAACTAGTAGTGTTTATGTTGCATGACTAATTGTGTGTAAATAATGTACCCTTGACCTTGAACTAACTAACTGCTCTTTGATCGATAGCCGGTCGAAACCTGTGGTGGTATCATTTGATACCTGGCGAATCTAAGCATTAGAATATAGAAAACATAGAAAGAAGGGCAAATTCACTGATTGCCATAATTGGAACAGAGCCACAGAAAGGACAGAGAAAAGAGTATAGGAAAGAAAAGGCAACAAAAGACAAAAATAAACCTTGAAAGTGTCAGTGTTTAAGAGGAAATTTCGGCGGGAGCAGACTGCAGGGGCCTGTCGGGAGGTAAGTTTTGATTTAAAAGCCCTTGTTTTACAGCAGCAGTCCTAAGAATTTCGGCGGGAGCAGAGTGCAGGGGCCTGTCGGGAGGTACGTTTTTGATTTAAAAGCACTTGCCTTACAGGAGCAGTCCTCAGAATTTCGGCGGGAGCAGAGTGCAGGGGCCTGTCGGGAGGTAAGTTTTTGATTTAAAAAACACTTACCTGGTCCCGATTCTGTTCTTCTTTTCTGTTTTATTTTTTATTTTTTAATATAAGGCAGGATCCGGAAGTTTGACCCCCGCCCGCGCCCCCCCCCCCCCCCCCAACCAATAAATTCTGGTAGAGAGGAAACCCGAGACACTACACGTGTAGTGTCTCCCACCTGCCCTCCTCCTCTAACCTAATAATAAGACCCATTGGTGTGAGGTAAGTGCCATATTATATTATTATTTTAAAATTTTATTTATTTATTAACCAGAACTTGGTTGGAAGTTAGAGAGATGGCAGGGAAGGGAGTGCAATGTTCCTCCTCCTGCAGGATGTTTGAGGTGAGGGATGCCGTTAGTGTCCCTGCTGATTTTACCTGCAGGAAGTGCAGCCATCTCCAGCTCCTCCAAGACCGAGTTAGGGAACTGGAACTGGAGTTGGATGAACTTCGGATCATTCGGGAGGCAGAGGGGGTCATAGGTAGCAGCTTCAGGGAATTAGTTACACCAAAGATTGGAGATAGATGGGTAACTGTAAGAGGGACTGGGAAGAAGCAGTCAGTGCAGGGATCCCCTGCGGTCGTTCCCCTGAGTAACAAGTATACCACTTTGGATACTTGTGGGGGGGGGGGACTTACCAGGGGTAAGCCATGGGGTACGGGCCTCTGGCACGGAGTCTGTCCCTGTTGCTCAGAAGGGAAGAGGGAGAGGAGCAGAGCATTAGTAATTGGGGACTCGATAGTCAGGGGCACAGAGAGGAGATTTTGTGGGAGCGAGAGAGACTCACGTTTGGTATGTTGCCTCCCAGGTGCAAGGGTACGTGATGCCTCGGATCGTGTTTTCCGGGTCCTTAAGGGGGAGGGGGAGCAGCCCCAAGTCGTGGTCCACATTGGCACTAACGACATAGGTAGGAAAGGGGACAAGGATGTCAGGCAGGCTTTCAGGGAGCTAGGATGGAAGCTCAGAACGAGAACAAACAGAGTTGTTATCTCTGGGTTGTTGCCCGTGCCACGTGATAATGAGATGAGGAATAGGGAGAGAGAGCAATTAAACACGTGGCTACAGGGATGGTGCAGGCGGGAGGGTTTCAGATTTCTGGATAACTGGGGCTCTTTCTGGGGAAGGTGGGACCTCTACAGATAGGATGGTCTACATCTGAACCTGACGGGCACAAATATCCTGGGGGGGGGAGATTTGTTAGTGCTCTTTGGGGGGGTTTAAACTAATGCAGCAGGGGCATGGGAACCTGGATTGTAGTTTTAGGGTACGGGGGATTGAGAGTATAGAGGTCAGGGGCACAGATTTGACTTTGCAGGAGGGGGCCAGTGTTCAGGTAGGTGGTTTGAAGTGTGTCTACTTCAATGCCAAGAGTATACGAAATAAGGTAGGGGAACTGGCAGCATGGGTTGGTACCTGGGACTTCGATGTTGTGGCCATTTCGGAGACATGGATAGAGCAGAGACAGGAATGGTTGTTGCAGGTTCCGGGGTTTAGGTGTTTTAGTAAGCTCAGAGAAGGAGGCAAAAGAGGGGGAGGTGTGGCACTGCTAGTCAAGAACAGTATTATGGTGGCGGAGAGGATGCTAGATGGGGACTCTTCATCCGAGGTAGTATGGGCTGAGGTTAGAAACAGGAAATGAGAGGTCACCCTGTTGGGAGTTTTCTATAGGCCTCCTAATAGTTCTAGGGATGTAGAGGAAAGGATGGCGAAGATGATTCTGGATAAGAGCGAAAGTAACAGGGTAGTTATAATGGGAGACTTTAACTTTCCAAATATTGACTGGAAAAGATATAGTTCGAGTACATTAGATGGGTCGTTTTTTGTACAATGTGTGCAGGAGGGTTTCCTGACACAATATGTTGACAGGCCAACAATAGGCGAGGCCACATTGGATTTGGTTTTGGGTAATGAACCAGGCCAGGTGTTAGATTTGGAGGTAGGTGAGCACTTTGGGGACAGTGACCACAATTCAGTGACGTTTACGTTAGTGATGGAAAGGGATAAGTATACCCCGCAGGGCAAGAGTTATAGCTGGGGGAAGGGCAATTATGATGCCATTAGACATGACCTGGGAGGGGTAGGTTGGCGAAGTAGGCTGCAAGTGTTGGGCACACTGGATATGTGGAGCTTGTTCAAGGAACAGCTACTGCGTGTTCTTGATAAGTACGTTCCGGTCAGGCAGTGAGGAAGGCGTCGAGCGAGGGAACCGTGGTTTACCAAAGAAGTGGAATCTCTTGTTAAGAGGAAGAAGGAGGCCTATGTGAAGATGAGGTGTGAAGTTTCAGTTGGGGCGCTTGATAGTTACAAGGTAGCGAGGAGGGATCTAAAGAGAGAGCTAAGACGAGCAAGGAGAGGACATGAGAAGTATTTGGCAGGTAGGATCAAGGAAAACCCAAAAGCTTTCTATAGGTATGTCAGGAATAAAAGAATGACTAGGGTAAGAGTAGGGCCAGTCAAAGACAGGGATGGGAAGTTGTGTGTGGAGTCTGAAGAGATAGGCGAGATACTAAATTAATATTTTTCGTCAGTATTCACACAGGAAAAAGAGAATGTTGTGGAGGAGAATGCTGAGACCCAGGCTATCAGAATAGATGGCATTGAGGTACATAAGGAAGAGGTGTTGGCAATTCTGGACAGGCTGAAAATAGATAAGTCCCCGGGGCCTGATGGGATATATCCTAGGATTCTCTGGGAAGCCAGGGAAGAGATTGCTGAGCTTTTGGCTTTGATTTTTATGTCATCATTGGCTACAGGAATAGTGCCAGAGGACTGGAGGTCCCTTTGTTCAAAAAGGGGAGTAGAGGCAACCCCGGCAACTATAGACCGGTGAGCCTCACGTCTGTTGTGGGTAAAGTCTTGGAGGGGATTATAAGAGACCTGGGGCGAAATTCTCCGGAAACAGCGTGATGTCCGCCGACTGGCGCCCAAAACGGCGCAAATCAGACGGGCATTGTGCCACCCCAAAGGTGCGGCATCCTCCGCATCTTTGGGGACCGGGCCCCAACCTTGAGGGGCTAGGCCCGCGCCGGACGAATTTCCGCCCCGCCAGCTGGCGGAAAAGGCCTTTGGTGCCCCGCCAGCTGGCGCGGAAATGACATCTCCGGGCGGCGCATGCGCGGGAGCATCAGCGGCCGCTGACTGCATTCCCGCGCATGCGCAGTGGAGGGAGTCTCTTCTGCCTCCGCCATGGTGGAGACCGTGGCGGAGGCGGAAGGGAAAGAGTGCCCCCACGGCACAGGCCCGCCCGCGGATCGGTGGGCCCCGATCGCGGGCCAGGCCACCGTGGGGGCACCCCCTGGGGCCAGATCGCCCCGCGCCCCCCCCAGGACCCCTGAGCCCGCCCGCGCCGCCTTGTCCCGCCGGTAAGGTAGGTGGTTTAATTTACGCCGGCTGGACAGGCATTTTACAGGTGGGACTTCGGCCCATCTGGGCCGAAGAATCGAGCCGGGGGGCCCGCCAACCGGCGCGCCGCGATTCCCGCCCCCGCTGAATATCCGGTGCTGGAGACTTCGGCAACCGGCGGGGGCGGGATTCACGCCAGCCCCCGGCGATTCTCCGACCCGGCGGGGCGTCGGAGAATCTCGCCCAAGATTTATAATCATCTAGATAGGAATAATATGATTAGGGATAGTCAGCATGGCTTTGTGAAGGGGAGGTCATGCCTCACAAACCTTATCGAGTTCTTTGAGAAGGTGACTGAACAGGTAGACGAGGGTAGAGCAGTTGATGTGGTGTTTATGGATTTCAGTAAAGCGTTTGATAAGGTTCCCCACGGTAGGCTATTGCAGAAAATACGGAGGCTGGGGATTGAGGGTGATTTAGAGATGTGGATCAGAAATTGGCTAGCTGAAAGAAGACAGAGGGTGGCGGTTGATGGGAAATGTTCAGAATGGAGTTCAGTTACAAGTGGCGTACCACAAGGATCTGTTCTGGGGCCGTTGCTGTTTGTCATTTTTATAAATGACCTAGAGGAGGGCGCAGAAGGGTGGGTGAGTAAATTTGCGGACGTCACTAAAGTCGGTGGTGTTGTCGACAGTGCGGAAGGATGTTGCAGGTTACAGAGGGACATAGATAAGCTGCAGATGGAGTTTAATGTAGAGAAGTGTGAGGTGATTCACTTTGGAAGGAATAACAGGAATGCTGAATATTTGGCGAATGGTAAAATTCTTGGAAGTGTGGATGAGCAGAGGGATCTCGGTGTCCATGTACATAGATCCCTGAAAGTTGCCACCCAGGTTGATAGGGTTGTGAAGAAGGCCTATGGTGTGTTGGCCTTTATTGGTAGAGGGATTGAGTTCCGGAGTCATGAGGTCATGTTGCAGCTGTACAAAACTCTGGTACGGCCGCATTTGGAATATTGCGTACAGTTCTGGTCACCGCATTATAGGAAGGACGTGGAAGCTTTGGAGCGGGTGCAGAGGAGATTTACCAGGATGTTGCCTGGTATGGAGGGAAAATCTTATGAGGAAAGGCTGATGGACTTGAGTTTGTTTTCGTTAGAGAGAAGAAGGTTAAGAGGAGACTTAACAGAGGCATACAAAATGATCAGAGGGTTAGATAGGGTGGACAGTGAGAGCCTTCTCCCGCGGATGGAAATGGCTAGCACGAGGGGACATAGCCTTAAACTGAGGGGTAATAGATATAGGACAGAGGTCAGAGGTAGGTTCTTTACGCAAAGAGTGGTGAGGCCGTGGAATGCCCTACCTGCAATAGTAGTGAACTCGCCAACATTGAGGGCATTTAAAAGTTTATTGGATAAACATATGGATGATAATGGCATAGTGTAGGTTCGATGGCTTTTGTTTTTTGACTTCCCATGTCGGTGCAACATCGTGGGCCGAAGGGCCTGTACTGCGCTGTATCGTTCTATGTTCTATGAATGGAAGGGAAACGTAAAGCTTTTAAGTAGAATGGGTAAAATCTTGCTGTGAAAATAAAGTTAGGTTCATCACTCACATTTTTATTAATGCACAAATCAGCCAGCAAATCCAGGGCATTAAGGTATGATGGGAGTTGCAAATGTTTGCAAACTGCAGGTCGATTTACAGTGCTTTGTCCTTTGCTTCCCACAAACAGCTTTGTGCCCTCAACTTGCCTGTTATTTTGAAGAATTTACTGTATTTGCACATTAATTGTCCAGAAAGTTAGGGCTGGTAATTAAGATTGTAAGTACCTTTTTAATTGCATGATAATCATTAATTTATGCTAATTAACGTTCCCAATTCTCTGCACAGATGCTGCCAGACGTGCTGAGATTGTCCAGTATTTTCTGTTGATTTAAATTAACCAGTTTCATTCCTGCATGCAGTGTGTTGGAGATTATGGGCGTGATTGTCCCATTGCATTTTCCCAGCGCCAATCTGGGTACACCGGGTGAATAGATGGAGAAGCCCAAATTGAGACTGGCACCAGGTGCAATCCATTTTCCAATTCACCTGGCCCATTCCTGAAGTCAAGATCCGGATCTCTCTCAAAAATGGCTAGAAGGCAATTAAGCCGAATTTGCATTCATTTCAAGGGGGTGGGAGGGGCGGGGGATAGTGAGGAGCTTTGTGTGTGTGAGGGGCTGTTTAGCACAGGGCTAAATCGCTGGCTTTGAAAGCAGACCAAGGCAGGCCAGCAGCACGGTTCGATTCCCGTAACAGCCTCCCCGAACAGGCGCCGGAATGTGGCGACTAGGGGCTTTTCACAGTCACTTCATTTGAAGCCTACTTGTGACAATAAGCGATTTTCATTTCATTCATTTAAATATTGTGCAGACACAAAACAGTGGAAACCCCAGCTGCAGCCTGTCTGTCCTACCAAACTCTCCCAGGACAGAGCCCTGCTGCAACCTCTCTCATGAAAGTCAATTTCACCCCTTTTGACCGTGAGCAGCCTCGAGCTTCACAGCTGAAAGTATTTCAAAGGAGAGATTAGCCTTGTTAGTTGTGAGAGCACTTCACACAGCTGAACTCTTAAGTGCCTCTTTGAAGGAACAGGTGCGATGTAGGAGAGGCTGATTCGTGGACTGGAGATCTTTCAACCTCTGATTCTTGAACAATGTGCCTGTACCCTCGGAGCATCTGCATCATAGAGACAGCTGCCAACAATCAAACACTGAAGGGCAGGGCTTCACCACGAAGGAACCGCTTGCAGCTAAAGGATAAATAACTGGATGAGCGGAGGTCAGATGAGCATGACATCCCTAATGTTGCTGGCAGAGGTCTGGGGTCTAGGTGTTCCTGATCTGGTCAAGGGTGAGTGTGCAGAGTGAAGTTTGCCAGAACAACTGGTTCACTGGATGGCACTCTGAGAGTTCAGGAGATGTGAAGGTCCTGGGGTGGACGATCTAACTGACTGCCGGTCTTTCCCTTTCTCCAATTCCTTCCAGATACAAACATTTTTGCTGATGTGGATCCCTCACTCTGCTTGTCACAGCCGAGACGGGCAGATGCCAAAGATGGCAGCAAGCCATGCAGACCGCCTTTCAGGATGAGGAGGGGGCCAGCAGTGGCGTCCAGCAGTCTGCCAAGTTGTACAGGAACCATTGGTCCTTCATGAGCTGACGGATAGTATATGCCACAGAAGACTCCGTCTCAGCAGGGAGACAGTGGGAACCTGTGCCACGTCCTCACGAACATGGCACCCTTTGGAGGAGGAGGACATCTGCTCCCAGTGTCACATCGCCAGGACACCTGTGTGGCATATCAGAATCTTCAGCCCGCAGGTGCATCCGAGAGGGGACAGTTGCTCTGTATTCCCGGACATCAGACTATATCACCTTCAACCTGGACCACTGTGAAGACGGAAGTGTCACGTGTCTCAGGTGTGAAATGTTTTAATGTGAACATTTTAATGTGACAGATTTCCATTCCCTCTATCTATGGATAGTGACCTTACCAGTGCCCACTCAGTGCTCCTCACTCTTCTTGATCCTCCGTGGTCTACTGCTACGTCTAGGTGTGTCTGCAGAATGCACTGCAGAGGTGGAGGCAGCCTGTTGCTTTCTGGACCCTGTGGCCTTTGACGCCCTTGGTGGACATCTTCTGGAGGGCCTGGTCCAGCCGACGTACCAGTGTCCCAGGTGTCACTGTGCCACCCTGTTCTGCCCGCTGCCCTTTAGATGCGCCAAAGACATGGTGGGTTGGGGGGGGGGGGGGGGTGGGTGGTGGTCAGAAGTTCTGGAGACTGCTTAAGTTTCATTCGTGACAGGTCCCAGGATGGGCCCCAGCACTTCCTACACTCTGAGGGTGCCCATGAGGCCTGGGTGACTCCATGGGATTGAGGTGCAGCTGGAGTGAGCTCCAGAAGCCTCTGAATCATCTGGCTCTGCCAGTCCTGGGGGCTCCCCATTGTCTGCATCATGGACTCAATGCCCCCACCGTTGCTCCTCAGTGACTGGGCCACACTCTGGAGTGCCTCAGCAATGTATACCTACATCTGGCACAAGCCCCTCAGCAACTAGGACATGATGTTGAGGCCTCAGCCATGGTCGTTGCAGACTGAGCCATACTTTGGGCAACCTCACGATATCCAGAAACCCGTTCGTCATGAGGGTTGAGAACTCCGATCTCTGGGGCTCCCCCTCCCCTCCCATTTTCACTCTTTCCCTCTTATTATGGGCTATCTTCTCCTGCAGGGACAAAGAAAAAACATTGTGAGCTGCACGCTTGATGAGTCAGGGGGGGCCTATAGAGGAGGCATGTGTGGGCACCACACTAGACATGCAGGGGTCCTGCTGGTGGGTGCCAAGGGATTCTGATAAGCAAGCATGAAGATCGGATGTTGAGAAGGTGCAAGGTATCAGCCAGTGGATTGGACATAGGACATAGAATTTACAGTGCAGAAGGAGGCCATTCGGCCCATCGAGTCTGCACCGGCTCTTGGAAAGAGCACCCTATCCAAGGTTCACACTTCCACCCTATCCCCATAACCCAGTAACCCCACCCAACACTAAGGGTAAATTTTGGACAATAAGGGCAATTTAGCTTGGCCAATCCACCTAACCTGCACATCTTTGGACTGTGGGAGGAAACCGGAAAACCCAGAGGAAACCCACGCACACACGGGGAGAACGTGCAGACTCCACACAGACAGTGACCCAAGCCGGGAATCGAACCTGGGACCCGGGAGCTGTGAAGCAATTTTGCTAACCACAATGCTACCGTGTTGCCCATTGGGGGGGGGGATTGGGAAATTTAGTGGTGGCAGGCAGAACTGATGCCAGGAGAGAGGCGATAACTTACCCTTGCACCTTATTGGAGATCGTTCGGCTTCTTCATTGGACAGCGGTCCTCCTGGTCATGCTGCCCTGCAGAGGCAGCATTGCTGACTCTGCTGCTGGTTCTCCAACTCTCTCAGGGTAACAGGATGCCCCACCTCTCATCCACGGAGTTGGGAAGCTTTGTGAGGTCAGCATCCCCAAAACAAGGAGCCAGTCTCCACGCTGCCATCCTCATTTCTTGACTGGGAGTGAGTGTCAAGGGAGCGTCTACGAGCTTCCCCTTGTTAGTGGCGAGCAGCTGAGGCACGAGTCAGGTGAATCAGATGGTGAGGGAGCCAGGCATGGCGAGGTTCATGTGGGAGCTCTTTGTTGGAACTAAGTGCGAGTGAATACAAGCCCTGATCTCACCATTGCACACGATGCAAAACACCCCGCCAAACTAGCCCAAAATTTTGAAATTAACACGATAAATTTTCACAATTTCCTCTTATATTTCCTTTCCTCCTCTTTCTTAATCCAAACTTTCTTTCCTCCACTTTAGTTCACTCTGTGTCCAATTTAATTCTGCCTCAGTCACCAGTTTCTCTCTCATACCTTAAATCTCATGGTTAAGCAGGTATGTAGTTAATAGTTCTTTAGTTACAGTTATATAGTTATACAACAGTTATATGGTTACATAATAGTTAGACAGTTATACAATGGTTATATAATAGTTATATAGTGATATAGGTGCTACACAAAAGGTTGCTGCATAAGATAAAGATGCATGGCATTAAGGGGAAAGTAGTAGCACGCATAGAGGATTGGTTAATTAATAGAAAGCAAAGAGTGGGGATTAATGGGTGTTTCTCTGGTTGGCAATCAGTAGCTAGTGGTGTCCCTCAGGGATCAGTGTTGGGCCCACAATTGTTCACAATTTACATAGATGATTTGGAGTTGGGGACCAAGGGCAATGTGTCCAAGTTTGCAGACGACACTAAGATGAGTGGTAAAGCAAAAGTGCAGAGGATACTGGAAGTCTGCAGAGGGATTTGGATAGGCTAAGTGAATGGGCTAGGGTCTGGCAGATGGAATACAATGTTGACAAATGTGAGGTTATCCATTTTGGTATGAATAACAGCAAAAGGGATTATTATTTAAATGATAAAATATTAAAACATGCTGCTGTACAGAGAGACCTGGGTGTGCTAGTGCATGAGTGGCAAAAAGTTGATTTACAGGTGCAACAGGTGATTAAGAAGGCGAATGGAATTTTGTCCTTCATTGCTAGAGGGATGGAGTTTAAGACTAGGGAGGTTATTCTGCAATTTTACAAGGTGTTAGTGAGGCCACAACCTGGAGTATTGTGTTCAGGTTTGGTCTCCTTACTTGAGAAAGGACGTACTGGCACTGGAGGGTGTGCAGAGGAGATTCACTAGGTTAATCCCAGAGCTGAAGGGGTTGCATTATGAGGAGAGGTTGAGTAGACTGGGACTGTACTCGTTGGAATTTAGAAGGATGAGGGGGCATCTTATAGAAACATATAAAATTATGAAGGGAATAGATAGGATAGTTGCGGGGAGGTTGCTTCCACTGGCGGGTGAAAGCAGAACTAGGGGCATAGCCTCAAAATAAGGGGAAGTAGATTTAGGACTGAGTTTAGGAGAAACTTCTTCACCCAAAGGGTTGTGAATCTATGGAATTCCTTGCCCAGTGAAGCAGTAGAGGCTCCTTCATTATATGTTTTTAAGATAAAGATGGATAGTTTTTTGAAGAATAAAGGGATTAAGGGTTATGGTGTTCGGGCCGGAAAGTGGAGCTGAGTCCACAAAAGGTCAGCCATGATCTCATTGAATGGCGAAGCAGGCTCAAGGAGCCAGGTGGCCTACTCCTGCTCCTAGTTCTTATGTTCTTATATAATATGATGTGGAGATGCCGGCGTTGGACTGGGGTGAGCACAGTACGAAGTCTTACAACACCAGGTTAAAGTCCAACAGGTTTGTTTCGATGTCACTAGCTTTCGGAGCGCTGCTCCTTCCTCAGGTGAATGAAGAGGTCTGTTCCAGAAACACATACATAGACAAATTCAAAGATGCCAAACAAAGCTAGGAATGCGAGCATTAGCAGGTGATTAAATCTTTACAGATCCAGAGGTGGGGTAACCCCAGGTTAAAGAGGTGTGAATTGTACCAAGCCAGGACAGTTGGTAGGATTTTGCAGGCCAGGTGGTGGGGGATGAATGTAATGCGACATGAATCCCAGGTCACGGTTCAGGCCGCACTCACGTGTGCGGAACTTGGCTATAAGTTTCTGCTCGGCGATTCTGCGTTGTCGCGGGTCCTGAAGGCCGCCTTGTAGAACGCTTACCCGGAGATCAGAGGCTGAATGCCCTTGACTGCTGAAGTGTTCCCCGACTGGAAGGGAACATTCCTGCCTGGTGATTGTTGCGCGATGTCCGTTCATTCGTTGTCGCAGCGTCTGCATGGTCTCGCCAATGTACCACGTTTCGGGACATCCTTTCCTGCAGCGTATGAGGTAGACAACGTTGGCCGAGTCGCACGAGTATGTACCGCGTACCTGGTGGGTGGTGTTCTCACGTGTAATAGTGGTATCCATGTCGATGATCTGGCACGTCTTGCAGAGTTTGCCATGACAGGGTTGTGTGGTGTCGTGGTCACTGTTCTGAAGACTGGGTAGTTTGCTGCAAACAATGGTTCGTTTGAGGTTGCGCGGTTGTTTGAAGGCAAGTAGTGGGGGTGTGGGGATGACCTTGGCAAGATGTTCATCGTCATCAATGACGTGTTGAAGGCTGTGAAGAAGATGACGTAGTTTCTCCGCTCCAGGGAAGTACTGGACGACGAAGGGTATTCTGTCGGTTGTGTCCCATGTTTGTCTTCTGAGGAGGTCGGTCCGGTTTTTCGCTGTGGCGCGTTGGAACTGTCAATCGGTGAGTCGAGTGCCATATCCCGTTCGTACGAGGGCATCTTTCAAGGTCTGTAGATGTCTGTTACGCTCCTCCTCGTCTGAGCAGATCCTGTGTATACGGAGCGCTTGTCCATAGGGGATGGCTTCTTTAATGTGTTTAGGGTGGAAGCTGGAGAAGTGGAGCATCATGAGGTTATCCGTGGGTTTGCGGTAAAGCGAAGTGTTGAGGTGACCGTCCTTGATGGAGACGAGCGTGTCCAAGAATGCAACTGATTTTGGAGAGTAGTCCATGGTGAGTCTGATGGTTGGATGGAACTTATTAATGTCATCGTGTAGTCGTTTCAGTGATTCTTCGCCGTGGGTCCAAAGGAAAAAAATGTCATCGATGTATCTAGTGTATAACATCGGTTGAAGGTCCTGTGCGGTGAGTAGGTCCTGTTCAAACTTGTGCATGAAGATGTTGGCGTATTGGGGTGCGAATTTGGTCCCCATGGCTGTTCCGTGCGTCTGGATGAAGAACTTGTTGTCGAAGGTGAAGACGTTGTGATCCAGAATGAAGCGGATGAGTTGCAGAATTGCGTCTGGAGATTGGCAGTTGTCGGTGTTGAGTACTGAGGCTGTTGCAGCAATGCCGTCGTCATGGGGGATGCTGGTGTAGAGTGCCGAGACGTCCATTGTGACGAGGAATGTTCCTGGTTCAACTGGTCCATGGGTGCTGAGTTTCTGTAGGAAGTCCGTCGTGTCGCGACAGAAGCTGGGTGTACCTTGTACGGTGGGTTTCAAGATGCCCTCGATGTAGCCAGAGAGGTTCTCACACAGGGTCCCATTGCCTGAAACGATGGGGCGGCCTGGTGTGTTGGCCTTATGTATTTTCGGGAGGTAGTAGAGATCTCCAATGCGGGGAGTACGTGGGATGAGAGCATGTAGGGTGCTCTGAAGATCTGGATCCAAGGTCTTGATCAGTCTGTTAAGTTGGCGGATGTGTTCCTTGGTCGGATCTGCGGGTAACTGTCTGTAGTGTTCTTGGTTGTTCAGTTGTCGGTATACTTCTTTGCAGTAGTCCGTTCTGTTCAGTACGACAGTGGCCCCCCCTTTGTCTGCTGGTTTGATGACGATGCTGTGGTTGGTCTTAAGAGCGCGGATGGCATTGCGTTGTGCTTGGGTGACGTTCGGGGCTGTCTTGTGAATGCGACTGATGAATCTGGCATTGACGGGACTCCTGTCGGCTTGAGCATACATGTCGAGTCTAAGGCAGCGGCCTTCCGGAGGGGTCCAATTCGACTCTTTCCTCTTCGGTTGCTGCACCGCAGATCTCTCGGTCTGCTGTTCCGGTTCATTGGTAGTCTGCTTGGGTTCGCTGTTGGCCTCTTGGGGCCTGTGGAAGAATTCCCGGAGCCTCATTCGACTGATGAATTCCTCCGTGTCTGCCTCGAGACTGATGGGGTCCATTTTGGTGGTGGTGCAGAAATTAAGCCCTCTGCTGAGGACTTCGATTTCGTCTGGTTGAAGGGTGTAGTCTGACAAGTTGACAATAGATTTCCCTGTATTGTTTTCTACTGTGACACCGGGGGTGGCTTGGTTGCTGCCGGTGGTGATGCCAAGTTTCTCAAGCTTTCTGTTCTTGGTATGCATGTAGGTGGCATAGTATTGTTGTGTTGAACCAGGAACATTCCTCGTCACAATGGACGTCTCGGCACTCTACACCAGCATCCCCCATGACGACGGCATTGCTGCAACAGCCTCAGTACTCAACACCGACAACTGCCAATCTCCAGACGCAATTCTGCAACTCATCCGCTTCATTCTGGATCACAACGTCTTCACCTTCGACAACAAGTTCTTCATCCAGACGCACGGAACAGCCATGGGGACCAAATTCGCACCCCAATACGCCAACATCTTCATGCACAAGTTTGAACAGGACCTACTCACCGCACAGGACCTTCAACCGATGTTATACACCAGATACATCGATTACATTTTTTTCCTTTGGACCCACGGCGAAGAATCACTGAAACGACTACACGATGACATTAATAAGTTCCACCCAACCATCAGACTCACCATGGACTACTCTCCAAAATCAGTTGCATTCTTGGACACGCTCGTCTCCATCAAGGACGGTCACCTCAGCACTTCGCTTTACCGCAAACCCACGGATAACCTCATGATGCTCCACTTCTCCAGCTTCCACCCTAAACACATTAAAGAAGCCATCCCCTATTGACAAGCGCTCCGTATACACAGGATCTGCTCAGACGAGGAGGAGCGTAACAGACATCTACAGACCTTGAAAGATGCCCTCGTACGAACGGGATATGGCACTCGACTCACCGATCGACAGTTCCAACGCGCCACAGCGAAAAACCGGACCGACCTCCTCAGAAGACAAACATGGGACACAACCGACAGAATACCCTTCGTCGTCCAGTACTTCCCTGGAGCGGAGAAACTACGTCATCTTCTTCACAGCCTTCAACACGTCATTGATGACGATGAACATCTTGCCAAGGTCATCCCCACACCCCCACTACTTGCCTTCAAACAACCGCGCAACCTCAAACGAACCATTGTTTGCAGCAAACTACCCAGTCTTCAGAACAGTGACCACGACACCACACAACCCTGTCATGGCAATCTCTGCAAGACGTGCCAGATCATCGACATGGATACCACTATTACACGTGAGAACACCACCCACCAGGTACGCGGTACATACTCTTGCGACTCGGCCAACGTTGTCTACCTCATACGCTGCAGGAAAGGTTGTCCCGAAACGTGGTACATTGGCGAGACCATGCAGACGCTGTGACAACGAATGAACGGACATCGCGCAACAATCACCAGGCAGGAACGTTCCATTCCAGTCGGGGAACACTTCAGCAGTCAAGGGCATTCAGCCTCTGATCTCCGGGTAAGCGCTCTCCAAGGCGGCCTCCAGGACCCGCGACAACGCAGAATCGCCGAGCAGAAACTTATAGCCAAATTCCGCACACATGAGTGCGGCCTCAACCGGGACCTGAGATTCATGTCGCATTACATTCATCCCCCACCATCTGGCCTGCGAAATCCTACCAACTGTCCTGGCTTGGTACAATTCACACTTCTTTAACCTGGGGTTACCCCATCTCTGGATCTGTAAAGATTTAATCACCTGCTAATGCTCGCATTCCAAGCATTGTCTGGCATCTTTGAATTTGTCTATATATATGTTTCTGGAACCTACCTCTTCATTCACCTGAGGAAGGAGCAGCGCTCCGAAAGCTAGTGACATCGAAACAAACCTGTTGGACTTTAACCTGGTGTTGTAAGACTTTGTACTCTTATATAATAGTTATATAGCTAAGAAGGCTAACAATTGCTGCTTCCACTATTCAAGGCCCCAGAAAGGGCCAAATGCTATTCTTCCAGTAATTGACAGTTTTTGAGCTGAAGGATACAGGAATAAAAAGAAAACAATTGTACGCACTGTGAGATTGCTCCACACCAGCAAGATCTGACCTTGGAAGTGCACTACAAAACGTTGGATCCAAACAAGAGGCAAGTTCACCTCAAGAAGTACTTCTTCTCACAGATGGAATGACACCCGAATGGCGTTTTGGGTGGAACAAAGAGAGAAACATTTGTACTGTTTAGGAGAGTGCCATGATAGAGGTATATGTTTCCATGTAAGATGAGCCAGTTGGACCCAATAACCTTCTTTACCGTTTCTTACATTTGCAGCTTATTATGTATCAGAAGCCTACATTCAGAGTTGCTTTTCAGTTGTATTTGTTTTGGAGCAGGATGAGTTTTTGCCAATCTTCCAGGTTTCTATGTATACTATAACATCGCACCTCAGAATGAGTTACTGTTTCCAGGATTGGAGATGGAGAAATTGGAAGGGAAAATAAAATCCTTTATCTGTAAGCTTCATCCCCCTACCTCTGCATAGGGGTTTCATAGAGGGCAGCAATAGTCAGACAACCATATGGGTTGTATTAATACTATCCCTCATGGCGAGTTTGGTGGTGGGGATGCATTTAATCAGGTGGGAGTGTTACCTTGCCATCTCCTCAGTCCACACCAATCAGGTTCCTGGCATGAAGGCCCCATGAATGGCCTTCCAGCCCTGCCATTAATTGAGGCCCATGAAGAGCAATTAATGCCCACTTAACATCGAACATACAGTGCAGAAGGAGGCCATTCAGCTCATCGAGTCTGCACCAACCCACTTAAACCCTCACTTCCACCCTATCCCCGTAACCCAATAACTCCTAACCTTTTTGGTCACTAAGGACAATTTATCATGGCCAATCCACCTAACCTGCACGTCGTTGGACTGTGGAAGGAATCCGGAGCATCTGGAGGAACCCCATGCAGACACGGGGAGAACGTGCAGACCCCGCACAGACAGTGACCCAGTGGGGATTTGAACCTGGGACCCTGGCACTGTGAAGCCACAGTGCTATCCACTTGTGCTACCATGCTGCCCAAAGGGCACTTAAGGGCTTCACCCCTCCAGGGGTTGCCTCTGATCTCTCAGGGAGGTTCCTCATGATAAGGTACTCACTGCCTGATAGAGGGACCCAGCATCAGAAAGGGTGGGGGTTCACTGAGAGTCAGCTCCTTGCTGTCAACTGCCCTACAACCTCTCCTCCACAACCCCCAACCTGCAAAACCCTTCCTGGCATTTGGCCTGAGTCACTCCACGATCCTGGGCCTCCATTGGATGTCACTCCAGCAGCAGCCACCGCTACCTTTATTATCTGCTGTACCTGGATGCTAGTTTTCTGTGAATTATGAACGAGGACCCCCAGAGTCCTCTGCAACTGAGCACCCCAAAGTCTCTCCCCATTTGGATAATAAGTTGGCTTACCATTTTTCCAACCAAAATGCTTCCTGCATGAGCTGTCCTAGCAGCTTTGTATGAGCAACCATAAAGTAGAGGTTGGGTACTGGACCTCAAGGATTGTCCTAACAGTGGCTTTGAAGAGTTCATACTTTCTGCAATGAGGAAACAATCTAGCATGGTCCAATATACTTGCTCGTTCGGCAGGGATTCTGAGCCTTGGGTGGGTGCATTACCAGCAGCAGCCACTACCGCCCTGGTGGTGCTGTTGAGTAATGAGGAGTTGCCATTCTCTGATTTGCCGGCAGCTCTCAATGGGCGGGACTTTTGCTCCCGGGGCTTTTCATCCTGCGGAAGTCCAGCTGCTACCCGGTAAAAATGCCTAGATTTCCTTCCCGAATGAGCCTTTGTGAAAAGAGGCTGTGTGGTGCTATTGCCGACTCTCAGCCAGAGGGCAAGAACCCCCTCCCCCCTGCCTCTATCAAATTCTGGACAAGATGTCTGACACCTACTGAACACTGAATATTTCAGATACCTTTATTCCTTTCGGGTTTTTAAACTGATTTAAATGTTGTTCTATTTTGCAATTTGCTTTAGTGAATTTTCCGAATTGCATCAACCGTGTTAATTGTACAGACTAATTTAGTAGCACAGGTACTTTGATATTGGTAACAAGGAGGCTGCATGTTGAAAGGATGCACTTGACCAATTTTTCCTGACTAAAGTACAATCAATGTAACTTTGTAATTATTGTTTAAGTATTTATTTTATTTATAGGCGAGGTTCTCCAGTCCCCCAGCCATGTGTTTCTCGGTGGCGTGTTGTTTCTTGATTAATAAGGGGATCAGGGGTTATGGGGAGAAGGCAGGAGAATGGGGATGAGAAAATATCAGCCATGATTGAATGGCGGAGCAGACTCGATGGGCCGAGTGGCCTAATTCTACTCCTATGTCTTATGGTTCCCTAGCGGTGGAATTCCCTCTTCCTGCCACTTGTCAACAGGATTTCCCTATGAAGCCACCCCATGCTGAAGGGAAACCCGCAGGCGGGGGCGGCGGGGGGGGGGGGGGGAGGGGGGAGGTGCGGTGTGGGGGGGGGGGGGAGCTCGCTGCCCTTGTACAGTTTTACATTTTTCTAAAGTGTTTCATGATCAGTGAATCACTTTTGAACGGCAGACGGTTCTTCAAAGGCAAATGTAGCTGGAGATTAGCACACACAAGGTCCCACCTGAACATGCAGACAGCAGTTTAAAATCTCATTTAGTAAATAACACTTCTGACAATGCAGCACTTCTTCACGACTGCACTCTGGTTGGTTGAAGTTGGAAAAAGAAAAAGGAGGCATTTGTCAGGGCTAAAAGGCTGGGAACAGACGAAGCCTGCGTGGAATATAAGGAAAGTAGGAAGGAACTTAAGCAAGGAGTCAGGAGGGCTAGAAGGGGTCACGAAAAGTCATTGGCAAATAGGGTTAAGGAAAATCCCAAGGCTTTTTACACGTACATAAAAAGCAAGAGGGTAGCCAGGGAAAGGGTTGGCCCACTGAAGGATAGGCAAGGGAATCTATGTGAGGAGCCAGAGGAAATGGGCGAGGTACTAAATGAATACTTTGCATCAGTATTCACCAAAGAGAAGAAATTGGTAGATGTTGAGTCTGGAGAAGGGTGTGTAGATAGCCTGGGTCACATTGAGATCCAAAAAGACGAGGTGTTGGGTGTCTTAAAAAATATTAAGGTAGATAAGTCCCCAGGGCATGATGGGATCTACCCCAGAATACTGAAGGAGGCTGGATAGGAAATTGCTGAGGCCTTGACAGAAATCTTTGGATCCTCACTGTCTTCAGGGGATGTCCCGGAGGACTGGAGAATAGCCAATGTTGTTCCTCTGTTTAAGAAGGGTAGCAAGGATAATCCTGGGAACTACAGGCCGGTGAGCCTTACTTCAGTGGTAGGGAAATTACTGGAGAGAATTCTTCGAGACAGGATCTACTCCCATTTGGAAGCAAATGGACGTATTAGTGAGAGGCAGCACGGTTTTGTGAAGGGAAGGTCGTGTCTCACTAACTTGATAGAGTTTTTCGAGGAGGTCACTAAGATGATTGATGCAGGTAGGGCAGTGGATGTTGTCTATATGGACTTCAGTAAGGCCTTTGACAAGGTCCCTCATGGTAGACTAGTACAAAAGGTGAAGTCACACAGGATCAGGGGTGAGCTGGCAAGGTGGATACAGAACTGGCTAGGTCATAGAAGGCAGAGAGTAGCAATGGAAGGATGCTTTTCTAATTGGAGGGCTGTGACCAGTGGTGTTCCACAGGGATCAGTGCGGGGACCTTTGCTCTTTGTAGTATATATAAATGATTTGGAGGAAAATGTAACTGGTCTGATTAGTAAGTTAGCAGACGACACAAAGGTTGGTGGAATTGCGGATAGCGATGAGGACTGTCAGAGGATACAGCAGGATTTAGATTGTTTGGAGACTTGGGCGGAGAGATGGCAGATGGAGTTTAATCCGGACAAATGTGAGGTAATGCATTTTGGAAGGTCTAATGCAGGTAGGGAATATACAGTGAATGGTAGAACCCTCAAGAGTATTGAAAGTCAAAGAGATCTAGGAGTATAGGTCCACAGGTCATTGAAAGGGGCAACACTGGTGGAGAAGGTAGTCAAGAAGGCATATGGCATGCTTGCCTTCATTGGCCGGGGCATTGAGTATAAGAATTGGCAAGTCATGTTGCAGCTGTATAGAATCTTAGTTAGGCCACACTTGGAGTATAGTGTTCAATTCTGGTCGCCACACTACCAGAAGGATGTGGAGGCTTTAGAGAGGGTGCAGAAGAGATTTACCAGAATGTTGCCTGGTATGGAGGGCATTAGCTATGAGGAGCGGTTGAATAAACTCTGTTTGTTCTCACTGGAACGAAGGAGGTTGAGGGGAGACCTGATAGAGGTATACAAAATTATGAGGGGCATAGACAGATTGGATAGTCAGAGGCTTTTCCCCAGGGTAGAGGGGTCAATTACTAGGGGGCATAGGTTTAAGGTGAGAGGGGCAAGGTTTAGAGTAGATGTACGAGGCAAGTTTTTTACGTAGAGGGTAGTGGGTGCCTGGAACTCGCTACCGGAGGAGGTGGTGGAAGCAGGGACAATAGTGACATTTAAGGGGCATCTTGACAAATACATGAATAGGATGGGAATAGAGGGATACGGACCCAGGAAGTGTAGAAGATTGTAGTTTAGTCGGGCAGCATGGTCGGCACGGGCTTGGAGGGCCGAAGGGCCTGTTCCTGTGCTGTACATTTCTTTGTTCTTTGTTCTTTGTATATACCTGAGGTTTAAACCCACAACATGTGAGCTGAGACACGTGGTATTTATAGCTTTTCTTCCAATTAATTTGTTGCAGCAATTTTCAAACGAGAAATGATTATGAAATATCAGTTTGTATCAAATTTCAAATGTCAAATGCAAAGTGATTAATCACCTTAGTTACTAACACTGAGTATCTCATTGTTTTGGAATTAAAACATTGTTCTTCCATTTTAAATAGTTCTGGTAAACTCCAAACAATTATGTAAAGAAAATGATTTGTACAATGTGAAACTACCGGCTATAATAGATACAGAAGATAGGAAACAGAAACGTACCTTTACATAGATTCCGTGGATGCAATGTTTTGCAGGAACATTAAATTAAAACTATGCACAAACAGATGCTCTCAGAAGATTAGGGGAATCACTTTTATGCAGGCGAAACCAATCTAATTAATAGATAACATTTTCTGAAAAAATTGGGAAATTATTATATTCTTTTAGAGATTGTGCTGGCTTAGTTTAGATTTTTAATATACTTACCCCTGGAGCAGACGGTCACAGGTTCAAGCTGGATCCAGAGGTCCAGAGGTGAATGACTGGACCAATAACCCGAAAAACACAGGTTCAAATCCCATTGCGGCAGTTCGAGAATTAAAATTCAGTGGAAAAAGGATCTTGAAATAAAAAGCTGATATCAGTAAAAGTGACCATGAAGCACTGACTAGCCAGAGGTGGCATCAGTAAGTCAAGGCAAGCTGAGATTTCATTTTCTTCTTCGGCTGGATGTACAAAGTCCTCTCGCGATATTATTGAAAAGCTCAGTGTGCCCAGGGCCCTCAACCAACACCAAAATACACACAGATTGACTGGTCATTCGACCCACTTTTTCTTTTTGAAATGTTTTTGTTGCAGTTTTTCATTTTATACACTGTACAATAGACAAGGGTACAATGTACCAGAATTTTCCATTGGGGTTCATGCCCCGTGCCAGTGGGAGAATGTAAATGGCTCATTTGAACCCATTTGCATCCTGTTAATGGGCTGGACACCAGATTTTCCATGCCTCCGGCTAGGATTCACATGGGCGTGGATTGCTGCAATATTTGTCAGCGTGGCCCTGTGCGATGGACCAAGGGGGCAAGTATTTAATGTAGGTGCCCCCAAAATCCACTGGAGGGTTCCCTCCCTCCCACAATGAAAATCCTTCCTATCCCAGCCCCATCAGACCCACGCATCAGAGACCCCCATCAGATCACTCCACCACAGACGCCCATCAGACCCCCATCATAGACTCCAATCAGATCCCAATATCAGAGAGCCCCCATACCAGAGACCTCCCCATATCAGAGACCCCCCATATTAAAGACCTCCCACATCAGAGACCCCCCAATATCAGAGACCCTCCCCCAACAGAGACAACTCCCACAAATCAGAACCCCCCCGGTCAGTCACCCTGGAATCTAAAGAGCAGTCTGGGCAGAAACAGAAGGCTTTAAACCCCATCAGAACCTTTGATCTGCAAGAATTCTATTCACTTTCAAGAGAAATAGCTTTTAGTAGGCCGTAATTGAAGGGTAATAGCTTCCCAGGTGTCGGGATTGTTTATTTTCATTTGCCTTCACGCTTGAATGCATTTCATGTACCCTGCATTGAACCTAACCCAATGTTTAGAAACATCAAGGAGTTAAGTGCTTTCACTTATTTTTCTCAGCAGGAAGCACATAACAGTGTTTAAGGTGGCCAGGAGCTGTCAATCATAGTTAGATGTTAGATGTCAGGTTCAAAGCAGGGTATTCTTGTGGGGGCTTCTGGTGGGGTCTCCAATATGGGGATCTCTGATATGGGGGTCTCTGGAATGGGGATTCTGATGGGCTGGTCTCTGATGAGGGAGTCGGTGGGGGAGGGGTCAGGGCACCCTCATGTTTGTGTTCTATGGGGGGGGGATGACACAGCAATTCCCATGGTGGGGGAGGAAAGGATGGCCCTAATGGTGTTTGTGGGCAGCACGGTAGCACAAGTGGCTAGCATTGTGGCTTCACAGCACCTGAGTCCCAGGTTCGATTCCCTACTGGGTCACTGTCTGTGCGGAGTCTGCACGTTCTCCCCGTGTCTGTGTGGGTTTCCTCCGGGTGCTCCGGTTTCCTCCCTCAGTCCAAAGATGTGCAGGTTAGGTGGATTGGTCATGCTAAATTACCCCTTAGTGTTCAAAAAGGTGAGTTGGGGTTATTGGGTTATGGGAAGCGGGTGGAAGTGAGGGCTTAAGTGGGTATGTGCAGACTCGATGGGCCGAATGGCCTCCTTCTGCACTGTATGTTCTATGTTCAACTGTCAGCGTGGAGGGGAAGCAGAGGGGAAGGTTTGCCTTATTGGGGGGGTGGGGGGGGTGCAGCCAGCCACCAGACCTCGGCATTGTGCTGACCACTCAAAGTAGCAGCCCAATAGCGGGATTCAGAACAGAATCCTTCGAGCTCCCCGCCATGCACACATTTGCATGGCAAGGGAGGAGGAATCGCTTCTGGGTACTGCTCCTCGCACCAGCATATACCAGAAGCGATTCAGTTGCAGCGGGAGAACATAGTTTACCAAACGGAGAATCCTGCCCTTGGTTGTTAGCCAGTACGGCGTTGACATGATTTAAATTCTGCAAACCAGAAACAACAAACTGGAATGTCTCTGATTCTGTATGAGCATTCAGGTGACTTCGCCCTCCCAGAGATCATTTGCACATACTCAGTTTTTTGGGCAATCAGGAATATCATACTCGAAAAGCTGTGTTCAAATATCTGTTCTGCCATAAATCTTAACACAATATCCAAAATGTTGCTGGTGTTTGTTTTTCCTGATCGTTTCTGGTACGAATGATTGTAAGTGAAAAATGCACACAACAGCTGAGATCAAGTTCTTTAAATCCTCAATATACTTTGGTTTTTATATTAAAATATTCTGTTGTTCCTTCAACATATTCATGTTCATCGTCGGAGTACAATGTCACCAACAATTTTCAAGTATTGAGTTCTCCCATATGGCAGTGTTCCCATACGAAGCAAAGAATAATTGAAAATAGCACTTTCAGTATTTGCTGCCCAAAAGGATAATGAGCCATTGTCGATAATAAATATGAATCTGTCTGCTACACTTGATTAATTTTCCCATGATGAACACAAATCTTGAGGTTGCCATGTTTTGTCTTTATTAGAATAAATGGGAATGCGCATGGCCTGGGACTGAACTCAATTATATCGTCTATCGCCTGATCCACATGCCTCTCAATTTCCTCTCATTGATCCATTGGATTGAATCTGAATTGCTTTTTTTACCATGGGAAGGAAAGTGCTTTCCATTTCGATTGACTGAAGACAGCAGTACTTGTCAGTTTTTTTCCTTGGCAAATACTTCGAATCCAATCTGAAAATGTAAATTGCAATCGCTCAGAGTAGGATTGGAAATTTCGGCAGTGAAATCCAAATCCAATATAGTGTAGTTCCCTGATGTTCTCAGGTAGTGTTTTCTTCTCAGGGACGTGAATCTTATTTTGGGAGATTCTGTCCATTTGTAGAGTTCAGAACTGAAGATGTTTAATGGTCTCGCCAAATTGCGGCACAAGACTTAACATTTACTTCTCTGATTTAATCAGCTGCAGTGGAGGAAAAAGAATGACAATAGTCAAGGCACTAAAAACCGCACTTCCCAATTTTTCAAGGTTAGATCAATCTTGATTGAAAGCAGAAGTCAGTTTGATCAAGAGCAAGACTCAGGAGATAATAACTAGTTGTATTGTTACTTGATTTCAGAAAGGAAATGGATTTTCGTGAACAGAAATTCTGTCTTCTCTCAATTACAGGCTCCACTACGCACCAAAAGTTAATTAAGGCATCAGTTGGTTTCTCAAACTGACAACTTATCACAATCATCTGTTGAATATATGTTACTAGTACTACTACATACAAATTAATCCAATCTGTTACAAAAATTGTAAACATCCACCAAATGGACAATAAAGATTTCAACCACTGTTAAATCCATATATTAATTATTAATATCAGTGTGCTGAAAACTGTAAATGCTGACTACAGTTTTCAATGTTAATGGCATTCAGAAAGCTTATACTTGTAATGGTTATAGCTGATGTTTTAATAGCTTTTCCCACTTCAAGCTGTAGTCATCTGTACATACATCTGCACATACACCAGGGACTGCAGCACAGATGTGACAGCCACAGCATCACTAGAGGGAGCATCAGAGACGGGTAGAAAGGGCCAAACCCAAGGCAGGATCCGCCTCTTTTAGAAGCACAGAGCTAGTGATCAGCAGCACACAGGGATAGCTCAGCATAGGCAGTTTACCTTAGTTTCAATGGCGATACCTCTTGACTGTTTTACATCTAGTTGAGCTCTGGAAGCAGAACGAACCCTTTGAATAAAGTGTCTGTGTTAACTGTAAGTCTACAGTCGTTATTCAGAATTAGAGAATAACATACAAGCATTTAGTCATGTTTTTACAATTATAAAAGCTCTGTGGCTTCGAAATTTGGGGACACTCTGAGTGCAGGGCACAAAACCCCAGTTTATAAGGACCAAGGTTCCCCAGCTACTGAGTCTTAAGCCATGAGCTGTACAGAGCTGTCAGTGAATTGTGAATGAAGATCAAGCTGCCATCGGTAACGCAGTAGCTCTCACGATAGTGAGAAAGGGTGGGATTGGCAATTGATGTCCTTGTTACTTGTTTAAAATTCATTTAAGAGACATGGGCATTGCTGGCTAGGCCAGTATTTATTGCCCTTGAGAAGGTGGTAGTAAACGGCCTTCTTCAACTGCTGCAGTCCATGTGGTTTAGGTACACCCACAGTACTGTTAGGAAGGGAGTTCTCGGATATTCAGCTAGCAACAATGAAGGAGTGGCAAAATAGTTCCAAGTCAAGATGGGGAGAAGAATGGTGGGGAACTTCCATGTGATGGTGACCTCATCGTCCTTCTAGTTCGTCGTGGTCATGGGTTTGGAAAGCGCTGTCTAAGCGCTGTTTGGAAAGCACAGTCCGTAGGTTTGTCCACGGTTAGACACCTACTGGCCATGGTGCACACGAAAGGCAGCACGGCCTGGCCGGTAGATGCCAAGAGATCCATCTTCCAGGATCTACCAGCATGTCATACCTCACGAGATCTAAGGTGATCTCGCGAGACACCACATTCTGAATCCCACCCATTGTGGGTAGGATCATTATTTTGCAAATCTGCCTATTAGAGCCAGACAGATAGTCTCACTCTAATATGCATTTCGCTGAAGTACCCACGGCGTTGAGGTCTAACCCCTTTTCCTTAGAGAGCTTGAGTGAGTGCCATTCAATGCTGGTCTCCTCAAAAGGGACCAGACAGAGCGGCACTTGGGAGGTCTCCCAAGGGATTGGAGGCCCCCAACCAAGTGCAAGCCCACTGGGCAGAGTGACACACTGGTATGGCTGGTGCCACCTGGGCATCGCTAGGCTGGTACACTGGCAGTGCCATCTGTATGCCAGCCTGCACTGCCTAGGTGCCACTGGCAGAGGTGCTGGCAGTGGCAGGTTGGCATTTTTCCTGCGCTGGGTATCAGACTCAGGGGTGCCCTGGGTGGGGAGGGGGGTATGAGGACCCCTTATGGGTGAGTTTGGGGTCGAGTGTTCGGGATGGCATTTTTAAATGGCATCCTGATCTCTCTGCTGCACTGAGGAGTTCTGGCGAGCGGAGGTCCTCAGTGCAGGAAACAGGACAAAGTGCGGCCTTGTTGGACAGTTCCCAGCCGAGGCCCCGAATTGAACCAGAGTCCAGGTAGCATTGTGTTTCTTGGCAATGCGAGCGCCGGGAAACACCCGGCTAAACGTGCTCGCCCTGGAACTGTGTTCCAATTCGGTTAGATCACAGCCACTGATCGGAGTAGCTGAAAAACCATGTTCAATCAGTTGGAAATCTTTTATGATTTTGTTTAACTGTGCTAATTATCCAATAATGTGAGGTTTGCCTGTTCCTGTGCATATCATGCAATGTCCAAAAAGGCATGACGACAACTTCATAAAAGTGGCTGGTTTATTTATTGGCATATTAGTTATCAGCTCCTTTGATTGATGATGTTGACATTTATTCAGTATCTTGTCATAGTTCGTTTGCAGGATGGTAATGCTGTTAGCATTTGCCATCTGTCATCAAGCTAATGTATCTATTCATCATTTACCAAGAGTTCACATATCCTCACATACTCTCCCCTGGAAAGTTCCCTGGAAAGTTCTACCATTGGCTGAACTTCATTCTTTTTGCTCAGTCAATTATCTGATGGCTGTTGTTTTTAAAAGGGAGAACATTTATGCACATCACATGTGTGCATTGAGAGCCATTTTAACATGAATTAAAACAGAAAATTATAAACCCACTACAGAATCCTGCCAAAGAGGCAACATGGAGAAGCAAATATAGCTTACTCCAAATCAATACATAGCCCAAATTGGATTACAATTCAAAGATTCCATTCAACTACAGAAAAGAATGCAAGTTACTATTACTTGAGGCATCAGTTAACACTTCACAGTTGTCAAGAACTGATCAATCACATATGCAATCACATATTTACAACAAATTTCATTTTTCCCACCTACTGTAATGATTATTGATGTTGCCTTGCTTAACTGTCAATCCTATTAAGAATGTAAACACGCCCTAATCAACCCGATAGTGTATCAATAAGCCATGGACATTGCATAATTTTCATATAGGAACAGGGAACAGAGCAACCGTGTTATTAGATAATTGGGACAGTGTAAGCAAAATCATGAATGGGTGCAAAAAGGTTTTGAACCAGTCCAGTATGATTAAACATGGTTTCTGAGTTATTCAGATTAGGATTAACCATCGACAAACTTGCAGATTCCGCTAATATGACTATAGGTTAGAATTTAATGCTATTACTGAATTGTATTTAATAATTGTTTAAATTCAGTTTGAAATAACAGAAAACATGTTCAACTAAGAATTTGACCATTACAAGCAAAATATCACCATCAACCTAATTATTAGAGTAGCACACAGTCGTTTAATTCAAGATTGCAACAGCAGGGCATTAATTAGATACAGAGATTCATAGTATCCCTCTAGGAACATAGAACATAGAACAGAAGTAGGCCTTTCAGCCCCTTGAGCCTGATCTGCCATTTAGTTAAATTATGGCTGATCTGAATCTTACCCATTCATTTCCATTCCCCATAATGCTCAAACTTTTATCTCTCTGGGTTTTGTAAACTTCTAATTGATATAACTTCAACAGTTTTTTTTTGGGGGGAGGGGGTGTGTGGGAAAGAATTCCAGATTTCCACTACGCTTGGTGTGAAAAACGCTTCTGGACATCACCCTTGAACATCCTTGTTCGAATTTGCTCTGGTCTTCTTCATCAGAGAGAATAGTTTTGTCCACTGTCTATCCAATCAAATCCTTTAATCATCTCAAACAACTCAAGCCACCTTTTAATCTGCTATAATCATGCCTGCTGTGTGCAACATGTCCTCCTCAATTGAACCTTTCCATCCCTCATGGCATGTGAATCTGCAGTGTCCACTCCAAGGCCAATATATCTTTCCCATGGTGTAGTGCACAGAACTGAAAGCAGTATTCCAGATGTGGGCTGGCCCAGACCTCTGTATAACTGCACATACCCTTTGTATTCCAACCCCTTGAGGTGAAGGTTAACATTTTATTGACCTTTTTAATGACTTTGTGTATGTGTTTTGTGTGCAAGAGCCCCTAAATCTATACGTTCAACAGTTCATAGCCTCCCAGCATTTAGAAAATAATGTTCAAAAATAAGTAAATTATTAAAATTATTTGATGCATATATAACAATCAATAATAGAGCACTAGCAAAACACACTCAGATATTCTATGACCCAAAAAGCTAGAGTAGAATCCTTTCCTTCTCCAACTCTCCCAAATTCATTAATTTTGGAATGTTTGTCTTTTGACTAATTGAAACTGATGAAAACACTTCCTCAGGGTAGGTTAATTGTCAACAAGCCTTGGCTCTGATTTGTAGACTTCTGCTGACTGGAATGATCAAACACATTACACCTGGGTTCTTAATTAAGTTGTCTCCAAACTCCATGGATTACTGACCATCTGTTATCAATAAGATTCCTGACCAGACATTGACCCTGTATGCATTTGTCACAAGATTACTATTTGTTAACGAGGTCAACCACGGACAAGGTACATTTTGGTAATTACCGTTGTTTATCAGAGTTGGCATCTTTTCAAGGTCTGAATTTCTTTCGGAGACCAGTTTACAGTTTAACCACATCTGCTGTGATTCACAGTTTATGGTAAAGATTTTTTTATCTCGAAAAACAACAGATCTCTGTTCACAGAGATAAAACTCCAAACCGCTTGTGGGAAATGGCAGCAGAGCCAAGTTGCAAATGCAGATTAACTTCGATATTAGATGAGTGACACCTGTTTGCTCATGATCTAATTTACCAGGTTTGAAGGGAGATGAACCATCAAATGTTATCTGCATACAGCAGTTAAGGAGCAAACTGCAGTCATAATATTATTTCTAGGACAAAGCCCTAGTGTTGGTAAAATTCCAAGTCAAGAGATTTTAATTCAAGACTTGTCCTAGAAAACATGAATGGCAAATCTTCAAGTATTTTAGACGCTGATTCATACCAAATCTGCAGATGTTTTAGGCAATGACTCATAGATCACAGAAAAGCGTATTTTTAAAAAACAATAGTTCTAATGTGAACCGAACCAACTAGCCACAAAGGGTGAGGGCATAAACAAAATGGTTGTTAACATCAAAGCTAAATCCAAGTGGAGCTCCATATTGTGTTTTTAAAATAGGTGAATAATCAGCAGTGCACAGACAACTGTCAATATTTTAGATTTTTGGGTACGACTATAATTTTAGCCAAGGTTGGTTTAAAGCATACATGGCTGGTATTGGATGTTCCCAACTTTTGGTTGATGTTTGATGTAGCTCCAATTTATTTGTTCAGTATTGTTAAAATTATTTTTATTGCTGTTTATTGGTTCATAGCTGATCACTCGGATATTGGCCTCAATCTCCTGTCCTGGTTCTCTATTGGGACCTGTTCATTCTGTCTTCCAACTTCTTCCATAGGGCAGGAGATATAAAAGTCTGAGAACACGCACTAACAGGTTCAAAAACAGCTTCTTCCCCGGTGTTACCTCATTCCTGAATGACCTTCTTATGGACTGAACTGATCTCTTTGCACATCTCCTCTACGGAGTAATATACTCCGTATGCTCATCCGATGCCAGTGCCTATATATTTACATTGTGCATTTATGCATATCTTTTGTTTTTTCATGTATGAAATGATCTATACGCAGAACAATACCTTGGTACATGTGACAATAAATCAAATACAATTCAATTCTTGATGCCCATTCCTGCAGTGAAGATCCCATTCCTTTATAATGTCATCACTGCCATATAGTCAGATTTTTTGTTACTGCAACAGTGTAATGGTTCAATTCTCAGTGAACTAGAGATGGAATAGCAGGTGATTCAAATCATGCACCAGTCAACTGTTCAGAGATATGTGTTGTGGGTAATGACAGCTGGAGAAAAGGGACTTAGGATTTGATGTGTTAAGTAAGTTGGTTCAACGTTGACTGCAACTGGATGCAGTGAAACTAGAACCAGGCTTCTGACACAGGAGATGGTCCAACACTGTTTTATTGAACTTCCTGATTGCTGTACATAGTCTGCTGTGAGTTGACACTCCATTAATCTAACTGATAACCTCCTACTGGCTTGACCAGACTAACTCTCTACCTCATGGTGATAGTGCTCACTGGCTTGTGCACTCTTACTATCTCAGTAGCTGTGTCCTGTAGTGAAAGGGAGAGTCTTAATGCCCTGTGTGCTTTATAGTGGTGGTGTCCTGTCTGGTGATTAGTTGTTATGTGTTGTGTGTGTTCATTGGTTATCCTGTGTGTCAATCACTGCCTATCTGCATCTCATTATATACATGAGTGGATATTATGACAGGATTTTCACACCACATGGAGGAAAGTGAAAAGCCAGAATCAGGGTTACAGAAGAAAGATGGAGGAATGTTAAAAGTAACAGACAACGTTGTGAGGAAGAGTGAGTGCAGAAGCATTGGGAAAAGCAAGAAGTGGACACAATGAACAAGCAGAGGAGGATAGATCAGCAGGGAAAAAAGGAGGTTGGGCAAGTTACTCAATATTCATATGGCTCATCCTGAGATGTAAAAATAGCCCTGACACCTTTTGTCTCCTGTAAACAGTCTTCTTAAATCACTCTCATCTATTTCCTTCGCATTCACCTCCAATATTAAGGTTGTGATCTACTGGAAAAGTTTCTAAGTGTCATTTTAGGTGGGTTTGGCTGGGAGTTTCTCGCTGAATTTTTTCTTCACTGGGGAGCTGAACCCATTCGCCAGACTGGCTCCTCAGAGGTTGGGCTTCCATGTTGAAAGAGTGCCCTGATTTCTAAGTGAGCTTATGTGAACCCCCATATCCCACCCATGAGCAATGCCACCCCCCCCCCCCACCCCCCATGTGAGGACACCCCATCATGGGCCTCCCCCATTTTCAGGCCTTCCCACACCCTCTTCCATGCACTCTTACATGTTCAGGACCCCCACCCTTCACCCCTCCAAACCTTCCGGAGGCCATTTATTACCCACTCTTCATGCCCCACCTGCCAAGGTGTCTGGATGTCAGAGGGAGAGCCAGGCTGCCACACTGCCTTGTCCCTGATCATCCAGGGGTCTTCAATGGCATGCAGACCCCCAGGTACTATGATGCCTGGTCCACTTTTGTCTGGACCAGTACGAATCGGTGCCCGCATGACCTCTCACTGGGGAACCAGTTACATCATGGAGGGGCCATTAGATTGGGCTTCCATCTTGCTAATGAGATAGAGATTTTCTAAATTTGCCTCAATTAGCTTTGCGCCGTATCTAGGCTGGATTCGGATCCCGCCATTGGAACAGGCCGGTTAGATCGCAAACCGTTCGACGCTCGGCATGGTTCCCGATTTGGGCCTCTCCTGCAATCTACCGGCCTGCACAAATCCTTGCCAAACGCAACACAGCTGTTAAATCAGAAGGACTTTGTTCTCATGAAAAGCGAAACTATCCAATGAGCTACCTCTACTACTTCTTTCCCGAGTGGATCAGGTCAAACATCCTCCAAAACGCCCTCCCACCCCCAGATCTGAACTCTCCTTTCTCCAGGTTTACCCCGATCAACCTCATGCCCTCTCCAACCCATCATGTCCCTGAGACCTGCCACCTGCTCTCAACCCTATTTACACTGCTGGCACCACCCCCATTCTAGTTGATATAGTTGATGGTTCTCCATCTTCAGGTGCTGTCCCTCTCTCCATTGTCATCACTTATTTCCTTTAAAAAAATCCTTGATCCCACTTTCCTCACAAACTGCTGCCACATATCCAACTTCCCTTTCCTCTCCAAAGTCCTTGAATGTGACGTTACCTCCTGTAGTTCCTTGAAAGATTGGCAACCACCAAGTAGATTGCCGAATAAATGGTTTATTAAGGCAAATAACTATTCACAGAGAAAAATGAAAATCGCTTATTGTCACAAGTAGGCTTCAAATGAAGTTACTGTGAAAAGCCCCTAGTCGCCACATTCCGGCGCCTGTTCGGGGAGGCTGTTACGGGAATATAAAGGCTACCGTACGGCACAACTCCTAACTAACAGTAAAATCCATGTTTAGACCCAGGATTCGCCGCTCTGGCCTAATTGACCCTATGGGTCACATGACCACCCGCGTACTATCCCCCTTAAAGGGGCACGCTACCACACCTCCCAAATGTTTATCCCAGAGCTCCCTTTCTGGATGGCTGCGCTCAGGTTTCCATCGCTGACACAGTACCAAATGGCTCCTTTCAAATTCACAAATGACATCCTGTGTCACAGCGAAGGTAAACAATCCCCCCTTGCCCTTCTTCACGCTTCTACAGCCTTTCGCACGGTCAACCACACCGTCCTCTCGCGACACCTCTCCGCTGTCATCCAGCTAGATGGGTCTACTCTCACCTGGTTCCATTCCTAAAATGTTATCTCTCTCATTTTTAAAAGAAAATCTAATTCCAGCAGTTCACAAATGTGCAAGTTCCAAAAGGCATTCGGTTTCAAAAAGGTTAACCCCATGCTGTTTTCATTTCAGTGATGTGCACCAATGGAAAAACATTTGTTCTAAACTGATTGTTTTTCTTTGCAGTTCTCGTCTGTTGTGAGGTGTTTACCTCAAAATAAATTCTGATTGCATGGAATTTGTTTCGGTACTCATGCTACTATCAGGAAAGGTGGCACCGTAGGTGTAGGCACAAGGATTGAGATTTTGGTAGGCTTCCTTTTAGCATGTGCTTCCCAGTTTAGCTCTTGGGTTGTCCTCAATTACTAGGACCCATTTAATTCTTGGATCACCAATAAAATATCATAGGTTCAGAAACATGGAATTTAATGAACAAAATTATGTAATATTACACTCATATATCAACCATAAAATGATTTAATTTGTACAAGTAGAAGAACTTGATTGCTGAATTATATCGATTCCAGTTTAGAGTTGAGCCACAGCTTTAAAAACAATCAATTTTACCCTTCGAATTCAATCAGCTCCGGATAAACTCATATCCAATTTCTAAGCCTCAGCAAAAACACAGTGAGAGGAACAAAATATTACAGCAATAAATCCATTTAAATATCTGAAATAACAATTGCTGTCAGGTGAGCTCTATAAATTTAAAAACATTCCACTTTGCTCATTTTTCTTTTTTCTTCTTCTTCCACTATCTCTTCGTCTCCACGTTCTGTGCTTCTCTCTTTCTCCCCACCTCATTTACATTACGCAAGCATTCTTCGGTTCATCCATTCTACTGAGAAACCACATTAGAAAGTAAAACACAATTTATTTTTTATCTTTCGATCTATTTCAGAAATAGCTCACCGGCCACAAAGTGTGGCTCCTTTGCACCTCTGCTATCAGTGTCATAGAAACCCAGGGACCCAAAAACTGCAGTCAAGCTGGTTTGGCCAAAGCCCATGCAGTGAACCATGATTATAGGGGCACTGAGGCAGGTGTGCCATGCATGTGCCGGAAGCATGCAGCCTGGGAAAATTGTACCAGCAAAGATTGTCACTAACAGTTACTGCAGCCTGAATGCATTTCCCCTTTAAGAGAGATAGGCTGCCTTTAAGCAGTGTCGGCTAGTTATGCATTGTGCAAACCATCTGCACACCTGTTCTCCCTGCTCTGACAATTTATTCACAACCTTATGCATGTTCTAAAAGGAGGGGACAAAAACAGTTCTCACGCTACATTTGACGGGTAATGAAATAAAATAGACTTAACGTTTGGTACCTCCTGTGGTCTAATGATATAGGTCACTGAACTGGTAAAGCATTGACCTAGGGCAATGCTCTGGGGTCCAGGTTCAAATCTCACCATGGTTGATGGTGAAATTTGAATTTCATAAAATAAGTCTCTGCCCCCTGCTCCCAAGCCCCAAACCCTCCCCTGGGAGTGGGAGCCCCACAACCCAAGCTGCCTCATGGAAATGCCCTCTCTGTACTTTAGCACAGAGTGGAGGGGTTTCCTGTATGGTTTGCTGCTGCATACCTTTCATCTCCTTGCCCTCGCCCATCATCCGGGCAGCCTTGTTGCTGTCCAGCGGGGGAGCTCTCTCTACGCAGGCGTCATCGAGGACCTGGAGTGAAATGAATTATACTCAGAAGTCCCATTCAGCCACAGGATGTATTGGCTCATGGACTCCCAAGATGCCTGCCTTTTGGAGTCCGTGGATCATGTGTGTGTGTAAGTTGTAACGGACTGCACCCCTTTTTCAGTTGTTTGAAAAACCTTATGCCCCCTGCTGCCCTGCTGAGTGGGCAGCCAGTCAGCAGCATGTTTAATGCGAGGCTGCACGGCACAATCATTGCACAAACAGGCTGCATGAAGTTTGTTTTCTGCCTGCGGCACTTCAACTGGGAATAGGGCAATTGTGCATCACAATTCCTCTTCTCACTCATGGGCCTAATGGTGTTTTTAGTCCACTTGTCAAACAATTGTCTCATGTCTAATAGGCTGCCACTATAATTTAAAAAAAAAAAAAATTTGTATTCAATTTTAGAAAATTTTCAACAAACCCCCCCTTACAGAAAAAAGAAAAGCATAAAACACACAGATCAACATCGTACACTTATATCGCGAATTCCCCAATGTACAACCCCCCCATGAAACAATAATAAACACATACCCGAGGCCACCCCCCCCCGGGTTACTGCTGCTGCTGACCAACTCCTACGTTCCGCTAGAAAGTCTAGGAATGGTTGCCACCGCCTGAAGAACTCTTGCACAGACCCTCGCAAGGCAAACTTTACCCTCTCCAATTTAATGAACCCTGCCCCATGTCGCTGATCCTGGCTTCTACGCTTGGGGGCTTTGCATCCTTCCACTGTAGCAGAATCCTCCGCCGGGCTACCAGGGACACAAAGGCCAGAATACCGGCCTCTTTCACCTCCTGCACTCCCGGCTCATCCAATACCCCAAATAATGCAAATCCCCAGCTCGGCTTGACCCGGGTGTTCACCACCTTAGACACAGTCCTTACAAAGCCCCTCCAAAACCCATTCAGCGCCGGACACGCCCAGAACATATGGGTGTGGTTTGCTGGGCTCCCCGAGCACCTCACACACCTGTCCTCTACCCCAAAAAACCTACTCAACCTCACCCCTGTCATATGCGCTCTGTGAAGAACCTTAAATTGTATCAGGCTAAGCCTGGCGCAAGAGGAGGAAGAATTAACCCTACCCAGGGCATCAGCCCACATACCCTCATATATCTCCTCCCCAAGCTCCTCCTCCCATTTACCCTTTAGCTCCTCCACCGAGGTCTCCTCCTCTTCCTGCATCTCCTGATAGACCATCGAGACCGTGCCTTCTCCACCCACACCCCCGAGAGCACCCTATCTTGAATCTTACGTGCTGAAAGCAGCGGAAATTCCCTCACCTCCCATCTCACGAACGCCCTCACCTGCATGTACCTGAAGGCGTTTCCGGGGGGGCAGCCCAAATTTCTCCTCCAGTGCCCTAAGGCTCGCAAACGTCCCATCTATAAACAGGTCCCCCATTCTTTTAATTCCTGCCCAATGCCAGCTCAGAAACCCCCCATCCATTCTCCCCGGGACGAACCGATGATTCTCTCGGATCGGGGACCAAACCGAGGCCTCTACCTCACCCCTGTGGCGCCTCCACTGCCCCCAAATTTTCAGTCGCCGCCACCACTGGACTCGTGGTGTACCTTGTCGGCGGGAGCGGCAGCTGTGCCGTCACCAGCGCTCTCAGGCTCGTGCCCACACAGGACGCCATCTCCAGCCTCTTCCACGCCGCCCCCTCCCCCTCCATTACCCACTTATGGATCATCGCCACATTGGCAGCCCAGTAGTACCCACATAGTTTGGGCAACGCTAGCCCTCCTCTGCCCCTGCTACGCTCCAGAAACACCCTTTTTACCCTCGGGGTCGTATTCGCCCACACAAATCCCATGATGCTCCTGCTGACCCGTTTAAAAAAGGCCTTAGGGATCAGGATGGGAAGGCACTGGAACACAAAGAGGAACCTCGGAAGGACCATCATTTTCACCGACTGCACCCTACCCACCAACGACAGTGGCAACATATCCCACCTTTTAAACTCCTCCTCCACCAGCCGCATCAAATTGAGCTTGTGCAGGGCCCCCCAACTCCTTGCCACCTGGATCCCCAGGTACCGAACGCTCCTTTCCGCCCTCTTCAGCGGAAGCTCATCTATCTCCCTTCCCTGGTCCCCTGGGTGTATCACAAAGAGCTCACTTTTCCCTACGTTAAGCTTATATCCGGAAAAGTCCCCGAACTCCCTGAGGATCCGCATAACCTCCGGCATCCCGTCCACTGGGTCCGCCACATACAATAACAGGTCATCGGCATACAGCGACACCCGGTGTTCCTCTCCCCCCCGAACCAGTCCCCTCCAGTTCCTGGAATTCCTCAGTGCCATGGCCAAAGGCTCAATTGCCAATGCGAACAACAAGGGGGAGAGGGGACACCCCTGCCTCGTCCCCCGGTACAGCCGAAAGTATTCTGACCTCCGCCGGTTTGTGGCCACACTCGCCACCAGGGCTTTATAAAGTAGCCTAACCCAGCTGATGAACCCCTCCCCAACACAAAACCTCCTCAGCACTTCCCAAAGATACTCCCACTCCACCCTATCGGACGCCTTCTCCGAGTCCATAGCCGCCACTACCTCCGCTTCCCCCTCCACTGCAGGCATCATAATTACGTTGAGGAGCCTCCGCACATTGGTGTTCGACTGCCTACACTTCACAAATCCCGTCTGGTCCTCGTGAATCACCCCGGGACACAATCCTCAATTCTGGTAGCCAGCACCTTGCCAACAACTTCGCGTTGACATTGAGGAGCGAGATCGGCCTGTACGACCCACACTGTAATGGGTCCTTGTCCTGCTTCAGGATCAGCCCTGGACATTGTCGGGGGCTGGGAACCCCCTCCTCCGCCACATTGAAAGTCCTCACTAGTAGTGGGCCCAACAGGTCCATGTGCTTCCGGTAGAATTCCACCGAGAACCCATCCGGCCCCGGGGCCTTCCCTGCCTACATGCTCCCCAGCCCCTTAACCAGCTCCTCCAGCCCAATCGGTGCCCCTAGCCCAACCACCTGTTTCTCCTCCACCGTCGGGAACCTCAGCCGATCCAAAAATTGGCTCATCCCACCCTCCCCCGTCGGGGGTTCAGACTTATACAGCTTCTCATAAAAGTCCCTGAATATCCCATTTATTCCCACCGCACTCCGCACCGTGTTTCCCCCCTCTATCCCTAACTCCCCCAATCTCCCTCGCTGCCTCCCGCTTCCGAACCTGATGTGCCAACATCCGGCTCGCCTTCTCCCCATATTCGTACACTGCCCCTTGCGCTTTCCTCCACTGCACCTCTGCCTTCCTGGTAGTCAACAGGTCGAATTCGGCCTGGAGGCTTCGTCGCTCCTTGAGTAATCCCTCCTCGGGGACCTCTGCATACCTCCTATCCACCCTTAATATTTCCCCCACCAATCTCTTCCTCTCTCTCCTCTCCTTCCTCTCCTTATGGGCCCTAGTGGAGATTAGCTCTCCCCTGACCACTGCCTTCAGTGCCTCCCAGATCACCCCCACCTGCACCTCTCCATTGTCGTTCGCCTCTAAATATCTTTCAATGCGCCGCCGGATCCGCCCGCTCACCTCCTCATCCGCCAACAGTCCCACATCGAGGCACCACAGCGGGCGCTGGTCCCTCTCCTCCCCCAACTCCAGATCCACCCAATGCGGAGCATATTCTGAGATAGCTATGGCCGAATATTCCGTGCTCTCCACTCTCGGGATTAGTGCCCTACTCATAATCAAGAAACCTATCCGGCTTTACGGACGTGGGAAAAAAAGGAAAATTCCCTGGCCCCCGACCTTGCAAACCTCGATGGGTCCACTCCCCCCATCTGGTCCATAAACCCCCTAAGCACCTTGGCCGCCGCCGGCCTCTTACCCGTCCAGGACCTGGAAGGTCCAATGCTGGGTCCAACACTGTGTTGAAGTCCCCCCCCATTATCAAACTCCCTGTCTCCAGAACCGGAATCCGACCCAACATGCGCTTCATGAATCCGGCATCGTCCCAATTTGGGGCGTATACATTCACTAGTACCACCCGCACCCCCTGCAGCTTACCACTCACTATCACGTAACGACCTCCATTATCTGCCACGATGTTCAGCGCCTGAAACGACATCCGCTTCCACACCAAGATCGCCACCCCTCGATTTTTCACGTCCAACCCAGAGTGGAAAACCTGCCTTACCAACCCCTTTCTCAGCCTAACCTGATCAGCCACCTTCAAATGCGTCTCCTGGAGCATAACCACATCTGCCTTCAGTCCCTTCAGGTGCGCGAACACACGAGTCCTCTTGACCGACCCGTTCAGGCCTCTCACATTCCAAGTTATCAGCCGGATCAGGGGGCTTACCCCCCCCGCCGACTAGCCATCTCCCTTTCTAGGCCAGCCACATGCCAGCGCCTCACACACTCTCCATTCCCCCAGGCGGCAGACTCGCACCCCGACTCTCTCTCCGAACTCCAGCTCCCCTTTGGCCAATGCAGCAGCAACCCAGTTCCCCCCCCCCCCCCCCCCCACCCAGCTAGGTCCCCTCCTAGCTGTATTGCTCCCCCAATGGCACTCCCGTAAGTAAGCTGACTCCTGCTGACCCCGGCCTCTCCCACCATTTCGTTGACCCTTCCAGTGTGAGAATTTCTCCTCCCCCTCCTGGAAGTCAGCGTGCGCTCCTCTCCAACACCGACCTTCTCTGGCGCAGCTCCCTTTTGCAGCCTTATCTCAGCTCCCCCACCTCGGGCCTCCCATTCCCCCTCCCCCCGGCGGGCCCCGTCCTTCCAACCACCGACGCCCACACTCTCACATAATCCCTACTTCGAACCATTTACCCAACCCCACCCAGCACCAAAGAAAACAGAACAGAACATCCCCCAAAACACAATAACCACAATAACACCCCCTCATCACCCCCTCCCAACAAACCCTCAGTCTGTGTCCAAATTTCTGGCCTGGATAAAGGTCCACGCCTCCTCCGGCGTCTCAAAGTAATGGTGTGGGTCCTTAAACGTGACCCACAATCGCGCCAGCTGCAGCATCCCGAATTTCACCCCCTTCCGATGCAGAACTGCCTTAGCCCGGTTGTACCCTGCCCTCTTCTTGGCCACCTCCGCGCTCCAGTCCTGATATATACAGATCTCTGCATTCTCCCACCTGCTGCTCTGCTTCTTTTTAGCCCATCTCAGGACATACTCGCTGTCCACAAAGCGGTGGAACCGCACCATTACCGCCCACGGTGGCTTGTTGGCCTTGGGCCTCCTCGCCAGGACTCAGTGAGCCCCTTCCAGCTCCAGGGGCCTCGGGAAAGCTCCCGCGCCCATCAGCGTGTTCAGCATCGTGACCACGTATGCTCCAGCATCCGACCCCTCCACTCCCTCCGGGAGACCCAGAATCCGAAGGTTCTGCCTCCTCAACCGATTCTCCATGTCTTCAAACTTTTCTTGCACTTCTTGTGCAGCGCCTCGTGCACCTCTACCTTCACTGCCAGGCCCAATATCTCGTCCTCATTTTCTGAGGCCTTTTGCCGCACCTCCCGGATCGCCGTCCCTTGGGCCTTCTTGGTCTCGACCAGCTTATCGATCGATGCCTTCAGGACCGCAAAACAGCGCTTGAGGAACTCCTGCTGTTCTTGCAACCATTGCGTCCACGCTGTCTGGTCTCCATCCGCCGCCATCTTGGTTCTCCTCCCTCACACTTTTCGTTGCACCAAAATCACTTTTTTCACCGCTCCACTCCTGGTCCAATCCATACAGTGCTGGGGGAATCGTACTGTTGCCTTCCCACACTCGGAACCGTCGAACAAATGCCGCTGGGGCCCCTAAAAAGAGCCCAAAAGTCCGTTTCTGATGGGAAATGCTCAGCATAGCCGCAACCGGAAGTCGACTGCCACTATAGTTATGTCATACACAATGCAATTTTAGCTGAAGAAGAGTCATATTGGACTCGAAACGCTAATTCTGTTCCTCTCTCTACAGATGCTACCAGACCTGCTGAGTTTTCCAGCATTTTCTGTTTTTTGTTTTAGCTGAGGAATATTGCTCATCCATGGGACCTGGAGGATTAAAAGGTGCTATTGAGTGAGCAACAGAGAAAAATTTAAAAATTACCCCATAACATTTTGAAGTTCCCTTTACTTTCCAGTAGCACAGAAGTAATTCATTTTTCTTACCCGCTGGTAACTGCACAACTGCTTTAGCATGGGCTGGGAGGTGAGGGATTTACAATGGCAGGGTCATCAGCACCTTCACAGTTGTATTTAGTTATCTGTGAAGTGATTGAATAAGCCTGCACATGCAGACTTCACACGATCTGATTAAGAATTGACCAGTGAATTGTTTATACTGCTGGACCATTCAGGCGCACCTTTTCACATTGCGAAAATCTCCTCATGTGCAATCAGGTCGCAAATGATTCCAATCATTCAATGTTCACTTGCTTGCTATGCAGAGAATTGCATTTCACACCGTACTACAATCTGACTTTCATCAGGGAAATTGATGTGGTATAATTTCAGGCATTCCTGCCCATGTCTTCCACCTTCCTGCATCACCAATAGCTATGGAGGAGGCCTCTCAATTTCGCAGACAAAGAGTACCAAAGTCACTGAGAAAAATATTATGGTGAGGTGCCGGCAGCATTATTACTTCCATAAAACTAAGCTTCATCAGGCATGACAAGCAAAAAATGCAATAGATGCTACTTAGATAACAGTGAAACCATGTTTGACCACTCTCATCAGGCAAAGTAATTTTAAGATAATTACATTTTTCTTAGTGAGGCAAATGTATTAAAATGGACAATTTGCTATTGCTAGAACATTCTGATTAACTGATCAATTACACCAAGTGATTCACACCAGCAATGACATGGTGCACTAGATTGATGTCGTGAACATTTGTTCAGGTAACATGCTAAACTGGACCAGATGCAATAAGAGATGTGTTTGTACCTTAATTCTTATTTACCTGAAGGAAAAACCAGTAAAACGGGGAAATAAAAGTATTGGTCCGAACTGTTTTTTTACGTCCAGAAATGAGGTCCAGAGGTTCCTTCAAGAATTATTCCAAAGGATGGAACAATTAGGCTATGAATTATTTGGGTTATGTAGTCCTCGAATATTATTTACATCAAGTGACTGTAAGGGCCCTTCCTGTTGATACCCTTATTTCCAATTTCTTTTATTTTGTCATTATCGTTTTTGATCCATGGATCTTTTGTGGAGATATACCTTTAAGTCGAGCAGAGGAATGGAGGAACTCAAAAGTTTCAAAATAGTACACTGTGCTCTGAAGTTTTAGCTTTTCAGCAGAAGAACTCAGACTTTAGGGCACCAGAGAGATTGGAGGAATTTGGTTCGATTGGTTGGCTGGTGGCCAAATGGATTATCCAAGGACGTTATTCTGCCTGGCAACAGATAGTGATTGGGTTCTGCCAGAGGGGATGTTTTCAGCGACACCAGCGGAGAAAGCTCCTGGATACTGAGAGAAGAGGCTAAGTGTTGCTCTTTCTTGTGTTATGCTTCTTCACGTAGCATAAGTTGCTTCCTCGATGTATACTCTGACAAAGGAAGGTTCAGACTTGGAGATAGATTTAACACATTTATTGAACAGTTAACAATTCTCCTACTTGGGTTCGACTCTCCTGCTAATCTAACTTTAGTAACTCAATCTAATTAACCAGTCTGCTCTAATCCATGCGGTGGGTGTGATGCTTCCCTGATCTGCCCGTGTCTCTCTGAGTGTCGCCTATGGAAAGAGAGAGAGCATGTGTGCCCTGTCCTTTTATATGGGTAGCCCCCTTGTGGTAGAGTCACCTCTGGGTGTGTCTTGACTGCCCATTGGTCTTGTCCTATCTTACTGACCCATTGGTTGAATGTCTGTGTGTCATGATGTCTCTGGTGCTCCCTCTAGTGTTTATTTAGTCCCAGCGTATTTACATTAACCTCTTGTGTATTTACAGTGTCCTAGTGTATCTACATTAACCCCTTGTGTATTTACAGTGATGCATATCACCACATCCCCCCTTTTTTCATGTTACATATTTTCTGTAGTGTTAAAGAAAATTGAACAAAATAGGTAGCTAGGTGATGACATGTAAAAATCATGATGACAGTGATTATCAAACAATAAGTCGAAATCATATGTATGAGTCCAAAGTTTATGAATTAATATGGTCGAGTGGCTTTCTTGTTCTCTGCCTGAACGGACGCCAGTTTGCACTGAGATTGCCGTGGTACCTGAGCTGCTGTGGAACCGGAATCTCGAACATCTTGCCTGGGTGCTGTTGCTGGTAGTCACGGATCTGTTGAGTTGAAATATAGGGATTCAACAGGTCACTAACTGGTACCATGTTGTGTTATGCATCTTCACATAGCATAAGCTGCTTCCTTGATGTATACTCTGACAAAGGAAGGTTCAGACTTGGAGATAGATTTAACACATTTATTGAACAGTTAACAATTCTCCTACTTGGGTTCGACTCTCCAGCTAATCTAACTTTAGTAACTCAATCTAATTAACCAGTCTGCTCTAATCCATGCGGTGGGTGTGATGCTTCCCTGATCTGCCCGTGTCTCTCTGAGTGTCGCCTATGGAAAGAGAAAGAGCATGTGTGCCCTGTCCTTTTATATGGGTAGCCCCCTTGTGGTAGAGTCACCTCTGGGTGTGTCTTGACTGCCCATTGGTCGTGTCCTATCTTACTGACCAGTTGGTTGAATGTCTGTGTGTCATGATGTCTCTGGTGCTCCCTCTAGTGTTTATTTAGTCCCAGTGTATTTACGTTTTTTTAAAAAATATATTTATTAAAATTTTTTAACACAGTTCTTCTCCCTTACAAACAATAACCCCCCCACCCCCCGTAACAAAAAAAAAGAGAAATCACGTAGAGCAAGATATATACATGGCAAAATGATACATTTACACAGCTTTGTACACTGGCCCTCACCCGTACATGCCAGTTTCCCCAACCCTTCATGTTATCTCTTGCTCATCCACCGTCCCAGGCAGTCCCCCCTTCCCCCCCCCCCCTCCCAGGACGTCCCCTACACCCCCCCCCCCCCAAGGTTGCTGCTGCTGCTGACCGACCTTTCTCTCACGCTCCACGAGATAGTCTAGGAACGGTTGCCATCGCCTGTAGAACCCCTGCGCAGACCCTCTCAAGGCGAACTTAATCCTCTCCAACTTTATGAACCCAGCCATATCATTTATCCAGGCCTCCAGGCTGGGGGGCTTCGCCTCCTTCCACATTAGCAAGATCCTTCGCCGGGCTACTAGGGACGCAAAGGCCAGAATGCCGGCCTCTTTCGCCTCCTGCACTCCCGCCCGGTTCGTCCACTACTCCAAATATTGCGAGCCCCCAGCTTGGCTTGACCCGGACTTTCACCACCTGAGATATTGCTCCCGCCACTCCTCTCCAGAACCCCTCTAGTGCCGGGCATGACCAAAACATATGGACATGGTTCACCGGGCTCCCTGAGCACCTTCCACATCTGTCCTCTACCCCAAAGAACCTACTCAACCTCGCCCCCGTCAAGTGCGCTCTGTGGACCGCCTTAAATTGTATCAGGCTGCGCCTGGCACACTAGGAGGAGGAATTAACCCTACCTAGGGCATCAGCCCACAGACCTTCCTCGATCTCCTCCCCCAGCTCCTCCTCCCATTTACCCTTCAACTCTTCTACCAGCGCTTCCCCCTCTTCTTTCAACTCCTGGTGTATTTCCGACACCTTGCCCTCCCCGACCCATACACCCGAGATCACCCTATCTTGAACTTCTTGCGCCGGGAGCAATGGGAATTCCCTCACCTGTCGCCTCACAAAAGCTCTCACCTGCATATATCTAAAGACATTTCCCGGGGGTAACTCGAACTTCTCCTCCAGTGCCCCTAGGCTCGCAAACGTCCCGTCGATGAACATGTCCCCCATTCTCCCAATCCCCGCCCGATGCCAGCTCTGGAACCCCCCGTCCATCTTCCCCGGGACAAACCGGTGGTTACCCCTGATCGGGGACCACACAGATGCTCCCATTGCACCCCGGTGCCGTCTCCACTGGCTCCAGATCCTTAGCGTTGCCGCCACCACCGGGCTCGTGGTATACTTTGTCCCAGTGTATTTGCCCCTTGTGTATTTACAATGTCCTAGTGTATCTACATTAACCCCTTGTGTATTTACAGTGATGCATATCACCACATTTCTCTCTCTCTCTCTCTCTCTCTTTCTTTCAAATGTTTCCTGCCTGCTGGTTCTGAGTCTACAGAGAAGTGTCAAGAAAGCCATTGCAGACTGAAAGAAAATACGTCCAAATGGAGGCCTAGACTGAAGAAAGGTCTAACTGGAAGACGTGCATCTTAAACATAGACTTTATCCTTTTATTTTTAGTATTTCTTTTACACCCCTCTTTCCCCATGTGTCTGTCTGTCTTGTGTGTGTGCAGAGTGTTGGGCAAGTTAAAGAGGTTGGGGGAGGGCGTTAGAAATTAGATAATAGTTAACCAGTTGTATTTTCTGCCTACTTAATTATAATAATAATTATTATTAATAAAAGTTAATTGTGTTTAAGTTTACAAAACTGGTGATAGTCGTTATTGGGCAGCCAAAGACCAGAGACTTTGGGTATCTTTAAAAATGAAGAGTTAATTTCAAGTGTGTTCTAACTCTTGGTCAAGTGGAGCTGGAATTGACCACGCACCAGCCCAGGGTGTCATAACATGACTTCCAACGTTCAAAGGCTTGCAATGTTCAATATTAAAGGCCTTTGCGAGCCATTTGTTGGTAATAGTGCTGCGGGAAACTGGTTATTTGATGAAACACCAACAGTAATTCTCGGAAGAAAGCTGCTTGCGCAATGTGATCCTTCTGAGCCATGAAGATATACTTGAATCTGTGATTGGTTTACTACCGGACACACAAAGTAAAGCCAATCTTGTTGCTTACAGGAATATATTGCCGTTGAATACGAGAAGTTTTTTTTCTATTCCTGTAGGGAATTCATGTCTGATTGATATGCAAACCCAGTTACGGTACTGCAGCCATTTCTGAAGGGCAAGCCGCAATGATTTTGTAAATATAATCAGCTGAAACATTCACTGATGAGCAACATAAAAATGACAATGTGACAATTGATAAAACTGGAATTTTGAGACAAATTTGTGAAATTCAACAGATGGAAAGAATTTATGAATCCTTTCAACAATCATCACTGAGCAAAGATCACAGAATAAATAATTCCCGCATGCCTCAGATCTTCATATGTTCCAAGGATTTGTTTCCCCAACCTCAGCTCGGTTGTTTGGCAAGGCGGTGAGAGGGAATCAAAGTCTTTCCCGTGTTAAAATGATGAGATTGCAAGAATAATAACCAGATCATTTTCACTATTGCCAGCAGTGCCTCTGGAAGGAAAGGACAAATGTTATTGTGTTGCATTCCCTCGGATGAATATAACGGAAGGCCATCATCCATCTATCAGGAGACAGAAGCATAGAGGAAATATCTACTAGTGATAGTCCAGGCTCTAAGGACAAATGCCACCATGGCAGCTACTGGAATTTAAATTCAATTAATTTAATAGGTTTGGAATTAAAAGCTAGTTCCAATAATGGTGATCTTCATGGATTGTCACATAAAGTTATCTGGTTCACTGATGTCTTTTAGGGGTGCAAGTTTACTATCCCTACCTGGTGACTCCAGACCCACAGCAATGTGGTTGAGTCTCAACTTCCTTCAGAAATGACCTAGCAAACCACTCCATTGTACTAAACCACTATGGAAAATTCAAAAAGGAATGAAAACATATTGATAACCCAACATTAACCTAGGCACTGGAAACGGCATGCCAATAGCACAGACCCACCAGTGGTGGCAGCGCAGTGGTATACAGTCAGGAGGACGTTGCCCTGGGAGTCCTCAATGTTGACTCCGGGTTCCGTGAAATCTCATGACATCAGGTTAAACATGGACAAGAAAACCTCCTGTTGATTAACACCTACCCCCCTCGGGGCGGCACGGTGACACAGTGGTGAGCACTGCTGCCTATGGCGCTGAGCACATGGGTTCAAATCCCGGCCCTGGTTCACAGTCCAGATGGAGTTTGCACAGTGTCCCCCATGTCTGTGTGGGTTTCACCCCCGCAACTCAAAGATGTGCAGGTTAGGTGGATTGGCGATGCTAAATTGCCCCTTAATTGGAAAAAAAAATTGGGTACTCTAAATTTATTTTACAAAAGGTTTAACACCTATACCCCCTCAGCTGATGAATCAGTCCTCTTCCATGTTGAACATCAATTGGAAGAAGCACTGAGAGCGGCAAGGGCTCTGAGGGGGGGGGGGGGGGGACTTCAATGTCCATCGGTAACAATGGCTTGGTACTGGACGAGCTGTCCAAGACTTAAAAGACATAGCTGCTAGACTTGGTCTGCAGCAGGTAGTGAGGAAACCAACAAGAGGGAAAAAACGACTTGACCTAGTCTTCACCAAACTACTTATCACAGATACATCTGTTCAAGATGGTATGGGTGGGAGTAATTACTGTTTTGCATGTTGTTTTCATGGCGTTACATGGTCTGTCTTACCCTGGTCTGAATCCGTAGAGTTACTTCATGCTGCTTTATTTACACCACATACAAGTTACAGGACTACAGACTGTTCCATCTGCTCGAGTCATGTAGCACATGACTACTGATGTCACTGTTACATTATGATATACAACATTCATTACCGTAGTTTTTCTATTGACCCATCATACTACACCTTCCCCAAGTGTAATGTCAACTTCTTTAATAACTATGTTGAGCCATTTCTTAAACTGTTAACATTATAGTTCTGTGACTCGCTACAGTATTAATCCAACTCTTATTCCTACTCTCCTCACCCCACACGTCACTGTTATAAGGGATCCATCTCCATAGTGTATTTGACCCTCTGGGAAGTTGTTTTGGAAACATGCAAGCACACCTCTGGCCCATGGAATACATTATCATCGGGAAAATGGGACAGTGGCTTTCCAGCTGGTACTTGGGGTGAGATCTTCGTGACAGCTGAACTGTAAAGACCATGGAATCTTCTCCAGGAAATACAGATCCAAGAGAGAAGACTGAAGGACATCAGCACTTGAGCCCTCGTGAACTGGAAAATTATATGTTAGGATTCTCTCAGGAATCTTCTATTCCCTTTTAATACATTGGAGAAAGACCTGAGAGGATGAAAGATCTTCAACTCCAACAAAAATGTTCATAGTTATATCGTTTACTGCTGCATTTAGGATGAAAAAAGTATTGAAGATCTGTGATTTGAATTAAACGGCTGACGAAAAGAAGAACGACTAAATTCCTGTAGATATTGCAGGAAATGAAGGAGATATGATTTACCAATGACATTTTGGATATTACTTTCACTTTTTGTAGGCAATGGTAACATTTCCTTTTCTGCACAAGGATGCTTCACCATAGGCAAGGGGAAAACTGTGAGGATAAGAAGCTGAGGTAACACATTTTCGGGAATGGAATGAATACCAAGAATGAAGTTCTTGTACAAGACCATGAAGCTGTAAAAGCTATGAAGATGTGGCCTTAGCCACATCTGCTCAGCAACACCTTATAGATTATAAGATCTATAAAAGTCCAGTAACATTTACCACACTTTGTTTGTTAGAGTATGTTCTCCCGCCAGAGATGAATCGTCACTGATTTGCACTCACACTGGGAGCGAGAATCCAGAGGTGATTCATTATCCCTTGCCATGCATGGAGGGAGCCATCTGATAGACTTTGGGGGCAACTTCCTTAATACCCCTTTGGCCCACCATGAGGTCCACTGAGCTAGGGCAATGCTGGCAAATACCTGCACCAATTCTTGCCCACGTGAATCCCAGCCCAGAAGACAGAGAATCACGCAGACTTGGAGAATCCAATGTCATTCTGACCAATTTGCATCCTCCCGCTGGTGGGGGCGCGAACCTCAATACCGCCACCTGTTTTTTGACGATGCTGGATTCTTCGCCGCATCGGGAACTGAACTCTGTACCAGTGAATCCAGCGATGTGCCTTTAATTTTCTCTTGGGGCACGTGCCCTTTGAGGTTAACGTCAGTTGGCTTGGCAGATCTGGCTTTGTTCAAACTGCTTGCTGGGGGTTTAACCAGCTATTTCTGCTGTCTGTTGAGATCTAAAATGTGCTCCCTTCATTGGTTTCAGCATCTCCTTAAATACATTTTCCCTTTGATTTCTCCATTGTGTCACCCAGTCTCTTTGGAACTGCTCTCTCCCACAATTAATTTCATCTTATTATTTTAGCATTTAAAATTTAAAAGAAATGTAAACTCACTCTGTCCATACTTTACCTATGACACCTTTCTTTCACAGCTTTCATATCTGCTCCTTTGAATCATCACAACCCATTCAAATATATTCCTGTTCTATAACCAATCTTACTAAATTACCTGAGGTAATTTGTTTGAAGTGCTGCTAGGCTCATTACAATATCAAATCCACAGTTTAGATCCCCACAGTCACTCTGTCCCTTACTTTAATTACAACTCTTACACCACCAGGTTAAAGTCCAACAGGTTTGTATGGAATCACTAGCTTTCAGAGCGTAGCTCCTTCATCAGGTGAGTCACCTGATGAAGGAGCTACGCTCCGAAAGCTAGTCATTCCAAACAAACCTGTTGGACTTCAACCTGGTGTTATAAGACATCTTACTATGCCCACCCCAGTCCAACACTGGCATCTTAATTACAACTCACATACTCCAATAGTTTAAAGGAATGACAAAAATATTACCAACAGAAAAATATTACAATTTCTTGGGATTTTCTAACAGGTTCCTTGACACTGGATTCTAGTTTATCGTTTGGTGTCTGTGAGAATTCTTGAGTATGGTTCTGATGATATCACGGTTGCTGGATGCTAAAGTTAATACTAGAATTAAATTAACATTTGAACAGGTGAAATCCACACAAGCAAGGTCAATAGATCTCCATGGTTTGCTTTCTTTGAGGTCAGTGAATATTTCACAGCTGACCACAACATCTGAGTCAGTACAGTAAGGTATCGCTAAAGGATCGTGTGGAACATTTTTCCTTCATGACTTCACGTGTGCTTTTATCCCCTATCAGGCATAGTGGGGAAATTGGAGCAAGCTGATTATCAACCTGTTTGAAACGCATCACAAATGCTCCTTCTGGACTTCCGGGTGCGGCGATGACCAGCTGAGTCGCACGTTTCGGCAGCTCCCGGTGGAACGGACTTTTGGGCTCTTGATAGGAGCCCCAACGGCAATTTTAACGGCTAAAAACACCGTGAGGTAAACCAGAAGGGTGTTCCCCCTGGACACGGATGGAAAAAGGAGAGGAGAGTGGCCGGATTGCAGCGGATCCTTTGGAACAACGGCAAGGAAGGCAAGCAAAAACCAAGATGGCGTCGGAAGGTGGCAGTTTCATATGGGACCCTGAACAACAAGAGTTCTTGAAATGCTGCGTGGAGGAGATTAAAAAGGAAATGAAGAAAGAGTTGTTGGCCCCGATATTACAGGCGATCGAAGGGCTGAAAGAGGAACAAAAGACCCAGGAGCAGGAGCTTCGGGTCGTGAAGGCGAAAGCAGCTGAGAATGAGAACGATATACAGGGCCTGGTGGTGAAGTCGGAGATACAGGAGGCACACCAGAAACGATGTGTGGAGAGGTTGGAGGCACTGGAAAACAACGCAAGGAGGAACAACTTGAGGATTCTTGGCCTTCCTGAAGGTGTGGAGGGGGCGGACGTCGGGGCATATGTGAGCACGATGCTGCACTCGTTAATGGGAGCGGAGGCCCCGACGGGTCCGTTGGAGGTGGAGGGAGCATACCGAGTTATGGTGCGAGGATCGAGAGCAGGAGAAACTCCCAGAGCCATAGTGCTGAGATTCCTCCGTTTTAAGGATAGAGAAATGGTCCTTAGATGGGCGAAGAAAACTCGGTGCAGTAAATGGGAGAACGCGGTGATCCGCGTTTATCAAGATTGGAGTGCGGAGGTGGCGAGAAGGAGGGCGAGCTTTAATCGGGCCAAGGCGGTACTTCACAAAAGGAAGATAAAATTTGGAATGCTGCAACCGGCAAGACTGTGGGTCACATATCAAGGGAGGCACCACTACTTTGAGACGGCGGATGAAGCGTGGACTTTTATTGTAGAAGAAAAATTGGAATGAGTGGATTATGAAAAAGAACGTTTGGACAAAGTGGTGGGGCGAATGGGGGGGGCGAAGAGGGGTTTTATGTTCTAATCCTGTGGTATGGTAACTTTTCTTTCTCCCACAGGTGGTGATGGGGGGAGGTGGGGAGGGAGAGGAGATGGGGCGTTGGCCATGGGAGGCGGGGCCGAGGGAGAGGCGCGGGCTTGGTTCCCGCGCTATGATAATTATGGCGGGAATAGAGAAGCAGGAAGGAGGGGGCGTCGCACGGTGTGAGCCGTGGTCACGGGGGGAAGCCGAGGTCAGCCAGAGTTTGCTGACTTCTGGGAGCAACATGGGGGGAGTAATTACGCTAGCGGGGGGTCTAGCGGGGGGGGTGGGAGGGGGGAATTACTGGGTTGCTGCTGCTGGGGAAAGGGGGGAGTGGGTACGGGAGAGGATGGGCGGGGGGGCACCGCCTGGGGGAGATACAGCTGCGTGGGAACTGGGTGAGAAGCTGGAAAAAGATGATGGCTAACCGGCAAGGGGGGGGGGTGGGAAGCCCCCCAACTCGGCTGATCACGTGGAACGTGAGAGGGCTTAACGGGCCGATAAAGAGGGCATGAGTACTCGCACACCTTAAGAAACTTAAAGCAGATGTGGTTATGTTACAGGAAACGCACCTGAAACTGATAGACCAGGTCAGGCTGCGCAAAGGATGGGTGGGGCAGGTGTTCCATTCGGGGCTGGATGCGAAAAACAGGGGGGTGGCTATATTAGTGGGGAAGCGGGTAATGTTCGAGGCAAAGACTATAGTGGCGGATAACGGGGGCAGATACGTGATGGTGAGTGGCAAATTACAGGGAGAGATGGTGGTTTTGGTAAACGTGTATGCCCCGAACTGGGACAATGCCAACTTTATGAGGCGAATGCTAGGACGCATCCCGGACCTAGAGACGGGAAAGCTGATAATGGGGGGAGACTTTAACACGGTGTTGGAACCAAGGCTGGATAGGTCGAAGTCCAGGACTGGTAGGAGGCCGGCAGCAGCCAAGGTGCTTAAGGATTTTATGGAGCAGATGGGAGGGGTGGACCCGTGGAGATTCAGTAGACCTAGGAGTAAGGAGTTCTCGTTTTTCTCCTATGTCCATAAAGTCTATTCGCGCATAGACTTTTTTGTGTTGGGTAGGGCATTGATCCCGAGGGTGAGGGGAACGGAATATACGGCTATAGCCATTTCGGATCATGCCCCACACTGGGTAGACTTGGAGATAGGGGAGGAAACAGGAGGGCGCCCACCCTGGAGAATGGACATGGGACTAATGGCGGATGAGGGGGTGTGCCTAAGGGTGAGGGGATGTATTGAAAAGTACTTGGAACTCAATGACAATGGGGAGGTTCAGGTGGGAGTGGTCTGGGAGGCGTTGAAGGCGGTGGTTAGGGGGGAGCTGATATCAATAAGGACACATAAAGGGAAGCAGGAGAGTAAGGAACGGGAGCGGTTGCTGCAAGAACTTTTGAGGGTGGACAGACAATATGCGGAAGCACCGGAGGAGGGACTGTACAGGGAAAGGCAAAGGCTGCATGTCGAATTTGACTTGCTGACTACAGGCACTGCAGAGGCACAATGGAGGAAGGCGCAGGGTGTACAGTATGAATATGGAGAGAAGGCGAGTAGATTGCTGGCACACCAATTGAGGAAAAGGGGAGCAGCGAGGGAAATAGGGGGAGTGAGGGACGAGGAAGGAGAGACGGAGCGGGGAGCGGAGAGAGTGAATGAAGTGTTCAAGACATTTTATAAAAAATTGTATGAAGCTCAACCCCCGGATGGGAGGGAGAGAATGATGGATTTTTTGGATCGGCTGGAAATTCCCAAGGTGGAAGAGCAGGAAAGGGTGGGACTGGGAGCACAGATCACGGTAGAAGAAGTGGTGAAAGAAATTAGGAACATGCAGACGGGAAAGGCCCCGGGACCGGACGGATTCCCAGTTGAATTTTACAGAAAATATTTGGACTTGCTCGCCCCGCTACTGACGAGGACCTTTAACGAGGCAAAGGAAAGGGGACAACTGCCCCCGACTATGTCTGAAGCAACGATATCGCTTCTCTTAAAGAAGGAAAAGGATCCGCTACAATGCGGGTCCTACAGACCAATTTCCCTCCTAAATGTGGATGCCAAGGTCCTGGCCAAGGTAATGGCAATGAGAATAGAGGAATGTGTCCCGGGGGTGGTTCATGAGGACCAAACTGGGTTTGTGAAGGAGAGACAGCTGAACACGAATATACGGAGGCTGTTAGGGGTAATGATGATGGCCCCACCAGAGGGTGAAACGGAGATAGTAGTGGCGATGGATGCCGAGAAAGCATTTGATAGAGTGGAATGGGATTATCTGTGGGAGGTGTTGAGGAGATTTGGTTTTGGAGAGGGGTATGTTAGATGGGTGCAGCTGTTGTATAGGGCCCCAGTGGCGAGTGTGGTCACGAATGGACGGGGATCGGCATATTTTCGGCTCCATAGAGGGACAAGGCAGGGATGTCCTCTGTCCCCATTACTGTTTGCACTGGCGATTGAGCCCCTGGCGATAGCGCTGAGAGGTTCCAAGAGATGGAGGGGAATACTTAGGGGAGGAGAAGAACACCGGGTATCTTTATATGCGGATGATCTGCTACTATATGTGGCGGATCCGGCGGAGGGGATGCCAGAAATAATGCGGATACTTGGGGAGTTTGGGGATTTTTCAGGGTATAAATTGAACATGGGGAAGAGTGAGCTGTTTGTGGTACATCCAGGGGAGCAGAGTAGAGAAATAGAAGACCTACCGTTGAGGAAGGTAACAAGAGACTTTCGTTACCTGGGGATCCAGATAGCTAAGAATTGGGGCACATTGCACAGGCTAAATTTAACGCGGTTGGTGGAACAGATGGAGGAAGATTTCAAGAGATGGGATATGGTAGCACTGTCAATGGCAGGGAGGGTGCAGGCGGTTAAGATGGTGGTCCTCCCGAGATTCCTCTTTGTGTTTCAGTGCCTCCCAGTGGTGATCACGAAGGCTTTTTTTAAAAGGATAGAAAAGAGCATCATGGGTTTTGTTTGGGCCGGGAAGACTCCGAGAGTGAGGAAGGGATTCTTACAGCGTAGTAGGGATAGGGGGGGGCTGGCACTACCGAGCCTAAGTGAGTATTATTGGGCCGCTAATATTTCAATGGTGAGTAAGTGGATGGGAGAGGAGGAAGGAGCGGCGTGGAAGAGATTAGAGAGGGCGTCCTGTAGGGGGACCAGCCTGCAGGCTATGGTGACAGCCCCATTGCCGTTCTCACCGAGGAACTATACCACGAGTCCCGTGGTGGTAGCTACACTGAAGATTTGGGGACAGTGGAGACGACATAGGGGAAAGACCGGAGCATTGGGGGGGTCCCCGATAAGAAACAACCATAGGTTTGCCCCGGGGGGAATGGATGGGGGATATGGAATGTGGCAAAGAGCAGGAATAACGCAACTGAAAGATCTATTTGTGGACGGGAAGTTTGCGAGTCTGGGAGCGCTGACCGAGAAATATGGGTTGCCCCAAGGGAATGCATTCAGGTACATGCAATTGAGGGCTTTTGCGAGGCAACAGGTGAGGGAATTCCCGCAGCTCCCGACACAAGAGGTGCAGGACAGAGTCATCTCAAAGAAATGGGTGGGGGATGGTAAGGTGTCGGATATATCTCGGGAAATGAGGGACGAAGGGGAGACTATGGTGGACGAACTAAAAGGGAAATGGGAAGAAGAGCTAGGGGAGGAGATCGAGGAGGGGCTGTGGGCAGATGCCCTAAACAGGGTAAACTCGTCGTCCTCGTGCGCCAGGCTAAGCCTGATTCAGTTTAAGGTATTACACAGGGCACATATGACTGGAACACGGCTCAGTAAATTTTTTGGGGTGGAGGATAGGTGTGCGAGGTGCTCGAGAAGCCCAGCGAATCATACCCATATGTTTTGGTCATGCCCGGCACTACAGGGGTTTTGGATGGGGGTGACAAAGGTGCTTTCGAAAGTAGTAGGAGTCCGGCTCGAACCAAGCTGGGGGCTGGCTATATTTGGGGTTGCACAAGAGCCGGGAGTGCAGGAGGCGAGAGAGGCCGATGTTTTGGCCTTTGCGTCCCTAGTAGCCCGGCGCAGGATATTGCTAATGTGGAAAGAAGCCAAGCCCCCGGGGGTGGAGACCTGGATAAATGACATGGCGGGGTTCATAAAGTTAGAGCGGATTAAGTTCGTCCTAAGGGGGTCGGCTCAAGGGTTCACCAGGTGGTGGCAACCGTTCGTCGAATATCTTGCGGAAAGATAGATGGGGGAAAAAAGAAGGCAGCAGTAGCAGCCCAGGACTTGGGGGGGGGGAGGGATGGGGGGGGTGGGTGGGGGGCGGGGGGGTGGCCTGAGACAAGGCAGTTGCCAATTAGGGCTAGTTTTTATTTTTGTTATTTAATATTTATTTATTTGTTGTTGTTTTTTTTTGTTTAAATAAAAAAGGTCATTATTATCTGTATTGTTATAATGTTGTGTAAAGGATGCACAATGTACTGTGTTGGTTGACCAAAAATTTTCAATAAAATATTTATTAAAAAAAACAAATGCTCCTTCTGTGGCCAACAAGTCCTGCAGCGGGACTTAAACCCAGAGCTCGATCCGGCCCTGAGCAGAGGTGCTATCTACTGAGCTACACTTCCTCCTCAAATGGAACTGGCAGCTCTGCATTCTCGTCCCATGAAATCCCTTACCATCACATTCCCAACCAAGACCCATGTACCAGTTATGGCTGCAATATAGTGGAAATATAGGAAATGCTTTAAAATAGGAAAATCTGCATTGGTGATTCCCAGGGGCACAAATGCAGCCATAGCAGTTTACACATGCAGCTATTCCACCCTGCTATGAACTCTCCAACTGTCTGTATTCACTAAAATCTCCCTTACATTACTCCCTATGATTGTAGATCCTCTCTTATATTCTTACATCCGCAGCAACTAGTGCAATTACAGCAACTCATAATATGGGTTTGTTCTGTTTCTGTGATCTTGTCACATTCATGGGATTTTGAGACTTGTATGTTTAAACATAAACAGCTTTACCAGTAGACTTTAACAATTTACAGTTCCAAAGTATGGTCTTGCATAGTGGTGCTCCACCATGCAGGCCAGCTGCTTACAGAAGTTTGCTTCTGGACTGTCCTCTGAGAGCCTCTTACCATGTAACTACAAACATCACACAGTGGGCAGTACCACTCTCCAGTCCCACCTTAACCCTTGCACTGCTGAGAACCTTTACATTATAATGCATGGACACGTGTCATCACACACCACAACAATGCCTTCCTCAAAAATGCTGCTGCAACACAGCAAGTTCAGGCTCATCTGCTAGTCTGAGAAGCCAGAATTTCACTAAAAGAAGAAAAGTGAAATGAAACTACAACAAACCAAAATAAAGCTAGCTTCCTTCACTTTATTGTGCACAAAGAACTGCATAATGTATGTTATTGCACATATATTACATATATGTCTAATTTGAAGAAATGTGAGAGATAGATGGAGTACAATTAAGTCACCTTTCAAAGAATGTATTGCAGGGCAAGAGAAGCAATGAAATCTCATAATGGAACCAAAACAGCAACTTTACAAGTTGAAGATCTTTGAAGCATAGCAGTGCACAATTGGGAAGAACTGCGGAGGATTTTATTTGACTTAATATACTGAAATTTATGTTTTTAAATATCTTTTTAAAAATTTATTGCAACAGTCTACAGATAATACGGATAAAGCAATTCCTTGCACTTAGCGCAAGACGTTTCAAGAATTCATTTTGTTTTTATAACAAGTAATTGTTCATTCAACCTTCAATCACATTTTGGCACTGGAAGAAGAGGAACAAGGCTGAATTTCTGAAATCCGTCAAAGTCACAAAAAGAATTACATAAATTGCAGTTGCAGCTGTGAACTGTGCATTCGCAAACTTCCATTAATATTATTGGTGGAATTAAGATTGGCACGTTTTTAATATTCTGTGACAGTTTAAAATCATGAAAAATGTCATTTTGTTGCACAACCTCGAGCCATCTTCCAAATTGCAAGATCCCTTGGTGTCAAAAATTGAATGAAAGGGAAATTTGTGGGAGGACATTTTGCAAAAGTAGCGCATATTGCTGTTCATTTAAGAACAAATTCTAGATAACAACAACCATGATCTTTATTTTTAAAAATGTTTAAAAACCCTCATATCTTTGGAAATAAATAGCCCTTTTCTCAAGATCACAGAAGAATCTTATGAGACTAAAAACAACTGAAGATTAAATCACTGCAATATTCGCACCCTCCTGCTCAATACGTTCCAACACCTCATTAATTTGTTATTGGTTTAAATTAAAGACATGCACATACCAACCATAGTGGGCGTGATTTAACAGAAAAAGTTCTAAGTGTCATTTTGGGTGCAATTGGCAGAGTGTTTCTTGATGGTTTCTTTAGAACAGAGATGAGGAGAAATTTCTTCAGCCAGAGAGTGGTGGGTCTGTGGAATTCATTGCCACAGAGGGCGGTGGAGGCCGGGACGTTGAGTGTCTTTAAGACAGAAGTTGATAAATTCTTGATTTCTCGAGGAATTAAGGGCTATGGAGAGAGAGCGGGTAAATGGAGTTGAAATCAGCCATGATTGAATGGCGGAGTGGACTCGATGGGCCGAATGGCCTTACTTCCGCTCCTATGTCTTATGGTCTTATGGCTGCGTTGGTGAGATGGCAGCTCCTATTTAATGGCACTTAGTGCCGTAAATGAGCCCCAAGTGAGTCTCGCCATTACTGGCTGTCTCGCCGTCTGATTCGTCAGTCTCACGCCTCAGCATCTCACCATTAACAGGTGGGAGCTCTTTAACGCTCCCATACCACTAACTCCCAGTCAAAACACAAGCATGGCAACGCGCACACCTGCTCAAAGCTTTGGGGAGGCTGAAGAGTACAGGCTTCTCTATGCCATCGATACGAGACAGCATATCCTGTTCCTCCAAGGGGGTCGGAAGGCCAGCAGGAGGGCCACCAATGTGCCTGGGAGGCAGTGGCAGCCGCTGTCATTGCAGGCAGCATGACCAGGAAGGGCAGCGTCCAATGTCAGAAGAAGACCAACAACCTCCACCGAGCTGCAGTACGTTACCACATCTATTGGCATCAATTCTGCCTGCCGCCCCTCAGATTCCCAATGCCGCCACTCCTCTGCCCCACCCCCCAACAAATCACTGACTTACACCTTGCATATTGCCTCCCCCCACATCTGATCTTCATGCTTGTTCCTCAGCATCCCTTGGCATCCTCCAGCACAACCCATTCATGTCCAGTTGCGGTGTCCACATATGCCACCTGCTATAGACCCTGCTGACCCATCAAATGCATGGCTCACAATACCCTCTCTTTGTCCCCACAGGAGAAGATAGCAGATAATAAGCGGGAAAGGGCCAAGATGAGGGAGGGGTGGGGCGGAGTACCAGAGTTTCAAGGCCTCATCCCCAATGAGGGATGGACCCTGGTGATTGCACAGTTGATCGAGGAGAGAGCAGTCACTGACAGCGAGGTTGGCCTGCAGCACAGAGGTGAGGATCCACTGTCCCTTCACCCAGATGATCGGTCTCAAGTGAATTGTTCATGTCAGAGAAAATGATCCTTCCCTCTTACTGACCACAGGTCCATTCTCTCGCAAGATCTCCAACTGATGGGGCCGGGCCACCCGGAGTCATTCCCCCCCACCCAAGAGACCACCTCTGAGGAGAGCTCCGAAGAGATCACCATTGAGGCATCAGCTATCACCCCACCTTCCACCAGCACAGATTCCCACACCTCAGTGAGCGATATTAGTGGACAGGCTTCTAGGGTACAATCTGGTGAGCATCACACAGTTGTCGAAGCACATCAGGTGGAGGCTGGAACATCCAAGGGAGTCATCAGTTGGAGGGCTGCTGGATCCCAGGACTCTGCTGAATAACAGTCAGATGACCAGCCTCTGGACATGGTTATACCAGAGCTGATGCAGATGCTAGGACATGGCTGTGAGATTCAGGAGGAGATGTCAGCGACATTCCAGCAAGTACATAGCTGATTGGAGGAGTGCCAAACACTACAGGACAGGAGATGATACCAACAATGTGTGGCACTGCGGCCAACACTGCTGGTTGGTGACAGTAGTGGAAAACCTGGAGTACAACGTCCGCATCTTGAGTGGTGGTGTCCAAGGCATGGCTCAGTACCTGACGACTATAGTTGAGGTCCTCACCATCATGTCCCAGTCACTGAGGCAGATGTCCCATATGCGGGCGGACACTGCCGAGGCACTGCAGAGCATGTCCCAGTTGCTGAGGGATGTGTCCGAGATGCAGGTGGACATTGCCGGGGCACAGCAGAGCAGGGCCCATTCGCTGAGGAGCATCGCTGAGGGTGTCAACGCCATGGTGCAGTCAATAGGGAGGCGCCAGGACTGGCAAAGCACAGCTTACTCCAGCTGCCCCTCCATTCCATGGAGACCCCAAGGCCCTACGGGCACCGTCACGGAGGAGGAAGCTGGAGGCCATCTGGGGCCTGCCACCAAGGAGTCGGCGATGGTCTCCAGTTCTTCTGGACCCCCCCTCCAGACACCGGCGGATCTCAAGGGCAACGGGCAAATCAGGGTGGCACAGTGACACCTGTGACACCAATAAGTCGGCTGGTGCCCTCCAGCTCCAAGCCCTCCACAGGACATCCGCCAAGGGTATCATAGACCACAGGACGCAAAAAGCAGCAGGCTGTCTCCACCTCTGATGTGCATCCTGGGGACACGCCTAGACATAGCAGCAGTCAACAAAAGATCAAGTAGAGTCAGGAGAACTGAGTGGGCATGGGGGGTGGGGTGGGCAAGGGCACATGTATTCACTATATGTAGCTAGGGGAAATGGATATGTTCAATGTTCAGTATTAAAACATGTTCCCCTGGTCACACACGAGTTAAACATTCAGCGAGTGGAACCCCTTCCTGAAAATGAATGGCACCCCCTGATGCCCCAATGCACGCAAGGCGACATGCATGCCACCAATTACCCCTGGAACTGGGACATCCTGATGATGGTGGAGAATCCTGCAGCCGAAGCATCTTGGTGGCCTTGGTCCAACTCAAAGTTGATATAGTCTGCTCCCCAGGCATATCTCACGGATGCTCTTGTGGACTGCAGCTTGTGAATTACCACACAAGTCCCTGCTGGAATGAACCAGTTGCATAAAAGTTCAGGGCTGTGGTGCACTTCATGGCCACTGGGAGTGGGAGCCTTCCTCCTCCTCGGGGTGCCACACTCTCTTTATTGAGTCAGAGTCTCCTGCAGCAGATGCTGTCCGCCATCTCCTCAAAAGACCAAGAATGTCTGTACACCTTGGGCCGGCGCAGAGGTGTCCCTCTGGGTTCCATCTCAGCCTGATGGGCGGCCCGGTCTTCAGGGTGTGTGGAGGCTCCCTGCAAATGGGGTGCTGCCTCCAGCCTGCGTCAATGCTACTGCCTTCTCCGACATCTAAATTCCTGGGCTTCAACCAGCATCCCGAAGGCAACCTCTGCGGGACCAATATAATCAACTATGTTAAATCTGTGAGGAATTGGAGAGGGAGAGAAACCAACAATCAGTTAGGACTTCCACCCCGGGACCATCAAATCCCCAAGGCTCCCCCACCCTTATGTGCCCTGCCTTCTCTCAGAGTGCCATCCAGTGAGCCAGTTGTGCTGGAGAACCTCGCTCTGCACAGTCACCCCCCCCCCCGGCCACATCCAGAGCCTCTAGACCCCAAATCCCAGAACCCTGCTGGGAACATTCAGGAGACCGTGCTTAGGTGCCCTCCCCTGTTCCACACACTCACCCTTTGGTCGTGAGGATATTCCCAGTGCTGAAGCCCAACTCTTGAGTGTTTGACTGATGGCTGCTGTCTCTATAGTCCTGATGCTTCTAGAGTTCAGGCAAAACATTCAGGCTTCAAAGATTGGTTGAAACGCGATGCAATAATCATTGTCTGAAACATGGCACGTGTACCATGAGAATATTTTGTTTATTAAATGGTGAACAGTAACAAAGATTTGAAAATCCACTACAAAACACTCCACATATCACACTAACCATTAAACAACAAGGAAACATCACCATTCCATATTGGTACCAATACAAAGCTATATCAGGTTATTTTCACACAAAAAAAGACAAATACATGGTATCATGCCTCACAGATTCCTCAATAGAAAAGGAGGATAAGCCTGAGAATGTGTTATCAGTCCAGAGTCGTAGAAATGATCTGTCCAGCACTGTGTTACTTGTTCCACGCATCAGTGACTTCTTCGTCCAGGAGCCGCAGCTGTGCAGGCCCCCCCACACGGTCCAATATCACCGGAACCAAATCCTGGCATCCACATATTCCACTGGCGTTCAAGGTGCAATTGAACATCCTTGACTTCCAGTGCGTTTAACCCGCGGTGACGTGCCAGTTACATGCAGCACTCACCACACCAGCAACAAAAGCATCAGCAATCTACAAAAGCATTTCTTCAATGGTGTCATCAGGTGGCCCAGGCAGCAGGTCACGCAGCATCTTCCTTTCATCAAATCAAATTTCCTTCTGGACTCATACATGAGCCCGGTGTTCCAGGACCCAGGTATCTTAGAAAGAATTGTCCTTCTTTCCGGCTACAGAAAAGAAAGGAAACAGCAACAGCAGCCTTCAGGCATTTGCAGCCACCAGCAGGAGCAAGCAGCAAACATAACCTGCAGCTGTGAAGTGCCCTCACAGCTAACAAGGCCAATTCCTTATTGGCAATCACCTTCAGATGTGAAGCTAGAGGCTGCTCACAGTCAAAGGGAGTTAAAGTGACCATCAGCATATATCCAAGAACAGGGCTCTGGCCTGGAAGTTTTTGGTACGACAGGTATTGCCCCTGTTATGGGTCACCACAGTATTTAAAGAGGGCTTGACGCCTCATGTCTAGGGGTGACCTCTGATCTGGAATCCTTCAGCCCCCCAATCAAGCCCAAACCCCCTGAGGGGTCCCCCCCCCCCTCACAAGCACTGGGGCAGTACCACCAGTGTCCTTAAGCTGCATGCCGGAAAATGGAAATGGATAGTCACCTCCTCAGTTCCCCTCAGCAGCCATTGTGCCAGCTTCACGTTTTTAAGAAATACGTACTAAATGGCGCCCACGTGAGTACTCGCTGGGGAGCTGGTTATTCCCGGGAGGCCGTTACATTCGACTTCAATCTCGCTAATGAGACGGAAATAAATGAAAATGAGGGTTAATGACATGCTCGCCATATGTGGGAGAGATCTGGAAGGCGCCATCGGCAACTGGTGGTTAAAGAGCAAACTGATTTGCAGCCAGCATATATCTCGATTTTGGCCTTTCCCACTATTTAACCGCCGCGTCCAGATCTATGCTGGGTGCAGCATGGTGGTTAAATCGTGCCTAGTAACTCATACATATGATATCTTGAAATGTTGCACGTCAGTGACATGACAGAATAAAATATTGTCCTTTTTCTCTTTCAGTGCAGGTATGAATCGAGACCAGCTGGAGCGTGTTAAATCTTCTTTTCCTGGCACTAAAGAAACTCTGATAACACAAATTTTGGCTGTTTCAACACATTTGCGACAAGGTATAAGCACAAAAACAGCCCTCAATTAATCTCTAATTGGCAATTTCCCTTAGGAAGACTGTAAGAGGTTCCACATGAATTGGGTTTGTTTTTGAATGACCTAACGACAAGTTAATGGTGCCACTGTTATTTCCCGGGCCTACCACTGGACAGCCATAGTGGCACCAAGTTTGACAGCAGGCCCATTTACAGGACCCTGAGTGCTATTTCTGGACAGAACTCAGCTGAGCATACATGTTCATAGCACTGAATTATCATTAATTACGCGTATGAAACCTTTTATTTCTCCCATACGTTTGTTCAATAAATCGTGAAAACAAAAAAAAGGTTTGAAAGGAAAGGATTAAAAACACATTTAAAAGTAGCTGGAAGCTGTTGTAAATGCATCTGTTCAATAAGGTCAGTGGTTCCAACTATTACATTAGAAGGGTTAGATGAAGTGATTTATTCAAAATAAATGTCAAATTTCTGAGGTACCATGGGGTCATTGTACATTGTGCATTTTCCCGATTGCTGGAGGTCTGGGGTAAGTCAGAATCAATAACACACCCAACTTTGACTGCCAGCAGTGAAAGTAATTAATTATCTTTATAGTAACAGTGCATGTACCATTGCACCTTCTGACAGCTATGCCACATCTTGTGTGAAACTTAATGTTTGTTTACAGCCATTCAAATATAACATTTACAGTAGTTAAAATGTGAGCTTACAAATAAAGGTTAATGTTAATCCAATCGAGACTGCATTTCTGTTTTATAATTGCTTCGATATTTTGCTGTGCATAAAATGGTTGCCACATATGCTGACTGAGCAATTGTGCCTTCAATCCTAAAAGTAATTATTCGGATGTGAATTGTGGTGAGCCACATATGGCTATTGTATATACTCACTGTTGTTCTATTATTACTATCGTCATCGACATCCACTATTGTATATACTTACTGTTGTTGCTGTTACTGTTGCTGTTGAATTGTTGTGTTGATGCTGCTATTGGCTCCGCCTGTGGCTCCGCCCCTCTGAGGAGGTATATAACCGGCCGATCTGAGACAGGCTCTCAGTGCGGGAGAAGCTACAGGTTGGCACACATCTAGTTGATTAAAACCACTGTTCTTTGGTACAAACTGTCTCGACTGAATTGATGGTCGTCAATTTAATCAACTAGTTTGTTTTTTCACAATGGACGCTGCTCTGAAACCTGATCGTCTTGAACTCGACCCGCAGGCAGCTGAAGCTACGGCTATCTTCGAGCATTGGCTCAGTTGCTTCGAAGCCTACCTCGACTCCTCAGCCGCCGTGGTCTCCCCGGTACTGAAACAGCATCTCCTCAACGCCCGGGTGAGCCACAGGATTTTTCGGCTAATCGGGGACGCGGCCTTGTACACGGAGGCAGTAGAGCTGCTCAAAGGACAGTTTGTGAGGCCAGTGAACAAGGTACTCGCTCGACACCTCCTGACCAGTGCCAGGGTGAGTTGCTGGCTGAATATCTGCGCGAACTGAGGGTACTCGTCCATAGTTTTAACTGCCAGGCAGTCACGGCCGTACAGCATGCAGAGCTGATGATCCGAGACACCTATGTGGCAGGAGTCGGGTCCAATACATCCGGCAATGGCTTCTCGAGAAAGGGTCCCTCGAACTCGAGGAGACGGTGAAACTAGCTACCTCGCTGGAAGTGGCCTTCCAGAGCATGGAGGCCTTTCCATCTGACCACGCGGCATCCTAGTCAGAGGTGCAACCATCACCCGACCCGGGCGTGCCCCATACCTGCGCCGAGCGGCAGCCTGCCGCTCCGGAGGGCCGTATTGTTACTTCTGCGGGCAGGGCCAGCACCCCAGGAAGCGTTGCTCAGCTGGAAACGCGACCTACAACCAGTGTGGGTCTTTGCTAAGGTATGCCTGGCCCGACCTAAAGTCCAAAAATCAAAAGCCTGTCAGGCCCGGCCTGAGGCTCACAGACCCCGCAGCGTGGCATCGTGCCTGCCATGCCCGCCCTCTTCTGACGTGTCGTCCGCTTCGTGCGACCTGTGGGGGCAGCCATATTCGACGATGCCCGCCAAGTGCGACCGGTGGGGGCCGCCATTTTGGCCGACATCCTCGACGCCGCCCGCCACATGCGTCTCATCGGGGCTGCCATGTTGGGACCATCCCGCCACTGCCGCTACCAGTCGCCCGCAACTCAGCTCGATTCAGCTCAACCAGTCCTGGCCTTATCACCTTCAAAACTCCATGATGACCGTCCGACTCAATGGACAGGAGACGTCTTGCCCGTTCGACTCCGGGAGCACAGATAGCCAATTCCACTCGGATATGGTAAGGCGCTGCTCCCTCCGGGTTCTCCCCGTCTCACAAACCATCTCCCTTGCTTCCGGATCACATTCCGTGCAGATCTGGGGGTATTGCATCGCTAACCTTGCGATACAGGGCGTCGAGTACGCCAATTTCAAGCATTACGTCCTTCCCCATCTCTGCGCCCCGCTGCTACTAGGTTTAGACTTTCAATGCAACCTCCGAAGCCTGACCTTAAAATTCGGGGACACCGCCCCCTCTCACCGCCTGCAGCCTCACGACTTGAAGGTTGCCCAGCTCTCGCTCTTCGCGAACCTCACCCCAGATTGTAAGCCCGTCGCCACCCGGAGGAGACGGTACAGTGCTCAAGACAAGGCCTTCATCAGGTCAGAGGTCCAGCGGCTCCTGAAGGAAGGGATCATTGAGGCCAGTAACAGCCCCTGGAGAGCACAAGTGGTGGTCGTCAGGACCGGGGAGAAGAACGGGATGGTAGTCGACTACAGTCAGACGATCAACCGGTACACGCAGCTCGATGCGTACCCTCTCCCCCGCATACCTGACATGGTCAATCAGATTGCGCACTATGGAGTCTTTTCCACGGGAGACTTGAAGTCTGCGTACCACCAGCTCCCTATCCGCCCGGAGGACCGCCAGTATACTGTCTTTGAGGCACACGGCCGCCTCTTCCATTTCCTCAGGGTTCCCTTTGGCGTCACCAATAGGGTTTCGGTCTTCCAACGAACGATGGACCGAATGGTCGACCAGTACGGGATGCGGGCCACGTTCCCGTACTTGGATAATATCACCATCTGCGGCCATGACCTGCAGGACCACGACGGCAATCTTAGAAAATTCCTCTGCACCGCCCAACTCCTTAACTTGACGTACAATAAGGAGACATTTGTTTCCCGCGCAACCCGGCAGCCATCCTCGGCTATGTCGTGGAAAACGGTGTCCTAGGGCCTGACCCCGACCGCAAGCGCCCCCTCCTGCAGCTCCCCCTTCCCCACTGCCCCAAGGCCCTGAAGAGATCCTGGGGTTCTTTTCTTACTATGCCCAATTACGCGGACAAGGCCCGCCCACTTATTAAGTCCACTACTTTTACCCTGACAGCTGAGGCCCGCCAGGCCTTCAACCGCATCAGAACCGATATTGTCAAGGCCACGATGCACGCTGTGGACGAATCCATCCCATTCCAAGTGGAGAGTGATGCATCAGACTTTGCCTTGGCAGCCATCATTAACCAGGCAGGGAGGCCTGTCGCCTTTTTTTCCCGTACCCTCTATGCCTCTGAGATTCGACACTACTCTGTCGAAAAGGAGGCGCAAGCCATTGTGGAAGCTATGCGACACTGGAGGCATTACCTGGCCGGCAGGAGATTCACTCTCCTCACAGACCAACGGTCGGTTGCCTTCATGTTTAACAACACACAGCGGGGCAAAATTAAGAATGACAAGATTTTGCGGTGGAGGATCGAGCTCTCCACCTATAACTACGACATCTTGTATCATCCTGGGAAGCTCAATGAGCCCCCAGATGCCCTGTCCCACGGTATCTGCACCAAAGCGCAAGCAGACCGGTTACGGGCTATCCACAATGACCTCTGTCATCCGGGGGTCACCCGGCTTCTCCACTTCGTCAAGGCCCGCAACCTGCCTTACTCCACCGAGGAGGTCAGGACCATGACCTGGGACTGCCAAATCTGCCAAAACCGCACTTCTATAGGCCAGACAAGGCCCACCTGGTGAAGGCCCCTTCGAACGCCTCAGCATGGATTTCAAAGGGCCCCTCCCCTCCACTGACCGTAACGCGTACTTTCTCAACATTGTTGATGAGTACCCATGTTTTCCCGTTGCCATCCCAGGCCCCGACCTGACCTCTGCCACTGTCATCAAGGCCCTGCGCAGCATCTTCACCCTGTTCGGTTTCCCTACCTACATACATAGTGATCGGGGCGCCTCTTTTATGCGTGATGAGCTGCGTCAGTATCTGCTCAGTAAGGGCATTGCCTCGAGCAGGACTACCAGCTACAACCCCCGGGGAAACAGGCAGGTGGAGAGGGAGAATGCTGCGGTCTGGAAGGCCGTCCTTCTGGCCCTACGGTCTAGAGGTCTCCCAGTCTCCCGCTGGCAGGAGATCCTCCCCGATGTGCTCCACTCCATCCATTCGCTCTAGTGTACTGCAACCAATGAGACCCCTCATGACCGGCTATTTGTCTTTCCCAGGACATCAATCTCCGGGGTCTCGCTTCCGTCCTGGCTGACAACACCTGGGCCTGTCCTCCTCCGGAAACAGGTGAGGAGCCATAAGGCCGACCCCCTGGTCGAGAGGGTCCAGCTCCTCCACACGAACCCTCAGTATGCCTACTTGGCACACCGCGACGGACGGCAGGACACAGTCTCCCTCTGGGACCTGGCTCCCACGAGTAACCCCGCGCCCACCATCACCGCGCCCCTTCCGTCTACCTCCCCATCTACACCAACGTCCCTCCCTGGGTCCATTAACTCCGCCCCTGCGCCGTCGCCCTGTCCGGGACCCTGTTGTAAGGACGACATGCTCCCGAGCCGAAGGTCTCGACACCTGTGCCCACACCGCAGCCGGGGCTGCGGCGTTCGCAGCGGATGATACGGGCTCCTGTGAGACTTAACCTATGAGCCCGCTTCACCCCCGCCAGACTTTTTTTTCTTAACAGGGGGTGAATGTGGTAAGCCGCGTATGGCTATTGTATATACTCACTGTTGTTCTATTATTACTATTGTCATCGACATCCACGATTGTATATACTTACTGTTGTTGCTGTTACTGTTGCTGTTGAATTGTTGTGTTGATGCTGCTGTTGGCTCCGCCCCTCTGAGGAGGTATATAACCGGCCGATCTGAGACAGGCTCTCAGTGCGGGAGAAGCTACAGGTTGGCACATACCTAGTTGATTAAAGCCACAGTTCTTTGGTACAAACTGTCTCGACTGAATTGATGGTCATCATGAATTACTGAGAGATCTTCAATAGCATCATCAGGCTATACCTACTCAAAGGTAACGCGTTCACCAACACTCATTTTGAGTTTTAGCAGAAACATTTGATTCTCCTCATAGCCTTGATCCAAACCATGGACAGAACCAAATGAAAGACAGGAGGTGAAAGTAACTGCCTTAAACGTCAAGGAAATCTGTGAGCGTGTATATCACCATGCAATACAAAATTGAGCATAATGAAGGGGCAAAGGGAAAACTTCCATTGGCTGGGGTCTTACCACCCAATACACCACAAATTACCCTGATCACAGAAGGTCAATCAAGCACAGTGGTTAGCACTGTTGCTTCAGAGCGCCAGGATCAATTCCCGGCTTGGGTCACCATCTCGTGGGTGACTGTGTGGGTTTCTTCTGGGTGCTCCGGTTTCCTCCCACAAGTCCCAAAAGACGTGCTCGTTAGGTGAATTGGACATTCTGAATTCTCCCTCAGTATATCCGCACAGGCGCCGGAGTGTGGCGACTAGGAGCTTTTCACAGTAACTTCATTGTTAATGTAAGCCTACTTGTGACAATAAAGATTAATTTCTTTTTAAATTAAATCATTACAGTCTTAAGACTTTGCCAAGCTTTCTCAGCACAGAATCTTAGCTCAGCAATTTTAAGTTGCCTCATCACTGATCTTGCCCTGTCATCAGCTCGGGGGTAAGGTTGCCCATTAACAGATGGCTAATATCAAACTCCATTCACAATTCTCCTGACAATGCAAAGGCGCAGGCCTTGCTTCATGGGAGCTGTGCAGCATCCAAGCTACTGGTATCATCCACTTTGCATTGACACACCTCCAACAAGAGAATACCACCAACTTTCCCCAAACTTCAAAGATACCACCAAAAAAGGTACCCTACCTGCAACATTGTGGGTGTCACCTTTTACTATACCAAACATATCAATGTGCTACAGAAGAGAGTACGGTTTATTTGAGAGCCGATTTTAAATTCACAGCTATGGTGTGTTACGGACAGGAGAGGGGGTTAATATAAATAGAACTGATTCCTTCTCACACCACCCCTCTGTTAAGAGAAAGGTGTTTTGATTTGATTCTCCCTTTATAGGCAATGGTATATTTCTCATCCCTCAGTTTTGGTGTGATCAAACTTTCTTTTAATAACCCCACAGCAAACTCGTGATAGGGCAATGTGGGTTAGTTTATTTGCACACACTCAAAACGCAGGAGCAGCGGATCACCACATGGCCCCCTGTACACTCACAGTAAATGAGGGAGAGAAAAAATAAAGATTTACAGGACAAAGGCAACAGAGAAAAGAATTATGGTTCAATACGTGTCCAGAATCCAGAATCAAAGTCCATCACAAAGTTCCATCACAATGGTCGGCTGGTTGGAAACCGATGCTGTATAATTCACTTTCCCAGTAGAGTTGACTACACAAGAGGAGCTAGTCACACAGAGATGAATCAGTCTTGTAGGCGATGGCACAGATGTTCCAGTAAAAACAGGATGGGACCAGGTATTCAATCTGGGCAGAACACCTTTTCTGTGCCGCTGCTGGTAGATGTTAAAATGGCAGACTTAGCTTTCAGTACAGTAAGGTAATATAATGTAATTGGTTGTATCGGCTAAAGATTCATGTCACATGAATACCCACCTTTCCTCTTTGACTTTGACAAAGGCTGGATAGCCCTTTGTCTGGGTCCCTGAGATTGTTAAAGAATCCAACCATTAACACTTCAAAGGGAAGTTTAAGGGTCCTTTGTCCTAGCAGATACATAGGCTCCAGTTTACCAGATCTGTTTATGAAATGTAGATTGCCTTTGTATAGTTCTCTTTGAAGTTGGTTGCTGCAGCCCACAGGGAGTCATTAGTGTCTCTTCAGAGGTAACGAGGTACACATTTCCGCCATAGTAGCTTATTTTGTTCAGAGCATCATAGAATCCTTATAGTGAAAAAGAGCACCCTACCTAAGCCAACTCTCCTGCCCACCCCATCCTATCTTCATAACTGCTTAACATAACCTGCACATCCCTCGACACTAAAGGGCAATTCAGCATGGCTAATCCACCTAACCTGCACATCTTTGGGCAGTAGGAGGAAACCAGAACACTTGGAGGAAACCGAGGCAGAACATGCAAACTCCACGCAGACAAGGCCGGATTTGAACCCGGGTCACAGTGGATAGCAGTGCTATCCACTGTGACACCGTGCCGTTCAGCATCATTGGCAGACATCATATCCACCATTGTGAAATGTAATTGTCTAGTTTTTCACATTTTAGAAATTAGCCAAGAGGAAATCTATTTATATTTTATATAAATACGTATGGGGCGATTCTCCAATATGGAGCCCAAGTGTTCGCGCCGTTGTGAATGCCGTTGAGTTTCACGACGGCGCAAACTGGGCCCGGGTACAACCGATTCTGGCCCCCACGCCGCGCCAACCCGCGCATGCGCAGTTGGGCCATGCCAACCTGCGCATGCGCGGGGGACTTCTTTAGCGCGCCAGCCCCGACTCAACATGGAATCGGTGTTCAGGGGCCGGACGCGCCAGAAAGTAGGCCCGGGGGGGGGGGGGAGAGGCCGGCCTGCCAATCGGTGGGCCTCGATCGCAGACCAGACCCCATTGGAGGCCCCCCCAGTGAAGGAGCCCCCCTCCCTCCCCCCCCCCCCCCCACAGGCTGCCCCCTGACCGTTCGGGCAGAGTTCCCGCCGGCAGCGACCAGGGATGAACGGCGCCGGTGGGACTCTGTCGTATCGGCGTGGCCACTCAGCCCATCCGGGCCGGAGAATCGGCAGTCCCGCCGATTCCAGCGGCCCGCGGCCGGCGTCGCGCCAAACGCACCAACGCAAATGGCGCCGATTCTCCGCACCTCGGAGAATCGCGCGCCGGCGTCGTGGCGCGGTTGCAGCGATTCTCCGGCCCGGCGCGGGGCTCGGAGAATCGCCCCCATAGTGTGAGGTCTTAGTCCCCTGACAGTCCTCACAACCGCAGAGAAAAAAAATATATTTCATTACTTTTATGTTCTCTTATGAAGGAAGAATAGGAAATAAAGAAGCATGTGTTCAATCTCTCATTCACACTGACATGTCAGACACACAGTTGGCAAGTAGTTCCCTGTTAATCTTCTTTTCGGGATTTATATCTAGGTTTAGTAGACCACCAAGATGTGGAAAGAAATAAAGTTTTCTTACAGTAACTATTCCTTACACGACACGGAAGCTCCCAGCCTTCGGCTCTTGGACGATGTGGAGCATCTTCCACACTATCTCTTTCCCTTCTCTGGGACCTCTCTGGTCCATGCTTAATTTGGGGATATCCTGTGAGTTTAATTAAATTATGTTTCCCCTTCCTGAACCTTGTTTAACGTTACTGACCGGGTTTCGGTCTTGCTTCATCTGAGCAGCCCTTGATCAAGGTTTATGGGCGTTAGTTCACCCTTTTAGGTCTCTGGGCCGTTCCCAGCTTTCTGCTCTCCTGTAGATGTTTGCTGGCTGATGTGGACCTCCTTTTTTCCACAGGTTAGCACTTGGCTGCCAGCCAAATCATTTCCAAGGAGGAAAGTGTTTGCCGCTATTGGTAGTTTAGGGATAATAGCTACTGTGTTAGGGCCTTAAACAAGGTCATACTCCAGTTGGACCTTATGAAGGGTGCAAACACAGGTCAAACTTTCACTCCACTGTTCAGGCCTCCAGGGAGGGCTTGGCAGGGTTGGTTTAGGTTTCTTTCTAACATTAAGGACTGAGGGCCCATATGTCCCGGAGCGATACCATGGACTTGATCACATTTTGGGTCAGGTACAGGGACACTGTTCTGAAAAGGACAAAACTTTCGAAGTTCTCTGGAAGTTTGTCTGACTGAGGCACGCATTTACAGAGTTGACAGCTGCCTTGTGTATGATTGGAGAATACATTTCCATTGCATTTATTACAATGTGTTCTTTTATCTTCTGTTTTTGATCAGTTCACATGTCAGTTTAAATAAATTCTACTCACAGCACAGGCTGATAGGTAGTCCTTTGAAACAGGAATGGACAACAGCAACACTGAAGAACAATGGAATGTTCCACCCTTTTGCAGGAAGGAGCTCCAAAATGGGCCAGATTTCCACATTGGCAATGTCCAAAGGCAAATTAGACTAAACCAGAAATATTTTAATACATTTTTCATAGCGCCAGAGTCCCAGGTTCGATTCCCAGCTTGGTCACTGTCTGTGCGGAGTCTGCACGTTCTCCCCGTGTCTGCGTGGATTTCCCCCGGGTGCACCGGTTTCCTCCCACAAATCCCAAAATGACGTGATGTTAGGTGAATTAGACATTCTGAATTCCCACTCAATGTACCCGAGCAGGTGCCAGAGTGTGGCGCAGTAACTTCATTGCATTGTGTACGCCTCCTTGTGACAATAATAAAGAGTATTATTATTAATATTAACCCTCAGGAAACAAGGACGGGTATCAAACTCAGCTGAGGCTAATAAAAGCAACCAAAAGGACACTGGAGACAAAGATGGTGGGTGAATGTAACAGTAAAAGTAATAGTAATAAATTATAAATGCCAATTTCGAGGAACTTTTCAGTTACGTCAAGAAAGCAGGTGGCCGTTAAAGATTGTATATCCGTTGAAGGATTCCACAGAGTAGATTCAGTTGAAGTGACAGGGTGTGAAAAAGACATACAGAGTCTTGAGGATGATAGTGGATCAAGACTGCAATTATATTTAACAATGAACTAGGTCCCTCTGTTTAATCACTATTTCCGATTACTATGACACATGCCGCATTGTCCTTGGTGGCATTTTAACTGGTATCCTCATTCAAGTGCAAAATGCTTACCATGAATGTAGATGTGTAATAGGTTAACACTGGTCCTGCCATACAACTTCTCATACCAACCACAGTATTCAGTTCCACTCAAACCTTGTGACCTTTACCTCAAACTTCTTAACCATTACCCTGGGGCATAAAAATAATCCCTTACAGACAGCCTGTGCTGTGAGTAGAATTTTATTTATACCTCATGTGAACCGATCCAAAACAGAAGATCAAAGAGCACATTGTAATTAATGCAATGAAAATGCATTTCTGTCTATTTGCTGAGACATCACAGAACAAAAAATGATCCAGTCCGGTGAAAGCTATTTTGGAGGACCTTGAAAAAAGATCAGCCAAATATTTTGTGGCTCATGTTCATATATTGCAAGTCCATTGTTGCAAAATAATCTGGGGCGGGATTCTCCGAACCCCCCGCCGGGTCGGAGAATCGGCGGGGGGCGGCGTGAATCGCGGTCGGCGGGCCACCCTCGGCGATTCTCCGGCCAGCTATGGGCCGAAGTCCCGCTGCTGTAATGCCAGTCCCGCTGGCGTGAATTAAACCACCTCCCTTACCGGCGGGACCAGGCGGTGCGAGCGGGCTCCGGGATCGTTGGGGGGGGCGTGGGGCGATCTGGCCCCGGGGGGTGCCCCCACGGTGGCCTGGCCCACGATCGGGGCCCATCGATCCGCGGGCGGGCCTGTGCCATGGGGGCACTCTTTTACTACGCGTCGGCCGTGTAGGTCTCCGCGATGGCCGCCGCGTAGGTGACCCCCCCGCGCATGCGCGGGGATGATGTCAGCAGCCGCTCCGGGGCGGGCCTAGCCCCTAAAGGTGAGGGCTTGGCCCCTAAAGGTGCGGAGAAATCCGCACCTTTGGGACGGCCTGACGCCGGAGTGGTTCCCGCCACTCCATCCCGCCGGGACCCCCCCGCCCCGCCGGGTAGGGGAGAATCCCACCCCTGTTTTTTACCAGCAGCATCAAGAGCTGCAGCACATTCTGTTTGGTCGCAGCAATATCTGACTGTTTGAAAGGTATCAATCAGACATTTACCTTTCAGCATGAGGAAATTAGGTCATCCAATGTCATACATTCCAATTCACACAAATAGTTAATGACCTTCCATCGTATCGGGGACAAAGTTTACTTTGATGCCCGCACTGGCTATTTCCATTCTCCACTCATCTCAAGTGAAATTCTTTGAAAATGTTTTGAGTCACGAAACTTCCTCCACGTTTCAAAACCACTTCCATCTCACTGTGCCAAACAGCGAAAATGAATGAGTTAAAAAATTACTCAAAAGAACACCCTCCTTAGCACCATGTCGGCAGTGTTACAGTTGGATTTAAAACCCAGTCCCCTCAGAGCCATAAACGGGTGCTCCAGACAGGGGCAGGTGTCTTAGCCTTTGCCTTGCTGTTGGCAAGGAGACGGATCCTCGGAGATCAGGGGCGAAATTCTCCGTTATCGGCGCAAAGTCCGCCGATCGGCGCAGAAAACGGCGCAAATCCGACTTGCGTCATGCCGCAAAAATCGTCGCAAAGTCTCCGGCCCGAAATGGGCTAGCAGCGACGTGACGGGATCCGCGCTTGCGCAATGGTTCACGCCGTGCAGCGTCATACACGCCGCACGGCATGACGGCTCATAAGGACGCGCTTCTCCCCCCCACCCGACCGGAACACCCGACCGGAACACCCGACTGGATGGCCGGCGGCCGCTCAGCCCCGAGGTTCTAGTCACGGGATGTGGAGGAGCTCCTGGACGCAGTGGAGCAGAGGAGGGACGCCCTGTATCCCGGGCACGGCCGCAGAGTTGCCCCACGCCACAGCCGGCGTCTGTGGAGGGAGGTGGCAGAGGCCGTCACCGCTGTGGCCCTGACACCACGGACAGGCACCCAGTGCCACAAGATGGTGAACGACCTCGTCAGAGCAGGCAGGGTGAGCCTCCCCCCCTGCCCGATATCCATATCCCCCCTCCCCCATATCCCCCCGCCCCCATATCCCCCCGCCCCCATATCCCCCCGCCCCCATATCCCCCCGCCCCCATATCCCCCCTCCCCCATATCCCCCCTCCCCCATATCCCCCATCCCCCATAGCCCCCCTCCCCCATAGCCCCCCTCCCCCATATCCCCCCTCCCCATATCCCCCCTCCCCCATATCTCCCCTCCCCATATCCCCCCTCCCCCATATCCTCCCTCCCCCATATCCCCCCTCCCCCATATCCCCCTCCCCCATATCCCCCTCCCCATATCCCCCCTCCCCCATATCCCCCCTCCCCATATCCCTCCTCCCCATATCCCCCCTCCCCCACATCCCCCATATCCCCCCTCCCCCATATCCCCCCTCCCCCAAATCCCCCCTCCCCCATATCCCCCTTCCCCATATCCCCCCTCCCCCATATCCCCCCTCCCCCATATCCCCTATCCCCCATAGCCCAAGTGAATCCAGCCCTAACCTTAACCTCTGCAATACACGCGCAACCGATGGCGTGCATTCATATACCTGTCTAACACTGTTGTCTTTTACCCCTGCCACCACCCCACCCCCCCACCCCCCCCGCCACAGGAGAAACACGCACACAACACCAGGGGGGCATGTGAGGACTGGAGGAGGCCCCGCTGATGAGAGGCCACTGACCGAACACGAGGAAAGGGCTCTGGAACTGGCTGGCGGACCTGACGACCGGGAGGTTGCTGATGCAGAGGTCGGGGGCGTACTAGCAAGTGAGCCACCGACAGCCCGCCCCCATATCCCCCTCCCCCATATTACCTGATCACTGCCTGCGTGTCTAACCATGCATGCTTCACTGTGTACCACAGGAGCAAACGTCGAGGCACCCATCCCCGCAGATGCAGACCGCCCGCAGGATGCCCCTCGGAGGCCACGGGAGACGGAGAGACCCGGACCCTCCGGCATGCGATGCCCGTTATTAAAGTCAAGGTTACACCTACAGAAGCTGCCTTTGTGCTCTGTCCCAAGCATGCGGGGGTGTCATGTACGTTGAGCGCAAGTGTGTGTGTGAGGGGTGGTCTTACCTCAGCCCCAGGTGAGTCTGCCCCTTCCACCTGGGCTGCCATCAACATCCCCCCGGGCAGAGGACGGGACCGTGCGCTGCAGTGTCACAGCCGCATGCAGGGATGGTCCGGGTGGATGGTGGTACTGTGGCCATGGGTCAGACATAGTCCACCGATGTGGAGCCAGGAGCTCATCGCAAGGGCGGGTTGTCATCATCCTCCATGGCCTGCAATAGACACGCGTCCACCCGCAACTGTGTGAGCCCGGCCATTGTGCCGCAGGTGGATCGGCAATGGGGGGGGTGGTGTGCATGCGGGTGGGGTTGGGAGGGGGGTGAGGGTGCTGGGTGGGTGGATGGGTGGGGGGTGTGGGTGGTCGGCTGTTGCCATGGTGTGCGGTCTGTGGCCGTACTACCCGATTCCCATGCCCATCTAGTCAGTGAAGCGGGCGGCTATCAGCCTGTCCCGTGCCCGCTGGGCCAGCCGGTAACGGTGGACAGCCACCCGCCTGTGTCTAGCCCGTCTGCCCTGACCATTGCCCCCATCCCCCTCATCTGGGGAGGACTGCGCCTCTTCCTGCTGCTCCTCCACTCCGCCCTCCTCTGCCTGCGGCACATCGCCCCTCTGCTGGGCTATGTTGTGCAGGACGCAGCACACCACAATGATGCGGCCGACCCTATCTGACCGATACTGGAGGGCGCCCCCAGAGAGGTCCAGGCACCTGAAACGCATCTTCAGCACGCCAAAGCACCTCTCTATCACTCCCCTTGTCGCTACATGGGCATCATTGTAGCGGTTCTCCGCCTCATTGTGTGGCCTCCGTATAGGCGTCATCAGCCACGATCGCAATGGGTAGCCCCTGTTGCCCAGCAACCAGACCCTCAGCCGGGGATGGCGTCCCTCGTACATGCCGGGGATGGATGACCGCGACAACACATATGAGTCGTGTACACGGCCTGGGTAACGGGTGCAGACGTGCAGGATCATCATGCGGTGGTCGCAGACCACCTGTATGTTCATCGAATAGGGGTCATCCATCAGCTCATCCCCCTCCCCGCATGGGTCCAACTGTTGGAGGCTGGCACCTGGCCAGGTGGACCAACTCACTTGCCCTCGCATCCCCCTCCCCGGCACGGGCCCCCCATCCTCCTCCCCGGCACGGACCCCAACCACCTCCCCGGCACGGGCCCCCCATCTTTCTCCCCGGCACGGACCCCCCATCCTCCTCGCCGGCACGGACCCCCCAACCCCCTCCCCGGCACGGACCCCCCATCCTCCTCCCCGGCACAGAACCCCCCCCCATCACCCTCCCCGGCACGGGCCCCCCATCCTCCTCCCCGGCACGGACCCCAACCTCCTCCCCGGCAGGGGCCCCCCCATCCTCCTCCCCGGACGGACCCCCCCATCCTCCTCCCCGGCACGGACCCCGCCCCCCATCCCCCTCCCCAGCACGGACCCCCCATCCTCCTCCCCAGCACGGACCCCCCCCCCCCCATCCCCCTCCCCGGCACGGGCCCCCATCCTCCTCCCCGGCATGGACCCCCCCCATCCCCCTCCCCGGCACGGACCCCCCCCCTCCCCCTCCCCGGCACGGACCCCATCCCCCTCCCCGGCACGGACCCCATCCTCCTCCCCGGCACGGGCCCCCGCTGGGGGGTCGGAGAATGACGTCCCAGAAATGAACAATTAGAAACCAGGAGAGCGACTGTACAGATTTAAGAACATTAAGGGCCACAATTTGCTGTCAATATAATGGTAAGGTTAGTGGCGTTTCCTATTATTTATGCATGAATTGTACGGCAGTTTCAGGTGAAAGGCAAGTTGCACATTTAAATACAGACCTGCTGTGCAAGAGACATTGTGTCGTCGCCCATCAGCTCATCATAAGCCTTACAAAAAAGTAGCATCCCAATAACATGCATTGAACAGCATGAGGTTGCAGTACTTTGCAAACCATACACGCCACATAAAGTTAGGTGTTGTCCAAAATAACATACAGGGTGGGATTTTCCACGCAACGCGCCGCACATTTCACGGCAGTTGAGGCGACCCGTCATTGGTCGGCAGCAGGATCTTCTGGTCCCGCTGTTGTCAATCAGGTTTCACGTCTCCGAGGAATCCGCGGTAGGGGTGCGCTGTTGGCGGGACTGGAAGCTACCGCCGGCGTGCGGCCGTAAGTTCCAGCCAAAGAGTCTGTCCTGGTGCCGATTAAAGTTCCCAAATATTTAATTCGGTCTCGCTTCAGACAGAGGAAAATTTTTCATTATTTGAGATTTTAGTCTCAGTGGCAAAGAGACTGGATACTGGAAAGGCTATCTACTCAGGTGATGTTTCAGCAATAGTACTGAAGACCTGTGCTCCAGAACTAACCATGTTCCTAGCCAAGTTGTTCCAGTACAGCTACAACACTGGCATCCACCCAGCAATTTGGATAATTGCCCAGGTATGACCTGTCCACAAAAAGCAGGACAAGTATAATCCGACCAATTACCTCTCCATCTCAACTTGGAAATCTATTATTTGGATTTGTTTATTGTAACATGTAACGAGGTACAGTGAAAAGTATTTTTCTGCGAGCTGCTCAAACAGATCATTAAGTACATGAAAAGAAAATAAAAGAAAAAGAAAATACATAATAGGGCAACACAAGGTACATAGAACATAGAACATAGAAAATACAGCACAGAACAGGCCCTTCGGCCCACGATGTTGTGCCGAACCTTTGTCCTAGCTTAATCATAGATGATCATTGAATTTACAGTGCAGAAGGAGGCCATTCGGCCCTTTGAGTCTGCACCGGCTCTTGGAAAGAGCACCCTACCCAAACTCAACACCTCCACCCGACACCAAGGGCAATTTGGACATTAAGGGCAATTTATCATTGGCCAATTCACCTAACCCGCACATCTTTGGACTGTGGGCGGAAACCGGAGCACCCGGAGGAAACCCACGCAGACACGGGGAGGACGTGCAGACTCCGCACAGACAATGACCCAAGCCGGAATCGAACCTGGGACCATGGAGCTGTGAAGCAATTGTGCTATCCACAATGCTACCGTGCTGCCCTTAAGAACAAATAAATCTACACTATATCATTTTACCGTAATCCATGTACCTATCCAATAGCTGCTTGAAGGTCCCTAATGTTTCCGACTCAACTACTTCCACAGGCAGTGCATTCCATGCCCCCACTACTCTCTGGGTAAAGAACCTACCTCTGATATCCCTCCTATATCTTCCACCTTTCACCTTAAATTTATGTCCCCTTGTAATGGTGTGTTCCACCCGGGGAAAAAGTCTCTGACTGTCTACTCTATCTATTCCCCTGATCATCTTATAAACCTCTATCAAGTCGCCCCTCATCCTTCTCCGCTCTAATGAGAAAAGGCCTAGCACCCTCAACCTTTCCTCGTAAGACCTACTCTCCATTCCAGGCAACATCCTGGTAAATCTTCTTTGCACCTTTTCCAGAGCTTCCACATCCTTCCTAAAATGAGGCGACCAGAACTGTACACAGTACTCCAAATGTGGCCTTACCAAAGTTTTGTACAGCTGCATCATCACCTCACGGCTCTTAAATTCAATCCCTCTGTTAATGAACGCGAGCACACCATAGGCCTTCTTCACAGCTCTATCCACTTGAGTGGCAACTTTCAAAGATGTATGAACATAGACCCCAAGATCTCTCTGCTCCTCCACATTGCCAAGAACTCTACCGTTAGCCCTGTATTCCACATTCATATTTTTCCTTCCAAAATGGACAACCTCACACTTTTCAGGGTTAAACTCCATCTGCCACTTCTCAGCCCAGCTCTGCATCCTATCTATGTCTCTTTGCAGCCGACAACAGCCCTCCTTACTATCCACAACTCCACCAATCTTCGTATCGTCTGCAAATTTACTGACCCACCCTTCAACTCCCTCATCCAAGTCATTAATGAAAATCACAAACAGCAGAGGACCCAGAACTGATCCCTGCGGTACGCCACTGGTAACTGGGATCCAGGCTGAATATTTGCCATCCACCACCACTCTCTGACTTCTATCGGTTAGCCAGTTTGTTATCCAACTGGCCAAATTTCCCACTATCCCATGCCTCCTTACTTTCTGCATAAGCCTACCATGGGGAACTTTATTAAATGCCTTACTAAAATCCATGTACACTACATCCACTGCTTTACCTTCATCCACATGCTTGGTCACCTCCTCAAAGAATTCAATAAGATTTGTTAGGCAAGACCTATCCCTCACAAATCCGTGCTGACTCTCCCTAATCAAGCAGTGTCTTTCCAGATGCTCAGAAATCCTATCCTTCAGTACCCTTTCCATTACTTTGCCTACCACCGAAGTAAGACTAACTGGCCTGTAATTCCCAGGGTTATCCCTAGTTCCTTTTTTGAACAGGGGCACGACATTCGCCACTCTCCAATCCCCTGGTACCACCCCTGTTGACAGTGAGGATGAAAATATAATTGCCAACGGCTCTGCAATTTCATCTCTTATGACACACTTCCTTTCAAGTGGTGCTACTATCCCTTAAAGGCATATTAAAAGCCAGGTGACACAAAATAGGAAGATGTACTTCCTATGAAGTTCATCTATGAAGATGAATAGGTACACAATGTAAATGCACAGACACCGGCATCGGGTGAAGCATACAGTTCCTTCATCGGCACTGGTTCAAAACCCGAAATTCTCTCCTGAACAGCACTGTGGCAATACCTTCACCCGGTAGACTGCAATGGTTCACCATCTTCTGAAGGGCAACTTGATTGGGCAATAAATGCTTGACCTTGATCCACATTCCGTGAGTGAGCAAAAGTGACAAAAAATGACACATTTCACCCATCATCTTTCTATAACAATCCTGACTGAACTGAGAGTACATCTTCCTATTTTGTGTCACCTAGCTTTTAATATGCCTTTAAGGGATAGTAGCACCACTTGAAAGGAAGTGTGTCATACAATCCAGTAACAGTTTCACTTGAGCAGAGCACACACACACATAGCTCTTCTGCTGAAGTCTTCAAGGTTTCTATCCATATGTAAATATTCTAATGTGCCTAATCCAAATAAATGAACCCACAATGTCTTTACGCAAATGGTTATAAGTGATTGGTGTTTCCACCATTATAACACCACAACGCTGAACAGCCTTTATTTGGTCAACTTGAGAAACACTCAGATGTTCCGCAGTGGGTGGAACATCATTTCCATGTCACACCTCCAGGAATTTGCCACAGAAAAATATCATCACAATTAAATAGACAGGGTCAAGTCTAACTAATGACAGCGCTATTCATTGCCCTGCTACGGTAGTTCCCGGGCCTGTCATAATACACCAGTATATCATGGTGCTGACACACACACACACTGATGGACATGCAGTGGGGCCAATCAGCATACACAACACCGCAGCCAATCACCTGTGAGAGCACACGCACTATTAAGACAGGGGACAGGAGAGTTCCCGCTCATTCTAGTAGCAGCCAGCTCAGAGCTCAGAGCTCACAGCCTGCAACACAGACATTCACCATGTGCTGAGTGCATCACCTGGTTTGGACTAGGCAAGGGTCAACAGTTAAAGCTGGTATTGCATTTACCCACAGTTCAAGTATGTTTATATAGTTAACCTTATAATAAAATAGAGTTGCACTACTTCCAGTGTTGGTGACCTGTTTGTGATCCAGAACACCCAACACATCAGGGCCAACGTGGTTGTTTATATTGAGTGGAAACACATACATCCCATCAGGTTCAGGAGCAGTACTGAGGAAGCTATTACTATAAATAACAAGAAAGAACATAAAGTTCTGAAAAATATAGAATCTGTTCATTTGGCACGTCGCAGTGTCAATACCAGCAAGCACATTCTGAAATGCTGCCATACATTCAACCGTGGATTGAACTTGTCAACTCATATAACCTGTTTTTCCAGGAGCAACATATCCTATTGGTAAATATAAAAGAGTTAGCAGGTTATAACTGAATCACATATATCAGCTCTTCAATCAAATTGTTGAGTTGGAAAAGCGCACAAGGTAAAAACAAAAGAACAGAATTTTACTAACGTCACTGAAAATCATTGGATAACATTGAAAATGTAATAGTTCTGTAAGATGTATAATTTATGAGCTGCATTAATTCCAGCCTTGCCTCAATAACCCTTCTTGAGTCACAGCACAAAATGCATGGTCCTCTGAGAGAAGAGAGGAGACAAATATAATTGAATCCAAAGAAATCGATCTATGATTTAGAGGTTAACGTGATCCCTTTTCAGTATTTTCAGAGGGACACAATAGGCAGGGTGTGTTTTAATAAATTAAGCTAGCCTTCTAAGATGTATCATAACATGGCATGGTCTGACAACTGCGCTGAGAAAAAGAGGTGACCTTTATGATATTCAGAATCGAAAATGGATTGTTGCACATTGATAACATCAGGCCGACTTGTTACAGCTCTTCTCTCCATTGGTTCTTTCTTGTCAATGTTTCAGAGAAGAATCATGTCCCGTGATTGTACACAAAGTTCAACCCAATTAATTAGAAATTCTTTTGCAAAAAGAGTACTTTAGAATCTAGTCACTGAAGGTCTCCAGATGGGACCTGTCTAATTACATATGGCTTGCACTCTAGGCATCTGTCACCTTGCTGTGTGTGTAATCCACAGATACGTTCCTATAAAATTGTCACAAGTACAACATCCTTTGACGCAAACCCTATCTCATCACAACATTATATCCTGTGAAGATCAAAAGCTGGGACAAAGATGTTTGATGAGTTTTTGTGCAAACTAGTCAGAAATGGGAATGAAGGTGGCACAGTTGTTACCACTGCTGCCTCACAGCGCCAGGGACCCGTGTTCAATTCCGGCCATGGGAGATTGAATTTGTGGAGTTTGCACTTTTCCCCTTGTCTGCGTGGGTTTCTTCCCACAGTCCAAAGATATGCAGGTTAGGTGGATTGGCCATGCTAAATTTCCTCTTAATGTCCAAAGATGTGCAGGTTAAGTGGGGTTACAAGGATAGGGTGGGCAAGTGGGCCTAGTTAGTGTCATAATATACACCAGTATATCATGGTGCAGACACACACTGATGGACACACAGTGGGACCAATCAACATACACAACACCGCAGCTGTTATAACCTGCCTACTTACGATTGGCTGGGGACTAATGACTATCCCACAATCCTAGGGGAGTATGAACTTCCCCAATGAGGGGGGCGGAGAAACTCCTAGTATAAATAAGCTGGCCAGTTCAGGAACCAGCAGGAAGGAGAAGGTAGCAAGGGAAGTTACTGCTAAGTTATATATTGTTATAAGTAAATAAACGTTATTATTTTGTATCCTTAAAACTCGTGCTGGATTCTTCGTGGCCCTTACAAAGCTGGCGATGAAGGTAAAAGGAATAGCTGTCTACACTGCTGAAGCCACCTCCCTGGATTTTTGTTGGATACAGGTTGGAAGTTGTTTTCTATTATACCATGCCTCTGTACGGACGTTTGGGTGTTTTTGATGCTGTGCTGGAAAGCTGGAACCAGTACACACAAGGGATGCGTTACTATTTCCGGGCAAACAATATCACTGAAAACGAGCGCCAGGTGGTCATATTGCTCACCGCCTGTGGGCCGCATACGTTTGGGGTGATTAGGAGCCTTATGTACCCAGCTGCGCCGGACACCAAAACGTTTGACGAACTTGTGAATTTAGTGGGGCAACACTTTAACCCAACCCCGTCCACGATAGTCCAGCGTTACCGGTTTAATACCGCTGAGCGGACCCCTGGAGAATCCCTTGCTGATTTTTTTTATCCAGGCTACGCGGGATTGCGGAATACTGTGACTATGGTGAGACCTTGTCAGAAATGTTACGCGACCATTTGGTTTGCGGTATTAACAATGCAGCAACCCAGAGAAAGTTGTTAGTGGAGCCAACATTGACTTTTCAACAGTCAATACAAATAGTCTTGTCCCGAGAGAGCGCAGAGCGAGGAGTACACGAGCTACAAGGAATGGAAGTGCATGCCTTGGGGCGCAACCCTTTCCGCCCAAAAATGTCCCACTGCACTCCTGCGGTACCTTGGGCGAGGCAACGACCGGACCGACGCCAGTGGCCATCGGACATTCCTCCCCGAAGGGAGCCTTCTCCAGAGCCAATGGATGAGGAGCCATGTCCGTGTCAGACTAGTAGGCGCCGACCCCGTCGCGGACGGCAGTCCTGGGGACGCCAGAGGCGCCGTCGTTCCGACCGAAACTGGGATCAGCCCAGGGGCCGTAACTGGGACCAGCCCAGAGGCTGTACCTTCCATGTGGATGAACCTGCGGCGACCACTCCTGAGGACGTGGAGACGGAGGACGACTGCCTGCAGCTGCATTGTGTGGCAGCTCCCCGTGTGGCCCCCATTAAGGTGACAGTACGGGTCAATGGCCACCCGCTGGAGATGGAGTTGGATACTGGCGCAGCGGTCTCCGTGATCGCCCAGAGGACATTCGACCGCATCAAGCAGGGTATACAGACCCTTACATTAACCGACTCACAGGCCAGGTTGGCCACCCACACGGGGGAACCACTGGACATTGCAGGAACTACAATGACCCCTGTTGTCTATGGATGCCAGGAGGGGCGTTTCCCACTTATCATGGTGCGCGGCCATGGGCCCAGCCTGTTGCGTCGGGACTGGTTGCGCCATTTGCGTTTGCAGTGGCAGCACATCCTCCAAACAGTTTCTGGAGGGTTGACTGAGGTGCTAGGACGATACCCAGAGGTATTCCAGCCTGGTTTGGGGAAAATAAAAGGGGCCGTAGCCCGTATCCAAGTTGAACCAGGAGTCACGCCGCGTTATTTCCGGGCGTGCCCAGTGCCTTACGCTTTGCTCGAGAAGGTAGAAGGGGAGCTCACTCGTTTGGAGAGTTTGGGTATTATCAGGCCCGTTCGTTTTGCTGACTGGGCAGCACCAATTGTACCAGTAATGAAGCCAGATGCCACAGTTCGCTTGTGTGGCGACTATAAACTTACAGTGAATACAGTTTCCCGACTCGACCGATACCCAATGCCTCGCATAGAGGATCTCTACGCGAAACTTGCAGGTGGACTCTCATTCACAAAATTAGATATGAGTCACGCCTACCTGCAGTTGGAGCTGGACCCTGCCTCCCGACCATATGTAACAATTAACTCCCACCGGGGCCTGTATGAATATACACGGTTGCCCTTTGGAGTATCCTCTGCCTGCGCAATTTTTCAACGTGTTATGGAGGGCATTTTGAGAGGTTTACCACGTGTGGCTGTCTACCTACATGACGTGTTGATTACAGGGACGTCGGAGCAAGAGCATTTGGAAAATCTGGAGGCTGTCCTTAGACGCCTTTCGGAGGCTGGAGTCCGTTTACGTCACACAAAGTGCGTATTTCAGGCAAAAGAAGTAGTCTACCTAGGTTATCGGGTGGACCGCGAGGGTCTGCACCCCATCGCAGAGAAGGTGCGTGCAATTCAGCATGCCCCCACCCCGACTGACACTTCGCATCTTCGTTCTTTTCTCGGTCTCGTAAACTATTATGGGAAGTTCCTCCCCAATCTGGCAACTACACTGGCCCCCTTGCACCTGCTGCTAAAGAAAAATCACACCTGGGTTTGGGGTCAGCCGCAAGAAACCGCTTTCCGGCGGGTAAAGCAATAATTGTCGTCGTCTGGGTTACTAACCCACTATGATCCGGGAAAGCCTTTGCTCGTCACATGTGATGCATCCCCGTATGGTATTGGGGCTGTCCTGTCCCACAAGATGGAAAACGGGGCCGAGCGACCGATAGCTTTCGCCTCCCGCACCTTGACTGCAGCGGAGAAAAAGTACGCGCAGATCGAGAAGGAGGGCCTGGCAGTGGTTTTCGCGGTGAAACGCTTCCACCAGTACGTGTACGGCCGCCATTTCACTATCGTGACTGATCATAAGCCCCTGCTGGGACTCTTCAGAGAGGATAAGCCAATACCGCCCATTGCTTCTGCACGGATCCAGCGCTGGGCTTTGTTGCTTGCTGCATATGAGTATTCTCTGGAGCACAAACCAGGTACGCAGATAGCAAATGCCGACGCACTGAGCCGATTGCCTTTATCGACCGGCCCCATGTCGACCCCCACGACCGGTGAGGTGGTTGCAACCCTAAATTTTATGGACACCTTGCCTGTCACGGCATCACAGATCCGTGAGTGGACCCAGACGGAGCCAGTCTTGTCAAAGGTTCGGCACATAGTCCTGTATGTTGGGCAGCATAAACAGCTCCCAGGCGAGTTGCGGGCATTTTTCTCCAAGCTGTCAGAATTCAGCGTGGAAGACGGCATCCTCTTGTGGGGGACGCGTGTGATTGTCCCGGAAAAAGGCCAGGAGCTGATATTATCAGACTTGCACAATGGGCATCCGGGCGTGACCAAGATGAAAATGTTGGCCCGGAGTTATGTCTGGTGGCCAGGCCTCGACACCGACATTGAGAAGGTGGCCCAAAATTTGCCAGGAGCATCAGAAGCTTCCGCCGGCCGCGCCCCTATATCACTGGGAATGGCCAGGGCGGCCTTGGGCACGCTTACATGCAGATTTCGCAGACCCTTTTCAGGGATCCATGTTCCTTCTACTAATTGACGCCCAGTCCAAATGGCTGGAGGTGCATAAGATGCAGGGGACAACGTCCTGCGCAACAATTGAAAAGATGCGTTTATCATTTAGTACGCATGGCCTCCCCGAGGTGCTGGTCACGGATAATGGCACTCCATTCACGAGTGAGGAGTTTGCTAGGTTTACAAAGATGAACGGCATTCGCCATATCCGCACTGCCCCTTACCACCCGGCTTCAAATGGGTTGGCAGAGCGTGCAGTGCAAACATTCAAAAGAGGCCTAAAGAAGCAGTCTTCCGGATCAATGGACACGAGACTGGCTCGCTTTTTGTTTACGTACAGGACCACCCCCCATGCAGTGACTGGGGTAGCTCCCGCAGAACTCCTAATGGGACGAGGACTTCGCACCCGCCTTAGTATGGTCTTCCCGGACATTGGCGCAAAAGTACGCCGCACACACGAACGGCAGGGACAGGGATTGTCTCGGCATCGTCCGATTCGGCAGTTTGCGCCCGGTGACCCAGTATTCGTGCGGAATTTTGCTGGTGGTGCCCAATGGGTTTCTGGTGTAATCTTTCGCCAAACGGGCCCGATATCTTACCAAGTGCAAGCCCAGGGTCGTCTCCAGCGAAAACATGTAGACCACGTCCGGTCCAGAAGATCATCCCCTCAAAAGATTCCCCGCCCCCGGCGCTCATCTCAACAGCCGCAAAGACCAGAGACAAGGGAAGGTAGTCCTCAAAATCTTCCACTGGTGCCTCACTCGAAGCCTGCGCAGGTTGTTATGGGACCGAATGGAGATAGAGACGCTGACATGACGGAGGCAGCAGACTCTGACTCCGAGATGGAGACACAGGATGCATCAGAGGGGGAATCCTCGGGTCCACAGGCCGTGGATGTACAACCGCGCCGTTCATCACGGAAGCGCCGGTCTCCGTCTCGTTATACGCCGCCTGATCCAGCGCCGCGTGCAAATGGCGTCCGACCTGCGGCCAAACGAGTTCGACGCCTTCCTTCGCCAGGGTCTTCGGTGGATTCCTTGGACTTTGGGGGGGGGGAGGGATGTTATAACCTGCCTACTTACGATTGGCTGGGGACTAATGACTATCCCACAATCCTAGGGGAGTATGAACTTCCCCAATGAGGGGGGCGGAGAAACTCCTAGTATAAATAAGCTGGCCAGTTCAGGAACCAGCAGGAAGGAGAAGGTAGCAAGGGAAGTTACTGCTACTGTTATGTATATATTGTTATAGTAAATAAACGTTATTATTTTGTATCCTTAAAACTCGTGCAGGATTCTTCGTGGCCCTTACAAAAGCAGCCAATCACCAGTTAGAGCACACGCACTATAAAGACAGGGGGCATCAGAGTTCCCTCTCATTCGAGTAGCAGCTAGCTAGGAGGACAGAGCTCACAGCCTGCAGCACAGACATTCACCATGTGCTGAGTGCATCAACTGGTTAGGGCAAGGGAAAGGTCTTTAGTTAAAGCTAGTATCGTATTAACCCACAGTCTGAGTATGTTTAAACAGTTAATGATTCAATAAAATAGTGTTGCACTATTTCAAGTGTTGGTGACCTGTATATGATCCAGAACACCCAACACATCACGATACCAGGTGTGGTGGGATACTAGCACTTCTTAGACCTACCTGCAAGTGATCTGCCTTCCGCCAGCATTCCGTCATCCCGCAACATGGACAACATCAGCCTCCGCTCCGCATCGCCGGCAACCTCTGGGCCAACTGGAAGATTTTCAAACAGCGCTTCCAGCTCGTTCTCGAAGCCACGGACAGGGAGGGCGCCTCGGACACCAGAAAGATTGCTCTTCTCCTCTCCACGGCCGGGGACCATGCCATCACATTTTCGACTCTCTCCCCTTTGCAGATGACGAAGATAAGACAACGTTCAAGACGGTTCTCCTCAAGTTTGACACTCACTGCAGCGTAGAGGTGAATGAAAGTTTTGAACGCTATGTGTTCCAGCAGCGTTTGCAGGGTAAGGATGAACCTTTCTAACACACATCCGCATCCTTGCGCAATCTTGCAGCTACGGGCCCACCTCCGACTCCATGATACGCGACCAGATCATTTTCGGTGTTCAGTCGGACCCCCTACGTCAGCAGCTCCTCAAAGTAAAGCAACTCACCCTAGCACCCACCATCGAGACCTGTGTCTTACATGAAAACGCCACGAGTCAGCATTCCCATATACAAGCAGCTGAAACGGGGCGGCAAGGTCTCCATGAGGCGGAACGGGTCCAAGTGATTGAGTACCTCCAGGGCCTCAGCCTGGATGAGGGCGGCCATTTTGCGCGCTTTTCGCAGACTCCCACGCTTGTACGCACCAAACGAGGGGACGGCGACGTTGAGGAATGTAATGCGCAGGTGCTTACCACGCAAGACCGTACCGCACATGCGCAGTGGGCAACGACGTGCGGCAACTGTGGCTCCGCCCATTTAAAGCGGCAATGCCCCGCAAAATCTCGACAATGCCTACGATGTGGAAGACTTGGCCACTATGCTGCCTGCTGTCGAGCAGCTCAGCCTGCCAACTTATATCGCTTCAGCCAACCTCACAGGAATGTTCGGGCAATTCAACCCACGGTCACCGAGTCCGATGCGGACCTCCCACACAGCAGTGACACTAAGGACCCGAAGGCGCCTTTGCGAGTCGGTGTCGTAACGAAAAACAAGCTGTCCCCGAAGCAAAGACACCAGCCATTGTCTGTATACAGCATCGATCCAGACGATGAGTGGTGTGCCACCCTGACGGTCAACCAGAATTCGTCGCCCACCTCAGAGACTTAATTTGTGAACTTTGTGGGACTTTCTGATCTGTTCTGTTCTTCTGTTTAATCGTTCAAGTGGTTTGTATATAGTGTTCATCTCGTTATTCTTGTGACACACTGTTTTTCTGAACCAGGCACCTTCCCATGTAAATTGCTTAGTTTTTATGTACACAGTCCTGTAAATATTTCGCACACGCGTAGTCAGGAACATTCACCATACACTACTTATTGTCACGCAGGTACTTTTTTTTATAAAAGGGGGATGTCATAATATACACCAGTATATCATGGTGCAGACACACACTGATGGACACACAGTGGGACCAATCAACATACACAACACCGCAGCCAATCACTATGAGAGCACACGCACTATAAAGACAGGGGGCATCAGAGTTCCCGCTCATTCGAGTAGCAGCTAGCTAGGAGGACAGAGCTCACAGCCTGCAACACAGACATTCACCATGTGCTGAGTGCATCGACTGGTTAGGACAAGGCAAAGGTCTTTAGTTAAAGCTAGTATCGTATTAACCCACAGTCTGAGTATGTTAAAACAGTTAATGATTCAATAAAATAGTGTTGCACTATTTCAAGTGTTGGTGACCTGTATGTGATCCAGAACACCCAACACATCAGTTAGGGTGCTCCTTCAGAGGGTCAGTGCAGACCCAATGGGCTGAATGGCCTCCTTCTGCACTGTAGGAATACAATGGTACTAAATTCTGTGCTATGAGCCCAGGGCCACGATAAACATGAATAATTCTGAGCAGTCTACCTCCACTACATTATTCTCTTGCCAAGAATAAAGCTCCAGTTTATGAACACTTAGTGAGAACATTGCTGCTGATCAAACTTAGTCAACATACATTGACTGCAGCGGAGAAAAAGTACACGTAGATCGAGAAGGAGGGCCTGGCAGTGGTTTTCGCGGTGAAACGCTTCCACCAGTATGTGTACGGCCGCCATTTCACTATCGTGACTGATCATAAGCCCCTGCTGGGACTTTTCAGAGAGGATAAGCCAATACCGCCCATTGCTTCTGCACGGATCCATTAAAAGTTGTGGGTCAGATGAACTCCATGATACACTTTGGGGTTCTCTAAACCCTGGCCCATGACAAATTGGGGGTTCGAGGGGGATAAAAGTCTATCAATTGGATTGGCTTAGTGAACTTAAAGACAGTGAGGGGTGAGCATATTGTGGTTGCTTTTCAGGTGTGGAATTCTAGTTTGAGTGGGGAGTGTGTTGTGGACAATGGCTCTTTCAGAAGCTCAGAAGTTTTTGGGGTGGAGACGGTCACTAAAAGCAGACTGTTAGATTTGGCAAAAACATTGCAGTTAACATTACCTGATAAAATGCGAAAGGATGAGGTAATTATGGCGGTGGCTAAGCATTTAAAGTTGCCTGAGATACAGTTTGACTCATTGGAAATGACAAATTCAGTTACAAATTAAACAAATGGAACATGAGAAATAATTAAAGCAGCTTGAATACAAAAGAGAGGAAAAAGAAAGAGAGAGCGGCAAAAGAAAGAGATAGAGAGGAAAAAGAGAGAGAGAGAGAGGAAAAAGAAAAGGAGAGAGAAGAAAGGAGAAATGAAAAAATAGCCCTAGCAGAACAAAAAGAAAGGGAGATACAGATCAGGGAAAAAGATAAAGAGAGAGTTCGAACTTCAGAAAATGGCCATGAAACATGACATTGAGTTCAAATTGGCATACGTAAAGGGAAATGTACAGTTGGATGATAGTGATGTGGACAGTGACAAAGAGCGTCAAAGTCGAAGGCTTGGTGGGGATCTATTTAAATATGTCCAAGCATTGCCAAGGTTTGATGAGAAGGAGGTGGAAGCCTTTTTCATTTCATTTGAGAAGGTGGCTAAACAAATGTTATGGCCACAGGACATGTGGGTATTACTGATTCAAACAAAGGTGATAGGTAGGGCTAGTGAAGTGTTTGCATCACTACTGGAGGAGGTATTTGGGACGTATGAGGAGGTGAAAAAATTCATCTTAGGTGCATATGAACTAGTGCCTGAAGCCTACAGACAAAGATTTAGAAATTAAAGGAAAGAATTTGGTCACACATACATGGAGTTTGAAAGGCTCAAACAGAGTAATTTTGATAGGTGGGATAATGGCTTTGAAAATAAACCAAACGTATGAAGCGCTCAGAGAAATTATGCTTTTGGAGGAGTTTAAAAATTCAATTTCTGATATAGTGAGAACTCATGTGGAATAGCAGAGGGTTAAAACGGCAAGTATAGCAGCAGAAATGGCAGATGATTATGAATTTGTTCATAAATCAAAGCTTTGTTTCCTACATCAGTTTCAGCCTGTGAGGGATAGAAACTGGGGACATGAGAAATACTCCAGTGGTAAAACTAAAGGTGATCTGATGGGAGATAATAAGGAGGGTGTACCTCAGATTAAAAAAGAAATCCAGGAGGTTGGAAGAGACATTAAAAGTTTCAAATGTTTCCACTGTAATAAACTGGGCCATGTAAAGTCAGTGTTGGTGGTTGAAGAAAAGCACTGGGAAGGCTGATGTGGTAAAACAGGATAAGACAGTGGGGTTTGTGAAAGTGGTAAAGGAAAGCCCAAGTGAAGTGAAGGAGGTGCAAAAGATTGTACAGCCTGATCAAGAGGTGATTGATAAGAAGGTGCCAGATCTCTTTAAATAATTTACTTGTGTGGGTAAAGTTTACTCATGTGAATCAGGAGGAGCAGGTAAAAAGTCACAATTTTAAGAGATACGGGAGCTAGTCAATCTTTAATGGTAAGAGATGAGGAGTTATGTAGTTTGGGAAGAATATTGCTGGAAAAGGTGGTAATATGTGGAATTCAGGGTGAGAGGAGTACTGTTCCATTATATAAGGTAAGGTTGGAAAGTCCAGTGAAGAATGGTGAAGTGGTAGTAGGAGTAACAGAGAAACTATCTTGTCCAGGAATACAGTTTATCTTGGGTAATGATATAGCGGCATTGCAGGTGGGAGTGATGCCTATTGTGGTTGATAAGCCAGTGCAAAATCAGACAACTGAAATGTTGAAGGACGAATATCCTGGGATTTTTCCGGATTGTGTAGTAACAAGGTCGCAAAGTCACAGGTTAAGACAAGAGGAGAAATCAGAGAGTGAAGATAAAGATGAAGTGCAATTATCAGAAACGATTTTGGATCAGATGGTTGGAAAAGAACAGGTGGAGGATGAGGCAGATATTTTTAGTCCAGGAAAATTGGCGGAGTTACAACAGAAAGATGTAGAAATAAAACGGATGTATCAGAAAGCATAAATGGAAGAGGAGTCTGAGTGGATACCAGAGTGTTATTACCATAAAAGTGATATCTTGATGAGAAAATGGAGACCTTTACATATGCAGGATGAAAAGTGGGCAGAAGTTCATCAAGTAGTATTGCCGGTAGGGTATAGAAAAGAGGTGTTGCGAGTTGCACATGAGGTACCAGTGGGAGGTCATTTAAGAATAAAGAAAACTCAAGCTAAAATACAAAGACATTTTTATTGGCCTGGACTACATAAAGATGTAGTTAAATTTTTGTCAATCATGTCACACATGTCAAGTGATAGGGAAACCTCAAGCAATGATAAAACCAGCGCCCTTAATACCCATTCCAGCATTTGAGGAACCTTTTACACGGGTCTGAATTGATTGCGTAGGACCGCTTCCTAAAACAAAAAGTGGGAATCAATATCTTTTGACGATAATGGTTTCCAGAGGCCATTCCAGTATGTAATATTACAGCTAAAAAGATTGTGGAGGAGTTACTTAAATTCTTTACTAGATATGGACTACCCACAGAAATACAATCGGATCAAGGATCAAATTTTAACTCCAGGTTATGCAAAGAAGTTATGCATAGCTTCGGAATAAAACAATTTATATCAACTGCATACCATCTAGAATCGCAGGGAGCGTTAGAAAGGTGGCATCAGACAATGTTGAGGGCTTATTGTCAAGATTATCCAGAGGATTGGGATAAAGGAATTCCATTCGTAATGTTTGCAATTAGGGATGCACCTAATGAGTCAACCAAATTTAGTCCTTTTGAACTAATGTTTGGTCATCAGGTGAGAGGACCACTTAAATTGTTGAAGGAAAAATTGGTGAGTGAGAAATCAGAAATTACATTATTGGATTACGTGTCAAATTTTAAGGAACGATTAAATAGAGCAGGTGAATTGGCTAGACAACATTTAAAAGTTGCACAAAATGTAATGAAATGGGTAGCGGACAAGAAATCCAAAGTTTGTAGTTTTGCCAGTGGAGATAACGTTTTAGTATTGTTACAAGTAGTTGGTGAAACTTTAGTAGAAAGGTTTTGTGGACCTTATCAGATTGAAAGGAAATTAAGTGTGGTGAATTATGTGGTAAAAACACCAGATAGAAGGAAGACTCACCAAGTGTGTCATGTGAATATGCTTAAAAGGTACTTTGAAAGGGAAGGAGAGAAAAAGGAGGAGGTTTTAATGATTCTAACTCAAAGTGACGAACCAAATCCAGATGACTGTAAATTTGACATATCTCAAATTAAATTGGAATACGAGGGTGTTCTTAAAAATTGGGATAAATTGTTGAGATACCTTCCAGAGGAAAATCGAACTGACCTGAAAGAGTTATTGATATCACATGGCTAAGTTTGTGGAGATAAATTGGGAAGTACTAAAATGCTATACATGATGTCGATGTGGGAAAGGCTGTTCCAATCAAACCACATCCATATAAACTTAACCCTTTAAAATTGGCACAGGTTAACAAAGAGATTGAGAGTATGCTTAAAAATGGCATCATTGAAGTGGGTTGCAGCCAATGGAGCTCACCCATAGTGATGGTGCCTAAACCAGACGGTACCCAACGGTTGTGTGTGGACTACAGAAAGGTTAATGCAGTTACAAGAACAGACTCCTATCCTATCCCACGTTGGAGGAGTGCATTGAGAAAGTGGGACAATCAGCTTGTATTTCAAAATTGGATTTATTTAAAGGTTACTGGCAGGTACCTTTTATCCGAAAGGGCGAAGGAGATTTCAGCTTTTGTGACTCCAGATGGTATATACCAATTCAAAGTTATGCCATTTGGCATGAAGAACGCCCCAGCCACATTTCAACGGTTAACTAACAAAGTAATTTCAGGATTACCCAATTGTGCGGTATACATCGACGATCTGGTAATTTTCAGCCAGACATGGAAAGAACATTTAAAACATCTGATGGAGTTATTCGATCAACTTCAGGAGGTGGGTTTGGTGATAAACCTAGCCAAAAGTGAATTTGGAAAAGCCCAAGACACTTTCCATGGCCATACAATCGGACAGGGTCGAATGATCACACGGGATGTGAAACCAACAGTTATTGAGGGGTTTCCGATACCCTCAAGACAAAGGGATTTCTTGGCATGAGTGGATTTGATCGAACATTTGTGCAAATGTTTTGTAGCGTGATTGCTCCACTAATGGACTTGCTGAAGAAGCGTAAGAAATTTCAGTGGACAGTGGACTTTCAACAGGCATTTGACTGCCTGAAAGCTGTGATAACCAATGCTCCTGTGTTGAGCACTAACCCCTCCCCCCACCAGGCCTCTGGACGTGTGCCCAAACCCACCTGTAAGTGGGCCATCGAGCCCCCTGCACGCCACCTCATAAAGGCAGGGAAGCCCAGGGCCTGATCCCCGGCACGGACAAAAGCCACCCAAGTATCGCCAGCCTGGCACCCTGGCAGCACCCCTAACAACATGACAGTGCCACCTGGGTGTCACCCTGGCACTGCCAGGGTGCCAGTTGGCAGTGCAACAGTGCCTGGGGTGCCAGGTTACCATCCTGCCCAGTGCCCGACCACCCAGGGGCCCCCAATCACCTGGGAGACCCCCCAAATACCATTACCCCATGTCCACATTGGTGGAGACCAGTGTAAATGGTGCTCACTTGTGGTCTCTGCGGCGCGGGGGGGTTAACTTTACTAGAGCATAGTCAAGTGAGCCTAACTGCACATTTGAATATGCAAATTTAAGTGCCGCCTATTGTGGGCGGGATCCAGATCATGATGCCTTGCAAGATCGGTAAATCTCACGAGAGAGCTCCTGGTTACAGGCTAACAGACAACTATTTTAGCCACAAGTCTTTTCCCACATATATATGGTCAGCACTGAAATTAATTAAAACCAACTCTGAATTTAATCAAAGTATTGAGATGTCTTCTTGAACTGTTGCAGTCTTTCCGGTGTAGGTACGCCCACTGTGCTGTTAGGGAGGGAGTTCCAGGATTTTGCTCCAGCGGCAGTGAAGGAACGGTGATATATTTCGAAGTCGGGGTGGTGAATGACTTGGAGGGGAACCTCCAGGTAGTGGGGTTCCCAGGGATCTGCTGCTCTTGTCCTTCTAGATGGTAGTGGTCGTGGGTTTGGAAGGTGCTGTCTAAGGAACCTTGGTGAGTTACTGCAATCCATCTTGTAGATGGTACACACGGCTGCCGCTGTTTGTCAGTGGTGGAGGGTTTGAATGTTTGTGGAAGGAGGAGCAATCAAGCGGGTTGCTTTGTCCTGGATGGTGTCAAGCTTCTTGAGCGTTGTTGGAGCTGCACTCATCCAGGCAAGTGGAGAATATTCCATTACAATTTTGACTTGTGCCTTGTAGATGATGGACAGGATTTGGGAGGTCAGGAGGTGAGTTACTCACCATAGGATTCCTAATATTTGACCTGCCTTGGTAGCCACAGTACTAATGTGGCTCAGCCTGTTCAGTTTCTGATCAATGATAACTCCCAGGATGTTCATTTGGAGGGATTCAGCGATGGTAATGCCATTCAATGTCAAGGGGCGATGGTTAGATCCTCTCTTGTAGGAGATGGCCATTGCCTGGCACATGTGTTGTGCGAATGTAACTTGCCACTTGTCAGCCCAGCCTGGATATTGTCCAGATCTTGCTGCATTTGGACATGGACTGTTTCATTATCTGAGGAATCGCGAATGGTGCTGAACATTGTGTAGTCATCCGCAAACATTCCCACTTCTGACCTTATGATGGAAGGCAGGTCATTAATGAAGCAGCTGAAGATGTTACGGCCTAGGAACTACCCTGAGGAACTCCTGCAGTGATGTCCTGGAGCTGAGATGATTTGAATTTGTCACAGTTCCCCACTCTACTAAGTATACCATGCTATTCGGTGCCATCCACAACGTTTGAAGTTGTACTTCTGATTCCTGAATCCCCAGGGAATCTTGCATTCGTCTGAGAAGGGTCTGGAATCAACATCCCATTCGAAAGATGATGCAGTTGTACAAGAGTGCACCACTCCCTCAATGCCGCACTGGAGAGTTAGCTTAAATGTTGAGCTAAAGTGTCTGGAGCTGTACTGAAACCCAAGGTGTACTGACTCATGCACAACAGTACTACCTCTGTGCTACAGCTAACTTAAAAAGTGAACTTGAGAAATAAGGAGCGGGATTCTCCGGTCCGCCAGCCACATGTTTCCAGGTTGTCGTTCGCTGGTGACGGGATTCTATCTTCCCGCCGATTGTCTTCCCATTGCAACCACCCCAGGCCGCTGTGAATCCCCTGGTAGGGGTGCGCGCCCGGGTGGCAAATTGAATCGCAATGACCAGAGAATTCCAGCCAAGGTCACATCCTTTACGGAGGGAGATGGAAGCAAATGCAGACATCTGAAATAGGCATTGAAAGTTTGAACCTGTCTGAGAGAGATCTTTAAATTGCAGGATGTCAGGAATATGGCAAGGAAACTCATTTTCTCCAATAAATTAAAGACGAGATTGCTAGAATTTTATGCTGATTTGGGTGGGGGTTGCGGGGGAGGGGAGAGACATGATTAGCTGGGAAAAATCATGTTAAAGTTTACCATGAGAAGGTTTATCAAAGAAGTCAATGGTGATGTCCTAGATTTAAGAGGGCAATTGTATATCCCCTGACCCCTACGAGTTTATTAACTGAGATCAAATAATTCCACACAAACTGAAGTCAAACCTGGGACCTTGCTAGTCTGTTTGGCTCTTCAGAAGCTAAACCTGCATCCCTACAATTTCTACAGACTTCATGCCTTTGAGAACTTCCCTTACGCACACATTCCTGCTCAAGTACTATCTTCTGTTTGAAACCTAGCCCCATGAGGTCTGAATCCAAAAACTATGCGAAATCTTAAAAGTGATTCAGCGTGTTCGATGTTTAGCTTTTGCAAAATAAATTTTCTTTGAACTTCACAGAATGTTTGAGATTTAAGTATAAATATTTAATCATCTATGTGCAGTAACAGTGGATCAGGGAGTTCTAAATGTTTTTTTAAAATTCTTTCATAACTAATTGCCCTTGAACTTTGTAGCTTTTAGGCCATTTCAAAATCAATCACATCACAGTCACATATAAGGCAGATTCCCTTCCGTAAAGGGCAGGAGTGAATGAGATGGCGTTTTTACAATCAACAGTAGTTTTATGGTACCATTTCGGAGACTTACTTTTAATTCCAATTTTTTATTAATTCATTGAATTTAAATTCAACCTGGTGGGATTTGAACCCATGCCCCCAGGGGAATTAACCTTGGCCTCTAGATTATCAGTCTAGTGAAATTATCAATATGCCACCATCTCCCTCAGGTAACACAACAAGAAGTCATGTTACCTGAGAATGAAACAGCAGGCGTCAGTTTCATGTTATCACCGTGAACAGTTTTCCTGCCTGTGAGGGTGAAAGTACTCTGACAGCATCAATAACAACCACGCAGATTGCTGCTGGTCTCAACATTACATTCACCTCCATTCCCATTAACTTTAAAATGTTAGATTATGGAGCTAGCCCTCTAGCTACACAAAGATCGGGGTGCCAACTTTAAAGGGTGCCCCAAGACACATTAACTGAAGGGGGATGACTAGAGGGTTATGACTGGGAGAGAAGAAGGGAAATTAAAACAACAATTTCGCTAATGGGGAGTAATAATAAATTGGAAGGTTTGAAGAGAGAGAGAGGAGGATAAGTGAATGAGTTGGTGCCTTCCTGGCAGTGAATTTTCCTCTGATGAGGTTTTGGTGCTTGATCACTTGAGACATAATGTGCTGTAAACAAGACGATTTAAACATTTGCTCCTACGAGGTGCTGGATGTGTCTGCTGTGTCAGTGAGTTAAAACACAGAAGAGAGATCAACTGATTTTAGGTCTGTTCTGAGACAGAGAAAACAAGGTGAACAGAAAAGTAAGTAATTTGAGAGATGCAGTTGCCTTTGCAATGGATTGGACAGTCTGATATTACTTGCAAGATCACGCAAGACAATGCATTACTAATAAATATTAAGTGCAGCATAGGATCTGCAAGTCTACTCTGCCTCAAAAATCATCAAGGGTTCCCTACGCCAATAATCATTGGAGGGCTCCTCCCACCAACCACCGGCATTCTTCTCCCTCTCCCCCAATTACCTGCTGTCCCCTTATGCCCCCAGCACACATTACTGGAAACTTTGCCTGCATGGGGCTCCCATGAGGGTCCACCCTTGACACTGCCCCAGGTGTGGTTGGCACTGTCTGGTTGGAACTGAGCGAACCTGACACTGCCAACCTGTGCCAGGATGCTTCCCGAGCACGTCCCTCTCTCCCGAGGGTTATACTTACTTCTCCCGGACACTAGTATATCATGGTGCAGACACACACACTGATGGACACACAGCAAGACCAATCAACACACACAACACTGCAGCCAATCACCAGTTAGAGCACACTCACTATATAGACAGAGAGCATCAGAGTTCCTGCTCATTCGGGATGCAGCCTCTCAGAAGGACAGAGCTTACAGCTTACAGCACAGATCTTCCATGTGCTGAGTGCATAGACTGGTTAGGACAGGCATAGGTCTTTACTTTAATCCAACATCGTGTCAACCCACAGTGAAAGTATGTTCAACAGTTTCTAACTTAATAAAATAGTGTTGTACTATTTTAAGTGTTGGTGGCCTGTATGTGTTCCATGGATCCAGAGCACCCAACACATCATGGTACCAGTAGTTGAGGGATGTTGGAACGTCTTAGACCTACCTGCAAGTGATCTGCCTTCCACCAGCATACAGCCATCCCGCAAAATGGACAGCGTCCGCCCGCCGCCGCACCGACCTCCTCAGAAGACAAACACGGGACGCAACCGCCAGAGTGCCCTTCATCGTCCAGTATTTCCACGGTGCGGAGAAACTACGACATCTTCTTCGCAGCCTTCAACACGTCATCGATGAAGATGAACATCTTGCCAAGGTCATCCCCACACCCCCACTACTTGCCTTCAAACAACCGCGCAACCTCAAACAAACCATTGTTTGCAGCAAACTACCCAGCCTTCAGAACAGCGACCACGACACCACACAACCCTGCCATGGCAATCTCTGCAAGACGTGCCAGATCATCGACATGGATACCACTATTATACGTGAGAACACCACCCACCAGGTGCACGGTACATACTCGTGTGACTCGGCCAACGTTGTCTACCTCATACGCTGCAGGAAAGGATGTCCCAAAGCGTGGTACATTGGCGAGACCATGCAGACGCTGCGACAACGAATGAACGGACACCGCGCGACAATCACCAGGCAGGAATGTTCCCTTCCAGTCGGGGAACACTTCAGCAGTCAAGGGCATTCAGCCTCTGATCTCCGGGTAAGCGTTCTCCAAGGCGGCCTTCAGGATGCGCGACAACACAGAATCGCCAAGCAGAAACTTATAGCCAAATTTGGCACACGAGTGCGGCCTCAACCGGGACCTGGGATTCATGTCGCATTACATTCACCCCCCACCATCTGGCCTGAGCTTGCGAAATCCTACCAACTGTCCTGGCCTGAGACAATTCCCACCTCTTTAACCTAGGGTTACCCCTATCTCTGGATCTGTAAACACTTAATCAACTGCAAATGCTTGCATTCTAAGCATTGTCTTGCATCTTTGAATTTGTCTATATATATGTTTCTGGAACATACCTCTTCATTCACCTGAGGAAGGAGCAGCGCTCCGAAAGCTAGTGTTTGAAACAAACCTGTTGGACTTTAACCTGGTGTTGTAAGACTTCTTACTGTTCTCACCCCAGTCCAACGCCGGCATCTCCACATCACTCACTATATAGACAGAGGGCATCAGAGTTCCCGCTGATTCGGGATGCAGCCTCTCAGAAGGACAGAGCTTACAGATTACAGCACAGATCTTCACCATGTGCTGAGTGCATAGACTGGTTAGGACAGGCATAGGTCTTTAGTTTAATCTAACATCGTGTTAACCCACAGTGAATGTATGTTCAACAGTTTCTAACTTAATAAAATAGTGTTGTACTATTTTAAGTGTTGGGGGCCTGTATGTGTTCCACGAATCCAGAGCACCCAACACATCATGGTACCAGTAGTTGAGGGATGTTAGAACATCTTAGACCTACCTGCAAGTGATCTGCCTTCCACCAGCATACAGCCACCCTGCAAAATGGACAGCGTCCGCCCGCCGCCGCCGCTCTGCATCACCGGTAACCTAGGGGCCAACCGGAAGATATTCAAACAACGCTTCCAGCTCTACCTTGAAGGCACAGACCGGGAAGCTGCCTCACACACCAGGAAGATCGCTCTCTTCCTATCCACGGCCGGGGAACATGCCATCCACATTTTCAATTCTCTCACCTTTGCTGATGGTGAAGAAAAATCAAAATTCAAGACGGTCCTCCTTAAGTTTGACAGTTACTGCGACATCGAGGTGAATGAAAGTTTTGAGCGCTATGTATTCCAACAGCGTTTGCAGGGTAAGGATGAATCTTTCCAGTCCTTTCTCACCCACCTCCACTTCCTTGCGCAGTCCTGTAATTACGGGCCCACCTCCGACTCCATGACGCGCGACCAGATCGTTTTCGGTGTTCAGTCGGACCCCCTACACCAGCAGCTCCTCAAGGTAAAGCAGCTCACCCTAGCGACTGCCATCGAGACCTGCGTGCTACATGAACACGCCACAAGTCGGTATTCCCACATCCAAGCAGCTGAAACGGCACGGCAAGGTCCCCACGAGGTAGAATGGGTCCAAGCAATCGAGCAACTCCAGGGCCTCAGCCTGGATGAGGGCGGCCATTTCAGGCGCTTTTCGCGGAACCCCGCGCTTGTGCGCACCGAACGAGGGGACGGCGATGTTGACGAACGTACTGCACGGGCGCGCACCACGTACGACCGCACCACGCATGCGTGGTGGTGCAGCGAACGAACTGACACTACAACGTGCGGTAACTGTGGCTCCGCCCACTTAAAGCGGCAATGTCCTGCCAAATCCCGACGATGACTGCGATGTGGCAAACTTGGCCACTATGCTGCTTTATGCAGATCAGCTCAGCCTGCCAACTCTCGTCGCTCGAGCCAGCCCCGGAGGAATGTCCGGGCCATTCAACCCACGGTCACCGAGCCCGATTCGGACCTGATACTCAATATTGACACCGAGGACCCGAAGGCACCTTTTCAAGTCGGTATCATTACAAAAAGCAGGGTGTCCCCGAAGCAAAGAATCCAGCCTCTATCTGTATACAGCATCAATCCGGACGATGAGTGGTGTGCCACCCTTACGGTCAACCGGTCCCAAATACGATTCCTCCTGGACACTGGTGCCTCCGCCGGTCTCATTGCGCGGTCTGACCTCCAAAGCCTTCGTGTCAAACCAGCCATCCTGCCATCAGCCTGCCAGCTATTAGATTATAATGGCAATGCCATTGCTGCCAGCGGCTCATGCCAACTTGAAGTGACGCACAGGTCACGCAAAGCCATCCTTCCCTTTGAAATCGTGGGCTCCTCGAAAGCCTCCCTGCTTGACCCGCAGGCATGCAAGCTGTTAAACCTAGTTCAGAGAGTTCACTCTCTCTCTCTCCTGCTGACGCATCTGCCTTTCAGGACACTGACTTCAGGGTGCAGCTCGATGCCCTTATCAACCAGTACCACGACGTCTTCGAGGGCAATGGCACGCTCCCGTACACCTACAAGATTTTATTAAAACCCAATGCCACACCTGTGGTGCACGCACCTCGCAAGGTCCCAGCACCCCTTAAGGACTGCCTCAAGCAGCAGCTGCAGGACCTCCAGAACCAAGGAGTGATTTCCAAAGTCATGGAACTGACCGACTGGGTCAGTTCCATGGTATGTGTAAAAAGGCCTTTCGGCGAATTGAGAATTTGCATTGATCCCAAGGATCTAAATCGCAATATTATGAGAGAGCACTATCCAATTCCCAAGCGCGAAGAGCTCACATGTGAGATGGCTCGCGCCAAGCTCTTTACCAAACTCGACGCCTCAAAAGGATTCTGGCAAATCCAGCTCGATAAATCCAACAGGAAACTCTGCACATTTAACACCCCCTTTGGAAGATATTGTTACAACAGAATGCCGTTTGGGATCATCTCTGCATCAGAGGTGTTCCATAGGATTATGGAACAAATGGTGGAAGGTATCGAAGGTCTATGCCGATGACATAATCATTTGGTCCACAACCCCGCAGGAGCATGTTAGTCGCCTCCAGCGCGTATTCAGACGTATACATGAGCATGGCCTCTGCCTCAACAGGGCCAAATGCTCTTTTGGTCAGACAGAACGTAAGTTTCTCGGGGACTACTTCTCCCAATTGGGTGCGCAGCCGGATGCGGACAAGGTAGCTGCCATCACAGCTATGAAAACACCAGAGGACAAGAAGGCGGTCCTCTGATTTCTGGGCATGGTCAATCTTTTAGGGAAGTTCATCCCTAACCTCTCATACCACGGCTCTCAGGAACCTGGTCAGGAAGACGACAGACTTCCAATGGCTCCCTATCCACGAGCGCGAGTGGAGAGAGCTCAAGGCAAAACTGACCACGGCTCCGGTCTTAGCTTTCTTTGATCCAGCAAAGGAGACCAAAATTTTGACCGATGCCAGTCAATCCGGCATTGGGGCAGTGCTCCTTCAACTTGATGAGGCCTCATCATGGGCCCCCGTTGCATATGCGTCACGTGCGATGACCCCCATGGAGCAGTGCTACGCGCAGATAGAAAAGGAGTGCCTGGGCCTTCTGACCGGTGTTGTTAAGTTTCACAATTATGTCGAGTGTCACTGTACGCAGACGACCTGTTGCTGTATGTGACGGATCCAGTGGAGGGGATGGTTGAGGTAATGTAGATCCTACGGGAGTTTGGAGACTTTTCGGGCTATGAGCTCAATGTGGGAGTGAGTGTGCGGGCAGTGGAGACGGCACAGGGATGCGACGGGAGCCTCGGTGTGGTCCCCGATCAGAGGTAACCATCGGTTTGTCCCAGGAAGGATAGACAGGGTTTTCAGAGCTGGCATCGGGCAGGGATTAGAAGAATGGGGGCAGGGATTAGAAGAATGGGGGACCTGTTCATTGACGGGACGTTTGCGAGCTTAGGGGCGCTGGAGGAGAGGTTTGGGCTACCCCCGGGAAACGCTTTCAGGTACATGCAAGTGAGGGCGTTTGTGCGGCGGCAGGTGAGGGAATTTCCGCTACTCCTGGCACAGGGGATTCAAGATAGGGTGATTTCGGGCGTATGGGTCGGAGAGGGCAAGGTGTCGGCAATATACCAGGAGATGAAAGAAGAGGGGGAGGCTCTGGTAGAGGAACATAGAACAAACATAGAAAATACAGCACAGAACAGGCCCTTCGGCCCACAATGTTGTGCCGAACCTTTGTCCTAGATTAATCATAGATTATCATTGAATTTACAGTGCAGAAGGAGGCCATTCGGCCCTTTGAGTCTGCACCAGCTCTTGGAAAGAGCACCCTACCCAAAATCAACACCTCCACCCAACACCAAGGGCAATTTGGATATTAAGGGCAATTTATCATTGGCCAATTCACCTAACCCGCACATCTTTGGACTGTGGGAGGAAACCGGAGCACCCGGAGGAAACCCACGCAGACACGGGGAGGACGTGCAGACTCCGCACAGACAATGACCCAAGCCGGAATCGAACCTAGGACCATGGATCTGTGAAGCAATTGTGCTATCCACAATGCTACCGTGCTGCCCTTAAGAACAAATAAATCTACACTATATCATTTTCCCGTAATCCATGTACCTATCCAACAGCTGCTTGAAGGTCCCTAATGTTTCCGACTCAACTACTTCCACAGGCAGTGCATTCCATGCCCCCACTACTCTCTGGGTAAAGAACCTACCTCTGATATCCCTTCTATATCTTCCACCTTTCACCTTAAATTTATGTCCCCTTGTAATGGTGTGTTCCACCTGGGGAAAAAGTCTCTGACTGTCTATCTATTCCCCTGATCATCTTATAAACCGCTATCAAGTCGCCCCTCATCCTTCTCCGTTCTAATGAGAAAAGGCCTAGCACCCTCAACCTTTCCTCGTAAGACCTGCTCTCCATTCCAGGCAACATCCTGGTAAATCTTCTTTGCACCTTTTCCAGAGCTTCCACATCCTTCCTAAAATGAGGCGACCAGAACTGTACACAGTACTCCAAATGTGGCCTTACCAAAGTTTTGTACAGCTGCATCATCACCTCACGGCTCTTAAATTCAATCCCTCTGTTAATGAACGCGAGCACACCATAGGCCTTCTTCACAGCTCTATCCACTGAAGGGCAAATGGGAGGAGGAGTTGGGGGAGGAGATTGAGGAGGGGCTATGGGCTGATGCCCTAAGTAGGGTTCATTCCTCTTCCTCGTGTGCCAGGCTTAGCCTGATACAATTTAAGGTGGTTCATAGAGCGCATATGACGGGGGCGAGGCTGAGTAGGTTCTTTGGGGTGGAGGACAGATGTGGGAGGTGCTCAGGAAGTCTGGCGAACCATATCCATATGTTTTGGTCATGCCCGGCACTGGAGGGGTTCTGGAGGGGAGTGGCGGGAACAGTATCTAAGGTGGTGAAAGTCCGGGTCAAGCCAAGCTGGGGGCTAGCACTATTTGGAGTAGTGGACGAGCCGGGAGTGCAGGAGGCTCTTGGGAAAATAAAAATAATTGTTTTTCAAGTAATCAGAGATCTAAATAAAAGTCAACTGTGATTGAGCTGGCTTCATTGTTCTCAATGTCTTCTTCAGATGAAACATCAAAACCAGAAGTATAGTCAGGTGAATTTTAAATATCTCAAGGCAATATCTGAAGAGCAGGGTTATCTCCCAGTGGCCAGAGCACAGTCCCTTCCATGGCTGCCATGTTAACCTGCATAGCAACAAGGGTGTGTTACGAATACTTCATTGCAGGTGAATGTTTTCCAGCATCCATCTGGGACCATTTTATAATGCACCCTGGTGAAAAGGGGCAGTAAAAGTCTGACTGTACAGACTTACAACAAAAAGTGAGATTAGGGAATGTTAAATCTGTAACTAAGTCACGTAGAATACTGTGGAATGTGGAGCCTCATCTCGGAACAGGGAATGGGGATGAAAGGTGGTCACATTTGCAAATATCCTTTTGCATACAATGTCTGAATGGATTGTCTTTCACACCCATGAGCTGGATTTTGCTGTGAGCAGCGAAAGAACAGATGGCGCCATTCACCTCATGTATTTGTCATGTTAACAAGACCTGAATTACATCAAAACTATTGAATCAAAACTTTATTATTATTTTTGCTACTTTTAAAATGAAATGACAAGATGGCTGCTGCAGCTCACATGACTCATTAACAATGTTACCAACATAAATTACAATAACGAATGAGTTCCACTCTCATCCTTGTGAAATCTCAGAACCCTTTGTAAGGCTACATTATAATCATGAAACTAGGGGACGAAGAGATCATAGAATTTACAGTGCAGAAGGAGGCCATTCGGCCCATCGAGTCTGCACCGGCTCTTGGAAAGAGCCCCCTACCCAAGCCCAAACCACCCCATCCCCATAACCCAGTAACCCCACTCAACCAACACTAAGGGCAATTTAGAACATAGAACATAGAAAAATACAGCACAGAACAGGCCCTTCGGCCCACGATGTTGTGCCGAACCTTTGTCCTAGATTAATCATAGATTATCATTGAATTTACAGTGCAGAAGGAGGCCATTTGGCCCATTGAGTCTGCACCAGCTCTTGGAAAGAGCACCCTACCCAAAATCAACACCTCCACCCAACACTAAGGGCAATTTTGGATACCAAGGGCAATTTATCATGGCCAATCCACCTAACCTGCACATCTTTGGACTGTGGGAGGAAACCGGAGCACCCGGAGGAAACCCACGCACACACTGGGAGGATGTGCAGACTCCGCACAGACAGCGACCCAAGCCGGAATCGAACCTGGGACCCTGGAGCTGTGAAGCAATTGTGCTATCCACAATGCTACCGTGCTGCCCTTAAGAACAAATTAATCTACACTATATCATTCTACCGTAATCCATGTACCTATCCAATAGCCGCTTGAAGGTCCCTAATGTTTCCGACTCAACTACTTCCACAGGCAGTGCATTCCATGCCCCTACTACTCTCTGGGTAAAGAACCTACCTCTGACATCCCCCCTGATGAGAAAAGGTCTAGCACCCTCAACCTTTCCTCGTAAGACCTACTCTCCATTCCAGGCAACATCCTGGTAAATCTCCTTTGCACCTTTTCCAAAGCTTCCACATCCTTCCTAAAATGAGGCGACCAGAACTGTACACAGTACTCCAAATGTGGCCTCACCAAAGTTTTGTACAGCTGCATCATCACCTCATAGCTCTCTCTGTTAATGAACGCCAGCACACCATAGGCCTTCTTCACAGCTCTATCCACTTGAGTGGCAACTTTCAAAGATGTATGAACATAGACCCCAAGATCTTTCTGCTCCTCCACATTGCCAATAACTCTACCGTTAACCCTATATTCCGCATTCATATTTGTTCTTCCAAAATGGACAATCTCACACTTTTTAGGGTTAAACTCCATCTGCCACTTCTCAGCCCAGCTCTGCATCCTATCTATGTCTCTTTGCAGCCGACAACAGCCCTCCTCACTATCCACAACTCCACCAATCTTCGTATCGTCTGCAAATTTACTGACCCACCCTTCAACTCCCTCATCCAAGTCATTAATGAAAATCACAAACAGCAGAGGACCCAGAACTGATCCCTGCTGTATGCCACTGGTAACGGATCCAGGCTGAATATTTGCCATCCACCACCACTCTCTGACTTCTATCGGTTAGCCAGTTTGTTATCCAACTGGCCAAATTTCCCACTATCCCATGCCTCCTTACTTTCTGCAGAAGCCTACCATGGGGAACCTTATCAAATGCCTTACTAAAATCCATGTACACGACATCCACTGCTTTACCTTCATCCACATGCTTGGTCACCTCCTCAAAGGATTTAATAAGACTTGTAAGGCAAGACCTACCCCTCACAAATCCGTGCTGACTATCCCTAATCAAGCAGTGTCTTTCCAGATGCTCAGAAATCCTATCCTTCAGTACCCTTTCCATGACTTTGCCTACCACCGAAGTAAGACTAACTGGCCTGGAATTCCCAGGGTTATCCCTAGTCCCTTTTTTGAACAGGGGCACGACATTCGTCACTCTCCAATCCCCTGGTACCACCCCTGTTGACAGTGAGGACGAAAGATCATTGCCAACGGCTCTGCAATTTCATCTCTTGCTTCCCATAGAATCCTTGGATATATCCCGTCAGGCCTGGGGGACTTGTCTATCCTCAAGTTTTTCAAAATGCCCAACACATCTTCCTTCCTAACAAGTATTTCCTCGAGCTTACCAGTCTGTTTCACACTGTTCCCTCCAACAATATGGCCCCTCTCATTTGCAAATACAGAAGAAAAGTACACATTCAAGATAGAACAACAAACAACAAAGAAATGTACAGCACAGGAACAGGCCCTTCGGCCCTCAAGCCCGTGCCGACCATGCTGCCCGACTAAACTACAATCTTCTACACTTCCTGGGTCCGTATCCCTCTATTCCCATCCTATTCATGTATTTGTCAAGATGCCCCTTAAATGTCACTATCGTCCCTGCTTCCACCACCTCCTCCGGTAGCGAGTTCCAGGCACCCACTACCCTCTGCGTAAAATACTTGCCTCGTACATCTACTCTAAACCTTGCCCCTCTCACCTTAAACCTATGCCCCCTAGTAATTGACCCCTCTACCCTGGGGAAAAGCCTCTGACTATCCACTCTGTCTCTGCCCCTCATAATTTTGTAGACCTCTATCAGGTCGCCCCTCAACCTCCTTCGTTCCAGTGAGAACAAACCGAGTTTATTCAACTGCTCCTCATAGCTAATGCCCTCCACACCAGGAAACATTCTGGTAAATCTCTTCTGCACCCTCTCTAAAGCCTCCACATCCTTCTGGTAGTGTGGCGACCAGAATTGAACACTATACTCCAAGTGTGGCCTAACTAAGGTTCTATACAGCTGCAACATGACTTGCCAATTCTTATACTCAATGCCCCGGCCAATGAAGGCAAGCATGCCGTATGCCTTCTTGACTACCTTCTCCACCTGTGTTGCCTCTTTCAGTAACCTGTGGACCTGTACTCCTAGATCTCTTTGATTTTGTCGTGTACAAGGCATTTGATAAGGTTCCCCATGGTAGGCTTCTGCAGAAAGTAAGGAGGCATGGGATAGTGGGAAATTTGGCCAGTTTAGCATGGCCAATCCACCTAACCTGCACATCTTTGGACTGTGGGAGGAAACCGGAGCACCCGGAGGAAACCCACGCACACACAGGGAGAACGTGCAGACTCCGCACAGACAGTGACCCAGCCGGGAATCGAACCTGGGACCCTGGAGCTGTGAAGCAATTGTGCTAACCACTATGCTACCGTGCAGATGAACTGATTCCCTCCAGTGGGATGATAACAAAGGCAGAGACATCAAAATGTGTTATCCCTGAAGAAGTATTGACAGCCACCATTAAGGGAAACAATAGATTTTGACCAGCTCGCAAGGCTGCAGTTAACTCATTAATGGGCCACATCAGATGGACCCCATGTTCCTAGCCTTTTGGACCATTTTAATATCACATTTCTAATTTCATAGCTCAGTTTGCTGATTGAACAACAACCAAAAGGACTCCAGCGGATCTCCCAGTGAACCAGACAGTTGGCCACCATCTCTCAACTCCTCAAAGTCGCTTTGATTTTGAAAGTCTCTGATCAAACGAACTGCGTACAGAAACTCCATTGTGTTACAGCGTCATTCATTTCAAGGATGCTTGTGTTCCTGTCTCCACCCAGAAACGTGTCTAGACTGAAGTCTGCCAAGATGGAAAAACCCTCTGGACATTGACATCTCAGACTCTGGAAGTCATGTGAACTAATATGACTTCCTGTGGTTCTTTTATTGTTGACCATAGTTGTAAATCATCTTCTTTTCATCCCCCCCGCCCCTCCCCACACTGTATATGTGTGCGCGTGCGTGAGGTTGGGAACATTGGTTCATACAAAGTGAGGGTTTGAGGAAACACACCACAGCTCACCCCAAAAATAATTCAAAAACATTTCTGCTCATGGACAGAAAAAGAAGTTCAGTTTCTCTCTCTCCTGTCTGTAATATATGATTTGCTGGAGACGTTTTGTGGGCTTGTCGGCAGATGTTTCTAGCTTTCAGGCATCTACTCCAATGCGGCAGCCAGGGAATCTATGATGTCTGCAAGTAAATAACGTCATAAACCTCTTCAATCAATCAGATTGAATGCCTTCATTGAGACATGCAGATTACAAAGCAAGATGTAACAGAATAAGAAACATAAATTGCATTACAGCCAATGTAGAGGAAGTGAGAGAGGGATTATGATATACACATGGGATTAACAAGAGAATAACAGAAAATATATTTTGAACAAATATGCAGCATCAATTTTCTTCTGAGGGAATGAGACTCCATGCTTGTAAAAACTAAATCAGTGCCAGAGAGGTACTTGAGGCATATTAAAAACTCAATTATTCCTGATTTAACATACCCTAAGATTTTCATCTTTCTTCCTTGCAAGAATAATAAGTAATTAGTCTAAGTTCATAATATTAAAGAGATCTCCCTGCAGATTCCATCCACAAAAACTAAATCATTGCCGTCTATAGAGGAACAAGGTATTACTGACAGCAACTTCCAGATTTTCACAATCTGCTGAGCATGTGAGGATACCAGAAGTTGCTGTAAGTTTAACCTATAAAAACAAAGAGTGTTGATAGCCCCACCATTATTAGTACTGGAAACTTCATGTCAGTATGTAAATTGAAAAGGATAATTGAAGGCAAAGTGTCCATCAACCCAATCTCAGGGTGGCTTCAGACCTTCGGATTTGGATACACATTACTGCTGTGTCACAATCATTGTGCCCAAAACAAGGCGCCAACAAATTTGTACGTCATATTTTCCCAAATAAAATCAATGACAATTAGCCTTGCTTTTCAACTGTACTTTTAATATACTGTATGTTGCTTTCAAACTATCAATCTGTGGTAAGAGAGCAGACTGGCGTTAAATGATTCTACACTCATCAACCAATAATTAAGACTCAACAAATGTTGTCCATCTGGTCTCATCTATTCTTCCAGAGTTAACATTGTCGATTTTAGGTAACAGTTAATGCAATGTGATATGTGTTCAGGCATATGTTTATGTGATTGGTGGCATAGCAGAAGGGATTTATTCTATTCAAATTTGTTTCAATGAGGTAGTCAACAAATGTATTTTTCAACAGACAACTGTAATTCCTACTCAGCCATAAAAACATGGATTTCTCCTTCTCTCGCTGGTATGAAAACATGAGTCTGTTGATCAAGAAAAGACCAATAGATCCATTAGCCTGTCCCATGCAATCATGATGTCTTGTGCATCATAACACAAATATTCCCTATCTATTTGAAGGCATGGAATCTAGACAGCCAGAAATACAAATAAAACCCCATCCAATTACCTGAAAAAATCTATCTTTCCGAGATAAAAATCAACAAAAACTAGTCTAAGAGGCTACATTAACCTTGACTTTTGGGTTACCTATCTCGTGCACAAAATAATCACCTCCCTAGCCAGAAACAGCTCCAGCTCTCTCCTGAAGCTGCACAGCAAATCTGCATTCACCATATAAGTTGACAAACTATATAAGTCTACTATTTGCTGGGACACGAACGACCAGCTGATAATTACCGTAATTCTGACATTAGGTAGCTTGGAAACATGACCCCGGTCCTTCCAAACCCCAACTCATTGAATCAAAGTTATCCACATAAATACAGGGCCCCTGCATTTTATTTAAAACATAATCAAAATGCCCAAATCTACACTCCTCTAAAGTACACAAACCCAACTCTTTAAGTCTAAAAGGGAAGATAAGGGGTGGAATACTCCGACACTCCGCACCGAAATCGCGCTTGGCGCGAGGGCAGAGAATTACCCAAAATAGGCTCCCATGCCGGCACGTGATTCTCCAGCGATTGCCGCGGCGCCGGTCGGGGGCCATTGAAAGCGGTCCCCACGGCGATTCTCTGCGCTCAACGAGCCGAGTGCCCGCCGAGTCCCGCCGGAATGGTTCATATGTGGTCCCCCTCGGTGTCCTGGCTGCGGGTGTCGTCCTGGTGGGGGGGGGGGAGGGGGGAGGAGGGATCCGACTCCGGGGGGGCCTCCATGGTGGCCAGGCCCGCGATCGGCAGCAACCGATCGGCAGGCGCGCTCATTCCGGGGCGGGGGCCTATGTTCCTCCACGCCGGGCTCTGTAGGGTGCCGCCATGTTGCGCGGGGGCCGGCAAGAAGGTGGCCGCCATCTGCATCCGCAGGCTTAGCTGCAGGGCCCCACCGGCAGCCGGAGCTGCAGGACGTATGCCGGGGCCTTGCTGGCCCCCTTGAAGACGCAGAATCACCTCGGACTTTCTGGGAAAAAGTCTTTCTTCGTCCGCAGAAGGGAGAATCCCGCCCAAGATGTTTTAAATTCCGCATCTTTTTCTAAAGTTTCAATATCTCCTCCCATGCAAGGGGACCAAAACTGAATAAAGTATTTTAAACTAGGTCTAACCAAGGTCTCATACATGAATAAAATAGTATGTGTTGTTTTGAATTGTCCTGTGATGCGCAATCAATTACACTCAAGACAAAGTGATTCCATAACTGAAGGCTTTAATCTGCTAGAACCTTTTCCCCAGCAGCTTCGATACAGAAAGTGAAGGCTACTGGGACGGCACCATCTCTTATACCCCGCCTTCAGAGCGGAGCTACGCAATACAGCCAATGGTAGACTCCAGGGTCTAGCCAATGGTAGACTCCAGGGTCTAACCAATGGTCATCAGCCTCTCGGGTACCGCAATACCTGGTACTACCACATTCACCCCCTGTTAAAAAGAGCCCGGCGGGGTGGTGGCCAGCGTTAATAATCGCCTTTAGCATGGTATGACACGGTATGGAGGTACCGTGATGTCGAGGTTATGTACAAAGTGTTCATAGTGCAGCAATCAGTCGATCGGGCGGCCTGGTCGTCCTTCTGGAGCGTCTGGGCTTCGGCAGTGATTCTGACGGGGGTCCCGGCGGTTGCGACTCGGGGAGCGTGGTGTCATCCTCCTTGGCAGCTTCGTCACCCCTAGGCGGCGCTGTAGGGGCAAAAGATTGACAAGGAGGTGGGGTGCCTGTAGGGGGCATCGGTGGGTGGTCGGGCCTGGGCAGGAGCGGCGGGAGTACTGATCCTCCAGTGAGGTACTGTGGGGGAGGCGGGGGTGGGGGCAATGGCTTGGGTGCGCGTGGGGTTCCGGCGGGCACCAGGTCTCGAAGGGAGACTGTGTCATGCCGGCCGTCAGGGAACGCCACGTAGGCGTACTGGGGGTTAGCGTGCAGCAGGTGGACCCTCTCGACCAACGGGTCCGATTTGTGCACCCGCACGTGCTTCCAAAGCAGGATGAGCCCGGGTGTCGCTAGCCAGATTGGGAGTGAGGTCCCGGAGGTGGACTTCCTGGGGAAAACAAGGAGACGTTCATGAGGCGTCTGATTTGTGGTTGTACAGAGCAGTGACCGGATAGCGTGGAGGGCCATCGGGAGGACCTCTTGCCAGCAGGAGACCGGGAGATTCCTGGACCGGAGGGCCAGAAGAACGGTCTTCCAGACTGTTCCGTTCTCCCTCTCTATCTGCCCGTTTCCCCGGGGGTTGTAACTGGTCGTCCTGCTCGAGGCAATGCCCTTGCCGAGCAGGAATTGACGCAGTTCGTCGCTCATAAAAGAGGACCCCCTATCACTGTAAATGTATGCGGGGAAACCGAACAGTGTAAATATACCCTGGAGGGCCTTGATGACGGTGGTTGTGGTCATGACTGGGCAGGGGATGGCGAATGGGAACCGGGAGTACTCATCAATCACATTCAGGAAGTACGTGTTGCGGTAGCTGGAGGGGAGGGGGCCTTTGAAGTCCATGCTGAGGCGTTCAAAGGGACGGGAAGCCTTTATCAGGTGCGCCCTCTCTGGCCGGTAGAAGTGCGGTTTGCACTCGGCGCAGATTTGGCAGTCCCTGGTGACTGTCCTGACCTGCTCGATGGAGTAGGACAGGTTGCGGGTCTTGACGAAATGGAAAAAACGAGTGACCCCCGGGTGGCAGAGGTCCTCGTGGAGGGCTCGGAGGCGGTCCACTTGTGCAGTGGCACAAGTGCCGCGGGACAGGGCATCAGGAGGCTCGTTCAGCTTCCTCGGACGGTACAAGATCTCATAGTTGAAGGTGGAGAGCTCTATCCTCCACCGCAAGATCTTGCCGTTTTTAATCTTGCCCCGCTGTGCATTATCGAACATGACCCGCAAAACGTACTTCCTGAACGTGATTGATGAGTACTCCTGGTTCCCATTCGCCATCCCCTGCCCAGCGGGGTATAAGAAATGGTGCCTTCCCAGCAACCTTCACTTTCTGTATCGAAGCTGCTGGGGAAAAGGTTCCAGCAGATTAAATTGATGCGCAATCAATTACACTCAAGACAAAGTGATTCCATAACTGAAGGCTTTAATCTGCTAGAATCTTTTCCCCAGCAGCTTCGATACAGAAAGTGAAGGCTGCTGGGATGGCACCATCTCTTATACCCCACCTTCAGGGCGGAGCTACGCAATACAGCCAATGGTAGACTCCAGGGTCTAACCAATGGTCATCAGCCTCTCAGGTACCGCAATACCTGGTAATACCACATCCTGTGAAAGCAACGTAGCACACCCATTGTAGTGTAACCTTCGGGAATGATGCCCTACAATTTCCATGTTCGCCACTGGCTTCAATTCTTTTCAAAGTTAAATACTATTAGCCAAACACAGTCCCGATCCTTCAAAACTGTAGGATCTGCTTGCTGAGAGTTACCATACCCAATATAGTTATCACCCACAAATAGATTTTAATCATCTGCAAACCTGTAGATTATTCTCCAAAAGGGTGGCCATGGATGAGTGTTTACATCACATCACCCATCAGTACCAGGTAGAACCCAGCGAAGCCAATGAGCCTACAAGCAAACCAAATTCAGCCAGCTCAGGCTTCAAGAATCCCTGTATCATCACATCTAAAACTGCCAGCAATATGAATTCCTGTAGGTACCTCACCATCGGACCTGCAACTCAGTTGAGGTGCTAACTGCTGCCAAACAACAATTAATCAGCACTCTTGCCCAGCAACGCACAATTAATATGATCTGTATCCAAGAAACACATATCCCATCCGACAATTTTGGGAGATATAAGATAACAAAATTCAGCGGACGTTTCAGAGAGCTACGTTTAGTCACTGTGGAAGTTATTGGCGGGCTTAGTAACCGTGGCGCATGCTAATAATCTTATTCTCCAAAACACTGACACCTGTCATTAATAAAGATTGCACTTTACCATCCTAAGGTCCCAATGCCGATCCTTGTGGGATACCAATGATAACTGGTCTTTCAGCAGATCCCAATCGATTGACAACAACTTTAAGCCTGGGTTATTCACACTATTCTTAAATCCGTTGCTGCAGATCACCTTTATTTCACAAGATTCTATAAATTATCAAAATCTTGCGATGTACCTTATCAAAGGCACTCTGAATTTCACCCACAAAATCACTAAGTTTCTCAAAAAATACAATCAAGTATTTTAGACACAACCTCCTTTTTGAGAAGCTGTGTTGGGCGTTCCTGTGATACCTTCTCTTTCCAAGTGATGCCAACATGATATTCCTCTAGTTAAGCCCAGTTTAACTGCATCCCGAGGCACATATTGGCTGCATCATAGTTGAAAGGCAGCACCCAAGTGGTGTGGTAACTATAGTACCAGATTAACTCTTCAAAACTCATCAAGCAAATTGTAAAGTGTAATTAATAAATTTCCATTGACTGATGACATCTATATTTCTGCAGAGTTATAATGGATGATACCCAGTGTCCATGGCAAACCAATTGTAATTTGGAAGTTTCTTATTTCTCTTTACCTCTCGAAAAATGGATGAATCAAATAGCCCTGTGCACATTCATATTTTACCTTCTCAATGTAGACAGATGTGATATGCCTGGAATCTTTCCCAAGTGTAATATGAGCCTGTAGAAAAAATAATAGCTATAGCAACTTAATAGCTACAGCCTGAGCAATGACCGTCAGTGATAGACCAAAGATGCAATCAATATTTATTAGATCTCAACTATGTGCACATCGATTCTCAGTTAATGTCAAATAATTCATTTTTAAAAAATTTGCAGCCTTTCTCTTTACAATGTGATTCCTTCTCTTCTTACTTTCCCCATTGCTCTTGCTTATCCTGCAATGTAGAAATGTGGGACACTGCAATGACCAGTGGTATAGTGGAATAAACTCTATTTCAAATTGAATTTATAACAATTGAGATTAACTACTTATTTTTTTTAAATTAGTTTGCACTTCAATTGTCTTAATTTTATGATGACCAAACCTTGTCAGGCAAACACCACTTGATGCTGGTCCTAAAAATACCACTTTCTATTCAGCTGATATTGACAGGAATTTAGATGTCCAAATAATTAACACCCCCCCCCCCTCCCGCCCCCCCAACCCCAACCCCAACCCCAACCCCAGGGTAATTTTTCTTTTAAACAATTATAAAAAGTATATATTCACCACCAAAAAATTGGAAGCCAACACAACATTCGCAACCATCATTTATGAAGCTAGCTCCATATCCTCCAAGTTCCGAATTAAAAAGGAAAACCGCCAAAAAAGCCAATGACTCCATCATGTCGACTCCATGCATGATTATTCTGTTGGAAATTCCTTCCAAACAACCTGAAGATTCCTTAATTTCAGGAAAATGATTTCATCCACAACCTCCTTATGAAAATAAATCTATAAATCCCAACTCGGTTTCCTATCACTTCATGATCCAGCTACTCTTCAAAAGTTACATCTAATGTGAATTCAATAAGCTACTCTGGGAGTTTATCACACATCCCCTATACTGTTGAGGACGTGTGAAAGAGTACTTTCTAATCTCAACTCTTGACATAATGTTAATAGCAAGTGTAAATTCTATGATTCTAAGTGTGTTCACTGAAATTTTATATACTAGAATACTAACCATCTCAATAAAGGCAGCCCGAAGGGAATTTTGCTACATAAAGAATAGGCTGGTTCTATTTACACATTGTTATAGCATTATAAGCCTAATACTTAACTTGCAAAAAGAATTAAAATGTATAATGCCTACACACGGTTGATTACAGCCACGAATCAATAACATTTTCTACATAAACAAAAATCCAACCAGCATGGAGTTAACAATCTGCTGCATTCAAACATCACTAATTCCTCGATAAGCTTCACACTATTTGCATATACTTCCACAGCAAGGAATACCAGCAAATCTGTAGTTTTTCACCCCGATTTATAACACAATTAATTTTGCCTGATTGACTTCTTCTAGTCGTATGACATTGGTCTCAATAATAAATTAACAACGGCTTACATTTGATCCTGCAATCGGAAGCCAATTATTCGCAAAGATTATTTGAAGTCAGCACATACATGCCTAAGCATATTCAATAGCAGGTTTCAATAGGTTTCAGAAATCATGGTGGTACTGATCTTTGTAATCTCGCCAGAGTAGGATGCCTCAGGCTCAACATCCCTTCACTTTCAGCATTGATTGTGAATGCTGGTGGATAGGTAGACAGATGTATGAATGCAGAATGAATGGACACATACGAATTACCATTGTAATATATTTTAAATTATAGAACTTGAGAACCTGACTTTCTTATGTAATCCGTCATTTGTCAGAGGGCTTAGATAGTTCACCAGTGTGGAAACTCTCAAGTACAGACCTGCAGCAGAGGTTAAACCTCACTTCCAGATCTGGGAGTCATTTCCATGATTATTGCAATATTAAGTGTCTTGCTCGCCAAATAGTAAGCTTATTGAATGAAAATAAATCTAGCATGCTTGGCAAAACTGTTACAGAAGTGATAAATGGAACAGATCTAAATATAACAGTTTCTGTCTGGTAGCATGTTTTTTAAAAAAGTATGTTTATTGAGATTCTACATTTTATAAAATAATGTGACAAAGTTACAAAATAATACATATTCATCCTTACAAAAGCAAAAAAAAATGCAAGAAAACCCCAGTCCTAAGGGGAGTTATACACATGCCACACAATACAACTTGGGTCAGCACATTAGCTTCGAACTATTGCTTCACAGTGGCAGGGACCCGGGTTCGATTCCCGGCTTGGGTCACTGCCTGTGCGGAGTCTGCACATTCTCCCCGTGTCTCCGTGGGTTTGCTCTGGTTTCCACCCACAAGTCCCAAAAGACGTGCTTGTTAGGTGAATTGGACATTCTGAATTCTCCCTCAGTGTACCCGCACAGGCTCCGGATTGTGGCGACACGGGGATTTTCACAGTAACTTCATTGCAATGTTCAGGTAAGCCGACTTGTGACACGAATAAAGATTATTATTATTATAAATCCCAATTGAGGCCCTAGACAGAACCAAAATCAATCCAGACAAATGTAAAGAGAGGACCAGGAGCAACACGTTTGGATTAGGGTCAAACCAGCAGGGTCTTCCAGAGAAGAAAACAAAGGAAAGAGAAAAGAGAGAGACCCAATTGAGTATCCTACCAACTGAGAACCTCCAAAAGAGAAAAAGAAGAAAGAGAGAACTAGAATAACCGGAACTAACCCATTAGATGACAGAGGATCAGGATTCATCCATGACCCCACACTTCCCTGGCATCTGCCAGGCACCCACCACTGAGGATGAGAGCAAGCAGTTTACTCAACAGGAAACTATACCCCAAGGGAATAGCAGGATATCCACCAAGGCACAGAGCTCAGCCCAACCCCACGTACCCGAGCAGAACACAACCTCTCAAGCCAGCACCCAAAAAAAGGTGGCATCAAGCCCCCAAAGGAAACAGTAATGAAACCAGACCTGGCCTAGCCCAGCACCACTTAAGACACCAGCAACTATGTCCCCAGGACCTCCATCGCCCACTGAAGACCAACACCCCAGCCAAGACCACACCCCTCCGATTCCATTCAGCTGTCTTCACCCACTTTAGGAAAAATTACTCCAGCCCCAGCCGAAGGGGGGCCCGATCCTAGGGGGAGAAAGAACCATCTGGACACTCAACACTTGGGTGCCCTGGGAGGAAGGGGTCTCTCCCCTCTGGCATACGGAAATCCCTCCAAAAGAACAGAATAAGAGCTGCCCACTGCTCACCTAAATGGAGAACAGAAGAAAAGAAACCGCTGGGGCGGGAAAGCCCAGACTAACTCAAGTTGACTAACACCGTACTGCCAAATTCAGACCCTCTGGTTATCTAGAGGAATGCAGGGCAAGATCAAACAGAAAAATAAAGTGGACGATAGGCAAAAAGGACTAAGCACAGCAGATAGCCTAGAGGAGTATAGGAAGTGCAGGGACAAAGTCAAAATGGAAATAAGGAAAGCAAAGAGAGGAGACGAAAAAGGATTAGCAAGTAAAGTTAAAGAAAACCCAAAGATGTTATACCAATATATTAATGGCAAAAGGTTAGTTAAGGAGGGTTTCCATAGGTACAAGGAAAGCTCCAGGGTATTGGAGAGTGGAAATTGTGGCACCCTGATTAATGAATGTAAGGATATTCCTAGTAACTGCCGGCTGGTCATTTTAACATCAATTAAGGTTCAGGAAACAATAATCAGGGAAGAAGTCAATGTGCAATTCTAGAAGTTTGAGTTAATTAAGGAAAGCCAATGTGTTTTTTCAAAAAGCAATTATTGACTAATGTAATATGCAGTGTCATGACCAGTGATTTTTTGATAAAGTGACAGAGATGTTTGATGAAGGGAAGTCACTAGATGTTTTAAATTTGAATTTTAAGCATCCAAATTTCACACAAAATTGGAACTCATGAAATAGGTCAGTGTCAGCTGTGATAAATAATTGGTTTGAGGACAGGAAGGTGGGCAGCACAGTAGCACAGTGGTTAGCACTGTTGTTTCACAGCGTCAGGGTACCAGGTTCGATTCTGGCTTGGGTCACTGTCTGTGCGGAGTCTGCATGTTCTCCCCGTGTTTGCGTGTGTTTCCTCCGGGTGCTCCGGTTTCCTCCGAAAAGACATGCTTGTTAGGTGTATTGGACACCCTGAATTCTCCCTCAGTGTACCCGAACAGGTGCCGGAGTGTGGCAGCTGGGGGATTTTCACAGTAAGTTCATTGCAGTGTTAATGTAAGCCTACTTGTGACAATAATAAAGATTAGAGAAAACAGAGAGTCATGGTAAACAGCTGTTTAGCAGACTCAAGGATAGCAGGGACCAAAAAGAAAATGCTGGAAAATCTCAGCAGGTCTGGCAGCATCTGTAGGGAGAGCTCTTTTCTCTCCCTACAGATGCTGCCAGACCTGCTGAGATTTTCCAACATTTTCTTTTTGGTTTCAGATTCCAGCATCTGCAGTAATTTGCTTTTATCAAGGATCGCAGGTAGTGGTGTTCCCCAACGTTCAGTGCCAGGACCACTGTTGTTTTGTTTATTGGTAAATGATTTAGAATATAAATTTTAAAATTTGATGCTGTTACTACATTTGGATGTTTGGCGGATATGGAGGATGATACAAATTGACTGCAATAAAGCACAGATGGGTTAGCAGACTGGACAAACAAGTGGTGGATGGAATTTAATACAGAGAATAGAAAGATAATGCATTCTGGCAGAAGGGGTAGAAAGAGGAAACATATTCTGAATGGCACGGTTCTGAAGTGTGTGCTTGGACAGAGGGACATTGAGGTCCATGTGCACAGGTTTTGAAGGTGACAGGATGTATTGAGAGAATAGTTGGCAAAGCCCATGGCATCTTGCACTTCATAAATAGAGGTATTGAGTACAAAGCCGGGGAAGTTATGTTGAACCTTCAAAAAGCTCTGGTTAGGTCACAACTAGAGTATTGCATCCAGTTTTGGTCACCACACTTTTAAAGATGTAAGTCCTTGAAAGGGTGCAGAGCCTTAGTTGTGGTGGTGGTATAGTGGTATTGTCACTAGACCATGTTGTGTTATGCTGCTTCGGATAACACAGGCTGCTCTTGACGCAATCTTAACTAAAGGATGCTCCAGACTCTGAAATTAGTTCAACGTGTTTATTGAACTAATAACACAGTTCTCAAATAAGTTCGACTCTCTGCTAATCTAACTGTAGTAACTCAGTCTAACTGTACCAGCCTGCTCTAAGCCACTTGCTGGGGTGTGATGCTGCTGATCAACCCTGTCTAACTCTCTAGATGTCTGTCTGTGGAAAGAGGCAGGGTGTGAGTGCCTCATCCCCTTTATAGTGTCTATGTCATGCCCTCTTGTGGTGATGCCACCTCTGAGTGTCCTGACTGCCCATTAATTGTGTCCTATTCTGAGTGTTCATTGGTTGCATGATTGCATATTGTTATGGGTCAGGGTTTAGAGAATCCCAAAGTGCACCATGGAGTTCACCTGACTCACAGCTTTTAATAGATTGTGGTATGGGGAGCACACCGCTCACTCTACAGGTGTGGTACAGCAGAAATGGACCAGTATTTTTAAAAACAAAACAATGTTTATTCTATGAACTCAAGTTAACCTTTTTAAAACAAACAGTGAATATCTTAGCAACCATTAATTCAAATACACCCCCCAAAGAATACAACACTAAGTAATCTGTATGCTGTCCTTTTAACACCCAGAAGACTTAACAAACCTCTAAACAGAAGCACATCAGAGTTTACATTCAATACTGAAAACATTTATAATTCTGAATTCACCAAATGCTTAAGAGATAGTCCTTCATGGCAGAAGAACAGTAGTACAGCTGCTTTGTCTGACTTCAAATGCAAAACACCCTGAAAAACTAAACTAAAGAGACGGACACACCCAAGCTTTTCTCGAAGTGAAACTAAAAAGCAGAACCAGAGCTCAGCTCTACCCACACTCAGATATCACTGCAGTAACATGAGCAGCTAAACATTTCTTAAAGTGACATTCTCATGACAATATCATGACAGACCAGTCATTCAAAGACCCAGCAAAACGCTCTGGGGACCAGAGTTCAAATCCCACCATGGTCGATGGTAGAATTTGAATTAGATAACAAATCTGGAATTAAAAGTCCAATGATGACAATGATAAAAAAACATCTGGTACCCCTTTAGGTGAGGAAAATGCACATCCTTACCTGGTCGAGCCTACATATGACTCCAGATTGGCATGAATTTTTTTTTTAAATGGCTCCAAGGATGATGGATTTTAATTACAAAGCTGGGGTTATTCTTTTTTGGAGAAGAGGAGATTGATTTAATGGAAGCATGCAAGTGCAGGTGCACAAAGAAAGGCTGTTCCCATTAACAATGTGGTACTAGAAGACAGAAGGTTTTGGGTGAGAGATTGCCCGGGGGGGGGATGAAGATATTGCATGGTAGTCTTTCGCTAGAGTCTTCCTGCCTGGAGCGGCGGCAGAGAGCAGGCCAGCGCCCCGTACACCGACATCATGGGCGGGATTCTCCCCTACCCAGCGGGGCGGGGGGTCCCGGCGGGATGGAGTGGCGTGAACCACTCTGGCGTTGGGACGCCCCGAAGGTGCGGATTTCTCCGCACCTTTAGGGGCCAAGCCCTCACCTTTTGGGGCTAGGCCCACGCCGGAGTGATTGCCGTCCCGCCGGCTGGCGTGGAAGGCCGTTGGCGCCACGCCAGCCGGGGCTGAAGGGACTCTGCTGGCCAGCGGAAGTCCGCGAATGCGTGGGAGCGTCAGCAGCTGCCGATGCCATTCCCGCGTATGCGCAGTGGGGGGGGGGTCACCTGCGCGTCGGCCATCGCGGTGGCTACGGCCGACGGGGAGGGGAAAGAGTGCCCCCATGGCATAGGCCCGCCCGCGGATCGGTGGGCCCCGATCGCGGGCCAGGCCACCGTGGGGGCACCCCCAGGGGCCAGATCGTCCCGCGCCCCCCCCCCCCCAAGGACCCCGGAGCCCGTTCGCGACGCCTGGTCCCGCCGGTAAGGGAGGTGGTTTAATTCATGCCGGCAGGACCGGCATTACAGCAGTGGGACTTCAGCCCATCGCGGGCCGGAGAATCGCCGGGGGGGGGGGGGGGCAGGGCCTCTGGTGAACAACGCATGAGGAAGAAGCTGAAAACAGGAACAAAGCAGCATAACGATGATACTTGAGGTATGGGTATAATAATTGTGCCATTGTAAATCAGGATGCAAAGCCCATGTGTGTTATATGCAGGAACGCACTTGCAAATGAAAGTTTAAAACCCTCAAAATTTCAAAGACGTCTAAGCATTGCGAGTTCAAGGAAAAAACACTTGATTTTGTTCAATGGATGCTGTGAGATCTTAAATCATCAGCTGAATTCATAATCAGAAATGTAACATTGAATAACAAAGCAAGTGAGATCGTGAGGACTAAGCAGGCTCACCTGCCACATTAAAGGTAAGCGGAAATGATGGGTTGTGAAGGCCGTTCGGAGCGGGTCGCAAAGGTCGGCCGGCGTGGGTCGCAAAGGTCATTCAGCATATGTCTCGAAGTTTGGCTGGTTGGTAAAAATGGGTCCCGGGCAAAAAAGTTTGAAAAACACAGTCAGAGGATCGGCGTGGCAAGTATTAAAATAAATAAATGCAACATTCATAGAGAGTACAAACTATGCCCAAGAGTTCTAATATATCAAGTGTCATAATATACACCAGTATATCATGGTGCAGACACACACAGATGGACACACAGTGGTACCAATCAACACATACAACACCGCAGCCAATCACCAGTTAGAGCACACACACTATAAAGACAGGGGGCATCAGAGTTCCCGCTCATTCCAGTTGCAGCTAGCTAGGAGGACAGAGCTCACAGCCTGCAACACAGACATTCACCATGTGCTGAGTGCATCAACTGGTTAGGACAGGGCAAAGGTCTTTAGTTAAAGCTGGTATCGTGTTAACCCACAGTCAGAGTATGTTAAACAGTTAATGATTCAATAAAATAGTGTTGCACTATTTCAAGTGTTGGTGACCTGTATGCGTTCCATGGATCCAGAACACCCAACACAACATCAAGTTATTGCTTTGTGAAGTTACACACAAGATGTTGAGACCAACTGCAGTGACCAGGGAAACAGGGTTAGCCAGCGGATAATATTTGGACCATGGTGAGCAGATTGCCATTCAGTCCCCACTTTAAAATCTTACATTCTGTCCTAATTTGGATATAATGCTTTGATTTTATATTATTTAACAACAAATTGCATAACTTAAGCCAATTTGGGAGATAAAAGTCAAAGAGATGATTGGAGCATAGGGATTTTTTGCCTCACAGGTCGAGGGGATGGAAGCCACAAAACTGAGTGGCTACAGCACCACCACTGGGGCAAGATTATCTCTGCAGCATTACAAATTAGTACTTTAGAAATATCGGAGAAAATTAACACCTAAATGTGGCAAAAATGTAATAACAGGAAGTAGGATTTTACAGACAGAAAGTGCATATGTATATAAGATTTTTAATAACAGACCAGTCAATCCGACATGAGATACTACACAAGGGACAGGGTGGCCTTCAGATTAAATTAAGTGAAGGGATGGAGAATAATTAGAGTAGGACATGCAAACGTAACCTGAATGATGCAATAGCATTCTCCATGTTCCACCAACTGCATGTTTAATCCTTAAGGTCCTTAAGATAATTCGGAATAGACTACAAATACTGGCTTGTTAGCGTCACCTGTATTTTATAAGTAATCCATGCCAAAATGTTTTTATTGCCATTATAAATTCAATGGCCACATTTATAATTGAAAACTGCCACGGTAAACGTATCATGGTAATTACATCTTTGCAGTAGTGTGGCTGCATCATCTCCATTTCCAGGAGAGTGTAATTACAGTATGGTAAGTTTATACAGGCAGTTACCATTCCAAATGTGGACATAAAACAGGAAAGGCAGACAAAAAAGTGTTTGCAGATTGTTATGATCCTGTAAGGGACTGTTAATGTCTAAAGAAGAAATCCAAACACCCAATAATTAACTGACAGATAATTTCAGATTTTTAAACAAAGAACAAACTTTACTGTAGATAAGGAGAACAAAACACATCTTGACACTTTTGCTTACAACTAGATGTATTATAAACTCAGTTTTACTTTTTGCTTTCCCCCAAGAATTCCTTTGTACATTATAATAACATTGAAGGTTCATCCACTTTTCCAGGTACCAACTGAAAGATATGCAGCCCTCTGAAATTTCCTTTAGCTTTCCTCAGTGTTCAAGCTTTTTTCAAGGTACAAGATTTATGGGGATCGTTCCATTAGCCTTTGGTTAAGTGGCACTCCAATTTTCGTTTAAGGCACACAAACTGTGGATTCTTCAGTTCCTTGTCTTGTCTTTGGACAAATATAGACTGATTTTTCCCAAACTTCTCCCACAGTTCTCTACAAGCTAACTATTCAAACTGACTGCTTTCTGCCACAAGGTTCTGGTTGGACCATTGTGGATTTCTTCCTTTAGCTTCAAATTATGCAAATATTCCAGCTTCTTTCCCCCTCATGAATTTCAAACTGAGCTCAAACCTTCAACCTTATAATGTTACTATTTTCTCCACTTAAACTCAGGCCTGACTAGCATTAATTTCCTGTTGCTCTCCTAGCGCATTAAGTTGCAGCCTACATAAGACCAAATCTGCAATTGCTTCTGTCAACAGACACAGATACGTTTAAACAGAAGAACCTTCCAATCAAGGCTCCACCTGCAACATTTTATGGCGACATGGCATGCTTTGGGGTGGCTTAAACAGAAGTGCAAATAAATTATTTTACCTTCTACATAACTCTTTGATTCTGTAACACAACTCTTTGATTCTGTAACCCATCTGAATATTGTTTTATCTCCAATGGAGTTTTACAACCCTCGTTCCCAAGATTGCTACCTTTTGGTTTATTTCATGCCTATTACAATAGACACCCCGGCTCTACCAAAAGGTCCACTAATGGGTCATCCATTGTGTAATTTTTTTCACCATCAACTCTGACCTTGTCGGATAAATATAGGTTAATTCAACCTAGTCTTGTTCGATTTGCCTTCACATGAGGAATGTTTAAAAGTTTGCTAACCCGGTTTTTCCATTTAATTTTCTAATACCTAAAATTAAAAACTATATTCTGAAAAATATAAATTGTGAACCATTACAGTAAGGTGATTTTTAAAAATTGTTACTAGTTAGTCTCCAGATGTGTTGCACATGGGAGAGGTTGGAGAGATGGTGGCACAGTGATGACATCTCTGGACTCCAGAGGTCCAGCAGGGGTGGCCAGGACATGGGCTGTGCGTGGGGTCGGGGTGGATGTGCACGGGACATCATTGCCGCAACTGGAAAGGCAGCCATGCAGCTGCGCATGCTGCTGACAGCCCACTGTGAACTTAGAGCCACGGGTCATATCTCGCCCCCCCGCCCCCCCCCCAAGGCCACCCCCGAGGTGCCCTTTGGTACCAGCTGACCCATCAGCTTTATGGCCGTGCTCCACCATTTTTCATTGGAATCGATGGAGTTCCACATGATGCCGGTGCTAGCTCTTCCCCAGTTGCTGAATCGGTCCAGGTTCGGCGCCAGTTTTGCTGTCGTGAAGGTTCATAAATTCTGTGCCGGGGTCAACACTTTGTCTTGAAATGGAGAATCCTGCCCCTGGTCTCAAGTTTGGTGATCATGAAACTATTGTCGATTGGCATTAAAACCAAATTTGTTCACCAATCTCCCTGAGGGAAAGAAATCTGCCATCCTTATCATACCTCCAAGTGACTACAGAACTATTAAAAAATATATATTTTTATTCAGTTATTCCAATTTTATACATAACACAAACAATAACAATAACAGCGACAATCCACCCCCTCCCTCTAACAGCTAATGGTGACCAACTCTTTGAAGTACAACATGAACTGCCACCATTTTCGGTTGTGCCCCTCACGGTGCACTTAACTTTCGTGAGATACAAAAATTCTATAAGATCCCGAGCCAAACTGAGGTACTGGGTGGAGAAGCTGACCTCCATCCCATTAGCACCTGCCTACAAGCAATCAGCGAGGCGAAGGCCAGAGTATCGGCCCCACACCAGTCTGCAGCTCCTACACACATGGTCTGAAGAAGGACACCCAAAATCCCATAGGACGTGCCTTAGAACATATGTACATAACTGGCCAGGCCCCTCCCACACTGCTCGCACTCATCCTCCACTCCACAAACAATCTACCCATCCTGGATTTGGGCCCAATGGGCTACTTTCAACTGTATCAGCCCAACCTTGCACATGATGACATCGCATTCACCCTTTGCAGAATCTTTCACAACACCCCATCCTCCAGCTTGGACCCCAACTCACTTCCCACTTGGCTTTGAGTGACTCCAGAACTATAGCAATGTGGTTGACTCTTAACTGACCTCTGAAACAGCCTAGCAAGTCACTCAGTTGAACCAACCTGCTCTAGAACGTCTAAAAGTAGTTGAAGCATATGGACCACCTGACATCGCCCCAAGCACAAAAATTGATAAACTGTGCACCCAGCTTCGTAGACCCTGCAAAATCCTTAGGAGGTTTGTGCCACAATTGGGAGAGCTTTCCCACAGACTGGTCAAACAACATCTTGAGATGGTCTTATTGATCAAAACATATCTTACAGTCAACGTCTCAGACATCACCTTCACCACCCTTGGGTATGTCCTGTCGCACTGGAAGGGTAGGCATGTCAGAAACAGTGGCACAGTGGTGTAGTCAGGAGAGAACTGTCCTGGAAATCCTCAACATTGACTCTGGACCCCAGGAAGTCTTATGACATCAGGTCAAACATGAGCAAGAAATAACCCGCTGATTACCACATACCAACCTCCTTTTGCTGCCTGAATTACTACCCCTCCCTGTTGAACACCAATTGGCAGAAGGTGGCAAGGGCACAGAATGTACTCTTGTGTGGGAGACTTCAAGGTCCATCACCAAGGGGTACTTGTAGTGTTGCTCTCTTTATTTGGTTCTAAATATGGCGGTCAATATGGTTGCCTTCCTTAATTCTAATTATGTTTGCTTTAGAGTCGCCAGGTATCTTTCGATACCGCCACAAGGTCCAAACCCGAATACTGATCAAAGAGCCGGTACACCAGTTAGTTAGTTCAAAGTCAATACTATTTATTTACACACACAGCAATATCTACTCATGCGCGAAATACTACAGACTAAACTATCACTACTGCTAAAGTCTATACTTAGCTTCGGGTGCCCACTCAGTCAGAGGAACAATGGTCATTGGTCGGATCTGAGGCTGCTGGGGTCGAAGTGGTACAAGAGAACAGCTAAGGTCATCCGTCTGGTAGCGAGCATTGACCTTGGACTTACTTGCTTCTGGTGTAGCTGGTGGAAGGGTCTCTCCGCTTTGAGAGCCGATTCCAAGAGAGCGATTCTCTCTTGGGTCCTTCTTCTTATACCCGAAGGGGGCTTCGCGTGCTTTTGGTTGGGACTTGAACTTGGCCCCAATCAATTGGGCCCTATCTTGATCACTTGTATTGATCTTGACCAATAAAGGGGTGGGTGCCCTGATGGCTGGGCGTGTCCTAGGTGGCCGTTGGCCTGGCTTTGTTTGTGCTTACGGTTTGGGGAACTGGCGGCGTGAGGTCTGGAGCCAGATCGGTTACTTGAGTATCTCCCTTTGTTCCCAGAGATGGGCCATCAATATGCTAATGGTCCTGCAGTTTCAGTCTCGTCTGGGAGCTGCGGTCCCAATACACGTACAGGCACTGTGCCTGCCAGCTTTCTTACCATTGTCAATAGTTCCCTGCAATCTTTGCAAACATCTATTTTGTATTCTGGAAGTGGCCATCCCAGATGACTACACTCCCTCCTTGTAATCCTCAACGCGAAGCATGAAGGATCACATTACTGCATCGTCTTCGTTAACCTCCCAAGTCGGGCACCCATAAGGACTGACAGGCTCTACACTGCTCTGTCCTATGAATTGCAACTTTTACCTAAATTATTTTATGTACATACATCATTATAAAGTTTTACAGGGTGCTATGACATTCAGGCATGCATTACAAAATAAAAAAACTGGAACCTCTAACTGTCTTTAACTAAACTATCCTCAATCAATCAAAATAATTTACAACATTTTAAACTGTACAATAGCAGCAACACAGGTCTATCTGGCTTGGCAGTCAAGCACAGAGCTTTACATGTCTTTATTAGAACGAAACGAACACACAAAAAAAGGATGTACTTTAATTCACTTAAAGGGGTTGGGGGGTCTGTTGAAGTCCAAAAATAGGAGATCTGAAGGTGTATACGGGGGTGCGGGAGGCTTTCCTTCGCCATTTCCTGAGTCTAAGGGTCTGAACGACACTGCAGAGTATCGCCAGTACTAACAGTGCTTCCACAACGTAGGACAGGGAATACCAGGTGATGAACTTGTCACACCAGGTCGGTGTTTTGGTAACTACCTTGGGGTACAGTGTATGGCAGGGGTGGGAAACATTCACGGCCTGTGTGGTAGGGGTCAGTGGGGTAGCGTCCGCGTGCAACTGGAGGGATCCCGCTAAGATCCAACTGTAGAGCATGATGGTTGCCTTCATCTTTCCTTCTTTCTTTCTTCTTCTTTTCTTCATCTTGAGGCTTCTGTGGTTCCGGAGTTCTATGGACACAAGCATAATTTCTGTTATTATCTTGTTTAAGATCTCGTGTGTCTGTCTGTCTGTCTTTTATTGCCAATTACTCATTATAATTGGTCACCATCTGTGACTCCCTCATTTATTTATTTTGTAAAACAAATATTTGGGACAAGACATCCGAGAAAAATACTGACACAGTGCGAGCAGCAGGAACTGCGAGTCAGAGCGGAGATTTAAAAAGATCGCGGCCTTGTTTCGGGAGCCGTTCGGAGGAGGAGCAGTCTCTGTCAGGGAGAGAATCTGAGAACATCTAAGACACTCAGAAGGTGAGAATGTAAGTAAGTGATTTTTACTCATTTTTACTTTTATACCTTTTTCAAATTGTGTGTGTCGGGGGAAACTGAAGTGACATCACAGAAAAGCTGTGACCTGAGTGGCTGGTTGGGAATCTACGCTAAATTTAAAAAATTAATCATTGGTAACTAATTAAACATAATTACTTAATTATAATTTAGAGGGTTATCTAAGCCAGAGATCGGAGAGTACTATATTTAGCTTTCGCATTTATATTAGAAATCTAGTGCTAGGAAACAGATAGTTAACAGTAACTTTAAAAAAATTAAAGAAAAATATAATTAAAATTTTTTAAAAAAAAATATTAATTAATTGACACAATGTCAGTTAGAGGGGTGCAGTGCTCTGACTGTGCAATGTGGCAGGTCCGGGAGGCTTCCAGCGTCCCGGATGGCTTCATCTGCAGAAAGTGCACCCAACTGGAGCTCCTCACAGACCACATGGTTCGGTTGGAGCAGCAATTGGATGCACCTAGGAGCATGCATGTGGTGGAAAGCGTCATAGATCGCAGTTATATAAATGTGGTCACACCCAAGGTGCAGGCAGAGAAATGGGTGACCACCAGAAAGGGCAGGCAGTCAGTGCAGGAATCCCCTGTGATTGTCCCCCTCTCGAACAGGTATACCCCTTTGGCTACTGTCGGGGGGGATAGCCTATCAGGGGAAAACAGCAGCAGCCAGAGCAGTGGCACCACGGCTGGCTCTGATGTTCAGAAGGGAGGGTCAAAGCGCAGAAGAGCAATAGTAATAGGGGACTCGATAGTCAGGGGCACAGATAGGTGCTTCTGTGGACGTGAAAGAGACTCCAGGATGGTATGTTGCCTCCCTGGTGCCAGGGTCCAGGATGTCTCCGAACGGGTAGAGGCCATCCTGAAGGGGGAGGGCAAACAGGCAGAGGTCGTTGTACATATTGGTACTAACGACAGAGGCAGGAAGGGGCATGAGGTCCTGCAGCAGGAGTTCAGGGAGCTAGGCAGAAAGTTAAAAACAGGACCTCTAGGGTTGTAATCTCGGGATTACTCCCTGTGCCACGTGCCAGTGAGGCTAGAAATAGGAAGATAGAGCAGCTAAACACATGGCTAAACAGCTGGTGTAGGAGGGAGGGTTTCCATTATCTGGACCACTGGGAGCTCTTCCGGGACAGGTGTGACCTATAAAAGAAGGACGGGTTGCATCTAAACTGGAGAGGCATAAATATCCTGGCCGCGAGGTTTGCTAGTGTCACACGGGAGGGTTTAAACTAGTATGGCAGGGGGGTGGGCACGGGAGCAATAGGTCAGAAGGTGAGAGCATAGAGGGAGAACTAGGAAATAGGGACAGTGGGGCTCTGAGGCAGAGCAGACAGGGAGAAGTTGCTGAACACAGCGGGTCTGGTGGCCTGAAGTGCATATGTTTTAATGCAATAAGTATTACGGGTAAGGCAGATGAACTTAGAGCTTGGATTAGTACTTGGAACTATGATGTTGTTGCCATTACAGAGACCTGGTTGAGGAAAGGGCAGGATTGGCAGCTAAACGTTCCAGGATTTAGATGTTTCAGGCGGGATAGAAGGGGATGTAAAAGGGGTGGCGGAGTTGCGCTACTGGTTAGGGAGAATATCACAGCTGTACTGCGGGAGGTCACCTCAGAGGGCAGTGAGGCTATATGGGTAGAGATCAGGAATAAGAAGGGTGCAGTCACAATGTTGGGGGTTTACTACAGGCCTCCCAACAGCCAGCGGGAGATAGAGGAGCAGATAGGTAGACAGATTTTGGAAAAGAGTAAAAACAACAGGGTTGTGGTGATGGGAGACTTCAACTTCCCCAATATTGACTGGGACTCACTTAGTGCCAGGGGCTTAGATGGGGCGGAGTTTGTAATGAGCATCCAGGAGGGCTTCTTAAAACAATATGTAGACAGTCCAACTAGGGAAGGACCTGGTATTGGGGAATGAGCCCGGCCAGGTGGTAGATGTTTCAGTCGGGGAGCATTTCGGGAACAGTGACCACAATTCAGTAAGTTTTAAAGTGCTCACTTCCGGGTGCGGCTATGCAGAGCTAGGTCGCATATTCGGCAGCTCCTGCTTGGAACGGACTTTTGGGCTCTTTTACAGGGCCCCCACGGCATTTGTTTGACATTTCCCGGTGTGGGAAGAAGGCGGCAATATTCCCCCGACAGTGTCCCCCAGGAAGGGTATGTCTCTTGGTTGCCAGACACACGCAGAAACAGTGAAAGATTTGGCTGCAACTACAGGATAAACAGGGCCTCTTCCAGCATGCAGGCGGGGGAAGGGCAAGCTTAAAGCTGCAAGCTGACCTGAGGGCCTGTATCAAAGGTGAATTCTAGCAGCAGAGGGAACAACTGTGAAAAGACCTCATCAAGGCCACTGAAGGGACTTCCGGTTGCGGTGATGCCTAGCTAGCCGCACGCTTCGGCGGCTCCAGCTCCGACGGACCTTCGGGCTCTTTTAAGAGCCTCAACGGGGAGTTTTTCGACGACGCAACCCGGTGTGGGGCGTGTGAGAAGGGAGTCCCCCCCAAACGAAGGAGGAAAAAACCGGCGGCGGCGGCTGCAGCGCGAGGAATCGTCGACCAAAGGGTCAGAAAGAGAGAAGTACAAGATGGCGGCGGAGAAAGCGCAGGCGACATGGGGGCCTGAGCATGAAATTGTGAGACGGTGCGTGGAGCTGCTGAAGAGGGAGGTGCTGACCCCGTTGCTACAGGCAATTGAGGGGCTCAAGGAGACATTAAAGACCCAGGAGACAGAGCTCCGTGTGGTGGAGCAGAAGGTGACAGATATTGAGGACGAGATCCTGGGCCTGGCGGTTAAGACACAGACGCACGAGGCACTTCATAAAAAGTGTACTGAAAGGATCGAAGCCCTAGAAAATGGAGCGCGAAGGAAGAACCTTCGGATACTGGGTCTCCCTGAGGGTGTGGAAGGAGTGGACTGTGGAGCGTACGCAAGTACGATGCTGAGCTCACTGATGGGTGCTGAGGCCCCTACGGGCCCCTTGGAGGTGGAGTGGGCAAATCGGATTCCGGCGAGAAGACCAAAAGCGGGAGAACCACCCAGGGCGATAATCGTGCGATTTTACCGCCTTAAGGATAGAGAAGAGGTCCTGAGATGGGCTAAAAAGGTGCGGAGTAGCAGATGGGAGAATGCAGTGGTACGGGTATACCAGGATTGGAGTGCGGAGGTGGCGAGAAGGAGGGCGAGCTTCAACCGAGCCAAAGAGGTGTTGCATAAAAGGAAGGTGAAGTTCGGGATGCTGCAGCCGGCAAGACTATGGGTCACGTATCAGGAGAGACACCATTATTTCGAGACGGCGGAGGAAGCATGGACCTTCATCAAAGAAGAGAAATTGGATCGGAACTGAGGGACTGATGCTGCAGGAAATGTTATTGTTAATGTTACGGTGGAAGTTAATTGAGAAGTAAACAGGGAAGGGGGGAGACATTGGGGAAATGTGGGCGCCGGTGAGGGGGGAAAGACGGGACATAGTTGGAGAATGGGGAAGGGGAGGGGGAGGGGAAAGGGAGCTGCGCCATAAGAGGCGGGTCAGGTAAAGGGATGTTCCCGCACCAGAAAGAATAAGGCGGGAAGACAGGCGCAAAGCGGATGGGAGTTCCCCACATGGGGAGGTCGAGGAGTGAGCAGGAGTAGCCGGGGTCAGTTGAAGTCAGCTGACTTACGGAAGTAATATGGGGGGAGCAATCAAGCTAGAAAGAGATCTAGCGGGGAGGGGAGGAGGGAGGGAGAAGGGGGGGGGGGACAACTGGGTTGCTGCTGCGGAAATCCAAAAGGAAATGGCTAAAGAGTGGGTGGGCGGGGATGGTGTGCGACGCTGGGGGAGCGAGCGGGAGCGCGGAGGCGGGATATGGGACTGGCCTAGAGAAGGTAATGGCTAGTCGACACGGGAGGGGGGCAGGTAGCCCCCTAGTGAGGCTGATCACGTGGAACGTGAGAGGCCTGAACGGACCGATAAAAAGGGCCCGAGTGCTCGCGCATTTGAAAGGACTAAGGGCAGACGTGGTTATGCTCCAAGAGACGCACCTAAAGGTGGCGGACCAAGTTAGGCTAAGGAAAGGATGGGTGGGACAGGTGTTCCACTCAGGACTGGACGCAAAGAATAGAGGGGTGGCCATTTTGGTGGGGAAACAGGTCGCATTTGAAGCAAAGAACATCGTAGCAGATAGCGGAGGTAGATATGTAATGGTGAGTGGCAGGCTGGAGGGAATGGAGGTCGTGTTGGTTAACGTGTATGCCCCAAACTGGGACGATGCGGGATTTATGAGACGGATGCTGGGGCGTATACCGGACCTGGAGGTAGGAAACTTGATTTTAGGAGGGGACTTTAATACGGTGCTGGACCCGGGGCTAGATAGATCCAGCTCAAGGACCGGAAGAAGGCCGGCAGCGGCCAAGGTACTTAAGGGGTTTATGGACCAAATGGGGGGAGTGGATCCATGGCGATTTCTTAGACCTAGGGCGAGGGAGTATTCCTTCTTCTCCCATGTCCATAAAGTGTACTCCCGGATAGATTTTTTTGTTTTGGGAAGGTCGTTGATCTCTAGGGTGGAAGAAGCTGAGTACTCAGCCATAGCGGTTTCGGATCATGCCCCACATTGGGTGGACCTGGAATTAGGAGAGGAAAGGGAGCAGAGAACACTCTGGCGATTAGATGTGGGACTGATGGCGGATGAGGGAGTGTGTGCAAGAGTGCGGGGGTGTATTGAGAGATACCTGGAGGTCAATGACGACGGCGAGGTCCCTGTGGGAGTGGTATGGGAAGCACTAAAAGCGGTGGTCAGAGGAGAGCTGATCTCCATTGGGGCCCACAAAAGGAAAACAGAGGCCAAGGAAAGGGAAAGATTACTGGGGGAGATTTTAAGGGTGGATAGGGAATTTGCAGAGACCCCGGAGGAGGAATTGTACAGGGAGAGGAGACGACTCCAGACGGAATTTGACCTTCTGACCACCAGAAAGGCGGAGGTACTGTGGAGGAAGGCACAGGGGAGGAGGTATGAATATGGGGAAAAGGCGAGTCGCCTGTTGGCTCATCAATTGCGAAAGAGGGCAGCAGCGAGGGAAATAGGAGGAATTAGAGACGAAAGGGGAGACACGGTGCGAAGGGCAGGAAAGATAAATGAGGTGTTCAAGACCTTCTATGAGGAACTGTATAGGTCTCAACCCCCAGAGGGAGAGGAGGGGATGCGGCAGTTCCTGGACCAATTGAGGTTCCCGAAAGTGGAGGAGCGGGGGGTGGTAGGCCTGGGGGCACCGATTGGGGTGGACGAGGTTATTAAGGGACTGGGAAGCATGCAAGCAGGGAAGGCCCCAGGACCAGACGGGTTCCCGGTGGAGTATTACAGAAAATATGTGGACTTGTTGGCCCCGTTGATGGTGAGGACGTTCAATGAGGCCAGGAAAGGGGGGACTCTACCCCCGACGATGTCGGAGGCGACGATATCGTTAATTTTGAAGAGGGATAAAGATCCGTTGCAGTGCGGGTCCTATAGACCCATTTCATTGTTGAACGTGGACGCCAAATTGTTGGCAAAGGTGCTGGCATCGAGGATAGAGGACTGTGTCCCGGGGGTGGTGCACGAAGATCAGACAGGGTTCGTAAAAGGGAGACAACTGAATGTTAACGTGCGACGACTATTAGGGGTGATAATGATGCCCCCAGTGGAGGGGGAGGCAGAGATAGTGGCGGCAATGGACGCAGAGAAGGCATTTGATAGGGTGGAGTGGGAGTATTTATGGGAAGTGTTAAGGAGGTTTGGGTTTGGGAACGGGTTTATTAGCTGGGTTAGACTTCTTTATGGGGCTCCAACGGCAAGCGTAGTTACAGGTCGACATAGATCGGAGTATTTCCGACTATATAGGGGAACAAGACAGGGATGCCCGCTGTCTCCATTGTTGTTCGCGTTGGCAATTGAACCTCTGGCCATGGCGTTGAGAGACTCCAGGAAATGGAGAGGGGTGATTAGAGGGGGAGAAGAACACCGAGTCTCGTTATATGCGGATGACCTATTGTTATACGTGTCGGACCCAGCGGGGGGAATGATAGAGGTTATGCGAATTTTGAGGGGGTTCGGGGATTTCTCGGGGTATAGGCTAAACATGGGAAAGAGTGAATTATTTGTGATACATCCAGGGGACCAGAGTAGAGAGATAGAAGGCTTGCCTCTAAGGAAAGTGGAAAGAAACTTCCGATACCTGGGGATTCAGATCGCTAGGAGCTGGGGAACCTTGCACAGACTTAATCTGACACGGTTGGTAGAACAAATGGAGGAGGACTTCAAGAGGTGGGACATGCAGCCTCTATCGCTGGCGGGCAGGGTGCAAGCAATTAAGATGATGGTCCTCCCGAGGTTCTTATTTGTATTTCAATGTCTCCCTATACTAATCACTAAGACCTTTTTTAATAAAATAGACAGGAGCATCACGAGCTTCGTGTGGGCAGGGAAAGTTCCGAGAGTAAGGAGGGGGTTCCTTCAGCGTAGTAGGGACAGAGGAGGATTGGCACTACCGAACTTGGGCGATTACTATTGGGCCGCCAATGTGGCAATGATACGTAAATGGATGATGGAGGGTGAGGGAGCGGCGTGGGAAAGACTGGAGAGAAAGTCCTGTAAAGGGACGAGTTTAGAGGCGCTGGTGACGGCGCCGCTACCGATCTCACCTAAAAAGTTTACCACTAACCCGGTGGTGGCGGCAACATTGAATATCTGGGGACAGTGGAGGCGACAGAGAGGGGTGCGGGGAGCCCTGGTGGGGTCCCCAATCAGGAACAACCATAGGTTCGCCCCAGGAAGAATGGATGGAGGATTTCAGAGCTGGTTCCAGTTGGGAATTAGGAGGGTGGGAGATTTATTTATAGATGGGACTTTTGCGAGCTTGGGAGCATTGGAGGAAAAGTATAAGTTGCCCCGGGGAAATTTCTTGAGATATATGCAGGTGAGGGCATTTACTAGACAACAGGTGAGGGAATTTCCATTGCTCCCGACACAGGGGATACAGGACAGGGTGCTTTCAGGGGTGTGGGTCGGAGAGGGCAAGGTGTCAGAGATTTACCGAGAGATGAGGGAAGAGGGGGAGGAGTCGGTGGGCGAACTAAAAGGAAAGTGGGAAGAAGAACTAGGGGAGGAGATAGAGGAGGGTATGTGGGCTGATGCCCTAAGCAGGGTAAATTCCTCTTCCTCATGCGCCAGGCTTAGCCTGATTCAATTTAAGGTGCTACATAGAGCACACATAACGGGAGCAAGATTGAGCAGGTTCTTTGGAGTGGAGGACAAATGTGGGAGGTGTGGCGGGAGCCCGGCAAACCACGCACATATGTTTTGGGCATGCCCGGCACTGGAAGGGTATTGGAAGGGAGTGACGGGAGTGATTTCGCGGGTGGTGAAGGCCCGGGTCAAACCAGGCTGGGGGTTAGCTCTATTTGGAGTTGCGGAAGAGCCGGGAGTGCAGGAGGCGAAAGAGGCCGACGTTGTGGCCTTTGCGTCCCTAGTAGCCCGGCGCAGGATCCTACTCATGTGGAAGGAGGCGAAACCCCCCGGACTGGAGGCCTGGGTAAATGATATGGCGGGGTTCATTAAACTGGAGCAGATAAAGTTTGCCCTGAGAGGATCGGCTCAAGGGTTCACCAGGCAGTGGCAGCCATTTCTCGACTACCTAGGGGAACGTTAGAGGGAAGACAGATGACCAGCAGCAGCAACCCAGGGGGAGGGGGGGGGGGGGGAGGGGGGGTTTAGTTTAGGTCAAAGATAATGGGGTTTTGTTACTTGTGTATTGTTTAAAATTTCTGTATTGTTATTGTTGCGTTTGCTTTGTAAGAGGGGAAAAATTGTTGTTTGGGAAAAAATTTTCAATAAAACATTTATTAAAAAAAAAAAAAAAAAAAGTTTTAAAGTGCTGGTGGACAAGGATAAGAGTGGTCCTAGGATGAATGTGCTAAATTGGGGGAAGGCTAATTATAACAATATTAGGCGGGAACTGAAGAACATAGATTGGGGGTAGATGTTTGAGGGCAAATCAACATCTGACATGTGGGAGGCTTTCAAATATCAGTTGAAAGGAATTCAGGACCGGCATGTTCCTGTGAGGAAGAAGGATAAATATGGCGATTTTCGGGAACCTTGGTTAACGAGAGATATTGTAGGCCTCGTTAAAAAGGAAAAGGAGGCATTTGTCAGGGCTAAAAGGCTGGGAACAGACGAAGCCTGCGTGGAATATAAGGAAAGTAGGAAGGAACTTAAGCAAGGAGTCAGGAGGGCTAGAAGGGGTCACGAAAAGTCATTGGCAAATAGGGTTAAGGAAAATCCCAAGGCTTTTTACACGTACATAAAAAGCAAGAGGGTAGCCAGGGAAAGGGTTGGCCCACTGAAGGATAGGCAAGGGAATCTATGTGTGGAGCCAGAGGAAATGGGCGGGGTACTAAATGAATACTTTGCATCAGTATTCACCAAAGAGAAGAAATTGGTAGATGTTGAGTCTGGAGAAGGGTGTGTAGATAGCCTGGGTCACATTGAGATCCAAAAAGACGAGGTGTTGGGTGTCATAAAGAATATTAAGGTAGATAAGTCCCCAGGGCCTGATGGGATCTACCCCAGAATACTGAAGGAGGCTGGAGAGGAAATTGCTGAGGCCTTGACAGAAATCTTTGGATCCTCACTGTCTTCAGGTGATGTCCCGGAGGACTGGAGAATAGCCAATGTTGTTCCTCTGTTTAAGAAGGGTAGCAAGGATAATCCAGAGAACTACAGGCCGGTGAGCCTTACTTCAGTGGTAGGGAAATTACTGGAGAGAATTCTTCGAGACAGGATCTACTCCCATTTGGAAGCAAATGGACATATTAGTGAGAGGCAGCATGGTTTTGTGAAGGGGAGGTCGTGTCTCACTAACTTGATGGAGTTTTTCGAGGAGGTCACTAAGATGATTGATGCAGGTAGGTCAGTGGATGTTGTCTATATGGACTTCAGTAAGGCCTTTGACAAGGTCCCTCATGGTAGACTAGTACAAAAGGTGAAGTCACACGGGATCAGGGGTGAGCTGGCAAGGTGGATACAGAACTGGCTAGGTCATAGAAGGCAGAGAGTAGCAATGGAAGGATGCTTTTCTAATTGGAGGGCTGTGACCAGTGGTGTTCCACAGGGATCAGTGCTGGGACCTTTGCTCTTTGTAGTATATATAAATGATTTGGAGGAAAATGTAACTGGTCTGATTATTAAGTTTGCAGACGACACAAAGATTGGTGGAAGTGCGGATAGCGATGAGGACTGTCAGAGGATACAGCAGGATTTAGATTGTTTGGAGACTTGGGCGGAGAGATGGCAGATGGAGTTTAATCCGGACAAATGTGAGGTGATGCATTTTGGATGGTCTAATGCAGGTAGGGAATATACAGTGAATGGTAGAACCCTCAAGAGTATTGAAAGTCAAAGAGATCTAGTACAGGTCCACAGGTCACTGAAAGGGGCAACACAGGTGGAGAAGGTAGTCAAGAAGGCATACGGCATGCTTGCCTTCATTGGCCGGGGCATTGAGTATAAGAATTGGCAAGTCATGTTGCAGCTGTATAGAACCTTAGTTAGGCCACACTTGGAGTATAGTGTTCAATTCTGGTCGCCACACTACCAGAAGGATGTGGAGGCTTTAGAGAGGGTGCAGAAGAGATTTACCAGAATGTTGCCTGGTATGGAGGGCATTAGCTATGAGGAGCGGTTGAATAAACTCGGTTTGTTCTCACTGGAACGAAGGAGGTTGAGGGGCGACCTGATAGAGGTCTACAAAATTATGAGGGGCATAGACAGAGTGGATAGTCAGAGGCTTTTCCCCGGAGTAGAGGGGTCAATTACTAGGGTGCATAGGTTTAAGGTGAGAGGGGCAAGGTTTAGAGTAGATGTATGAGGCAAGTTTTTTACGCAGAGGGTAGTGGGTGCCTGGAACTCGCTTCCGGAGGAGGTGGTGGAAGCAGGGACGATAGTGACATTTAAGGGGCATCTTGACAAATACATGAATACGATGGGAATAGAGGGATACAGACCCAGGAAGTGTAGAAGATTGTAGTTTAGTCGGGCAGCATGGTCAGAACCGGCTTGGAGGGCCGAAGGGCCTGTTCCTGTGCTGTACATTTCTTTGTTCTTTGAGCTGCCTCGCAGCCTGTGTGATCTATCATCCCAGTGTTTGAGGATGTAAATAGCATTTGGAAGCAACCTAAGGGTCGCCATAAATAAACAAAAGAGTTTTGAACTAAAAGCGCCAAAATGGGGTGCGTATGGGCCACAGCGGGTAAGAATGGGTGGAATCCCCGGGTAGGATGGTGACCAGTGCCATATGTTCTCTACCCGAGCGTAGCTGACCAGAGGGGGGTCCTCAGGCAGGGCAGGGATTAGTGCCGTTTCTCCACTGCCTGAGCGACCGGCAAGAACGGTAAGAATTTGTGGTCGTCGTGGGGATTGCATTTGTTGCTAACTTCTACCCTCAAAGCAGAAGAGCAGTTATGATCGCTTGTCTGCCGACAAACTAGTTCCTCTAACAGCCATTGGGCGTCAGAAGGGTAGTTCTGACTGCATCAAGATGTGGCATGGGGCCATGTAAAACTTTAAGTGAACAAACAACATTCACAAACATACATTACAAACATGGTGCAGGTTCCATCAGAAAGGACACCGTAAATCTCCATCGGTTCCTTTTTACCATCATCTGGACACCTCATTGCTCTAAAGCGAACAGAGTCGCAAAGGGATTCGCTTGGTGGGAGTCAGACTCTCAGTCATCATCTTCTCCCGGCTGCCATACTCTTGACTGGAGTAGGTTTGCTAAAGCTGCTTGGGGTGAATTGAGGTCCATCTCATCATTCGGATGAGCCTGAACGAATTGTCTCGGTGCCAGAATTTTGTACCGAGGTTGGAGCTGCTAGGGTTTAATCCATAATCGTCGGTTGGTGGGTCTGGGTCAGGGGCTTTAATGTACGTTATCTCGAAGGGGTCGCTGGAATCATGTTCGGAATCGCTGGGAGTGGGGCCTGGTGCAGGGGTATAATCGTAATGTGGTGTGCTGGGGCTATCGTCATCGCTATCGCTATCGCTGTTGCTGCTGGTTGAAGGAAAGGAGAGGCGGGGTCGTGCCTCTGGGGGTAGAGTCAAAGTTGTGTCTGAGGACGGGCTGGACAGGTTGGGGGAGGGTAGGACCATGTTATTCGTGGGCGGGGCGTGCTCATCTGCTGCTGCAAGCAAGATGTGATGTGCATGGTTGGTCTGCGAGCCACAAGGTATATGTGAAACCACGCAGACGTGCCATTCGGATAGGTGATCTTATACACAGAGGGGCTGACTTTATCTGAGATGGAGTAGAATCCGGAAAATTTGAGGGAAAGGAATGAACTAGGCTTGTATAGGGATAGCATCACTTGCTGCCCTACTGCAAACTCGGTGGCGTGTACCGTTTTATCAAAGCAAGCTTTGCTTTGTTTCTTCCGTGTGCCAGGCCTGACGGCTGCTGCAAGCTGGGCGGCCTTCACATTTTCAATAACCTGTTGCACTGCTTTCTCATGCATGAGGGTGGTGACTGTGGGGCTGGCCAAATCTAGTCCTAATAAATATTCTGTCCCTTTCATGGAGCGTCCGGTCATGAGGGTGTGGGGGGTGTATCCTGTGGACGTAGATACTGTGTTTCGAATTAACATTAATGCAAATGGGAGAACTGTGTCCCGGGTGCTGTTGTGTTGTTGCACCATTTTTCTGAGGGTTGCTTTTAAAGTTCTGTTCATCCTTTCTACTATGCTGCTCGATTGGGGTGGTATGCAATATGGAACCTTTGCTTTATGCTGAAAATTGTGAGGACGTTTTTCATCGCTTGTCCTGTAAAATGGGAGCCTTGATCGGACTCTATACTGCGTGGGAGTCCCCATCTTGTAAAGATGTGCTGTGTTAGGATTTTAGCTGTCGTTTTGGCAGTGTTTGTTCTGGATGGAAAAGCTTCCACCCATTTTGTGAAGGTGTCGATGACCACCAACACATACTTAAAACCATTCCTGCAGGGGGGTAGGGGTCCTATCTAGTTGATTTGCAAATTCGTCCAGGGGCCATTAACAGGGCGAGTGTGACTTAGCTGAGCTTTTCTTGCATAGCTGTCCGGATTGTTCTGGGCACAGATTAAGCAATTCTCGATGTAATGTGTAACATTGGCTTTTAAATCAGGCCACCAGCAGAGAGGTCTGAGGTGGGCTCGGGTGGGTTCAATGCCCTGGTGTCCATGATTGTCATGGAACTGACAAATAATTTGATTCCTGTCCTGGCTGGGGAATACATAAATGCAGTCTTTTAAAATCACACCGTCATGTGTGGTTATCGCGTTTTTAAACTTATCATAAGGGGCAGGGAAGTTGCCTTTTAAAACTTCCCTGAGCTGCTCATCTTTCTTTTGAGCCTTTGCCAAATCTTGAATGTTGATCTGTGAGACCTGAACCGCGTGGACTGGGGCGCTTTCGGGGGGGGTTCCAAAAGTGACCATGTCTGGAACCTGCTTTCGTTAGGGTGTCTGCTTTAACGTTACATGGGGGGGGGGAAGAACGATGATGACTACAAACTTTGATGATGCCATATTTACGGTCTTTGGCATTTTTAGGATATGCTGGAGTAATGGGGCTTTCCGTCTGCGGAAACGAATCCTCTAGTTTCCCACAGGAGTAGGAATTTGGTTAAACTGTCGCAGACATATAAACTGACCAAATATATGTCGGCTGGGGTCGGAAACGAGTCGGGGTGATCTACAATATACGCTATGGCTGCCAGTTCTGCTACCTGCGAGCCCAAATGTCCTGGCAATTTTAACGAAATCTCTTCTAGGGCACGTCCCTGCGCGTCCTCTTCATAAATACCACAACCGGTAATTCTTTTCCCATTTAGAACTGTGGAGGAGTCATCCACATAGATTCTCACGGGTGCGCATGTGTCTGTGGGCTGGGGTCTCTGGGGCATAGTACCTGCTTTCTGGGGAGCTGACTTTGGTATAAAGGGACCTGTATTATGTTTAGTGGAGATGATCTCACACTCATGTGAGGTACCTGCATATTGTAAATTGTCGGCTAGGAAAGGGTGGGTCTTGGTTCTCTTAACTGTTATGTCCCGTCCCTGTAAGAGAAGAGTCCAACGGGCTGCGTGGATTTGGCTGACTGTGCCATCCTTAAGTCGACCATCTAGTAGTAGCTGTGTTGGGGTGTGTTCAGTGAGAATGGTGAAGGGGTTGAGTCCTGTAATATTGGTGAAGTGTTGTACTGCCTTCATTGCCATTTTTCTCTGTCTCTGTGGTCTCTACCGAATTTGGAACAGGGGGTGATAAAGTGGTGATTCAAACATGGGTACGGCTTACGCTAATTTCAGGCCTACAAGACTCCCGACAGTTTTATGCAACAAAATCTCTCAGGTTTATCTTATATCTCTGTTAGTACGCATGCATTAACACACTTCCAAATCTTGGAGATTTGATCAGTATTGTTCTTACACTTGTGGTTTTTCTGTTTCCAATTGGATTCAAATTCAAATTTGGGTTCTCTCGGAGTGACTAGGCCACTTCTAGGTCGAGTCCTGTCAGAGGTCGCCAGTGAATGTTGCTCTCTTTATTTGGTTCTAAATATTGCGATCAATATGGTCACCTTCCTTAATTCTAATTACATTTGCTTTAGTCACCAGGTATCTTTCGATACCGCCACAAGGTCCAAACCCGAATACCGATCAAAGAGCCGGTACACCAGTTAGTTAGTTCAAAGTCAATACTATTTATTTACACACACAGCAATATCTACTCATGCACGAAATACTACAGACTAAACTATCACTACTGCTAAAGCCTATACTTAGCTTCGGGTGCCCACTCAGTCAGAGGAACAATGGCCGTTGTTCGGATCTGAGGCTGCTGGGGTCGAAGTGGTGAAGGGGAACAGCTAAGGTCGTCCGTCTGGTAGCGAGCGTTGACCTTGGACTTACTTGCTTCTGGTGTAGCTGGTGGAATGGTCTCTCCGCTTTGAGAGCCGATTCCAAGAGAGCGATTCTCTCTTGGGGCCTTCTTCTTATACCCGAAGGGGGCATCGCGCGCTTTTGGGCGGGCCTTGAACTTGGCCCCAATCAATTGGGCCGTATTTTGATCACTCGTATTGATCTTGACCAATAAAGGGGTGGGTGCCTTGATAGCTGGGCGTGTCCTAGGTGTCCGTTGGCCTGGCTTTGTTTGTGCTTTCGGTTTGGGGAACTGGCGCCGTGAGGTCTGGAGCCAGATCGGTTACTTGAGTATCCCCCTTTGTTCCCGGAGATGGGCCATCAGTATGCTAATGGACCTACAGTTTCAGTCTCATCTGGGAGCTGCGGTCCCAATACACGTACAGGCTCTGTGCCTGCCTGCTTTCTTACCATTGTCCATAGTTCCCTGCAATCTTTGCAAACATCCATTTTGTATTCTGGAAGTGGCCATCCCAGATGGCTACAGTAGTATCACTACTGACCGAGCTGGTTGAGTCCTACAGGATACAGCTGCTAGACTGAATCTGCGGCAGGTGGTGAGGGAACCATCAAGAGGGAAAAACCTGGTTGACCTTGTCCTCACCAATCTACCTATCACAGATGCATCTGTCCATGACATTATAGGTAGGGAGACCACAGTACAGTCCTTGTGGAGATGCAGTCCCCACGTCATATTGGGGATAACGTCCATTATGTTGTGTGGCAGTATTCCCGTGTTAGGATAGATTTTCAACAGATCTAGCAATTCAAAACTTGGCATCAATGAGGTTCTGTGGGCAATCAGCAACAGTAGAATTCTATTCAACCACAATCCATAAACTCATGGTCTGGCATATCCTTCACTGTACCCTTACCATTAATTCAACCCTAGTCCAATGAAGAGAGAAGCAGAGTATGCCAGGAGCAGCACCAGCATACCTAACAATTAGGTGTCAACCAAAGAACGTACAACACAGGAATACTTGCATGCTAAGCAGTTGAAGGAGCATATAATAAATAGAGCTAAGGGACCCCACAACCAACAGATCAGATCAAAGCTTGGCAGTCCTGTCACATCGAGTCATCTCCTTTTAAATGTTTAAAATTTTTTAAAATTCCAATTAAGGGGCAATTTAGTTTGGCCAATCCACCTACCCAGCCCATCTATTTGGGTTGTGGGGGTGAGACCCACGCAGACACGGGGAGAACGTGCAAAACCCAACACGGACAGTGACTCAGAGCCAGGATCAAACCCGGGTCCTCGCCACCGTGAGGCATCAGTGCTAACCACTGCGCCACCGTGCCACCCACATCCAGTCAGAAATGGTGATGGACAATTCAACAACTAACCGGAGGAGGAGGAAGTTCCACAAATATCCCTATCCTCAATAATGGGGGGGAGCCCAACACTGCAAAAGCCAAGGTTGAAGCATACGCAGCCGTCGATAACCAGAAATGCTGAATGGACAATCTATCTCAGCCTCTTCCGGAGGTCCCCAGAATCACAGACGCCAGTCTTTAGCCATTTTGATTCAGTCCATGTTATATCCAGAAACGGCTGAAGGCATTGTGTACCGAAAAGGCTATTGGCCCTGTGTTAGGAAAACAAAGGTAGTTTTAAGAGATTTATATTTGTGTTGGTAAATATTAGAAATAAGGCATAGCTTTAAGGGGGTTTAATGTTTCTGTGTAAGGAAACATAAAGCTATAGTTAGGATCATGGACAAAGATGTTTGTATGTGTGGGGGCTTGCTGAATTAAAAGTGTGCTTCTATTGTGCTTAGAGAGGGTTATGGCATGAAAAGTAAATAAGCTAGCAGAAACATGTGGTTGTTGCTTAGCAACTGGGGGCTTTTTTGAGGCAGGAAGGCATTTTGTTCTTTGTTTAATTGAATGCCAGGGCAGTTGGAGATGGGACACCGGGGTATGAACATCTCTCAACTCTGCCAAAACAAAGCTGGGCAGGACAAGGGGGCTATTAAAGGCGGATTTCTCAAAGAACCAGATATGTCCAGACAATAAGAATGGCTTAGGAGGACTGAAGTTAAGGCAATAGAGACCAAGAAGTTGAACAAGGTTAAGTTCCAAGGAGAATTCAAAGGAAAAGCAAACAAAGTGTTGCGAGTGAAAGAGTCAGCTGCAGTAACCTGATTTAAAGTGGAAAAGTAGACTTCTGTGGTAAATCAAAAGTTTGGTGCTACCTTAATAGTCTGGAAATCGATAGTTAAAGCAATTGGGAACAGTCAAGACAAAGTAACCCTGAAGGCGGAGTTGTTAAACCTGGATGCTGGATTATTTGTTAAAAGTGGAGCAGAGCTTTGTTTGAAAGAGTAGTTTGTAAACCCTGGACTGGATTTGTCGTATAAACTGCTGATGGAAAGCCTTGTTGATTAAAAGAAGATTTGAAAGTATATCTTTTTGAAAGAGGAGTTTTAAATTACTCATGGGGAAGCCGGAGTTCAGTGAGACAAGGAGGTTCGTGGTATAAGAATCATCTGGGCGATTTTGAGGAGAAATTAGACATTCACTTGGGTTCAGAGAAGAGAGGGTGTTTTGCCACAACCAACCTGCATGTTTAAAGGGACTTTTTGCTTTGAGACCATTGTAGCTTAAGATGTACTTTGTAACCCATATTAACCTTAAAATCTGTGTATAATCAAGAAGCGAAGGGGGAATAAATGATTATTTGCAACATAATCCAACTTTTCATGTTCAAATTTTTTTTTAAATGATTGTTGTTAAAACTAATTAGTGGTCCTGTGACTCTTCCTCCATTTTCTAAACAAAATAGTAAAAATCAGGATGCGGGATTCTCCAAACCCCGCTAGGCCGGAGAATTGCCGGGGGGCGGCGTGAATCCCGCCCCGCCGCCCCGACGCTGGCTGCCAGATTCTCTGGTGCCATTTTTTTGGCGGGGGAGGGAAACATGCCGTGCCGGTTGGGGGCCGTTGGTAGCGGCCCCCCGGCGATTCTGCAGCCCACAATGGGCCAAGCGGCTGCCCATTTACGGCAGGTCCCACCAGGTCTGCACCGGCAGGACCTGGCTCTGCGGGCGGCCTGCGGAGTCCCCAGGGGGGTGCTGGGGGATCTGGCCCCGGGGGGGGCCCCACGGTGGCCTGGCCCGCGATCGGGGCCCACCGATCCGCGGGTGGGCCTGTGCCATGGGGGCACTCTTTCCCTCCGTGCCGGCTGGTGTAATAGTCCGCAATGGCCGGCGCAAAATGCAGGTCTAATCTAATCCAGTCAATTACTATTCTATCAGCCTACTCTCGATCATCAGCTCATTATCAAGAGTCACATACACAGCAATATCCTTCTCATTGATGTTTAGCTTGGGTTTTGCCAGGGTCACTTAGTCTCCTTACCTTCTTGCAGCCTTGTTCCAAACGTGGACAAAAGCGCTGGACTCAGTAGTTGCAGTGAGAGTGACTGCCCTTGACATCAAGGCACAATTTGACCGAATGCCGAGCCAAGGGACTGTAGCAAAATTGAAGTCAATGAGAAACAGGGAACCGCTCCACTTTTTGGAGTTGTAGCTAACAGAAAGGAGGATATTTGTGTTTGTTAGAGGCCAATCATCGCAGCCCCAGGACATCGCTGTAGCAGTTCCGCAGGGGGTGGCACAGTAGCACAGTGGATAGCACTGTTGCTTCACAGCGCCAAGGTCCAAGGTTCGATTCGCGGCTTGTGTCGCTGTCTGTGTGGAGTCTGCACGTTCTCCCTGTGTCTGTGTGGATTTCCTCCCATAAGTCCCGGAAGACGTGCTTGTTAGGTGAATTGGACATTCTGAACTCTCCCTCAGTGTACCCGAACAGGCACCGGAATGTGGCGACCAGGGGATTTTCACAGTAACTTCATTGCAGTGTTAATGTAAGCCTACTGCTGTCATGTGAGAGTACCTTTAAGAAATGGGTGTTTATAAATGGGTGTGTATATAAATATCTGTAGTGCGAGTACCTTTAAGAAATGGGTGTTTACTACTGCAGTGATGTCAGAGAGTGGGTGGAGCTGGGCTGTCAGCTTTTTACTTTCGTTTTGAGCAGTCTGCAGAGTGTGGTTTAGTTTCGGTTTCAGAGCTGGATAGCTGCAGTCACAGCCAGAAGGTGAATGAATCTCTCTCTGTAAGCTAAAGACTGTAAATCGATTCTGGTGATTTGAAACTAATAACAGTAGTCACTTTAACCTGCTAAATCGCTGGCTTTGAAAGCAGATCAAGGCAGGCCAGCAGCACGGTTCAATTCCCGTAACAGCCTCCCCGAACAGGCGCCAGAATGTGGCGACTAGGGGCTTTTCACAGTAACTTGATTGAAGCCTACTTGTGACAATAAGTGATTTATTTATTTATTTAATGTGTTTCTGGTTAAAGGTGTTTTAAGTCGTATGGATGTTAAAAGGAAAGCTTAAAGGATTACTTCGTGTTGTCGTCTTTGGGGGTTGTATTTGAATTAATGGTTGCTAAGATGTTCACTGTATGTTTCAAAAAGGTTAACTTGAATTCATCGAATAAACATTGTTTTGCTTTAAAAAATACTTTTCCATTTCTGCTCTACCACACCTGGAGAGTGGGCCATGTGCTCCCCATAACACAATCTCATAAAAGTTGTGGGTCAGGTGACCTCCATGATACACTTTGGGGTTCTCTGAACCCTGGCCCATAACAAATTGGGGGCTTGTCCGGGATAAAAGTCTATCTATTGGATTGGTTTAGTGAACTTAAAGACAGTGAGGGGTGAGTATATTGTGGTTGCTTTTCAGGTGTGGTATTCTAGTTTAAAAGGGGAGTGTGTTGTGGACAATGGCTCTTTCAGAGTCTCTGAAGTTTTTGAGGGTGGAGACGGTCTCACGCAGTACCTTACAAACAGAGACTAAAAGCAGATTGTTAGATTTGGCAAAAACATTGCAGTTAACGTTACCTGACAAAATGCGAAAAGATGAGGTAATTATGGCGGTGGCTAAGCATTTAAAGTTGCCTGAGATACAGTTTGACTCACTGGAAATAGCAAAAATTCAGTTGCAAATTAAACAAATGGAACATGAGAAAGAATTAAAGCAGCTTGAATACAAAAGAGAGAGAGAGAGGAAAAAGAAAATGAGAGAGAAGAAAGGAGAAAAGAAAGAATAGCCCTAGCAGAACAAAAAGAAAGAGAAAGGGAGATACAGATCAGGGAAAAAGAAAAAGAGAGAGTTTGAATGTCGGAAAATGGCCATGAAACATCACAGTCAGTTAAAATTGGCAGACCTAAAGGGAAACGTACAGTTGGATGATAGCGATGAGGATAGTGAGAAAGAGCGTCATAGTCGAATGCTTGGTGGGGATGTATTTAAATATGTCCAAGCATTGCCAAGGTTGGACGAGAAGGAGGTGGAAGCCTTTTTCATTTCATTTGAGAAGGTAGCTAAACAAATGAAATGGCCACAGAATATGTGGATATTACTGATTCAAACAAAGCTGATAGGTAGGGCTAGTGAAGTGTTTCCATCACTACCGGAGGAGGTATCTGGGACGTATAAGGAGGTGAAAAATTCCATCTTAGATGCATTTGAACTAGTGCCTGAAGTCTACAGACAAAGGTTTCGAAATTGAAGGAAAGAATTTGGTCAACCATACATGGAGTTTGAAAGGCTCAAACAGAGTAATTTTGATAGGTGGATAAGGGCTTTGAAAATAGACCAAACGTATGAAGTTCTCAGAGAAATTATACTTTTGGGGGAGTTTAAAAATTCAATTCCTGATGTAGTGAGAACTCATGTGGAAGAGCAGAGGGTTAAAACTGTGAGATTAGCAGCAGAAAAGGCAGGTGATTATGAATTAGTTCATAAATCAAAGCTTGGTTTCCTACATCAGTTTCAGCCGGTGAGGGATAGAAACTGGGGACATGAGAAATACTCAAGTTGTAAAGGTAAAGGTGATCTGATGGGAGATAATAAGGAGAGTGTACCTCAGATTAAAAAAGAAATCCAGGAGGGTGGAAGAGACATGAAAAATTTCAAATGTTTTCACTGTAATAAACTAGGCCATGTAAAGTCACAGTGTTGGTGGTTGAAGAAAAGCACTGGAAAGGCTGATGTGGTAAAACAGGGTAAGACAGTGGGGTTTGTGAAAGTGGTAAAGGAAAACCCAAGTGAAGCGAAGGAGGTGCAAAAAATTGTATAGCCTGATCAAGAGGTGATTGATAAGAAGGTGCCAGATCTCTTTAAAGAATTTACTTGTGTGGGTAAAGTTTACTCATGTGTATCAGGAGGAGCAGGTAAAGAAGTCACAATTTTTAGAGATACGGGAGCTAGTCAATCTTTAATGGTAAGAGATGAGGAGTTATGTAGTTTGGGAAGAATATTGCCGGAAAAGGTGGTAATGTGTGGCATTCAGGGTGAGAGGTGTACTGTTCCATTATATAAGGTAAGGTTGGAAAGCCCAGTGAAGAGTGATGAAATGGTAGTAGGAGTAATAGAGAAACTATCTTGTCCAGGAATAGTTTATCTTGGGTAATGATATAGCTGGATCGCAGGTGGGGGTGATGCCGACTGTGGTTGATAAGCCAGTGGAACATCAGACAACTGAAGTGTTGAAGGACGAATATCTTGGGATTTTTCCGGATTCTGTAGTAACAAGGTCGCAAAGTCACAGGTTAAGAGAAGAGGAGGAATCAGAGTGAAGGTGAAGTTGAAATGCACTTATCAGAAACGATTTTTGATCAGATGGTTGAAAAAGAACAAGAACAGGTGGAGGATGAGGCGGATATTTTTAGGTCAGGACAATTGGCGGAGTTACAACAAAAAGATGTAGAAATAAAACGGATGTATCAGAAAGCATACACGGAATAGGAATCTGAGTGTATACCAGAGTGTTATTACCTTTAAAAGTGATGTCTTGCTGAGAAAATGGAAACCTTTACATATGCAGGCGGATGAAAAGCGGGCAGATGTTCATCAAGTAGTATTGTCAGTAGGGTATAGAAAAGAGGTGTTGCGAGTTGCACATGAGGTACCAGTGGGAGGTAATTTGGGGATAAGGAAAACTCAAGCTAAAATCCAAAAACATTTTTATTAGCCTGGACTACATAAAGATGTAGTTAAATGTTGTCGATCATGTCACACATGTCAAGTGATAGGGAAACCTCAAGCAGTGATAAAACCAGCGCCCTTGATACCCATTCCAGCATTTGAGGAACCTTTTACAAGGGTCCTAATTGATTGCGTAGGACCGCTGCCTAAAATGAAAAGTGGGAATCAATATCTTTTGACTACAATAGATGTGTCTACTAGGTTTCCAGAGTCCATTCCAGTACATAATATTACAGCTGAAAAAATTGTGGAGGAGTTACTTAAATTCTTTACTAGATATGGACTACCCACAGAAATACAATCGGACCACGGATCAAATTTTACCTCAAGGCTATTCAAAGAAGTTATGGATAGCTGAGGAATAAAACAATTTAAATCAACTGTGTACCATCCAGAATTGCAGGGAGCGTTAGAAAGGTGGCATCAAACATTAAAGATAATGTTTAGGGCTTATTGTCACGATTATGCAGAGGATTGGGATAAAGGAATTCCATTCGTACTGTTTGCAATTAGGGATGCACTTAATGAGTCAACCAAATTCAGTCCTTTTGAACTAATTTTTGGTCATGAGGTAAGAGGACTGCTTAAATTGATTCAGGAAAAATTAGTGAGTAAGAAATCGGAAATTACATTATTGGATTACGTGTCAAATTTTAGGGAAGGATTAAATAGAGAAGGTGAATTGGCTAGACAACATTTAAAGGTTGCACAAAATGTGATGAAACGGGTAGCGGACAAGAAATCCAAAGTTCGTAGTTTTGCCTGTGGAGATAAAGTTTTAGTATTGTTACCAGTGGTAGTTGAACCTTTAAAAGCTAGGTTTTGTGGACCTTATCAGATTGAAAGGAAATTAAGTGAGGTGAATTGTGTGGTAAAAACACCAGATAGAAGGAAGACTCATCGAGTGTGTCATGTGAATATGCTTAAAAGGTACTTTGAAAGGGAAGGAGAGAAAAAGGAGGTTTTAAAGTGACGAACCAGATCAAGGTGACTGTGAATTTGACATACCTCAAATTAAATTGCAAAACAAGGATTTTCTTAAAAATTGGGATAAATTGTTGAGTTACCTTCCAGAGGAAAAACAAACTTACCTGAAAGAGTTATTGACATCATATGGGAAAGTTTGTAGAGATAAATTGGGAAGTACTAAAATGGCAATAATGATGTAGATGTGGGAAATGCTGTTCCAATCAAACAACATCCATACAAACTTAACCCTTTAAAATTGGCACAGGTTAACAAAGAGATTGAGAGTATGCTTAAAAATGGCATAATTGAAGTGGGTTGCAGTCAATTGAGCTCACCCATAGTGATGGTACCAAAACCAGACAGTACCCAACGGTTGTGTGTGGACTATAGAAAGGTTAATGCAGTTACAAGAACGGATTCTTATTCTATCCCCCGTTTGGAGGATTGCATTGAGAAAGTGGGACAATCGACTTTTATTTCCAAACTGGATTTACTTAAAGGTTACTGGCAGGTACCTTTATCCGAAAGGACGAAGGAGATTTCAGGTTTTGTGACTCCAGATGGTATGTAGCAATTCAAAGTAATGCCATTTGGCATGAAAAACGCCCCACCCACATTTCAACGGTTAACTGACAAAGTTGTTTCAGGATTACCCAATTGTGCGGTATACATCGACGATCTGGTAATTTTCAGCCAGATACGGACAGAACATTTGAAACATATGATGGAGTTAATCGATCAACTTCAGGAGGCGGGTTTGGTGATAAACCTAAACCTAGCCAAAAGTGAATTTGGAAAGGACCAAGTTACTTTCCTTGGCCATACAATCGGACAGGGTCGAATGGTCCCACAGGATCTGAAAACAAGTTATAGGGGAGTTTCCGATACCTTCGACACGACGGGAAATAACGCGATTTCTTGGTATAAGTGGATTTTACCGGAAATTTGTACCCAATTTTAGCAGTGTGGTCGCTCCACTGATGGACTTGCTCAAGAAGCGTAACAAATTCCAGTGGACAGCAGAGTGTCAACATGCATTTGACAGCCTGAAGGCTGTGTTAACCACTGCTCCTGTGTTAGCCATCCCAAATTATACGAAACCATTCAAAGTGGCGGTTGATGCGAGTGATGTGGGTGTTGGGGCGGTGCTTCTACAAGACGACGATGAAGGGCTAAGGCGGCCTATTGGTTATTTTTCGAAGAAATTGAATTCTCACCACAAAAAGTATTCCACGATTGAGAAGGAGACTTTGAGTTTGGTGCTGGCTTTGCAACATTTTCAAATTTATGTGACCAGCAATCCGTCTGACACCTTATATTTACTGATCATAAGCCGTTGGCGTTTTTGGAGCGATCTGGAATGACAATGCATGGCTGTTTTGCTGGAGTTTATTGTTGCAGCCATTTCATTTAAAAATAGTACATGTGGCAGGACGAGAAAACGTGATAGCCGATGCTTTGTCGTGAATGTGATGAACGGAAGCAATTTCAGATGGAGGAAGAAGAACAAAAATGGACTATATTATTATATCTGTTTGCGTGTGTTGGTTTTTGAAATGAAAAAGTATATTTACTGTGCGCATTTCTTGAAGAATAGTGAAAAGATGAAAAATGAAACCATCTTGAAGTTGCTGGTTTATTTTTTTTCTTGGGAGGTGTCATGTGAGAGTACCTTTAAGAAATGGGTGTTTATAAATGGGTGTTTCTAAATATCTTTGGTGAGAGTATCTTTCAGAAATGGGTGTTTATAAATGGGTGTGTATATAAATATCTGTAGTGAGAGTACCTTTAAGAAATGGGTGTTTACTACTGCAGTGATGTCAGAGAGTGGGTGGAGCTGGGCTGTCTGTCAGCTTTTTACTTTCGTTTTTGAGCAGGCTGCGGGGTGGTTTAGTTTCGTTTTCAGAGCTGGATAGCTGCAGTCACAGCCAGAAGGTGTATGAATCTCTCTCTGTACTATAAAGACTGTAAATCAAATCTGGTGATTTAAAACTAATAACAGTAGTGACTTTAACCTGATGTGCTTCTGGTAAAAGGTGTTTTAAGTCATATGGATGTTAAAAGGAAAGCTTAAAGGATTACTTAGTGTTGTAGTCTTTGGGGGTTGTACTTGAAGTAATGGTTGCTAAGATGTTCACTGTATGTTTCAAAAAGGTTAACTTGAGCACTGTTTTGCTTCAAAAAAATTATTTTCCATTTCTGCTCTACCACACCTGTCGAGTGGGCCGTGTGCTTCCCATACCACAATCTAGTAAAAGTTGTGGGTCAGGTGAACTCCATGATACACTTTGGGGTTCTCTAAACCCTGGCCCATAACACTTGTGACAATAATAAAGATTATTATTATTATCACCTTGCGTTGCTTCGACAATGACCTTCACTCCATTATAAGGTCAGAAGCGGGGATGTCTGCTGACAATTGCACAACGTTTAGCACCATTCGCAACTCCTGTATGTGTCAATATGCAGCGAGACCTCGACAACTTTCAGACTTGTGCTGAAAAGTGGCAAATAATCATCATGCCACAGAGATGCGAGGCAATAACAATCTCCAACAAGAGAGAACCTAATCATCTCAGTTTGACATCCAGTGCCATTACCATCACTGAATCCCCCACTATCAACATCCTGGAATTTAGCATTAACCAGAAACTGAACTGGACCAGTCTTATAGATATTATGGCTAAAAGAGGAGGTCAAAGGTTAAGAATTTTGAGGTGAGTAACTCATCTTCAGACTCCCATAGTCTGTCCACCATCTACAAGCCACAAATCAGGAGCCTGGTGGAATATTCTTCACTTGCCTGGAAAAGTGGCACCAGTGCATACCATATACAAGATGCACTGCAGCAACTCACCAAAACTCCTTCAACAGCATTTTCCAAACCCACAGCCTCTACTAGTTAAAAGGATAAGGGCAGCAGATGGATCAGAAAACCACCTCTTGCAAGTTCCCCTCTACCAAATTCCCAAGATGGCTACACACCATCTTGACTTGGAACTGTGTAAATCTTCCATCAGTGTCACTGGATCAAAACCCGGGAACTTCCTTGCTAACAGTACTGTGGATGTACCTGCACCAGATGGACTGCAGCAGCTCAGTAAGTTGGCTCTCCACCCACTTATCAAGGAAATTTAGGGATGGGCAACAAATTCTGGCCTTGCCAGTGATGCCCACATCACATGAAAAAATATAAAAAGCAGGAAGTCAAGACCAAGGGCACTTTTAATATAATTTTGTGTTATAGTATAGAAAGATAATAGAATCAATATGGAGAGTGGAAAGGAGGCAAGTAGGATTAACAGGAAGAAAGGCGCTGCGAGGATGGGGTGGATAGGATAGGGGAGATGAAAAGTGGCAGAGAAGGAGAAAGAGAAGAGAGGGAAAGGAGAACGGAGTAAATGAAGGCGAAAAAAATAGCGAAGAGAGGTGCAGTAGCAGAGAAAGTTAGGAAGAACCAGAGAGGTAACAGGGAAGAGAGAAGAGCAGGGACTTGGAGAGCCAGGAAGAGTAGAGGGTATCATAATGGATAAATTTGGCATTTCACAAATATAAAATTAGTTTTTCAGGGCCAGAGAGTTTGTCCATGAGTAATTATAACTAATTATAAATCCAGGTACATCTCACTCAACAAAGGCATAGCTTTTGCAGGGGAGTTTCAGTGAGATTAGAGCATTAAAAAGGGATATTCCCAAAAAATTCACATAGCACAGTGGTTAGCACAGTTTCTTCACAGCTCCAGGGTCCCAGGTTCGATTCGCGGCTTGGGTCACCGTCTGTGCGGAGTCTGCACATTCTCCCCATGTCTTCACGGGTTTCCTCCGAGTGCTCCGGTTTCCTCCCCAGTCTAAAGATGTGTAGGTTAGGTGGATTGACCATGCTAAATTGCCCTTAGTGTCCAATAAGATTGAGTGGGGTTACGAGGATAGGGTGGAGGTGTGTGCTTGTGTGGGGTGCTCTTTCCAGGGGCCGGTGGAGACTCGATGAGCCGAATGTCCTCCTTATGCACTGTAAATTCTATGATTTTTAAAGATCTCCAACTGCAGGGCTTACCAGTGCATCCTGTGGGGTTGTAGGGAAACAGTAGCAGCAACTTGTCTTTCCAAATGCAAATGCGCATGGATAGAAGGAAGACAGTTGGGACATCCTCCAACTCTTGCTTTATTTAGATTCTACAGAACCTGACAGCTGAACCATGTGTCAGAATTTGGGTTGCTTGCCTGCAGTAGACAAGAGGAAGGAATAAAATTGTCCTTTCACTTTGACATATTCTGATTGGGAAATTTACATAGTAATACAATGTGGTAGATATTCATCTGGAGAGAAATTCATCCGACAATAACCCGATTTCCATAATAATTAGAGTGTGTTTTTACTGTGCACCTCCCTTGACGTAATACATACAACTACTCAGTATAGTATATATCTGACATAAGAATGTGCAGTTCTTACCCGGAGGGAAAATGTTATGATTTAGCACACTGCGAACACAGCTTTGTGCAACATGATGGTGCATCAACAATTTAACAGCCAACATGAGAACTGACAAATCGTGGCCTTCTCAATCTTGTCCATTATACTGAAAAATCTGACTCACACCAAATGAAATATACTGACTTTAAGGCCATATTCCTTTCTTTTATAGATCTTCCACCCCCATCAATATTGTCTGGGTTCAATTCACTCAGCTAAAACAAAACAAAACATGCTCAGGTTTATTTCTTGCTCTCTTTTGAGCTTTGTTGATATTGGAAGTAGCTTGATTTGCCAGTTTTCCCTTCACCGTCGAGAATCACTATATCTTCATGTCATTTTTCTTATTTTCCTTCCACCGTGGTGAGGTTGAATCCAGGAACTGTTAGCATTTATGTCTGTCCATGATTGTAAAATGAGCACACAAAGTAGAACTAATTGGCATATTCATCAGTATTTCACTTTTGGGATTTGAAAACAAGGATGAGAACCAAAGTGTTGCCTAAATGGATACCGCCTTAGGTCAGCGAGCACAGGGGTGAACAGAACGTGGACGCGTTCGGAGATGGGCAGCAAAAGTTTGGATGACCTTAAACTTATGGATGCAAGGAATCGGAGACCAGTCAAGATTGTGCTGGAATACTCAAGTCGAGAGGAAATAGAGACATGGAATGAGTGCTTCAGCGGCAGATAAACTGAGTTGAACGATGTTAGAGAATGGAAATAGGTGGACTCAATGATGATATGGGCTGTGGTCAGAAGCCTATCTCAAGAGTCAAAATGTCACCAATTTTGCACAAAATCTGGTTGTCTCAGGCTCGTTAAAGAGAGGGGTTGAGTTTGTGGCTCGGAAGTGGAATTGCAGTCTTTAAAAGGGAGAGAAAATGATACATAATATTGAATTTTTCATTTTAGTTCTATCAGCTAATTTCAGTTTAGTAAATTGGATTGGATTGGATTTGTTTATTGTCACGTGTACCGAGGTACAGTGAAAAGTATTTTTCTGCGAGCAGCTCAATAGATCATTAAGTACATGGGAAGAAAAGAAAATACATAATAGGGCAACACAACATATACAACTACATAAGCATTGGCATCGGATGAAGCATACAGGGTGTAGTGTGAATGAGGTCAGTCCATAAGAGGATCATTTAGGAGTCTGGTGACAGTGGGGAAGAAGCTGTTTTTGAATAATTAGCACAGATGCACTTGTAATAAATAGTCAAGTGATCAATTTAATATTGCATGATGGGGCTTCATTATTTTTGAAGTGATACAATCTCCAAATTGGTTAGTTTCGCAAAGTTTTCAATCCAATTCAAAAATTCAGGTTCCTAAAGCTTAAACCAGAATACACAAAGTAATGTATAGGCAGCATTGTGACTGTATTAAACAACAAAGAATTCCACGAGAATAATGCCATAGCCTATACATCATTTTTTTAGCAGCAGTCTGAAACCTTTTGTAAAGGCCTACATTCATCGCATTGAAGAAATTGTTACAAGATTCTTTCACATCTTCAGCAAATTAGCAAAAAATTTAATTTCCTGACATCTGGAGTTACAGCCCTTTTATTTGATTCCCTACAAATCGGACTAATTTAAAATGTTTGCCCAATAGGCTAATATTTAAAATATAGCACTTTTAACATCATGGCAAACTCAGATCAAATATCGCGATACAACAGAACTATCAGATACACAGCGACTGTAGAAAATATTTTAACTAGCGAATCCGAATTGGTGCAACCTGAAAAAAGGCGATTGAGTCATCTGTGGTGTTGGGTGCTCTGGTGCACAGATGAGCCAACACAGTTGTATGTGGTACAACTCTATTTTATTATAACTCTTATAATACAGTTCGTTCTGGATACTCTGCACGTGCTGTCTCCCTGAGTGTGTTTGGCAATAGATGTGTCCTGGTTCTCCTCTGCAGCTAATACTGACCACCGGGGGTCGTGTCTGTGCTTTTATATCTTTCTGTCATTGGTTGTGGTGTTGTGTGTTCTGATTTGTCTGTTGGTGTGTCTATCATGATGTGTGTGTTTGAATATCATGACATCCCCCCTTTTTACAAAGATAAGTGCCTACGTGGTTATAAATATAATTGTGTCGTGAGTGCATCTAAGAGTGTGTGTGTGTGTTGTGTACAGCGTGTGTTTATGACGTAACTATTTACATGGGGCGATGTCGGGTGCGTCACACTAACAAGGTTGTACCATAACAAAACTTGGATGCGAGAGAAAAAAAAAAACTTGAACATTGGTCCGGTCAGACGATATCTGGAACAATAAACAACAACAGGTTATAATACAGAAGTGTTTGACTTTTTGAACGTATGAACAGCGTTATAAGTCCAGTCTAATGGGTGACCGCCTCAAGAATGGGCTGGTCCTCAAGCCGGTTCAGCTGTGGAGATTTGGGGTCACACTGGTTCACCTTGGACTGTTGGAGGTGATGCTGTTGCCGAAGTCTCTACTTTACCATTTGTTGTACTTCGTGCAGTGCTTGGTTTTTTCATTCGTGCAAATATAACATTCAACATCTTTGTTAGTGGTGCCCTGGCTGTGGTCTGGTTCTGGTGGCGATGGAAGGGGCATGATCCGTGGCATCTCCACGAAGTCATCCTTGGGAACCAGTGGAGGATCCGGCGTGTGCGTACGGTGCAGTTGCGAGCGTGGAAGGCGGCACAAAGCCCGCTGATTGCGCCTACGCACCAATCCATCCGCCCTGCATGCCAGGAACAAGGTGGAGTCTGTTTTCTTTTTATGTTTGTGGTGGACGGCATCTTGTAGCCGATGGGTCGTTGCCATCGAAGTAGCACCATCACTAATATCATGCAAGGCGATGACTGTGCCAGATGTGGAAGTTGGCCGAGACCGTGTACGCTGGTTCCGGCCACCTGCTGTGCCGGAAGGGCGACTCCGCAGAGAAACGTCGAAGCATGTCGCCTTGGAGAGAGAATTGTTGCTCGCATCAACGTCTGGCGATGGCGCGAATTGGTGTGTCCATCTTGGACCGCCGGTGCTGGTTGCCACTGCCGACCCAGTGGGACTGCCACGCGATCCATTCCCTGTCGCCGTGGCATCTGCCGTCACCCTGAGCGTGCCATCACCGAGGCCGCGACACCGCCCGTCCGGAGCAAGGTCTGGCGTGCGCAAATCAGAGTCGGCGCTTGGCTGCTCCCCATCTGGAGTCCGGTCTGCCTTCCGTCGATGCCCCCCGTCCGGAGTCCCAACAGGTTCACTGGAGGCAGCCGAGATTCCCTGAAGCTGCACTTCTGGAGTCGGAACATGCAGGAATGCACCAACCAGTGGAGAGGCTCGAGCCATCGAGGGTGGAAGCGGTGCGCCGCCACCGCAGTCGTCAGTGGTCCCACCGTGATCGTCGAGTGCCTCGGTACGCACTGGGCGAGGTCTGTCACCTTGCACCTTTTGCATGGGAAGTGGGATGCTGTCGTCACTCGTCTCACATCCCGTGGATAGATCGTCATTAGCAGCTTGCTGTTCACTAGGGTTGGGTAAACTTTCAGAGTTTTCATCTGGTGGTGCACACCATGTCGGTGGACTGTCATTGTCTTGCCATTGTCCTTCATTTGGGCTTTTCTTCTTTGGAACTTTAAATCTTCCCCCAGACATTGCAGAACCTTGTTTATTACCCCCAAATTCTCCCATATGTATGGTCTCGAATATAGGATCCACTGTTTCTATCGACATTGTACCATTTTCCAAAGAACATTCCGTTTCACTTTTCTTCTCAGGTACCTCATATGTAACTTTGTTTAATGTACATGCCTTCATGGTCTCTGGGTCTGATTTTGCTGGGACTGGCATGGTCACAGTCTCTCTTTTACTGTTCTCAATTGCCCACATTATACTCCCCATACATAACTGCTTAATCACTGGGGTTAGTGTGGTACAATGGATAATCGGGTCAACCTTATCTGCATCTTCACCATTAGTGGAAAGCACACTTGGTTCACTTGAAACTGCTGTGGGTTTTAAATTCGTTATCTGGCTACTCGATGTCGGTGTCCTCAGGATTCTTGCTCCAATGTTCTGCTCAATAATCAGTGGAGTGTGTATAGGTTCAATGCAATTAATGTTCCCCTCAAGGTTTGAAGAGTCATTACTGACTAACTGCTGGTCTCCGAAGTTGGGATTTTGCGGCATTGTGTTGAAGGGAGACATTTGTCCCTGCTGTAGATATGATTCAGGTTGTGTTATTTCCATTACCTGAGGATCAATGTCTTGTCCATTTTTTCGATCCGTACTAAAACACTGGCAATTCTCAGTCTGCTCCTTGCAAGTTAAACATTCAATTAATTTCGTTAGCAAATCCTCAGCATCCTTCTGTGGCCGTGCAGCATTATTAATCTCTGTTCGGCTACAATGATCCTGAAGGTCAGCGCATAAACCTTTTTTCTTCGGGCTTGGACGAGGCGATTCCTTTGGCTTGTCTTCAGTTGGGCTTGAACAGTCTTCAGCGCTGTGCCCTTCATTGTAGCATGAGAGACCGTCATGGTCATGCTGCTGTGTAGTGGAGCATGGTAGGCTGTTATAGCCTTCTTGCTGTTCACGTGAGCATGGCAGACTTGCATCGTCTGCCGCTGGTTGGTCAGGAGAGGTTGCTAGACCCTCATGGTCTTGTTCCTGCAAGGACTGCGCTCTGGAGTCTTGCGTTCCTTCCATCGTGGAGTCCGTCCACGAGCTCTCTGTGGAGGCTTGTGACACTGGAGTCACTTCTTGTTCGTGCAAGGACTGCGCTCTGGAGTCTTGCGTTGCTTCTATCGTGGAGTCCGTCCACGAGCTCTCTGTGGAGGCTTGTGACACTGGAGTCACTTCTTGTTCGTGCAAGGACTGCGCTCTGGAGTCTTGCGTTGCTTCTATCGTGGAGGCTGTCCACGAGCTCTCTGTGGAGGCTTGTGACACTGGAGTCACTTCTTGTTCGTGCAAGGACTGCGCTCTGGAGTCTTGCGTTGCTTCTATCGTGGAGGCTGTCCACGAGCTCTCTGTGGAGGCTTGTGACACTGGAGTCACTTCTTGTCCGTGCAAGGACTGCGCTCTGGAGTCTTGCATTTCTGCAATTGTGGAGTCTGTCCACGAGCTTGCTGTGGAAGCTTGTGACACTGGAGTCACTTCTGGTTCATGCGAGGACTGCGCTCTGGAGTCTTGCATGTCTTCTTTCATAGAGTCGGGAACGTTGAGCGGGACGTGGACCACGCTCTGTGTGGCAGCAGGGCACTCTCCGTGTGCTTGCACCGCTCCCTGTCTGTTAATGTCAGGCTGCAGCATCATCCGGTACTGCTAAGTTGGAACGTCATATCTGCTGGATTGAAGATCCTCAAATCCGAAAAATGAATCCGCATCTGCGTCGGATTCAATGTGGGGGCCGCCAATGTGCAACACGAAAGGTTCGTCCGAGTCATAGTCATATAGGACCACGGAGCTATCATTGGGCTCGCGAGGTTCGGAAACACTGTAAAAATCGTCATCGAAGTATTCAAGGTCGGAATCATCGGCTTGTGCGTAGGTAACTGCTTGTCGGAGGGTTCTTCGGAGGTCAAATTCATCTCCTGGGTCAATTTGCGGCACTGTGCTGTCATTCCAGGTGAGGGAAGGTTGTTTTACAGCTTTAACAGATTTTTGTTTTTTTTTATTTGGGACGTTTCCCTTTTAAATTGGATTTGGGACATTTCCCTTTTAAATTGGTGCAGTCTGGGGCCTCTGACATCCTGACGCTCGGTATGTAGCACGTAGGAAGCGACTGCGCATGCTCAGATCGCTGTTCCTTTACCGATGGCCGTTTTCTTGACTGCGCATGCGCAGCATCTCGCGCATGCGCAAACGAAACTTCCGGTTCTGCGCACTTCTCGCGCAACTGTGCTAGCGTTATACCTTTAGCAAGATGGCCGCCGACCTCGACCCAGCCTTCTCTCAGGCCCGGGATTTCGGGCTCCGGGATCCCAGCCACGAGGTGAGTACTGCAGCTTTTCTTACCTTTAAGTGCCCATTGGATTGCGTATTCTTCACAGTACTTGGAGAATTTGCCCAGGACTGCCTGGTAATCGTGCCTTTGCTGCCTCCTGAAGAACCTGAACCTTCTGAATATTTCTCTTGCCCTTGCACCGGCGACGGTGAGGAGAAATTCAATTTTTTCCCTATCATCCAGGTCTTTGAGTTCAGCTGCCACCAGGAACAATTCGAAATTTTGCCGGAATCGCCGCCAGTTTTCGTGGAGGTCGCCGTGGCACTGGAGCGCCTGCGGAACCGGGAGCTTGTACATCATGCCTGGGCACTGCTGGTTGTCTGTGTACACTGAGGTATGCCGGCAGGTATCGATCCACTCCTGTACCATGTGGTGTTGGGTGCTCTGGTGCACAGATGAGCCAACACAGTTGTATGTGGTACAACTCTATTTTATTATAACTCTTATAATACAGTTCGTTCTGGATACTCTGCACGTGCTGTCTCCCTGAGTGTGTTTGGCAATAGATGTGTCCTGGTTCTCCTCTGCAGCTAATACTGACCACCGGGGGTCGTGTCTGTGCTTTTATATCTTTCTGTCATTGGTTGTGGTGTTGTGTGTTCTGATTTGTCTGTTGGTGTGTCTATCATGATGTGTGTGTTTGAATATCATGACATCATCAAGCACACATATTTGCAGTATTAGTGAATATGAAAAATTGTGTCTTAAACATTCACGGGTTTCGACCAAAGGAAATTTGAAACGTATCTAAAGCTGAACTGATGCACAAATCTTCGACCAGGATGTTGGTGAAGATGGATTAGAGCCCTTTTTCAGATCACATGTTCCTTTTTTCCAAGTGTCCTAGCTTGAACAAATATCAGAACTCCACCATTTCAGACTTCGACAAACTCCGTTCCCTAGCCATCAATTCAGCTTCCAATCGTTAAGCCTGTCTATGTATTTTTCTACCTCTATAACATTGCCCAATTCTGCTCTTGCCTCATGGGTCTAGAAGGATCAGCTGCTCCTTTTCTTCATTGGGTTACACTTGCTTTCTGTTTTGTTTTCTGCATGCCACATTCTTTAGTGTTTTGGAAAGAATTTTTATATTTTAACTGCAAAGTTTATCCACAACTCACCTCCTTTCTCTTCAAACAAACCGTAACTGAACGTTGCTTTGCCATGGCCATGTTTGCTGGTTGGAAAATATGCATCAATGTAAAAATGAACAATATATGTTGGAGCTAGGATTTGGGGGATAATTCAGGGTTGTAATGCATTCAGTGTTTCAAAGTAAACTAGCAGAGTACGGGTGGGATTTACCGAGCAACCCGCCACAAAACGAGGCCCACCACTGGTCGGCTGTGGGATCTTCTGGGCTTGGAGTTGAATGGAGCCACCGCCACCAGGAAACCCGCGGCGAGGGTGTGCAGTATGCAGGACCGGAAGATCCTGCCGGTGTGAACAGCTGGAAAGTCTAGCCGTACAACTTACTCATCATCACCAATGCTTAGACCTTGAAATTATTCCATTCCATGAGTGCTCTGCCGGAGGGCAGGCCATGGCTCAATGTCATCTTGAGTGCTTTCCTTGGCAGTCTTGTCAAGAGGTGGTTTGCCATTGTCTTCCACTCTCAGGAGCACGGCAAAGTGGCTGGTCCCAAGCCAAAACAGAAAGCAACCTACACTGTTATTCTGAACTACATGTTAGCTTTTAGCCAACTGAGCTAACCAGCTCCCCTTGAAATTATAATAATCTAATTTTAACAGTACGGTAAGTCTTATCCAAAATGTCTTCTTCTGCTACTCTACAATCTCTCTTGATCCTTTCATGGTATCTACATCGTCAGACACGTTTGTCTGACACCCATATTGGATGAGCAAAAATTTGAACAACTCAAATATTGGAAAGATCATGCTTTATGGCTCATGGTTAAGCAATGCATCGATTGTAAAATTCTCATCCTGGGTTTTCAAATACCTCGATGACTTCAGCTCTTCCTTATTATTGTGATCTCCTTTGATCTGACAACCATCCCAAGTTATCCACACTCCTTTAATTCTGGCCTCTGGAGAATCCCGATTTTAATCCATTCACTAATGGTGGGCTCCTAAACTCTGGAATTCATTCCCTAACCACTCCACCTTGCTTTCTACATGCCCACATATCCACTTATATAGCTCAGTCACACATTTTATTTCATAACATCCGTGAAACACCTTGGCACATTTTGTTATGCCAAAGGTGTAGTATAAATACACGTTGTTGTTGCATGAACTCATTACTATTGGTTAGCACTTCTAATAAAATATTGGAGAGCACAGATTCAGACAACTATCAGGTGTGTCAGTATCCCATGACATGATTGCAGGTTAACATATTCTTTTTGAGATTTGAAAGTTTTGAACATTTACTACCATTGATAAGAACTGCAAGTAAGATAATCATGATTTTGTGCACAACTGCATTAAAAAGCAGAAAGGCATTGGAGTTGCACTTGCTAGAAGAGAATAAGAGGGGATCTGATTGAGGCCCCCAAGATTGAAGATTTGGAGAAGATAGTACCTCGCAAGTAATGGAGGCTGTTGAAACATGGAACTGAGGAAGGTGGGAGTGAAATTGCACATCTGGAAGTTTTATTTTATCCAGAGGATGATCGACAATAGGATTTTCCAGAGGAGGTAGTGAAACCCGATTCTTGAAATCTTTTAATCAGATGTTTAAGGATTCTGGAAAGCAAGGAGATTCTGGAAAGAAAAGTACCAGCAATGTATTCTGAAAAATAATGGATCTGGGACCTCCTGAGGATTTCCAATTCTCCCATGAGGCAACAGAGGTATGTTTTTTTTAAAAATTTAGCTCCTGAAATAGCTACAAGCTTCAGGTTTATCTGGTGGCGGGTTGGGGGAAGAAGAGTTGGTAAATAATGACATCAATGGAAGGATGGTGTTTCCTTGTCTTAGGTTCATAATCACAAAGACACAAAAGAAAACAACACAATGAGGTTGGATTATAGTGCCCAGAAAGAGGATGAAAGGTACAAAATGCATGTAAGATATAAAGCTTTTACCTCCATTGATTGCAAGATTTGAGACAGCAAGGAAAGGAATGGTTTGGGAAAAATCAGTGAAATGGTTTATCCACCGTTTAACTGTTGTAACAAACTAAGCAAGGGGTATGTTAGTAGAATAAAACAAGGTGAAAATACAGTTCTATTTTTTGCTTTCCAATTTCTTTTTCCTGTGTGTTTATCCTCATTCCTACCACCCTTCTCAGATAGTAATGACTGTAAAGCAGAGACAAGATGATTCACTCATGCCACCAGGCCCAAATGAAAAGTCTCTGCTACCTTGTCTGAAGATGCACTGGATCTCGGCAGAGTGCGAGGAAGCATTTCAAGATTCCTGTGCTAAAATTATAATAATAATCTTTATTATTGTCACAAGTAGGCTTACTTTAACACCACAATGAAGTTACTGAGAAAATTCCCTAGTCGCCACACTCTGGTGCCTGTTCGGGTATAGAGGGAGAATTCAGAATGCCCAATTCACCCAACAGCACGTCTTTCGGGCCTTTTGGGAGGAAACCGGAGTACCCGGAGGAAACCCACGCAGACAAAGGGAGAATGTGCAGACTCCGTACAGACAGTGACTCAAGCGGGAATTGAACCAGGGACCCTAGCGCTGTGAAGCAACAGTGCTAACCACTGTGCTACCATGTCGATATAAAGAAATAAAGTATAACGGCTTGCATAAAGGAATATGCAGTCTTTATGATGCTTTCCCTCAATAAAAATGAAAATTAAGAAATATTCCAATAAATACACCAGCATATTCAGTGAAACTATAAATTGACCTGAAATCCTATCTGTAGTCATTTATGACAACCTCCTCATGCAAATAAAGTACAATGAATACTATGCCCTTGAAATTCAATAATATTCTGATTAGTGACAAAGTTATTATTTTCCTGCTTGCCTACTTCTTCAGTGTGGAAGAGTCCAGCAAAGGCATGCTGTGCCAAATGAAAACCCATGGAAGACCAAGATTGGAATTATATTTTGTTCCAATTTCTAAATGATGATACATAAAGGCATGATTTTCAAACATGGTGTCCACTGCCACAGGCTTGAATCCTGTAGTAGGAATGAAAAGCGTACAAGCAGTCTGAAGGAGTCGGTTTCCAATCTTGTTGCCGCCTATTACATTAAGAAGGCATCCGCAGCTGTCACAAAGATAAGTCTGCCAAGTTTTACTCTCCTACACGTTAAGACACATCCTTCCAAGAACTGATAGATGAGTGATGACATCTGATGGAACATTTACTTGTCTTGTAAATGATAATATTCACTGGAGACACTGTCAAGATATTGTTACATTCCTAATGAACCTCCAGCAGTTAAATTAATTAGGACCATCTAGCAAATTCAAAAAAGGCTTTTCATGCTGTCGTTATTCAGGGAAATCTCTTGGCTCCTTCAATAATACACTGCAATGGAAAAGAGATAATGCAAACCTGCTCCACACATTTAGGATTTGAAAGTAAATGTGCTCTATTCTGAATTCAAGTAACAGCAAGGACATATGTGCTCGCCTATATCTCTGCAACTATGAGAAGGAAGTTGAAGTTTCCAATGATATCAATGAGTTTATGCAAGTACCCATGTTAGGATATATTTAGAGATACTGAGGTGAAGAAACACCTTTAAACTCGGTTGAAGCAGCACAAATGGATTGTGGCGAATGCAAACTACCAACTGCATCAAGCTACACAAATCTGAATCAGAAATGAAACAAATAGATAGGCAGATGACAAACATGAATGGCAAAACAAGACACATTAACTCAACTGTCGTAATAAACAAACCTCAGTCTGAGGAAGCTTGCAAACATTCTACTCAGTAACCTGCGCCATGACTAATCTGCAGAATACGCCAATTTTTGAACATTAGTATTTTCAAAAATCATTGTCATGGCAATTTAACAAATGGACATTTTTGATAGGGTCTTTGTAGTGCTTTTGCTTAGCATTGTATGAATTTTTTGAATAATACAGAGAAAAAACACACAGTTCCAATGATTAACCAAAAAATTTTATTTTACTATTCACTTGTAAACTGGAATCAACAATTAAAGAAAGCAACTCATAGGTTTCATGAAATGTACTGGATGAAATATTCTTGCAGATAGAATGCAACCTAAAAATTATTAAAAGGAACTGATTCAGAAAGGATGCTCAACAAAAACATGAGCTGTAGCTTTTGGACATTGTATTTAATTTGATTAGTAAGTACATAACATTTCAAAATAAACAGAATACTGAAGAATAAACATATTTATTGATCCTGACATGTTGAGAAAAGAATTGCCCAAAAGAAAAGAAAAGCAACACATCAAATGGATTTATTTATTTAATTTTTTCCCCATGAATTTAGAATACCCAATTTATTTTCCGATTAAGGGGCAATTTAGCTTGGTCAGTCCACCTAGCCTGCACATGTTTGAGTTGTGGGTGCAAGACACATGCAAACACGGGGAGAATGTGCAAACTCCACACGGACAGTGTCCCGGGACCGGGATCGAACCCGGGTCCTCAGTGCAGTGAGACAGCAGTGCTAACCACTGTGCCACCGTGCTGCCCCGACACATCAAACTTATACTGTCGACAGAAGTGCGAAAAGTGTGAATATTTTACAATTAAATTTAAAACATAACCAAGCTTGTTACCTTGTCTTACGCACTTTTTAAGTTGTTATACACAAAAGCAAAACATTTACCAAAGCTCACGGATCAGCCAGTTTTCTTGATTGATTTAATCAGTCCAATGTCACTCCTTCAGGTAACTCAACCATCACAGGGGCACAGTCATCAGGTTCTTCATCAAAATCCCACTTGAACTTTTTGGTTAAATGAGCTTTAAATTTTTCCACCCGCTTCTGCAGAGCTTTGTCCACACTTGGGCCACACGTGTAAGAGAAGAACTCCTAGTATTCAACAAAAAAAAAACACACAAGCTTAAGGGGCACAGAGGAATCATTCAAAATCTAAGCTTGTCTTCAAAAAAAGCTCAAAGTCTAATTCGCAGGATCACTCCAAACATTTTTAATCTCAGACCATTTAGACTATACTTCTGATTAACAAACTTTCCCTGAAATGGTACAGAGGAAATATTTCGTCCAACCACCAAGTTACATTCCCCTCAAGTAGCAATGCTAAGTGGTGAAGCTCTTTCCACAACCCCTAATAACTCAATTCACTAAGTGCAAAATAAATCAAATTCAACTCATTCAAATCTATCCATTGCTGCGCTCAGTCCAAATATGCTGGGCTCATGTAGAATAAGGAATCGATCTGGTCAGATTCAGAATATTGCTATCGGTAAGCACAGAAACCTATTTGAACGGGAGGCAGCCAGTCAGTTCATCATCATCATGCCTGTGATGTTTTTTTGAAAGGACAGTTCTACTTAGTCCCACAAATGTTCCTCATATTCAAGAACCTATGTGGCACACTTTTAAAATTATTTATGAAAATCAGCTTTCACCATCATCTGGTAGAGTGTCCCAGATCCTGAAAAATCAATAGCTAAAAGCAATAAATTAAAACAGCTTGTGTATGTGTAAGCATTATGTTTTGTGATGCTTTGCTGTCAATAACTGCCTATCTGAACATTCAGAGCGGTTAGCAGTGCTGTCTCACAACGCCTGGGACCCAAGTTCAATTCCGGCCTTGGGTGACTGTGGAGTTTGCACTTTCTCCCCATTTCCTCTGGGTGCTCCGGTTTCCTCCCACAGTCCAAAGATGTGCAGGTTAGGTGGATTGGCTGTGCTAAATTGCCACTTAGTGTCCAGGGATGTGTAGGTTAGGTGGGGTTAAGTGGATAGGACGAGAGAATGGGCCGAGTAGGGTGGCCTTTCAGAGGGTCGGTGCAGACCCGATGGGCTGAATGGCCTCCTTCTGCATTGTAGGAATTCTATGACTCCAACATTATGTAAACATTTGACTTCAAATATTTGCAGTTGTGCATTCTAACCAACAGGAGGTTCTTAAACACATTTCTAAAGTCTCTCCAAACTCAGTCACCAATCTGCAAATAAGAAAATGTTCATCCACTGACCCTGGGAAATTTCATAAGAAATTTATCAGTACTAAAGCAAAATGGAGGGAGAGAGTTACTGCAAACAGCGAAAAACACAAACCACAGAATTTACAGTGCAGAAAGAGGCCATTCGGCCCATTGAGTCTGCACCGGCTGTTGGAAAGAGCTCCCTACCTAAGCCCATACTTCCACCCTAACCCCACATCTCCACCCTATCCCCGTAACTCCACCTAACTTTTTTTTGGACACTAAGGGCAATTTAGCATAGCCAATCCACCTAACCTGCACATCTTTGGACTGTGGGAAGAAACCGGAGCACCCGGAGGAAACCCACGGAGACAAGGGGAGAATGTGCAGACTCCGCACAGATAGTGACCCAAGTGGGAATTGAACCTGGGACCCTGGAGCTGTGAAGCAACTGTGCGAACCACTGTGCTGCCCTTTATACTTATTGAGGCTTCATACAAATTGAAACACCCTAAACAATTAATGCAACCTGTCCCATCGAAACCTTATTTCAGTAGCGAAGTTTGAAAGTCACAACTCTTTAAACAGAAGCAGTTTAGATTGTGTTAAGCATATAGTTCTATTTATAGTATGTTTGAATGGTTCAAAATAAAGTGTTGAACCAGTACATTTTGACCACATTAATTTTGTAAATCGGTCAGCATGTACTCTTGTAATCTGGGCATGGTGCCTAAAATAGATGAGTGAGAAAAAAAATTAATGAAGATTGGTTGAAAGTCTACAGTGAATCCTTTATATGTGAGCAGCTATTACTGAAACAAAAACAGCCCCAATGTATAATGAGAGATGTACAAAGATAAGCAGGGAACACTAGGTCACTGAATCTGGTTCCATTGTAGGTAAAATATTTAGGAAAATATTTCAATGAAAAAAAATAATGAAACATCAATAGGTATGGACTAAGAGAAAGACAGCACAGGTTTACAAGAAGAAGGAACTGTCTCACAAATATACCAAATCCATTAAGACATACTTGGGGGAATTCAGTTCCTGTTAAGATTTTAGCAGTGCGACACAATCTTCTTTGTGGCCTAGGTCAGAAGACATAAATTTGAGGAAATTTTTCTGGAATGTTATTGAAGTCTGGTTACACATCTTTATTAAGTCAGATTTTTAATCTTTGAAAAAATAGTTTTAAGTTGAAGTATTTTACATTCGTTTGGTGCAAATACAAGCCAATAAATGTGGCAAATAGGCACATTCAACAGGAAACGTCACGATTTCAAACTGCAGAATGCCCTGGAGAGTTTATCATCAAATGTTTTTTTGAATTGCGACACAAATAAGAGTGTAATACCTGATGTGTGTCAGAAAAGGGACGGACAGAAATTGTGCAATAGATATACCATTTCCACAATATAAAAAGACAGAGAGAAAGAACGTGCACAATACCTCATGGTGCACATACAGTTAAAACTTAATCTGGCATTGCTAGATCAGCAGATAACACTGCCTCAATTGTAAATACAGATTTTTTTTTAAGGTCTTTTCTTTAGTATTACTTCAATCAAATTAAATTTCCATGGTAATTCTTTATTCAATCCTTACGTACACCGCTATAGACAAGAATACAAAAATAGAGGGATATAAGCAAGAGTCTTTTTCGGTCTCTTGGTTCCACTACTATCCAGACAAAGCACTTGATCCTGGAATTAGGTTGGAAAAGGATTATGGTGACAAGTCAGATTTGCTCTAGCTAATCGATAAGACTATTTCTTCCGCAGTTACCGCTATGATGTTCCAACAATAAATCAATACATAGAAATTCATCTGTGAAAGCAACTTAACACACATCACTGCACTGGGGAAGAAGACCCTTTGAACGGCACAATAGCAGCATTTAAAGTGGAACTGCAAAGCTTTTGATAATTTGTTCACATCAATTTTAGGCATGTAAACATAAAATAATCAGCATAATAAAGCACTAAATAGCTAACAAAAAATTAAACTCAGATTACAGAACAAATCCTTTGAAAATTAAATACTTGGTATTTAAAATATTTTAGTTTTAAAAAATCCAACAATATTCCCAGTCCACAGCGCACTTGATTATAGCATGAAATCAAATTTACTGTACAAAATCTAAAAGCGTAAACTTGTAAAACAGCTTAGTTTCATAAAAACCTATGTGAAGCTAGTATTACTGCAATATTCTCTCATCTATGTAATGTAGTATTAAATGATGCATTAAAGCTGAAGCGTGACGTTGTATCAGAAACATCTTCTCAGAAAAAGCATGTCTGGAATCAATGAATGATCAAATTCAAAGTTTAACGTGTATAAGGCAATCGACGTAACTATTGTTCTATTTGGGTCAGAGGACTAGGCATGTTATTATAGTGGCATTCAGCAATTTGATTAGATAGAGCTCCAACCCCTAAAGTTAATTATATGTATCAAGTGGCAGGCCTCAATTACCAACTAAGATCATCGAATACACCGAGTCCACAGCATTGAGGCCACGGTTCGAAAAGCACAATGGTGCTGATCGGCATGGGAATTTCCAAAATGCCAAAATGGATCCCATGCAGCAAGATGGAATAGGACAAGTAGAAGCAGGGTGGGTACTGTAAGAAATACAGGGACACACTCAAGCCCAATCTCAAATGATTTAACATCAAATAAAGCAAAATACTGCAGATGCTGGAAATCTGCAATAAAAACAGAAAATGCTGGATAAACTCAGCAGGTTTCAATGTTTGCAGTTGGCAATGAAGAATGTACAATGGTGTTAGCCTATAAAATCAACTTATTGATGATGTGAAGTGGCAACTTCAGAAACATGAAAAGCAATAGCCTATCAACACCAGATGGCCTTCTGCTCCAGTGAAATGTCTGGGAAATCCATCCTTGTAATGGTCATAATAGTCATAAAAACTGATCCTTCCTACCAAGAGAGGCATCTTCTAATGCAAAAGACAGTAACATAAAAAGGACCAGCACAGAGGTAGTATCAGACTGAAATGCTTACATGAATAGGCAAGCAAAACTCCCACAGCAGCTGGTAACATCTCTTCACCCTCAGCTGCAAATGTGATCAATCTACTATGCCAAATATGGAGTGCATTAGTAAAGAGGGCACTCAGCAGAGTGCATACCTCCGCTACTTGGCCTTAACTCAATATTACTACCACTATGCAACTCTTCTTTGAGGCTTTCCCCTGCCTGGCTCATACATTGCAATATAAAGCTGAAAAAAGTCTGTTTGTCAAGAACTTCCATCTCACTGAGAAGGCTTCAGGACAATCCACATCCAACATCCTGCTCTGAAAACTCTGCTAAAATTCTGACAGCTGTGACAAATTCCACCATGGCAGCTGAGGCAATCCACAACATTTTAGATCAATCAACAAATTAAACATCCCACAACATTGTTAACAAGTCAATTCACCTCACCGCCCAATGTTAATGGACCCTTCAAAAATGTGCCGGGATACAGAGCTGGCTTTGCATCTTCTTCAAAAATTAATGTTACTCCTTGAACCATACCCTATCTGTGTACCAGGTATTGTTGAAATCCATTCCGTAGTTTGAGTTATATTGTTTACAGATGAACAGACTAACGAACAGGGGCAAAAACATTGCCTACACCGACCTCCAGTGATGGAGGCAATCAATCAAAAGGAAGATTCAATATTTCATTTGATAATGTCATTACTTAGCTTACATTAGTAATTTCTGAGCTGCTCCTGCAACTACTGTATTGGACTGGCAACTTTAATCAGCCCTAACATAAAGCAAGATACATTTCTGGAATAGGTTTCATGCTGGGATCAAGAGGTAGGGCACGAGAAAATAATGATGGATTCGCTGCCACATCTGCTCCAAGGGAAGGTGGTCTGCTTGTAAATACATATGATGGCACAAGCAGCACTCTGATATGTAAATGAACAATACCCTGATTACAGCAATGGAAGTGCACCATAGAGTCTCGACAGTGTAATTGATTCCCTTACTGTAAATGGATTAAAACACTACTGATGCACTTTCACAGGATTTGTAGTTACAGAACACAAACGTTAATAATAAGAATACACTTCATGATTCATCTAATAGACTACTGGATACGTTTGAAAACACAGATGTACTCATAACTTAATGCAGAATAACTCTGCTTCACAGATTATGATTTTCGGTCAAAACACAAGTTCCCCTTAAAACAGAAAGTCAAGCAATTTAAACATGAATTTTAATGTTTGATTTAAATAAATGTTGTACTTTGTATAATATGATTCAGAAAAGTTACCTGCAATGTTGTTGTTAGAAAGTTATCCTTGGAGACAATGTCCACAAAAAAGTCAGCAGGAATTTCATTAAGTTGATGATAGAGGATTGAAATGAGAGCAGAATAGAGATCCTTTTGTTTTGTCACAGCCTCCTCACAATGACAGAGTAGACGGAGCAGATCTTTCCAGTGCTCAAATGCATCGTAGACATTTCCAATCAGGAAACAGACAAAAGAAAACTGCAATTCACCTGCGGGAATGGAATGAAAGCTCATTATATAAAAAAACAAATAAATAATGTTTGAAAAGAAAAGACAACAGTCAGGATCATAGAATGGTTATAGCATAGGAGGTGGATATTTGGTCTGTCTGTGCTGGTTCCTCTGAAGGAGTAATGCACTGAATGCCACTCCCCCACTTTCTCCCCACAGTCCTGCACATTCTTCCATTTCAAATAACCCAATCCCTCTTGGACACATCGATTGAACCTGCCTGCACCACACTCAGGTAGTGCATTCCGGATCCTAACTACTTGCTGTTTTCCCTCATGTCGCCATTGCTTCTTTTGCCAACCACCTTAAACCTGTGCCCTCTGGTTGTCGATCCTTTCACCAATGGGAGCACTTAACTCTGTCCAGATGCGTCATGATTTTGAATACCTCGATCAAAACTCCCCTCAAACATTTCTTCTCCAAAGAGAAGAGTCCCTCCTTCTCCAATCTATCATAGGGAGGATGAGTCTGATGGTAGGGTGGGGGCAGGTGTAGATGGTGGTGTAGTAGTAATGTCACCAGACTAGCAATCTAGAGACCCAGCTCAATCCTCTCGGGACAAGGGTTCAAATCTCACCACAGTGGCTGGAGGAATTTAAATTCAACTAACCAATCTGGAATATAAAACTAGTCTCCGTTGTGGTTTGACCATGACAACTGTAAGAGTCCTTCCTTCGTATTTCTTTTGTCCCTACTTCTTTTATTTTTATTATTTTGGTCTGTGGGCCCATAATCGGATGTGCCTTTATTTATCTTGCTTGTTACCACTCAAGGGATTCTAATAAATTTGTGCAGCATCATTTCCCCTTCTTGAAACCATGCTTGCTCTGCTTCATTATGTAATTCTAAATGGTCTGCTATTACATCCTTTAAAATAGCCTCTGACAGATGCCAAGATAACAGGCCTATAGTTACCCATTTTTTGTCTACCTCCCTTTTTGAATGAGGATGTTATTCTGCCATTGGAAGTTTTCCAATCCACTGGGACTTTTCCAGAATGTAAGGATTATTGGAAGATTACTACCAGTGCATCCACTATCTCTGAACTACGTCCATAAATTAGCTGGCTTATAATGCAGAACAATGCCAGCAGCGCGGGTTCAATTCCCGTACAGGCCTCCCCGAACAGGTGCCGGAATGTGGCGACTTGGGGCTTTTCACAGTAACTTCATTGAAGCCTACTTGTGACAATAAGCGATATATATAAATATCCTAGAATGCAAGCCATCAGGTCCAGGAGACTTATCAAGTTTTAGGCCCATTAGATTCCCCAGTACTTTTCTACCCCCCCTACCCCTGCTTTATCCTCTTGATTACTTAGTTTTTTGGGAGTGCTATTAGTGTCTTCTGCCATGAAGATGGACAAAAGGTATTTATTTAACTCCTCTGCCATTTCCTGTTTCTTGACTATTATTTCCCCAGTCTCATTTTCCCAGGGGCCTATGTTCACTATGGCCTCTCTCTTCCTTTTTGTATATTAAAAGAAGCTCTTACTGTCCGTTCTTATACTATTTGCTAGTTTACCCTCATGGTTTATCTTCTCTCTCTTTATTATTTTTGGTCAACTCTTGTTGGTTTTTAAAACTTCCCCAATCCTCTGGCTTACCACTAATCTTTGCCACACTATGTTTTTCCTTGCAATTTAATACTATCCTTAACTTCCGTGGTTAACTATCATTGATTTATCCCCTTCCTAGAATCCTTTTTCCTCACTAGAATATATCTTTATTTTCGTAAATGACTGCCATTACTGATCAACTGTCTTTTCTGCTAAACTCCTCTCCCAGTCCATTCCAGCCATCTCTGCCCTCGTTCCTTTGTAATTACCCTTATTTAAGTGTTTCTGACCCAAGTTTCTCACTCAGAAACTGAATGTTAAATTCTACCATGCAATGGGGTCTTTTACTCAGATTGTGTATTAAACCTGCCTCATTACAAATTACCAGGTCCAAAATAGCCTGATCCCTGGTTGGATCCACAACATATTGTTCTAGAAAACTATCCCGATTGCACTTTATGAATTCTTCCTCATGGCCATCTCGGCCAATTTGATTTTCCCAATCCACATGAAGATTAAAATAACCATGATTAATGTACTGCCTTTATTTACATGCCCTCATTATCTCCTGAATGATTCTACATCCTACAGTACAGATACTGTTCAGGGGCCTATAGACTACTCCCAGCAGTGTCTTCTTCCCCATTTTATACTCTTTTTTACCACCACCTATATGGATTCTACATCTTCCAATCCAAGATTGTACTTATTCCATCTCGTACTAACAGACCCATTAACCACAATTTGTGCCCGATTAATTCATTTATCTTGTGCCGAATACCATGTGCATTTAAATAAAAAGTCATTAATATTGCCTTTTTACCATTTCTTTTTACCCATTTGACCCTCTTTGTTGCTGTTTTTTATGTTTCTACACTCTGTCCTTTCCTGTCACATTCTAGGTATCATTGCCTAAACAGCTGCCTTGCAATGCTGTCCAGTCCTTTTGCTTTTTAAGCCTACGTAGAACCCTCTGAAGAACCCGCCCCCCAGTCTCTATTTAGCTTAAAGCCCTCTCCACATCCCTAGTTATGTGATTTGCAAGAACGCTGGTCCCAGCACAGTTCAGATGCAGGCCATCGCACTGGTACAGCCTCCACTTTCCCCAGTACTGATGCACTGTCCCATGAACCAACATTGGCTGCAAATGCTTATTTGCCAGCGACATCTACATCTCATGAGAGAATTTTTTTTAAAGCTGAAGATCTCCATCTCTGGAACCATTCTTATCAGTTTTCTCGGCAACTTCTCTTAATTCCTTAACATCCTTCCTAAAGTGTTGCGCCAGAATTGGATGCAATATTTCAGCTGAGGCCAAACCAGTATTGGAAACATTCAACATAACTTCCTCGCTTTCATATTTTATGACCGCATTGCTAAAGCCCACAATTCCCTTTCTTTTATTAACTACTCTCTCAACTTGTCATGCCACCTTCAATGATTTATGCACGTATCTGCACAGATCCCTCTGCTCATGCAATTCCTTTAGAATTATACCCTTTATTTTATATTGTCTCTCTGCATTCTTCCTACCAAAGTGAGTCACTTCACACTTCTTTGCATTAAATTTAATCTGCCACTTGTCTGCCTATTCCTTCAACCTGTACATGTCCTTTTGAAGATCTACGCTTTCTTCCTCACAGTTCACAATACTTCCACAGAAGTTTTTTATCGTCTGCAAATTTTGAAATTGCACCTTGTACACCAAGGTCAAGGATATTAATATATACCAGAATAGTTGGGGTCCCAACATTGACCCATGGGGAACTCCACTGCAAACCTTCCGCCAGTCCAAAAGCAGCCAGTAATCAGTCAGCCAATTTCATATCCATGTCACTACTGTCCCTTTTATTCCATCAACTTTAATTTTGTTCACAAGTCTGTTGTGCAGCACTTCTATCAAATGCTTTTTGGAAGCCCATATACACATCAACAACATTACCCTAATCAACCCTCTCTGTTAGCTCATGAAAAAACTCAAGCAATTTAGTTAAACACTATTTGCCCTTAACAAATCCAAACCTGCATTTCCTAAGTGACCAATAAATTTGTCCCGAATTATCGTTTTGAGGAGCTTTCTCACCACCGACATTAAACTCACTGGCCTGTAGTTACTGGACTTGTCATTGCACCCTTACTTGAACAAGGCTTTAACATTTGCAACTTTCCAGTCCGCTAGCCTCACCCAGAATCTAAGGAAGACTGAAAAATTATGACCAGTGTCTCTGTAATTTCCACACTCACTTCCCTCAGTACACTGAGATACACTGGCTGCATCTCATCCAGTCCTGGTAAAGACAGCCCAACCAATACCTCATTATCAACTTTAAATCCTCTTTAAATTGAACTACCTCCTCTTTTACCATGATCTGGGTAGTATCTTTTTCTGTGGTAAAGAGAAGCACAAAGTACTAATTTAATACCTCAGCCATGCCCCCTGCCTCCATGCATAAACCTCCTTTTCAGTCCCTTAATGGCCCCACTGATCCTTTTGGCAATCTTTTACTATTTGTATGTCTACAGAAGACTTTTGTATTGCCTTTTATGTTAGTTGCTCATCTCTTCCCATACTTATTCTTTACTTCTCTTAAATCTGTTTTTCCAATTCCTCTTTGAAACTTTGACTTCATCATTAGCACACTTATTCTTCTTCATCTTAATCTCTATCTCTTTTACCATCCAGGATGCTCTAGATTTGTTTGCCTTGCATTTTTCCTTAGTGGCACTATACCTTGATTGTGGCTGAAGTATCTCTATTTTAAAGATAGTCTATTGATCAGTTAGTTTTGCCTACCAACTTCTGATTCCAATTTATCAGAGTCAGAGCCATTTTTCACCCAATTGAAGTCAACTTCCACGCAGTTAATTATCCTTACTCTGGATTGTTCCTTCTCCTTTTTCACAGCCAGCCTAAACCTTATGACATGATGGTTAATGGAACATAAATCTTCCAGAGGCCAACTGTACTATTAGGCCTGACCTTAGATTGAACAGTCATGTAAATTAACTGAAAATGCTTGCATTTTAATGAACATTTGCAAACAATGCTCTTTGGTTATGCCATTATCTTTGCCCCTACATTATGCAACCAAAATCTGGCTGAGTAGATTTTCTTCCATGTTACTTTATTCCATTTCTTAATTCATAAACATTCACTATTTTAGGATATAGCCCCAAACTCCATACACGATGTTAAACTTTCCCACAATTTTTTACGGACATTTACCTTTAAAACTGTTACTGACATGATATTGAACGGTGCCCTTTAAATCTAAGGCAACATATCTTTCATATTCCTTCAGTTTAAGAAACAAAATGTAATTACTTGGAATTAACTTTTGTCGTGTCATAATTATGAAGTTTAAGACTGTTACTTTTGGAACTGTGTCTTTATTGAGGCCATGTGCTCTATTCTAAAATCTGCCTGACAGCAAACCTGGGTGATTTGATTGTTAACAATTAATGGGGACCTATTCTACTGGAAAGAAGGCGCAAGGTATTTTTTAATTGATTGTCACATGTACTGAGGTACAGTGAAAAGTATTTTTCTGCGGCCAAGGGAACGTACACAGAAGACAAAAAGAATAATCGACAAAGTACATTGACAAATAGTGATTGGTTACAGTGCGGAATAAGGGCCAAACACTTTATACTTCGAGACAATGGCAGCAGACTGTGTGCTAATAGTGGATAGGCTACGAGTCACCAAAGTCCCAGAAAAGTGTTCAGGATGTCAGGTTGTAAAGAGTTCTGCCTTAAACAGTTCATTAACTTCCAAGGTTAAAGGCAGTCACGGTCTCAAGGACAGCTATTATAACCTGTATTCAAGGCCCATGTGATTCCCTCTGCCTTGAAGATGGGCTTTGAGACGGGTTGAGTCTAATATATCCCGGAAACTCTCAGACAATATCTGTCTGCCAGAGTACTGGAGAGGTAAGGCACTGTGGTTCAAACTCAGACTGAAAAGACCAAATTAATGAGGAGTTAAAACAAGGCTGGAAGATTCACCTAGCTTGCACTGGAAGAAGAATCACCAAGGAAAAAAGCCTCACTGTGAAAGACGGTTCTGAATTAAAAGTTCCCAGACTGAGAAAGAAAAACAACAACAGTAAATCCGGAAGAACAAAGAATAATTTTGGACAAGTTCTGGGAAAATTCAGCATTTAGTTAAAGGACAGTGTAAAGCATAGCCATGAAGTGCATTTTTGGCTGTGTTAAAAGGAAACTGGGAACGCATTCATTTTTGTGACTGAAAGTATAAATTGCCTACAAATTTAGTCAATAGTGCTTTTGTTACAGTATTGTCTTAAAACGTGAACTCTTGTCATGTCATACTTTCAGATATGAACTGGAAATTCTAATTTATTTTTAAGTTACTAGTCGCTACGTAGATCGCAACAGCACAATACTAAATCTACTCACACAACAGAAGTAAACAATTCTGACAGCTCAAGATAATTTCCCAGATAATAATGAGTTATTGGGCTGCATGAATCTAGTTCAATTTTTGTTCTTCACTTATTTACATGCAGCAAAGCGAAACTACATAAAAAACAAGTGGCAGATTTAGCAAAAATAATTTCATTACATCCTGCTCATCATGATTTGGAATGATCAATATTCAGAAATAAAGTTTTTGCTATTTCTACCCTCCGTGCCAGCTGTAAGCATTCCTAGTTTAATCAAAGCACCAGTTTAATGCAGACCAAATTACACCAACAGTATGTTTGAACTCCGACTCAGACATTTTCATATGTCCAGGCAAACCACAGGAGTTCAATCAATAATGTAGCACAAAATATTGTGCTAGAGGCCAAATTGGATTGCGCAAAAGCAAATAGTTTTGCTTCAGACCCCTATTGCAGACACAAAGAAGAGATTTGATTCATTCATTCTCTCAGTCCAGATCTGATTTATACTGAAGGCAGAGACAAAAAGACCTACCTACCTTTCTGTCATTCATCTGTGCTGAGTTTGTTTTATGTTGGAATATCTTTTATGAGGAATCATAGAGCACAGAAAAAGGCCAGTCAGCCCATTTGTTCCACGGATGGTACTAGGTCCAACTCCAAAGACAATTTTAAAACTTTCTCAGACTTCACATTACTTTGAATTGCAAATCACAACACCTTAACAAGCAGCTTACACATTTTACAAACATACTAACCTAATATGTCTTTTGAGTTCGAAGGGTACCGCTGGTTTATTACAGAATCTAGAGCATAGCTAAAGTCCATACTACATTTTGTAATTTCAGCTGGAGATGCCCCCTCCGGATATTTCTGTTTTGGGATGGCTGTGAACCTGATCTCTGTGCCAGCCTTAACCTTCATCTTGGGCAACCTGGCCAAACCTTCCTCATAGCTCTTGCATAACGTATCATAAGGCAACAGATTCTGTTCTGCTCGATCCTTTGTGTGCGGCATTGGAAGCTCTGGCTCCACTTCAGCAAAGGCACAGATTTTCCCACTTTCAGGCTGCAGCATCTGAATCAAGGGGTCTGTAATGAGATTGGTCAAAGAGACCCATCTTTTCATCGTATCATATGGATATGGCCCCAAGCATTTGTCCAATTCAGTCAGATTCTCTCTTATCCGCTCTCTCTCTTCTTCAGAGACTTCAACTAGGACTATTTCTTCTTCCTTCTTGTCCCATCGCTTCACAAGAATGTCTCTCTGCTTTATGTGGAAAAAACAACCCGTGCGCGGTCCTGTTAGTCGAGCATCTCTGTTACTCACAGCACTGCAATGCATAAAGTGGATTCCTGGAGGGATCATCTTCACCCCTTTAAACTTTGGGCCCACTTGCCAACAGCTGTAATCGATACCAAATTCAATGCCTTCAGGAACGCCAATTATGACAAGAGTGCCTCCTTCAAAGAACAGCTTTTTGGCCAGTTCTTGATCCATTTCCACAGTAGCCATGTATTTTACCTGTGTTCCAAAGAGTGAAAGAGGAAAATTCAGCTTGACATTGCATTAACATCCAATATACGTACACTATATTCCACTCGGATTTTACAGACCATGGTTACATGGCCCAGGAACACCATCATGAACAGCATTTAATACTAATCATTTCGTTGCAACTTAAGTTACTGCTATTTTGTGTTGGCCTTAATTTTAGTTCAGGGAATTTTCCTATCTCAATCAATTATATATTAGTTAGGTATTGAGAATTTCTAGTGCTCTCTTATGGCAACATAAATCAAACAGAAGGCTATCAACTTGCTGAGGTTACTTATGTGACCGAGTAACTTGAAATGTCCATTGCCACTTGCAAACTTATTCCTCTATCAGACCTGTCTGTGAAGGTCAGGAAGATTCATACTAATGAAAACAGAACATGTAATTTAATTTAAATTATTCAGGAGGAATGAGCTTCAATTCCTAAAACTCATCCAAATGACAGAAGCATACAAATTCTTTGTCTTTGTGCAGCCCTGTTGGACATTTAAGACGTTAAGTCAGTTTTGCCAACCAGAAGATACATTTGAAGACGACCTTGGTGTACTGATTTACAATTTAATCCACGATGCAGCAGCCGTGCTAAAACAGGCACTTCAAAAACTACTGATAAAATTCAAAGAGAGTAAACTAATTCAAAGCAAATAAAGCAGGGAGTTAAGAAACAAACAAAAATAGAACTGAACTGGGTAGCGCGGTGGCGCAGTGGCTAGCACTGCTGCCTCACGACACCGAGGTTCCAGGTTCGATCCCAGCTCTGAATCACTGTCTGTGGAGTTCGCACATTCTCCCCGTGTTTGCGTGGTTTCGCCCCCACAACCCAAAGATGTGCAGGATAGGTGGATTGGCCACACTAAATTGTCCCTTAATTGGAAAAAAAAGAATTAGGCACTCTAAAAAAATAAAAAACAAAATTAAAAATAGAATTAAACTGCCTGGGCTTTGTCAGCCAGATTGCTGGGGCTCAGGCAGCTGAACATGGAACTGTTATAGTGCAGAAGGAGGCCAATCGGCCCATCGAGTCTGCACCGGCCGTCTGAAAGAGCACTGTATTTAGGCCCACACCCCTGCAATCTTATAACTCCACTTAACCTTTCCACACTAAGGGGCAATTCAGCATGGCCAATCGAACTAACCTGCACATTTTTGGGAGGAAACCGGAGCGCCCAGAGGAAACCGATGCAGACACGGGGCGAACGTGTAAACTCCAGTCACCCGAGGGTCAGAATTGAACCCAGGTCCCTGGCGCCGTGAGGCAGCAGCGCTTACCGCTGCGCCACCCTAACGTGGCCAACAACTTGGACTGGACATTCCGACAGTAATAATTTGCCAGCAGAATCCAAGGCCAGGGAAGCTTACAGACTACTTCGTAAATGAACACCGAATCCAATGAAAGTTTTATTTCAACACATATTAAAAATTCCTTCACATCATTCAATTAACTGGGGGGGGGGGGGGGGCAAATCTGGTGAATCTGGAGTTGTCCAATTCGAAACATTTCTTTCTGCGATCATCCGCAACGGACTTCCAGAACTGAAGGGATTAATTTATTTTTAAGAAAAGGCCTTGTTTGGAGTCATATTCGGCGCAAGGGCTTATTTTCCTTTAAACGGTGCAATGTAACCGCCGCGTGCAGGCCCGGAAAACCCACCCCGGCTACTGAGCTCAACCTCGGTCCTCGCCCCGAGAAACGGTCCAATTCCCGGGATACAAACCAGGCAGGCAGCTCAGCACATAGCAACCGCTTCCTGTCCGTCAGCGCGGCTCCTTCCCCCACCCACATCCAGGTCAGTGCCCGGCTCCACAGTTCCGCCCCAGACACAGCCAGGAAGCTCAGTGCCCCCTTCCAAAGATCACTGAACTTTTTTTACGGGTTTAAAAAGATTTTTTTTGAAGCGAATGGATATAAGTTTTACTCTGCTTTACTGTATCTTCCCATTGGGACACCCGGGGCGAGATTCTCCGCTCCCGCACCGGTTTGGAGAATCGCCCGGCGCGCCATTTTAGCCCGTGACGCTGGTCCGACGCACCCAAGCGGCGGGAACGGCCCCGTCGAGTTCTGCGCGGCGCAGGCCGGAGAATTGCCCGGGACACCCAGTGGCGGATGGCAAAAGCGGCGCCAATGCCCGGTGCGCGCTGACGACGCTGCTTTAGTGACACGCCCCCTGAGTTTCCCGCAGCCCCGATCCTAGCCCATTTTCAGGCCCTGAATCGGTCGAGATCGGGGCCGTTTCGCGCCGTCGTGAACCTCGTGTCATCCGCCGCTTAACTGGCATCACCCGCGCATGCGCGGGTTGGCTGGCGCCAGCGTCAACCCGCTCATGCGTGGTTGCCGTCCTCCCCGAGGCCGCCCTGCAAGAAGATGTCGGATGGATCTTGCAGGCCGGTGGTGGAAAGGAGGTTCTCCTTCAGAGAGGTCGGCCCGCCGATAGGTGGGCACCGATCGTGGGCCAGACCCATTTTGAGTGCAACCCCGGTGACAGAACCCCCCCCTCCCCAGCGTTCCCGTGCTGTTCCCGCCGGCAGCGACCAGGTGTGGATGGCGCCGGCGGGAAGCCGTCGTTTTGCTGCAGGCCGCTCGGCCCATCCGGGCCGGAGAATAGCGGGTGTAGCGGAGAATCACCATTTTGGGTATCCCTGACGATTCTCCGGCCTGCGCCGCGCAGAACTCGACGGGGCCATTCCCGCCGCTTGGGAGCATCGCGGGAGGGCGTCGGACCGGTGTCGCGGGGAAAAATGGCGCGCCAGGCGTTTCTCCAAACCGGCGCGGGAGCGGAGAATCATGCTCCCCACTGTTTAGGTACAGTTGGCAGGGTCTACGCAGCTACTGGCCAGCTACCGCGACTCGAATCCTCGACTTGGACTGAATGGTCTCCTCTGTCTATCCGCCCAAAATACATAATAAACCCACTTATAGACGAGCAATGTTGCTGCATATGGCACACAGAGGGTGCCCCCACCCCGAAGGTCAACTACCAACAAAATGTATTGTAGGCAAACATTGCATTGCAAAGAATTCCCCCTCCATCCTTTGTGAATTTGTAAATTAGCCTCGGAAACACCTTACAGTTTGGTGCCCTTGTGTTAGGGGTGGTGTCCATTAATTAGCTCCAGTGGAGAAGGAAGCCATTTGGCCCATCGAGTCTGTACCAACCCTCTGAAAGAACACCCTGCCTAATAATAATCTTTATTAGTGTCACAAGTAGGCTTACATTAACACTGCAATGAAGTTACTGTGAAAATCCCCTAGGCGCCACACTCCGGCGCCTGTTCGGGTACAGTGAGGGAGAATTCAGAGGACGGGATTCGCCCATTCAGCGGCAGAGTGTCCACGCCGTCGGAAACGCCGTCGCGTTCCGCGATGGCATGAACGGGCCGCTGGGAGTACTGATTCTGGCCCCTACAGGGGGCCAGCACGACGCTGGAGCGGTTCACGCCGTTCCAGCCTCTCATCCCGGTGCGAACTGTATGCCGCGGGACCTGCGCATGCGCAGTGGTGCCGTTGCCAACCTGCGCATGCGCTGTGGCCTCCCTCAACGTGCCGGCCCCGACGCAACATTGCACGGGAGTTCAGGGGCTGGCGAGTAAGAAAATAGGCCCGGGGAGCGAGAGGCCGGCCCGCCAATCGGTGGGCCCCAATCGCGGGCCAGGCCCCATCGGAGGCACCCCACGGTGTCGGAGCCCCACCCCCACCACCACAGGCCACTCCCCGACCCTGCGCGCAGAGTTGCCACCGGCTGCGACCAGTTGTGGACGGCCCCGGCGGAAGTCTGCCTTTTTAGAGCGGCCGCTCGGCCCAGCTGCATACAATGGCCCGTGATCGGTGCCGCGCCAAACTCGCCGGCGCCAATTGCACCGATACTCCGCGGAGCGCCGTGGCCCGGTTGCGGGGATTCTCTGGTCCGGCCCCGGGCTGGGAGATACCCGCCCAGAATGTCCAATTCACCTAACAAGCACGTCTTTCGTGACTCGTGGGAGGAAACCGGAGCCCGCAGAGGAAACCCACGCAGACACAGAGAGAACGTGCAGACTCCGCGCAGACAGTGATGCAAACCGGGAATCGAACCCAGATCCCTGGCGCAGTGAAGCAAAAGTGCTAACCACTGTGATACCGTACCGCCACCTAGGCCCACTCTCCCCGCCCTGTCCCAGTAACCCCATGTAACCTCAGCATCTCTGGACACGAAGGGGCAATTTTAGCATGGCCTATCCACCTATCCTGCAAATCTTTGGGCTATGGGAGGAAATGAGCACCCGGAGGGATCCCTCACAGACACGGCCAGAACGTGCAAACTCCATACAGTCACCCAAGGCCAGAATCAAACCCAGGTCACTAATGCTATGAGGCAGTAGTGCTAACCACTGGTACCACAATGCCACCCATAGGCTCATAACTAGATGGCAATTTGCAAGCACAGAGGCTTGCTAAGCAGGAATGTTGGTTGCAAAATCATCCTTTTAAGTCTTTATGCACCTGAACTCCAAACTTTGGTCAATGCTTGCAATGATGTTGTTACAAGTTAATGCATTGAGTTTTTCCCCATATCTTTGTAATATTAATGTACACACATCCTTTTGGAGGAGTCGACAACACCTGGAAAGCTGATCCTCGCCTGCTCTCAAACAGCACCTAAAATATTGGTGGGCATGATTCATTCTCTCTTGAACAACATTGCACACAAACATCCTAATAGCTCTCTTGTTGAAGAGATGTTGCAATGTAAATTCCATGTAAATAAATATCCAAAGTACTCTGCATCCAAATTGCCTCAAATTACACTAAGATTGTCACATACTTTTCCATAGACAAACACCTGCCAACTAAAAGCCCTGTGCCAACTCCTCTGAACTGTTTGGGTGTTATTAATCTTAAGGGACAAGTTTATTAAGTGTCATAATATACACCAGTATATCATGGTGCAGACACACACACTGATGGACACACAGCAAGACCAATCAACACACACAACACCGCAGCCAATCACCAATTAGAGCACACTCCCTATATAGTAAGAAGACTTACAACACCATGTTAAAGTCCAACAGGTTTGTTTCAAACACTAGCTTTCGGAGCACTGCTCCTTCCTCAGGTGAATGAAGAGGTGTGTTCCAGAAACAGGGGCGTCATTCTCCGACCCCCCGCCGGGTCGGAGAATGGCCGTTGGCCGCCGTGAATCCCGCCCCCGCCCCCGCCGAAGTCTCCGAAGGGAGAAAAGTCGGCGGGGCGTTAATGGCGCCGCTGCCGCGGAGAATGTCACGGGTCTGCGCAAGGCAGCCGATTTTCGGCCTGCCGATATTCTCCCTTCCGGATGGGCCGAAGTCCCGTCGACGTGATGACCATTCACGTCGACGTGAATCAAACCTCCTTTTCATCGGCGTGACCCGGTACTCCAGGCTCACGCCGACCAGCGAGGAGGTGAGTGACGGCCTGGGGGGTTGGCTCTGGGCAGGAAATGGCGTGGCCGCAGACTGATTGCGTGAGGAGAGGTGTGTCTCGGCTTGTGTGTGTGTGTGTGTGTGCGGCGGGGGGGGGGGGGGGGGTGGTTAGAGTAGGCTGGGCTCCGGGGGAGTGCCGGGAGGGGGTCCGTGCCGGGGTGGAGGTTGGGGGTTGGGAGGGGTCCGTGCCGGGGTGGAGGTTGGGGGTTGGGGGGGGTCCGTGCTGGGGTGGAGGTTGGGGAGGGGGTCCGTGCTGGGGTGGAGGTGGGGGGGGGGGTCCGTGCCGGGGTGGAGGTTGGGGGTTGGGGGGGGGGTCCGTGCTGGGGTGGAGGTTGGGGAGGGGGTCCGTGCCGGGGTGGAGGTTGGGGGGGGGTCCGTGCTGGGGTGGAGGTTGGTGGTTGGGGGGGGTCCGTGCTGGGGTGGAGGTTGGGGAGGGGGTCCGTGCCGGGGTGGAGGTTGCGGGGGGGTCCGTGCCGGGGTGGAGGTTGGGGGGGGGGTCCGTGCTGGGGTGGAGGTTGGGGGTTGGGGGGGGTCCGTGCTGGGGTGGAGGTTGGGGAGGGGGTCCGTGCCGGGGTGGAGGTTGGGGGGGGGTCCGTGCTGGGGTGGAGGTTGGTGGTTGGGGGGGGTCCGTGCTGGGGTGGAGGTTGGGGAGGGGGTCCGTGCCGGGGTGGAGGTTGCGGGGGGGTCCGTGCCGGGGTGGAGGTTGGGGGGGGGGTCCGTGCTGGGGTGGAGGTTGGGGGTTGGGGGGGGTCCGTGCTGGGGTGGAGGTTGGGGAGGGGGTCCGTGCCGGGGTGGAGGTTGGGGGGGGTTCCGTGCCGGGGTGGAGGTTGGGGGTTGGGGGGGGGGTCCGTGCTGGGGTGGAGGTTGGGGAGGGGGTCCGTGCCGGGGTGGAGGTTGGGGGGGGGGTACGTGCTGGGGTGGAGGTTGGTGGTTGGGGGGGGTCCGTGCTGGGGTGGAGGTTGGGGAGGGGGTCCGTGCCGGGGTGGAGGTTGGGGGGGGGTCCGTGCCGGGGTGGAGGTTGGGGGCGGGGTCCGTGCTGGGGTGGAGGTTGGGGGTTGGGGGGGGTCCATGCTGGGGTGGAGGTTGGGGAGGGGGTCCGTGCCGTGGTGGAGGTTGGGGGGGGGGTCCGTGCTGGGGTGGAGGTGGGGGGGGGGTCCGTGCTGGGGTGGAGGTTGGGGGTTGGGGGGGGTCCGTGCCGGGGTGGAGGTTGGGGGAGGGGGTCCGTGCTGGGGTGGAGGTTGGGGGTTGGGGGGGGTCCGTGCTGGGGTGGAGGTTGGGGAGGGGGTCCGTGCCGGGGTGGAGGTTGGGGGGGGGGGTCCGTGCCGGGGTGGAGGTTGGGGGTTGGGGGGGGGGGGGGTCCGTGCTGGGGTGGAGGTTGTGGAGGGGGTCCGTGCCGGGGTGGAGGTTGGGGGGGGGGGTCCGTGCTGGGGTGGAGGTTGGTGGTTGGGGGGGGTCCGTGCTGGGGCGGAGGTTGGGGAGGGGGTCCGTGCCGGGGTGGAGGTTGGGGGGGGGGGTCCGTGCCGGGGTGGAGGTTGGGGGGGGGGTCCGTGCTTGGGTGGAGGTTGGGGGTTGGGGGGGGTCCGTGCTGGGGTGGAGGTTGGGGAGGGGGTCCGTGCCGGGGTGGAGGTTAGGGGCGGATCCGTGCCGGGGTGGAGGTTGGGGGGGGGGTCCGTGCTGGGGTGGAGGTTGGGGGTTGGGCGGGGTCCGTGCTGGGGTGGAGGTTGGGGAGGGGGTCCGTGCCGGGGTGGAGGTTGGGGGGGGGTCCGTGCCGGAGTGGAGGTTGGGGGGGGGTCCGTGCTGAGGTGGAGGTTGGGGGTTGGGGGGGTCCGTGCTGGGGTGGAGGTTGGGGAGGGGGTCCGTGCTGGGGTGGAGGTTGGGGGGGGTCCGTGCCGGGGTGGAGGTTGCGGGTTGGGGAGGGGGTCCGTGCCGGGGTGGAAGTTGGGGGGGGGTCCGTGCTGGGGTGGAGGTTGGGGGTTGGGGGGGGTCCGTGCCGAGGAGGGTGATGGGAGGGCAAATGAGTTGGTCCACCTGGCCAGGTGCCAGCCTCCAACAGTTGGACCCATGCGGTCCATGCCACCTGGCTGGGGGGAGGAGGGGATATGGGCAATGATGACATGTCGTCGTTCCCCTCCCCCCCACCAGGCCGTCATGTTTTCAGACCATCCAGCGATGTTGGCCGCCTTGGTGGCAGCCGCTCATGTCTATGTTGCCTTGGATGAGGAGGAGGACGAGGAGGAGCGTGCCAGAGAGGCGGCGCAGGCTGCCGCAGAGGGGCAGGCGGCAGGCGCCCAGGCTGGAGGGACACCTGACCGACAGGACGAGGAGGGGGAGGAGGACGTCGCGGCCCCACGGCAACGGAGGCACCCGAGGACGCCCAGTGTGTACCGGCCCCGGCAGTCATACCAGGACCTCACGGACCGGGAATGCAGGAGGAGACTCCGGATGAGCCGGGAAACCATGGCACACATCTGCCACCTGCTGGCACACCTGTCACTGCGTGGCACTGGCGGGGGACACCCTCTCCCCGTGTCCGTCAAGGTTACGGTGGCCCTGAACTTTTATGCAACGGGGTCATTCCAGGCACCGAGTGGGGACCTGTCCGGCATATCGCAGACATCGGTGCACCGGTGCATCCGGGCAGTGACAGATGCCCTTTATGCCATGGCGCACCGCTACATCCGCTTCCCTGTGGACCGGGCCAGCCAAGATGCCCGGGCCGTGGGCTTCTCTGCCGTTGCCGGGTTCCCCATGGTCCAGGGCGCGATCGATGGGATGCACGTCGCCGTGCGGCCACCTGCAGATAACAGGGCCGTGTTCACTAATAGGAAGAGGACCTATTCGATGAACGTACAGGTGGTCTGCGACCGCCGCATGATGATCCTGCACGTCTGCGCCCGTCACCCAGGCAGTGTACACGACTCATTCGTGTTGTCGCGGTCATCCATCCCCGGCATGTACGAGGGACGCCATCCCCGGCTGAGGGTCTGGTTGCTGGGTGACAGGGGCTACCCATTGCGATCGTGGCTGATGACGCCTATACGGAGGCCACGCAATGAGTCGGAGAACCGCTACAATGATGCCCTTGTAGCGACAAGGGGAGTGATCGAGAGGTGCTTTGGCGTGCTGAAGATGCGTTTCAGGTGCCTGGACCTCTCTGGGGGCGCCCTCCAGTATCGGTCAGATAGGGTCGGCCGCATCATTGTGGTGTGCTGCGTCCTGCACAACATAGCCCAGCAGAGGGGCGATGTGCCGCAGGCAGAGGAGGGCGGAGTGGAGGAGCAGCAGGAAGAGGCGCAGTCCTCCCCCGATGAGGGGGATGGGGGCAATGGTCAGGGCAGACGGGGTAGACACAGGCGGGTGGCTGTCCACCGTTACCGGCTGGCCCAGCGGGCACGGGACAGACTGATAGCCGCCCGCTTCACTGACTAGATGGGCGTGGGAATCGGGTAGTATGGCCACAGACCGCACACCATGGCAACAGCCGACCACCCACACCCCCCACCCATCCACCCACCCAGCACCCTCACCCCCCTCCCCAACCCCACACACCCCACCCGCATGCACGCCACACACCCCCCCCAATTGCCGATCCACCGGCGGCACAACGGGCCGGGCTCACCCAGTTGCGGGTGGACGCGTGTCTATCGCAGGCCATGGAGGATGATGACAACCCGCCCTGCGATGAGCTCCTGGCTCTACATCGTTGGACTATGTCTGACCCATGGCCACAGTACCACCATCCACCCGGACCATCCCTGCATGCGGCTGTGACACTGCAGCGCACGGTCCCGTCCTCTGCCCGGGGGATGTTGATGGCGGCCCAGGGGGAAGGGGGCAGACTCACCTGGGGCTGAGGTAAGACCACCCGTCACACACACACTTGCGCTCAACGTACATGACACGTCCGCACACTTTGGACAGAGCACAAAGGCAGCTTCGGTAGGTGTAACATTGACTTTAATACCCAAAGGAGTTCATGCACGTGCCCTAGCCCCTAAAACTCATCTGTGCCCTGCACCCGTGCCAACTTACTCAGTGTCTAATTGTTTGGCCTTACGGGCCCTTTGACTACGTCTACGTGGTTCCCCAGACGGTACAGCAGAACTGGAGGTGGACTCCTGTGATTCCTGCCCTCTGACACTGGATCCCTTTGGCGGCCGTTTCCTGGGGCGTCCTGGCCTAGATGGGCCAGGCTGCGGCCCGGGCGACTGGCATGGCGAGCTGCCAGCCTGTCCTGCCCTTTGCCCACCCGATGCACCTGGGACGGAAGGGGGGGGAGTCCGAGGTGTCGCGGTGTACCGGGACCTCCCCTACAGAGGGAGCCGGGACGGACCACACCACCTCCTCCTCCCTCGGGGTGCCCGATGGCCCCCAGGCCTCTACATGGGTGGGGGATGCGAACGGACTGGCCATCCGACGCGCCCCCGACATCTGCCGCTGCCAGTCCTGGAGGCCCGTGCTGGTATCGACAGGGGTCTGCAGGTTTGCAGCCATGGAGCCCAGGGGGTTGTCAAACCCTGTCTGTGACAGTGCGACGCCGGCTCGCACATGGCCACTGGCGCCGATGCCCTCAGCGATGGCCTGCTGAGGCTGGGCCATGGCCTGCTGAGACTGGGCCATGGCCTGCAGAGACTGGGCCATGGCCTGCAGAGACTGGGCTATGGCCTGCTGAGACTGGGCCATGGCCTGCTGAGACTGGGCTATGGCGTTGAGCGCCTCTGCCATCTGGCGCTGGCACTGGCTCATGGCCTCCTGTGAGAGGGCAGCCATTTCCTGGGCCACAGACGCCACCTGCACGGAAGGCCCCAGGCCTCGCAAACCGTTCCCCATGTCTGACACCGTCGCACCCATTGCCTCCACCGCGGACGCCACCCGTGCGGTGTCAGCCTGGGTAGCACGCATGACCGGGACCACTCCCAGCTCCTGGACGCGGGTGGACTCCTCCACCTGCGACCGCAGCCGCCGCAAGCCACCCGTCACCCTATTCGCTCGTCTCCGTGTTGGTGGTTGCATCGGATCTATGTGTGGGTGTGGTAACTGCAGGAACCCGGGATCCATCTGGGCGGCAGATGTTCGCTTGGCCTGGGCTGCCCTCCGACCACCCGGTCCCTCTGCTGCTCCTACCTCCACCTGCTGTACCGGGACGGCTGTGTTGTGCGCACCAGTGAGTGTACCAGACGCCTCATCACTAAAGTGCCCAACCGTGGTGAGTGTTTCTGCGATGGTGGAGGGTGTTGGTGACAGCAGTGGCGTTGTGTCGTGCTCTTCGTCCCACTCTGACTCCATGGCACTTTGGGGTGGGGGTTCGTCTCCACCCATCCACTCTGAGTCACTGTCCGGTATTTCGTCTTCCCGGGTAGGGGTGTCCTGGGTAGTGCTGTCCCGGGTAGTGCTGTCCCGGGTAGTGCTGTCCCGGGTAGGGGTGTCCTGGGTAGTGCTGTCCCAGGTAGTGGTGTCCCGGGTAGGGGTGTCCTGGATAGTGGTGTCCTGGGTAGTGATGTCCTGGCTCGGATGTGACGGGGGCCTGTGACTGCCCCCCTCATCGCTGGGTGGTCGCTCCCGCACGTGACGGGGGTGTCGTCTCCCTGTTGCTCCAGGTCTCTCCGTCTCCCGTGGTGTGCGAGGGGCATCCTGCGGGCGTCGCATGCTGGAGGGTCCGGGTCTCTCCGTCTCCCGTGGTCTCCGAGGGGCATCCTGCGGGCGTCGCATGCTGGAGGGTCCGGGTCTCTCCGTCTCCCGTGGTCTCCGAGGGGCATCCTGCGGGCGTCGCATGCTGGAGGGTCCGGGTCTCTCCGTCTCCCGTGGTCTCTGAGGGGCATCCTGCGGGCGTCACATGCTGGAGGGTGCGGGTCTCTCCGTCTCCTGTGGTCTCCGAGGGGCATCCTGCGGGCGGTGTGCATCTGCGGGGATGGGTGCCTGGACGTTTGGTCCTGCGATACCCAATGAAGCATGCATGGTTAGACATCAGGCAGTGATCAGGTGATACGGGGGAGGGGGATATAGGGGAGGGGGGATATGGGGACGGGCTGTTGGTGGCTCACTTGCTCGTGGGCCCCCGACCTCTGCATCAGCAACCTCCCGGTCCTCAGGTCCGCCAGCCAGTTCCAGGGACCTTTCCTCGTGTACGGTCAGTGGCCTCTCATCAGCGGGTCCTCCTCCAGTCCTCACATGCTCCCTATTGTTGTGTGCGCGCTTCTCCTGTGGGGGGGGGGGGTGGTGGTGGCAGGGGTAAAAGGCAACAGTGTTAGGCAGGTATATGAATGCACGCCATCGGTTGCGCGTGCATTGCAGAGGTTAAGGTTAGGGCTGGATTCACTTGGGGATATGGGGGATATGGGGGAGGGGGGATATGGGGGAGGGGGGATATGGGGGATATGGGGGAGGGGGGATATGGGGGAGGGGGATATGGGGGAGGGGGGATATGGGGAGGGGGTATATGGGGGAGGGGGGATATGGGGGATATGGGGGAGGGGGGGATATGGGGGATATGGGGATGGGGATATGGGGGAGGGGATATGGGGAGGGGGGATATGAGGGATATGGGGGAGGGGAGATATGGGGGATATATGGGATATGGGGGATGGGGGATATGGGGGAGGGGGGATATGGGGGATATGGGGGAGGGGGGATATGGGGAGGGGGGATATGGGGGATATGGGGGAGGTGGGATATGGGGGAGGGGGGATATGGGGGAGGGGGGATATGGGGGATATGGAGGAGGGGGGATATGGGGGATATGGGGGATGGGGGCGGGGGGATATGGGTGAGGGGGGATATGGGGAGGTGGGATATGGGGGAGGGGGGATATGGGGGAGGAGGGATATGGGGAGGGGGATATGGGGGATATGGGGGAGGGGGGATATGGGGGATATGGGGAGGGGGGATATGGGGGAGGGGGGATATGGGGGAGGCTCACCCTGCCTGCTATGACGATGTCGTTCAGCTTCTTGTGGCACTGGGTGCCTGTCCGTGGTGTCAGGGCCACAGCGGTGACGGCCTCTGCCACTTCCCTCCACAGACGCCGGCTGTGGCGTGGGGCAACTCTGCGGCCGTGCCCGGGATACAGGGCGTCCCTCCTCTGCTCCACCGCGTCCAGGAGCGCCTCCACATCGCGTGACTCGAACCTCGGGGCTGAGCGACGGCCAGCCATCCAGTCGGGTGTTGCGGTCGGGTGTTCTGGTCGGGTGGGGGGGAGCTGCGCGGCCTTATGAGCCGTCACACCGTGCAGCGCGTATGACGCTGCACGGCGTGAACCACTGCGCAAGCGCGGATCCCGTTACGTCGCTGCTAGCCCATTTCGGGCCGGAGACTATCGTCCCATTTTTATGACGTGACGCAAGTGGGATTTGCGCCGTTTTTTGCGCCGATCGGCGGACTTTCCGCCGATAACGGAGAATTTCGCCCCATATCTCTAGACAAATTCAAAGATGCAAGACAATGCTTAGAATGCGTGCATTTGCAGGTAATTAAGTCTTTACAGATCCAGAGATGAGGTAACCCCAGGTTAAAGAGGTGTGAATTGTCTCAAGCCAGGACAGTTGGTAGGATTTCGCAAACCCAGGCCAGATGGTGGGGGGGTGAATGTAATGCGACATGAATCCCAGGTCCCGGTTGAGGCCGCACCCATGTGCCAAACTTGGCTATAAGTTTCTGCTCGGCGATTCTGCGTTGTTGCGCGTCCTGAAGGCCGCCTTGGAGAACGCTTACCCGGGGATCATATGCTGAATGCCCTTGACTGCTGAAGTGTTCCCCGACTGGAAGGCCGCTGCCCAAGACTCGATATGTATGCTCAGGCCTTCAGGAGTCACGTCAATGCCAGATTCATCAGTCGCATTCACAAAACAGCCCCGAACGTCACCCAAGCACAACGCAATGCCATCCGCGCTCTCAAGACCAACCGCAACATCGTCATCAAACCAGCAGACAAAGGAGGGGCCACCGTCATACTGAACAGAACGGACTACTGCAAAGAAGTATACCGACAACTCAGCAACTAGGAACACTACAGACAGTTACCCGCAGATCCGACCAAGGAACACATCTGCCAACTCAACAGACTGATCAAGACCTTGGATCCAGACCTTCAGAGCACCCTACGTGCTCTCATCCCACGTACTCCCCGCATTGGAAATCTCTACTGCCTCCCGAAAATACACAAGGCCAACACACCAGGCCGTCCTATCGTTTCAGGCAATGGGACCCTGTGTGAGAACCTCTCTCGCTACATCGAGGGCATCTTGAAACCCATCGTACAAGATATGCCCAGCTTCTGTCGCAACACGACGGACTTCCTACAGAACTCAGCACCCATGGACCAGTTGAACCAGGAACATTCCTCGTCACAATGGACGTCTCGGCACTCTACACCAGCATCGCCCATGACGATGGCATTGCTGCAACAGCCTCAGTACTCAACACCAACAACTGCCAATCTCCAGACGCAATTCTGCAACTCATCCGCTTCATTCTGGATCACAACGTCTTCACCTTCGACAACAGTTCTTCATCCAGACACACGGAACAGCCATGGGGACCAAATTCGCACCTCAATATGCCAACATCTTCATGCACAAGTTTGAACAAGACCTCCTCACCGCACAGGACCTTCAACCAACGTTATACACCAGATACATCGATGACATTTTATTCCTTTGGACCCACGGCGAAGAATCACTGAAACAACTACACAATGACATCAATAAGTTCCATCCCACCATCAGACTCACCATGGCCTACTCTCCAAAATCAGTTGCATTCTTGGACACACTCATCTCCATCAAGGACGGTCACCTCAGCATTCCGCTTTACCGCAAGCCCACGGATAACCTCACGATGCTCCACTTCTCCAGCTTCCACCCTAAACACATTAAAGAAACCATCCCCTATGGACAAGCCCTCCGTACACACAGGATCTGCTCAGACGAGGAGGAGCATAACAGACATCTACAGACACTGAAAGATGCCCTCGTACGAAAGGGATATGGCGCTCGACTCATCGATCGACAGTTCCAACGTGCGACAGCAAAAAACCGCACCGACCTCCTCAGAAGACAAACACGGGACACAACCGCCAAAGTGCCCTTCATCGTCCAGTACTTTCCCGGAGCAGAGAGACTACGACATCTTCTTCGCAGCCTTTAACACGCCATCAATGACGATGAACATCTTGCCAAGGTCATCCCCACACCCCCACTACTTGCCTTCAAACAACCGCGCAACCTCAAACAAACCATTGTTTGCAGCAAACTACCCAGCCTTCAGAACAGTGACCACGACACCACACAACCGTGCCATGGCAATCTCTGCAAGACGTGCCAGATCATCGACATGGATACCACTATTACACGTGAGAACACCACCCACAAGGTACGTGGTACGTACTCGTGCGACTCGGCCAATGTTGTCTTCCTCATACGCTGCAGAAAAGGATGTCCCGAAGCATGGTACATTGGCGAGACCATGCACACGCTGTGACAACGAATGAACGGACATCGCGCGACAATCACCAGGCAAGAATGTTCCCTTCCAGTCGGGGAACACTTCAGCAGTCAAGGGCATTCAGCCTCTGATCTCCGGGTAAGCGTTCTCCAAGGCGGCCTTCAGGACGCGCGACAACGCAGAATCGCCGAGCAGAAACTTATAGCCAAGTTCCGCACACATGAGTGCGGCCTCAACCGGGACCTGGGATTCATGTCGCATTACATTCACCCCCCACCATCTGGTCTGGGCTTGCAAAATCCTACCAACTGTCTGGCTTGAGACAATTCACACCTCTTTAACCTGGGGTTACCCCTATCTCTGGATCTGTAAAGACTTAATTACCTGCAAATGCTCGCATTCTGAGCATTGTCTTGCATCTTTGAATTTGTCTATATATATGTTTCTGGAACATACCTCTTCATTCACCTGGGGAAGGAGCAGCGCTCCGAAAGCTAGTGTTTGAAACAAACCTGTTGGACTTTAACCTGGTGTTGTAAGACTTCTTACTGTTCTCACCCCAGTCCAACGCCGGCATCGCCACATCACTCACTATATAGACAGAGGGCACCAGAGTTCCCGCTGATTCGTGATACAGCCTCTTAGAAGGACAGAGCTTACAGCTTACAGCACAGATCTTCACCATGTGCTGAGTGCATAGACTGGTTAGGACAGGCATAGGTCTTTAGTTTAATCTAACATCGTGTTAACCCACAGTGAAAGTATGTTCAACAGTTTCTAACTTAATAAAATAGTGTTGTACTATTTTAAGTGTTGGTGCCTGTATGTGTTCCACGGATCCAGAGCACCCAACACATCATGGTACCAGTAGTTGAGGGATGTTAGAAAATCTTAGACCTACCTGCAAGTGATCTGCCTTCCACCAGCATACAGCCATCCTGCAAAATGGACAGCGTCCGCCCGCCACCGCCGTTCCGCATCACCAGTAACCGAGGGGCCAACTGGAAGATATTCAAACAACGCTTCCAGCTCTACCTTGAAGTCACAGACCGGGAAGCTGCCTCAGACACCAGGAAGATCGCTCTCTTCCTATCCACGCCGGGGAACATGCCATCCACATTTTCAATTCTCTCACCTTTGCTGATGGTGAAGAAAAATCAAAATTCAAGACGGGCCTCCTTAAGTTTGACAGTCACTGCTACATCGAGCTGAATGAAAGTTTTGAGCACTATGTATTGCAACAGCGTTTGCATGATAAGGATGAACCTTTCCAGTCCTTTTTCACCCACCTCCGCATCCTTGCGCAATCCTGTAATTACGGGCCCACCTTCGACTCCATGATACGTGACCAGATCGCTTTTGGTGTTCAGTCGGATGCCCTACGCCAGCAGCTCCTCAAGGTAAAGCAGCTCACCCTAGCGACTGCCATCAAGACCTGCGTGCTACATGAACACGCCACTAGTCGGTATTCCCACATTCAAGCGGCTGAAACGGCGCGGCAAGGTCCCCACGAGGCAGAACGGTCCAAGCAATCGAGCAACACCAGGGCCTCAGCCTGGATGAGGGCGGCCATTTCGCGCGCGTTTCGCGGACACCCGTGCTTGTGCGCACCGAACGAGGGGACGGCGACGAATGCACTGCGCAGACGCGCACCACGTACAACCGCGCATGCGCGGTGGCGCAGCGAACGTACTGACGCTACAACGTGCGGCAACTGTGGCTCCGCCCACTGAAAGCGGCAATGTCCTGCCAAATCCCGACGAGGCCTGTGATGTGGCAAACCTGGCCACTATGCTGCTTTGGCAGATCAGCTCAGCCTGCCAACTCTCGTCGCTCTTGCCAGCCTCGCAGGAATGTCCGAGCCATTCAAACCACGGTCACTGAGCCCGATTCGGATCTGCTACCTGATATTGACACCGAGGACCCGAAGGCGCCTTTTCGAGTCGGTATCATTACAAAAAACAGGGTGCCCCCAAAGCAAAGAATCCAGCCTCTATCGGTATACAGCATCAATCCGGACGATGAGTGGTGTGCCACCCTTACGGTCAACCGGTCCCAAATACGATTCCGCCTGGACACTGGTGCCTCCACCAATCTCATTGCGCGGTCTGACCTCCAAAGCATTTGTGGCAAACCAGTCATCCTGCCATCAGCCTGCCAGCTATTAGATTATAATGGCAATGCCATTGCTGCCAGCGGCTCATGCCAACTTGAAGTGACGCACAGGTCACGCAAAGCCATCCTTCCCTTTGAAATTGTGGGCTCCTCAAAAGCCTTCCTGCTTGGCGCGCAGGCATGCAAGCTGTTAAACCTAGTTCAGAGAGTTCACTCTCTCTCTCCTGCTAACACGTCTGCCTTTCAGGACACTGACTTCAGGGCGCACCTCAACGCCATTATCAACCAATACCACAACGTCTTCGAGGGCATGGGCAAGCTCCCGTACATCCACAAGATTTTATTAAAACCGAATGCCACGACTGTGGTGCACGCACCTCGCAGGGTCCCAGCACCCCTTAAGGACCGCCTCAAGCAGCAGCTGCAGGACCTCCAGAACCAAGGAGTGATTTCCAAAGTCACGGAACCGACCGACTGGGTCAGTTCCATGGTATGTATAAAAAAGTCTTACGGAGATTTGAAAATTTGCATTGATCCCAAGGATCTAAATCGCAATATTATGAGAGAGCACTATCCAATTCCCAAGCGCGAAGAGCTCACATGTGAGATGGCTCGCGCCAAGCTCTTTACCAAACTCGACGCGTCAAAAGGATTCTGGCAAATCCAGCTCGATAAATTCAGCAGGAAACTCTGCACATTTAACACCCCCTTTGGAAGATATTGTTACAACAGGATGCCGCTTGGGATCATCTCTGTATCAGAAGTGTTCCATAGGATTATGGAACAAATGATGGAAGGTATTGAAGGTGTTCGCGTCTATGTCGATGACATAATCATTTGGTCCACCACCCCGCAGGAGCATGTTAGTCGCCTCCAGCGCGTATTCAAACGCATACGTGAGCATGGCCTCCGCCTCAACAGGGCCAAATGCTCTTTTGGTCAGACAGAACTCAAGTTCCTCGGGGACCACATCTCCCAATTGGGTGTGCGGCCAGATGCAGACAAGGTAGCTGCCATCACAGCTATGAAAACACCAGAGGACAAGAAGGCAGTCCTCCGATTTCTGGGCATGGTCACTTTTTGGGGGAAATTCATCCCTAACCTCGCCTCTCATACTATGGCTCTCAGGAACCTGGTCAGGAAGACGACAGACTTCCAATGGCTCCCTGCCCACGAGCGCGAATGGAGAGAACTAAAGGCAAAACTGACCACGGCTTCGGTCTTAGCTTTCTTTGATCCAGCAAAGGAGACCAAAATTTCGACCGATGCCAGTCAATCCGGCATTGGGGCAGTGCTCCTTCAACATGATGAGGCCTCATCATGGGCCCCCATTGCATATGCGTCACGTGCGATGACCCCCACGGAGCAGCGCTAAGCGCAGATAGAAAAGTAGTGCCTGGGCCTTCTGACCGGTGTTGTTAAGTTTCACGATTATGTCTACGAACTTCCTCAATTCACCGGCGAGACCGACCATCGCCCGCTGGTCAATATAATACAGAAAGATTTCAACGACATGACAGCTCGCCTCCAGCGTATTCTTTTCAAGCTCCGGCAATACGACTTCCAGCTGGTATACACCCCAGGCAAGGACCTCATCATTGCTGACGCTCTCTCCAGTCAACACTCCATGTGACCCAGCGGGATTTGTCTGCCACGTTGATGCCCATGTGGCATTCGCGGCCTCCAATCTACCTGCCTCGGATGAACGCCTCGTCCATATTCACCGCGAGGCGGCGGCTGACCCCTCGCTACAGCGTGTCATGCGCCACCTAACGGACGGGGGGGGCTCAAGGGCCAATGCCCTCAATTCTATAATGTCAGAGATGTTCTGGTGATAGTAGACGGGGTTCTTCTAAAACTGGACCGCATTGTCATCCCACATAGCATGCGCCAGCTTGTCCTGGAACAACTACACGAGGGCCACCTTGGCGTGGAAAAGTGCCGCCAACGGGCCCGAGAGGCAGTGCACTGGCCCGGCATTGCCAACACAGTGCTCAACTGCCCCATTTGTCAGCGCTTCCAGCCGGCCCAACCACGTGAGACCCTGCAGCCCCATGAGTTGGTCACGTCACCATGGACCAAGGTGGGCATCGACCTGTTCCATGCGCTGTGTAGAGACTATGTCCTGATCATGGACTACTTTTTGAATTACCCGTAGGTGATACGGTTGCACAACCTCAACTCGTCTGCAGTCATTCGTGCATGTAAAGAAACCTTTGCTCGATACGGCATCTCGTTCACGGTTATGTCGGACAATGGCCCCTGCTTTGCCAGCCAAGAATGGTCCAACTTTGCCAGGCGGTACAATTTTGCCCATGTGACGTCCAGTCCCCTGTACCCCAAATCCAACGGCAAAGCAGAGAAGGGAGTACATATCTTCAAACAGCTCCTATGCACGGCTGCTGATGCTGGGTCTGATTTCTATCTTGCCTTGCTGGCCTATCACTCCACCCCACTGTCCACTGGCCTGTCGCCAGCCCAGTTAATCATGAGTCGCACACTGAGGATGACGGTGCCGTCCATCCATGTCCCAGATCTCGACCACGTTCCGATCCTTCGCCGGATGCAGCTGTCTCGTGCACAGCACAAGGCGGCTCATGATTCGTGCAGCTGATCTCCCTGCTCTGGCTCCAGATGACAACATCCATGTCCATCTTCCGGATGGTGGCTGGTCTGCAACCGCTGTTATCCTTCGGCAGGTGGCCCCCCGCTCATTCCTGGTTCGTCTACCGGATGGCTCTATTCTGCGCCGCAATCGACGCGCCCTTCGTCTCGTTCCACGCTTGCCACGTGATCCTCCAGTGTCGCCTCACCCTCCTGCTGAGCCTGCCACGGTCTATGCAGAGCTCCCTATCACTCTGCCTCCCCCTGACTTTGACGCAGTCCAGCCCGCTCCTGAACCGGCTGCTCCCGACCCACCCTTGAGACGGTCAACCAGAATTCGGCGCCCACCTCAGAGACTAAATTTTGAACTTTTTGAATTTATGGACTCTCTGAAGTATTTCGTTGCTTTGTTTGATTGTTTCCCTGGTTTGTATGTAGTGTTGATCTCGTTACTCTTGTTGCATACTGCTTCTCTGCACCAGGCACCTTCCCATGTAAATAGCTTAGTTCTCATGTACATAGTCCTGTAAATATGTCTTCGCACCCCACACATAGTTAGGAACATTCTCACCATACATTATTTATTGCCACACACATACATTTCTTTATAAAAGGGCGGATGTCATAATATACACCAGTATTTCATGGTGCAGACACACACACTGATGGACACACAGGAAGACCAATCAACACACACAACACCGCAGCCAATCACCAGTTAGAGCACACTCACTATATAGACAGGGGGCATCAGAGTTCCCGCTGATTCGGGATGCAGCCTCTCAGAAGGACAGAGCTTACAGCTTACAGCAAAGATCTTCACCATGTGCTGAGTGCATAGACTGGTTAGGATAGGCATAGGTCTTTCATTTAATCTAACATCGTGTTAACCCACAGTGAAAGTATGTTCAACAGTTTCTAACTTAATAAAATAGTGTTGTACTTTTTTAAGTGTTGGGGGCCTGTATGTGTTCCACGGATCCAGAGCACCCAACACATCATTGAGGTCGACCTTTATTTTTGACTTTTTGAATAAAAATAATGTGGCCATTTTTAGCACTAATTGTATTTGCATTTAATTATAGAGGTTTGCAATATATCAACCTGCCCCTTTTTGTGAAATGAGAGGCGGATGAGATGAAACAACCTAGAAGCTGTTGCAGAAATTATTTGCCTGGCTTTTCCCTGCGTTTCTTTTTCTCTGACTGCACAGAAAACACTGGGAGCACCACCAGCTGGAGGTTCCTCTCCAAGTCACTCATCATCCTGACTTGGAAATATATCGCCTTTCCTCAGGGACTGCAGTTCAAGAAGGCAGCTCACCACCACCTTCTCGAGGGCAACTAGGGATGGACAATAAATGCCGGCCTAGTCAGCAATGCCCACATCCCATAATTATTATTTTTTTTAAAACTGCAACTCAGTCACCTGGAATAAAAAGAGAAACCGAACAGTCAGACTAGCTCCTCTCCTCACACTGTCATTCTTCATTGACAGACTTATTTTCCCTGTTAATCCATTGTTGCTGGTTAATTTATTTCCAGCTCCTTAAAACAAATTGCACTGGTACCCAGAAATCTGTTTGGGACACTTCTGCCAAACCATGACACAGTGATGCAAAGTCAAATACAAGGGATAAAATTGTTAAATTATTGTGAATCCTGGTTTGTGGCAGGCATAAATTATATCACAATCCTCCAACAATTCACCTAAATGTGTCCAGGTAACAATTGTGGCCATTGATTGCAAAAAAATAAATAGATTGGGTTTTTTTTCCTGTCAGTGGCTTTGAATGTTCCCCATCTCTTTACTGGTGCTGCTGCTTGTAAACTTTTAGTGCTTTTGATTTTCCTAATCCTGTCCCTCCAATGGTGGCTGATGTCTTTCCTCTGCATGATGAATGGAGAATGTTGGCTGGAAGTCCCAGCACTGCACTGCTTCGTGTTCTGTGCAAACATTGCACTTGCTCAGCTTTGGTACAGCAATCTCTGCCCCATCATCTCCTGACATCTCACATTATTACATTATTATAGGTTTTGGCAGGTGTGTGACATAAACATGCATGTCAAATTGCTCATTAGTATCCATTGTCGGTACTTTGTACATTATTGACATGCCGAAAGGTGGGCAGCACGGTAGCATTGTGGATAGCACAATTGCTTCACAGCTCCAGGGTCCCAGGTTTGATTCCGGCTTGGGTCACTGTCTGTGCGGATTGGGTTTCCTCCGGGTGCTCCGGTTTCCTCCCACAGTCCAAAGATGTGCAGGTTAGGTGAATTGGCCATGATAAAATTGCCCTTAGTAACCACAATTGCCCTTAATGTTGGGTGGGGTCACTGGGTTATGGGGATAGGGTGGAGGTGTTGACCTTGGGTAGGGTGCTCTTTCCAAGAGCCGGTGCAGACTCGATGGGCCGAATGGCCTCCTTCTGCGCTGTAAGCTCTATGATAATCTTATCAATGTTTCCTGAGTAATCTTGTGCTTTTTGATGTCTCATATATTACACATAAAAACAGCAAATTGCTGGATAAACTCAGCAGGTCCGGCAGAACTGTGGAGAGAGAAGCACAGTTAACGCTTCAAGACTCTTCTACAGAACTGAAAAGGGTTAGAGATGCAATGGATTATATGGTTGTAGAAGATGCAAGAGGAGGTGGGGCAGAAGAGATGGTCTGGGACAAGAAGGAGATAAAGAAGAATTGCCAAAGGTATCTATAAAAGCTCAGGAGGCACGAGAAGGTAAATCCAAAAGAGGTGTGTTTCAACAACAAAAGTGAAGGCCATAATGTGGCTTACAGCTCCAAGGTCCAAACAGGGCTACCGCACTAGTTGGTCCCAGTCCAAGCCAGCTTTTATAGGCTGATTTCCATGAGCCCCAACTGATGGGCCTCTGCCCACTAGCGGGAGAGCTCATATTCCATGAGTCTCGGGGGGAGATCACTTGGGGTGTCCCCTGGGTCTCATGAGGATAATTACAGTATCATAGACACAAGACAAAAGGGTGGTGGTGGTGGGATTAAGGCCTGAAGAAGTGCCAATAGTGGCATAAACGTATGTCAATAGGAGAACAAAGGTCAGCAGTAAATTGAAAAACAAGATGGCCCTCTGGGGGAGGGGTGGGAGGGTGGGGGTTGCATGGGACAAACCAAGGAAACCAAAAAATAGAAGGGGAACATGATAGAGAGGAAAGTTCAGAGTCTTCCATTCTGTAGAAGAGTCATTTGGACAACACAGACAAAAGGGCTGAAATCCAGAGGTGAGGTGAGAGTGACTGCCCTTGACATCAAGGCAGCCTTTGACTGAGTATTGCATCACGGAGCCCCAGTAATGCACTATCAATTACTACAAAGCCGAGAGTAGTGAATAATCGAAGCTTTATGGAGCAAAGATGTGTGGCCTCCTGTAGCTGCTACCAGAATGGGAGCAGCACCGGCGAGCACACACATTTATACGCCATCTACTGGGCGGAGCCAGCACGCAGGGATTTACCCATGTACCTCTAGTACAGGAGTCTTACCGTACTACATCTAATATACATCTAATACAGTTAGTGGTGACTACCACACCCAGCAAAACTGGAGTCAATTGGAATCGGTGGAGGGGAGGGGGGGGGGGGGGGTGGAATTCCCCATTGGTTGGAATCATACCTAGCAGAAAGGAAGATGTCTATGGTGGTTGGATGTCAATCATCTCAGTCCTGGTACATCACTGTAGGAGTTCCTCAGGGTAGTGTCCTAGGTCCAACCATCTTCAGATACGGCAGCAATGACCTTCCTTCCATTATAAAGATGTGGAGATGCTGGTGTTGGACTGGGGTGAGCACAGTAAGATGAATGATTCACCTGAGGAAGGAGCTGTGCTCCAAAAGCAAGTGATTCGATACAAACCTGTTGGACTTTAAGCTGGTGTTGTAAGACTTCTTACTGTTCCATTATAAGATCAGAAGTAAAGATGTTCACTGCTGATTGCACAATGTTCAGCACAATGCCCAATTCCTCAGATACTGAAGCAGTCCATGTCCAAATTCAGCAAGATCAGGACAATATTCAGATTTGGGCTGACAAGTGGCAAGTAACATTCGCACCACACAAGTGCCAGGTAATGACCATCTCCAACAAGAGCAAATCTAACCATCACAATCAGTGGCATTACCATCACTGAATCCCCCCCCCCCCCCCCTCTATAAACATCCCAGGGTTACCATTAACCAGAAACTGAACTGGACTAGCCATATAAATACTGTGGCTGAAAGTGTGGGTCAGAGGTTAGGAATCTTGTGGTACATACCTCCTGATTCCCCAAATTTTTTCCACCATCAACAAGCCACAAGTCAGAAGTGTGATGGAATACTCTCCACTTGGATGAGTGCAGCTCAAGGAGCTCAACACATGAGGGAACATTAGCCCACTTGGTTGGCACCCCTTCCACAAAAATTCAATCCCTCCACTGCCGACAGACAGGGGCAGCAGTGTGTACCATCTACAAGATGCACTACAGGAACTCACCAAGGCTCCTTAGACAGCGCCTATCAAATCCACAACTGCTACTATCTAGGACACATGGAAACACCAGCACTTGGATGTCGTTTATTTAGACTTTCAGAAGACATTCGACAACGTCTCACATAACAGGTCACTATGTAAAGTTAAAGTGCAGGAAGTGGCTTCAGATGGAGAGAAAGCTGGTTAGCAGACAGGAAGCAAAATGTTGGAATAAATGGGTCTTTTTTCAGATTGGCAGGCAGTGACCAGTGGCGTAGTGCAGGGATCTGTGCTAGGACCCCAACTGTTTACATTATATATTAATGATTTGGACGAGGGAACTAAATGTATTATCTCCAGATTTGCAGACAATACAAAGTTGGATCTCAGGGTGAGCTGTGAGGAGGATGCAAATCAGTGGGATTTGGGCAGGCTGAATGAGTGGGCAAATGCATGGCAGATGCAGTGTAATGTGGAAAATGTGAAGTTATCTGCTTTGGTAGCAAGAATACGAAGACAGATTATAATTTGAATGGGTGTAAATTAAGAGAGGTGGATACTCAGCGAGACCTCGGTGTTCTTGTGCATCAGTCACTGAAAGTAAGTACGCAAATACAGAGGCAGTAAAGAAGGCAAATGGTTGTGTTGGCCTTCATAGCGAAAGTATTTGAGTATAGGAATAGGGATGTTTTACTTCAATTATGTAGGGCATTGGTGAAGCCACACCTGTAGTATTGTGTGTAGTTTTGGTGTCTGTGGTGATATACATCACTGTAAGTACACAAAGGGTTAATGTACATACACTACACCTAGCTAGACACTAGAGGGAACACCAGAGAAATAGGTCAGTAAGATAGGACATGGCCAATGGACAGTCACGATACACACAGAGGTGACACTACCACAGGAGGGCATTACACCAACCCATATAAAAGGACACATCACACATGCTCAGTCTCTTTCCAGTGGAGACACTCAGTGTGTACACAGGGTTGATTTGAAACACATCAATCCCACCACGTGGATTGTAGCAGACTGGTAAGCCAGTCCGAGTAGCTGTAGCAGGATTAACAGTAGCGTCGAATCCAGGTAGGAGAATTGTTAATAGTTCAATAAACATGTTGAAGCTATCTCCAAGTCTGAACCTTCCTTTGTCAGAGTGCACATCAAGGAAGCAGCTTATGCTACGACAAGAGCATAACAAAACATGGTTCCAGGAGTGGACTGTTAAATCCATATAGTTTCAGCTCAGCGAACAGTGACAGCCAGCAACAAAAGCCAGGCAAGATGATGTTCGGGATTCCGATTCCACAGCAGCTCCAGTACCAAGGCAATCTCAGTGAAAACTGGCTCAGGCAGAGATTCAAGATCTACCTGGTAGCGTGCGACCTAGATGGTGTGGCGGGTGCAGAGAAAATAAAGCTTCTACTTACCATTACAGGTCCAGAAGCAGCTGAAATCTTCCAGACCTTCAAATACTCTAAGGGGCAAAACAAGAGCGATTTCCAGGCAGTCCTGGACAAATTTCAAGAATTCTGCGAGGAACAAACAAGAAGAAAAGGTAAAAGAGGCGTCACAACCCACTGCGAGGTAGGCTTGCAGCAACGGACGGCAGTTTTGAATTGCAGCCGTCTTGGAAAAGGTGCTGCACATGCGCAGTTGCGCGAAGAGCGCACAGAAGGGGAAGGTCCGTTTGCGCATGCGCGAGAAGCTGCGCATACGCAATTGCGAAAAAGGCCCCAAGTAAAGGACCAGCGATCTGCGTCGCTTCCTACGCTCTACATCACCAGTGTCATGACGTCAGAGGCCCCGGACCACGCCCACTTAAAGGGGAAATGTCCCAAAACACACAAAAAAATTGAAAGCCTCAAAACCAGATTCTTTCACCTGGAACAACAGCACAATGCCTGAAATTCGACCAGTAGCTGAAAGTAACCTCCGCAGAACCCTGCAACAAGCAATTAGCACCGCCCAAAGAGATGATACAGTCCTTGAAGACTATGACTCAGACCTTGAATTCTTCTTTGGACATCGCGAGCCCAATGCCAGCTCCGACACAAAACGTGATGATATGGTCTTGGAAGACAACGACTCAGACAAAGCTGAGGCTGTTCGGGGAGGCTGTTACGGGAATTGAACCGTGCTGCTGGCCTGCCTTGGTCTGCTTTCAAAGCCAGCGATTTAGCCCTGTGCTAAACAGCCCATCCCGACTCGTGAGTGCAGGATTATGCTGCGGCCTGACACCAAGAGACAGAGAGCGGTACAAGCCCACAGAGAGCGGCCTTCTACCACACAGCGAGTAGTCCACGCACCGCGAAGGGTCCCCGACTCCAAACAGAGAGTGGTCCACACACCACAAAGTGTCCCAGCCTCCACACAGAAAGTGATGAAAGACTCCACAGCGAGCTCATGGACATCCTCCACGATAGAAGCAACGCAAGACTCCAGAGCGCAGTCCTTGCATGAACAAGAAGTGAAGACAGTTTCCACAGAGAGACCAATGCACGATTCCACACAAGGAACGCTGCAAGACTCCACAGAGGGAGTGACACAAGCCTCCACAGCGAGCTCATGTACAGCCTCCACGATAGAAGCAATGCAAGACTCCAAAGCACAGTCCTTGCATGAACAAGACCATGAGGGTCTAGCAACCTCCTCTGAGCAACCAGCGGCAGACGATGCAAATCTGCCACGCTCAAGTGAACAACAGAAAGACTATGACAGTCTGCCACACGCAAGTGTACAGCAAGCAGACTATGACAGTCTACCACACTCCAGCGAACAAGAAGAAGACTCTGACAGTCTACCCAGCTCAAGTGAAAGACAAGATGACACTGAAGCTCTACCCACTGTATGTGAGACAAGTGACGACGGCATCCCATTTCCCATACCAGATGTGCAACGTGACAGACCTCAGCTAGAATGTACAGAGGCACTCGACAATCACAGTGAGACAACTGGTGACTCCGGTGACACCACGCTACTTCAACCCTCATTCGCTCGAGCCTCTCCACAAGCAAATACATTCCTGACTGTTTTGACCCCGGACGGGGAGCATCACAAAACTTCAGATGATTCAAGTGAACCTAAAATGACCCCGGACGTGGAGCATCAAGAGACCTCAGAAGATGCAAGTGAGCCTGAAATGACTCCGGACGGGGAGCATCAAGAAACCAAAACTGATTCAGGTGAACCAGAAAGGGCTCCAGACGGGGAGCGTCGACAAACCAAAACTGACTCCGGTGAAACAGACCAGACTCCAGACGGGGAGCATCGACAAGCCAAAGCTGATTCAAGTAAGCCGGACATGACTCCAGACGGGGAGCGCCGCAAACTCAGTGACGGCACGCTCAAGGAGACAGCAGACGCCACAAGCATGCCAACACGAGTAACTGTGTGAAGGACTCGTATTATCCACAGAGTGTGGTCCTTGAGCGCAGCAAACACGGCAACAAAACCAACCACAACAACAACATCAAAGACAGTAGCAAGAGGCGTACCAAAGGCAACAATGTCGACACCAAGCACGACAAAAACAGCACCAATGGAACTACGACTGGTATGACATGGTACAACTCTGCCCATGAGGAACACTGTTACTGCTCAGCTCAGTGCAATGACATGCCATGGCAGGACGATGCATCTTACCAATTCACGTTTGCTGCACTACCAACTGACAACCTGGCTTTCAGGACAGATGCCATTAAGAATTACCACCACAAGCATCGAAAAAAAAGAGTCCGAATCTGACAACAAAGTGATTTGACCACTTCTTGGTTCCTTCAGCACAGGGACACTGATGGTGTTTACAATGCAATACCACCATCAACATCACCAACTCACCAACCAAACAAGAAAGCCATTCGACCATAATAATTAATGAGCTTTGGACTCATGCATATGATTTGGACTTATTGTTTAATGATCACTGTTATCATAACTTGTACAGAGTATCACTCATCTACCTAGTTTGTTCAATTTTCTTTAACACTGTACAGAAAATATGTAACACGAAAAAAGGTGGTGATATACATCACTGTCAGTACACAAAGGGTTAATATACCAACACAACACCGAGCTAGACACTAGAGGGAACACCAGAGACTTGACACACAGACAGTCAACCAATAGGTCAGTACGATAGGACACGACCAATGGGCAGTCACGATACACACAGAGGTGACACTACCACAGGAGGGCATTGCACCAACCCATATAAAAGGACACATCACACATGCTCAGTCTTTTTCCAGTGGAGACTCTCAGTGAGCACAGACACAGGGTTGATTTGAAACACATCACTCCCACCACGTGGATTGTAGCAGACTGGCTAGTCCGTCTGAGTAGCTATAGCAAGATTAACAGTAGCGTCAAATCCAAATAGGAGAATTGTTAATAGTTCAATAAACGTGTTGAAGCTATCTCCAAATCTGAACCTTCCTTTGTCAGAGTGCACATCAAGGAAGCAGCTTATGCTAAGTCAAGAGCATAACAAAACAGTGTCCTTATCTGAGGAAGGATGTTCTTGCTATGGAGGGAATGCAGCAAAGGTTTACCAGGCCTTCGCTGTGTGTCCTGGGATGGTGGGACTGTCATATGAGGGGAGACTAAGTTGATTTAGGATTATATTCATTGGAGTTTAGAAGAGTGAGGGGGGATCTCATCGGAATTTATATAATTTATATAATGCAGCACGGTAGCATTGTGGATAGCACAATTGCTTCACAGCTCCAGGGCAGGTTTGATTCCCGGCTTGGGTTACTGTCTGTGCAGAGTCTGCACATTCTCCCCGTGTGTGCGTGGGTTTCCTCTGGTTTCCTCCCACAGTCCAAAGATGTGTGGGTTAGGTGGATTGGCCATGCTAAATTGCCCATCGTGTCCAAAATTGCCCTTAGTGTTGGGTGGGGTTACTGGGTTATGGGATAGGGTGGAGGTGTGGACCTTGGGTGGGGTGCTCTTTCTAAGAGCCGGTGCAGACTCGATGGGCCGAATGGCCTCCTTCTGCACTGTAAATTCTGTGATTTGTTCATTAACAGGATTAAACAGGGTAGATTCAGAAAGAATGTTCCCGATGGTGGGCGAGTCCAGAACTAGGGGTCATAGTTTGAGGATAAGGGGTAAACATTTTAGGATTGAGGTGAGGACAAATTTCTTCACCCAGTGAGTGGTAAATCTGTGTAATTCACGACCACAAAAAGTAGTTGAGGCCAAAACGTGATGTAATTTCAAGAAGGTATTAGATATAGCTCTTGGGGCTAAAGGGATCAAGGGATATGGGGGCAAGGCAGGATCAGGGTATTGAACTTGATGATCAGCCATGATCATAATGAGTGGTGGAGCAGGCTCGAAGGGCTGAATGGCTTTCTCCTGCTTCTATCTTCTTTATATATTTCTAAGTGCCCCTCCAAGTCACACACCATCTTGGTTTGGAAATATATCGCCGTTCCTTCGTTGTTGCCAGATCAAAATCCTGGAACTCCCTCCCTAACAGCACTGTGGGTGTACCCACACCGCATGGATGGCAGCGGTTCAAGAAAGCAGCTCACCACCACCATCTCAAGGAATATGAGCGACACCCACATCTCCTGAACGAACAGAAACAAAATGTCCGCACTCCTGAAGCTACTGTCAGTTTCACTGGAGTAATGCAACAAATACTGACAGTTTGGCCATTACTGCTATCACAAAATCCAGGCTGTAATGTTTAGAGAAGATCAGATACCATCACTGGTCCATGCATAGGTTAGTCAAATTGACATAGGGAGAACTATCAAATATTGGTGACAGTTCGCACACACAAAAGATAATTTCTTACATTGATTAAACATTAGTTTGGCATCGTGTTCCATATCACATGCTGAAATATAAGTGCGTTCCAGTTGAAACTACAGCTGAGGGATTGCCATACAAAACACTGACTGCATTTCCATGGAATTACTTTGCTTACAAAATGAATTGATTAATACCTCCGTTAAAGGAGAAGGAAAACCAGTTTCATCCAGACGTGGTAAATGTTCTCCGCAGGGGGGTCCCTGGGCTTATCTGCTTTTATTTGTAGTGGTGCTGTTAATTGCACAGTAATGCGATCAGTCTAATGATTGCCCTGGGCAAAATAAAAACATTTGCAGGTATATTTTCAACATAAATCGAAAGTCAGTAGCCTGCTGACAATGTTAATGACCCCCCCCCCCTCCCCCTGGAACCTGTGACACCCTCCCACCACCACCACCCTCAGTCCTCACTCCTCACCCCTTCAACCTATTTGTGCAACAGGTAGAATATCATTCCTGTTGTCAGTGTGCCCCTGATCAGGGAAAATACATGTGCTGCGTATAGGGAATATAAAATCAGCGTGAAGTGAATAATCTTGGGTGCAAAATCAGATAAGGCCCTCGAGATATATTACAGCGTTCTGTAACCGTGGTTGCACAAAATAGGTTAGTATACCAGCAAAGAGATTTAAAGCAATGGTTGTTAAAGCCAATGGCTCCCCCTTGTGGTAGTACTTGAGCAGTCTTACTAAGCTGGAGACTGGGAAAAGTCATTTCTTTCATAATATCGCATTAAATTTGTGGAATTTATGTGAAATTTTGTTATTTTTGCTGCTTATGGACTCACCTTACTCCATACCATCGTCAACAGGGAGAGAAGGTGGGCAATCTAATTCAATGCTGCTGCCTTAATCAGTTAAATTGATTGATAACCCCTTGTGGATGAACAGAACTTCACTAAAACACATCTGTCCATCTGTCCAGGTTATCCTACCTCAAAGCCATTTATCTCTATCGTATAAATAAAAATATAGTGGAATTCAATTGTTACTAACAACTTCGACGGCCTTCCATTTGCTGCATTTGGTTGATTACAATAGGCAATTACATCTCGTGGTGCACTTCATTCATCAGTCCAACGCAAAAGATTTCTTATCAAATCTGTTACTCAAATTGAAACAGCAGGAAACTGCTTTTAATCCAATATATAACACAAGCACAAGCTGCAAGTTTTCATATGAAGTGTCTAAGGTATCAGCGCAAGTGTGTGTTCTCCTGATCTGAACCCTATAAGAACATTGGAAAATATGACTTAGGATCACAAGTAGGCCATTCGACACTACACGCCTGCTTTACCATTTTATAAGATGGTGGCTGATGGAATTGTGCTCTCAAATGCACTTTCCTGTTTTACCCTAGACCCCTTGACTCTCGTGTCGATTTAAAATCTATCGAACTCAAGCCTCCGATAAACTCAATGATCCAGCCTCCACTAATCTCTGGGGAAAGAGAATTCCACAGGCTAATTGCCCTCTGAAGAAAAAAAAAATGTCACCTCATCTTCATACTGAAATGGAGACCTTTTATTCTTATACTGTGTCCCTAGTTCCCCACCTGCCCTCCCCGCCCCCTCCCTCCCCCCCATAAAGAAAATAACATCCACCTTATCGTGTCCCCTCAGGGACTGCCACCCTGTCAGTTTTTGGGATCATCATTCATGTTTCTTTATTAGACTAGACACTGCAGGATTCTGAAGTGTTTGCCAGGTCTCTGGCTGGTTTCCAACATTATTGAAATGCTGTCCTTTGTAAAGAGAGCACAGATTATGTGCCACCAGGTATTTTAAATCAGTGACTAATGCTGTACGAAATGTACTGTTCAAAAGAGACAAGTCACGTAAGGCGGGAAGGTTGATGTTACTGTTAATCCAGTCTTAATTGGTATATTAAAAAACATTAGCACAGTTTTAATTGGAACATTGGAAGGAATTCTAACTCCAGAAGTGTCGGTGGATTTGGTACAGGTGGAAAGTTAAACTATTTAAAAATCTGAATCCTGGCCCAGAACCCGCCTTTACTCCACCCACTTTGGCTTTTAATGTTGGTGGGATGAAGAGTGAGCAGCCAACCTGCACCCAAAGCTCGGTTGATAATTTGAATATTATAATGTGCTTCATTGTTATCCACCATTTCCAATTTAACTATGGAAGGCCAGAAAGGATAGCTGCTGGATCCAGGAGTCAAGTGCCTGTCCACCTAACTACTGGAAGCCAGTGTATCTGCCTCACCAACCCCCAGTGATCTGAGGGGCCCAGATCTTACTCCTCTCAAGGCCTCAACTTCCCTCCATTCTGGGGCCTCCAACCTCCATAACCACAGAGGTTATCAATTACTACTCAGGCTTCCAACTTTTGCCTGCAGGCATCTATCGCCCTTCCCACCTCCCTCAGGCCTCCAACCTTTCTCCCACCTCTAGCCCTCCAATCGTTCCTCGTGCTAACCTCCCACAGCCCCTGATGCCTCAGCCCTTCGATCTTCAGTCCAATCACCTCCCCATTCCCCCAACCTCCAACAGCATTGTCAAGCTCCCGAGCTCTGCCCCACCCACATATCACCAGGTTTAGGGATCAGACGCCCACCTTCCAGGCCAAATGTCAGACCTCCATGGTCTTACAGCCTCTTTTCCAGCTTTCCCTACCTGACTGGAAGTCAAGTCTGTCAATCAGACTGGTCTCCGACCCTGTCAGTGGCATACCAGCATTCTGTGGAGTATCGGTAAACCCAGACTTCTGGTTTCCCTTGTATCATCGGGATCCCCATTCACAGGATGGGTTAAATCCATTCCCCTTCCCTCCAAAATTCTTAGTATCTTCATTTCCTTTTCCTGGAACTTAACTGGAACTTGCTGAAATGAATTTCATTTATGATGAATTCTATTGTATTCTCAGAAGATAGTGTCCCACAGAAGAAACTGGTAAGTGATAGAAATGTGTCGCAGATCATATAAAAAGCCTATCTCCAAAAAATAGTAATTTGTTTTCTTATTTCTACACAATGCTGGATTTAAAATATCATTTGTTAATGAAACCACCTTCAATTGTCCTGTAATTCAATGTTTCCAAATTTTCCCTGTTTGATTAAGTGACCACTGCCAATCTGTGAAGGAGAAAACTCAAGAGCAGTTACCCACACCTCAGCTTTGTATCTTTTACAGATACACTCAACCTCGCAAAGCATACATGTTCATAGTTCTGCTCTCACTGCTGTCGCAGTTTGAAGGATTAGGTTACTGATTTTCTTGGATTCCTGCCTCTGCTTGTCAAAAGTGCTCACCTTGAGAATGTGAGTGACAATTGGGCCCTATTGAACTTGTGAGTTCATCATTGTTAGCTGTTTCAAATAGCAGCCCTTTTACTTACAATCAGGCAAGCGGATGACATGAAATATAACACAACTCACAAAGTCATAATGACCTTTCCAGCGTGACAACCTGCTTTTTCTGCATTTTTGTCCATCACTAATTCTTTAGCAGTTCATGTTTTTTATGCATCAGTCATTGTATTTTTCAAAACGGAGTCAGAAGAATGTCAACGTTTACCAGAAAAAATGAATGCATTATAGTTAACACTTCGCACAGTGGTTAGCGCTGTTGCTTCACAGTGCCAGGATCCCAGGTTCAATTCCCGGCTTGGGTCTCTGTCTGTGCAGAGTCTGCACATTTTCCCTGTGTCTGTGGGTTTCCTCCGGTTTCCTCCCACAAGTCACGAAAGTCGTGCTGTTAGGCGAATTGGACATTCTGAATTCTCCCTCAGTGTACCCGAACAGGCGCTGGAATGTGGTGATGTGGGGATTTTCACAGTAACTTCATTGCAGTGTTAATGTAAGCCTACTTGTGACAATAAAGATTATTATTATTGATACTATTGAGGGAACATTCAAAAAATAAGCAAATGTTCGACCTTGGCACATACAAAACATTACCACAGAACTTTCTCGAATAAGGCTCACAAGATTATGGGGGTGGGGGTCTAAATTTCCCCTGTATATGGCAGGGTGTGGTGGCGGGCGGGAAAAGCGGCGTCAAAGCCGCCAGCCTAAACGGAGGCTTTTTCCACCGTATCGTTCGGAACATGGAAGAAAAGCGGGCTGGATTCTCCGATTCTCAGGCTATGTCCTGGCGCCGGCGTGGGAACGGTGGCCTTTTATGACTGAAAATTTGACGCAAAACGACAACCGATCATTCGTTTGGCTGGGGGCAGCTGTCGAAACGGCCCAGAGAATTGCCGGGTCCGTGGCCACGCATAGGCACGGCGGCGCCGTGCAACATGGCACCGGCTACGCGCGGACCCGGCCTGCAAAATAGTGCATCCCCTTTGGCCGGCTCGCGGGCCCCGGACCACCCCACAACAGTGCCCCCAGCCCCTGCCAAAGTGCCCTCTTCCCAGGGATCGGCTCTCCCCCGACTGTGGCAGAGCTGAACTGAGTCCGTAGCCTCCACGCCGAGTTCCCGACAGGTAATACAATGAGAGTCCCAGGCCGGGGGGAACTCCGCCGGTCAGGTGCAGAGCATCGGAGGGAGGGCCTTGGGCAACGTCCTGAGGCCACCAATACGGCGCGTGGCATCATCCTAGTGTACGGCGCTTTGGAGGGGGTGGAGCATCGCAAAAGCAGCACCACCTCCAATTTAATCGGAAACGGGGATTCTCCGGCCGATCGCCGAACGCGATCTGCCAGCAACTTTGTTTGTTTCTATTGCCAGGGGGCAGCACTGAGACATGACCCCCCCCCCCCCCCTCAACCCAAGCAATGCTCTCCCCTGAGCTCCTCTGGGAGTCTGTCTACCCGCCAAGTCGCATGCTGTGGGAGCATGAAACGCAATTTTAGCCCCTCATGAGATTTTATTTCGCTCCTGTGGCCAAACCTTCCCGACAAGGACGGGAGCGGAAAATCCCCCCTGACATAATTCAGCCGATATATTTCAGCTTGATCTTTCACATCAACTTTACCTCACCTGAGCAGAGTACGTAATACTCAACAACTGCGTTTCTCCTGCAGATGTCCCTGTTGCAATTTTGAATTCACCAGCCAAGGAATCTTCGTAGTGAACGGAAATGTGCAGATAAAGGTCGGAAGGGGGGAAAAGTTGCAAGGCTATGGAGAAGGAGCACCTAGTGGGGGATCAGTTGGATAGCTCTATAAAGGAAGATGCAGCAGGCACAACGGATCAAAGGCCCTCCTCCTCTGCTGTATCATTCTATGTCTGCAATACAAGAAATCCCGAAGGTTAACCTCAAGGGAAAGAGATCACATTTCCTCTGACACATGACACTGCTCCAAAACATTACGATACCAGGACACTGCAGCTGATATCAGGCCTGTGGTTTTGGTCTTCATGCATTCTCACGTTCTTAAGAAAGAAGTCTTTCATTGATTCTAGTATCAAGGAGGACAGCCGTTATTTTATTAATTCGTTTTTTGAGATGTGGGCCTCTTGTGATTAAAAAAAGAGTATTTCTGGAGCAATGGAATGCCAGTTTAAGAAACGCATTGAGCAATATTAATTTGTCAGATGAGAGTCTCTTTGCTAGCTTTAACTTACCTTGCTCGAAGCATACTGGAAATCTGGGACTCTTGTCCAGCAAATCTGAGAGAGATTGGGAATGGAAAATTTTTTAAAAACTGAAGTTTAAAAAAAATGCTTTTATTTCCCCAATTAAGGGGCTATTTAGTGTGGCCAATTCACCTACCCTACACATCTCTTTGAGGTGTGGGGGTGACACCCACACAGACACGGGGAGAACGTGCAAATTCCACACGGACAGTGACCCGGGGCCAGGATCGAACCCAGGTTTTTGGCGTCGTGAGGCAGCAGTGCTAACCACTGCCCCACCGTGCCGCCCTTAGAAACTGAAGTTGATAGGTCATAGAGTCATAGAATTTACAGTGCAGAAGGAGGCCATTTGGCCCATCGAATCTGCACCGGCCCTTGGAAAGAGCACCCTTACCTAAGCCCACACCTCCACCCTATCCCCACACCACCACCCTATCCCCGTAACCACACAGAACCTTTTTTGGACACTAAGGGTAATTCAATAATAATAATCTTTATTGTCACAAGTAGGCTTACATTAACACTGCAATGAAATTACTGTGAAAAGCCCCTTGTCGCCACATTCCGGCGCTTGTTCGGAGAGGGAGAGTTCAGAATATCCAAGTCACCTAACAAGCACGTCTTTCGGGACTTAGCATAGCCAATCCACCTAACCTGCACATCTTTGGGTTATGGGAGGAAACCGGAGCATTCGGAGGAAACCCATGCACACACGGGGAGAACGTGCAGACTCCGCACAGACAGTGACCAAAGCCGGGAATCGAACCTGGGGCCCTGGAGCTGTGAAGCAACTGTGCTAACCACTGTGCTACCGTGCTGCCCTCTTTGTTAAGAGTATTTAACGGATATAGAATCACGTTGGGTAAATCGGAGTTGAGATACAGAACAGCATGATCTAAATGAGTCGTGGAAAAGCTTGATGGGCTGAATGGTTCCTTCCTGTCCCTTTTTAAACCACAAGAGTCAAAGAGTGGAATCTCATGGGGATGACGGCGGCCTCAGGCACATCTTGTGCCACTCCAGCACTTAACAGGCCACCTGCAGGCTTTCCCATGGGATCAAAGGGCCCTGGGACAGAAGTCCCGCCTGCTCAGAGCTGCTAGCCAATCAGAGACGGCGGTTGCTGCCAGATCGAGGAGGAACCGAGGCCCAGGTGAGTGATAGTAGGAGGCAGGGTTGAGGGGAGGGAGCTGTGGGGTAGGTGGTTCAGCAGCAAGGGCAGGGGGTGGCTTGCACTGTCTAACTCATCATGGGCAAGACACAAGATCCTGCCCACAGAGTCATTATGACACAGGAGGAAGCCATTGAGCCAGCTTGCAACATTGGAGTAAAGCCACTTCAGAATTTTCTTCCCACTATTTCAAATAGGAATGAAGCTATTAATTTTGAATGGACCAGCATATTTAATGAAAATAATGAGATAGATAATGCATCTATAAAAGACTTGAATGCTGATATGACAAATGTCATTTCCAGGGCCTGAATTATACGTTCGGGGAACGCCCATAGTCGGCACAGGCGGGAGCAAATGTGAAACCCGTTCCTGTCCCAAGACAGAATTCGTAATGCGATATTACGCTGGCTGGTCAATTAACGGTCATCCAACGTGAAACGGATTCTGCGAGCTGCCGGGAAGATGGGTGCAGACAAAATGGCGGGTGTGGGCTGGCTCTTACAGGGTGAGATTCTCCGTCGGCCGACGCCAAAAATCGGGAAATGCGATTGGGCGGAGAATAGCCTCCTACGCCAAAATCGTGGTAGGCGCCAATTTGATGGCAAATTGTGATTCTCCGGCACCCCGAACACGGCGTAAATGTATCGCGCACCGCACGGTGTTTAAACGCCGTTTGCATATTAGCGGGCCTGACCCGGTATTCTCCGCGATTCCCCACATCCGATGTGCCGAATTCCCGGCGGCGAGGTTCACTTGTGGTTTCAAAATCGTGAACCTGGCATGCTGGCTGCTGAGAGAGAGGAGCGGCTTGGTTTGCTGGCCTGGACACTGGCTATGCTGGCTGGGGTGGGGGTAGTCCTGCCAGGGCTGGAGAATAGGTCGGGCGGCTGGGGTGACCGCCACCCCCCCTGGACTGGGACCGTGCCCAGATACTAACTGCCATTACGGTGGACATAAGGCAGCAAGGTGCACAGCGATTGGCACCGTTGCTTCACAGTTCCAGGGTCCCAGGTTCGATTCCCGGCTTGGGTCACTGTCTGTGCGGAGCCTGCACGTTCTCCCCGTGTCTGCATGGATTTCCTCCGGGTGCTCCGGTTTCCTCCCATAAGTCCCAAAAAATGTGCTGTTAGGTAATTTGGTCATTCTGGATTCTCCCTCTGTGTACCCGAACAGGCGCCGGAATGTGACGACTAGGGGCTTTTCACAGTAACTTCACTGCAGTATTGATGTAAGCCTACTTGTTACAATGAAGATTATAATTATTATCTTGCTGCGCACCCACTGTCCACCCACCCCAGCCCCTGTTTCGGCACAGTACACGGGCCGTATGGGCCCATCGATCCTGGTTGAGCATGGGAGTCTGCACCATGTTAACATGTTGGCCTTTCACCCCCTGCAGACAATGGCGTTTGGAGTTCGACCAGCAATGGTGGCCGCCCTGGTGGTTGCCATAGCTCGGCAGGATGCCCTGCGGCCGTATGAGCGAGAGCCGATCGAAGAGGAGGTGGAAGCTGCAGCCACGAAGCGGTGGTGGAGGGTGAGGGTGGGGGTGAGGGTGGCATGGGGGGTGTGGGCTGAGGGAGGGATCTCGACACACGTGTCATGGGAACCGCAACTCAGCGGGGTCTCACTTCCTCGTCCATGACCGCAGTCCACCCCAGCGTCCTCCCTTTCATCTGGCCGACCAACCACATTCAGGGCTATCTCCTCGGGCACGGTGAGGGGCCGCAGGTCAGGTGGTTTCCTTCTGGTCTTCTCCCGAACCCGGAGGTTGTGCGCGGCCTTCTTCTGGGGTGGGATGGAAACCATACAACAGAACATTTAGATTGTCCAACGCATGAAGCCCAGAGGGTAGGCAGCTGGTGGCTTCAGTAGCCAGGGCACCCGGCCATGGTGGCTGGCATGGGTGCTGGCATGTGGGGCAGGGTGGGGGTTCAGCTGTCCCCTGTGGGGGGGAGGGGCCGGGTTTTGGGTGTGTGGGGGGCAAGGTTAGTGCCGAGGTACGGTGCTGCCAACTCACCCTAGCCGCCCTGAGGAGGTCATGCAGTTTCTTCCTGCACTGGATGCCAGTCTGGACAACGTTGCCCATGGTGCTGACTGCCTTTGCCACCTGCGTCTAGGCACGGCGAATGGCGCCGCCTGGTGGCCTTCCTCCCAGGCTGGGGTACAGGGTCATCCGCCTCTCCTCCACCGTGTCCAGGAGGGTCTCCAGCTCAGCGTCCCTGAACCATGGCGTTGCTCTCCTTCCAGCCACCTTGTTGGCTGGGACGGAAGGATTATTTAAATGCGGCTGTGGCGTGTCAGCCTCCGGAGTGTCAATCACGGACCCGATGAATCCGGCACCATTTTTCATGGAATTGATTGTCTTCCACGTGGCGACGGTGCTAGCTCATTTAAAGTAGCTGAATCAGTGCAGGTGTTGCGCAGAGTTTTCTGTCGAAAAACTCCACACTTCCTCCACTGGCATCAACACTTAGCCTCAGAAACGGAGAATCCAGCCCCCCAATGCTCCTTCAGGGGGACAGCTGCTGCAGAGTTGTCGGAAGGAGCTGCTGACTTGTAAAAAAATAAATATCAGTGGAAAAAACTATGCCACGAGTGTCTAGGCAGCACGATCATACACAGACCTCAGTCCCCGGACACATGGGGCAACCCATTGGTGGGGGATGCTACCGGCGGGACCAGAGAATCCTGCCACCAACGAACAGCTGGAGAATTCAGACTTATGTATCTGAATAGATAAAATGGTGTCTGTCCTTCCAAAGTAGTTAATTGTGGAAATATCCCAATAGAATAAGGTACCACATTCTGGAGCTGTTAAGTGACAAGTAACATTCATGCCATACTAACAAGTTGCATTAAAATATTCCACAAGGGGTATTCCATTAAAATGCTAATTTTCCATAAAGAGTGTAAGTTTGAGGCAATGCAAGAAATCGGAGTGAATAACTGAACAAACATTTATGTAAGGTGCAGACCATCTTTTCCTTTCTCACCAAACCAACCACGTTGTGGGCTGGTGCCATGACTAGGTGAGAAGGGGTGAGCTTGCACCCCTCTCTTTAACCACCCTGCCTCAGCTGGTCACAACAACGGTTAAAGTTTCTTTCTCATGAAGACATGCCTCTTCCAAATCAGAATGTATTTAACTATTTAAGTTGTGAGGGATAGGGAGTCAACCTAACAAGGTTTTCTCGAGTCAAAGAAAGAGTTAATGAATTAACCACTACACCAGAGAAAAATAATAGAAACACAACATCAAGCATTCAGCTCTCACACACGTGCACAAGCACTCACTCCCACATAGACGCACTCACGCCCACATATGCACACACATTTATTAGACATGAGGGGAGTTAGAATCCAACGGAGAAAAGTAAAAGAATGTACTGTTATGTGTCCTTTGATGTGTTGCAGTATTGGTCACCTTAGTTAAGGAAGGATGCAAAGCAGTTCAGAGAAGGTTTACCTAGCACCTAGAATGGGAAGGTTGTCTTATGAGGAAAGGTTGGACAGGCTAGGCTTGGATCTGCTGAAGCCTTACAGCGCCAGGGACCACGGTTCAATTCCAGCCTCGGGTGACTGTCTGTGTGGAGCTTGCACATCCTCCCCGTTGTTTTATTACCTTGTGTAATATATGTTACTCATTTGCTTCTTACTGAGATGATCCTGTACTCGGTGTTCATTAACACTCAAACTCTTCTGGTTAAAGCAAATTATTTACTGAGTAACATAAACAAATAAACTGAGTTTGTTCTCTCTTCAACAACTAAACTAGAGATTAAATAAACAAGATTAAAGATATATTAACCATGATTAACAACACCTGTACTCTGAGCATCTCTCTCAACCTCTGGTTACGAGTCACTACATCCACGAAGAGGCGGGAACTTGGCTGGAGTCTGTCTTTAGTGCTGCTTGCTCCCTTCTCAGCTGTGATATTGTTTTTTCATGTTGACATTACACAGTCTTTGCTTTTACCTGCGGTGTGTATGTCAATTAGATAGTTTACATCCCCAAATCTCTTTGCTGCTCTGCACAGGCCACTGAACCGGGCTTTTAGGGGTTCACGCAATAACAGTAGAACAGTCTCCTGGCTGAAAGGTTGGGGCCCTGGCATGTCTGCCTGCCTAATTTTTCACACTTGTCTTTTCTCGAGCCACATCACGGGCTCTTGTGTGTCACTCACGGAATACGATTAAACAGTTTAATATGGAGACTTCTTCATTCTGTTCTAAAAATCTCTCCTTGATTAGTTGCAGAGAACCTCTCGCTTGGCGACCGTGAGAAATTCAAACAGAGTAAAACCAGTGGACTCATTGGGTGAGTGTCCGGTAGCGAACAGAAGACAGACTAGTTCTTTATCCCAGTCATCGGGGTGCTCGTGGCAGTATCCACTGATCGTTTTTAGGGCCTGTTGGCACCGTTCTAGCGCATCCTGCGACTGTGGGTGGGTACACTGAGGATTTGGGCTAGGTCAAGCCCAGATTATTCGTGACTTCCTGGAACACTCAGGATATGAAATCTCAGCCCTGACCCGATTGGAACATGGTGGCAGTCCATATTGGGTAAAGAATTATGTTAATAGCCCCACCAGTATTTTGGCAGCTGTGGTGGTCAGGAGAATGCGCCTCTGGGAAGCAGGTAGCTATATCCATGATGGTAAGGATTTACTGGTAGCCCCTATGGTTTTGGGTAGAAGTACCACATAGTCGACCATCACCTTGCTGAAAGGTTTCCCATAAGTCAGCACGGGAATCATAGATGCAGGTTTTGTCGCATTCTTGGGTTTGCACTTAACCTGGCAGGTTCTACAACCCTTACTCGTCCCTGTGGAGGTTTTGCCAGTAAAAATGCCAGCTTGGGTTTTTCATTTTTAATGTATTGCATTCAGCCATTGCCTCTGCCTCAGCTTCAGTTTGCGCAGCCTTAGCAAACCTTTTAACAACAATCGTCTTGCGGAGCCACAACTGAAGATGACCTCCTTATTACCTCCTTAGGGTCCTCTAGACTCCCGTAAAGGTTCTCAGGTACCAGACAGTGGGATTATCTGTCCACAATGCCCCTTTAGCCACCTCTGACGGAGTTTGTCAGGCCATCCGCCAGGTTACCATACTAGGGGGAAAGTGACAGTCACTTTCTCTTACAGCTGTTCCATCTCCCTGACCTGGAGTAGCTTCTCAGAGACTACTGGGGATTCTATCACTTTTGATAATGCCAGGTCATTGCCAAGGAGCAGGTCCACCTGGCACAAGGTTGCATTCCAGCCACGTGTGGTATTAGGGGATGGGCATGTATATTCCTTCAATGCCCTTTACCAAAACCTTGGCATTGACTGCACTCTGGTGGAAAGGTCATGCTTTTTCCCAGCAGTGGAGTTTGGCTGGCCCTTGTATGCCTCAGTAACACAATAGGCTTAGTCACCTCGCCCTGGGGAAATGTGGTCGCTCTTCACTCTGGTACAAAATACTTGTAATATCTCAGGGATTGTTTTCTGATAAACTCACCCGCAATCACAGTAGTACGTCAATAGGGATTGTTGCCAATCAGAGCCTTTGCCTTGTCTGCTGTGCTCTCTGTCTTGTGCGCTGTGGTGAATGTATTTCACCTAATGCATGAGCTGTCTGTACTGTCTGTATAATGATGTGACCCATGACCTTGAAGTGATGATACGGGCTACTTCCAGGTACTGTACTGGAACCCCGGTGGGCTCCGCCTCTGGCTCCGCCCTCATCGGGGCCATATATAGTCCGGCCACCTGTGGGTGGCACTCATTTGTACAGCCGACTCTGGCAGGCGAGTTCATGGATATTAAAGCCTAATGTTCACTTGTTCTCACGGTCTCACAATGAATTGACGGTATAACAATTTAATATCCATAGACAGCATCATGGAAGCCACTCTAAAGCCAGGTAAGCTCAAACTTGACGCGCGTGCGTCGGAAGCCAAGGAGATCTTCGAACACTGGTTTCACTGCTTCGAGGCCTACTTCGACTCCTTCACAACGCCTGAAACCCTCAAACTGCGACTCCTCCACGCTCGGGTGAGCCATCGAATCTCTGTGATGATCGAGAAAGCGGCCACGTACAAGGCGGCGGTCGCAACCCTCAAGGCGCATTTCGTGAAGCCTGTAAACGAGGTGTACGCCCGACATCTCCTCACGACTCGCCATCAACGTGCTGGGGAATCGCTCGATGAGTACCTGGAAAAACTGACCCTACTCGCGAGGAACTGCAGCTACCGGGATGTGACGGCGGAGGAACACATCAACCTACAGATCCGGGACACCTACGTGGCTGGGGTCCGATCGAACTACATCAGGCAGCACTTGCTGGAAAACGGGACCACTGACCTGCAGGACACAGTAAAGCTAGCTACCTCGGCAGAGGTGGCCTACCAGAACCTCAGTGCGTTCCCTGCTGATCTGGCGAACCCCTCGTCATGACCTCCATCGGACCCGACTACGTCGCGGGCCTGTGCCACGCGGCTGCCAGTCCAGCTCGGGGAACCGCAGTGCTACTTCTGCGGTCAGGGTCAACACCCCCGGCAGCATTGCCCAGCCCGCACAGCGACGTGCAGTGACTGTGGGAAAAAGGGACACTTCGCCAGAGCCTGTCTGGGCCGACCTAAAGCCCAGAAGTCGAACACTCACCAGGACCAACCCGTGGAATCACAGGCCCGCAGACCCTGCAACGTGGCTGCGTGCCTGCCAGGAACGCTCCCTTCAGACGAGTCATCAGCCTCGTGCGACTCGTGGGGGCCACCATCTTGCCCGCCGGCTCCAACACCGACCGACACGTGTGACCGATGGGGGCGGCCACCTTGGCCGCCATCTTCTACCCGGCCCGACACGTGCAACTCATGGGGACGGCCATCGTGGTCGCCATCTTCGACCCAGCCCGAAACGAGCGACTCATGGGGGTCGCCATTTTACAGTTTGGCGGACCCTTACCTCCCCTCACGGTATGCAGCCTCACGACCCTCAAGGTCTCCCCTCCTTCGTTCTTTGCGAACCTCACTTCCCGACTGTAAGCCCATCGCCACCAGGAGCAAGCGGTACAGTTCCCAAGATATGGCTTTTATCAAGTCGGAGGTCCAGCGACTATTCAGTGAAGGGATCATCGAGGCCGGCAACAGCCCCTGGAGAGCGCAAGTGGTGGTCGTCCGGACCGGGGAAAAGAACCGGATGGTTGTAGACTACAGCCAGACTATTAACCGGTTCATGCAACTGGATGCGTACCCCTCCCCTGCATAGCGGAGATGGTCAACCAGATCGCACAGTACCGTGTGTTCTCAGCGGTCGATCTGAAGTCGGCCTACCACCAGCTCCCAATCCGCCCGGAAGAACATCATTGCACTGCTTTTGAAGCAGCCGGCCGACTCTTCCACTTCCTCAGGGTCCCCTTCGGCGTCACTAACGGAGTCTCGGTCTTTCAGAGAACGATGGACCGTATGGTGGACCAGTACGGTTTGCAGGCTACATACCCGTACTTGGACAATGTCACCATCTGCGGCCATGATCAACGGGACCATGATGCCAACCTTCAGAGGTTCCTCCAGGCCGCCCAATCCCTCAACCTCACATACAATAAAGAGAAGTGCGTTTTCCGCACTACCCAACTGGCCATCCCTGGCTACATCGTGGAGAACGGAGTCCTAGGGCCTGACCTCGACCATATGCGCCCCCTCACGGAACTCCCCCCTCCCCACAGCCTCAAGGCCCTCAAACGAAGTAGGCTGTTCTCCTACTACGCCCAGTGGGTCCCCAACTGTGCGGACAAAGCCCGCCCACTTATTCAAACCACCACTTTTCCCCTGATGGCTGAGGCCCGCTCGGCCTTCAGACACATCAAGGCCGACATCACCAAGGCAGCTATGCACGCGGTAGACGAGTCCGTCCCCTTTCAGGTAGAGAGCGATGCGTCAGACGTTGCACTGGCCGCCACACTCAACCAGGCGGGCAGGCCAGCAGCATTCTTCTTTAGAACCCTCCACGCTTCCGAAATCCGACACTCCTCGGTCGAGAAGGAAGCACAAGGCATAGTGGAAGCCGTGCGTCATTTGAGGCACTACCTAGCCGGTAGGAGGTTCACCCTCGTCACCGACCAGCGGTCGGTCACCTTCATGTTTGACAACGCACAACAGGGCAAAATAAAAAATGACAAAACCTGAGGTGGGTCTAACACACTGGGCTAAACAGGGGCTGGTTTAGCACACTGGGCTAAATCGCTGGCTTTTAAAGCAGACCAAGGCAGACCAGCAGCACAGTTCTATTCCCGTACCAGCCTCCCCGAACAGGCGCCGGAATGTGGCGACTAGGGGCTTTTCACAGGAACTTCATTTGAAGCCTACTTGTGACAATAAGCAATTTTCATTTCATTTACTTTTCAGGTGGAGGATCGAACTCTCCACCTACAATTACGATATCAAGTATCGTCCTGGGAAGCTCAACGAGCCCCCAGATGCCCTGTCCCGCGGCACATGCGCCAGCGCGCAAGATGACCGACTTCGGGCTATCCACAATGACCTCTGTCACCCGGGGGTCACCCGGCTTACCCACTTTATTAAGGCCTGCAATCTGCCCTTCTCCACCGGGGAGGTCAAGGCCATGACCAGGGACTGCAAGGTCTGCGCGGAGTGCAAACCGCACTTCTACCGGGCAGACAAGGCCCACCTTGTAAAGGCCTCCCGGCCCTTTGAGCGCCTAAGTATGGACTTCAAAGGGCCCCTCCCCACCACCAACCGTAATATTTACTTTCTAACCGTCGTCGACGAGTACTCCGGCTTCCCCTTCGCAGTCCCCTGCCCCGACATGACCTCGGCCACTGTAATAAAGGCACTGCACAGCATCTTCACACTGTTCGGTTTCCCTGCGTACGTCCACAGCAACCGGGGCACATCGTTCATGAGCGATGAGTTGCGTCAGTACCTGCTCAGCAAAGGCGTCGCCTCGAGCAGGACTCTGAGCTATAACCCGCAGGGAAACAGGCAGGTGGAGAGGGAGAACGCGACGGTATGGAAGGCCGCCTTCTGGCCCTCCGGTCTAGAAGTCTCCCAACCCCCCACTGGAACGAGGTCCTCCCCGACCCCCTCCACTACATTAGATCACTCCGCTGCACAGCCACGAACGAGACCCCTCACGACCGCTTGTTTCTCTTCCCTAGGAAGTCCACCTCCGGGGTCCCGCTTCCACCTTCGCTGACAACTCCAGGACCTGTCCTTCTCCGGAGGCACGCGAGGAGCCATAAAACTGACCCCCCCTGGTCGAGAGGGACCAGTTGCTGCAGGCCAACCCCCAGTACGTCTACATCACGCACCAGGACGGACGACACGATATGGTCTCCCTACGAGGTCTGGCGCCAGCTAGTTCCCCTGCCAACGTACCCTCCTCCCTGCTGCCTAGCCACCCCCTGCGCCCCTTACGTCCCCCCTGGGTCTCCTGTCTTGGCATGCGCCGGCACTGCCGCCACCCGCCACCCCCTTACCTACCCCCACCCCCCCAACTGTCTCCGACGCGCCGGACTGAGGCTGAAGCTCCAGACAAGATGCCCCCGGAGTCACCATCGGCAACAACCGTGCCCGCCGCATTGCCAGATCTGAGGAGGTCTAAAAGAATGATGCGGCCTCCAGACAGACTGAATCTCTAATGACCCCACGTCACCCCCGCTGTACTTGATTTTTTTAACAGGGGGTGAATGCGGTGAATGTATTTCACCTAATGCATGAGTTGTCTGTACTGTCTGTATAATGATGTGACCTATGACCTGGAAGTGATGATACGGGCTACTTCCAGCTACTGTACCGGAACCCCGGCGGGCTCCGTCTTTGGCTCCGCCCTCACCGGGGCCATATATTGTCCGGCTACCTGTGGGTGGCACTCATTTGTACAGCCGACTCTGGCAGGCGAGTTCATGGATATTAAAGCCTAATGTTCACTCGTTCTCACGGTCTCACAGTGAATTGACGGTATAACATGCACGAAGTTTGTATGGCTGAACAAATCCCACAGGTTTTTCCCGCAACCTCAATCAGCATGGAGATCTCCTGCCTTGTGGCAGTTAAAACACACAGGCATCTTTGCCTCACTCCTCTTCCCAGCACCATTTACATCCTTAGGGTCCTCTAGACTCTCTCATCTTCTTTTCCTACTAAGTTGGTTGGGGATGAGAAGGGGAGGTTGTGCATTGGGATGTGGGTTTGTGCACAAGTTCATAATTATCAGCTAAGGTTAGGGCCACCATCAGTCTCTGTCCCTGAGAGTTTTCATAGGGAATGGTGTGGATGTTCTGAACTCAAGGAAATTTATTTCACCTGGGTTTTCGCAGGTAGCCTCAATTTTAAGTGCCCGGACCCACAGGTCAAAAGAGAGTCATTCTAATTCCTGGTGCGTCTGGTCAGGCTGTTTCCTGAGGGTACAGAATTTATGACTGTAAGTAACAAATGCCTCTCTGTATAGTATGTCACATAATTATGTGGTGACATCATCGATGGGAAATTTTCCTCCCTTCCATCTTGGACTATGAGCAAGCAAAACCTCTGTAATAAACTCTGATAACTGGTTAAGTAACCTACGGTGTGGAAACCTGGTTATCCTTTGATTCTACTGTGCTCAGGGGGTTGGGGGATGGGCTTAATCGGGGGTTATGTGGGCCCAGGGGCGGGGGGGCAGGGGGGGCGGTCGCCCCTTGGCCAGGTGGCTCAGTGCACACAGGTCCACCCTGCCACTCCCCGGATCGTGTATACCCATATCAGCGGCAGCTTCAGCTGCCGTCTGTCTGTCCCACTGAACACCCCTAGGACAGAGCCCTGTCCGTGGTAATATGGTGAAGGTCACTTTAACCCTTGCTGACTGTGGTGGCCATTGCCCGCAAAGCTGAAGGCTGTTGCTAATGAGGAATTGGCTATTCTAGTAATGTGAGCACTTCACAGTTCCCAAGTGCCTGCATAGGGTGCGTCTGCTGACTGTGTGGCGGGAGTCCAGAATAGGGTGCTCTCGGTGCTCTCCCTCTTTCCTGCCATGCTCTGTGTCAGTATGACTTTCAGGCTGGCCTGCTGCTGGGAGCTGCGGGAAGGTGAGGGAGCGACAAATTGATTTGGATGCTGGTACCTTCTTTATACAGTTGTTTGGTTCTTGTTTAATGTCTATTTGTTTTTTTTTAATGTAATTACACTGTTAAGGTTTTACGTTTGTAATAATGTTTTGTTCTGCACGGGTGCCTGTGTGTATGCATGGTGCCTTTTCCTTGTACTTCTATGGTTATTGTGATATGTGAACTGTTATTTTTTTTAAAAATATATATATTTTATTCAAGTTTTTTGGCCAAACATAACAATACGTAGTGTTTCATTTACACAACAATAAAGCAATATAAATAACCGTGGCCAGTTTTAAACAAATAAATAAATAATATATAAACAAAAACAAAAAACAAAACTACATGGCAACTGCCTTGTCCAAAATAAATACTCTCCAAAAATACAATCCAACAATCCAATATACAATTACATATACCAAATACCTATACATATACAATAACATCCCTGAGAGTCCGTCCGATTCCTCCCCCCCCCACCCCCCCCCCCCCCCCCCCCCCCCCCCCCGCCCTCCCCCCTGGGTTGCTGCTGTTGTCTACTTCTTTTCCATTCCCTCCATCTTTCTGTGAGGTAGTCGACGAACGGTTGCCACCGCCTGGTGAACCCCTGAGCTGAACCCCTTAACACAAACTTAATCCGTTCTAACTTTATGAACCCTGCCATATCGTTTATCCAGGTCTCCACCCCCGGGTGTTTGGCTTCCTTCCACATTAACAATGTCCTGCGCCGGGCTACAAGGGACGCAAAGGCCAACACGTCAGCCTCTCTCGCCTCCTGCACTCCTGGCTCTTCTGCAACCCCAAATATAGCCAACCCCCAGCTTGGTTCGACCCGGACCCCCACCACCTTCGAAAGCACCTTTGCCACCCCCACCCAGAACCCCTGTAGTGCCGGGCATGACCAGAACATGTGGGTGTGATTCGCTGGGCCTCTCGAGCATCTCGCACACCTATCCTCTACCCCAAAAAATTTACTAAGCCGTGCTCCAGTCATATGCGCCCTGTGTAGCACCTTAAATTGTATCAGGCTTAGCCTGGCACACGAGGACGATGAGTTTACCCTACTTAGGGCATCAGCCCACAGCCCCTCCTCAATCTCCTCCCCCAGTTCTTCTTCCCATTTCCCTTTCAGCTCATCTACCATGATCTCCCCCTCGTCCCTCATCACCCTGTATATGTCCGCCACCTTACCGTCCCCCACCCATGTCTCTGAGATCACTCTATCCTGCACTTCCTGCGTCGGGAGTTGCGGGAATTCCCTCACCTGTTGCCTCGCAAAAGCCCTCAATTGCATATACCGAAATGCATTCCCTTAGGGCAACCCATATTTCTCCGTCAGCACTCCCAGACTCGCAAACGTCCCATCTACAAATAGATCTCTTAATTGTACTACCCCAGCTCTTTGCCATGCTCCAAATCCCCCATCCATTCTCCCCGGAACGAACCTATGATTGTTTCTTATCGGGGACCGCACCGAAGCTCCCGCCCCTCCCCTATGCCGTCTCCACTGCCCCCAAATTTTCAATGTAGCCACCACCACCGGGCTTGTGGTGTATTTCTTTGGTGAGAACGGCAACGGCGCCGTCACCATTGCTTGCAGGCTAGTCCCCCTGCAGGACGCCCTCTCCAATCTCTTCCACGCCTCTCCCTCCCCTTCTCCCATCCACTTACACACCATTGAAACATTGGTGGCCCAGTAGTACTCACTGAGGCTCGGTAGTGCCAGCCCCCCCCTGTCCCTACTACGCTGCAAGAATCCCCGCCTCACTCTCGGGGTCTTCCCAGCCCACACAAAACTCATAATGCTCTTCTCAATTCTTTTGAAAAAAGCCTTTGTGATCACCACCAGGAGGCACTGGAACACAAAAAGGAATCTCGGAAGAACCACCATTTTAACCGCCTGCACCTTACCTGCCAATGACAGGGACACCATGTCCCATCTCTTGAAATCCTCCTCCATCTGTTCCACCAACCGTGTTAAATTAAGCCTATGTAATGTACCCCAATTCTTGGCTATCTGGATCCCCAGGTACCGGAAGTCCCTTGTTACCTTCCTCAATGGTAAATCCTCTATCTCTCTGCTCTGCTCCCCCGGATGCACCACAAATAGCTCACTTTTCCCCATGTTCAGTTTATACCCTGAAAAATTCCCAAACTCCCCAAGTATCCGCATTATCTCTGGCATCCCCTCCGCCGGGTCCGCCACATATAGCAACAAATCATCCGCATACAGAGATACCCGGTGTTCTTCTCCCCCCCTAAGTACTCCCCTCCACTTCCTGGAACCCCTCAGTGCCATGGCCAGGGGTTCAATCGCCAGTGCAAACAATAACGGGGACAGAAGACATCCCTGCCTCGTCCCTCTAAGGAGCCGAAAATAGTCAGACCCCCGTCCATTCGTGACCACGCTCGCCATCGGGGCCCTATACAGCAACTGTACCCACCTGATATACCCGTCCCCAAAGCCAAATCTCCTCAACACCTCCCACAAATAATCCCACTCCACTCTATCAAATGCTTTCTCAGCATCCATCGCCACCACTATCTCCGCTTCCCCCTCTGGTGGGGGCATCATCATTACCCCTAGCAGCCTCCGTATATTTGTATTTAGCTGTCTCCCCTTCACAAACCCAGTTTGGTCCTCATGGACCATCCCCGGGACACAATCCTCTATCCTCATTGCCATTACCTTGGCCAGAATCTTAGCATCCACATTCAGGAGGGAAATGGGCCTGTATGACCCGCATTGCAGCGGGTCTTTTTCCTTCTTCAGGAGGAGCGATATCGTTGCCTCTGACATAGTCGGGGGCAGCTGCCCCCTTTCCCTCGCCTCATTAAAGGTTCTCATCAGTAGCGGGGCCAGCAAGTCCAAATATTTCTTATAGAATTCAACTGGGAATCCGCCTGGTCCCGGGGCCTTCCCCGCCTGCATGCTTCCAATCCCTTTCACTACTTCCTCCGTCTCAATCTGTGCTCCCAGCCCCACTCTCTCCTGTTCCTCCACCTTAGGAAATTCCAGCTGATCCAGAAAGCACATCATTCTCTCCTTCCCGTCCGGGGGCTGCGCTTCATATAATCTTTCATAAAATGCCTTGAACACTCCATTCACTCTCTCCGCTCCCCGTTCATCTCCCCCTCCTCATCTCTCACCCCCCCATCTCCCTCGCTGCTCCCCTTTTCCTCAGTTGGTGGGCCAACAACCTACTCGCCTTCTCCCCATATTCGTACTGTACACCCTGTGCCTTCCTCCATTATGCCTCTGCCTTACCCGTAGTCAACAAGTCAAATTCTATATGTAGCCTTTGCCTTTCCCTGTATAGTCCCTCCTCCGGTGCCTCCGCGTATTGTCTGTCCACCCTCAGCAGTTCTTTCAACAACCGTTCCCTTTCCCGATCCACCTGCTTTCCTTTATGTGCCCTAATAGATATCAGCTCCCCTCTAACCACTGCCTTCAGTGCCTCCCAGACCACTCCCACCTGTACCTCCCCATTATCATTAATTTCCAAGTACCTTTCAATACACCCTCTCACCCTTAAACACACCCCCTCATCTGCCAATAATCCCATGTCCATTCTCCAGGGTGGAAGCTGTTGTTTTTCTTCCCCTATCTCCAGGTTCACCCAGTGTGGGGCATGATCCGAGATGGCTATAGCCGTGTACTCCGTCCCCCTCACCTTTGGGATCAGTGCCCTTCCCAAAACAAAAAAATCTATTTGTGAAAATACTTTATGTACATAGGAGAAAAACGAAAACTCCTTACTCCTAGGTCTACTAAATCTCCAGGGATCTACTCCTCCCATCTGCACCATAAAATCCTTAAGCACCCTAGCTGCAGCCGGCCTCCTTCCGGTCCTGGACCTCGATCTGTCCAGCCCTGGGTCCAGCACCGTATTAAAGTCTCCACCCATTACCAACTTCCCCACTTCTAGGTCCGGGATTCGTCCTAACATACGCCTCATAAAATTGGCATCATCCCAGTTCGGGGCATACACGTTCACCAATACCACCGCCTCCCCTTGCAGTTTGCCACTCACCATCACGTATCTGCCCCCACTATCTGCCACTATAGTCTTTTCCTCAAACATTACCCGCTTCCCCACTCGTATGGCCACCCCCCTGTTTTTTGCATCTAGCCCCGAATGAAACACCTGCCCCACCCATCCTTTGCGAAGTCTAACCTGGTCTGTCAGCTTCAGATGCGTCTCCTGAAGCATAACCACATCTGCCTTAAGTTTCTTTAGGTGTGCGAGTACCCGTGCCTGACGAATGTGATATAAAATAGTTACTTTAGAGATACTAGTTAATGTAATGTAGAAATAAGCCACTTTGATTCTGGCAGTTAGGGACAAAGGGGTTTGAGACCGCATGGAAAAAGCAGGAAGAGGTGTGTCTATGAGAGTGATGCTGCATTGATAGGGGCCAGAGAAAGGGATTGGAAGTGAGCCAATCAGAATAGATCGAACAGGTCGGGAGGGACATAGGCTGACCTATGTCCGTCGAGTATGTGAAACTTGATACCATTTGAATTGATTTGCAGAGATCCCTTTGTTTCTTTGTTCATTCGCTTTCTGGGATATAGGAAACTGGATGTCTCTTATATTTCTATGAAATGAATCAAGCTTGCAAGCTAAATAAATAACTTCTTTTTACGTGCGAATCCATCTCAACTTTTATTGAGGCCAGACTGACAGAGAAAGAAATTTGGGGATCAACATGCCCTCTTAATCGGCCCGTTCAGCCCTCTCACATTCCACGTGATCATCCGGGTTGGGGGGCTCTTTACCCCCCCCCCCCCTTGACGACTAGCCATTTCCTTTTTCAATCCAGCTCCTCACCCGGTTCCCACGTAGCTGTATCCCCCCCAGGCGGTGCCCCCCCCGCCCCGACCCCCCCCTCCCATACCAGCTCCCCCTTCTCCCCAGCAGCAGCAATCCAGTTAACCCCCCCCGCCCCCCGCTAGATCCCAAGCTAGCGTAATTGCACCCCCCATGTTACTCCCAGAAGTCAGCAAACTCTGGCCGACCTCGGCTTATGTGAACTGTTATTAAACTAAAACATTCCCAAGTGGATTCCCGTGGGTAAATGTGCCATGACACAGGCGGTTGTTAATGCCCTGCAGCCCAGTCAGGCTGTGATGCCTGGATACTTGAACTGAGCTCCAGAAGCATCAACACCACAGAGGCAGCAGTCAACATTAAAACACCCAAGTGTTGGGGCTCAGCACTGGGGACATCCCCACGACCAGAGGGTTAGTGTGTGTTCCGGGGAGGGAACCTGCACCTGGTCCAGGTCACGTTTCCGGCAGGTGCCTGGGGAACAGGGTCTGGGCTCCAGTGCACAGGGGCCACTGCTGCAGCCGGGAGTGCATGTGTGCAGGGCATGTTGATTAGCACCTTGAGGAATGGCAGGGGACGCGAGGGTGGGGTATGCTTGGGGCAGCCGAGGGTACCTGGGTGGCAACCCTAACGGACTGTCAGTCTCACACCCTCTCCAATTCCTTACAGATATTACATTACGGATGATATCTTGGACCCCACGGAAGCTGCCCTCGTGGTGGCATTGGCAGGCCAGACGACCAGACATCGGAGAAGGCGGCGGCAGCAGTGGCGACAGAGGCCTGGGGCGATGGACCATGCGCAGTGCTCCATCCCGCAGCCTGAGGACCTGGTCACCCATCAGGCCAGGGAGGGACCCAGAATGGGAGACCAGCGACGGGCCAAGGCATACAGGCGTTTCTGGTCCTTCAAATAGATGATGGACGGCACGTGCCTCAGGAGTTCCTCCTCAACAAGAAGAGGGTGTGGCACCTGTGCCATGCCCTTGCGGACTTGGTACCTCGTGGAGGAGGAGGATACCCATTCTTGGTGGGCGTCCAGGTCATCGCAGCCCTGAATCTCTACACCTCAGGACCATTTCAGGGCTTGAGTGGGGACTTGTGCAGCCTTTCCCAACCAACAATCCACATTTGCATCTGTGAATTCATGGATGCCCTGTTTGCCTGGCAGCCGACTACATAAACATTGACTTGGAACAAACCAATCAAGATGCCCGGGCAGCAGAATTCTCTGCCATCACCGGGATGCTCAGTTCCAGGGGTTAATACATAGCATGCATGTTGCCTTGTGCGCACCGTGCAGTCCAAGAGTGCCCTTTATAACAGGAGAGGTTCCACTCTCTGAACGTCACCTTGTATGCGACCACCACCTCAAGATCGTGCACGACAGCTATATCCTGGGGCAGTTGGAAATTCCTGGCATCTTCAAGGGACACCCCAGGGTGACCGGTTGGCTCCTGGGGGATAAGGGATGGCCGTTGAGGCCCTGGATAAGATGCCAGTGTGGAGGTGGGGACTGATGTGTAGACCCGATATAATGGGGCCCATGTGGCCAACCAGGCTATCATTGAGTGGTGCATCGGACTGCTTATAATTGATTCCGATGCCTCGACTGCTCTGGTGGTTCACTGCAGTACGCCCTCCTGGAGGAGCGCCAGCTTTATGGTGGTCTACTGTGCCCTCCTCAACCTGGCACAACAGCTGGAGGTGAAGGAACATGCGGCCAGCTCCGAGGAGGAGGAGGAAGAGGGGCCGGTTCAGAAGGGACTGGAGGATGAGCCTGTGGAGGTCCCTCAGGACCAGCCTGAGGGTGGGGAACAAGCAGGTGCGAGGGTCTGGCCTGCCCGGATAGCCAGGGAGGCACTTATCCCCTCCTGCTTCGCATAGGACGTCATTTCATCCATCATTTCTCCTCCTGTTCCCTTCCCACCCATTGTCCCCCCACACCCATGCCACCACCCGATCTGTCTCAACTTACCCCCTCCCTTCCCCCCGGACCATTACATTCCCCCATCCACCAACCCACTCATTATCATAGAATCTACAGTGCAGAAGGCTATTTGGCCCATCGAGTCTACACCGGCCTTTGGAAAATGCACCCCACTTAAGCCCACACCTCCAACCTATCCCCATAACCCAGTAACCCCACCTAACCTTTTTTTTTTGATACTAAGGGCAATTTAGCATGGCCAATCCACCTAACCTGCACATCTTTGGACTGTGGGAGGAAACCGGAGCACCCGGAGGAAACCCACGCAGACATGGGGAGAACGTGCAGACTCCGCACAGAAAACGACCCAAGTGGGAATCAAACCTGGGACCCTGGAGCTGTAAAGCAACTGTGCTAACCACTGTGCTACTGAGCTGCACCCCTTCTCTCCCCCCACCCATTTACCCTTTCCCCACCCACCCACCAATTACCCACCCCCTTCTCTCCCCCCCCCCCCAACCTCAATCAAATTGTTCCATTCTCCCAAGGTCACTCCAGGGTGATGGACCTGTGTTGGCACTGGCAGCAGATCACTATACAAGGCAGGTGATTGATGATAATCTGCTGTGAGGCGACCTCAGGTGCTCCTCAATCTATACCAAATTCTGACTCCTGTCGGTTTGCTCGGTGCGCACTCACACCCATCACCTACATGTAGTATGCCTGGGGGAGTGGCTGGGAGCCTGGTGGGATCAGCCGGAGGGCTATTGGGGGACTGCGATGCAGGCTGATCCACAGTGCAGAATAACGGGACAGAGGCTTCACATGTATTGGGTGTAACGTACTTCAATGTTGTACAATCGTGACGCCAACTGTCTCTCGCTCCTAATGGTGCCGTCCCCCCCTTCCTCCCAGTAGCCTCTCAGTGATCCTCGATCTGCTTAGTCCTCCATGCTCTGCTGTTACATCCTGATGTGTTCCCAGGATGTACATCAGAGGTGGGGGAAGCCTGCTGCTTACCACCTGGATGGGCTGGCACCATTGGGTGGTGATACGGTGGAAGAATGGACAGTGGGAAGGTAGAATCATCATCCTGGCATGAGCAACTGAATTGTGACAGGTCAGCTGGGTGGTGGCCGGTGGCCACTCACTTTGCAGTACAAGCCATTCTCGATGTTGGTGACTGATCGGTCCTCAACCACCCCTACAACCTCCAAAGACCGGTCCTCATAGGTGGTCAGGACCCTGAGGTCCAACACCCTGCTGTCTGTCTGGGTCCTTTCCAGTCTGTTGTGGGCCAACTTCTTCTGTGGAGACACAGAAGGGATATTGTGAGCCAAACTCTGCATGCATCTTTCTGGGGGGGGTTAGGCATGGTGGGGGACAGGCAGGTGGCAGGCACAGGGTTGTCAGGTGGAGGGGTGGATCCAGGTGTAGCAGGCAGAGGGCCACTGCCAACTTACCCATGAAGGCCGGTGGACGTCGCTGAGCATCTTGCGGAAATGGGTGGCGGCCCTCCTGGTGACAGTCCCTGAGCTGATGGCCACTGCCTCCTAAGCGGCACTGGCTGCCCTGTGGCTGACCCTCCGAGCCTTTCGTGAGAGCAGGGTATCCCATCTGGACTCAACCACGTCCATCAGTCTGCCAAGGTCGGCATCACCGAAACGCGGGGCTGGTCTGCGCCGTGGCATGGCAGCGCGCTGTCTGGGGTTTGCTCTGCGGGATCGGTTAAAGTGCTACTCCCCCTCATTAGCCGGGAGCTTCCAGGTGCAGTCCCAGTGAATCGGTCGGCAGGGTAGTCATTTGCGGCATGAAGCCATTGGGGCATCGTTTAGAGCCCTAATTAATATTCAATACCGGTGATGTCCATGCCCGGTGATGTCCATGCCGAGTCAGGAAACACAGGGCATTTCCCGCTTGCTACCACATTTTTGTTAATTTAAAGTGCACAATTCTTTTTTCCCCAATTAAGGGGAAATTTATCATGGCCAATCCACCTACCCTGCACATCTTTGGGTTGTGGGGGTAAGACCCACGTGGACAATGCGAGAATGTGCAAACTCCACACAGACTGCTACCACACACTTAGACACTTTTCTGTTAGATTGTGCCCAAAGTCTTATTCATCATGCAAAGACTAGTGCAATAATTTATGAAGAATTAACAAAATCCCTTGATGACCACGTTTTGCCCAAACCACTAACCACACCAGAGAGATTCATATTTCATCAACATGGTCAAGAGGGTGAAAATATTCCACAATTTGTAGCAGTACTACTAGCAAAGAATTGTGAGTTTGGATTGATTCTGGATGATGTGCTGCAAGACTGACTGGTGTGCGGATTGTGAAATGAGACAATCCAGGGATTTTAGCTGACAGAAAGCTCTCAAATTTGCTGTTGAAATAGCAGTGTCTATGGAATTAGCAGCAAAAGACGCTTCCGAAATTGGAGTTGGCACCAAAATAAACTAGATGAATTCTGAGAAAAGATGATCTCTCTATATGCAAGCATGCCGTAGATGTACAGAGTCTACAGAATGACCAAAGACAATGAAAATTACCAGGAAGATACAATGTCATTGGAGATCAAAGAACTATCACTGCAAGGTGATACAAAGATTACACTCATAAACAGAATCGGAATTAAATTAAAATGGAAGTAGACACAGGATCCTCTTATCTCAGAAAAATTAGACCAACAAAATCTCAAGAATGTACCATTAAAACCATCTGATATAATCCAGTGAATTTACATCAAAGCGGTGGTTCCAGTGAAGGGTTATATTGTGGCGCAAATTGAAGTAAATGGTCAATCTGAAAAATTGCCATTACATGTGGAAAAAGGAAATTTTCCTGAACATTTGAAAGAATATGGTTGAACAAAATCAAACTAACTGGCAAGTTGTGAACCTATTGGCTGATGGAAAGAACCTATTACCAAAACTCTTGAAAACACTTCGGACAAATGACCCGAGTCGAGGCACGACTTAAGATAAAACCTGATAGGACCTCTAAATGCTTAAAGGCAAGAACGGTGACGTATGCAGTCAAACCACAAGTCGAAGTGTAGCTTGACAAATTTTTTTTTTTTTTAAACAATTTTATTAAGGTATTTTAGGCATATAGAAAAAGTGACATTGTACAGTACAAAAAAAAAGAAGTTAAGACACAAATTACAAATTAAACATATGCAAACCACGGCTCTGTTCACGCACGGACCTGCCTCAATACCCCCCTATTTTACTCTACTCTACCCTTGCCCCCCACCCCCCTCCCTGCTGACGCTTACTCCTCTGCAAAGTCAATAAATGGCTGCCACCTTCGGCCGAACCCTAGTAGCGAACCTCTCAAGGCAAACTTGACTTTCTCTAGGCCAAGAAAGCTCGCCATGTCCGATAGCCATACCTCAGCCCTCGGGGGCTTTGAGTCCCTCCATGCTAACGGTATTCGTCGCCGGGCTACCAGGGAAGCAAAGGCCAGAACGTCGGCCTCTCTCTCTTCCTGGACTCCCGGGTCCGGGCTCATTACCACCCCAGTTTTCAATACCCGGGACATGACATCTGCAAATCCCTGCCAATACCCCCTGAGTTTAGGGCACGACCAGAACATGTGTACATGGTTAGCCAGCCCTCCGGCGCATCTAGCACACTTATCCTCCAGCCCGAAGAATCTGCTCATCCGGGCCACCGTCATGTGGGCCCGGTGCACAACCTTAAACTGGATCAGGCTGAGCTTGCCGCATTTTGTGGTCATGTTTACTCTGCTCAGGGCTTCTGCCCAAATACCGTCCTCCAGCTCCCCCCTCCCCACCCCCCCCCCCCCCCCGGAGCTCCTCCTCCCACTTAAGCTTCAGGTCCTCAAGTCTGTGTATCCTCAGCTCCCATTAGTTCCTTGTAGACGTCTGAAACTCTACCCTCTCCCACCTCTCCCCGAGAAACTACCCTGTCTGGCCTCCCCTTCGGCGGGAGACGTGGGAAGGACGGCACCAGTCTGCGTACAAAATCCCTCACCTGCAAGTATCTAAAGTCGTTCCCTCGTGCCAGCCCAAACTTCTCCTCCAGCGCCCTCATGCTCGAAAAGCTCCCTTCCAGGAACAGATCCCCCATCCTCACAATCCCCACCCTCCTCCACAGTCGATACCCCCCCGTCCATGTTTCCCGGGGCAAATCGGTGGTTGCCGCAGATTGGGGTCCACACGGATGCTCTTACCCCCCCTACCTGCCTCCTCCACTGGCCCCAGATCCGAAGAGCTGGCACCATTATCGGGCTGGTGGAGTACCGTGCCTGAGGAAGCGGAAGAGGCGCCGTGACCAGGGCTGTTAAGCTAGTGCCCCTGCACGAAGCAGCCTCCATCCGCTCCCAAACCGATCCCCCACCCACCATCCATTTCCTTATCATCGCAAGTAATAGTTGAAGTTCGGCAACGCCAGCCCCCCTTCTCCTCTGTTCCTTGCAAGCATCACCCTCTTCACCCGCGGGGACTTCCCTGCCCATACAAATCCCAGAATAATTTTATTCAGCCTCTTAAAGGGCCGCGGGATAAAGATGGAGAGACACTGAAAAACAAACAAGAACCGCGGGAGAATCGTCATCTTAACAGTCTGCACCCTCCCACCAATGACAGCAGGAGCGCATCCCACCTCCGGACCTCCTCCCTCACTCTTTCCACCAATCAGGACAGGTTGAGCTTATGCAACCTGCCCCAGCCCCGTGCCACCTGAATCCCCAAATATCGGAAACTCTCCCCCACCAGCCTGAACGGCAACCCCTTCAGCCTACTCTCCTGAATTACAAACAACTCGCTCTTAGCCATGTTCAGTTTGTATCCGGAGAACCGGCCAAATTCCCTCAGGGTTGCCATAATACAGTCTATCCCCACCATTGGGTCCGATACATATAACAGCAGATCATCCGCGTATAACGAGACTCTATGTTCCACTCCCCCCCCCCCGGACCAGCTCTTTCCAGCCCCTAGAAGCTCTCGGTGCAATTGCCAGCGGCTCTATGGTCAGTGCAAATAGCAGTGGGGAGAGAGGGCAGCCCTGCTTTGTCCCACGGTGCAGTCTAAAGTAGTCCGATGTCGTCCTGACACTCGCCTCTGGGGCCTGATACAATAACCTAACCCAGTCGATGAACCCAGCCCCGAACCCGAACCGTCCTAGTACTTCCCACAGATAACCCCACTCGACCCGGTCAAAATCCTTTTCAGCATCCATGGCTACCACTATCTCTACCTCCCTACTCTCCGAGGGCATCATAATCACTTTGAGCAGCCTTATGTTGGCCACCAGCTGCCTCCCCTTTACAAACCCGGTTTGGTCCTCCACAATTACATCCGGGACACAGTCCTCAATTCTGGTCACCAAAATCTTGGCCAGTAACTTGGCGTCTACGTTGATCAAAGAGATCGGCCTGTATGACCCACAGGCCTCCGGGTCCTTATCCCATTTCAGAATGAGCGAGATGGTGGCCTGCGACATCGTCGGGGGTAAACGTCCTCTGTCTCTTGCCTAGTTAAACACCCTGACCAGCACCGGACCCACTACCTCGGCAAATTTTTGTAAAGCTCCACCGGATACCCATCCAGCCCCAGGGCTTTACCCGACTGCATGACCTTCAGGCTCCCCAAAACCTCTTTGATCCTGACTAGGGCCCCCAGTCCATCCGCCAACCCCCTCCCCACTCTTGGGAAGGTCAGTCCGTCCAGGAATCACCTCATGTCCCCGGGTGGTTCCGAAGTGTACAGCTTCCTATAAAAGTCCCTAAAGACCTTGTTCAGCCCTGCTGGATCACCCACTAGATTACCTTCCCCATCCACTACCCTCCCTATTTCCCTGGCCGCTTCCCTCTTCCTCAGTTGCTGCGCAAGCATTCTACTGGCCTTCTCCCCATGCTCATAAATCGCGCCTTTTACCTTTCTAAGCTGCTCTACAGCCTTGCCTGTAGTCAGCACCCCAAATTCGGCCTGCAGCCTCTGTCGTTTACGGAGTAACTCTGGCCTCGGGGATTCAGTGCAACTCCTGTCCATCCGTAGAATTTCCTTAATCAGTCGGTCCGTCTCTGCCCTATCTGTTCTGTCTCTGTACGCCCGGATTGAAATCAGCTCCCCTCTCTCCGCCTTCAGTGCCTCCCAGAGCACTGCTGCTGAGTCTTCTCCAGTATTGTTCACCTGCAGGTAATTCTGCATGCACTTCCTCAGCCTCTCACACACCACCTCGTCCGCGAGTAGTCCAACTTCCAGCCTCCATGGTGGGCACTGAAAGCTGTCCTGACAAAACTGCAGGTCTACCCAGTGCGGAGCATGGTCCGATATGGCAATTGCCGAATATTCTGCCCCCACCATTCCGGCCTGCAGGTCCCTGGACGTGGGAGTAGTACGAGAACTCCCTCGGCCGGCTAAATCTCCACGGATCTGCTCCCCTCATTTGCTCCATGAACCCTCTCAGTTCCTTTGCCATCGCTGGCAACCTGCCCGTTCTTGAACATGACCAGTCCAGGCTCGGGTCCAGGACTGTATTAAAGTCCCCGCCCATGATCAACTTGCGCGACTCCAAGTCGGGGATCTTCCCTAGCATCCTCCTAATAAAATCCACTTCGTCCCAATTAGGGGCATACACACTGACCAGGACTATTCTCACCCCTTCGAGCTTACCCCTCACCATAACCAACCCGCCACCCCCATCCACGACTGTGCCCTCCACCTCAAATTGTACCCTTTTATTAATCATGATCACAACCCCCCTCGTCTTAGAATCCAGCCCCAGCCCCGAATGAAAGACCTGACTGACCCAGCCCTTCCTTAACCTAACCTGGCCTGCCACTTTCAGGTGTGTCTCCTGCAACAAGACTATGTCCGCCTTCAGAACCCGCAGATGCGCAAACACACACGCCCTCTTCACTGGCCCGTTTAACCCTCTAATATTCCAGATGATCAGCCTGGTTGGGGGGCACTTCACCCCCCCCTTTGCCGATCAGCCTTCTCCTTTCCTTGGCCAGCCCCCCAGCCATGTGTCGCGCTTGTAGCTTGGCAAATTGATCAAAGATGGAGTGATTGAGAGTGTGACGACGAGCGAGTGGGCAACCACAATTGTTCCAGTTATCAAGCTAGTTGGCTCAGTAAGAATCTGTGGTGACTTTAAAATGACGACAACCCAGTGTTGTGTGTTGACCAGTACATTCACCATTAGTAGTGGACCTATTTGCTGGATTGCTGGGTAGGCAACAGTTCAGTAAAATAGATTTGTCCCAAGCAAAGCTCCAGATGAAGGTAGCAGCTGAGTTGCAGCCTCTTCGAACTATTGTAACACACAAAGGTACATGCACCCACTATTCGGAATAATATCAGCCCACCGGCCCTATTCCAAAAGTCCATGGACAAAATCTTTAGTGGCTTCAATGGTGTTTAATACGATTTGGATGATATTTTAAGTACAGGCACGACTGAACAGGAGTAGCTAAGGAATTTAGAAGACACATTGGAGCATCTTAAAAGACACAATCTTCACGAAAATCGAGAGAAATGCAATTTTCTTTCGAGTCATCAATAAACTATCTTGGCTATGTAATTTATAGGGATGGGATCCACAAGGAACCTAAGAAAATGACTACGATTTTAGATGCCCCAAGACCGAAGATCATAACGCAACTGAGATCTTTTGGGACATCAATTACTGTGGAAAAATTATTCCAAATCGTGCTACTCATATTAAAATCACTCTATATATTATATGCAAACCAACAATGGGCTTGGACAGAAGGGTGTGAAGAGATACATTGAAGTAAGAAAATGTGCTGAAGAAATCAAAAGTCTGAAGTTCATTTCGACCCAAAGTTAAAAATACAACTCGCATGTGGCGCGTCGCCCTATGGTGGGTGCAGTTCTCTGTCATATAATGCCAAATGGAGATGAAAGACCAATAGCTATCGCTTCAAGAATGTTGACAAGATTTGAACAGAATTATGCTCCATTGGGAAAAGCCTCGAGTATAATCTTGGAATCAAATGATTTCATCACTGCCTGTATGGAAGACATTGGCCGGGATTCTCCCTTCCGTGGACTAAGTCCCCACGCCAGCGGGAAAACCAGCGCCAACGACTCCGGCATCGACAAGCCCCCAAAGTGAGGAATTCTCACCTGTCTCGGGGGCTAGATGGACGCCGGAGGGGTTGGCGCATGTTCGCGTTTGCGCCAAAGGGCCGGCGTGATCTCGCGCATGTGCGCAACCGCCAGCGAGGTTCCGCGCATGCGCAGATCGGCTGGCGTATTTTGGCACCTGCACGGGGGTTTTCTTCTCCGCGCCGGCCATGGCGGAGCCCTACAGGGGCCGGCGTGGAAGAAAGAAGTGCCCCCACGGAACAGGCCCGCCCGTAGATCGGTGGGCCCCGATCATGGGCCAGGCCACTGTGGGGGACCCCCCCCCCCGGGGTCGGGTCCCCCCCGTGCCCTCCCGAGGACCACCCCCGCTGACTTACCTGCCAGGTCCCACTGTGGGACCATACGTAACCCAAGTCGGCGAGACTGGCCAAAAACGGACGGCCACTCGGCTCATGGGGGCCCGGAGAATTGCTGGGCTGCTGCCAACGGCCCCCGACCGGCGTGACGTGAATTCCCCCCCGCCTGAAAAACGGCGCTGGAGAATACGGCAGCCGGCGTCGGGGCAGGATTCGCGCCGCTCCCCGGGGATTCTCCGACGCGGCTGGGGGGTGTCGGAGAATCCCGCCCATTGTTCCTTTTTAAACAGAACTTTGACAATGATTTTTGGTCCATACAAAGGAATAGCTGCGAGTCATTTGCAGAGATGGTCCTTCATCTTATCAGCGCATAATTATGCGATTAAATACAGAAGATCAGAGTAATATGCGAACATCGATGCTGTATCACATTTATCAATGCGGGACAAAGCCCATAGGAGGAACATGTCAACTATGTGTGCTTTTCCCAGGTTGATTGCATACCTATTACAGCATCTCAGGTGCAAAGACACACGAGGTCAGATCCAGTGACGGGGAAGGTCATGGACATGATCTTAAAATGTATGCCACTGGATAAACAGAGGAGGAATCCGGAATTCAAGCCATACTGAACAAGGCAACTTGAATTAACGGTACAAAATGGAGCACTTCTATGGAGAATCAAAATTGATTTGCTCTTATCACCTGACACATCTACCTAAGGAGAGCTACAACAACAAAACCAAGTTACTCACTGTGAACAGTTTCCCCTCTATTCAATCTTCTCAGTTAGTCACAACAAAGGGTCAAGTTTTTTCCCCCCGTGAAGATGTGCCTTTTCCAAATCAGCATGTATTTAACTAATTAAGCTCTGAGCAATAAGGAACTAATCATAAAAGTTTTTGTTGGGTCAAAGAGTGAGCATATTTAATAACCACTAAAGCTGAGAAAAATAATAAAAAGGCAACACCAAGCCTTCGGCCCTCATGCACAGATGTCAGAAATAAGGGGAGTTACAGTTGGTAGTTAGAGAAGATATGGTTCCATGTCCTTTGATTATCCTTGAGGATTTAACGCTGCAGCCAATTTAGGTTCACTGGTTTCTTGGATGCAGTCAGATGTAGAAGATGCTGCAAATATTATGAGATCTCAGTTCGCTGGTATGTTCCTGGTCGAGTTGACATCTCGAACCGGGTGACACTTTTATTCCAAGAGACGGAGAGAGCGAGAGAATGGAGAGAGAGAGCAGCCGTCAGACTGTTTCCTTTGTTAAAGACTTTCTTGACACCACCGTTATAATTTGAAATCCCTGAAGCCAGCCTTGCCTTGCAATACTTCACCCATTGTGTATTTCCAAGATGTTTTTGGTGCGTCGATCCATGGCAGCCATCCATTACTGTTCATTTTGAAAAATAAAAGGTCACAGCCTCATAGCAGTTGGCTTGGCATTGGCGCAAGGTCAATTTCCCAAGTCTTCTCACAGCTAGTTGGTTTAATAGAGATCCAATTTGTTGTTGACTTTCAGCATACATTCCAGGTACATTGCCCATTTCAGGCACGAGATGAATTTCAGCCCATGAAGGTATGGGAACTGTTATGAGTGTCAGCTTTGTTTCATTGCTCCCACTATAAAGCCCAATTTGTTTTTCTTTCTGATAATATTTCTATGCAACTTCAGAATGCACATGTTAAAAAAACAGTAAATTGGTGCAGTTTAAACAGAAACCATTTGATGCATTAACATCAATAATAAAGTCCCTGAAACATCTCGGAAGATTCAGCTTCTTCAGGAGAGGAGAGAATTGAGAGGAGAAAAGTTGGCCCATTGGGAGCTGTAGAACATTAGATGAGATCTTATTATAAAATATGCATCAACATACCATTCAGGCCTCGTAGTGCAACATAGAACACACTGTTTTTCATACAAGAGCCAAGAGAATGGTCTGCAAGTCTTTGGAAAGTTCTCAGAACCAGAGGTCTCAAAATGGCGCAGACAGGAATTTAATCCAAATATGGCAACCACTCTGCAAAAAAATAAAAATCACACCAAGGGGATGTACTTCAAGAAGTTTTGTAATTGTCAATGTAAAATTCACAATTTTGCTGGAAATGTCTCAGAAGTTTGCATATATTGGGCATCAGTGCCACCCTGTAGTACATGATGCCAGCATCAAGTAAATCCATTTAAAACTTCTTCGAAGTTATGTGTTAAACTGTGTCAGCAAATGATCTTATCACCCTACTATATAAATAGAACTTTACAGTTAACTAATCTGCTGACGTATTTTGCAGATATTTTGCTAAGCGCATCATATCTCCCAGCATCTCATAGATATCCTGAAAAAGAAATGTTGCTACGCAGACCAGCATGTGAAATCTTGGTTACTTGCTTTTGCTCCTCAATGTATAATAACTAATCACGGATCAGTGATGTATACACAATATTCCTGCTGGCAGAATTCGCAAAATTATTTATTATCCGACACAACATAACAAGTCCAATTTCTTGCAAGTTTTGTGACATTCATTTAATTAAATGTTTGAGAATTGGATAGTAGAACATCATTTTGCAAGATTGAATCCAAATATATGGAGGGCTGGATTCTCCGCTTCAGGGATAATGTCCCCACGCTGTCGTGAAAACTATGGTCTTTTACACCAGAAAAACTGGGAGTTAAAAGGCCAGATTCCCCATTTTGCTGGGGCTAGCAGGCAGCTGTCGTGGAGCTTGCAGCTCCAGCTACCGATACGACCCCCGCACTTCCGGGTCAGAGGCCGCGCCATGCTCCATGGCGGACTCAGACCGCGGAAATAGTGCCCCTGATCGGCCGCTCGCCCGACCCGGGCCGTCCGCACAAAAAAAAACTCAGTCCCGATTGAGGCCCCCCTGCCGTCTGATCAGCCCTCCCCCAACTGTGGCGGCCCCGTACTGAGTCTGCAGCCGCCACACAGTTATCACGGACGGTGGGACCACAGTAGAAATATGCCGTCACGACTTCGACCGGTTGGGGGCGGAGAATAGCGGGCAGGTCTCAAGCAATAGATGCAAGTTGTGGATACGAGGCACAACGCACGCTTTTCGAGAGGCGGAGAATTGCGGAGCTGGCGCGGTCTCGATTTCATGCGTGAAACTGGATTCTCTGTCCTGGTGCCGAACGCGATTTCGGCGTCGGGGTGCGGAGAATCCAGCGCATGATGTTTAGATGGTTGGTGAGATGGCACTGGGGTAAGGACGGTGGGTCATGGAGAGACGGCTGAGCAGGGTGCAGAACAGGCAACTGATCCACCCATAACTACATCATTTTGTGCACCTACCAAATTGAGTTTCACTCCAAGGAGTTTCAGAAGAAATTGAGCATTTAGATTTTGGCCAAGGCTCCTGTATGGTACTGAGGGAGTGCTGCCTTTCTGATGAATTCAAACCAAGGCCCAATCTGCCTGTTCGGATGGACACAAGCACGCCTGGGGCACTGTTTGAAGGCAAGCAAGAGGTTCACCTGGTGTCCCGGATATCATTGCCTGTTGATCAGCAATAGCAAAAACACTCATTGGTTTATCAATTCCGTTCCTTGTTTGGAGACCTTACTGTGCACGGTTAGCTGCTGGCTACATTACTGTATGTCAAAAGTAATGAATTGGTGAAGAGTGTTTTGAGACATCCCAAGGAGATGGTGAGGTGCAATATAAATGAATGGCTTTCCTTGGTGTGTGGTATTAATTTGTTCGGTAGGCTGATTGGTCATATGCCACAATAATTAGTATCCTATTTGAAACCATTCGAACTCTGTATAGCACCATCTCTGCAAATATGTGATGGCGAAAAAGCTGAGTGTTTTGATTTTATTTGGGCTTGCGTGGAAACAATTTCACAAAGTTAAGAATAGACCATAAGACGTAGGAGCAGAAGTAGGCCATTCAGCCCATCGAGTCCACTCCACCAGTCAATGAGATCATGACTGATCTGGTATAATCCTCAATTCCACTTAATGATCTTATCTCAATAACCCTTGATTCCCTTATTGGTTAAAAATCTGTCTCTCTCAGCCTTGGCAACCCAGCCTCTACAACTCTTTGCGGGAAAGAATTCCACAGATTCACTACCCTCAGAGAAGAAATTACTCCTCATCTCGTGTTAAATGGATGACCCCTTACTCTTTGAGTATGTCCTCAACTCTCCCACAAGGGGAAACAACCTCTCAGGAATTACACTATCAAACCTCTGAGAATCCTATGTGTCACAATAAGGACACCTCTCATTCTTCTAAACTCTGATGAGTACAGACAGGCCCAATCGACTCAAACTTTCCTCATAAGAAAATCCCTCCATACCTGGGGTCAACCGAGTGAACCTTCTCTGGTCTTCTTCCAAATGTTAGATATCTTTCCTTCGATAAGGGGACCAAAACAAAATAAAAACCAAGAATAATTTGTAATGGGATTGAGTTGCACATACAAACTTGTTTTACTCATGTTGCAACTTTCAAAGAGCCACCATAAACATGGCCTCCTTCCGAGCTGCATCATTCTATGGTTCTACGGGTGTAACTACACGGCCCGTTGCAGTGGACACACAGCCATAAAATACAACGGGTGACTCAAATGTCCATCAACATAAAATTCCACCCTTTGAAAGAAACCAAAAATAAATAAATTCTGAATTAACATTTATCCATAAATTACTATCCTCACCTGGAAAACTCCATGGGCGGGATTTTCCACACAACCTGCCACGTGTTTTGTGGTGGCGGCTGAGATGGCGGCGGGATCTTCTGGTTCAGCTGTTGACAATGGGGGTTTCCCGTTGGAAACCTGACCCATGTTCTCATCCTTTGAAAACGGAGTAAAATAAAGTAGTTTCGCCGATCAGCATGTCGATATGGAACGAGTTCAGCAATATAAATTAAAAATTGAACTAAGTCAATGATTTAAAATAATTTTAGTTTTGATGACAAAACGCAACAGCCTTTCTGCAAAAATAAAAACCCTATATAACATCGAAAATGAAGTTTGTGGTTTTTTTTGTAATTATCCAGCAGTTACTGAATTTTATTAGAAGGTAATGGTAACATAAAAAGGCATTGACACTTCCATCTGCCTTTTGATTAAGTTACAGCATTTACAAAAATAAGTTCCACTTTTCCAAAATACAATACCTCTAAAATAATTCATCAACAAAGAAAACCAATGGACAGGAATACAGATGGAAATAAATTCTGAATTTGTAAAGTGGTGGTTAATGGAAAGGAAGAATTCAAAACATTCTACAGAAGAAAAAAAGCCACAGAAAATATGAAGCAAATATTGAATAGTCCAAAAAGAGTTGGAAAAGATATGAAACAGCAAAGGAAATAAGAAAAGCTTTGGTTCATTCATAATCTTGTCCAAAACCTCCAATTCGCTGTACTGCTAACAGAATATAGATCGCTGGTCAAATAATTTTTCTATGTTCGCGTTTCCATAATTATTTAATGGCGTCTTCATTTTATAATTCATCTCAGACTGGAGCCAGAATTATTTTCCTACATTGTCCACATTTCTCAAAATACGTTTGTCAATGCTCCATAAATAGGAAATGCATTATTTTTTTCAAAATCAACAGCTGCTCCAGTTTCACCTCTGTGTCGTGGCATTCGAACTCTAAATATGCATTTTGAAATTACTTCATCAGCTTTAGAAAAAGCTGAGAATAGGTGCATTTTCAACCTTGCCTAGCCGACGGAAACGGAGGCTGGAATTTCCCAGGTCCCCCTGGCGGGTTTCCCGCAGCAGAGGTGGCTCGTCATTGGCTGCCTGTTGGGGAACAGGCAGGAGGGGAACCAGAGGCTGGAGGTCAGCTTTGGTGGGACTGGAATATCCCGGTGACAGGAAGGGCCGGAAAATCCCTGGGTATTTAAAATCACCCGTGAGACTTAACCGCTGAGGCCACATTCTCTTCAGTTTTCCATTTCAACCTGCTCATCTGAACAGATGTGAGGGTCACCTGCTGGAAACAGGCAGGGTTTTATTTCCTAAAAAAAAAAACAGGCACACTGAACTCTCATGGTCACCAGGTGCTGACTGCTATTTTAACTCGAGACCTGCTCAGGGAAGCTGTTGCGAAATTGTTCTCAGGCCGGCCTAGCCAGGATTTGGAGCCTGCAAAGGTTTCCTTATAGAAATGATCCTGCATATCCCAGAAGGAGCATATAGACGCCTTCCGCACCACGTAACTCTCCCATCCCGTTCCTCACCCCCGGCCGTGAGGCCCTTTACTGAACCCATTTCCTGAACCCATTTCCATCCACTCACACATGTTAGTGTTCCTTTGTCTCCCGCCAAAATACTTCCTGCTGCTCAGTATTCCAGTCTCACCCTCTGGTCAACTGCTGCTTTCCTTTAGAAAGTCTACTGGACATGGTGCTGCCAAGGTCAAGATAGTCTGACACTCCTTCATCCCCGCTCGGAACACCATGATTGAAGCACTGGATGGGGGAATTGCTCGCTAGGCCAGCATTTGTTGCCCATCCCTAATGGCCCGAATGGTGGTGATGAGCTGCCTTCTTGAACCGCTGCGCCCACTCTGCTGTTAGGGAGGGAGTTCCAGGATTTTGACCCAGTGACAGTGAAGGAATTATAGTGTATTTCCAAGTTAGGATGGTGAATGGCTTGGAGAGGAATTTCCAGGTGATGATGTTCTTAAGTGTGCGCTGCCCTTGGCCTTCTGGATGGTCGTGGTCATGGGTTTGGAAGGTGCTTTGAAGGATTTGGAAGAATCCGACCACATTAAAACTTTTACATAGTGATAAAAGCTTTTTGAATATCACAACATAGAACATGTTCAGGTACACACACAAGATACTTAGTGATACACAACTGAATTTGTAGCCTTCCTATTTAAAAATTGACTCATTGCTGATCACACCTATCTTTGTCACTTGGCAATATTTTGTGTCATTAAAATCATGTATGACATTTCCATGTCTGATGTTAACCCTTTAATTCTGTTTACACCCTGCAAAATTGATTTCAACTCAATTTCTCCAAAGGTTCTCCTCAAAGTTTCTAGAATCCAACTTGTAATTACCCCAAATCAGAATGTAGAGGTGATGAATTCTAATTACACAGTGGGATCCTGGTGTACGAGTACATAATGTGCTCAAAATCCCTCTTTCCATTATTTTACAGGAGGCATTATTCATTTTCAGAGTGTCAATACAGATACGGAGAGAGAAGAATTTCAGGTGAGTCTATTAAAGGGTAATATTCTGACACTGTTCTGCCAGTAGCGAGCCTCACCCTGTCAAGGAATCATTGTGGTGCAGAACGAAAACAGGCAGCTATGATTCCCCAATCCGTGTGGCCGTACAAACTCTGAAAATCATCCCTTTAGTATTAGCACATGAGCATCTCACGGTAATATTTCACTGCCCTGGATTTTGGAGCTGGTAGAGATATTCTAACCCACTGTTTCTAAAATACAGTGCAACAAACCTGCAAAAGTTCATCAACAGCTTTAGTGTCCCCGGAGCAACGTCTCTTTATATTCTCTATCCTTTACAATGTACAACAAAGGAATGGGCACAGGAGATGCATCTGGCACATTTATTTCACTATGAAGGTAAAAGGATACAATGAACACATACCATAGAGCTGTAGGGGGAAAAAGCAATTATGGAGCATTTCATATCTGTATTATGGTGTTTTAATGCACTCATGCACACATAGATTCACGTCAGCTGTTGATACAATTGCAAATATTCTCAAATACTTCATCACTCATGTTCGGTTTAAAATATTGGTAAGTCACTAAAACAATCCTATCAAAAATATATTTAGCAATGGTAAACAAATGAACTACGCCTGATTAAATGCCAAGTGTGCAAATCTTCTGCTTCTCTCAGCTGCCCATTGCATCATCTAAGCATGCACATGACATTTGACATCATATGCAGCAGCATGTAATTTGATAGGCAGAACTCAAAGTGCTTCAGTACTAATTCTGAGTTCCGTATAAATTATGTCCTTTGTCATGCTAGGTAGGTAAAGCGGTTCGCTTGTATAATCTGCAATGTCTAATATACCCGTTGCTGGCTTTGCTATCTACAAACAAGTTAATTTACTGTAACAGTACTTTTAAGGATCGAGATCAAACTTATGAGAATAGATACCAGGATGCTCTTGGTGCCTCTGAATTGTGAAGGAATTCTTTTGGATTGAGAAGTTCTGACCTTTGTGAACCATTGCTAAGTATTTTTACTGAACCACTATTTTGAGCATCTTCCTATAGACATCACCGGTAACAGCTAGTTGTGTGCTAACAAACTTCTATCCACTATCTTTTGATTAAGACATCTGTGAAACCTCATTTGCCTAAAATTATTCACTTTCAAATAATTAAGGGTTTTTTTTTATTTTACAAAAACACAAACTGCTGTCAAACCAAGTGTTGGTCAAAAACCAAAACCAGGTTACCATTTGAATAATACAAACTTCAGAGGAGAAAGAGATCAAATCTTAATATTACTGGATAAGCGGACTTCAGTATAAATTAATGCATATTCAAATGGGGAACCAACATGTGCCATTCATTTCCATAGGATAATTTGTGTGATAGTTGCTGCTGACCGTCTTTAGCAGATCAAAAGGAAAGGAGGAAATTAAATTTACATCCATCGCATAAGCATGTATTATTTAACATTAGTTGCAAGATCTCTCTTCCATCTCCATAGAAGGTACTCCCGTACAGGATCCTAGTTGCTGGGTAAGCTCATATACTTTGGAATGATGGTTAGAGGTTCTAGTTTCTCTTTGATATTCTTTTTCCCCTCAAAACATGCGGTTTCTGTAGCTGAGAATGTTTTATTTTCCCGGTGGTGGTCGGTACTGAAATGTTTTTTTGCACAGCAGGAGTATATTTTCACATTAATATTGATATTCTTTCCCGGTTCTTCTGTACGAAATAACAAGGCAGAGAAAGTCTGTGTTGATGATAGCAACAGTGCGGTTCCGTTTTTTAAATTTGTGGTGTTTTGAGGAGTTTCACTTCCACATTATTACTCCTGAGGGAGAGAAAAAAAAGTTTATTTTTTTAAAAATTCCAGCTAACTACTCTCCTCAATTTGGGCTGGTGTCCAGTTTGAGAGCCGTTCCAATTTACCACCAGGAGTCATTAGATAATGATTAAGATTGGATGATTTTCTCTCTCCTTAGCAAAGCACATGACAGTCCGGCTACCTGTCGCATCCCATCACTGCTTTGGCTAAGCTCAGTTAACTCCACACAAAGGGAATGTGCATGGATTATTAACCTGGTCAGTAATGTTCAGTGTCACACTTTGCAGTTTATTTATTCACTCGTGGTATTGGGAGAGTCAATACTTTTAAAGTGATTCCTCTAAAGGGAACATCTCCAAATAAAAAGATGCCAATATCCATCTTTTAAGCAGTGATGAATATCCATCGAATAAGCTGTGATGAGTAAGTGGTTAAATTAATATCAGGATACAATAGAAAATTTATGCTTTTACCTCTATATAAAAACAATAGTGGCCGAGATTTAATGAGGATGATGGATGTCTCACCCACTAGTGGGAATCCTGCATCGCTTTTCTTTCAGGGGCCCTGACGCTACTTCATTCCAATCAGGTACTTACTTAGGAACCATCAGGCCTCTCATTCGATTAAGCTCCCAGTGGGAATCCCATAACCAGAGAGCAGCTGGAGACTCAAGAGGCCAGCACCCTTCCAGTATTGGTTGTGGCACTGGGAATGGTGAGTACTACTGGTATTGAAATGGAGCCTGCCGACAGGATTTTGGCCATGGATCCGAAGATTGAGGTGAGCATAGGCAGGATGGTGATCACCAGTGAGGGAAGGGGATGGGCCAGAAACAAGGGTAGGTAACGGCTTCCTGCAGGGCTTACCCTACTCGATGCTGGGTCCCCCGATGCTGGGTCCCTTAATTGAGCACGGAGTGCTTTTTTCACCTTACCTGTGGGACCCTAGCAAATGTGACAAGGTTTACTGGGCAGATTCCCCAGGTGACGAATCCCCCACTTGCCACTGGTTGAATAGTGAACAAGGGAGGGGGAGAGCGGCCAATCACATGCTTCCCCACCACTAAGTACACACCTGAGGGTGGTGGTGGGGGGGGGGGATTTAAATTCCGTCCAATTAGTGTATCATGTGATGGATCGAACACCTATTGACTCTTTTGTAGCAGAATTAGAATAGTTTTGAAATACTCTCTAAAACATTAGTACCGTGGCTCGAATCAGTGCAGTGATGTTGGAAGGGGATCAATTACTCCTTTAATAAGGGTGTCAAAATTACTGGACATCTGATAGATCGATGTTGACAAAGGTGGCTTTTGTTTCACTGTTGGATTTGTAAAGCAGATCTATAACCCACCATAAAATTCAGTATTTAAATCTGACCACATATGCCACAATAGGAAATTAAAGTTGGATACCCAATGAAAATGACCAATCAAGGTAAAATGCTAGCGGCCATGTTACAGCCACTTTAAAGTTAGTCAAATATTTATAAATCTTGCAAGTTTCACTTTTGGAATGAATTTCTAATAGATTACACCTGTGGCATCTACATTAATAACGTGACTCTTTGCGATACATAACAGAAGGAGGTAGAAGAATCAATCTAGGTCTGTTAATCTGGCTCCCTTTATGCTATGTAACATTTTCAGTCATGTAAAACTTATTCAACACACTCCTCAAAGAAGTAATGCAGCAGAAAGTGAAAGATATGACTCCATTCTATTTATCTCCAATTACATCACAAGGATGTCTTGCCTATTTTCCCATGAATGTAAGAAATTGGTATACATATCATGTTATATGTAACTGGTGCAACTGATGCAAAAGCCTGGGTTAGGGTGTGTATCTCTGGAATTCCTTGCCCAGTGAAGCAGTTGAGGCTCCTTCTTTAAACGTTTTTAAGAAAAAGATAGATACCTTTCTAAAGAATAAAGGGATTCGGGGATTATGGTGTACGGGCCGGAGAGTGGAGCTGAGTCCACAAAGATCAGCCATGATCTCATTGAATGGCGGAGCAGGCTCGAGGGGCCAGATGACCTACTCCTGTTCCTAGTTCTTATGTGTATATATCTGCTGCGGTAATATTTCCTTAAAATCGTGGTGTAATAGAAAGACAGACACTGTGGCTGCAGGTAGCGCAATTAAGATGTAGTAAAAGTGAGATCATCATTATTAAAACATGCGTATGTTTACAAGGAAAGGCTTAATGTATTTTTTAATGATTTGTGGGGAATGGATAATTAGAGACATTATGTTCAGTCTTAAATAATTGAGTGATGGCATTTGAGTGGGATAAAGATGATGTAGTAATGGGGGGAGACAGGTCTGTGGCAGTCGGTTTGGAGTGTTCACTGGAAGTTATGAGTTGACAACAGTTTACTGCAGGAGGCTGTCAGGTTAAGCAATAGTCTGACGCGGACAATAATCTGCAGGCTGATTCCTCAGGATCTCCCTCTCCCCAAGCAGTCTTTTAAAATAACCTCTATTCAAGTGTATATCAGGTAATTCTGTGTTTGCTAACTATATTTAAAAGTGTTTTTTGACCTGTGATGGGCTTTGCTTGATTGTAGATAAAGAAAGTATCAGTTAGAAGTTAAAATGGTTCCTTTTATTGTTAAGTAGAGCCGTTGGATGACGGACGGACCAGCTGCTGGATTTAACAAGACGCCCCACTGCAAAAGGTAGTGAGAATCTGGAACTCACTGCCTTATAAGGGTGGTGCAGGCAGAAACTGCATTTAATTGCATTTAAAACATACTTGGCTATGCACTTAAGGTGCCATAACCTACAGGACTACGGACCATTAGGGTGCATGGATAGCTTTTTCCAGTCAGGAGAAACATGATGGACTGAATATGGCCACCTTCTGTGTTGTGTTTTTATAATGATGTCTCCCCAGCATCCAATTTGGAGGGTATCCCAAAGATGCACTGGGGAAACCCTCTTGAAGTTCCCAGCTAGGAATTACCCAGCACAATTGCGCTGCGCTGGGAACCATCTGACAAAGTGATTTAAATCACTCACTTCAGATGGTTATGCCAGTGATTCAAGAGTTAGGAGCAATAAAAGCACTTCTAACTTCAGAGTAACTATTTTGAACACTCACTGAGCCCTGCACAGGACCCCCCCCCCCCCCCCCCCCCCACACACACACACAATTAAACATACCACAATTAGTTGTATTCCCAGCTCAACCTGACCCCCCCAACCTGACATAATCCCGACCCACTGCCCAGCCAGACCTGCTGTCACCCTCCCCCCAACCCAAACCACACCCGGGCCGCTTCCCCCCCCCCAAAACCAAGTTCAATTTCCCCCAGCCCCTCGGTGCCTTACTCCCTCACCCCATGTCCAAATCCCCACCCATGAACACACCCCGAACCCCACATCCCATTAATTTATCTCAGACACTTGTCTTCTCCCTGGCCTGTTACTTTCAAATGGGACATTTAAACTCACCTGCTTTACAGCAGCTAGTGCTATAAAAAAAAAGGCATGGTGTCCTCCTTCGTTCTGCTTCTTTCATATTTAGATGTGCGAGCCAAGGGACCTACTATGCTGCTTGAATCACACCCAGCCTGAGTAAGGAAGCTCAGTCGAGACAGGCACCCAAGAATCTCCGCACAGGTAAACTGGTAGGGAGTGGCAATCCACTTCTGATTGCCACCCCAAGGAGGTTATGACCCGATATCAGGGTACCATTTGTTCATCAGAGATCGGGTAAACGCACTGTGCATTCATTTATTTTGATTAGGTACATGAGAATATTTATACAAAGGTAGAAAGCTTGTAGCCATCAGCAGCAGAGCTGTGTGCACTGTGTACTGCTCACTGGCCAAAGTGAAACGGAGACTGGATTACATGACACACTTCCCTTCCAGTGATGGTATGCTGCTATCCCTTATAGGCAGATTGCAACATTCTATGCTATAAATATTCTATGTTTCTAAAACCATGTGCAAGAGTTAAATGGGGTAGAAGTGATTAAACACAATATTGATAACAACAATGATCAATTGTATACTCTGCTATACCTTTGATTCCTTTGCATTTTGCTCTGTTTCAGGCTCTGATTCCTTATAAACCACAGCTTTTGTCACCAGCATGTCAGGGTGCTGTTGTTTCACTTCCTTAATTGCAAGAGCCAGAGCCTAGAATACACAGTGAAATCATATGAGGCACCAGATTTTGTGTATAGATTGCATTGAAAATGTGCATTGCTAGCTAATGAAAAAGGAATTATTGTAGCAGTGATGTTGCAATGATTTCCTAATGCTATCAGGTACAAAAGGCTCATGGTCATATCGATGATAACTCAATCTTACTTCATAAAATTCTTCTTAAGAATACACATATCCTTGGATCTTAACCCAAACCGGAAATCTCGGATAAGCAGGACGTGAGGTGAGCACCAAACCCAACCTTCAAAATCCCAACCGTGTTGCCAGTTAGGGAAGATGTTCGCTCTGTGATCATGTCTGCATTTCAACAGTCAGCTGGCTGAGGTGTGTAGGAACGGAATTTCAAACTGAAGGAGGCCGTCAGACGGCATTAAAGAATGATCGCTGGCAAAAGGGTAAGCCACAGGGAGGAAGTTTCAGGGTGCCCAGGTACGGGGACTACCTGAACTCCTTTGCAGCATTTAACTGGCAGCTGAAGACTATTTCTTCAGTCCCTGTCGGCAGTCTCCTACTACTGCACAATGTACTTTCACCCTGCTGTTTTGTCCAGGAATTGGGGGGGGGGGGGGTTAATCTTTAGAGCTGGAAAATTAATAATAATAATGAAACCCACAATTTCCCATCTTTCCTGTGCGTCTCAAAGCTTTTCACATTGACACCATTTATCCTCAATATTGGAGTAAGAATTGAATTGATCACCAGGAGGTAAATTTCATGGTTTACTACTCCCAGTGAGTGCAAGCTTATGTTGACAATTGTTTGAATCACAGACCCACACAAGTGCTCAATCATAAAGAAAGGAACTAAAGAAATAGGAGCAGGAGACGATCATTGGGAACCTTGAGCCTGCTTTGCCAATCAACATTGTCAAGGCTGATCGTCTCCATCAACTCCACTTTACTGCCTGCTCACCATGTCCTTTGATTTCCCCAAGAGATCAAAAATCTATTGATCTCAGTCTTGAATATAAGAAACGATGGAACATTCTATCAGCCCTCTGAGGTACAGAATTCCAAAGATTCATAACTTTCTAGCTGACTGAAGAAATTTCTTCTCATGTGTAATATAATAAATATATTGATTCATCTATATAATAATCCCATTCACAATGATTTCTTCTAATCGATCGTTTCAGAAAAAATAGCATGCAAGTTCCCTGTTTAACCATTACCCGTAGTAGCTCGATACATTTGCTCCCCCACTGATGGTTATAAGACCAGAGACATAGGAGTAGAATTAGGCCACTTGGACCATCGAGTCTGCTCCGCTATTCAATCATGGCTGGTATTTTCCTCATCCTCCTGCCTTCTCCCCATAAGCCCTGATCCCCGTATAGAAAATAATATATTGAACATGTCAACATGAACTCCTTCCTTTTGTTCAGGATCACATATTTATACATGAACGATGTTACAGAATGACTGTGCACATCAGCTGATGTAAAGGGTTTAGTACCTGGTCTTGATCAACATCGGCATCGCCTGTGATGATAATTCTTTTCTCAATCCTAGTTTCTGAAAATCCTCCTTTCACTGACTGAAGACATAATAAATCACATTTGTTATTTTCTGGCAATCTGCGTTCCTGGTCTTGACTAAAATTTAATTATTGTATTGGCCTTAGCAATTAAACAATCTGTTTTATTTTGGACTATAAATTTATATCAGTTTGACTCAGTTGGCACCCTCTTGCCTCGAAGTCAAAGGTTTGTGGGTTCACGCCTCACACCAGGTTATGAGCATAATTCAGATATTTCAGTGCAATGCTGCAGGGGTGCTTTTCAAAAAAATGAGATTATGAATGAAGACCCACCTGTCCATTGCAGTGGTTTAGGTCAGGTCAATGCATAAAAAAATCCACATATCCCAAAATTCAAGAGTGCAAAGTTTATGTGGTACCCTGAGCTACATTTCTTCCTGAACCAATGGTCCAACATTGATCATCTAGTTCTTCAATTTGCTGTTGCAAGGACCTTGTTTTGCTGTGCACAATTTGGTTACCAATTTGGCTATGTAACATAACTACTCAATTCCATCGAGTGGGCAGTGTTAAAGTTGGCCACTTTGTTTCTTGCACAAATCAAAAAAGAAATGGGAGATTTGCCATTCCTGAAGATGGCAAATTAAGAAGCCACCTCCAGGAGCTTGTGCTATAAGGGAATGCCAGGCGGGTTCCAGCACTGAGAGGTCTGTTCATTGGTTTGGGGCCCTTTGACAACCAGAAGGGCAATTTGTCTGGTGTCCTGGCCAAATTTAATTCCTTCACCAACAAAACCAAAAACAAATGAACTGGTCACATATCTATTTACTGTTTGTGTGAGACCTTGCTCGCAAAATTTAGCTGCTCTGGTTAAAATAAACAAGAAGGGAATCAAATACTGAGGCATTAAGTGGCATTTAATATGGAAAAATACAGTCATCTGGCTAAAGAAGAGGGAATTTTTTAAAAACAGCGGGACTAGAAAATAAATAGACTGACACAAAAGATGCATTTGTAGGGGTGGCATTACTGTTGAGGCTTAATCATGAATATCAACAGCACAATGTGGGACAACAGTGCAAAAAACTAATGAGAATTTGGGAGGCATCGGGGGATGAATGGAGCCTAAAGCAGGAGGTTAGTTTGTACAAAGGCACTGATACAAAAATTCTGTATACTTCTACTTGTTGCACTAAAACATGGATATCCAGCACTAAAAGCATTGCAGCCAGCTGAAGAAATCTGAACTATGGGAACAGGTTGTAAATCCAGAGATATTTTACTCTGAAGAGGAGAATACTTAAATATAATTTCCTCTGTACTCATAATGCTTAAAATACTGATCAATTGAAAGCAGTACAGCAAAAATCCTTGACTGACAATGAAATGCTCTCAATCCATAAGGGTGGCAAGGTGGCACAGTTTTCTCACTGCTGCCTCATAGCGCCAGGAACTTGGCTTCGATTCTGGCATTGAGTGATTGTGCATGTGGAGTTTGCTCATTTTCCCCATGTCTGCGTGGGTTTCCTCCGGGTACTCCGGTTTCCTTCCACAGTTCAAAGGTGTGCAGGTTAGGTGGATTGGTCATGCTAAATTGCCCCTAAGTGTCCAAAAGATTTGCAGGTTGGTGGATTGGGTGACGGAGTGGTCCTGGGTGTGGTGCTCTTTCAGAGGGTCGGTGCAGACTCGATGGCATCCTCTGCGCTGTAGGAATTCTATAACTACAAAAATCATGGGCGAAATTCTCCGGAAACGGCGCGATGTCCGCCGACTGGCGCCCAGAACGGCGCAAATCAGTCGGGCATCGCGCCGCCCCAAAGGTGCGGAATGCTCCGCATCTTTGGGGGCCGAGCCCCAACCTTAAGGGGCTAGGTCGGCGCCGGACGAATTTCCGCCCCGCCAGCTGGCGGAAAAGGCCTTTGGTGCCCCACCAGCAGGCGCGGAAATGACATCTCCAGGCGGCACATGCACGGGAGCGTCAGCGGCCGCTCACGGCATCCCCGCGCATGCGCTGTGGAGGGAGTCTCTTCCGCCTCCGCCATGGTGGAGACCGTGGCGGAGGCGGAAGGGAAAGAGTGCCCTCATGGCACAGGCCCGCCCACGGATCGGTGGGCCCTGATCGCGGGCCAGGCCACCGTGGGGGCACCCCCCGGGGCCAGATCGCCCCGCGCCCCCCCCAGGACCTCGGAGCCCGCCCGCGCCGCCTTGTCCCACCGGTAAGAGAGGTGGTTTAATCTACGCCGGCGGGACAGGCATTTTAGCAGCGGGACTTCGGCCCACTCCAGGCCGGAGAATCGCGGGGGTGGGCCCGCCAACCGGCGCGGCGCGATTCCCGCCCCCGCCGAATATCCGGTGCCGGAGAATTCGGCAACCAGCGGGGACGGAATTCACGCCAGCCCCCGGCGATTCTCCGACCCGGCGGGGGGTCGGAGAATCGCGCCCCAGATTTTAGTTTTCACTGCACCGCACGGTGAAATATTGGTTATGCCAGCAGCTTGGGACACAACCAGCTCTATTCACTTTCCATACAATTACATGTTTTTCAGGTCATAAGCAAGGGCACAGAAAACAGGTTTGGTTGCAGTTGTGATCCCTGACAATACTGTAAAAATCTTGGAAACCCATGTTTACAAAAAAAGTAAATGCAATTTTATTGCTCATTATTGGCAGGACGTGGGCGTAGACCAATATTCCTGGCTGTTCTTGAGCTTCTTTCAAGCTCGTTCATGTGGTTTTATGAGTTTTCCCGGTGGGTCCAATGCCCCAAATACTGTACCATAGGGTCTAAACACTACAACTATGCAGTTACCTCGGCTGGTCTTTTAACAATTCAAATATTTGTTCATGGAAGGCAAACAAAACTTTCGGAACATAATCTCAGGGAATGAATGTGAATCTCTTCGCTGATAAAGCAAGATTAAAAATGAATACTCAAGGTCAATACTTTTGGTAGGAAATATTGAACTAAAAGTTCAGAGCTATTTTTAATGTTTATCTGACTGTTCCTGGAATTTAACTAACAGTTTTTTCCGCGTAGCCTTGGGCGCATTATTCTCAGTGGAAATGGCTGGCCATGAACTGTTACCTTGGTGATGTGAGTTGTGGTTGATGTAGATATGGTTTCTGAAGTAACAGACTGAGAGCCTGTTACATTTTTTGCTCCACTGCCACCATCAACCTGTAAAACAAATACAACATGCACAGTTGACAGGGGGTGTCAGGCTCCGAAAGACAGCTCAAGCCCCAAGGAAAAATAGCATTCTCGGAATCTTGAAAATTGCTTATGTAACATTCAGCAACTTACAAATGACGTGGACACGGTTTCTGAGACGGTACTCTGAGAACTTGTCACAGCTTCATTTGTTAGACCTGAACTATTGGTAAGCTGCAAAAGAAACAAAACAAAACACAACTCATATTAAACAGGCCTTGCAACACAAATGTCTAAGCTTACTGCAATTGCGGAATGAATTCATTGATTCTGCGCTCCCATCGGGAAGCTGTGCTCAAATGCTCTGACACCAGCTTGTCATTCGTGCTCGCTCTGAGTGCATGAATCAACAAATTTACCTGATTGAGCTTGCAAATTATGTGATTATGTGCTGGGGTGCCCATGAAAAGTATATAAACAAATCTAGTAAATATGGGCCTAAAACGTACCCAAGATAAATAAATAATTAAGTGGAGCAATTCTAAAAAAAATTTTTCTCATTTGACAGAAGTATACTGAGCTTAGTATTCAAATCCATGTTTGTTCTATTGCTACATACCCCAGATTTATTTTCAAATTTTGAGTAATTTGTACGATGTTACATTAATAATATGACATTCTAGACACGGGCCTCTTAAGCATGTCTGTGCTACCTTGCTGAACCCGATCTCGCAAAGCATTTCCCACCCTTCAGTTCTGAAGTACAGCCACTGTTGCAATGTAAGCAAATGTTGCAGCCAATTAGTGCACAGCAGGGCCTCACAGGCAGAAATGAGATAATGATTGCTTGTTTTTTTTAAAAAAAGTGATGCTGAGTGTGGGATAAATATTGGCCAGGACACGAGGAGAACACCAGTGACCTTCTTGATCTAGTGCCATGGGATCTTCCATGACACTGAGATGATAAATGGTACCTGGCAAAAGTGTTAGCCTAGATTGTGCGTTTGAGTCAATTTGAAGTAAATGGAACTGAATAGCAGACGGGGAATGTGGTACAAGGGTCTGGCACATAAAAAGGATTAATATGGGGCTGAGTACGGTACTGCCCACACACCAATGCAAGAGAACACATGACCCACACCTGGACGTACAGAGCAATGCGTAGAAGCATGGAGACAGCTCTGAGCGGAGACCTTTATTGTACCTATGTATATAGCTTCCAGTAGTTAATAATGAATTAATCTTGAACTACCCAAGAATACAAATACCGTAATGAGACCTATTGAACAACAACCAACACCATACAACATGGTGGCAGTGAATGGAACTCAAAATCTTGCAGGGGTTGCAGAAGAAAATTAAAATCCTGGAAAACGGAAGGAAAAAATTGAAACAACATTCTGATCTCAAGACCCAAAGAGGTAGAAAGAAATCACCAGAAAAAGCTCCTAAGAAAGGCTTGGAAGCTGAAGGCAGAAATTAAATTTCTCACTGCCGCAGATTAATCTATTGAATTCCCTGTAAGTCCAGTTTTAATACCCAGAGTGTACAGAGTCAGCAAACCTAGCAGGGGTGAGCTAAAAATGAATTCCTGGACAACATAAGGCTGAAATAAGTTATATATTGCAGGGGTCAGAAATTGCCATTTAAATCGCAGTCGGAGTACCAGATTTCGAAGCTGGTGCCTGAACGCGTGGCAGCTGAGCTCGTTCCGAACAAGATGGGGGGGGGGGGAATTAAAAATTAACTGTTAGGGTGGCACGGTGGAAACCAGGGAGATCCGCAAAGGCCGGTGAGGTCGACAGTGAAGGAACGGCAATATATTTCCAACTCAGGATGGTGAGTGACTTTGAGGGGAACTTCCAGGTGGTGGTGTTCTCAAGTATCTGCTGCCTTTGTCCTTCTAGGTGGTAGGGGTCATTGGCTTGGACGTTGCTGCCTATGGAGCCTTGATGAGCTCCTGCAGTGCATCTTGTAGATTGTACACATTGCTGCCATTGTATGTCAGTGGTGGAGGGAGTGAATGTTTGTGGAAGGGGTGCCAATCAAGCGGGCTGGTGGTGTCGAGCTTCTGAGAATATCATTGGAGCTACACTAATCCAGGCAAGTGGGGAGTAGTATTCCATCACATTCCTAACTTGTGGCTTGTAGATGGTGGACAGGTTTTGGGGAGTCAAGAGATGAGTTACTCGCTGCGGGATTCCTAGCCTCTGACCTGCTCTTGTAGCCACAGTATTTAAATATTTTCCTCCTCCTCTCTCCCCAAAAACCTATCCACAAAGCAGGATGGGAGAGGATGAAAAGCCTATCCGAAAGGCAACCTGTTTCTGACCCCACCTTGAAGGTGGTCAAACCTGAATCCATTCCCATTATTTGGCTGATAGCCCATTCCCGTTTACACAAAAGGCCGGAGTTAGGCCATTCATATGCAACTAAATTTCCATTACTAGACCATTAGGCCCTCAGACTCTGTTAATGGGAGGATGTCCGGTCCTGAAATATATTGCGTCTTTGCTGAATCATATTATGCATTCCCTATCGAGGTTAGGTTCGAATGGGAGCCTGTGAATCAGCTAGTTATGGGTGTATCCCTTTGCTTTGCTGCTAGCAGCTTTCCATTCTGCTTAAACCTTTAAATTGTCTGTTTCATTTTTTGAACCCATTTCTGAACCCATATTTCTAATATCTCCCTATCGTGATACATCGCTCCCCTGATGAAAAGGTTGGACAAGCCTGCTCTAATTATTCAACCAGGCAGTCCTTGTTGAAAACATTTAAGTGCCGAGATGGGGAACGCCATTACTGCCGGAGCCTGCCGAATGACTGTTCCAGCTGGTCCATTGAGAACCCCTCTGATTTCATCTTCTCCCAACCCCCTCAGGCCCCTCTAGCATGACCTCTTCGTTCCTCTCCTACTTTTCCTTTGCACCCCACTCAACAGACCCTTGCTGCCCAACAGTACCTCCTGTTGCAGCCTTCCACCCGCAGCCGAGGATCCAATACCTGGACAAAGTGTCAGAAGTAAGATCCGATTCCTGGACAAAGTTGCTGTGCCAAGAGCAACCTGGACGCACAGAGAAGGTCCACGTAGGTGAAGGTCCATGTGGTATTCCAGGTTCGGTTGCTGGAGACCTCCATCTTACACTGCATCCCTGGTGAGCCACCCAAGGCCTTATTAAGGTCTGTGCTGACATGTTGGACAAGATGCTATTGTTGCAGACGACCAGGCACGGAGATGGGGCTTGCAGATTCTGGTGGGGCTTTCATCTCCATCCCATTAGTGGGAAATCAATTTCATGCTGGCGTCTGGTGGGAAGTGCGACCTGCCATGACAGGTACAGCGGAAGATCCTGCTGCCATTTTACACCAACGTGAAACCAATTTTTGCTGAATTCTATCACCCCCCATCCCCACCCCCACCATTGGGGCGTGAGAGAATTCCATCAATTATTTTATTTGGCAGGCCTGAAGGCAGATGATATAATTGCTTGAGAAAGGAATCAACCAATCATCTGTAAAATTTGATGAAGTTTTAAAATAATTCAATGCTTGCTGTAACATCAGAAAGGGCTAAATTCCCTTGAAAGGGCTAAATTTAATAAAAGTGTCCAACACCCAGGCACACCTGTCGACTCGTTCATTAACGAGCTGTACAGAATGGCTGAATGCTGTGATTACAGTGACCTGAAATCTGAGCTAATCACGGATAGAATAGTTGTAAGGCAGTGTTTTCCCAAAATTGCACAGGGTGCTGGATTAGGTGAGAACAGCGATGTGAAACTCGCTGACTTCACATGCACCTTTTCTCACCTCATTAAACAGCACACTGTGCAAATTCAAAGAGCTGGCAAGGATGACACAGCCAGCAGGCGGGGGTACGGGGAGGGGGGGCCTAAAGACTCCAGCAAAGCCGAGATTTGGGCGCCCTTCCAAAAACATACATGTAAAGACCCTCCACCCCACCCCTACAGAGGTTGGGACCCACCCCGCCCCAAAGACTGGGGTACCCCCCACCCACCCCACCCCTCAAGCATTGTGGAACCCCCCAATCCCATGCAGGCATCGGGGCTCTCACCTCTAACCCCACACAATAGGACACCCCCCCCAATGGAAGAAGGTTACCACCCCTGCCAGTCTCTGCCCATTCATGTGCCCATTTAGTACTGCCAGGGTGCAATGCCCAGCCTTGTCCCTCAAACCGAGCGTCTCCAGGCACCTCCGAGCCTCCAGCTTTGGCTTTTGAAAACCAGTAGTGATTCAAGCCAGCATGATGTCACACCACCAGAGTAGGCGAAAGTATATGTTGTGGGCGGACTCTACGGCCAGAAGCCCTGTAATTAGATTTAAATGTATTCAAATTCATGAAAGTCAGGTTTATGCCCTGATCACCGGTGGGAGGCAGGGTAGATCTCAAACCGTGATCTTGCCAGCGCAAACCCCGTATTTGGCCCGCTCGCAAAATTTGGCGGCCATAACGGGATTGGTGCCCGCGGTGAACAGGGCTGCTGGAGCTCACCGTAGGGTTGGCAGACGATGCATTCTCAGACATGTTTCAGTGAAGGGAGATCGAACCCTTCAGAAGGCCGTCCAGTTGTCTGGCAATCCTGAAATCTGTTTGCGACACAGATTCATATTCAAAGCAGAAAGCAAACCGTGGTACAGAGTAAACTTCACTGTCTGGTTAGTGGAACAGCACAGAAACAGGGACACTCCAGGCCAAAGGAAGCAAGACGTGAACTGACCAGCAGAGCAACCATGCCAGCACTGTGGAGCAAAACATTGCCACACATGTGATTAACATCCAGCAATTTCACCCCAATGTTTTCAATGTAACCAAATAGGACAGTTTGGGAGCTATGCAATGCCAAAAAAAAAAAATCTAAATTCACAGAAGATCCCAAGAGGATATATGAGGTTGAGACAACACACCAAGAGGACACACCACCATGCTTCCTAGGTAAGGGCAAAGATCCTGGATTTTCATACCATGGTTAATGGTCATCTCACAAATTTAAATTGGACACGGGAGCCAGTGCTACGGTCCCAACGAACAAAGAATAGTGGCCAAGACACCTCTGGTTATGAGCAACAGTCACTCCATGATAAATTGCCCTTCTTGTCCAAAATTGCCCTTAGTGTTGGGTGGGGTTACTGGGCTATGGGGATAGGGTGGAGGTGTTGGCCTTGGTGCTCTTTCCAAGAGTCGGTGCAGACTCGATGGGCCGAATGGCCTCCTTCTGCACTGTAAATTCTATGATGATAATCACTCTATAGGCCCAGAGAAATCGGACTTCCGGTCATAGATGTGACTCTGGAACCACTAAGGTATGGTGGCAAACAAATCTTCCAGCTGATGTGTGTCATCTGTAACCAGTCTTTTTCTCTCTTGAGCATAAGTGACTGAGTAGCCCTGAATCTCCTCAAGACAGCTCAAGATGTCAAGATAAACATCGTCATAAATGATACAGAACTGCAAGTTCCCGAGAGCTCAAACAAGAAAGATTCTCTCAGCTGGAACTTTAGCGATGAATTGTCTCCTTTCTCTGTTTGTCCATTTGCGCTACAGATTCCAGAAGTTCCTTCTTGGTCAGATGACCCAACTATAGTCAGATTGTTACCGTGACAGTCAAGAGTGGAACCAGCAACGAGAAGAGCCTCAACCTCTGGTTCTGATGCCACACATGTGATTAACATCCAGCGATTTCACCCCAGTGTTTTCAATGTAACCAAATAGGACAGTTTGGGAGCTATGCAGAGATAAACTGGGAGACCACAAAGCAGATGTTGCAATTCTCAGCCAGCATGACAGTGCCAGAAACCGAGCAGCAACCATCCATTGATGACAGCACACCACACAGCCGAACACAAAGTTGAGCTTACTATCAAGTCACACCCTCACAACAGGAAGATCCACCTTCCATCCCAGCGTGCATCACGGCGGGCCGCACAGAGGAAGAGGAGAAGAAATTGGAAATGAGCCTGAAGTTGTCCATCCCCTAAAGAGCAGGATAAACCAACCACCATCCACGACTACAACTGGGGATTTGCCAAAGGGTGGTTCAATGCCAACAAATTGAAAAGGAGGATGAAAAGATACCCAGATCCCAGGACATTTCGCCATTCAACAAATATTATCTGCAGCAACAGTAGCTCCCATTCCTCCGACAATAGTGAGAACAAGATATGGAAGGGTTATAAAGCCTCCAGACTACCTGAAACTTTGAACTCAGACACTGGGGGAAGATGTAATAGTAGTAATGATGTGAATACATGGCGTAAACTGGAAAAACTTGCAAATACATTGGATAAAGACTTGAGGGGAGGTATAAGGGCCTGGCACATAAAAGGACTAATGTGGAACTATGTACAGTATCATCCACACAGTGTTGTAAGAGAACACATGACCTGCACCTAGCGGTCAGTGTAGCACTGGACAAAGCAGTGTGTAGAAACAGGCATGGAGATAGCTCTGAACGTAGACGGTTACTATACTTATGCATATGGTTTCTCACAGATAATAAATATTACATAAGGCTACAAATGCCTTACTATGACCATCCGAACTATGCCTAACACTTTACAACAGCGCATATAATAAGAAGTGATTGGTGTTTTAACATTTGTTCTGTGCTACTGCCGAAGATCGATTTTACCCACAAGCGTTTAAATGGTCAATTTGCAAGCATCTTAAACTATTCACCAGTATAGGTTTTTAGATTGAGGATATATCCATTAATATGGCAAAACTAAGATTTTCCAAAGAAGAAATTCAAACAGGGCAAACCAGCAGTTATGAAATACAACAAGAAATAGAATTGAGTGCCCGAGGCTTTGTTGGGCAGTATGCTCGGACTCACAGCTGGTTTTGACTGTGGTTTAGAACACACCGGCATAACCCAAAACTATAAAAGAGGGGAAAATGGGCGTGTGTATACTGGTTTACAACCGTTCATATTATGACCCTGCATAAAAGTTCAAATACAAGGTATTAAATTTTACTTTTTAAAACATTCTTCCACCACAATCTGCCACACCTACAAAGACCACTGTCTGACCCATGTTAGGAAATTAGAGCCCAAATACCTGGGTTGTTTTGGTGCTTGCTTTTGTTTCAAATGGTGAGGATGTTTCTTTGGAGGAAGCTTCTGTCTTTACAGTAGGTCCATCACTTGGCAGTCCCGCTTTTGGTTTTACAATGTCCTGCAAAATAAAAAGAATACCCACATTTTAAAAAAGTAATTGTCTATCGTCCTCGAGACTCGATTTACCCAGACTGTTATCAGCACCTGAGAAAAGATTTCTCCATTACTTACTTGTCGGACCTGAAACTAATCTGAGATGTATTAAGTCATCCATATTCCCCAGTTAAAAAGTCCATTATAACTGAAATATATAATTTTTAACCATGCAATTATTTCCTTTGTATGCAAGTTTAAACAGAAGTAAATATAAAAGGTCCTGAAATTAACCAGTGATACAAGTTCCCAATTCCTTTTCTCTCCTTTTATGCAGATAAAGCCCGCTTGCTACGCATGTTGATTTCCCAAAGAAAGGGATTTGAAATTAAGCAACAAGTATTTTTATCTTTATATTCCTCTGCATGATTTCAGGGCCAATGTCTTTGGAAGACTACGGGGTGAATTTTCATTGGGCTACGGAGATGGCCTTGATAGGTTGTGGAGATGGCTGGGATGGAAAGTTGCCATCGGATGGCAGCATGCCAGTTTTCCAACATCTTTCTGCCACTTGACCATTTTGCACGAGACTGTTTTGTGCAGAGCGGGGGGAAGAACATGTGGAATAGAGCAGTTGACAGCTACCCCCCCTCAAGCAGGGGACAACCATTTAAGCCAATTAAAGTGCCATTTAAGCCTCCTCTCCCAATATTGACTTGAATTTTCCAGCCAGCATATACGGCCTCCACTCAGGTTGAAACCCAGCCAATGAATGGAAGCGGACTCCCAGCAGTACAGCATGGGTCTGAACTCGATCATTAATGTTAATCACCCTACACAATTGCACAATGGCGGTCTGCCCAGGTGGCCACTTTTTACTTTAACGTTTTGAAGAGGTTGTCTCCATCTTTCGGAACCTTCTGTTTTCTCAACCTGTGTCAGCAGAGCCCACCTCTGGCAGCTATCCAATTGGTCCCCAAATCTTGGGAGCCTGCTCCCTGAATTAGACAAGGCTCCCTGCGTTAGCCACTTAATTGGTTGCCTCCTCTAAAATCTTTTCCAGGGTGGGGTGGTTGCGTGACAATAATGCACAGCAAATACATAGCAACAAATAATATAACAGCAATCTCTTAAAGGAGTTACATGTTCTATATACTGTTACTAATGTCCTGACCAACTGGAGTCAAATCTTTTCAACTTGTTGTGCCTAGCAGCACCAAAACTGGTATTCTGAATTGACTCTCCAAATAGTAAGGCTTTCCAAAAATATATCTAATAAAAGCAAAACTATACTTAAGAAAAATCAAAATTGTTGAGGAAAACACTAAAAATAAACATTCTTCAGATCCAAATGGAAGTATTCATCTCCTATAACAGAAACAGTGCTATTGTAAGCAAAGTGTTGCTTTTATTCAAGATGTCCATTGTGCAAATATTGAAGTTTAGAGAGGATCAGATGTCATTAGTTTCTTTAATACAAACATTTGTGTTAACAGGCGCATGCTCTAATATAGACTATATAGTTAGTGTATTATTACATTCTGTTAGAACAAACAAACATTGCTTTATAACACATTCACAAGTTATACTAAAGCATTTACCTCATTAAAAACTAGAATCTGAGATATAAAATAAAGTCTGTTACAAATATAATACAGGTCAGTCAGTATCCTAAAAGACAAAAAACAGGTTAGAACATTTCAGGATACCCAAAATGTTAACCTGCCCTTTGCTTCGCAGATGCTGGCCAACTTATCCCAGAAAATAGTTTAAAAATTAATAGAAATGTATTATTTCCAAACGATATGCTTTAGTAAATCTTCTATGGTTCACTTCAGGGAATCAAGCAGTTCGGTGAGATGGTTACAGGTTTACACACACACTGAAAGGTGAAATGTGGGGACATGCACTCGGTTTCCTAAAAGGTGTTAGGTTACCTCCTGTTGAGGTTTTTCTTCAGAGTCTTCAAATTTGTGGTCAATGCTCTTATGTTGGTCCTTCCCGTTCTCTTGAGCTGGTTGTCTTTCAGTACTTTTAGCAGGCAGATTATTGACACTCGATTCAGAGGTGGCACTCTCTGTTCTTTCGCGTTTAGCCATCTTGGTTTGCGGTGATAACTTCTTCACTTCTAATATTCCGTCAACTTCGTCGACTTTACCTGGCACTGTAAATTCTTTCTTGACTTCAATAGATTCCAAGGAATTTGTAGGGATGCTTGAATATTTGTGCTCAACATCCACACCGGTCTCCTTTGTCACCAACGGCTGGGTCACAATCTCTTGCATCTGCTCCATGACTTCTTCAGATTCTTGCTTGGTCACCATAGACCTCTTTTGTGGTTCCTGCTTTGTTTCAGTGCTCTGAGCAGGAAAGAATCGTCAAGACAATAAGGATTGAAAAATAACACTGGTTGGAATGTGAATGGTATGGATCAACGGATAAAATGTAAATATTCAAACTAGAGGAACTTGGGAGGATGATCAAAAATAATCAAAACATGACCTTGGACAAACACTTGAAGTGACACATGGGTATTATGAAGAAAACAGGTGAATTAAGATCTAAACAGTTTGTTAATTAATTAAAATCAGCAACCTGGGATTTGCCAGATTCTTCATCATGTAGTTTATGTGGAGATAACGCCTCCTGTAAAATGAAAAGATTGTCCATCAAATAACAGTGCAATTGTTCTGCCTTTTGTGAGAGGTGGAATGGCATATTTGTGAAAATCTAAGTTACACTTTGATTTAACAGGCACATTTAATTACAATAGGACAACCTCAAGCTCTGAATAAATTGAACAGGAAATTAACAGAAAACACAAAAGAAAGTTTGCAATGCCGGTAGCAAGATGCAAAAAATACTTCATTCGTATGGTGTGTAGGTGGACCTTTAAATAATATATAAAAGTGAAGTTTAGCAAGATTTAAACACCTGTGCGATATTTACTGAAGAATCAGGACCGTCTAACGTTTCCCCTCTTACTGGTGATTTCCCTGGAGATTTTGAAGCTTCCTCTGAAGGTTTTACTTCCCTGTCTTCCAAGGCACAGTCAAGAGCAGCAGGTTTAGTCTAAACAGACAAAAGCATTAGTCAGAAACTGAATGGGAGAATTCAGAAAGCAGAGCCTTCACTGTTAAATGGCACAGCAGCAAACAGTTTGGGAGCCAGCACCACAGCAATAGCAGGAAATCAGCCACAAATAATTGTTTTGACAGGCATTAGTATGCTCAAAAGGAAACAGCAGAACAGTGAAGAGAAAGAAAATAAACTAAGCAACGGGGAAATCACAATCATCAAGATGCAACCTGCTAGCAATATGGAAAAAGCATAATTTTTTTTTAGTGCAGGCACTTCAACAGTTGCCCCAACAGACCGTTCTCATTGCTCTCAAAGGCCAATTTGACTAGGTCGATTAACCTTTGCAGTTGCAAAAGTCCAAATGGTCTTAAATAAAAAAAGGAAGCAAATTAACAGGTTGAATACAATGCTCTGCATTTAGCAATATACATGACTAAAACATAAAGTGGTAGTTTATAAATAAGCTCAATTCAAGCTATGTAGACTTTATGATGTAAAATGCCATTTGACAAAACATGCTGGAACAATGTTTCCTTGCGACAATTCACATCAAGAGTTACCACTGCTTCTGTCAATTCCACTTCACAGCCTGAATCGGGTGATCCAACTTCAGAAATCTGTGCAGCATGATCCAGCACTTTAACTGGCTTTTTTGAGTAAGTATTTTCGCCCAATTTCAATTCAAAATAGGATATTTTATCCTTCAGGGTAGCTGACCCCATATCATATACTTCTGCATATCTCTCTTTCGGCTTGGTTGAAGAGTAAATTTCTGTCACTTCCTCTGATGGATTTGGAAATTCTCTCCCATGCTTAACTGTTGAGCTCTCTTTTCCAGGTTGAAAGGAGTGTTTTAAAGGATCTACTTTTGACACCTCTTCAGGAAATCCCTTTGTGATTCTCATGTACTCAACGTCTGTGCGCTTAATGGATGTAGGCTCTTCATCTCGAGATTTTGATGAATGCATAACCATTGTTGATGGTTGTAGTTTAGACAATTCATCAACGTTGGAAAATGTTGCTTTAAGAACTACATCCTGGTCTGTCAACTCAAGGTCAGGTGAATTTGGTTCAGATGATTTTCCTTCAGAAAATTCCATTTGAGATTCAGACCTGGAATCCATTTTATCATTCACAGAAAATAATTGATCAGTTTGATCTTGGTTTGTATCTAACGACAGTTCAGTGGAAACAAAGCTATCAACTTCTGGCAAGCTCTTGGATCTTGAGCAGTCCAAGTCAGACGACACGTCTGTGGAATAAGGTACAGGTATTTCAGATTCATCTCTCACTGTCCCGAGGAAACAATCTTTAGATTCTTTCCTTTCACTTTCTTGAGTTATAGATTTAACAGAGCTATTGATATCACTCTGGAGAACTGGTTTGAGCATTGTATCATCTTTTGGTAAAAAGGATATGGACTTTCCGCTATCTTCTGCTGTACATGGTGTTGGCGGCTCTTTTCCGTCCTCTACTGTACATGGCGTTGGCTCTTTTCCATCCTCTACTGTACATGGCATTGGCTCTTTTCCATCCTCTACTGTACATGGCGTTGGCTCTTTTCCGTCCTCTACTGTACATGGCGTTGGCTCTTTTCCGTCCACTACTGTACATGGCATTGGCTCTTTTCCGTCTACTGTACATGGCGTTGGCTCTTTTCCATCCTCTACTGTACATGGCGTTGGCTCTTTTCCGTCCACTACTGTACATGGCATTGGCTCTTTTCCGTCTACTGTACATGGCGTTGGCTCTTTTCCATCCTCTACTGTACATGGCGTTGGCGCTTTTCCGTCCACTAGTGTACATGGCATTGGCTCTTTTCCGTCTACTGTACATGGCGTTGGCTCTTTTCCATCCTCTACTGTACATGGCGTTGGCGCTTTTCCGTCCACTACTGTACATGGCGTTGGCTGTTTTCCGTCCACTACTGTACATGGCGTTGGCTCTTTTCCATCCTCTACTGTACATGGCGTTGGCGCTTTTCCATCCTCTACTGTACATGGCGTTGGCTCTTTTCCATCCTCTATTGTACATGGCGTTGGCTCTTTTCCGTCGTCTACTGTACATGGCGTTGGCTCTTTTCTGTCCTCTATTGTACATGGCATTGGCTCTTTTCCATCCTCTACTGTACATGGCTTTGGCCCTTTTTCATCTTCTGTTGTACATGGCGTTGATTCTTTCTCAACCTCTTCTGTTGTACATGGCTTTGGCTCTTTTCTATTCTCTTCTGGCTTTGGTGTTTCACCCTCGCACGTAGAACCCAATTTGGAAATTCCTCTATCAATTGATAGGGTGCATTCTTTGGACTCTTTCCCTGAGAATGTCCTTGACTCTTGTTCAGTCAGTGTTGTCTTTGATTCCTTTTCAATCACTGGGAGGATACATTTAGATTCATACCCATCCACTTCAAAAATAGACTTTGACTCCTCTTGACCAGCTACTTTTGTGGCAAGCTGTTTCTCTGAGAAACTTAGTTTACTTTCATTCTCTTCATCCAAATGCGATTTGCCTTTGTTAATCACAAAGTGAATTGGAATAATCTCTTGGTCAGTCATTTGGGAAGTTGCCTGGATTTTTTTGTCCTCCTCTTGGTCATATGTTTGGGAATCTGTCATTCCTTTTTTCCCGTCTACCCAAGGGTCTGGACCTCTCTTTTGGTCAGCTGTTGGAGAACCCGATTTAGATTCTTCAGAATTGTCTGACTTGGAGTCATTTTTATGCTCCTTGGACTTTGTTTCATCATTCCCAGAGGAAATTAGCTTGGATTCATCCCTGTTGGCCTCTTGCAAATGCAATGCAAACTCTGCCTCTTCAGATGCTTGAGAATCTGGTTTTGCAGAGTCCAAATTTCCTTCAGATGTAGAAAGTTCTTTCCTAGTGTTTATTGAAGTTTGTTCGAATGAATCTGTTAACATCACTGAATCTTCATCAGCAAGCTTTTTATTTTCAGCGATTACATGCTCTTTATCCAAAAGCTTCTCGGGTTGGAGTTCGTCAGGTTTAGCCGAGTGTGTTTGTATCTCCGGGGTTCTTTGGTCACCTGACTTCAGCAACTCTGTGCTGTTCAATAGAGTTGTTACTGTCAGAGTCTTTTCCTCTGAATTATCAGTTTTCGAAGGATCTTCTTTTTGAACAGTCGACACGACACTGATCTCTTCAGTCACTGGAAGATTTTCTGCGCATGACTCATCTTTGTGTAACGCTTCTTTTATAAGCTCCATTTCAGGAGACGATAGTTCTAATACAATTTGCTTTTGGTCACAAACAAGTGATATCGCCTCAACTGAATCTTCTTCTTCGGATTCATTTCTGTCACTTTTCTTTTCAACTACAAATAGTTCTTCTAGCCTAGAAGCTCGTCTTTCTATTATAACCCATTCCTCAGAGCCCTACATTTCAAATATAGAAACTTGTCAACATCAGAGTATTTCCATGAACAATCATATAGCAGCAGACATGCATTTCACTTTTCTAGATTGCTTTATAATAAAGAATTGTTATAAAAAGATCAAGCTAAAACTCTCTCAACATACATTTTAGTGACTATATGGAAAGTTATAGTTAAAATGTGGACACAAAGTCATATGATTTATAGTCTTTAAACACATAATAATTCTAGGCGACTAAATAAATGAGCTCCATAAATGGGTTGATTACTAACAAATATGACAATAGCAAACATTTTGTACACTATATTTAAACCTTTATGTTTAACTATCTGCTTCATATTTCCTCTTAATAAACATTTATTTTGGAAAATATTAGCAAACTGGCTAAAAAATAATAATTTCATAACATTGATGCCAGTTATGCCATTTAAAACTACTACTTGTTATCATCAGTTTATTTGTGCTCATTTAAACTACAATTCAATTTTATCAAATATAAAACTGAAAATGTCAACCTCAGGGGAAGATGCAAGACTTGTCTTTGCTGAAGCTTCCAGAGATAAGGCAATGGCACCCACTTGAGAAGCAGGCTCTTCCTTCGCCTCCTCTTCAGCCCTCGCAGACTGTTAGAAAGGTTAATTAGCTGATATACCAGAACATATTGCATAGCAGACAAATAACAAATGTATTAGCTTCTTTCTTGTGCTTTATATTTTAGACTAAAGATGCTTGGTAAAGTCATCAGGTTTTTAAGATTAGAATATGACGTCAAATACTATATACTCAAAAAGTATAATAAGCAACAATTTTATGAAATTGTTGAAATTTAGAAGCTGCAGAGTTAATTAGCACCATTTCTTCCAATCGGATGATTGCTTTTATTCAACTTGAAATGTGATTTTATTGAGAAAACGGGTTTTTATTTCCTGTAAGTTTGAATGGTTATGCAGTAACTCATTAAAGTGATTTATGGCAACTATCCTCATACTATTAAGTATCTTCATGGGGGTGAGCAGGGTTGGATTTCAAACCTAATAATATTCACTGCTGAAAGCTCAAAGCAAGTGACGAGTACATGTTTAATTAACACCTGCCTTCTCCTCAAACTGCCTATAGCTCCCAGCAGACCCTTCATTCTTTAACGAGAACCACAGCAATCAGATAAACACATTCCCAAAATAGTTCTCCAAAAATTCTAACTCAGCCCTGCTCTAAACCTCACAGATCTCCTTGAAACCAGACTGGCTTCCATCTGCACAACAGTGCCGCACAGCATGGCAGGAAATGCAATGTAGAAGGAGTCTTACAACCAGCTTCTTTACCACTTCCAAATTACAGCATTTACAGAGAAACCACATGCCATCTAAAACAGTCAGCCACACCTCAAATATTCTCACAGAAGTTTTATCACAATCAGAAATTATACATTTCAAAAAATACAGATCCAGCAGAAATACGTTATTAAATATTAAATATAATAGAAAATAGAAAATAACTAATGCAGGAACTTGACAAACAGCACTCACATAAAACTTGCCATCCGTTGGTTATGAGGTGGAAGTTCCTTTTGAAATATTTTCCATATTCAATACATTCCAATGCAGCTACTTTTATTAATGACATTTATTGCTTGCAGAACAGCACAGCTAATTCTTTCACAATTCATTTCTGCTTACTTTTCAGATTCAAGTGAGCAAAACCTGTGATTAAATCTCTCTGGTCAACATTATAGAAGCATTATCCTGGCATTGTTGCAGTACCCTATTGGCTTTAATTCTACGAATGATTGCGTGCAACATCCAGAGCAGCATGGTTTCTTATAAGATTAAAAGTGAGTGTAATGCAGTTGGGTATAGGAATAGGATTTAGTCCTGTTATCCAAATAAAACCGAGGAAACTAATTTAGCCGTGTAGTTTATAGAATTTGATAACATCAGTGACAAACTACATAATATTAAATTGGAAGATGCTATTAAACACTCTTCTAATCTAACAGCTACTTCTGGAAGTCAGAACTACAATTACAGTCTAATTATATTAAGTGTTAATGTTCGGTTTTGGCCTTCACCAAGCTGTGGACATCTGAATAACAATGTAACAAAGCCATTATAGGAAGAACCGCAAGGCGAAAATGAAGCCTCATTGTTCAACTCAACTGAATGATTCCAATGAAGGATGCCTTGAAAGAAAAGGCACATTATAAACAAAGATAAAAACACATGCTGCTTGTGCTTTTTTCCTCGGTGTTTATCCATCAACATTGCTGAATTTGTACCAGTTTGTACACACAGATCATCTATTAGCAAATTGCAATTTATGCAAAATATCTCAACGGCGCAACATAAGAACAATGAACAAGAATAATGCAAGATAAGAAAGGTCCCAACCTCATAGCCTCAATCAGTATGGTCATTTGAGGAATGTTATAAGTGCCACAGTTCTGTTAAACATCGTTCACTGACACGCACTTTACTTGTATTCCAAATCACAAGTTCAAGAATTTTGGTGGATCCATATGATTCACTAGTATCAAATGGATCAGTGACTGTCACATCACTTTTACCAATATCAGACCTTTAATTGCCATAACCAGACAATATTTAATATGTTGTAACAGACATCATCCAAATTTATGAATACATGTGTCATAATCATATTAAGTTGTACAAAGATAGATTGTAACAGGATTTATGTGCTCCTTCCTCAAATTTGCATCCCTCCAGATGCCATAGGTAAGTCAAACCATCAACGAAGACTCCTACATCATATTTTTAGATCTCTTGTATCTAGTAGCCCAGCGAGGTCTATCTGCAGTATTTTTTATGGCTAAGGAGGTTGGGAACCTTGAGCTTTTCTTTTAAAAAAGCACAACTCGGTCAAAAACAGGAAAATGTTGATTATTTTGTTTTGTTCCAGAACAATTAGACAGAAATCCCAAATGCGAGATTCAATTCACTCTAAAATCAGCAATCCCAGTAAGGAAAGTTGGTGTGTACAGCATAGGTCCATTGATAGACTGGGGGAGACAATAAGATATTAACCTACCTTTTTTGTTGCTAGTTATTTCCTAACTACCAAGGGGCAATTCTCATGAAGCTTCACCTTTTGGGAGTTGGTTCTGATCTTTTGGCGACTCATCAGTAAAGTGCATATTTGGGGCAAAGACAATTTTGAGGTACTATCTTCACAGGCCACCTCAGCCAGCAACAAGTTCTGGGATGGGGCGTTGGATGGGTGGGTGAGGGTGGAAAGAGGAGGTAACTTCATCAGGCTCCTCAAAAGTACTGATCTCATATTTGCCTCTTTGGGGCAGCACGGTGGCTCGGTGGTTAGCACTGCTGCCCCACGGCGCCGAGGTCCCAGGTTCGATGCCGGCTCTGGGTCACTGTCGGTGTGGTGTTTGCACATTCTCTCTGTGTTTGCGTGGGGTTCACCCCCACAACCCAAACAGTGTGCAGGGTAGGTAGATTGGTCACGCTAAATTGCCCTTTAATTGGAAAAAATGAATTGGGTACTCTAATTTTTTTCTCAAAATAAATAAATAAAATCTTTGCCTCTTTGACTGTTTTCAGCTGCCAAATTGATTGGAGTGCATGTTCTGACCAGTTCCTACAAAAATTTGGATAATTATCTGTGGGCTCCTTTCTAAATGGTGCTGGCTGTTCATTCATGTTAATAGGGCAGTAAGGTCACTGGCCACATTCTGAGGCTGTTACCATCCCATTATCGTTTATTCATTTATGGGATTTGGGCACTGCTGGTTAAGCCAGCATTCATTACCCATCCCTAGTTGTCCTTAGTAGAGGTGGTGAGCTGCTTTCTTGAACTGCTGCATCCCTGAGGTGTAGGTACATCCCAGTGCTGTTATGGAGGGAATTCCAGGATTTTGACGCAGCGACAGTGAAGGAACGACGATATATTCCCAAGTCAGGATAGTGAGTGACTTGGGAGGGAAGCCTCCAGGTGATGGTTTTCCCAGGTATCTGCCACCCTTGACCTCCTAGATGGTAGTGACCATGGGTTTGGAAGGTACTGCCTAAGGAACCTTGGTGAGTTTCTGCAGTGCATCTTGGAGATGGCAAACATGGCTGCCACTGTTCATCAGTGGAGGGTTTGATTGTTTAAGTAAGGGGGAAACAATCAAGCGGGCTGCTTAGCCCTGGATGGTGTCGAGCTTCTTGAGTGTTGTTGGGGCTGCACTCATCCAGGCAAGTGGACAGTATTCCATCACACTCCTGACTTGCGCCTTGGAGATTGTGGAAAGGCCTTGAGGACCCAGGAGGTAGGTTACTCACCGCAAAATTCCAGCCTTTGATCTGCTCTTGTAGCCAAGGTACTTATATGGCTAGTCCAGTTCAGTTTCGGGGCAATGATAACCTCCAGGATGTTGAGACAACACAAATTAGAATTGGCCCCTTTTGGATTGATGAGTGGTGATGAGTTGTTTATAACCTATCCAAAGTTGGCACAGGCACCAAGTATTATGGGCAAAAGATAAAAACAACTCTCTCATTCACTGGTGCTATAGGAATGAAACAGTTGAGTGTTGCCAAGGGAAAGAACACTGAGGACATATCACATAGGGCTCATAGGCATGGGTAAAGGAAAGGTGCACAAAGGAAATATTTCAAAATGATCTCCAACATTGACTTACTTGAGTCATCTACACTGCACAGATAGCAAGGAATAATTTCCTCTACCTCGTAAGAAGACTGTCCGCCGCTTGGTCAAATTTTAGATATTCCAAAGTCATAACATTGACAAATTATCAAAAGCAGCAGTTAGCTTGAGTCAACAGTAGATGGTACAATCTATTTCAAAAGTTAGAGAGCTAACATACAGAGGATGCTGGTACATGCAACTAAAAAACAAAAACTGCTGGAAATGATCAGCAAGTCTGGCTGCATCAGAGGGGAGAGAGAGAAACAGAATCAGAATTAACATTTCACGTCGATGAGCTCCTGTCAGAATTAGAAAAAGTTAGAGGCGTAACAGATTTTAAGCGAGTACCGAGGCACAAAAAGGAGGAGGGGGAAAAACAAAAGGGAAAGTTCCTGATTGTGTGGAAGCCAGGAAAGGTTATTGGGCAGAATGTGGAGCTGTGAGGCAGCAGTGCTAACCGCTGTGCCAGCGTGCCGCCCTTTCTTGGGAAAGGAAATACTGGTATTAGAATCAGAGTAGGTTCACTCAACAGGTTTCAGGGATGAAGGGGTAATCTTACGAGGAAAGGGTGGGATTGTATCCAAAGGAGTTCAGATGAATGAGAGGTGATCTTACTGAAACATAAAAATCCTGAGAGGACTTACCAGAATGGATGCCGGGAGAATGGTCCCGCTTGTAAGAGAGGCTGGAACTAGGGAGACACAGTTAAATAATAAAAGGTCTCCCATTGAAGATGGGAATGAGCGGAGAATATTTCTCTCTCAGAGGATCATTAGTGTGTGGAATTCTCTTCCCCAGAGATGGTAAATTTTTTTAAGGCTGGAGTTAAATAGCTTCTTGAATGACAACAGTCAAAGCGTACAAGAGGTTAGGTGGGAAAGTGGAGTTGAGGCCACAATCAGATCGGGGCCCACCGATCGGCGGGCCAGCCTCTCTGCGTCCCGGCGTCCTTTCCTCCGCGCCGGCTCCTGTAGCCCTGCGCCAATTGGCGTCAGGGCCGGCGCGGGGGAAAAAGGCCACTGCGCATGCGCTAGTTGGCGCCAGCCCAACTGCGCATGCGCGGACCCCGCAGCGCCGGGTTCACGCCGCTCCAGCACTGTCCTAGCCCCCTGTGGGCCGCAGAATGGGGGCCCGGAACGGGCTCCGGTGCCTGAGTAAAACACTCCCGTTTCTACTCCGGCATTGGCACTTAGCCGCCCGTTGGGAGAATCCCGCCCATTGTTAAAATACCTGAACGATATGAATGAATAAGCAGGAAATTCTACCCCGGTGAGCTTTCACAAGAGAATTGAAAAATTGTACACTTTATTCAGTCCAGCATTCTTTGTTAAGTACACAGAATATCACACTGCATCAAAAAAATAAATAGATGCACAAATGCTTTAGAATGACACTAGTCACCCGAGAATGTTCAATAAGATCTCTACTGCAGTCCTCACTCTTTTCTTTGTACCTAGTAGAAGGTCGGAATCGTACTAAGTTTAAGTTGCGTGCAATTAACTGTGGTATAATTCAATTTAAATTAACAGCAACCCTAGTCATAGTAGAACAGAGACTAGAAAAATAGCTGCCACCAACAGAGTAACAAACAAACGGATAACCAAAAGCCAAAACCAAGTAGGCATGTCTAGCACACCTATGACTTCAACAATTTGTTTATAAACCAAACCCACCTCTTTGAGCTTCTCAGACTCCTCTTGCTCTTTGTCTTTAGGTTTTGACGAAGATGGGGAAGTGGTTAATTTCTTTTCTCGGTCACCATGACTTAATTTAACACTTGTAGATTCCTGTAAAGTCCGTTTTAGTTCATTGATATTGGCTTGATGCTTCAATAACACATCTTCTGATTTGTCCAGGAACTTTAGCAAATTTGAAAAAGAAAGATAATGTTAAACTAGAAGTAACAGACATATTGCTCATCAGGGATGTTTAAAGCAGAGGAAAGATGTACCGCCGAGTCTATTTCTTAACCTATTTGCCCGACATGTCACCAGTATTTTAGTGAAAGTGTTTACCATTTAATAATAATTGGATTTACATTTCTTCTAAAATAGCAGGACAGATAAGAATTCCAGACAGAACATGCCTGTTTATTTACTTTAAGGCCTCAGGAAGGTGACTAAACTGATGATCAGCTTTCTTTCCCTGTAGCGAATATTTCATTCGATTACAAAACATAGTTCAGTTTAAATATAGGTGATGTGATTTAATTACAAAATATACTTTTCAACTCCCCCCCCCCACCCCCCGCAAAAAGAAAATATTAAAAGATGCTTTGGAGACATTCCAATTCATGTGGATGGACTGGAGAATTTTAAGTATTATGTCAAAAATGATTTGCTTTCCTTTCTATTTGACAGGCTCCTTGATGTTAATACCTGATTATGTACATCCTTGCTATCAAGCTTGTTAAGTTTAAATGTAAGGAATAAGCTCCATTTAATGCAGAACTCATCTATATCCAGTTTCGTCTCCAATGGGGAGAGTAACAATTTCTATGTCAAATATTACACATTCAGCATTAATTCTCATCACCCTGGCACCACTGATAATGTGATCCAACCTCCCCACTTCCTGTGAAACAAACTTCCATCACGTCAAATTAACATCTGCACTTTGCACACTTTATACCTCCCACCCTGCCTCAATAAACAAGGAAGAATATTATACAGTCTACAGCGACTGTCTGAAGCTAGTGGAAGTGACACTATATCTATTTGGAAATCATATGTTTCTAATGTTATAATACAGCCCACAAGATGAAAAATTAATAACACAAAATATATCAATGGCTAGAAACGTTGCATAAAGCAAGCAAGTAAGGAATGTTGGTTTGCAATGTAATGTGTTTGGTGATCAAACAATTTAATCAAATGTGGTCAATGGTTAAGAATCAGTTATTTTTCACAGACAAAGCCTCCATAGCATTTTAACAGTCCCTCAGTCACTCGTGAAATGTATGTTAGCTTACAGGTGGTGTACTGACAACAATGAAGAAATTATGATTCAGAAAATTATCACCCACTTTCCTGTGTGGTAACAAGAAATATCATTCAGTCTTTTCATCTCTGAAATCCCATCAATCTCCAGTTTTGAGTCATAATTCAATATTTCAATGGGAGCAGTAAATATTGTGGATTGGGTGGGTGATAAATCTTGAAGGATATATGAGTTGGATCTATCTGATGTTATAGCTATATTTAGTTTGATGAATGACTCTCCATTAAAAAATAAATAGAAACCAGTTGTCTTCTAACTCGAGCAATATTTTTAAAACAGGCATGAAAATGTTTTACATAAACTGCAGTAAAAACCAATCCACAGTGGTCCGTACACTACCTCTTGCCTAAGTCTTGGCTCATCTTCATGTTCCATCTGACAGCAAAATTTTAAAAGAAATCAAGTCAATTTAATCCAAAACAAGAACAATCATAATTTGTTGATCCTCAATGAGAAAATGGAACCCCAAGCCTCACCATTTAAAAACAAGTGCTTGAAACAGAAAATAGATTAACTCAATAAAAATCGAAAGGATGCATTTACACTACAGGTATAGAGTCGTCACAAAGCAATTTCTGCCTCATACCGATACTAAGCTTGTGTAGGGTGAATGTGAAGTCAAGGTCTAGAGTTGACTCTGGAGTAGGTAAGACTCTCCTACCAGAGAGTCTCACTCTGGTTCACCCATTGACTCTGGCTCTCTCTTTATGTTGCATTTACACCACGTAAATTGGCTTGCATCAACAACAGTAGCTGCAAGGTTACTGCACTCTACATCTGTTGCTAAGCATTGGAGAGCAAAGGTGAGACAAGGTCATTGAGAATGACCACGGCCAACCTCCATAAAGCAGTTGGTTCTACTGGGAAAGGATCAATAGCTTAGAAGGTGCAGTGGTCGCGTAACTTTAAATTTCTGAACTCTTCCACAAACATGGCTGGTCAAAGGACTTTTACTCATTGGTGACTAATCTACCTTTCCTTGTTATTCGATTTCTTCCATATATCTTGCATACATTTTCTGAAGCATTCAACTATAAGGCACCATGAGGCTCTGGTCTGTTACAACCATGTGGAAATATCTTCCAGGCCAACAGACTTAACATAAACCCATATCGTGACCAAACATTTTCCTAAATAGCTTTAAGTATGGCTCCTCCATTGTTCTTTAGAGCAGGCATTGTCAAACTCAGGGGCGCAACCCGCGGGTGGGTCGCGGGCGGGTGTCAGTAGGGTCGCGGAGCTGTCCATCGCGGCCCTCCCGATCGCGCAAATCTGCGCGCAACAGCCGGCTTTTAACTATGCCGACTGCGAGCGGCCTTCAAAATGGCCACGAAAATGTTTTAAAAATGCGGCCGCACTGCACATGCGTGCCAGATCATTGGTGTGCATGTGAAAAACTATGCGCATGCGCACCGATGATCAGGTATGCATGTGCAGTACGGCCGCGTTTTTCTTTAGCGTTCCCTGCTTTTTTTTTTACAAGTTTAGGGTTTTTTTATTCCTTTTATTTTATTCATTTATATTATTCATTTTATTTTTATTTTATTCATTTATATTATTCATTTTATTTTTATTTTTTTCATTTATTTTATTCATTTTTTTTACAAGTTCGGGGGGGGGTTTTATTTGATAAAACTTTACAGGAAGAAAATGCAAAACTTTGGACAGATGGAGACTCCATACTTTCCGACACCGAAGGCTTCACCTTCACCCAACAGGTTCCGTTGGAGGAGCGTGTACGAGGGCCAAAGGGACCCAAAACCATTTCCTCCATTTTTGTCAGAAGCAAACAAGGTAAGAGAAAATGGTGGGTTGCGCAGGTTAGCCGGCGTAGGCCGCGAAGGTCGGCCGGCGTGGGCCGCGAAGGTCAGCCGGCGAGGGCCGCGAAGGCCGGCCGGCATGGGCCGCGAAGGTCGGCCGGCGTGGGCCGCGAAGGTCGGCTGGCGTGGGCCGCGAAGGTCGTCCGGCATGGGCCGCGAAGGTCGGCCGGCGTGGGCCACGAATGTCAACCGGCGTGGGCCGCGAAGGTTGGCCGGTGTGGGTCCCGAAGGTCGGCTGGGTTGGGTCCCGAAAGTTGGCCGGTTGGTAAAAATGGGTCCCCGAAAAAAAGTTTGAAAATCACTGCTTTAGAGGAGCTGCAGTGAATCAATTTTCATTTCTTGTTTCCCCAACATATTTATCTAATGCGTTTTCAAAGTAACTAGTTCATTGGGTTCATGGGAAATGTTAGATTTGTTTCCAGGTTGATTACAACATAATCATCAATTGTCTAAACATATGAAATATAATCTGCAATATGTGCTTCATCTTCGTTTTCTGTAAATCAGCAAAGAATGCTCAAATACTGATTTCTATCACTGAATAAAACAGGAGCTTGATGAGAATTTTGGGCAAGGACTAAAACCTTTTGAAATATAACAGTAAGTATTGGCAATCGCCCATGCCCTGAGTGCTGAATAAAAACTGGAGTTTTGTTTCAGTTACGCCTGGAAACAGAAAGCAAGTCTGTTCTAAAGATCTTGAATAGACAACCTGTAAGAATCCTCAACAACACACCTTGCTGCAGTGAACCGCTTTCCTCCCCACCCTCCGTAACTATATTTCTTTGCTCGTGTCCGATTCAGTTATCAGTGGAAGGATTTTCCTGAACCATGTGGCGAAAGGAACTATCACTGAAGGGAACACAAAAGAGTGTGTACTCCTCCCAGTTATCCAGTAATTCACATTAGCTGAGTGCAGATATTTCTGAGGGCTGTGGAGCTGGAGGAGTCCCACCCAACTGGTAAACAGAAGAGAAGCACTTGGGGGGAAAACGGTGTGGTGAACAGTGTCAAAAGCTGCAGGCATCAAGAGCACGTGGAGGGGAAAGATTGCATTTGGTCACAAGTTGATGAATTGATCTATTTTTGACAACTCTCATTTGTTTGGGAAATGGATCCACAAAGTTTTAGGGTTTGCATTGCAATAACCGTGGGCGACAGAAACCTTTCTGTTTGTGTCCAAAGTCTCACTGGGTTTTCTGGAATAAAAACTGAAAATGCTAGAAAAATTCAGCAGGTCTGGCAGCATCAGTGAAGAGTTCGTATTTTGAGTCAAATGACTCTTATTTAGAACAGACCTTATGCTGCCAGACTTGCTGAGCTGTTCTCGCACTGTCTGTTTTAATTCAGATTTCTAGCATCCACAGTACTTCCAAACTCTGCCTAACCTATCCGATTCCTCCTCCACTCCATGACTGTGATGCCAGGATCAGCCCAGTCAGTATGCCAGTGGGGTTCCATATTTATGTTTGCATTATATCAAATATACTGCATACTGATATAAATATATGTATTTGCAATATTACAGTTGCACAGTTTCTATAACCACAACAGCCAGCAGGTATATATGAATTAGCGCACATAGTGACCGACTATAGGACGTCGGAATCTTTCCTGTATCTAACCCTGAACACGTACGCCTCTCTGCATTTCTGATCACGCTGTCCTTATGTTTTCACATTGTTCTCTGATATCTCTAATTCAGAGGTTCCCTTCAATCACTATGTTAGGCTGCAATCTCTCATCACTCTGTTATATTTCCACACGTGCTTTGATGCTATTTGTTAATGATTGTCATTTTGGTCGTCATCAATGTCCTCTCTCAGCCTCGCAGCAACTCCCGCATAGGCTGGACTATTTAAGTTTTTCTTGTATGCAGCCACATAAATAATTGTGTGGGCCCGCGCACTTAACTGAACTGGCAAGGATTACGGCAATGAAATTAGAGGGTATGTTGGTTGTCAGTGTCATTATGAAGGTTGCTTTGCGAACCTCGGAGGTTGAATTTTATTTTATTTTTTAAAAAATTTTTTAAGAGTACCCAATTCATTTTCTCCAATTAATGGGCAATTTAGCGAGGCCAATCCACCTAACCTGCACATCTTTGGGTTGTGGGGGTGAGACCCACGCAGACACGGGGAGAATGCGCAAACTCCACACGGACAGTGACCCAGGGCCAGGATCGAACCCGGGACCTCGGTGCCGTGAGGCAGCAGGGCTAACCCACTGTGCCACCGTGCTGCCCCGAGGTTGAATTTTAAACCTCACCTTAGAAAAGCATTCATTCTCTACAAATATGAATTTGGCCATTTCCTTTCTAAGGCATCTGCTTAATCTATTAGTCATAAGGCTGCACTCTGGGTTGAGTCATGAGGGATATTGAGGTGCGGACGTGCTCCCATCGGGAACTAGGTTACTTCACATTGATATAATTTGGGCATAGTTGGCAGTGTTGTGTCACCAGATTCAGCTAAATTTGAAACCAGTTCCCAGTAGTAAACTTGGATAGTGTGTTAATCTGAGTCTTTAATTATGCTGTTCAATATGACTCAGGCAGAGAAAATAGGAGACAGTATTTATTTGCAGAAACATGCTACCCTGTCAGGCTCGACATACATCTCTCTTGTATTTCTACCTAATTTCACTAATCTCCTCGTGTACAGTGGACTGTTGACTAATAGCATAATGACTCTTTGCATCAGGAATAAATAACTTTAAACACCGGGTACCTTCATCTCTTTAATTTTTGTTGGTGTGGTTACTTCATCTGTTTTTTCTGACTTCTGGGAGGATTTCTTGCTGTCTGACTGTGTTGTGTCTGGGGTTTCTGTCCTTGAGGTCTCGCTTGCGTCTTTTGTTGACTCCTTCAAAAGTGCATCGTGATTTTCCCCAACTGAAGCTGGACGGAAAAACTCTGCAAGTCAGAATATCTGACGTAAAATGTGGTCATTATACTCTAAAACATCTCATGTGAATCACAGGCAATTTGAATGGAATCTGATACAAGGACAATTCAAAGTGCATTACTTTAATCCTGAAAACACATTGATCTATTTATTGAATAACGAAGAATTGGGTTGGGGACGTGCCGGTTTCTGGTAGGGACCAAAATCTAGGTGCACACAGGAAGTGTGCCAACCTTTAGAGGGCTCACCTAAAAGCTAATTGGAGTCCCACTGCCAAATGCTCATAAATTGGGGAGAGGATATGTACCACATACACTCTGCAGTTTTTCAGCTTTACTGCATCCTCAAAGAGACTGCAGGAAACTCTGAACCTTTGTTTGTTATACTTACCTTTTATATGGCAGGAGCAGCATTGCTTCTCCCAGCTTCACAACAATACAGACTTATGCACTTCCAGTTTGCTCCTCCTACCCACCTTCCAGACTCACTCCCATCAGGCCCCAGATCAGGGCCGTATTGTCTTGAAGGTTGGTGAGCTCCATTGGGATGCCAAGTTAGCATCTGCAATTTGCCACTTTGATTGATAGGGCTTGATTCTCCGTGGGCCTCCAGCTGTACCGGTTTCTGGCATTACACCAATTTTTCCATGATGTCCCCTACTTGCATATCTTATTTTAGCTGGTGCCATACAACAAGATCTATTTGTAATGAATTTCTACAGCCACAGCCCCATATTGGGTGGAGGCCAGTTTAGCTCACTTGGCTAGACAGCTGGTTTGTGATGCAGAGCAAGGTGGGTTCAATTCCTGTACCGGCTGAGGTTATTCTTGAAGGCCCCGCCCCCTCAACCTTGCCCCTCGCCTGAGGTGTAGTGATCCTCAGCTTAAATCACCGCCAGTCAACTCTCCCCCTCAAAAGGGAAAAGCAACCTATGGTCATTTGGGATTATGGCGACTTCATTCTACAGTGGCTAGGTCTCTTTCCTCATTTGAAAAAAAGACTTAATAGAGGTCTTTAAACGTTTTGTTAGAGTGGATAGAGAGAGAGAGAATGTTTCCTTGTGAAGGGAAGAACACAACAAAAAGGTCATCAATACAAGATAGTTACCAAGAAATTCAATCGGGAATTCAGAATAAACTTATTTGTCCAAAGAGTGGCAAGGATGTGGAACTCACTGCCACAGGGAGTGGTTGAAGCAAAGAGCAGAAATACATTTAATGCAAAACTCGACAAGCAAAACAAACAGGGGAGAAGAAAAAGAGGATTATGAGGATAGATTTAGATGAGGAGAGATGCTTCATACAAGTGGAGTTCAACCACCAGTGTGGCCTGATGGGGCTAAATGGCCTGTATTACACTATCGATCCATTTAATATTGCCCAAGAGGCAAAAATGTGAATTGCTAATTCCGTATAATGGAATCAATGTACACAGTTAATATAAAGCACAAAATTGCACAAATGCAAAGCTGCAATTTATCTCTGGCCAGTGTTTCATTTGTGGAATAAGTTAAAAACTGACATGTGCTTCTTTGAGGGGAAATATTAGTTCTAGTGTATCAACTAGACCAGTTCATAGAATCACAGAATATTATACCCTAGAAACAGACCCATTAAGTCTGCAAATTTGTTTATGCAATCCCATTATCCTATTCATTCACTTTAATATTCCTTTTTTCACATAATTATCCTTTTTGTTAGTGAAAAGAATCCATGGGCCCTGGTTCAACATCAGATGATCATAAATTTGTGTTCTTTTGTTACTACTACGTCATTAATCAGTGGGAAATAAAAATCATTTTTTACGTCATTACACTGAGGATTCCAATTAAATCACTACCTCTACTCAAGTTAAAAAAACACACCTACTCGATTCAGCCTACATAACTTTCAGCCCTCCTCCTCCCTTTTCCTCTTTTTCCTTGATTTGTGCAACCCTTTTAATAAATCAGACAAGTCATTTAAACTATTACATGTGAATTCATCATGAACATGCTGGTCTGGATGTCCCCGGTGTGACCATCACTCATACATTCATGTGAAATATCTTATATCACATGCTCCACACTGCTCTTTGAAAAGCAGTTCAAGAGAGCAGCACAAATGCATCTTTCCCCCAGCAGTTTGGCTTTTGCCTTCACTTGACCTGGCTTTGAAAACATGGGAAAAGTAGAGTGTTCTCCATGCCGCAGTTTTATCTCATTGTTAGAGCAAGGCAGTTTATTTTTAACATTGAAATATAGAATCCCTACTGTGCAGGAGGTCATTCCGGCCATTGGATCTGCACCAACCCTTCCAAAGAGCTCTCCACCCAGGTGCACTCCCCCACCCACTCTGCCCTATCTCTGCAAGATAATCTGCACACCCCTGGACACCAAGGGGCAATTGATCATGGCCAATCCACCTAACCTGCACAACTTTAGATTGTGGGAGGAAACCAGCGCAGCCGGAGGAAACCCATGTAGACACGGGGTTAATGTGCAAACTTCACACATGCACAGTCATCCAAGGCTGGAATCGGACCTGGGTCCCTGGAGCTGTGAGGCAGTAGTGCTGACCACTGTGTTGCCATCATAATCTCAAATGAAAAGTATGTGAGCCGGTGCAAAATTGGGACACTTTAAATGAAAATTATTGTGCTTGAACTTTATGAATTAATGAACATATTGTTGATAGAACGCGCTTCATTGACGTATTAATATGCAGTCTTCCCAACTTGCCAAGATGATGCAGCAATAGTTATTGTCCTTTCCGCTTTAGAAAGGGTAATTCATTCAGGTGAATAATTATTCCAAAATGGTCTGTACCAAAAATGTGTTTGAAATTTCAAGAAACTCTGAAAAGGTAAATCGTCCGTCGATCAGTGAGTCAGTAACTAGGCGGAATAATTTTAGATTCCCAACAAAAGGGCAATGGAAGATGTTAGGAGGATTTTTTTTTTTTACATAGAGGATTGTTAAAACATGTAATGATTTCTCAGAAACTGTAATGGAAGGAGAATGCATAAAATCTTTTAAATGGAAGTTGCCATACTTCTGAAAAATAAAGGAATTAACTAGGTGTGGGATGAAAAAGTTATGAAATAGGGTGGCGGAGTTCTTTTGGAGAACAGAGGTGATGGGCTGAATGGCTTGTGCCCTAAAATTCTAGATTTAACAAGAGATGTGGAATATGCAGATGGCGCACTTCACAGGTGCAGAGTGGGGGACAGAGAGAGAGAGGGGGACAGAGAGAGAGACAGAGAGCGAGACAGAGAGCGAGACAGAGAGCGAGACAGAGAGCGAGACAGAGAGCGAGACAGAGAGCGAGACAGAGAGCGAGACAGAGAGCGAGACAGAGAGCGAGACAGAGAGCGAGACAGAGAGCGAGACAGAGAGCGAGAGACAGAGAGCGAGAGACAGAGAGAGAGAGACAGAGAGAGATTATATTTGTGAATGAACACAAATACGGTGTTCATTTGCACAATCACTACTATAGCATCTTTGTCATAATGTTGCAAAGTACTGAAAATTTTAAAATAAATTTAGAGTACCCAATTATTTTTTTCCGCCCAATTCAGGGGCAATTTAGAGTGGCCAATCTTCCTACCCAGCACATCTTTGGGTTGTGTGTGTGTGTGTGTGTGTGTGTGTGTGTGTGTGTGTGTGTGTGTGTGTGTGTGTGGGTGTGTGGGTGGCCGGGGAGACTCACACAGACACCGGGAGAATGTGCCAACTCCACACGGTCACTGATCCGGGACCGGGATAGAACCCCGACCCTCAGCGCCGTGAGGCAGCAGTGCTAATTACTGCGTCACCATGCCGTCCCAAGTACTGAGCTTTCATCTGCTTGGTGCACAAGTTATAAAAACAAGTCTGAAGCCAGCACACAAGTGTACTATCTTTGAATACATTTGTTGTGATTTGAAGGATATGAGGTTAAGATCAATATTTCATTTCGTGTCAAAAGGCAATTTCTAATAGTAAGTAATAAAGAGGCATGTATAATTTATCCTCGGATTTGTAAATTATAGAATCCCCACAGTGCAGAAGGAGGCCATTCGGCCCATCAGGTCTGCACTGACCCTTTGAAAGAGGGAGTGAAAACAGCGCGAGAGCAGACAGCCGGGAGAGTGAAAACGGCGCAAGAGGCGAGACAGTCAGGAGAGTGAAAACAGCGCGAGAGGAGAGACAGTCGGGACATTGAAAACAGCGCGAGAGGAGAGACAGCCGGGAGATGCAGTGGTTGCTGGTTAAGTGTTTTATTTTTCTTGTATTTAAGTTGGACGGTTGCTAAACCTGAGACACTACACTTGTAGTGTCCCCCACCCTTCCACCTCCTCTAACCTAAGGGGGTGAGTGAGTATAGGTAAGCTCTTTCTTTCTTTTTCTTGTTTTTACCACAAGTTATCTAGGGGGGATGGCAAGGAAGGCAGTGCAATGTTCCTCCTGCAGAATGTTTGAGGTGAGGGACGCCGTCAGTGTCCCTGCTGATTTCACTTGTGGGAAGTGCACCCATCTCCAGCTCCTCAGAATCCGCGTTAGGGAACTGGAGCTGGATGAACTACGGATCATTCGGATGGCAGAGGTGGTCATAGATAGTAGCTTCAGGGATGTAGTTACTTCGAAGAATGAAGATAGATGGGTGATGGTGAGAGGGTCTGGGAGGAAGCAGTCAGTGCAGGGATCCCCTGTGGTCATTCCCCTCAGTAACAAGTATACCGCTTTGGATACTGGTGGGAGGGACGACTTACCAGGGGTAAGCCACGGTGACCAGATCTCCAGCACTGAGTCCGTCCCTGTGGCTCAGAAGGGAAGGGGGAGAGCAGGAGAGCAATAGTTATTGGGGACTCGATAGTTAGAGGGACAGATAAACGGTTCTGTGGCAACGAAAGAGACTCATGGATGGTATGTTGCCTCCCGGGTGCCAGGGTTCGTGACGTCTCGGACCGTGTTTTCAGAATCCTTAAGGGGGAGGGGGAACAGTCACAAGTTGTGGTACACACGGTACCAACGACATAGGTAAGAGTAGGGACGGGGATTTAAAACAGGAATTTAGGTGAGCTAGGGTGGAAGCTGAGAGCCAGGACAAACCATGTTGGCATCTCTGGTTTGTTGCCGGTGCCACGTGCTAGCGAGTTGAGGAACAGGAAGAGTGCAGATAAACACATGGCTGCAGGGATGGTGCAGGAGGGAGGGTTTCAGTTACGTGGATAATTGGAGCACATTCTGGGGAAGGTGGGACTGTACAAACAGGACGGTTTGCATCTAAACCAGAAGGGCACCAATATCCTGGGAGGAAAATTTACTACGGCTCTTCGGGGGGGGTTTAAACTAATTTGTCAGGGGGATGGGAAAACGAGCTGTTGTCCAGAAGCCAGTGTTGAGAGTAGTGAGGTACTGAGGAGGGTATCAAGGTTGTAGGAGTGTACCGGCAGGCAGGAAGGTGGGTTGAAGTGTGTCTACTTTAATGCAAGGAGCATCCGGAATAAGGTAGGTGAACTTGGGAGCGTGGATTGGTGCTTGGGACTACAAGGTTGTGGCAATTACAGAGACATGGTTGGAAAAGGAACAGGAATGATTGTTGGAAGTTCCGGGGTATAGATGATTCAGTAAGAGTAGGGAAGGTGGTAAAAGAGGTGGAGGAGTAGCACTGTTAATCAAGGATAGTTTAGTTTAATGGCTGCAGAAAGGCAGTTCGAGAGGGATCTATCTACTGAGGTAATATGGGCTGAAGTTAGAAATAGGAAAGGAGCGGTCACGTTGTTAGGAGTTTTCTATAGGCACCCAAATAGTAATAGAGATGTGGAGGAAGAAATTGCAAAGCAGATTATGGATAGATGTGGAGGTATCAGGGTAGCTGTCATGGGTGACTTTAACTTTCCAAATATAGATTGGAACCTCTGCAGGTCGAACAGTGCGGACGGGGCAGTTTTTGTACAGTGTGTGCAGGAGGGTTTCCTGACACAATATGTGGATAGGCCAACAAGAGGTGGGGCCACATTGGATTTGGTACTGGGTAATGAACCGGGCCAAGTGTTAGATTTGTTTGTGGGAGAGCACTTTGGAGATAGTGACCACAATTCGGTGTCTTTCACTATTGCAATGGAGAGGGATAGGGCCATAAGGCAGGGCAAGGTTTATAATTGGGTGAGGGGTAATTATGATGCGATTAGGCAAGAATTAGGGAGCAGAAGATGGGAACAGAAACTGTCAGGGAAAGGCACAAATGAAAAGTGGAGCTTGTTCAAGGAACAAATATTGCGTGTCCTTGATAGGCATGTCCCTGTCAGGCAGGGAGAAAATGGCCGTTTGAGGGAACCATGGTTCACAAAAGAGGTTGAATGTCTTATCAAGAGGGGAAAAAAGCGTATGTAAGGATGAGAAAACAAGGTTCAGTTGGGTCACTTGAGGTTTACAAGGTAGCAAGGAATGAGCTAAAAAAAAAGGGCTTAGGAGAGCTAGGAGGGGGCATGAGAAGTCCTTGGCGGGTCGGATCAAGGAAAACCCCAAGGCTTTTTACTCTTATGTGAGAAATAAAAGAATGACCAGGGTGAGGTTAGGGCCGGTCAAGGACAGTAGTGGGAACTTGTGCATGGAGTCTGAAGAGACAGGAGAGGCGTTGAATGAACATTTTTCTTCAGTGTTCACCGAGGAGAGGGGCCATGTTTTGAGGATGAGAGTGTGATGGAGGAGGTAGGTGTTCTGAGGGAAGATGTATTAGCAATTTTGAAAAACCTGAGGGTCGACAAGTCCCCTGGGCCAGATGGGATATATCCTAAGATTCTTTGGGAGGCAAGGGGTGAGATTGCAGAGCCTTTGGCTTTGATCTTTGGGTTCTCACTGTCCACGGGGATAGTGCCAGAGGACTGGAGAGTGGCGAATGTTGTTACTCTGTTCAAGAAAGGGAATAGGAAAGACCCTAGTAATTATAGGCCGGTTAGTCTTACTTCGGTGGTCGGTAAGTTCATGGAAAGGGTCCTGAGGGATAGGATGAATGACCATTTGGAAAGATGCAGCTTAATCCGGGATAGTCAACATGGATTTGTGAAGGGTAAGTCTTGCCTCACAAATTTGATTGAATTCTTTGAGGAGGTAACTAAGTGTGTAGATGAAGGTAGAGCAGTTGATGTCGTATACATGGATTTCAGTAAGGTTTTAGATAAGGTTCCCCATGGTCGGCTCATGAAGAAAGTAAGGAGGTGTGGGATAGAGGGAAATTTGGCCAATTGGATAAGTAACTAGCTATCACATAGAAGACAGAGGGTGGTGGTGGATGGAAAATTTTCAGACTGGAGACCAGTTACCAGCGGTGTACCACAGGGATCAGTGCTGGGTCCTCTGCTATTTGTGATTTTTATAAATGACTTGGAGGAGGGGGCTGAAGGGTGGGTCAGTAAATTTGCTGATGACACGAAGATTGGTGGAGTAGTGGATGAGGTGGAGGGCTGTTGTAAGCTGCAAAGAGACATTGATAGGATGCAGAGCTGGGCCGTAAAATGGCAGATGGAGTTTAACCCTGATAAGTGCGAGGAGATTCATTTTGGTAGGACAAATTTGAATGCGGATTACAGGGTCAACAGCTGGGTTCTGAGGAATGTGGAGGAACAGAGAGATCTTGGGGTTCATGTCCACAGATCTCTGAAGGTTGCCACTCAAGTGGATAGAGCCGTGAAGAAGGCCTATAGTGTGGTACCATTTATTAACAGGGGGCTTGAGTTTAAGAGCTGTGGGGTTATGCTGCAACTGTACAGGATCCTGGTGGGACTACATTTGGAGTATTGTGTGCAGTTCTGGTCACCTCATTATAGGAAGGATGTGGAAGCATTGGAAAGGGTGCAAAGGAGATTTACCAGGATGCTGCCTGGATTGAATGGTAGGTCTTATGAGGAAAAGTTGAGGGAGCTAGGGCTTTTCTCATTGGAGCGAATGAGGATGAGAGGCGACTTAATTGAGGTTTATAAGATGATAAGGGGGATAGATAGCATGGACGTTCAGAGACTATTTCCTCGGGTGGATGTAGCTGTTACAAGAGGGCATAACTATAAGGTTCGGGGTGGGAGTTATAGGAGGGATGTCCGAGGTAGGTTCTTTACTCAGAGAGTGGTTAGAGTGTGGAATGGACTGCCTGCTCTGATAGTGGAGTCGGACACTTTAGGAACTTTCAAGCGGTTATTGGATCGGCACATGGAGCACACCAGAATGACAGGGAGTGGGATAGCTTGATCTTGGTTTCGGACAATGCTCGGCACAACATCGAGGGCCGAAGGGCCTGTTCTGTGCTGTACTGTTCACTGTTCTATGTTCATTCTATCCATGTCCACTTACCCATCCACCCAGTCCTAAGCCCATAACCTAACCCGCACATCCCTGGACACTAAGAGGCAATTTTAGTTGGGCCAATCCACCTAACCTGCACATCTTTGGACTGTGGGAGGAAACGGAGAAAACCCGCGCAGACACGGGGAGTATGTACAAACTCCACATAGTGACTCAAGGCTGGAATTGCACCCGAGTCTCTGGCACGGTGAAGCAGCGTTGCTAACCACTGTGCCACCATGCCACCCAAAAATGTTGACGCTTGCGATTTCTACTGGCCACCATATAGCCATTTTAAAAGTTTTAAAAGTTTAGAGTACAGCTGTAGTGTACTCTATGTTGTTCCACCCAATAAGAAATAGAGTGAATGTGTACGCTTATACTATCAAAGTGAAGAACTTGTCTCAAATGGTTAAATCAAACACTTGTTTTGAAAGTTGTCAAATCTCTGTAAAGGTTTACAGGAACCTTTCGCTGTGATATTTAATACATTTCTCTATCCTTAGATACCACATCTGAAAGAGCATTGGCGACCATGGACTTTGATGATTGGTCCTTGGCTACACTTGGCAAGTTACTGCAGTGATTTTCTATTGCCTCCTGCAGACAGCTGACCAGGAAACTCGCTCTTATCACTTGTCATAGGCAAATCGGAAGGATTTACAGATTGACAATCGGCCTGTTTGGCTGTATTATGACACACCTTCCTTTACCAACCAGAATTGAACCCGGAGTTTGACCTAAAGGTAGGGATATTAACACAGTGCCACTAGACCTCCACTGATATTTGGTAGAAGTTGTTTGAATAACTGATAAGGATCAAGTAAAAAATATGTCACCATCCATACTCAAGTAATGTGTTGCAGCTTTATATGGGTCTCCGGGACTACAAGGAACATTTGACATTGTCAATAGCATCAAGCAGCAATAACAACTGTTTTTCATTATGGAAAAAATATATTTGTTTATTCAAATACATTTTGCCCCCATCCAAATTTTGGATCCTATTCAGCCCAGTTTGCATGTCATTTGTAGAAAACTGCCAAGGTGGAGGTTGGGTCAGTATTAAAAGGAATCTTATAATTTATCTTTGGTTCTTCACTTTAGCTAACTACTCTGCATTGTTTTCTTTTTCCAAAATCCTCATTCGCATCTGATTGTATCCACAATGCCTTTTGCTTCTTTATTTATAATTGTTGATCTTGCACGTGGTTGGAAATGTCATCTGTTACATGTATCATATGAAGCCATTTGCACCCTGGTGAAATCTTAAGTGCATCATCCAGAAGGATGCCTAGAAACCTATTCACGGCGCTCAAAAATAACCTAATCCATCACAAATAATGATGTGTGCTCTGAAAGACAATGATCACCAAATGCTTAGAGTACACGGGTACATCGGAAATCCCAATGCTACTTAGTGATTCAAATTATTATGTCTATTTGGGTTTATTTGAGTTGTTTCCATCTCACATGGGAGAAAGTCCCTTTTAGGGTACAAATGTATGTACCAACCTTTTCTCATTTTCTTCTTTTTCGTGAAATAGCAAGGACGAAAGAGAAGGTAACTGGCATTGGCGTACTGCATGTGGTTCTGGTGCAGGAGGTGGCACCATAAATATTGTGAGCTTAGTGGCTTTCTCATAGACAATGTGCGCAATCTACGGCTGCGCTGCACTCGACTCAGGATGCAACGCTGCAAATCTTGTGAGAGGCATCTCGTGAGATTTACCCTGCTCGCCACGCCTCGCGAGATCTAATGGGATCTGGCGGGTTCGCAATCTGGATCCCACCCACAATGGCCGGGATCTAAATTTGCATATTTGAGCACGCAGTCAGGAACACTTGAAAATGCGCTCGCTGGATCTAACCAGCACCCGTGACCGAATACCCTCGCTGAGACGACCCCAGCCGGGTGCCGTTTCGCACCGGTCTCCAGAAATGGAGACCAGACATAAAGTCATTTGGGGCAGGTCTCCCAGGCCATCGGAAGCCCCTGGGTGGTCAGCCTCTGGACTGAATGGCACACTGGCACTGCTGATGCTACCTGGGCAGCTTGACACTGCCAGCCTGGCACTGCCATCCAGACACCCTTGCAGGAGCACGGCCAGGTTGCCAGGCTGGCCGTGCCATGGTACCAAGATGCCATTTTTCCAATGCCGAGGATCGGATCTCGGGTTGCCCTGCCCTGACGAGGTGGGGCGCGGGGTCTCGAGGACCCCCAAACATGGGGCACTGGGGAGGTCCGGGGATCGAGATGCCGTTTTTAAATGGCCCAATCTTGTGGCCTTGGCGAGCCTTCCACGCCAAAGCCCAAAACAATAACAGACTCCCGTTTGATAGCTAGGTCGTTCTCGGTGCTACAAGCGCCGGGAAACGCCCCGCTAAATCCGCCCACAATGGGGCTGTTTTTTTTCCATTAAATCATGCCCAAGATTTCTAAGACTCACCACCAGTTTGTGTGCTGCACACATTTTGTATTGCAGAAGATTTCCTTTATGGCACGCATGATAATACTTCAGTTGGCACAGTGCATATTTCAAATAAAATCATACCTCCATCTAGACTCCTTGACATTGTATATCTTTTGCTCGAGGAGCGATCAAAATAGGGTGCAGGACGATCAATTAAAGCACTGGCTTGTCTTGTTTGAGCCTGTGTTCGGCCACTGTAACGGAACTTTGAGCCCATTACGAGGAATCCCTTTGGAGGTGGTTCAGGGGACACAAGTCTAAAAGGAAGTTAAAGATCACAGTTACTACATGCAAAAGACGGAGAAAAGTTTTGCCAATTACCTAAATATCTGGTAAAATAAATTACAACTTACAAATATAACAATTTGCATTTATCGTACCCCTCAGGTAAAAGATCCCATGCACTCTTTTTGATAAAGAGCATTTCCCATTTTCACAGCCAATATTTATCCCTCAGTCAACATAACTGGTCACTATCACACTCTGTTTGTGGGAGCTTGCTGTGAACTATTTTGGTTGCCGATTTTCCTTTGTTACAATAGCATCTATATAGCCAAAGTACTTGGCTGCAAAGCATTTTTGAGACATTTGGTAGCTGTGAAAGGCACTGTATAAATGCAAGTCTTTTTTCCTTTGAAATCCCACTCACACTGCACTGAGTGCATGGGATCTTTTACCTGAGGGGGCGTGTGGAGTTCAGTGACATTAACACATTCAAGAACCTTGGAGAGGATTGGGAGGTTGGGGATAGGGCAGTTGTCATAGAAGATAAACAGGACAATGGCAACCTTCAAAACTTTCATGCTGTTACATCAGCTTTGACAGGATTAGGCCTGCCCGAAACAACAGGTCTTGTCCGGGTCAGGATTTTGCGAACAGCGACAAAGTGACGGTGCTCGCCGCTGACCTTAAAGAAAGTCATCTGCAAATATCCAAACAGCTCGGTGCATGGATTTTGCCTTTCCCCCAACAGTACTCTGAGTGTACCTACACCACGTGGACTGCAGCAGTTCAAGAAGGTAGCTCGCAACCACCATCTCAGGGGCAATTAGAGATGGGCAACAAATGCTGGTTGGCCACATTTTTTTTTTTTTTAAAGAGTGAACAGCTCTCCAGGCATCCAACAATACCACCAAATAAGGTTTACAGCAGATCGCACTGAAATATCTCACAGGCTGCAAACCAGGAAGTTAAATGCATTGATGATCCTTCACTTAATTTATAAATTTAGCGAGCAAAATAAATGATTGGGAGATAAACATTAAAAGCTGAGGTATTAAACTTAAAAGAGCTATTTTGAAAACGTGGAATTTTGAACAAAAGCATTAAAGCAACGCAAATAAACAGTTAGTTTTCCAGGGGCAGAGGGTTTCTTCAGCAGTAGTTATGCCTTTGTGTGCCTGTTAAATTTCATTAGAAACGTTTAACACTTTCAGGTTTAAAAAAAAAAACAGCATAAAAGGGCAAGTTTTTGTTAGTTCAGTGACCTCTAATTTATTGCAGTCTGTAAGTACTTCAACAACGTAACCTCTGGAGAAGTACGTGACCTGCAGAAATTGTTGTCAGTTTCAGAGGTGTAGAGGAATCCTGACAGTTTTAATGCAACTGCACAACTAACTTATTCCAGATCTAGTACTGGATTTTTGCTCAATCAGGATGACTTGGGAGCGGCGGGTGGGTCCAGAGTCCCGAATTCCTCACTTAATTCCTGGGATGTCTGATTTTCAGGAGTGCTTTTTAAGGGTGTGGATTATTTCTGGTCAAAAGCCCACACCAGTTACTCCAGAGTTGGCCAGCTCCATTGCGGAGAAAGGCATGTCGTACACCTCGGCAATTTTGATGGGAATCGGACCAGCTTTTGAAAAGAGTCATGGCTCACGGCTCCTCAGATGTTTTGAACCATAATCTGCTAAGAGCAGGGGTAGGCCATTCAATCCTTTGAGTCTGCTCCACCATTCAATGAGGTAATAGCTTTTTTTAAAGCTTTTCTTGTAAAACACATCAGCCAATATTTTCCTCGATATTGGCAAAGGCCAATGCTGGGCAGGAAAAGCAGCATTGAAGCCTCCGAAGGCAATGGCACAGGAAGTGTGAAACTTTGAAAAAAAACTTCAAGTCTTGATGGGTGTCACTGGTAGAACAGCCTCTGGTTCCAGCCCCCTACCCCCACATCAACTCAGACACTTGGTGATCTGCAGCGTTATTTTAAAGGCTGCCCCAGCACACAGTTTGGGGGTGTCTGGGAGAACTGGTGCCCTCTCTGCAGCACCCGAGAATCAAGTAGGCCCTCCCCAGGCATCATTCAGGCACTATCCGACTACTGCTTGGGTGAAGCCAGGGTGGATACATCTCACAATATTTTCTGCTCCAGTTGGTGAAGCCACCAACATGGACGGGAGTGGAAAAGTCCACCCATCCTATTGTTATTGGTCCTATATCGTGTACAGTGGGTCAATGGCATGCAAGTACCATATCTTGGCATGGGGCATGAGGTGCATGGATGGGAGCATGAGAATGGTGTGGGTGTTGGGGGGGGGGGGGGGGGGAGGGGGTGAAGGGCAAGGGCAAGGAATGAAGTCCCAACCCACTGAGGTAGGCCTTTTAAACAGCCCGCCTCGGCACCTGGCTGCCCTCACATTTGCCTCCGACCTCTTTCCCGGGACGGCTGGTCTGACTGCAGCCTGCACTCACCCACCCCCCTACCATCCACAATGAAGATCCTGGCTGTGATTTTATGACCCCTCCAGTGGTAGGTTTTCCAGGGACTGAGGCGGCTTGCCATTGGCCACTGGTCGGATCTGCCTGCCCTGCTGAAGTCAATAGCCATTTGCATTGCTTGCTGACTGTGTCGCCTGTGGAATGTCACCTTTGGAAGGACCGGATGTTCCTGCCGAAAAGAAGGGCCATAAAATCCTGCACCGTAACTTTGCGGGCACTTTCCCGTGGGTTTTCCCTGACTCTCACCATCCACCTCGGTGATGAAAATCCAGTCCTTAGTTTCGGATGAAACATCTTTACATTTCTTGAGTTCAGTAGCTTCACAGCTTTCTGAAGCACCCTCTGCAACTTTCTAACAACAATCTACAAATTATACTATTGTTAGTCTCACTAATTTCTAGTGCTGGGCTCCTCTTTTTAAAATCCACTGTTTTATTGGATCGCATCTAATTATAATTCAGATCCTGTGTTCACTTTACAGTTGTCCACTGCCGACACCAATACACGTGCAAACAATTGTGTTTTCATTTATCTCTCGAAACTGCAAATAAACCCTGAAGGTGTCTTCTGAAGGTTCTTTAATCTTCACTGTAAATCATAGTTCAGTTCCCGAAATTATCATTGTTCAATCTGGATGAAAATATTCTTCTCCTCTTCGTTGCAAGCTCGTTATTGTTGTGTTGGGTGTTCTGGTCTACAAACAGGTCAACACGGCTGGAGATGGTGTAACTCTATTTTATTAACAACTCCACTGTAATAACATATTGTAAACTTGGATACGTGCATTACCAGCTTATCTGTGGACCCTGTCCTATCACTATCTAGGTGAGGCACTCAGCACATGGTGAATGTCTGAGAGGCAGGCTGTGAGCTCTATGCTCTGAGCTGGCTGCTGCTAGAAGGGCCGGGAACTCTGGTGTTCCCTGTCTTTATAGTGCGTGTGCTCTCACTGGTGATTGGCTGCGATGTTGTGTATGCTGGTTGGTCCTACTGTATGTCCATCAGTGTGTCAGTGTGTGTGAGATTGCACCATGATATGCTGATGTATATCATGACATCTCCCCTTTTCGCAAAGAATATGTGCCTACATGAGAATAAATAAAGTGTAGTGAGTGTGCCTGATCATGTGTGTGCATTACTTACATCAATATGTACGTGTGGCTATATATACTATTTACACGGGAAGGTGCCAGGTGCAGAGGAAAAGTATGTTACACCAAGAACGAAACAAATGCTATTAACAAACAATGAAAACCTCTTAAACAGTACGGCAGAACAAGTCAGTGAGTCCAATAGTGCAAGGTTTATAAATCAGGTCTTTGGGGTGGGCGACAAATTTGGGTTGACTGCCTCAAGGGTGGTTCAGGATCCACCGGCTGAGGAATGGGCCGGGCCACGGTCGAGTGAGGAGGCGGCAGGGCATCCGGAAGCTCAACAAAGTCCATATCAGGGACAACAGGAGGGCGTGGCACCGGTGCAGAATTTCATAGCGAGCGTGGAACCAGATGAAGGGCACGCCGATTGCGGCGGCGAATGGAGCCATCAGTCAAACAAACCAGAAACGAGTGGGGAGCCACCTGTCTAAGAACCTCAGCTGTTGCCGACCAGCCACCCTCCGGAAGATGTACGCGGACATGATCTCCAGGCACCAGGGCAAGAAGATCAGTCGCCCAAGCATCATGAGCCGCCTTGTGTTGCTCACGCTCTTGTTGCATCCGCCGAAGTACCGGAGCATGGTCGAGGTCTGGGACGTGAATGGACGGCACAGTGGTCCTGAGGGTGCGACCCATAAGCAGTTGGGCCGGCGATAGGTCCGTGGACAGTGGGGCCGAGCGATAGGCCAGCAAGGCGAGGCAGAAGTCAGATCCTGCATCAGCAGCCTTGCAGAGGAGCCTTTTTACAATGTGGACCCCCTTCTCCGCATTGCCATTTGACTGAGGGTGCAGGGGACTGGACGTCACGTGTGCAAAGTTGTATGCACTAGCGAAGGAAGACCATACCTGACTCGCGAAGCAGGGGCCATTGTCTGACATCACGATGAGCGGAATGCCGTGGCTAGCTAAGGTCTCCTTACAGGCCCAGATAACAGCCGATGACGTGGTGTCGTGCAGGCGTATGACCTCAGGATAGCTGGAAAAGTAGTCGATGATGATGATATAGTCCCTGCCGAGCGCATGGAACAGGTCCATGCCCACCTTCGACCAAGGGGACGTGACCAACTCATGGGGCTGAAGGGTCTCACGTGGTTGTGGCGGCTGGAACCGCTGACAGGTGGGGCAATTGAGCACAGTGTTGTCAATGTCCTCATTTATTCCCGGCCAGTATACAGCCTCTCGGGCCCTCCGTCGGCACTTCTCAACGCCGAGATGGCCTTCGTGCAGCTGTTCCAAGACAAACCGGTGCATGCTGTGTGGGATCACAATGCGGTCCAGCTTCAGGAGGACACCGTCCACGACTGCCAAGTCATCCCAAATGTTGTAAAACTGTGGGCATTGTCCCCTGAGCCACCCGTCCGTCATGTGGTGCATCACACGTTACAGAAGGGGGTCAGCCGCAGTCTCACGGCGAATGTGGGCAAGGCGTTCGTCAGTGGCCGGCAGGTTGGCAGAAGTGAAGGCGACATGTGCATCGACTTGGCAAATGAACCCCTCTGGGTCGGATGGAGTGTCGACTGCCCCGGACAGAGTGTCTGCTATGATCAGGTCCTTACCTGGCGTGTATACAAGTTGGAAGTCGTACCTCCGGAGTTTGAGCAAAATGCGCTGGAGGCGAGGGGATCATGTCATTAAGGTCCTTTTGGATAATGCCAACCAGCGGGCGATGGTCGGTCTCCAAGGTGAACTGGGGAAGGCCATACACACAGTTGTGGAACTTGTCAACGCCAATCAATAGGCCTAGGCACTCATGGCACGTGACGCATAGGCGACAGGGGCCTATGATGAGGCGTCATCTCATTGCAGGAGGACCGCCCCAATGTCGGATTGGCTGGCGTCAGTCGAGATCTTCGTCTCCCTTGCAGGAACGAAGAACGCCAGTACCGGGGCGGTGGTAAGCTTGACCTTGAACTCCTCCCATTCACACTGGTGGGTGGGAAGCCACTGGAATTCAGTTGTCTTCCTGACAAGGTGCCGGAGAGCTTCGGTGTGGGAAGCGAGGTGAGGGATGAATTTTCCCAGGAAGTTGACCATTCCGAGAAAGCATAGCACCGCCTTCTTGTCTGTCGGCTTCTGCATAGACGTGATGGCTGCCACCTTGTCGGCATCCGGCTGCACACCCAACCAGGAGATGTGGTCCCCCAAGAACTTGAGCTCGGTTTGGCCAAAAGAACATTTGGCTCTGTTAAGGCGCAGGCCCTGGTCCCGTATCCATTGAAAGAAGCGTTGGAGGCGACTGATATGCTCCTGCGGTGTGGTAGACCAAATAATGATATCATCCACATAGACGCGCACGCCTTCGATGCCCTCCATCATCTGTTCCATGATGCGATGGAAAACTTCAGACGCCGATATGATTCCAAATGGCATCCTATTGTAGAAGTATCTGCCAAATGGAGTGTTGAAGGTGCACAGCTTCCTGCTGGACTGATCCAATTGAATCTGCCAGAAGCCCTTGGAGGCATCAAGCCTGGTGAATATTTTTGCCCGAGCCATCTCGCACGTGATCTCCTCACGTTTGGGTGTAGGGTAATGTTCCCTCATTATATTGCGATTTAAGTCTTTCGGGTCAATACAGTTCCGGAGCTCGCCGGAAGGCTTCTTGACGCACACCATGCAGTTGGCTCCGTCACCCGGGAAAGCACTCCTTGGTCCTGAAGGTCCTGCAGCTGCTGATTGAGACGATCCTTGAGGGGTGCTGGGACTCTGCGAGGTGCATGAACTACCGGGGTGGCATCCTGTTTGAGCAGGATTTTGTATGTGTAGGGCAGTGTACCCATGCCCTCAAAAGCATCCTGGTTGTGAGAAAGGATTGAGTTTAGTTGCGCCCTGAATTCCGCATCTTGGAAGTCAGACGTGCCTTCTGGAGAGAGAGAGAGTGTACTCGCTGAACGAGGTGGAGGAGTTTGCACGCCTGTGCGCCTAGCAGAGAGTACTTTGAAGAGCCCATGATCTACAAGGGTAGGATGGCTTTACGCGAGTTGTGCGTCACTTCGAGTTGGCACGACCCCGTGGTGGGGATGACGTTGCCATTATAGTCGACCAGTTGACAGATGGATGGAAGAATTGCTGGTTTGACCCTCAGGGTTTGAAATGCTGACCATGCGAGGAGATTTGCGGAAGCACCAGTGTCCAGGCGGAATGTGATCTGAGATCAGTTGACCGTCAGAGTGGCACACCACTCGTCGTCCAGATCAATGCTGTGCACCGACAGCGGCTGGTGCGTTCGACTCGGGGACAGCTTGTTATTGCTGATGACAGCAATGCTGAAAGGCTCCCTGTCCTCAGTGTCACTGGTCTGTATGATGTCAGGATCGGACTTGGTGAACGTGGGTAGAATTGCCCAAACATTTCTGCGAGGCTGGTTAAACTGTTGCTAGTTGGCAGGCTGAGGTGCTCGACAGCAGGCAGCATAGTGGCCAAGCCTGCCACAGCGTAGGCATTGTCGCGCTTTGGCCGGACATTGCTGCTTTAAATGGGCGGAGCCACAGTTGCCACACGTCATGACGTCAGTGCGTTCGTTGCTCCACCACGCATGCGCGGTGTGGTCTTGCGTAGTGCGCGCCTGCGTATCACGTTCGTCTGCGTCAACATCCCCTCTTTTGGCGCGTACAAGCGCGGGAGGTCTCGGAAAGCCCGCGAAATGGCCGCCCTCCTCCGGGCCGCGGGCGGGAAGGTACTCGATCGTCTGGACCCGTTCCGCCTTGTGGGACCCCTGCCGCGCCGTTTCAGCCGCCTGGATGTGTGAATACTGGCTGGTGGCATTCTCATGCAGGACGCAGGTCTCGATGGCCGTCACGAGGGTGAGTTGCTTGATTTTAAGGAGCTGCTGGCGCAGGGTGTCCGACATGACATGAAAACTATCTGATCGCGTATCATGGAGTCAGAGGTGGGCCCATAGCCGCAGGACTGCGCGAGGATGCGGAGGTGCGTTAAATAAGACTGGAAAGGCTCGTCCTCACCCTGCAGGCGCTGCTGGAACAGGTTGTTCTCCATGCTGCAGGATGGCGGATTGCTGATAAGTTGCAGGTAGGTCTCACAGGGGATGGTATGCTTCCACTCCTGGAACCATGTCGTGTTGGGTGTTCTGGTCTACAAACAGGTCAACACAGCTGGAGATGGTGTAACTCTATTTTATTAACAACTCAACTGTAATAACATATTGTAAACTTGGGTACGTGCATTACCAGCTTATCTATGGACCCTGTCCTATCATTATCGAGGTGAGGCACTCAGCACATGGTGAATGTCTGAGAGGCAGGCTGTGAGCTCTGTGCTCTGAGCTGGCTGCTGCTAGAAGGGCCGGGAACTCTGGTGTTCCCTGTCTTTATAGTGCGTGTGCTCTCACTGGTGATTGGCTGCGATGCTGGTTGGTCCTACTGTATGTCCATCAGTGTGTCAGTGTGTGTGAGATTGCACCATGATATGCTGATGTATATCATGACAGTTATTAGTTTTTACGAACAGTGCAGTGTGCTGGCTGGTCCCCACTGCTCGAACTAAAAAGCAACAGAAAAATTCACTCATGCAAGTTTCTTGCAGAGAGCCAACAGGAGGATTGGTTGTGCCCGAAGGCTCAAAACTGCCTGTTCCACTTTGCTGCCTCGGGAGGGGAGGAAATTGGAGATGGAGGTGAACATTAAAGCAACAAATCAGAGAGAAAATAATAGAATATTTCCCCCAGTGGAGGGGCCATAAACTCCACAAAAAAATGGCATCAAAAACAATTATTTACACTTTTCCAATTTGTAGTGAAATGAATACAGCAAGGATTTTCACTACATAACATTGCAGTGTAAATGAGAGTTTGCATGAGTCACTGGTCTTGGACAGGTCCACCTGTGGAATCCAACATCACATTATTCCAAGAAAATGCATGTTCATTGAAAGGAAATGTTGCAATTCTTCCCCGGTCCCTATCTTCACTTGAATGCTTTCATCTGCGGAGAATCTGCCTTTAAATCTCTAACATAAAAAATCATGTGATAAGTTCTATTGTATTTTTTTTTGCTTTAGCTAAGGGTATCGTCATTTTGAAAAAAAATGTTCTCAGGGGTAATAAAATGCACAATGTAGCTTGCGATAATTTCCAGACATCACCTCCCGAATGCCACTGCAAGATCGTTACAGATGTAATTTGATTATCTCTTTTTTGGAGGGGGGGGAATTAATTTTACAAAAATATATGCACGACGAAAAAATCCAACTGCAAACATTCTTCTGGTCCTAGAACTCTCTGCAAACTGCAGCTAAACATTATAAGCAGTCTGTTCAAGTAAAATGATCCTGCAGAATTATCATAGAACAAATAACAAGGCCTCTTATGGAGCAAACATCCCAAGACACTTCATAATAAAAATGGAGGGGGAGGGGGAGTAGAAGAGACATCATTCAGTAGAAGAAAGAGGCAAGGTTTTTCCTACTTGATAAAAATTACAAATAAAAAGGATTTGGGGAAGAGAGAGCTTTAAAGGTTTTGTTTAGTATTGAGCTTTAACATAGGGTAGTTTTCACATAAGCAGGTTGAGTTGCATATACATTTTTTTTTCTCTTTTTAAAAATAAATTTAGAGTACTCAATTAATTTTTTCCAATTAAGGGGCAATTTAGTGTGGCCAATCCACCTACCCTGCATATCTTTTGGGTTGTGGGGGCGAAACTCACAAAAACACGGGGAGAATGTGCAAACTCCACACAGATAGTGACCCAGAGCTAGGATCGAACCTGGGACCTCGGCGCCGTGAGGCAGCAATGCTAACCACTGCGCCACCATGATGCCCTCCGAGTTGCAAATAAATTAACATATGCAATGCTAGTTCCCCTAAGGTAAAGTGCAATGTGGAATATCCACCACATTCTCCCTTCTACCCTGAAAGGCTACTTTGTCAGCCCATTTAGGTTTCCGCTAAAACTAATAGGCACAGTTATTTACAAATAATACAATAAAATACACGGCTGCAGTAAAACACAGCTAGAAACTATTTGTGTCAGACTTAAAACAATAAAGATAGAATCAGTCCTCAAGGAAACAAAACATATTTGTAATACATTTCAATAATCTGCAAGACATTCCAGAGTCAACAGGCAATTCCTCTTTTAGCCTCGTGAAGCTCAACCGCACAGTGAGCTGAGCTAAATGGAGAGAAATCTTCAGTTCTTATCCCAAGCAAAAAGCCTCTAGAGACTCCAAGGATACAATGGAGCATATTGTGCATTGAATGGCTTGAGAACAGATGTTCCCACTTTGAATATTTTTTCAAATGTTTTGACTATATATAATTTGATTAGCAGCCGGGGTCCTTAGAATATTAGACACCCTGTGCCTTCACCTTGCAGACAGTTTAGCACGATTCTCCATTTTGAATTCAAGAAAATCAGAATCCATTGCGACTCTAATTATTTCAAAACCGTATGAAACGATACATCATTTTTCCCCATTTAATGCAAAGTGAAGCATCTGCATTTGTCACACAAAAGTTCACTGTCAAGATGGCAGCAGGCAGAAAGGCATGTACATCACAAACAAAAGAGGACATTTAAAATGCTTATGTCCATGTTCTGAGGCAGCCTCATGAACATGCAGCCACTAACAGCTAAACATTGGTCATTGTCGTGTTGGGTGTTCCGCTGCACAAATGATCCAACAAGGCTGTAGATGGTACATCTCTTTTATTGTCTTAACAACGGTTGCAACTAACTGCTGGCTTGGGTACGTGGTTCACCAGCTAACCTGTGGACCCAGCCCTATCACTATCTTAGTGAGGTACTCAGCACATGGACTATGTCTGAGTGGCACGCTATGAGCTCTGTGCTCTGAGCAATCTCCTGGTAGAATGAGCGGGAACTGTGGTGTTCCCTGTTTTAATAGTGCGTCTGCTCTCACTGGTGTTTGGCTGCGATGTTGTGTGTCTGCTGGTTGGTCCAACTGCCTTTCCATCAGTGTGTGTGTGATTGCACCATGATATGCTGATGTGGATATCATGACAGTCATGACATGTGCTCAGCACACAAGCGTTCTTGTTGCCCTCAAAGCCCGGTTTACAGAAATTGGAAAGAAAATGTGGTTAGAATTCCATTGACTGAGGAAGGTAGGTTTTTTTTCTACTTTTTCTGCGAAAGAGCTCTGAATTGAACCAGAAATTTCAGTTTGCAGATAACCTCACAGATGCCAACATGCAAATAGTTTAGAATTTAACAAAGAGCTAAAGGTCTTTTTAAAGGAAACCAACAATACATTTTGAAGATGAGGCTGTTTACACAGTTGGAGACATGCATGAGATACATGGATGGAGGAATGTATCAATCAATTACAAATAAGTTGTGCAGTCCCTTCAACTAATCTTCATCCCAATAACTATGAAAACGAATATGGATGTGAAAACAATCTTCAATTCTGAAGAAAGACAACTAGAATTGATAATCAGATTTGATTTGATTTAGTCACATGTATTGAAGTACAGTGAAAAGTATTTTTCTGCGGCCAAGGGAACGTACACGGTACGTACAGAGTAGTCAGAAAAAGAAGAATCGACAGAGTATATTGACAAATGGTACATCGATAAACAGTTGGTTGCAGTGCGGAACAAGGGGCCAAATAAAGCATGAGCAGGAGTAGCATCGGACGTCATGAATAGTGTTCTTACAGGGAACAGATCAGTCCGAGGGAGAGTCGTTGAGGAGTCTAGTAGCTGTAGTTGCAGTGCGGAACAAGGGGCCAAACAAAGCATGAGCAAGAGTAGCATCGGACGTCGTGAATAGTGTTCTTACAGGGAACAGATCAGTCCGAGGGAGAGTTTTGAGGAGTCTGGTAGCTGTGGGGAAGAAGCTGATAATTGCACAATATTCGGTGTCATTCATGACTCCTCAAATGCTGAAGTCGCCTGTGTCCAAATGCAGAGACCTGGACAATATTCAGGGTTGAGCTGAGGAATATTCGTGCCATAGAAGTGCCGTGCAATGATCATTTCCAACAAGAGATAATCAACAAGAGTAGTGTCTAAGTCCCAACTATCTTCAGTTTCTTTATCAATTACCTTTCCTCCATGATAAGGTCAGTAGTGGGGATGTTTGCTGATTACTGTACAATGTTCAGTACCTTTGCCACTCCTCAGATACTGAAGCTGTCCATGTCTATATGTAGCAACCGAATTGGGTTGACAAGTAGCAAGTAACACTCATGACATACAAGCGCCAGGAAAGTTAATCTCTAACGAGACAGGATCTAACCATCTCCCCATGGTATTCAATGCCATTACCATTGCGGAATCCAATGCGGAATTCAGCATTCAATTTCTGAATACAATTGAACTATCAAGCTCTGGGCATTATCATTGACCAGAAACTGAACTGGACCAACCATCTAAATACCATGGCTACGAGAGCAAGGCAGAACTTTGGAATTCTGCAGCGAGTAACTCACCTTCTGACTCCCCTATTCACTATCTAAATAGCACAAGTCAGGATTGTGTTGGAATACTCTCCATTTGGCTGGATTAGAGCAGCTCCAATGACACTCAAGAAGCTTTATGCCATCTAGAAAAAGCTGCCTGCTTGATTGGCGCACCCTCTGAACAATCTTTTTTTTAAATTTCATTGTGGCATGACAGATTTTGGTTGGATTAAAATAATGCTCAGAATTTTACAGCCACACCTGCTGGCAGGATTTTCCAGTTATGCTGAAGTGCATGGAGTTTTCAGTGGCTCGTTGCATTTTATGATACTGCCCACTTCGCAATGGGGCCATAAAATTGTACCCAATGACAAATGGAAGAGTATTGGTGCTGCACAAGGACAGAAGTGACGAGCCTGATTACATGGAGAAAAACGGCACAGTGGATACATTAATCACAGGATGCTTATTGAGATTGTTACTGTCAGAAAGCCTTGATAGCAATAGATTAAGATGCAGGCAGGGCAGGAGAACACTGTTAGGTATGACAGAAAGAGCAGGGAAAATTGCAGAGGCTAACGTAATCCATCTGCTCTGAGGGTAGAAAGAATGCACAGCTCTGGCTGTCAGGGGATTAGAGATAGGGAGGCCGAAGAAACTATTCTGAATAGAAAATCAGCTACAAATCAACATATACCATTGATGATTCACAAATCATACCTGTCTGGTATATTTCAAACTGAATTCTAAGAGCACTCTAATATCATGGAACTTCCAATGTTGTATGTATGGTTATAGATCCTTCACTGACAGAAAAACACAAAGGTTCTCGGTGTGCTGCACTTTACTCATTTGGCCATGCTAATTTGCCCCTTTGTGTCCCAAAAGGTGAGGTGGTGTTACTGAGTTCCGGGGATTGGGTGGAGGCATGGGCTTAAGTAGCATGCTCTTTCCAAGGGCCAGTGCAGATTCAATGGGCTGAATGGCCTCCTTCTGCACTGTCGATTCCACGATCATATGATTCTATGACAGCCAAGTGCAGTGTTGTAAGAGCCTTTAATGTATTGATACAAATTGAAAACATTCTCTTGAACCCATGCACAATACATCGAAGCATTATTTAGAGGTGTTACAAATGACAGCCCTTGCTTTCCTGTTTACCTGAAAAATGTGTGGTGTTCGATGCAAACTTTCCACAATCTCTTGGCCGCTCGATGATTTGGAAGCTTGAAACCAATGGTACTCTCAAACTGCTCATACTAGAAAATGAAAAAATAAATGTTAAAAGTGTAATCCGTATAAAATACGCAATCCATATAGCTTTTCAGCCCGTTAAGCAAGGAGTAAATAAATGTTTGTACTTGGCTTCCAATATTTGTACGCAATAGTAGAATATCAACTGATGTCACATCGATTGCCGACGAGGGAGGGGTAAGGGTTTGGGGAGAACGGCTGATTGGTAGCTGGTTAGTTGAGGGGAAGAGGGAAGGGGGCCATTCCTTTCAATATGGTATCAGTAAAAGTGCTCCTGCTGACTTTATATCTGTGTAGGTGTGGGACCTCCTGGCTGGTTAGCACCACATTATTGTCTGAGCAAGTCAAGTGCTGGAGCATTCAAAAATCCACAATGAAGCAGCATGTGTCCCTAACTTGCATGAATGATTTTCTATTTTCAATATTATCAGTGTGCGCTCCTACCATCGGTACAACTTCCTTTCTCAATATGGCTGGTAGTGTATTTCCAGCCAGAAATACCAATGTGCATCCTGGAAGCCATATGGGGGGGCTTAGTAGGTCAGTTTGCCCAGGAAAAATAGATGCTGTACGGTCAATCTATAGACCATTAACTGCCTTCTTCTCAAGCATGGAATTCTCAAGTAATAGCTAATAAAGATGAAAAATATTGTTTATATTTTCCATTTTGCAAACAAAACTATATTAACAGATAGCTCACTCCGCGGAGCGCCAGACAGAATTACCAGAGTAGAAACTGGGCGGAAGATTCTCTTTTTTATGCAGTGCGCGGCTGCGGGCCGATAAAGCAGTGTTTGAAAAGCAGTTTTATCTGCGGTGTTGTTTGGAACTCGGTTTTTAAAAATAACTTGAAGGAGGGGGGGGCAGGTGTTCCCACAACATCCGCTGGCGGAGTGGGCTCCGATTAAGCCTGTCCCACCAGCAGCTTAATTTTTAAAGATCGGGGTGCCATTTATGCAGTCATGACCCCCTCTCTCATGAGCGACGTACTCACCTGATGCTCCTCTGCAGGGCCTGCCCACTGTGGAAGGTCAGTTGTAATTCTTGCAGGCGTGCCCCCTCACACCGACATAAATGGATTATCTAATGGGGGGGGGGAATAATCAGGCATCGAGGCCTGATAATGACATGCAAATTTATTATAAAGGGGTTTATAATACGTCAGGATACGTAATGGAACGTCAGGATTCCCATTACGTCACTGTCGGAGGACAGGGACAATTGTGAGGGGACCTCCTGTCGGCGTAAAATACAATTTTGGCCACTTGGACGATTTTCTTTTCCCATCACCAAACCCGCCCGAGAAGAATGGGAATGGAAAATCCCGGCCAGTGGCACTAACAACAAGGAACAAAGGTGTGCTACCTCTCATTAAAATTGTAGGTTTTGCATATTGCTCCTTGTCACATGATTTTGTCGCAGCATCACACTCAAACTTGACAAGGGTCAAAGAGCATATGGCCTTAAGACAGTAATGCATGATGTCACGGTTGAACAATTACTGGTACGAACTATCCACCTCCCTCGTAATTAAAATTATCACCTCAGTTGCTAAATTCAAAGATCTATTGCGCAAAGAAAAACAAGAATTAAAGCATTCATCCTTGTGCGTCAAATTAGCGAAGTTCAACTTGTGATGTTTGAAGGAGGTCACTTTATTTCACACTAGGTAACCATCTTTGATTTTGTAAATTTAGAATTAAGTTCTTCATTAGCTTTTATAATTCTGTAGTTCTTTTACATTTTTGTTCGTTGAAATGTGCGAGGTTATGTTTAGCACACCAATCTCTTTCAAGCATCGATATGTATTTTATATAGACTGTGCAAATTCTGTAATTTCGTAAGTCTATAAAACTATTCCACATGTTTAACTGACTTTCACTGAGCACTGACAGATACAACAAAAATATACTACAGAAATGCAGATGGCTCAACAAAAGTAGATTGATAAGCGCCTGTTTTAATTAAGTCTTACTGATCAATTAGACATCCAATTAATCCATGTTCCTCAACATTGTATGCTGTCTTATCTAATGTAAAAATGGGTAGGAAAATTATTTTCACTTATATTCGACACATAATACTATATACACTACATTGGTACTTTGTAAACTTCTTTATTTGTTTTACGGTTATAAGAAACATTACCACCATATTCTTTGTTTGAAAAGTAACCCATTCCAAGTAATGAGAGAGAAGTAAAAGCAACCTTCAAGTAACCTGTCTAAAACATAGAGTCACTAATAGGGGTCTGCATTAATACTAATTAAATAAAGGGCTGGATTCTCATGCCGGGGTAAAAATGCTGGTGTTTCACGCCAGACTTTCCTTTAAAAAAAACTTAGCTATTCACCTACCTTGAAGGGGCTGGCAGAGCCCCCGAGTGCTTCTCGCAGCTTCAGCTGCGGATACGGGCCCCCGCACTTCCGGTTGCGAGTCCGCACATGCGCACGGCGGCGGCCTCGAGCGGCCAAGCCGAATGCATGGCGGACTCAGCTGGCGGACCTGGACCAACATAGAAGGTCCCAACGATCTGCCCCGTGCCGCTCCATTAAACCCGCCCGATCGGCACCCTGGCCGCTCACAAGGCCCCCCCGATACTTGATCCCCCACCGCCCTCTACCAGGGGGGCTGCGGACTGAGTCCGCAACCGCTGCGCGAGAGCCTCGACAGGTCAGAGGTGGGCGGTCGGGACCGGAGTAATTCGCGCGCGAGCGATTCTCCGGGGACCAAAGAATCGCGGGAGTGGCGCCGGGCCCGATTCTCGCATAAAGGTCGATTCTCCACCCCCGCGCCAAATGCGATTTCGCTGCAGGGCTGCGGAGAATCCAGGTTTTGAGACGATGAGCTCAAGTTATCAATCATGGGGGTATGGCAGCATGGAAGATATCAAAACATTTGTTTATCTCAGCAAGAAGTAATATAAACAAACTTTAATGAGCGGGATGGTCCCAATTGTAATTGACACCTTGGAGGGCCACTCAGCGGAATATGGGAAAATATCAATAGATGACCATCATCTTCAAGAAACCAATCACACATTGATCGCACACACCTGAAGCCAATTAAGAATTATCCTCGCCTCATTTAGGCCAATTAGAATGCAATATCATTGATCACGCTGTGGGTTATGGCTTGCAATGAGTTGATAAGCAGATGTTTTCACTGATCAAGTTGGGCAGCAAGTGACTGCTGTCCAGAGGGAAGTTATGGCGAAACAACCGAGACTGGGTGTCAACCTATGCCCAAGAATGAACTGGAAAGCAAGAGCTGTAGTACACTAATCATCCTGCCCTGCTTTATAGCTATCTACAACTTGATTTCCTGAGTTACTTCACAAAACTGTTGCATAAATGGTTAAAGTCTCAAATGGATTTCCTCCGGGTGCTCCGGTTTCCTCCCACAGTTCAAAGATGTGCAGGTTAGGTGGATTGGTCATTCTAAATTGCCCTTAGTGTCCGAAACAGGTTGGGTGGGGTTACTGGGTTACGTGAATAGGGGGGAGGTGTGGGCTTAGGTGGGGTGCTCTTTCCAAGGGCCGGTGCGACTCGATGGGCCAAATGGCGTCCTTCTGCACTGTAAATTCTATGAGTCTATGAATATAATTAGAATTTAAGTTCAAATAATACCGAGAACTTGCAGGTCCGCTTTACTTCTGAGTGACCTACTGTTCATTGTGTATTCCCTTGCCTCGTTAGTCCTCCCAAAATGCATCAGCTCACACTTTTCCGGGATAAAATTCCATTTGCCACTAATCTGCCCATCAGACCAGCCCGTCTATATATCGCACTGCAAACTAAGGCTATTTACCTCGCTATTTGCCACACCACCAATTTTTGTGGCATCTGCGAAATAACTGATCCCCCCCCCCTCCCCACATTCACATCAGGATCATTAAATATACACTTCAAACAGCAAGGGATCCAGCACTGATCCCTGCGGTACACCACTGGACATATGGGGCGCAATTCTCTGATCCTGAGGCTAAGTGCTGACGCTGTCAAAAACGCTGTCAACTGGAGAGGTTCACGCCGTCCCAGCTGCTGATCCGGCCGTGGAATGGGTGCCGGTGGATGCTCGCATGCACAGTGGGTCCGGCGTGAACCCGCGCATGCGCAGTCCCACCACCGTGATTTCCGCGCATGCGCGGTGTCTCCCTTGACCGTGCTGGCCCCGACCCAACATGGCGCAGGAGTTCAGGCACCGACATGGACAAAAGGAGGCCGGGAGACAGAGAGGCCGGCCCACCGATCGGTGGGTCCCAATCGCGGGCCAGGCCACATCGGAGGCCCCCCCCCGGGGTCAGAACCCCTCCTCCTCCCCCTACAGGCCGCCACCCGACCCTTCAATGCCGAGGTCTCAGAGCAGGTTAGAATGTCGCCGGCGGGACTCGTTTTTTTTTTTTTACGACCGCTCGGCCCAACCGGGCCGAAGAATCGCGGGGGGGCTGCATAGAGCGGCCCCCAACCGGCGCCGCACCGACCACGCTGGCCCCAATAGCTCTGCGGAGAATCGCGTTCCGGCGTGGCGCGATTCCGGCGGCCCCCCGGCGATTCCTCGACCCGACGCGGGGTCGGAGAATCCCGTCCAGGTTTCCAGTCACAAAAACAACCTTCGGCCATCACCCTCTGCCTCGTGCCACTAAGCCAAGCTGTTCAGGGCAAGTAGAAGTGGGCAATAAATGCTGTCCGTGTCAGCGACGCCCGTATCCCGTGAATGATTTTTAAAAAAGTTTAAAAATTTTTACATTTCCAGAATACACAGCTGAATCACCTCATGGCAACAAGGGATGGGCAATAAATGCTCCATTGCCATTGTCACCCACATCCCTGCTAAACTAAATCAGAGACCACAAAAACAATCAGCTCTGAAATGAAAAAGATGAAAACCTTCAAATCATAACCCAGAATTTCCATTTTATAATCTTTAACATTTCAAATGATCTCCATTTCCGCAGGCTAGCTCTGCTGATTGTGTTGGATTTTATCCAAATAACAATTGGCAGGAAACCAGCGTGAAAGGTAGAGGCCAGTTATGTGGTGCTTTCAAACAATCATCATTTCAAGCACTGACCTAACAATCTGCATTATTGCTTTCTCCCCCAAAATGTGTTTTATTCCATTTTAGATGCACAAGGTTCCATAAGCGGAGAAAGAAAATTAACATGGAGGGCTGCATTTTTGAAAGATGTCTTGGCTGAATGTTTCTGCCCTTGTAACACCGTAAAGTACGAACTGTGCTTTGTTGCTGGAGTGTCAATTCCTTTTCCCAGTATTGGAGACACAAACTGTCATAATACACAACAGTATATCATGGTGCAGACACACACACTGATGGACACACAGTGGGACCAATCAACACACACAACACCGCAGCCAATCACCAGTTAGAGCACACGCACTATAAAGACAGGGGGCATCAGAGTTCCCGCTCATTCGAGCTGCAGCTTCCTAGTAGGACAGAGCTCACATCCTGCAGTACAGACATTCACCATGTGCTGAGTGCATCGACTGGTTAGGACAAAGCAAAGGTCTTTAGTTAAAGCTGGTATCGTGTTAACCCTCAGTGAGGGTATGTTAAACTGTTAATGACTCAATAAAATAGTGTTGCACTATTTCAAGTGTTGGTGACCTGTATGTGTTCCACGGATCCAGGGCGCCCAACACAACATGATACCAGGAGTTGAGGGATATTAGCACTTCTTAGACCTACCTGCAAGTGATCTTCCTTCCGCCAGCATTCCGTCATCCTGTAACATGGACAACAGCTGCCCGCCACCGCCGCTCCGCATCGCTGGCAACCTAGGGGCCAACTGGAAGATATTCAAACAGCACTTCCAGCTCTTCCTTGAGGCCACAGACAGGGAGGACGCCTCGGATACCAGAAAGATTGCTCTCTTCCTATCCACGGTCGGGGACCATGTCATCCACATTTTCAATTCTCTCACCTTTGTGGATGATGAAGATAAAACAAAGTTCAAGACGGTCCTCCTCAAGTTTGACATTCACTGCAGCGCAGAGGTGAATGAAAGTTTTGAGCACTACGTGTTCCAACAGCGTTTTCAGGGTAAGGATGAACCTTTCCAATCCTTTCTCACTCACCTCCGCATTCTTGCGCAGTCTTGCAGCTACGGGCCCACCCCCAACTCCATGATACGCGACCAGATCGTTTTCGGTGTTCAGTCAGACCCCCTACAACAGCAGCTCCTCAAAGTAAAGCAGCTCACCCTAGCGACCGCCTTTGAGACCAGTCTCCTACATGAAAACGCCACGAGTCGGTATACTCACATCCAAGCGGCTGAAACGGCGCGGCAAGGTCCCCACGAGGCAGAACGGGTCCAAGCAATTGAGCAACTCCAGGGCCTCAGCCTGGCGGACATTTTGCGTGCTTTTCGCGGACTCCCGCCCTTGTGCGCACCAAATGAGGGACGGCGACGTCGAAGAACGTAATGCGCAGGCGCACACCACGCACGACCGCACCGCGCATGCGTGGTGGCGCAGCGAACGTGTTGACGCTACGACGTGCGGCAACTGTGGCTCCACCCATTTAAAGCGGCAATGCCCTGCCAAATCTCGACAATGTCTAAGATGTGGCAGACTTGGCCACTATGCTGCCTTATGCTGAGCAGCTCAGCCTGCCAATTCATATCGCTCCAGCCAGCCTCGCAGGAATGTCCGGGCATTTCAACTCATGGTCACCGAGTCCGATGCGGACATCCCACACAGCAGTGACATCGAGGACCCGAAGGCGCCTTTTTGAGTCGGTATCGTGACAAAAAGCCGGGTGTCCCCGAAGCAAAGACACCAGCCGCTGTCGGTATACAGCATCGATCCAGACGATGAGTGGTGTGCCACCCTGACGGTTAACCGGTCCCAAATACGATTCCGCCAATCTCATTGCGCGGTCTGACTTCCAAAGCCTTCATGTCAAACCAGCCATCCTACCATCAGCCTGCCAGCTATTGGATTATAATGGCAATGCCATTGATGCCAGCGGCTCGTGCCACTTGAAGTGACGCACAGGTCACGCAAAGCCATCCTTCCTTTTGAAATCGTGGGCTCCTCGAAAGCCTCCCTGCTTGGCGCGCAGGCATGCAAGCTGTTGAACCTAGTTCAGAGAGTTCACTCTCTCTCCTGATGACACGTCTACCTTTCAGGACACAGACTTCAGGGCGCAACTCAACGCCATCATCAACCAGCACCGCGACGTCTTTGAAGGCATGGGCAGGCTCCCATATACCTACAAGATCTTACTGAAACAGAATGCCACGCCTGTGGTGCACGCACCTCGCAGGGTCCCAGCATCCCTTAAGGACTGCCTCAAGCAGCAGCTGCAGGACCTCCAGGACCAAGGAGTGATTTCCAGAGTCATGGAACCAACCGACTGGGTCAGTTCCATGGTATGTGTGAAAAAGCCTTCCGGCGAATTGAGAATTTGAATTGATCCCAAGGATCTAAATCGCAATATCATGAGGGAGCATTATCCAATTCCCAAGCGCGAAGAGCTCACATTTGAGATGGCTCGCGCCAAGCTCTTCACCAAACTCGACGCCTCAAAAGGATTCTGGCAAATCCAGCTCGACAAATCCAGCAGCCCAAACATTCAATACCCCCTTTGGCAGATATTGCTACAACAGGATGCCGTTTGGGATAATATCTGCTTCAGAAGTGTTCCATAGGATTATGGAACAAATGATGGAATGCATTGAGGGTGTTCGCGTCTATGTCGACGACATAATCATTTGGTCCACCACCCCGCAGGAGCATGTCAGTCGTCTCCAGCGCGTATTCAAACGTATACGTGAGCAGGGCCTACGCCTCAACAGGGCCAAATGCTCCTTTGGTCAGACGGAACTCAAGTTCCTCGGGGACCACATCTCCCAGTTGGGTGTGCGGCCGGATGCGGACAAGGTGGCTGCTATCACAGCCATGAAAACGCCAGAGGACAAGAAGGCGGTCCTCCAATTTCTGGGCATGGTCAACTTTTTAGGGAAGTTCATCCCTAACCTCGCCTCTCATACCACGGCTCTCAGGAACCTGGCCAGGAAGACGACAGACTTCCAATGGCTCCCTGCCCACGAGCGTGAATGGAGAGAACTCAAAACCAAACTCACCACAGCCCCAGCCTTAGCTTTCTTTGATCCAGCAAAAGAGACCAAAATTTCGACCAATGCCAGCCAATCTGGCATTGGGGCAGTGCTCCTGCAATGCGATGAGGCCTCATCATGGGCCCCCGTTGCATATGAGTCACGCGCCATGACCCCCACGGAGCAGCGCTACGTGCAGATAGAAAAGGAGTGCCTGGGCCTTCTGACCGGTGTGGTTAAGTTTCACAATTATGTGTACAGACTTCCTCAATTCACCGTCAAGACTGACCCTCGCCCGCTGGCCAATATAATACAGAAAGACTTGAACAACATGAAGTCTCGCCTCCAGCGTATTCTTCTCAAGCTCCGGCGAAATGCCTTCCAGCTGGTATACACCCCGGGCAAAGACCTCATCATTGCTGAATCTCTCTCCAGGGCAGTCAACACTCCATGTGACCCAGCGGGATTCATCTGCCAGGTTGACGCCCATATGGCCTTCGTGGCCTCCAATCTACCTGCCACGGATGAACGCCTCGTCCAAATTCGCCGCGAGACGGCGGCTGACCCTTTGCTACAGCGTGTCATGCGCACCTAACATGCTGGTGGCTCAAGGGCCAATGCCCTCAGTTCTATAATGTCAGAGATGATCTGGCGGTAGTAGACGGGGTTCTTCTGAAACTGGACCGGATTGTCATCCCGCATAGCATGCGCCAGCTCGACCTGGAACAGCTACACGAGGGTCATCTTGGTGTGGAAAAGTGCCACCGAAGGGCCCGAGAGGCAGTGTACTGGCCCGGCATTAATGAAGACATAGCCAACACAGTGCTCAACTGTCCCACTTGTCAGCGCTTCCAGCCGGCCCAACCACGTGAGATCCTGCAGCCCCATGAGTTGGTCACGTCACCTTGGGCCAAGGTGGGCATCGACCTGTTCCACGCGCTGGGTAGAGACTATGTCCTGATGGTGGACTACTTTTCAAATTACCCGGAGGTGATACGGTTGCACGATATCACATCGTCTGCAGTCATCCGTGCCTGTAAGGACACCTTTGCTCGACACGGCATCCCACTCACGGTTATGTCGGACAATGGCCCCTGCTTCGCAAGCCAGGAATGGTCCAACTTTGCCAGGCAGTACAATTTTGCCCATGTGACATCCAGTCCCCTGTACCCCCAATCCAACGGCAAAGCGGAAAAGGGAGTCCATATAGTCAAACGGCTCCTCTGCAAGGCTGCCGATGCTGGGTCCGATTTCTACCTCGCCTTGCTGGCCTATCGCTGCGCCACATTGTCTACTGGCCTGTCGCCTGCCCAATTGCTCATGGGTCGTACCCTGAGGACGATGGTGCCGTCCATTCATGTCCCAGATCTCGACCACGTTCCGGTCCTTTGACGGATGCAGCTGTCTTGTGCACAGCACAAGGCGGCTCATGACTCCCATGCAGCTGATCTCCCTGCTCTGGCTCCAGATGACAACGTCCGCATCCATCTTCCAGATGGTGGCTTGTCTGCAACCGCTGTTGTCCTTCGGCAGGTGGCCCCCCGCTCGTTCCTGGTTCGTCTACCGGATGGCTCTATTCTGCGCCAATCGAGACTATGTGCAATCGAGACTATGCGCAATCGACGCACCCTTCGTTTCGTTCCACGCTCGCTACGTTTTCCTCCACTGTCGCCTCGCCCTCCTGCTGAACCTGCCATGGACTATGTAGAGATCCCTGTCACTCTGCATCCTCCTCACTCTGACGCAGTCCAGCTCGCTCCTCAGCCGGCGGCTCCCGACCCACCCTTGAGGTGGTACCAGAATTCGTCGCCCACCTCAGAGACTTAATTTGTGAACTTTGTGAACTTATAGACTTTCTGAATTGTTTTGTTCTTCCGTTTGATCGTTGACATGGTTTGTATATAGTGTTCATCTCGTTATTCTTGTTGCATACTTTTTTTTGCACCAGGTACCTTCCCATGTAAATAGCTTAGTTCTCATGTACATAGTTCTGTAAATATGTCTTTCGCACACACGTAGTTAGGGACATTCTCACCATACACTATTTATTGCCACACATGTACATTCTTTTATAAAAGGGGGATGTCATAATATACACCAGTATATCATGGTGCAGACACACACACTGATGGACACACAGTGGGACCAATCAACACACACAACACCGCAGCCAATCACCAGTTAGAGCACACGCACTATAAAGACAGGGGGCATCAGAGTTCCTGCTCATTCGAGCTCCAGCTTCCTAGTAGGACAGAGCTCACAGCCTGCAGTACAGACATTCACCATGTGCTGAGTGCATTGACTGGTTAGGACAAGGCAAAGGTCTTTAGTTAAAGCTGGTATCGTGTTAACCCACAGTGAGAGTATGTTAAACTGTTAATGACTCAATAAAATAGTGTTGCACTTTTTCAAGTGTTGGTGACCTGTATGTGTTCCACGGATCCAGAGCGCCCAACACAACATAAACAACATGCCACACTCCTATGGGGGGATCATAATGGGTGCTCGTGGAGCATCTGAGACACTGCCATCATTTGTTTACAGAGCCACATTTTCCATAATGTACAAATGTCACACCGTCATGTTTCATTTCGACAAAATCTAATGAGCAGAACATCCACTGGGAATAAAGACCTCTTACCGCAGTGGTCCCAACTATCTTGGTGCCAATTTCTGCTCCTTTTTTAAAAAAGGTTCGTGGCTGCCCTGCAGCCATTTGCTCCACAGGCATAAAATGTAACTGAAGTGCAGAGATCATTTCTACCATGTTATTTCGCATGGTGCTGAACTCAAGGTAAACCATGCTTCACAACACTGTGGAAAACTGCTTTACCACTGGTGCCATCACGCAAGCAAAAGTTTGCTGAACAACATTGCAGCAGTGCCCCTCTCCTCCTGGCAAAACACAAGCTTATTGGCAGGAATTCTTCAGCCGTTGCGATCATTTTCCCCGCCAGCAGTTTTCCCAGCAGCGTGGAGTGGCTTCAATGGAAAATCCCATTGACAGGAGTCTGGAATCCTGCTGCCAGCGGACTGCGCGCCGTCGAGAAACAGGCGGCTGGGGTAACGGAGCAGCTCGCCCAATGTTGTCACATTTCTATGTGCTGATGACGGCAGCCTCTGGAAGTGCAGTATGTCATTCAAAAGAGCAACACTGTCAGACATAAATACTTGTACTTTGTGCCTCATTCAAAAGACTAATTATAGGAATTTCAAAATTGTCACGTATCATCTGTCAAAATAAAACTGTAGGGATTACAGCAATGTGCTGCAAATACTGAAAATACCAAAAGAATACCACACAACATTCAAAAGGACAAGATCAAAGAATGTACACAAATTTGCTTTATGATAATCAAATGGCCCAAAGAACACTCTTTCAATCTGCAGAGTATACAAACCTGTTTGGCACATCTACTCTCCTCTAACCTAACAGTAGGAAATCTGTGGGCGTTGAACAATGGATACACTTTCTGCAGTTATCAATCTTGTCACCAGTAGAGGTCACTGAGTATCTGTTTGGGGAAAGGTTAAGGGTTTACTGTGATTTATGTATACCTTTATTGTGCTTTGTCGGGTAACTATTTTTTGCCACCTGCTCACAATTGTCTACACTGGTAAAGATCCTAATCGGCTGCATGAATCAAAATGTGTTCTGGGAAATTTATTTCATTGCTGAACATCTGGTTAATTAATGTTAACTATTTTGTCTCTTCAGAGAAACTGTTTTGGATGCCGTACTGCACAATACAATATCCTGCATTGGTTGCAGCATTTAATGGTAAATAGAAATGTCAAATGTTATTTTTCGATCTAGATCAGCAAGGTCGCAGGTTCAAACCATCGCATCAGTTAACTGATTTCAAGATAACTATCGGATTCCTACAGTCTGATGCTGCATCCACCAGGAATATCCACCAGGAATCCTGATTGTGAGCTACCACATCGATTCCATCCCCTTTCCCCAGGTTGAATCACACTGTTAGAATATGTCCAATTGAATTGTGAGCTGAGCTCGGGACCTCACGCCCTTTTCCTCACAAGATTGCCTGCATCCAACTCTGGAACAACACCCGTCTCCACCCTCAGCTCAAAGACTGCTCACAACCTCTGCATCCTACCCGACTATGAGCTGAATTTTCAACCCCGCCTCCAATCCATTAGAAAAAAAGACCGTCTACTGCCGCCTCTGGAATATTGTCCATCTACATCCATGCCTCAGGTCATTTGCTGTGGAAATCTTCACTCACATTTTACTATTCCTAGTGGTCTCACGGCCAGGAGTGGAAATCACTCAGTACCTTTTCCACAGAAAAGATAACGGAATCTTACATTTTCTCCCCAAAAAAGCTGTGGCCATTGAGCCAACTGATACTTTCAACACTGAGTTTGATCAACTAGTATTCTTAAAAAAAAAACATTAAACAGGTTTTAGGAGCTGAATAGTCTACTCCTGGTTCCTGTGTTTCCAAGAACACCTGCAGAAAAAGGGCAACCTACAGAAGACTGGAGAATTCCTGTGGGAAATTCTACCCTGCACCATCCCTCCTGGTTTTCTTTTGAGGATGTCAAGAGACGTTTTGTTGTTGTTGTTGGAAAGGGAGCACAGCAAGGCCAATTAAATAAAAAGACCAGACATTTTCTGAGAAAAGGCAGCAGGCACAGTGGGAAGGCAGCAGCAGATCAGATTGAGGCAACAGGAAGAAACGTACGATGGAACGAAAATTTTAAGAACAAGTAACACAACTGAGGCAATTAAAAATATCATCAAAAGGCATATCAGCAATGTGGCTATTGTTAAAAAGGACCTTGGGGTTAGTTTTGAAAAAGACGACATGTTGGGGGTATGAAAGTTAGGCAGGAGAACAGGGCCCTGTTAAAATGAAACAGAATCACTGGCGCATTTCTATTTTGAGGAGGAAGAACTTAGGTTGATTTCTTACTTGAAAAACTACAAGAGGAAGACTCAACTTTTCTTTTTTTAAAGAAAAGCGGATTACAGTTTACTGGAGTGGGCTCAAGGAACTTTGTAAAGGATCTTGATCCGATAAAACTAATTAAGAAGCTGGTAGAAGCTGTCCCCGTATGAGACAGAATGGAAACCTCCTATCCTTTACTAACATCCAAAGCGTGCCACTCTGTTAACAGCCCTTTCTCACATGCAATTCTTAAAATTCCTATTGAAACCGAGTGCTTCCGGATGCTTTGAATAAAGCCCCCAAAGCTCATTACAGTACAATCAGTTTTTCATGAAATTCAAATCACTCACTTCTCCGGGTCTGATTTTAATGTAGAAGTTGCTCCTTTTGTACGAAATCTTGAGAATCTTGGGCCAAGCAAAGCGATTTATTCTTAACCGGTCTCTGTAGATTAGAAGACCATTTGCACAAACGCCAAGCATGATGTCAATTCCTTCCGAGTCCTGTAACCAGAAAATACAGAGCAAAGAAGGTCAGATACAAGAACGCATGAATCATGTTTAAAATATCTGTTGAATAATGTCGCTTGTGGAAGCTCTTCAGTTAATATTCCAATTCGATTTACAGTCTGAACATCAACTGAGCAACGGAGATTGCTTTGTGACAGCCTGTCAGCAAGGACTGGACACAGGGAACAATCCCATGGTTCACCTGTTATTGTGCTGGGGCCTCTGGCATGAGACTTTCACAAGATTGGTGAGCTGCAGGCATAAGCTGGGCAGCCCGCAGAGGATTGCCAATAAAGTGGATTCCAGTAGGGAGGGGATGGAGTAGAAGTACCTCACTGGATTAGTAATCCCGAGATCCGGGTTTGAACCCCACCAGGGTAGTTGGTGATTTTTGATCTTTATAAAAATCTGGGATTAAAAGTCTAACGATGGCATTGAAAGCATTGTTTTAAAAAACTTTCAATCAAGACTTTTTAAAGAAACCTTTTGGTGGCAGCATCCACTGTAACATTGTAGGCCTGGTTTTCCTGCACACAGCAAGTTTTAGAATGACAAGATCATTAAATTAACAGAATAACACCAATATTATACAAAGGACTGGATCGATGTTCTGGTCCTTTTTCTGACTTTACCAATATGGTGGGAAGCATACATCCAGCACGTTAGTCATATTGCCAGTTTTACATCTGAAAAACAGGTGTGGCACCATCAAATTTCTTTTTTTAATTCATTGCTGGCTAGGCCAGCATTCATTGCCCATCCCTAGTTACCCTTGAGAACGTACTGGTGAGCTGCCTTCTTGAACCGCTGCAGTCCATGTGGTGTAGGTACACCCATTGTTTTGTTAGGGAGGGAGTTCCAAGATTTTGACCCAGCGACAGTGAAGGAATGGCGATATATTTCCAAATCAGGATGATGAGTGACTTGGAGGGGAATTTGCAGGCGGTGAATATTTGTGGAAGGGATGTTAATCAAGCGAGCTGATTTGTCCTGGATGGTGTCGAGCTTTTAGAGTGTTGTTGGAGCTGCACTCATCGAGGCAAGTGGAGAGTGTTCCATCATACTTCTGACTTGTGCCTTGTAGGTGGTGGACAGGCTTTGGGGAGTCAGGAGGTGAGGTACTCGCCGCAGGATTCCTAGCCTTTGACCTGTTCTTGTAGCCACAGTATTTACATGGCTAGTCCAATTCAGTTTCTGGCCAATGGTAATCTCCAAGATGTTGATAGTGGGGTATTCTACGATGGTGATGCCATTGAATGTCAAGGGACGATGGTTCCATCCTCTCTTGTTGGAGTTTGTTAGTGTCTGACATTTGTGTAGTGTGAACTTTACTTGCCCCATGTCAGCCCAAGCCTGCACATCATCCAGATCTTGTTGCATTTGGACGAAGCCTGTTTCAGTATCTGAGGAGTTGTGAATTGTGCTGGACATCAGCGAACATCCCCACCTCTGACCTTATGATGAAAGGAAGCTCACAGATTAAACGGTTGAAGATGGTTGGGCCTAACTTCCAGTGGCCTACAGTAGGGGAAGATGCATACGAGGTGGCTCCCGCTAGAGCATTGCGATTTCTGCCCTTTTCTCTCAGTATTAAGGGGTATTTTCTTTTGAAAATCCACGTAAGTAATGGGATAAGGATCCTACATGATTGAAAAGTCAGGGAAAGAAGGTGGACGGCAGAAGCTCATCAACGGAATCGGAGGCCTTTCCGAGATCGTTGGCAGATAAAATGGCGGAGGCAGCCTCAGGGGCTCCGGCACTCCACTTACGGCAGGAGTGCTTTCGAGTACCTTGGTGAAATAATTTGATAAACACTGATGGATTGTTTTGGAGGGCCTCTGGAAATCAATGGAGGAGGCCTTGGCCCCCAACTGAGTGGCTCTGGCGAAAACCAATGAAACCATAAAAGCCCATGCAGTCATGATAAAAGATATGGAAGTGGCCCTTTTGAGGCACAGTCATCAGATTGGCTCACTGGAAGCAAAGATGTCTTTGGTGGCCGAAGTAAAAAAAGGTGTTGAAGGCCAAGGTGGATTATCTAGAGAACCAGTCCAGGAGGCAAAACATTCGAACTATGGGGCTGCCAGGAGGGATGGAAGGCCCATCGACTACTGGGTACTTCGCAGAGAAGTTCAGCAAGATGGTGGGGGAGGGTGGATTCATGTCTCCTCCTATGTTAGACCGACAAGTCTTTCATTTGGGTTTCGATGTTGGGGCCAGTGGTGCGACAATATTAACAAATAAAAGGGATCAGTTTTCTGCCTCTTAAGATTTGACTGACCCCCCATGGCAGGCATGTTATTGTCTGTGGTTCTGGTGGGCACTCCGGTGGTTCTGGTGAATATCTGTGTCCCAAACTGGGAAGATACGAATTTTAATTTATAATCTGCTGGCCTTGCTCCCAGATTTAGATTTGTTTATTTTGGATGGGAACCTAAACTGTGTTCGGAACCCTGGTCGGGGAATGGTGGAGCACCGGGTCTTTATGTAGATGACATACTTCTCTATATCATGGACCCCGTACCCTCCATGGTCGAAATAATGAAGCTGCTCAGTATTTTTGGCTTCTTCTCCGGGTACAAGAGTGAATGTTTTCCAGTCAACCCCTGGGGAGGGGAGCCCATCTGGGGACGTTATGTTTTCACCATGCCAAGACCAGTTTTTGTTATCTGGGGGTCCGGGTCTTCCACGATTGGATCTCGCTTCATAATTTAAATTGTACTAATCTGATCGACAGTGCCAAGTCGGAGTTGCAAAGATGGGATAACCTTCCCCTATCCTTTGTGGGTACGGTTCAGACTATTAAAATGAACGTGCCCCTGAGATTTTTATTTCTGTTTCAGTGTCTCCCTATTTTTCTCCCCAAGTCCTTTTTTGTCAAAGTCATCAAATTAATGTCCTCCTTTTATTTGGGTGGAGAAGACTCCAAGGATCCATGGAGCTTTGCTCCAAAGAGACAGAAAATCAGCAGACTTGGCTCTACCCAATTTATTGTTTTACTATTGGACAGCCATTATTCAGAAGATATTGATGTGGTTCAGCAATGCTGGTTCCACATGGGGTCAAATGGAAACCAGCTCCTGCACGGTTTCTAGCCTTTGCGCAATGGCTACTGCATCGTTGCCTTTCTCTCCGGTGAGATTTTCCCTGAATCCAGTGGTGGTGAGGGCAAGGGCCTGGAGTTGTTTGGAGACCTGTTCATGGAGGGGAGGTTTGCTAGTTTTGAGGAGGAGTTGGTAGAGAAATTCTAACTGCCTGGTTCCAGCCTTTTTCAGACGCATGATTTTTCCAGGAAGGTTTTCCCCCCCTTTCCCTTGGCAGCACCCTCCTGAAGGGGATTTTGTCTCTGGCCCGGTCTGATGGGGCGGGAGGGGAGGGGGTGACTTCACGTCTTCATGTGTTCGGCTAAGTTTGCTTCAATTCAAGGTGGTGCACTGGGCACATCTGACGAAAGCGAGGATGAGCGGCTTCTTCTCTGGGGTAGAAGATATGTGTGAGTGCTGCTCCTGGGGCCAGCTAACCACACACATATATTCTGGTCTTGTCCCAAGTGGGTAATAATAATAGCAAGTAGGCTTACATTAACCATTAACACTGCAATAAGGTTAGTGTGAAAATTCCCTAGTTGCCACACTCCGACGCCTGTTCGGGTACACTGAGGGAGAATTCAGAATGTCCAATTCACCTAACAAGCACGTCTTTCGGTACTTGTGGGAGGAAACTGGAGCACGCGGAAGAGACCCACGCAGATATGGGGAGAATCTGTAGACTCCGCACAGACAGTGACCCAAGCCTGGAATTGAACCTGGGTCTCTGGCGTTGTGAAGCAACAGTGCTAACCACTGTGCTACCATGCCGCTCTTTTGGGTCTCTTTTTAGATACCATGTCGGAGATAATCAATGTAGATTTGGATCCATGTCCGCTGGTGGCCATATTTGGAGTATCAGACTCGCCGGTGCTTCAGACGGGGTTGAAGGCAGATGTCCTCGCCTTCGCCTCGTTGATAGCCCAGAGACGAGTTCGGCTTGGGTGGAGGCCTCCTATTCCACCCAGTGCCTCGGCTTCGTTGTGTGACCTCATGGGCGTCATTCTCCGACTCCCCAGCAAGTCGGAGAATGGCCGTTGGCCGCCGTGAATCCCGCCCCCGCCGGTTGCCGAAGTCTCCGGTACCGGATACACCCCCCCCGCTGGTTTCTCCGGCCCGAATGGGCCGAAGTCCCGCCGATAAATTGCCTGTCCCACCGGCGTAAATTAAAGTACCTGTTTACCGGCGGGACAAGGCGGCGTGGGCGGGCTCCGGGGTCCTGGGGGGGGGGGGGGGGCGCGGGGCGATCTGGCCCCGGGGGGTGCCCCCACGGTGGCCTGGCCCACGATCGGGGCCCACCGATCCGCGGGCGGGCCTGTGCCGTGGGGGCACTCTTTCCCTTCCGCCTCCGCAACGGTCTCCACCATGGCGGAGGCGGAAGAGACTCTCCCCACTGCGCATGCGCGGGAAACTGTCAGCGGCCACTGACGCTTCCGCGCATGCGCCGCCCCGACATGTCATTTCCGCCCCAGCTGGCGGGGCAACAAAGGCCGTTTCCGCCAGCTGGCGGGGTGGAAATCCCTCCGGCGTCGACCTTGCCCCTCAATGTTGGGGCTCGGCCCCCAAAGATGCGGAGCATTCCGCACCTTTGGGGTGGCGCGATGCCCGTCTGATTGGCGCCGTTTTGGGCGCCAGTCGGCGGACATCGCGCCGTTTGGGGAGAATTTATCCCCATGTCTTTTGTACATTTGGAGAAGGCTAAGTATGCCATTAGAGAGTCGGTAGAAAGGTTCTATCTAATATGGCAGCCATTAATTTCCTTTTTTAAGGAGCTAGTCACCGCCAGCTGTTAGGGGGTTTAAGTTTAGTTTTTGGGGTTAAAGTTAATGTGTGGTTTTGCTTTTGTTTCTATTGTGTAATTTTGGTTAATAGTTTTGGATGGTTTTGTTTAATATGAAAAAAATTTAACAAACATTTTTTAACAAACAAAGATGGTTGGGCCTGGGACGCTACCCTGAGGAACTCCTGCAGTGATGTCCTGGAGCTGAGATGGCCAGCCTCCAACCACCACAACCATCTTCCTTGGTGCCAGGTATGACTTCAAGCAGCAGAGTTTTCCCCGGATTCCCATTGACTCCAGTTTTGCTAGAGCCCCTTTCTTGGCCACTGTGCCTGACTTTAATAGAACTGATGCTATGTTTTACAAAATGCATTGGTCTGACTCAAAATAATGTACCTTTTGCAAAGCAGTAATAATTTCCTTACTCCTGGTTAGTCAGAGAAATCAGGCTGAAACATAATTAAATCAAAAGTGGTACCTTTCAATAAATAATGGGTAGACCATAACTCTTCAACCGTGTGTCAACACCAAGCCCTTGAGGGATTGTTTATCTGTTTAATTTGGCTGTCGTTTTGCCTCACCTACTCAATATTAATTGGAAAATTAAAAATGTATAAACAGCACGATGTCATGTCAATGAAAGATTTTACAGCCTTGGAGGGGAAGGGAATAGTTTCATATCTGTTAGTCTGACCTTAGGGATTATTGCCTTCAGTTGAGGGGAACAGTTTATCAAGAACAATCGCAAAGTATAGGAAACGGTTTGAAGATCTGATCCACCAAGGTCATTGCAACTAGGCTGGCTTTATTTTCCTTTAACTAGCTATCAACTAAAAATGAAATACTGATGTAAGTGCCTCAGGCACAAGGCTGAACATTCTTTTTTCTGCAATTGCCCTTCGAATGCTCAGTGTTTTTAATACTTCTCATGCCTTGTCCTGAGGTAAAGCAAATAAATCACTCATTTTTATGACTGGGAAGCTGAACTGTTACCAACATTCAGCTAACCAATTGCAGAGTATACGAGAAGTTTGTACAATCCTAATTCCAAAGTGTAGTGCCCGACTGTCCTGCGAGAATTGGAACAACAGGGTTCATCGACGTTTGACAAGGGCCACATTGGCAAGAGACAGACTTGGGACAGTCAAAAGACAGGAATAAAAGTTGATATAAGAGAGTTTAGCCACTCAATGTCAGGTGAAGAGACCCAAATAGTTATTGAGGGAATAAAGGCACTCTGCAGCATTCCAGATCATAATATCAGTTGGAAACATTGAGATTGGCTAATGTTGGGTCTTGCTTATGTATGGTGCAACTGTTGCCAACCTCTCACTGTGATGCAGTACATAAAAGCCTGGGTATCGAAAGATACTGAGATTTATGTCATAGCTGAACACTATGATAAGATTCAGCATATGTTTTTCCCCTGATTTAATCCACACTAATTAGAATTTAGCACTATCTCTATGTGATACAGGTACTGAATGGGAATGATAGGTCCATGTGCCATGCTACGGAGTAGTACATCGAGGGCTCATGTTAATGCCTCCAGTTCCCATTCTCAACTGAGAAAAGCATGTTGATGACAAATCTTCCACTGGTAATAGGGAATGAGAGAGATAGAGCTCCTCGCAACTTCTGAAGTAAACAGCATTATTAGGGCTTAGAAGTAAGTATGCTCCATGTACTTGACCCAGGGAATGTGTCTAATGTCAGGTGCGAGGGGGAAGAAAAATGTAATTAATGCAATTTGATTTTGCCAGTGAAATCTTCACTGATGCTTGATGAAAACAGATTGGAATACACTGCCCAAAATCAACTGTGCTCTCATGAGGCACATAATGAGCAATAACCCGCTCACCAATGCTCAGTTTGAGTGCCATGGCCACTCGGCCCCTGAACTCATTGCAGTCTTGGTCCAAACATTCAAGAGTTATGATGAGAGTGACTGCCCTCATCATCATGACAGAATTTGGCTGAGTGTGCTTCAAGGGACCTGAACAGACTTGAATGAGAATCAGGAAAAGATTAGCTTTTGGTTGGAATCATACCCAGCATAAAGAAGATGGTCATGGTTGAGAGGAGGCTAATCATCGCAGTCCCAGGACATCACTGCAAGAGTTCCTCAGGGTAGTGTCGATCGCCCAACCATTTCCATCTTCTTCACCACTCACATTTCTTCCATCATAAGGTCAGTAGTGGACATGTGCGCTGATTATTGCACAACGTTTAGAACCATTTTCAACTCCTTAGTTACTGAAGCCGTCCATGTCCAAATGTAGCAAGACCTGGATTCAGGCTTGGGATGTCAAATAACATTCATGCCACACAAGTGCCAAGCAAATGGCCATCCCTAATAAATGAGAATTTCACCATCTCCCCATGACATTCAATTGCATTACCATCGCTACATCCTGGGGGCTCTCATTGACCAGAAAGTGAACCGGACCAGCCACATACATACTGTGCTGCACGAGCAAGGCAGAACCTGGGAATTCTGCAGTGAGTAACTCACCTTCTGACTCCCCAAATCCTCTCCATCATCTATAAGGCACAACTAGGTAGTGTGATGGAAATCTGTCCACTTGCCTGGATGAATGCAACACCAAGGAGCTTGACACCATCCAGGGCAAAGCAGCCCATTTGATTGACACTCCACCCACCATCTTAAACATTCACTCCCTCCATCACTGGTGCACAATCTTAGTTGTGTGTACCATGTACAAGATGCCCTTGTCAAGCCTCCTTTAACAGCACCTTTCAAAGTCTTGACTACTCCCACCTAGAAGGACAAAATCAGCAGGCACATGAGAACACCTCCAAGTTACACAGCAACTATGTTGCTGTTCCTTCATTGTCACTGGGTCAAAATCCTGGAACTCCCTCCCTCACAGCATTCTGTGTGCACCTCCACCACACAGATTGCAGCTGTTCAAGAAGGTGTCTCACTCAGCCTTCTCAATTAGGAGCAGGTACAAAAATGCTCACATTTCATGAACGCATCATTTTGAAAAAACATTAAGGGGTGAAAACATGTAGTTATGGGGAAAGAACAGGGAATTGAATCAAATTGGATTGTTCTACCAAAGGGCCGGCAAGAAAAATGAGCGAATGGTCTCCTTCTGTTCCACATGTTGAGACTCTTAAGTGTGGGTGGATATCCTGCAGAATTACTTTGAAAATTAAACTTGCCCCGGTTTTGTAGGAAAGCCATTTTGGAAGATCAGTTTTAACAATACCATAAGTAAATGTACCGAACAATAAAATGAAAATCTGTTTACCTATTGACTTCTGTGACAAAACTTTAGGATAACTTAATTATTAAGAAGAGTAGAAGTTAATCTTTTTAAATCTCCATGCACATATTGTTGCAATAGCACTAAAAACTATCTGGTATTTAACTTAAAGAATTCTGCAGCAGAGCTATGACTCAGAGTGGTAATTACCTTCGCATGATGTAAGTCCACACCGTACATTGACAGCTTCTTAGCATTTTCCAAAAAGTTCATTTCTGCTTCTCCTGGTGTCATGCCCCTACAGTAATCAGTGATACGCAGAGATTATTGTTCCTGTTTAATACAATGACTGAAAACAAACATCAGATAATTAAGAGAATAGCAGTTAACAAGATTTCAGTCCTTAAGTGATAGCTGTTCCTTGCCAGATATCTGTGTGTGGGTGCAGTAGCTACCTGATCACTATTAATCCCTTTTAATAACAATAATTTCCACTAATTTTTTATAACAAGATTAAAATTGTTATTAAAATAGTGATTAAATGGTTATTAAAATTATTTTCAATGATGGATAAAACCATCTTGAAGTGGATCTTAATTATCAGATGGCCAATCAACAGTCGGAAATGTCTATGCTGTCACGAGTATCGTTGGAAATCTAATTTTGACAGTCCGACCTCACCCCATACCTTTGTGAGCGCCCAAATTTTAAACTGAACTTTTCTTTGTCGGATGTCCATCTGGTTGTGATTAGCCCTAATCTGTGAGGGGTTGTAGGCAGCATTCTCTGTTTAGAGCGAGGCAAGTTGTTACAGCTTGAGAGTCACCAATCTGTATGAAGCTTGGTTGACCAGGAATCTCTCCCACGCTTATGGCCTGCCATTGGTGAGTTGGAAAGGTTAGCAGGTTGAAAATCAAATGGTTTGGCCACACCACAAATCCTCCTTCCATAGCTAACAAGTCCAGGAGTAGGACTTGAACCCCAAGAACTGCTGGCCTAGAGCCAGGGCCACTACGTACTGAGCCACCAGATGTATCCTCATTCAGATGTATCCTCATGCATAGTTGTACAGAGTCTTCACAGTACATGTTCTTTTTTTCAAAAGAGCCATCCAGATCCCATGTATGTTATCCAGATCCCACGTATGTTATCCAACTCCAATTTTCATATCAAAAGGGCCTATTTTCTGAAACATAAAAATTGCTCTCGCCACCCACCAGCAAGTCCCTTTCTAGATGACAAAAACTGGATTTTGAGCAGGTACGGGAAAGTAAATATTCCCCATGGCTTGCAAGATGCTATGATGCTGTGCCACCCCTGATTCGCTATTGAGATCTTAGCCAAGTGAAAGGATCATGCCGATCTTCCTGATAAAGGCATTTTTTAAGAAGGTCGAAAAGATAATTATCTTGTTTATATTGTGGGGGCGGGGGGTGGCTAGGATTAGGAAGGTGATGTTGCAGAGAGGACGGCAGTCAGGGGAGTTAGGTCTTCCGAATTTACTATATTATTACTGGGCGGCGAATGCGGAAAAGGTGAGGAGCTGGGTTAGAGGGGGGGGGGACTCAGTGGGTTAGAATGGAGGAGAGTCTGTATAGAGGGTCAGGGCTGAGGGCGCCACTCCTGATGGCCCCAGGGAAATACTCGGAGTCTGGTAGTAGTAATGAAGATCTGGAAGCAGTTGCGCCAGCACTTTAGGCTGGGGTGGGTTCAAGAGAAATACTGATTCGGGACAATCAGATTTGAGCCAGGGAAGTGGAATGGGAGTTTTCAGAGATGGGAGGAGAAGGGAGTCAGAGCATTAAAGGATTTGTTTCTAGGGTGCCGGTTTGCGGGATTGAAGGAGCTGGAGGCGAAATATAGGCTGGGGCAGGGGGGAATGTTTAGCTATATGCAGGTCCGAGATTTTGCTCAGAAGGAGATACAGAGCTTTCTGGTGGCGCCGGCCTCCACACTGTTGGAGGAGGTGCTGACGGCAGGGGGAATGGAGAACGGGGTGGTGTCGGCGATTTATGGGGGGATTCTGGGAGAAAAGGCGGCACAGCTGGAGGGGATTAAGGCTTAGTGGGAGAAAGAGGAGGGAGAGAGCATAGAGGAGGGGAGTTGTGATGTGAGGTGCTCAGGAGGGTAAATGCCTTAACTTTGTGCGCGAGGTTGGGGCTGATACAGCCGAAGGCAGTGTATAGGGCGCACCTCAGAAAGGCGAGGATGAGCCGACTCTTTGAGGAGGTAGAGGATGTTTGTGAACATTGCCCTAGTGTCCAAAATTGCCCTTAGTGGTGGGTGGGGTTACTGGGTTATGGGGATAGGGTGGACGTGTGGACCTTGGGTAGGGTGCTCTTTCCAAGAGCCGGTGCAGACTCGATGGGCCGAATGGCCTCCTTCTGCACTGTAAATTCTATGATTGCCGGGGGGGGGGGGGGGGGGGCAGGCAAACCACGTTCATATGTTTTGGCCCTGTCCAAAGCTGGAGAGGTATTGGAGGGGGGAGTTCAGGGTAATTTCAAAGGTGGTACATGTGAGGCTTGAGCCAGGTCCTCTGGAGGCCATATTCGGGGTGTCAGATCGGCCGGGGTTGGAAGTGGGTGCGGAGTCAGATGTTTTAGCCATCGCCTCGCTGATCGCCCGAATGCGGATCCCTGTTGGGGTGGAGGTCAGTTTCTCCACCCTGTGTCCTGGCGAGGCTGGGGGGATCTCCTGGAGTTTTTAGCACTCAAGAAGGTGAAGTTTGAGTTGAGGGGAAGGATGGATGGATTCTACAATTCATGGGCTTTGTTTATTGTGCACTTTCATGAATTGGATGACATCGAACATTGCCCCCAATGGGGGGATTGAACTGTGTTTGTTGGCTGAACTGTGTATGTTGTTGATGACTATGTATGGGTGGATGGTGGATTCCTGAATCCTTTTCTTTGAAGTTTGTATTTAAAAACGTTGAGGGTTGTTTGTGGGTTGGTGGGAGGGAGAAATTGTTGGCCAGGGGATTGACATTGTATTTGTACCGTTGATTATTTGTTGGTGGGTGTAAATTTGGATGAAAATGTGAAAAAGGAGAATAAAAAAAATATTTTTAAAATAAAAAGTTAAAAGATCATGCAGAAAATGACAAACGATAAACTCACCTGGATAACAATGTGTGCTTTAATTATTTAAGACAGTACAAGACAGCCTAAACAAACTCATGCATGCACTAAGAAACGAGTAAATGCGGGTGGTTTTCATTGTGGATCTGGGCAGAAAACTGCTGGTTACACCCTACGCAACTTTCTTTGTTGACTTCAGTTGAGTAACACGTGGCCAACGCACCCCACCAGTTTTGTACCACACACTAAGTGAAAATTACCCATCTATTTTTGAAGCCGGAGTCTTATTATATATTTTTTTAAATATGCAAAATCAAAAAATTACCCCTTGATCTTAGTGGATTGCAAACAGAGAATTTAATGTTGTTACTTTGGTACTCACTAATTACCATCACCATAAGAGCGAGCGGAGGTCATTCAGCCCCTCGAGCCTGAACTACCACCATTCAACTAATTCACAGTGGATCACCTATCTCAACGCCAATTTCTCACGCTATCTCCATATCCCTTGATCTAACTCGTATATCCAAATCTATCGATCTCCATCTTGAATATACCCAATGACTAAGCTTCCACAACCCTCGAGAGTAGAGAATTCCAAAGATTCGCTCATTTCAGTCCCAAATGGCACGTCCTTGAAGCTGAGAACGTGTCCCCTGGTTCTAGAATCCCCCAGCCAGAGGATACATCCGTTCTCCATCTATCCTGTCCAGCCCTTTAAGAATATTCTGAGTTTGTATTTTTAAAAAAGTTATGCCGCTTTTTGGAAGAAAAACCTGTTAGTGATCTTCATGTGACATGAAGGAGTAATCAAGATTCTTCCAAGTTAAGGGCAATAATTAACATTCAAGCGTTTTGATCTTTAAACTTTGCATCTTCCTCAACTTGGCCAGGCCTCTCTGAAACTGGCAGTTATTCCCGCATGGATAAATCAAGAGAGGTATTACGGCAAATAACACTGGAGGAAACATTAAAGAAATGGGAACTCTGGAGCAAAGATAAAGCCGAAACATCTGAAAGCATCAGTCACTCACGGTTCTCCGAGTTGTAAGGTCAGGGCAAAAGATAGGTTGCAGTATTTCAGTATTTATTCTAAAATAACAAAGTCCCAGGACCCAAGGTGGTCACAAATTTTTGAAAAGATACTCAACATCAACATTTAAAAATTGGAATTCTGTTAAGGGATGTTAGCCTGTGAATATTTAATGCTCTGGGATGCATTATTGCCATCAAAATCCAGGTCTAGTTTTTTTTCCACTTAAAGCAAAGTCGCCATAGTCCCAGGTGACCCTTGGCTGCTTAACCCTTAAGAAGTGACTGATTTGGGTGCTGGGACTTTGTTGTTTTAGAATAAATACTGCTTAATCCCTTTGAGGGGGAGAACTGACTGGTGGTGATTTAACCTGAGGGTCACCACAACTCAAACGAGGGCCAAGGTTGAGAAGGCCTTCATGAACAACCTAAGCCGGTACGGGAATCGAACCCACGCTGTTGACCTGGCTCTGCATCAGAAACCAGCCATCCAGCCAACTGAGCTAAATAACATCATATTTGAATCGCACCTTTCAGGTTTCTTCCCCTGCCATGACACCAAAACATCCGTAACCAAATCCGATGTGGTTCTGATCACTGTGCATTATCCTTTCTCAGATGCACTGCAGGCTTTGAAATGGTCGAGCACATCTTCCTCCTTGAACATTTCTCCTCCTTGATTGAGATCAGTGGGACTGCTCGCCCTGGGTTTCATTATACCCAATCAGCTTGTAACCAGAGCATCTCCAAAAATGGCATTCAGACTCCTCTTTTTCCTCATCCTCACGCTGCTCCTGACAGTATTATCTCCATATGTTAATTTCATCTTCCACATGCCTGCTGATGACATCGACCTCTACTTTCCCGCCACCTCTCAATTTCTTCACTATGCTGTTGGATTGCTCGTCTTGGTGGCACAACAATTTCATTCAATTAAACAACTGAGACCAAAGGCACTGGCTCTGGCTGCACCATAATTTCTGTGCCCTTGGATTCCACCTGTTCCCTCAGCCTTTGTCTTTGGCTCATCCAGAAAGTTTGTGAGCTCAACATCTTGCTGACCCCGAGGAGAGCCGAGCTTCTGACCCTATACCTTTTCCATCACAGCAACAGCAAGTAGGAACGCGGGGGCTGCCAGATGTGGCGGCGGGCTGTTTAAAAGGCCTGCCTTTGTGCTGTGGAACTTTATCCTAGATAAAACAACAGAAAGGCCCTCAAGCCCTCACCCTCAAGCACACCTCAAGACACATGCCCCATCCATGCCAGGTCTGCCACCTCCATCCATCTCCCATGGCTCATGCCCCCTGTGCCAAGCATGGCCCCCACTCAGCCCCATGGCCCTGCATGTCCCTATGTCAAGCTATGAGCCTTCCATATCCATTGACCCACTATACGCTGTATCGAACGAATGCCCTTTCGTGACAATAGGTATGTGTTTTTAAAAAAGCATTAAAACAAAACATTCATTACTTTCAACTTTGTTTGAAAAATATATTTTACTGCAGATCATTAGAAGTGTCAATCATATAGACCCTCAATGTACCAATAAAAAAAACTGCAGGCACTTGTAACCTCAAAATAAATATTGTGGAATTGACAATGGAGGTTGGACAGCCAGAACTGTCAATGAGGCAATGTTTTCACTGGGGCTCAGCTTTCTCATCAGAGTAATGGATTTCTGGGCTCTTAGTTTGTCACGGAGGGCATGAGGAACCTTTGAACTCACCTTTTAAAAGGTCCCCTTCATGCAGGCTATAGTTTACAAAACCTCTGAAGCGGCGCGAACCACAGCTCTTTAAAAACCTGGCCTGGCTCCATGAGAATTGTGAAGGGGTGCCTTCTGCAAGAGAGCTGGCCTGGTTTATAATGCTGGGCCCTGGTTTTTGACCTGAATCAGCCCACACCAGGCACGCCTGAAAATCGCACATTCTGGCAATGTGGTCAGGAATTCTGGAATTGGGACTCACCTGCCATTTTTATAAACCAACGAGTGGAATTTTATTCTCATGGTGGGATTTGGGATAGTAGGCCCGAAAACAAGGGCAACCACATCCCGACCACTTGCAGGGCCTGGATCTGCTTTTTATGACGGTCAGACAACTCATTGGCTGTAGTCGAGGCAGTCACCTACCCCCAGCAGCTGCCATCAATCGGAGGACCCGCAGCTCAGCAGAGCCACCAGAAGCAATGGTCACTGCTGGGACTGCATCTGAAGCGCATGCCATCTTCCCAATCAGATAAGTGCTGTTTGGGGGAGCCATGGCCAATCAGGTGAAGGGCTTGGTGTTATTGCCACAGAGTGGCCTGTGCGCCCCCAACTCCCACCCCCAACACGCATAATCAGGAGGCCACCAGTGTTTACTTGGAGATCTCCCCATATGATAGAGGGTCAACCTGTTGCCAATAAAAACCCGTCGGCAGCAAGCACAGACCCCTAATTAACCACTTGTCGCTCATTTGATCTCCTTGCAGTGCGCTGTCCTCCTGCTGCTGGCAAAGTGGCATAGAAACAGGAAGACGACAGCACTTCCCTTGCCATTTTATGCTTCCCCCACCCCCATTTCTCAGCCTGTCCCCAGAGGGTTGGTAAAATTCAGCCAGGTGAGTTCAGAATTTCAGCTGGAAGTGAAATGTAGCTGATTAAAAGAATAGAAAGAAATCAACAAATACAAACTTTGGAAACAGTCTGCAAAATAATTGGAAACAATACAGATTGCCGCCTGGAAGGAATTTAAGTGAATGCAGCAACTTAGGGAAGGAGGGGAACTATAGACAGTGGGTGATGCAGAGAATAGATTAGATAGAATAGACATTAGATGAATTAGAAATTCTAAAACAGCTGAGGCCACATTAGGATGAGGCAGAACGTATCTTACTTGTAAGTCTTATGGAGTTCGACCACCCTTTCCTCGAGTTCTTTTGTCTGATTTGGTGCAAAGCGTATTTCACTGACATAGTCAGGTCCATATTCCTCAGGATCATAATCTCCCAGTTCTGCCTGAACAGTGTACGAACCCAACAGAGCATGTGTGACAAAAGAGCAAGGCAGTCGCCCAGAGATAATATCATCTCTTAGCTGCAAACATAGGTAATACCTGAAATAGAACAGAGCCAGTAAAGCAATCACTTGTGAGACAATTGTGCAACAAAGATTAGGTTTGCAGCAAATCTGTTCTTGTAACACTGAATTTCACCAGTCTGGAGACAAAGCAGTGTCCCTGTGTTCATAAACTGAGGGCCTACAGTAAAGTACCACTGAGACAACTGGTTTGCCCAGTGACTTCAACATTAGCCCTTCACTTCTGGGACTTGGATTCAAATCCAGTCCAACTGATGGCCATCCCTTGTCCTGGCACATAGAGCTGAGTGAGCACAGGTATTTGTAATTAATTGGATATTAATGGTTTGTTGGGGTGAGATAAATGCCACACTATGACAGTGGGTGATGTGGAGAGGGGGTGGAATAAAATGTTCTTCTGAGATCTGGGCTGAGACACATTGCTGGGGAAGGATGAAGAGAGCTTCACTTTACATCCAATTATATTGTACCTGACCCAGGAAGTGTTTAATTCCAAAACTGCATTCCTCGGTGAAAAATGATCCATCTCCTCGCATCAACAGATTTTATTTTTAGATGGAGGAGGAACCTTGTGAGGGGTCCAGCTCAACAGCTATGGTGATGTCAGCATTGCCAATGGCGCCGAGCAGGTACTCAGGGAGCCCGGTGAAGATCTGGAACCAGTTGAAGAGGCACTTCAGAATGGAGGGGATGTCGATGTTCATGAGAATCACGGGTTTGAGCCGGGGGAATGAAATGAAAATCACTTATTGTCACAAGTACGCTTCGATGAAGCTACTGTGAAAAGTCCCTAGTCGCCACATTCTGGCGCCTGTTCGGGGAGGCTGTTACGGGAATTGAACCGTGCTGCTGGCCTGCCTTGGTCTGCTTTCAAAGCCAGCGATTTAGCCCTGTGCTAAACAGCCTCTGTTGAATGATGGCATGTACAGGAGGTGGAGAGACGTGGGGCTGGTTAAGGTGAGGGATTTGTATCTAGAGGAAGGGTTTGCCAATCTGCAGGATGAGGGAGAGCATAGAGCTCCAGAGAGGGAGGGAGTTTAGGTACCTGCAGGTAAGGGACTTTGCGTGCAAGGTTTGGAAGGAGTTCCCTAGGTTGCCAAGGTACACCCTGATGGAGCAGCTGCTGCTTCCAGGTGTGGAAGGGGAGGGTAGAATTGGCGATACATCCAGGTAGGTGCCTGGGAGAGCAGGGATGTGAACTGGTGGTGAAGATTAAGGAAAAATGGGAAGGGGAGTTGGGAGGAGAGATCAGTTGGGGAGTATGGAGTGAGGCACTGTGAAGGTTAAACGCGACCTCCTCGTGCGCAAGGATGAACCTGATACAGTTTAAGGTTGTAAACAGGTTGCATATGACTAGTCAAGAATGATTTGGTTCTTCCAGGGGGTGGCAGATGAGTGTGGATGGGGACCAGCGAATCATGTGCACATGTCTGGGACTGCGAAAAGTTGGAAAGATTCTGGGCGGGAGTGTTTGCCGCCCTAGCAAGCATAGTGGGGGAGGAGGTGGAGCCGGATCCTTTGGTGACGATATTTGGGGCTTCAGAGAAGCCGGAGCTCATGGAGAGGAGGAATGCCGATGTCATGGCCTTTGCCTCTCTGATTGCACGGCGGTAAACCTTACTGGAGTGGCGGTCGGCATCGCCACCGGGAGTAGCGGCCTGGTTGGGTGACCTGTACAACTTGCTGTGGCTGAAAAAAATAAAGTATGAGCTAAGGGGTTCAGCAAAGGGGTTTCAGGCAAGGTGGGGAGAAGAGGAGGGGGAAAAAATTTGTACAAACTGTATAGTCGTTTGTTGGGAAGCTCGTTTCCCGAATTGTTTTTGTGTTGTAACTTTTTCATGTTTGTGATAAAATAAATCGGAAAAAGAACATATTTTATTTTTCTGTGCACAAAAATGGTTCAGCTTCTTGACAGGTTTCTACAATACAACAGGTTTATCAAATATAAATCATGTAGAAATATATTTCCATGTCATTTTGCCAGAAGATGGCTGGCGGTAACAACTCTCGCTCTTTGTGGAGTACTTCTTCATAAACAAATTATCAATTCGGGCAGAAAACCTATGTTCAAAATACTTCCTTCTATTTGTACCTAATAATGTGTCTTTCGCAGAATTTCTTTTGCAATTCTCTGTCAAAACAAACCAGTTTTAGCAAGTTCAGCCGAGGCTGGGGGAAATCCCAGTCACTCAAGTGGTTAAACATTTGCCTGCAAAGCCGAAGGTCAAGAGTTCACATTTTAGTATTGCTTTACAGAGACTCATGCTTGACTCAGTTCAGTGGATTTTTAAACTTCTCCACGGAGCTAGTACACAGAAGCCTTGCCCCTGCAAAGGAGGGAGAGTGAGGTGAGTGCTCATTGTTCAGCCATGATGCTTCATTGCACCTCAAGCAGCCTTATCACACAGCAAGCATTCAAAAGTCAATTGCGCACAGTGCCTTGCCCTCTTGGCTATAAGGACTATGTTTGTTAAGAAAATACTAATGAATGGGGGTCGGTTTAGCTCAGTTGGCTGGACAACTGGTTTGTGATGCAGGGCAAGGCCAACAGCGCGGGGTTCAATTCCCATACCGGCTGAGGTTATTCATGAAGGCCCTGCCTTGCCCCTCCCCTGAGGTGGGGTGATCCTCAGGTTAAATCACCACCAGTCAGCTCTCCCTGTCATCTGGGACTATTGTGACTTTATGGATAATATACAGACGGAAAATGGTTTCCAGTCTTTGTATTTCTCCAATTATACCCAAATTGAAATGGTTAACATAATCTGAGTGGCCCCTCATTGCATTTCCAAGCATTTAAAGAATCATAGAATTTACAATGCAGGAGGCCAGTCAGCCCATCAAGTCTGCACCGGCCCTTGGAAAGGACACCCTATTCAAGCCCACACCTCCACCCTCCCGTAACCCAGTAACCCCACCAACCCAACCTTTTCGAACACTAAGGGCAATTTAGCATGGCCAATCCACCTAACCTGCACATCTTTGGACTGTAGGAGGAAACCGGAGCACCCGGAGGAAACCCACACAGACACGGGGAGAACGTGCAGACTCCGCACAGACAGTGACCCAAGCCGGGAATCAAACCAGGGACCCTGGAGCTGTGAAAAAACTTTGCTTCCCTATTATGCAGGTTTATCTAATAAATGAGCTGTGATCCACATAATATGTGTAAAAGGAAAGTTGGCATCCTCAAAGGGGATCAGTGACGGCTCTCCCCTGTAGTGAGTCAGTTTTCTAGCATTGGTGGGCGTGTATCTGATTGTATTCCAAACCCACTGCTTAAATAAATGTCAGCCTATTTTATTTTCCACGTTTGCATGGCAAATCACAACAAAGACTCAATTTTTAAAAAATGACACGTCACGGCAAAGCTGACCGAACATCAATCACACCAATCATACCATGAAGCAGATGTGCTTCATGTAGGTGAACTTGATTTATGCCTTCAAGGTACATTCTCAGACTAGCTTCCACATAAAAGCGAATTTTCAGTGTTGTACATGATTCTTAATTGTAATGCTTTCTAATTGTAATGCTTGCTATGGAGTAATCCTTTGTTATTAAAAACAAATCTTTTTTTTAAAATGGCAGCAGATACTCGATGGGCCGAATGGCCTCCTTCTGCACTGTAAATTCTATGATATAATTTGATGGAGCAAAATATGCATCCTCAAAATGCAAGAAACGTGTGCAGTGCAAGATCAAATTGACACACAAATATATTCAGGAATAATTGAATGCGCATTCATGAATCAACAATGGCTAAAGCTCACCTTGTTATATCTTCAGAGAGCTGGGTTGGATCTGGGGGATAGAACTTCACAGTGTATGCAAAATGCCAAGGGCCACCTGTAGAGAAAGGAAGGCCAACAACAGAAAGGAAGCATCAAGGCTAATTCAAACGAGAGGTCTTGTTCATAGCCTTGACTGTGGCTACCTTGTGAAAAGAAATGCAGAAACTGCCTTTCCATTCTTTGAATGGACTGCAGGATGTACAGCTTGTGAAAAAAAGGCTGGCGATAACTAAAAATTATGTCAACTTGCAGGAAAAATGTGCTTTTCTAGACATAAATACACATCAGTAAGATCCATCCCAATGTTATGAATATCTTAGACACAACAATGAATGTGAGGAACATTTTCCTCACATGCAGTACGAAAAGGTGGTTAAAATGAATTTTGGCTTCTCGACCCTAACAGATATCTGGTTGGTCAGGTCAGTGATTTCTTATGTTGTAGGTGTAACATACGCGGCTTCCTTGTGGTACACTTGACAAAGGTTCAGACGTGGAGATAACTTCAACACGTTTATTTAACTATTTACACTTCTATTACTCGGGTTCGACACTACTGCTAATCCTACTATAGCTACCCAGACTGACTAACCAGTTGCTGCAATCCACGTGGTGGGTGTAATATTGAATCAACCCGGTGTCTCAACTCACTGACTGTCTCCACTGGAAAGAGGCAGATCATGTGTGTGGTGTCCTTTATATATGGGTTGGTGTAATGCCCCCCTGTGGTCGTGTCACCTCTGTGTGTATCGTGAATGCCCATTGGTCATGTCCTATCTAACTGATCTATTGGTTGAGTGTGTGTGTGTGTGTGATGTTTCTGGTGCTCCCTCTAGTGTCTAGCTATCCTACATGCATTTACATTGAGGCACATCGCTCAGTCAGGGAGCAGGATGGTCTTCAAACTTACAGTACATTCCACTTTTGATGTACTAGATCAGCAGCTGTGGAAAAGATCCAAAACTATGTATCTCTGCACATTTTGAAAATGTGCAACTTTGGTCATGAGCACAGGAGAGCTATGTCAGCTCATGTCCTAATCAAGACTATAATCTATAATGGAGTGTGCTGTATTCTCAGACCAGTTCTTTTATGGAGACATTAAAATCTGCAAGAGCCCAAAGATTTCCATTCTAACGTTATTCATGTTTGAATAACTATTTTTACCTCTGCGATTTCTCATCCTATATTTTAAAAAAATAACATCATACAAGAATAGAATGTAGCCCAATTTAATTTAAGGCTTTCCTTCGAGATATCCTGCAGGGGAGAAAATTAAATTCAACTAATTTACAGTCAATTATTGCAGGGCACTTCACAATCAGATTTTGTAATTTAAATTAGCAAATTGAAATGCATGGTAGTGGGAGATGAAGTCTGTGTAGTGGATCATTAAGACAAATTAAAGTTTTAAAAATACAAGATAAAAGGGATTTAAAATAGAAATTTGTTGAAAAAAAAACCAAATTAAATGATAAAGATGACAAGCAAACCCTGCCTGTCTGATAGCTTTTTGAATTCACACCAGTTCTTGGGTACTAGGGCAATTAATTTTCCTTTCCTTGATAGTTGTAAAGACAATTGTTGAGCATGCTGTGTTAATTTCCTAAGCATGGCCTCCTTCTGTGCTGCAATTTTTTATCCGCGTTTCTGGTTTGCCCAGTTTGGGCTTCAGATTGTATTTGTGCAACAGACCAATGAGCATCAGAATCTCGTACAATATATGACAAGACGGCATTTTACTAATAAAAAAGAAGCTAATCTCAGAACTGTCATTTAATCTTGAAAACAATGCTTTTTAATAACTCTGTGCAGACAGATTTGTGTGAGACAGTCTCAGTTGTGTTATGGCCTGCAGCATGATCTCTAAATCAATTCTACTTCAGCTCCTCTCAGTGAACCATTATACGCTTTGGAAATGTCTGCACAGACATCACAAACAATTTTTAAAATGTGCATCAGATCTGCTATGCTTTAAAGAAAAATGTAACCTAGCATTAAAAATGGTTCCAAAGAAGAAGAATTTGGCAAGATTGACTCTCGGGTATTTCACATCACAGACCCTTAAGCAGTGTTTTTTTTTAAAACACCAAATTGACTCATTTGAGCCTTGCCTGATGTAAGAAGAAGAATAGAGATTTCTGCTTTGTATGTGGGGATAAATAGCCCAATTATGACCAGTGTGAAATAGTAACAATGAAATCACAACATTAAAAATAGAAGAGGGGCAGCACGGTGGCCCAATGGTTAGCACTGTTGCCTAACGGCGCCAATGTCCCAGGTTCGATCCTGGCCCTGGATCACTGTCCGTGTGGAGTTTGCACATTCTCCTCGTGTTTGCATGGGTCTCACCCCCACAACCCAAAGGTGTGCAGTGTAGGTGGGTTGGCCACACTAAATTGTCCCTTAATTGGAAAAAGTGAATTGGGTACTCAAAATTCTTTTTTAAAATGGGCGGCACATGGCACAGTGGTTAACACTGCTGCCTACGGCGCTGAGGACCCGGGTTCGAATCCCGGCCCTGGGGCACTGTCCGTGTGGAGTTTGCACATTCTCCCCGAGTTGGTGTGGGTTTCACTTCCACAACCCAAAGATGTGCAGGTTAAGTGGATTGGCCACGCTAAATTGCCCCTTAATAGGAAACAAATGTTAAAAAAAGAATTGGGCACTCTAAATTTTAAAAAAAATGGGAGAGAGTAACAACAGAGGTAAAATTATCAAAAGGGGACAGCATCAAATCTGAAGATCAACAACTCTATTGAAGAGAATAATAACTTTAAATAAAAGTGACAGATACAATAAGTAAGACAAAATCAGCGTTGTTGTATATGAGAATGATCAGCCATTAAATTCAGTTCTGTGCACATGGCCAAAAGCAGATGAAACAGCATAAATGTTGAATTCATTGGCACAGTACAAGTGAAGCAAATTAATGTTAGTGAAGCTTATTTACAAGAAGCATGAAAGACTCACTTCTGATTTGTTTCTTTATATCTTTTGATGGGTCCAGCCAATTCTGAAAAGATAAAAAACATGATCAAAAAGACCGTATGTATATTTTCATGCATTCAAACTTACCCATGACCCACATTCAATTACAGTTGTTAATTACAGCAAAATCTCAGTGCCTTTTTGTGAAGTTGATAAGGAGATATGTAAATATTTGGCTTAAATTTATACGTCACTGACAAGTCATCATTGGATTATCAAAATGGTTCTAATTAGCATGTGGGGTTTAGAGGAGGTGGGGTGGGTAGGGATGGGTGCAGAACAGAACTTGGACAGGATTGCCTCCAGGGACGTCCGGTGGTGGCCATGGAGTGAGTGGTTGCACATTTGGTGGTTCCTGCTCGAGGTGGAATTGTTTGGTCCTTTTCATCCATTTTAGAGGGTGTTTGCTGGTGCAAAGTGCATGAAAAGTGAGAGATAGAAATTCTCCTCTGGTAGGGCCCGTTTATAGCCTATCGATCGACCAAGGGGCAGCAGTCTGGCCAGGAGAGCTTTCGATGTGCGACAGAGGGAAATATGGCGGAGAGCTCTGACTGCCCAATGGTCTACTGAGCAATTAGGAAGAGAGAGAGAGAGAGAGAGAGAGAGAGATGGAGGCTGACGTGGGTTGAGTTGGTGTGGCGCAGTTCATGAAGGGAACATTGCGGCGGGCATCTTCGAGGATGCGAGGGTGCGCAAGGCGTGGACCTGATAAAGATGGGCTATGGCCTATCGGGGAGGGGGACAGAATGTTTGGGGATTAAATGGGCCAATTAAGAGGTCTTATGTTTTTGCACATTTAAGGAGTTTGAAGGCGGACGTGGTGTTTCTTCGGAGACGCATTTGAAGGTGGGGGAACCAGACGATGTTCAGAAGGGTGTTTGCTGGTGCAAAGTGCATGAAAAGTGAGAGATAGAAATTCTCCTCTGGTAGGGCCCGTTTATAGCCTATCGATCGACCAAGGGGCAGCAGTCTGGCCAGGAGAACTTTCGATGTGCGACAGAGGGAAATATGGCGGAGAGCTCTGACTGCCCAGTGGTCTACTGAGCAATTAGTAAGAGAGAGAGAGAGAGAGAGAGAGAGAGATGGAGGCTGACGTGGGTTGAGTTGGTGTGGCGCAGTTCATTAAGGGAACATTGCTCTTTGGGGGGGTTTAAACTAATGCAGCAGGGGCATGGGAACCTGGATTGTAGTTTTAGGGTAAGGGAGAATGAGAGTATAGAGGTCAGGAGCACAGATTTGACGTCGCAGGAGGGGGCCAGTGTTCAGGTAGGTGGTTTGAAGTGTGTCTACTTCAATGCCAGGAGTATACGAAACAAGGTAGGGGAACTGGCAGCATGGGTTGGTACCTGGTACTTCGATGTTGTGGCCATTTCGGAGACATGGATAGAGCAGGGACAGGAATGGATGTTGCAGGTTCCGGGGTTTAGGTGTTTTAGTAAGCTCAGAGAAGGAGGCAAAAGAGGGGGAGGTGTGGCGCTGCTAGTCAAGAGCAGTATTACGGTGGCGGAGAGGATGCTAGATGGGGACTCTTCTTCCGAGGTAGTATGGGCTGAAGTTAGAAATAGGAAAGGAGAGGTCACCCTGTTGGGAGTTTTTTATAGGCCTCCTAATAGTTCTAGGGATGTAGAGGAAAGGATGGCGAAGATGATTCTGGATAAGAGCGAAAGTAACAGGGTAGTTATTATGGGAGACTTTAACTTTCCAAATATTGACTGGAAAAGATATAGTTCGAGTACAATAGATGGGTCGTTTTTTGTACAGTGTGTGCAGGAGGGTTTCCTGAAACAATATGTTGACAGGCCAACAAGAGGCGAGGCCACGTTGGATTTGGTTTTGGGTAATGAACCAGGCCAGGTGTTGGATTTGGAGGTAGGAGAGCACTTTGGGGACAGTGACCACAATTCGGTGACGTTTACGTTAATGATGGAAAGGGATAAGTATACACCGCAGGGCAAGAGTTATAGCTGGGGGAAGGGCAATTATGATGCCATTAGACGTGACTTGGGGGGGATAAGGTGGAGAAGTAGGCTGCAAGTGTTGGGCACAGTGGATAAGTGGGGCTTGTTCAAGGATCAGCTACTGCGTGTTCTTGATAAGTATGTACCGGTCAGGCAGGTAGGAAGGCGTCGAGCGAGGGAACCGTGGTTTACCAAGGAAGTGGAATCTCTTGTTAAGAGGAAGAAGGAGGCCTATGTGAAGATGAGGTGTGAAGTTTCAGTTGGGGCGATGGATAGTTACAAGGTAGCGAGGAAGGATCTAAAGAGAGAGCTAAGACGAGCAAGGAGGGGACAGGAGAAGTATTTGGCAGGAAGGATCAAGGAAAACCCAAAAGCTTTCTATAGGTATGTCAGAAATAAGCGAATGACTAGGGAAAGAGTAGGACCAGTCAAGGACAGGGATGGGAAATTGTGTGTGGAGTCTGAAGAGGTAGGCGAGATACTAAATGAATATTTTTCGTCAGTATTCACTCAGGAAAAAGATAATGTTGTGGAGGAGAATGCTGAGCCGCAGGCTAATAGAATAGATGGCATTGAGGTACGTAGGGAAGAGGTGTTGGCAATTCTGGACAGGCTGAAAATAAATAAGTCCCTGGGACCTGATGGGATTTATCCTAGGATTCTCTGGGAGGCCAGGGAAGAGATTGCTGGACCTTTGGCTTTGATTTTTATGTCATCATTGGCTACAGGAATAGTGCCAGAGGACTGGAGGACAGCAAATGTGGTCCCTTTGTTCAAAAAGGGGAGCAGAGACAACCCCGGCAACTATAGACCGGTGAGCCTCACGTCTGTAGTGGGTAAAGTCTTGGAGGGGATTATAAGAGACAAGATTTATAATCATCTAGATAGGAATAATATGATCAGGGATAGTCAGCATGGCTTTGTGAAGGGTAGGTCATGCCTCACAAACCTTATTGAGTTCTTTGAGAAGGTGACTGAACAGGTAGATGAGGGTAGAGCAGTTGATGTGGTGTATATGGATTTCAGCAAAGCGTTTGATAAGGTTCCCCACGGTAGGCTATTGCAGAAAGTACGGAGGCTGGGGATTGAGGGTGATTTAGAGATGTGGATCAGAAATTAGCTAGCTGAAAGAAGACAGAGGGTGGTGGTTGATGGGAAATGTTCAGAATGGAGTACAGTCACAAGTGGAGTACCACAAGGTTCTGGGGCCGTTGCGGTTTGTCATTTTTATCAATGACCTAGAGGAAGGCGCAGAAGGGTGGGTGAGTAAATTTGCAGACGATACTAAAGTCGGTGGTGTTGTCGATAGTGTGGAAGGATGTAGCAGGTTACAGAGGGATATAGATAAGCTGCAGAGCTGGGCTGAGAGGTGGCAAATGGAGTTTAATGTAGAGAAGTGTGAGGTGATTCACTTTGGAAGGAATAACAGGAATGCGGAATATTTGGCGAATGGTAAAGTTCTTGAAAGTGTGGATAAGCAGAGGGATCTAGGTGTCCATGTACATAGATCCCTGAAAGTTGCCACCCAGGTTGATAGGGTTGTGAAGAAGGCCTATGGAGTGTTGGCCTTTATTGGTAGAGGGATTGAGTTCCGGAGTCAGGAGGTCATGTTGCAGCTGTACAGAACTCTGGTTCGGCCGCATTTGGAGTATTGCGTACAGTTCTGGTCACCGCATTATAGGAAGGACGTGGAGGCTTTGGAGCGGGTGCAGAGGAGATTTACCAGGATGTTGCCTGGTATGGAGGGAAAATCTTATGAGGAAAGGCTGATGGACTTGAGGTTGTTTTCGTTGGAGAGAAGAAGGTTAAGAGGAGACTTAATAGAGGCATACAAAATGATCAGGGGGTTAGATAGGGTGGACAGTGATAGCCTTCTCCCGCGGATGGAAATGGCTGGCACGAGGGGACATAACTTTAAACTGAGGGGTAATAGATATAGGACAGAGGTCAGAGGTAGGTTCTTTACGCAAAGAGTAGTGAGGCCGTGGAATGCCCTACCTGCTACAGTAGTGAACTCGCCAACATTGAGGGCATTTAAAAGTTTATTGGATCAACATATGGATGATAATGGCATAGTGTAGGTTAGATGGCTTTTGTTTCGGTGCAACATCGTGGGCCGAAGGGCCTGTACTGCGCTGTATTGTTCTATGTTCTATGTTCTAAGGGCTCGATGGGGCAGGTATTCCATTCAGGGTTGGCTATGAAGACGAGGGGTGTGGCAATGTTGATCAATAAGAGGTTGGCTTTTGACGTGGAGAGTATCGTGACAGACCCTGGGGGTAGATTTGTGATGTTGATTGGGAGGTTGGATGGGGGGGGGCGCCCAAGTGTTGGTGAATGTGTGTGCCCTAGATTGTGACAATGTAGAGTTTTTGAAGCAAGTTTTAGCAACGATCCCGGATCTGGACACCAACCGGCTGATTTTGGGGGGGGGTGGGGCCCGATTTTAATACGCTGCCGGACCCTAGATTGGACCGGTCGTGTCCCAGGTCCCTGAAGGTGTCGGCCTTGGCAGAGAAGCTGTTGGGGTTGATGGAACGAATGGAAGCGGCTGACATGTGGCAGTTTGAGAGGCCAAGGGCGAAGGAATTTTCATACCTCTCGCACGTCCACCAGGTGTACTCCCGGATTGATTTCTTTGTCCTGGACAAGGAGCTGTTGGCGGGCTGGTTCGATTGGACTTGATCGTGGTGTCTGACCATGCGCTGTCGTGGGTGGATTTTAAGGTGGCAAAGGGGAGACCCCAACGGCCACAGTGGAGGTTGAGTGTGGAGTTAGTGGCGAAAAGGAGGTTTGTGAAAAGATAGGGGTGGCCATCCGGAACTATGTGGGGCAGAATAAGACAGAGGGATGATCCGCCTCGAAGTTGTGGCAGGCGCTGAAGGCAGTGGTAAGAGGGGAGCTTATCTCGATCCAGGCGCACAAAGAGAGAGTGGATTGGGCTGAGGGATTGAGGTTGGTGCAGGCCGTTCTGAGGGTTAATCAGAGGTACTCAGCAGCACCTGTGGAGGCGCTGTTGAAGGACAGACAGAAGCTCCAGATAGAGTTTGGGCTTGTGTCTACCAGTAAAGTGGTGGAGCAACTGCGCAGGGTCTAAGGGGCAGTATATAAATATGAGGAGAAAGCCAGCAGCATGCTTGCGCATCAGCTGAGGAGGCAGGTGGCGGTGAGGGAAATTGGGAGGATAGGAGATGATGATGGTAAAGGACCTGGAGGAGGTGAATGGGGTATTTGAGGCTGTTTACAGGAAATTGTATCTCAGAGCCTTGGGGATGGAGTGGGGGGGGGGGGGGGGGGGGGGGGGGGGGGCATGAGGCAGTTTTTGGATGGGCTGGAGTTCCCGAGGGTGGTGAAGGTGCAGGGACTGCGGGCCCTGATCGGGCTGCGGAACGTCAAGGACATGTGGGGTCGATGCAGACGGGGAAGGCCCCTGGTCTGGATGGGCTCCCAGCCGAGTTCTACAAGACGTTTGGGTTGGAGTTGGGATTCTTGTTAGTCGAGATGTACAATGAGTCGATGAAGAGGGGCGAGCTCCCCTCCACGCTGTGTCAGGCTTCATATCGCTCATTTTAAAGAAAGACAAGAACCCCTGCAACGTGGGTCGAACTGCCCGATTTCGCTGTTGAATGTAAACACAAAGCTGTTGGTGAAGGTTCTGGCAACGTGGATAGATGATTGTGCGCTGGGGGCGATAGGTGAGGACCAGACAGGATTTGTGAAGGGCTGGCAGCTGTCGACTAATTTCCGCAGGTGACTGAATGTCATTATGATGCCCTCGGAGGGCTGAGAGGTGGAAGTGGTGATGGATGCGGAGAAAGCTTTCAATCGGGTTGAAGGGCGGACTTATTCGAGGTGCTGGGGCTGTTTGGGCAGGGATTCATGGACTGGGTTCGCCTGTTGTATGAGGCGCCTGAGGCGATTGTCGGACCGACATGGTCAGCTTGGCGTATCTTGGGTTGCACCAGGGGACAAGGCAGGGGTGTCCACTCTCCCTGTTGCCCTTTGCCCCAGCGATTGAGTCGCTGACGATGGCGCTTAGGGTCTCGATGGGGTGGAGGGGTATTGAGCGGGGGAGGGGGGGGGGCACCAAGTTTCTTTGCATGTGGATGATCACCTGCTGTATATTTCGGACCTGGTCGGGAGCTTTGACAGGATCATGGGGTCGTTCTTCTCGGGGTATAAGCTCAACATGGGGAGAAATGAGATATTCCCAATTAATAATAATAATTGCTTATTGTCACAAGTAGGCTTCAACGAAGTTACTGTGAAAAGCCCCTAGTCGCCACATTCCGGCGCCTGTTCGGGGAGGCCGGTACTAGAATTGAACCCACGTTGCTGGTATTGTTCTGCATTACAAGCGAGCTGTTTAGCCCAATGTGCTAAACCAGCCCCTCAAAATGGAAGATAATGCCGAGGGACAGGGGAGGAATTTAGGGGACTGCCACTTCAGCGGGCAGGGACTGGTTTTTGTTACTTTGGGATACAAATGGCATGGATTAGTTAGCGTTGCTGAGCTTGCAAAACTATTATTGGGCAGAAAACATTGCAATGGTTAGGAAATGGCCAGTGGAGGAGCGGTCGGTGTGAGGGCGGATGGAGGCAGCCTCGTCTAAAGGGACCAGTTTGAGGGCACTATTGCTGGCTCCCTTGCCGATCTTGCCAGCAGGTACTCCATGAGCCCGGTGGTGGTATCAGCATTGAGTGTGTGGAACCAGTGCCGGCAGCATTTTAGAATGGAAGGCATATATCCCCCTGGGAGCCAATTTGCGACAATCATAGGTTTTGCCCTGCGGGGTTTCTGGGGTGGCAGCAGGTCAGGATAGAATACTTTAGGGATTTGTTAGTTGGAGAGCAGACCTGGAGGAGCTGGAGCGGACACATTGGTTGCCGAAGGGGAGTGGGTTCAGCTATCTGCAGGTTAGGGACTTCATGGGGAAGGAGGTGCTTTTGTTTCTGGCACTGCCACCCCAGGTGCTGCAGGACATGAGGAGGAAATCGGTGAGGGTGAGGTCTTAGATGTGTCTGGGGAACTGCTGAAGAGAGAGAGTGCCCCGGTGGAGGAGGAGCTGAGCGGGGCGCTGGGGGCTGGTGTATGGAGTGAGGCTTTGCGGAGGGTTATTGCATCCTCATTGTGCGCAAGGCTAAGACTCATCCAGTTCAAAGCGGTGCGCAGGGCCCACATGACAGTATCAGGATGAGTCGCTTCTTTCCAAGCGTGGAGGATAGGTGTGGGTGCTGTGTGGGCTGGCTGGCGAACCATATCCATATGTTTTGGACGTGTCCGACGTTGGGGGGGTTTTGGGTTGGATTTTCAGACATCCAACAATCACTGACCCATTACTGAAGGTGAGCCTCCTAAAAATGACGATGGATCCCCAGGAGATTTTTAAAAAAATGAAAGAATCATATATTTTATAAAGATGGAGAGTCTTGTCGCCCGTATGAAAATTGCTACGGAGGCCTGTATCCTGAAGTCCCGCCCTGAAACACAGCACCTACCATTGCGAACCATGATGTGTGTAGGTTAGACCTGGTAAGAGCAAGCCTAAACTTTGTGGAGTTTCTTGGATAGATGGGGTACCTTTTGGAAAGATAAGGTACCCTTTTGGATAAGGTCCAAGCAGACATTTGGGGGAAGTGAGGTATCTTTTAGGAGAGGCCCCTTTGGATTATTGAAAGTTGACGTGAATGTGCATAAAAAGGGCATAAACGCATTGAAAGGTCAAAGGGGTTTGTCAACCCGCCAAAGCATCTAAACTCCTGCCCTTTAAATACTTGGGGGAAACAAAACTGTCTGCTGTGGTTAAAAATACTCGGCGCCTGCTCTTTCGCTCTGTCTGTTGACACAAGTCTGAGGGTTATCATTACTTGATTAATGCTGCACAACTTATATCACAATGTTCCATGATTAAAGTATGATGTCTCTCAGTTCACAATTTGATTGACAGCTTCAATTGGTTACAGACTCTTTGAAGAGTAGCTATGTATTCAAATGTTTGTGTTTATAAACGATGAAAGGAAGTTAAATGTAGTGAATGGGTTTTTAAATCAATTATATATCTTTTTCCTGAAATAACTTTATTTCATCTTCTCTCAGCATGGGTCCTGAAGATCCATGGTGGATACCGTGGTGAGTTGGCATGCTAAGTGGGAGGTCAAAGGGTGGTGGCATAGGTTGGCATGTAGGGTATGAAGGGCCATGGACATGGGTAGAAGTGCATGTGGAGTGTGTGGGTAGGTGAGGGGGTGCGAGGGAGAAGGCCTGGAGGGCTGTTTTACTGGTCTTTAATACAACAACACAGTGTTAGTGCACTGAGGCAGGCCTTCTGCCCAATCTGTCTCTGCATTCAGCAGTATCGCGTTCATTCCAGGGTCTCCATTGACTTCCTGTCTAATCCCACTTGCCAACACTTAGCTCATAGCCTTGAATGTTATGATGTCCCAAAGGCTCATCCAGGTACTTTTTAAAGGATGTGAGGCAACCGGTCTCTATCACCCCCCCTAGGCAGTGCATTTCAGACCATGACCACACTCTGGGTAAAAAAATATTTCCTCAAATCCCCCCTAAACCTCCTGCCCCTCGCCTTGAACTTGTGTCCCCTCATGATTGACCATTTAACAAAGGATAACAGCTGCTCCCTATCCACCCTGTCCATGCCCCTCATAATCTTGCATGCCTTAATCAGCTCACCCCTCAGTCTTCCCTGCTCCAGCAAAATCAACCTCTCATCATTACTCAACAACCTTGGCAGCATGGTAGCGCAGTGGTTAGCACGGCTGCCTCACGTCACCGAGGTCCCAGGTTTGGTCCCGGCTCTGGGTCACCATCCATGTGGAGTTTGCACAGTCTCCCCGTGTTTGCGTGTGTTTCGCCCCCACAACCCAAAAGATATGCAGGGTAGGTGGATTGGCCACCCTAAATTGCCGCTTAATTCGAAAACATGAATTGGGTACTCTAAATCTATAATTTAAAAAAATTAGCTAACATCCTGCTGAATCTCCTCTGCACCCGTTTCAGTGCAATCACATCCTTCCTATATTGTGGCAACCAGAATTGCACACACTACTCCAGCTGTGGCCTCACCAAAGGTCTATACAACTCCAACGTGACCTCCCTGCTTTTGTAATCCATGCCTCGATTAAAGTGCCCCATAGGCCTTTTTCATGACCCTAATAACCTGCCGTTCCGCCTTCAAGGACTGATGGACAAACACGCCAAGGTCCCTTTGTTCCTCTCAACTTCCCAGTGTCATCCCGCTCACTGAATACCTCCTTGTCAAATTATTCCTTCCAAAGTGTATCACTTCACACATTTCAGGGAAGAGTTTGAAAATCAGTGCAAATATTTGTGATGACAACAATTAGAAGAACATAACTAACGCCAGAGAGACTTTCCAGCCCTTAGTGGTGGGACCCGCCGCAGATGATTCAGCGGCCCAGCCAAATGTCCAGAACTTTTGGCGGGGCCAGATTATCCCGTTGGTGGGCGTGCCAGATGATCCCGTTGGTGGGCGTGCCAGATGATCCCGGGTGGGCGTGCCAGATGATCCCGGGTGGGCATGCCATATGATCCCGGGTGGGCGTGCCAGATGATCCCGTTGATGAACAGGCCAGAAAATCCCATCCAAACTTTGCAAGATTCAAATTGATATTTTGCCGAAGGTTTCATCAACGCTGAATTAATTCTTGCTGATTCTGCCTTTACATAACTATTATAACAATTCAGTGGGGTTAAAGTCATCTTTCCACACTTTTGGTAATAAATCATCGGAATTATGGACGTGATTTAACAGAAATGTTTGTAAGTGTCATTTCTCGCTGGTTTTGCTGGGAGTTTCCACCGGCGATTTCCCACCGCTGTCAAATGACACTTCGGGCGCGAGTCTCTGGCCTCGTTGCGCTCGAGCAAGAGCACAAACTGCCGTTGAATCTCAGGTGATGCCTCCCGCGTTTCCCGGACGTCGCGGGATGCATCCAAGTGCTCCTGGGCCTTGCATTACCGACAGCAGTCACCATCTTTCCAGTGGTGCTGACGTTAAAGGAATGGTTGGAGGTCCCCGGGGAGGGGTGGGATTTCCAGCCCCGGGGGTTCTTAATCATGGGGCAGGCCTGAAGCTGGCCACTTAAAATGTCCGATGGGAACTTAATAAAAGATCAAGAAAAGTAGAAGTGCATTTAGTGTTTAGTAGTATAACATTATTTACCTTCTGGCTTTCAGAGTCACAGAATGTCAGTCCATAGTAGTCCTTCTCCAGAAGGTTGAGGTGCTCACAGACCAGATCAAACAGCACTTGACCCTTGGCACGTTTCTATGAGTTTAAGAAAAAGAACAGTATTATGGGATGTCCATTGAAAGCATGTGTATTTTTTATAAAATCCATGGTCAAGGCTTAAGCTCCATACAGGAGTTTATGGAGCTGCTTTTTAGCCCCTGTAAAGGCTCTGCAAAAGCACTTACTCGTATTCTATAAATCAATCCTACAACGTTTCTCAAGCTTGGAACTATATTTCAACAGTCAGAGTTGTGCTGAAGAGTCCAAGAGTTGAAATGAAGTAAGCGGATCCAATTTGCACACCCCATATGGCCCTGCTTTTTAAGACCTGTGGTAAAGACTTGATCCAAGAGCTTTGCTACGTGAAAATAAGGTGCAAAACAAAAAATCTCCGCTTGACAATTCTGACCATCTCTCGCTGGTTAATGGCTACACAGAACACTACGTAATACATCTAAATTTGGCAAGGTGATGCCACCTGCCTGCAAGCAGTGTAGCTTGCTAAAGCAATTAAAAGCCTTAGAAGTCCTAAGATTACAAGCTGACTGGAATTTTCCCATCTATCTGAGGGACCCCATAGTGCCCAGAGCCCTGCAGGTGCCTGGAGGCTGCGATATGGGGCGGTCAGTACTCAGAAATCAGTGTGAGCGCCCCTGCCCAACTCTCCGCCCTCCCCCGTGGTCCGCCATCCAGCCACAGCTGCCATGCCTACAAGGCCACAACTGCAGCCATAGGCTGCCTGGTGGAAATATTCCCTCTTCCACAATGGTGGCTTTGAAGCTGTGGCTTTGTTTTTTTTTTGATAGTTTGTAAAATGCGTTAAAAGCGCACTACCACATTGAGGCGCTCTCCCTCTCTCTCTCTCCCTCCGATATCAGCAGTCTGCAGCTCCATTAGACTTGGAGAGCAGACTCGTCACTCTCCAGCATTGGGAGCCCTCCTGCCATCCTCAATTAGATAGCAAGCTCACTATTAGGCCATTACAAAGGACAATACAGCACAGAAACAGGCTCTTTGGCCCTCCAAGCCTGTACTGGTCATGATACCAACCTTTGCCAAAACCCTCAGCACTTGCTTGTGCCGTATCCCTCTATACCCATCCTATCCATGTGTTTGTCAAGATGCCTTCTGAATGCTGTTTATGTATCTGCTTCCACGACCTCCCCTAGCAACACGTTCCAGGCACTCTCCACCTGCCTCGCACATCTCCTCGAAACCTTGCCCCACGAACCTTAAACCTATGCCCCCTGGTGACTGACCCGTCCACCCTGGGATAAGAGTCCACACCCATCCATGCCCCTCATAATCTTGTAGACCTCTATCAGGTCACCCCTCAACCTCCGTCATTCTAATGAAAACAGTCTGAGTCTATTCAGCCTCTCCGCAAACCTAACACCCTCCAGACCAGGCAACATCCTGGTAAACCTCCTCTGCACCCTCTCCAAAGCCTCCACAACCTTCTGGTAGTGTGGCAACCAGAATTGTGTGCAATATTCCAAGTGCCGCCTTACCAAGGTTCTATACAACTGTAGCACGACTTGCCAGTTTTTATATTTGATGCCCTGTCCAATGAAGGCAAGCATTCAGTATGCTTTCTTGACTACCTTGTCCATTTGTGCTGCCACCTTCAAAGTTCTGTGGACCTGCACACCGAGATCTCTCTGACTTTCTATATTCCTAAGAGTTTTATCATTTACAGTTTATGTCCCCTCTATGTTAGACCTACCAAAATGCATTACCTCACATTTGTCCGGATTAAACTCCATTTGCCATTTCTCTGCCCAAGTCTCTAACCTATCTATGTCCTGCTGTATCTTCGGACAATTCTCAACACTATCTGCCACTCCCCCAACCTTGGTGTCATCCGCGAACTTACTAATCAGACTGGCTACATTTTCCTCTAAATTGTTTATGTACACCACAAACAGCAGAGGCCCAAGCACCGATCCCCGTGGATCATTAATTGATCATTCCTTTGCATGTGCTGGGCGACTATTTTCAACCTGACTTAGGGACCCAGTTCTGATGCTGTTGTCGATCCCAGTTCAGAATTTCAGCCCAGAATGTGTGATTTGTCGCAAAAGGGGTCTGCTTAAAGGTTTGCTGCGCTCATCAGATATTTCTGCTCGAATTTCTCCATTCGTTTCGGATCACGTCTCTCAAATGCAGTCAGACATTCTGATGGCTGCTGCTTCAGATTTAATGTTCAGATCTCTTCGGCAAATTGTTGGATTGTAAAATTCGCATAACATTTAAAAAATGCAAAAAGACTTTGTAACCCAACTACACACACAGAATCCTACGAGCAAGACAGCTCCCTTTCCCCAAAGGCATCAAAGGATAAGGGAAAATATCCTGAAGTAGTTAAATGAACAAATACATCAGGGAAATGCCTCCTCCATTTCGTTTCTTCACAGCGAAAGTAAATAATTCATTGGGTTCTATTTTTCTTTGGTAGCATGTGGATTGGTTAGCGCAAAATTGCTGTCCAGTCACAAAATAATTACGGCATGGAACGAAGCCATTCGGTCCCTCGTGCTGGTGATGGCTCCCTGTAGAACAATCCAGTCAGGCCCACACCCACTTTCTGTATTATTTTACCACATCGGTACATCCATTTAATTAGAAACATCATTATGTCAACAAAACCTTCTGGGGGTTCCAATCGATTGTAATCTTTACGGACAATGTTTCTTTGTGTCTTTTATGTTTTATTGACTGCAGGCTCTGCAGCTTCTGAAACAGGTCCTCTTATTTGGAAAATATCAAATTATGAAATGTGACTGATCCCCGTGTCTTCAATAATCGACATTACGAGATTCAAAAAAGCAGCTCCAAAGAAACCAGCAAACTAAAGGAATGTTTTCATTGAAGCACTTCAGGGTTCAAAGGGTGAAATGCAAGAATGCTCGTGCAAACTTCACAAGTCATCTCAAATTAAGACAAATGGAAAAACATCTCGAGGCAAAATGCAGCATGCAATCCAATTTAGTTCCTCGTCTGCAGCTGACCTCATGATTTGTTGGGCATACGAGGTTTTTCCTTTCACAATTTCAGAAAGCAGCCGACAACAAGAGGGTGGTGACGCTGTCAAAAGAAGAAAACATGAAGTGTTGGCATGAGCATGATCGGCCAAAATCGCCAGTCCATCGTTGCAGTACTAAGTGACACCATGGACCGGATTTTAAATGACTTGACTGGGAGTGGAAGGGTGGGTGCAGGGTGGCGGGAGGGGGAAAAACAATAAAGGCAGGGAATAGAAAAAACGCCCCAAGTGTGCGTGCCGTCATTGGCTGGTCCCCGCCCCCAACTCCCCCACCGTAGCCAATCTGATGATGAGCTTGCCAGAGCAGGCTGCAGAATCAGACAGGTCTACACCCAGCAGTCGGTTGGGTGGTGGGTATTGGTCAAAGGCCTCACAGAGGAGAGAGGGAGATCGGATGCCACAGGAGGCCTCATGGAGAAGGTCAGGGGGAGATTGGATAGATCTAGGAGGGGATTACTCGCCGGGATTGTACAGATCCACAGGATCCAGCAGGTAGGTGGTAAGGTACTTACTGGTGTCTTCGGTCAACAGTCCTAATCCAGATTCAGCTGCCACGTTTCATGATCCATCCAAAGTTAAATTTAAAATGGTGCATACAAATGAGGCACACTACCTTATTACAATATTTAATGTGTTAACCCCCCCCCCCCACATCAGTCACATACCCAGCCGTCTACACTTAAAACCTGAAGTAAACACGTTGGGATACAGATTTGTAACACTTACCCTCCCGCCTGATGCAAATCTGCGCATATTTTGCGTTAAAATTCTCCCCTACATTACTTGGGCTGGCACCAAAACTGTATCACCTCTCTCCATTATTGCAGCAACACAAACCATGCATCACTCTCACATACTGCTTCACATACTGCTTCTCTCCATTAAAACAGCTCAGCTTCAATTTTAGTTCCTTGTCTAATATAAAAGCAGTCTGGCTTTGAAAGTGCACTGCAAATATACAAATGCCTCGTGTTTTCGTATGGGATCCCTTTCTCTTTTATTTCTTCATTTGAGAGATGCAATTCTCTCTAAAGGGAACAAAGTCCCCAAGCGAACGCGCTCAGCCGCGTGTTTCCCAGCGTTCACAGTGCCGAGACACACATATGCTATTCAACGCGAGTAGTGAGGAATAAGGGGCCAGATTGGGGAACGCGTTGTTGAAGCCGCACATAGCCCCGTTTTATACAGTGGGAGCTCCGCTTGCCGGAAATCGCCATTGTAGCGAGAGATTGGGACGCTATTTTTAAATGGTGTCCCCGATCACCGAGGCCCCCGAAACAATCCCCAATCTCCCCACCCCCCACCAGCCCGAACGCACTGTGGGAGGGTTCCCGCCCCACCCCCCAGCAGCCCACCAACATCCACACTGAGCAACCCCAACCCGATCGTCCGCGTGCATAAAATTTGGCATCAGTGCCCATGCCAGCTGATGCCCAACTGGCACTGCCAGGGTGCCAAGCTGACACCAGCATTGCCAGGGTACCACCCTGCCCAAAAGGTATCCAGCTGGGGGCCTCCAATTACTTGAGAGATTCCCATGAGCACCGTTCCGTCTGGTCCCTATTTGTGGGGACCAGTGCTGAACTGCACTCACCCGAGGTCTCCGAGGCGAAGGGGTTGAATCCCAATGCATCAAGCACCTCGGGAACCTGCACATTAGACTGAGTCTTACTGCTCGAATATGCAGACTTGCTAAAACGTGATCCCGCCCATTGCATTGGATCTTGCGAGGTGTGGCGAGCCGGGTAGAGCACGGGAACAGGGTCTCCCAGCTTTCAACGGCCTCGCTGTGTCGCAGCGAGCTGCTTTTTTGGCATAGCGTGGTCGTTGGATCGCGCCCTAAGTGTTCCCACCAGCACTGAATAGCGTGTGAT